>NC_069371.1:24960000-26210000 GCF_021730395.1 Mercenaria mercenaria | reverse complement strand
AACGTGCTTTTGCTAGCTGTTTGGTCTCTTGCAAGAGATGTGCAAATATTATCAATTATAACGTAAGCAATTAAGGACACAGATACAAATTCATATAGAGTCACTGAGGGGTTTTGCACACTTACAAATATTAGAACCAAAGACTGATTTGTCACCCTATCGGTCTCTTGAGAGAGAATCGTAAATTTTAATTGCTGAAATGTTAATAACACACCAGACCAGTTTAACAAAGTAAGATGTATTATGAATACGTATTCGACTTACTGATACTGCGATTGAAATAAATCCCACAAGCAGGGGAGGCTTCTATATATGACAGGTGTAACTTAATAGATAACAGTAGAAGGAAAAGAAGGCGGAGTAGAGCAGATAATATATGTTGTGAATGCAATATTGCCAAATAAGGCACCCTACGGATTGATTCACCAAATTACTAACAGCGATTTAATTGGATTGCAGCTTTATTTTGAAAGATCCAGATATAGTGTAAACATCATTTTAAAGAAGTCTAGCCTGGGAAGATTTTTTTTTTGTATTTCTAGAATTATGAAGTTAATTTTCCCGATAAAGCATTTTCCTGGTGTTAAAGTATGTTTTTTTTTTCAATTATGCCAAATATTAAATAGACATGTTGTTTTTATGCTAAGTGCTCTTGAAAGCTTGTAACTTTCCATTGATTAAATTAGTTAACACTGAAATTGTAAAACATTTAGTTGTCCAAAATAGCTGTAATTATCAATTGAGAATATATACAGTTTTCAGAAACTCAACAAGAATCAAGATATTTTTAAAATTTTAAAACTAAATATGGTGTTGACCCTTTCTGTTATGTTCTTCAGAATGATACTTTATGTCGATTGTAGCGTGTTATACTTAAACAAAAAAATAGAAAAGCTATGTTACGTAACAATATGGAGATTAAACCAGAAATATTACGTAGCATAATTTGCGTATCACTTGCATAGTTTCCCAAACAAAACAAGCATTGATGGAAATTACGCCCGGAAGAAGGAAAGTCATATTTTTGTATGATCATTTGTTACAGTACCGTACATGGATTCTCGACAACATTATAAAACAGGATCCCTTCCTTGTAGCATTTTAAGACATTGCGCACACTTAGACGAATGTTGCCAAATCAAGAAATGAATAGGTACCACGTTTCTAATCAGACACGATGGCATGTTTTTAAACGTTGACTTACAGAAATACAAGTCATTTCATTGATCTAAGCTAAGCAAAGTATGACTACTGTAAGTACACTGGTTGCTGCTCAGTTTGAAAGAAAAGGGTTCGCAGCAGCTGTCAGAGTCGAGCTGCTCAAGGGCAGATATATAGGCTCTTTCACCAGGACGATTTTGTTTACATATATCTAAACGAGACAAGAGAGATTAAAGCAGCCGTGATAAAAAGATGCCAACTTCCAAAGGATATTCTAATATATTATATTTACTATCGCAACATCAATCTTCAAGTGCCTTGTTGTGGTCGTAAAAAGCCTCCCCTTGCTACTTGGATTCAATATCTGTGTAATAGAATTTTTCTTTAGCCGGTGCTCTGGGGCGTGAGGGGTGTTGCATTTTCCCTTACAAACTCAATCAAACCGAGTCAGTTATTATTTTGCTTGTAATGCTTCCAAAGGATCTTCTTAGATTTTATTATTTTATTTAATATTTTTTTTATTCTTTTATGGTACGTACCTTCTGTGCCTTACTGAACGAAGCGTTTGAGTCGCATGTACCCTAAGGAAAGGCAGTTACATAAAGTAGTACTTATTTATAAATAAATGTAATGCAGATTTTCTCTGGTATGAATATAATGTTAATGTTAGTTAGTGCCATTTTCTTCAGTATATCCGCCAAAACATCAAAGCAGATGTCGCTATCGAACATTTCCCATATTTACCACACGGTGCTACCTTAAAATCTTACTAGTAATAGAAAAGTGGTATGTGCTTTAGTTTCGTACTTAATTTTTACGTGTCTCCGACTAGCACACGGCTAGCATACATCGACACACACATACACACAAAGGTGCACATTCACCAACAAAGCAAACTCATAAGGACTAAACGAACAAAAAGAGAAACACAGTTGGGCAGCAACATGGAACGTTCACTGGAAAAACCTTTACAATTGTATCACATTGTAACGTTAGGAGACGTTGTGGCGTTTAAATCAATCACTTAGCAAACTTTTTCAAGGAATCCAATCTGGATTATTTGAAAGTCGGAAAATTCAATATTCGTATCTGTGTCCGAGGAGTAAAACTGAAAACGAAATTAATTAACATAAGTTCACATATTTACACATATATATGAGACACTAAAATTTCAAACAAAATCATGAGGTAGACAGACTGTTAAAGCTGCTGTTATTGTTTGTTAATTAACAATACAATTGTTTAAACTGTTTAGGCCTTAGAGAATATTGACATGAATCATTTGCCGTAAATTTACAACTAAGCTCATCCTACCAAGTGAATAAAATTGAATATTTGTTACGTTTAAGGTAATCAAATCTATTTTTTTTGGCTGACCTTAATGCCGTATCAAAATTATGTACATTCATAGAGAAGTATGATTAATACTTTTTATTGGTTCACTTGTGTAGGGAACATATTTTTAACATTTGTTATTTTTGAAAAGCTTCTGCTCCTAGAAAGGAGTTGTGATGTAAAATTTATTGGAAAGTATTATAAGGGTATATTAATAAGGTACCATAGCTTTTTACGAAACCTTCGTCAAATAAAAGACCACAAACCGCAAAGCTTGATATTATTTAATATTACAGTGTTTTAGAGTAAGGGCATCCACATATTCATGTATAAAGACTTTTTAAACTCGGGTTTGATTTATAATAAATCTTGACAGAAAGTCTATATAATCAGGCGCAAGTTACACCTTCTTTTTTGTCATCAAATCTACGCATGTATTCTTATATACATTATCTTCAGATATCCCTTAAAAACGAACACTTGTTGTAAACTTTAGACATACTAAGTACCTCAGTTCAAATAATGTCAAACGTGATCATGACTCATTTAAATATTTTCTAATTTTCATTTAAATAACAAATCGAAACGTCCAGATCAGAAGCTTTTATCATTAGCATCCATATAAAAGTTTTTATGAATGTACAGAAGCTGCATAAAATCGCCAAAGCACCATGCAAATTAAAAGGTCCATTAAGGAGCTATGATCTTGTCTGGAATCAAGTAAGGAACTTTTGCAGCTTTGCATCAGAAATTTAATTTCTATGTTTTCTCTGAATTGATCATAAAAGCCGACTAAATGCTTTTCACTTTATTGTTGATATGCACGTTTGATATATTGCAAATATATGCCATATGTTTGATCTGTTAAATGTGATTTTACTGGTGTGTTTGCAGTGAAATGTCGAATTCCTGTAGTATACATGTACAACATTAATAATAGTTTCAAGAGAAACGTATGGACAGTAATTCTTCTCTGTTGCAAGAATAAAATAATGTGTTGTTTATTTTGTAATAGTGTATACAGCAATATTCCACTTTCAAAAGTAGTTTGTTGTTTTGTGTCAAAAACTTTCAACCTACATAATTTACATTAACGCGGAAGAACGTTTTGAAATAATTCTATAATTGATTTCAGACTTAAAAATTGGACTTTGCTTAGGATTGTTGAGACGCTGTAAAACTTTGTTCTTTGAATATTCATACTGATTACTCTTAATTAAAGAATAATACTGGCAAAATATGTACACGTACGTATAATCTCAATCTGGGTTTCGATTCAAAATTGATAAACGGCTAGACTCGAAGTCAGCGACCGTAATCACTCGGCCAGGGAGACCCAAGTTAATTTAGTTTCTGTTGAGCTTTTGTGCATTACCATTGGTTAATTTATCTAGGAACACAACATGTACAGTGTGTTCTTTCTTTAAGCTGCGAATGAGTCACGAGACGCTTCAAGTATCAAGTAAAATTTAATCGTGTCCTGATCACAAAAGACAAGTGCAGCTGCCACTCTGTATTAAATAACAGATTTCAATTTTATACTTTTCTTAAACGTTTCTTCCCATTCAGACGGAGATTCAGATAAATGGATAAAGTTTTTTTATCTGCTATACTAAAAGGGTAAATGTTCTAATACACGAGAGAAAAAAACACATAAAATATATAAAAGATATGCAGGAAAAAATAAAATTCTACCGCGAAGTATGACTACTTTTGGTACGAATCAACAACAAACTAACATCAACATGTGAGTACATATAAAATCTATCTAGCATTTATAGACTATAATAAAACAAAACTACTGTTTAAATAATTGACTGTTTAATCCATCATTTCCGTAGCAAAAGTTGTCCTTTATTTCTCTTTGAATATCAGACAAAGCCATTTATACTATATAGCAGATTATCAAGGATAACTGAAGATATATTTAAACTTGAAGAAGTTTCTACTACCGCCTCGATATAGTTAGGATCAATGCAAACTATAGCCGGAATTTACTAAAAACACCGTTATGAAGCGTAAATGAATAATAATAAAATATGTAAAAAAAATCCTTTGGAAGAAAGAATGCAACCAAGCAGAATAATAGCAGATTTGGATTGATTGAGTCTGTTCATGAGATGATGAAATGTGCAACAGCTCTCACGCCCCCAAGTATCGGCTTAAGCGGGACTCTATTACACATCTATTGAATGGACTCCATGATCCCAAAGGACCAGAAAATATAACAACACTGAATCCAAGTCGATGTTTCAGAGCCATATCAGTAACAGGTTGCATTTTAGTAAAACATTTCTTTCTTTTTTTCAAATAAACAATAAAATTATTACATATTAGTACTTTAGAGTGGTTCAGTGATAGGAAAGACCTATACATGTAGAGCCAGTTATTACAACATGTCTACTTACCACATCTCTATATACATTGAACGTATATGCTTAGTAAGCTAATAGTGTATCACGAATGTGAATACGTTTACTTAAATAATTGAATGGAATTTAGACTTGCTTTCTGATAAAGTACGCATTATTTCTTTGTACAGAAATGCATATGTACATGTAAGAATATTCTAATTTGTATTTGATGTGATTATAGTCCCCAACAGTATTTCTAATAGTATCCATCATGAAAGATACTCAGTAAGTTATAAATTTGCATAACTCTTTTTTCACCTTCCTTAAAATTTAGAGTTATCTAAGTCAAAAATTATATAGTTTTAAACAAGCTTAATTCCCTCGACCATTTGAAGATTGAATACTGCTTAAGCCGGTGCTAGGGGGCGTGAGCAGTGTTGCATTTTCCATTACTGCTCATGAACAGACTCAATCAAACCGAGTCTGCAATTTTCACTTTTTGCATTGTTTTCGGTGCTTCCGAGGGATCTACTTTCCAGTTTTTATTTTCCTCACAACAGCGGGTGTTAAGTGCTGTGTGGCGGCCGTAAAAAGTCGCCCCGACTTCATCTCAGTGTTGTTATATTTTCTGGTCCTTCGGGATCATTGATTTCAACTCATTTAGATTTGAAGATTGAATACTGCTTAAGCCGGTGCTAGGGGTCTTGGGCAGTGTTGCATTTTCCATTACTGCTCATGAACAGACTCAATCGAACCGAGTCTGCAATTTTCACTTTTTGCATTGTTTTCGGTGCTTCCAGATTTTATTCAATAGAATCCAACGTCTACTTTTTCATAAATCAAAGAAAACATAAATAACTTTGCATGGGTGAATTTGTCGCACCTGCTCATTTATAAATCTTCTATGGCATATGAATTAAGAGTTGACATTACTGTTTTAATTGAATGCATATTTATCATAATTTTACAATAATAAACGTTAACTTTACCCAAGAGATTGACGGATGACAAACAATCCTACAGTAAAATTAACCAGAGTCTGTTTCTTCTATTAATGGGGGTTAGACTGTAACTAACAACCTAGTTCCTGTATTGCAAATAATTTTCTGTAGTTGATGCGATGATTATTATTTAAAACAAAGTAGTTGAGGAATTTAGCGAGAACCTGGTTTTCCGTCAGTCACAGTAGGGTTTATCTAAAACGTCATAAGCTTTTGAAGAACTAGTTGTTCGCAAAATCCGAGAAACTTTATTGGACATTACCTTCGTGTCACTAGAGCTCCCAGCTTTCAACAAAACATACTTACCTCTATAGGGTGTTCCGAAATGAGTTGATTCTATCAAAAAAGCTCTAAACAAGCTAATACCCTGGGATTCCATACTGTTAAATGTTAATCACTGAAGGATTTGGTTAACATCATACTTCATTTGGATAGTTTTGAGAAGACTTTAAAAGAAAATCCTTCAGTCAAACCAAATCTGCTGTTTATTACTTTGATTGCATACTGAGTTTCTTGTCTATTTGATTTAATTTAACAACGTCAAAATATCTTTCCTTCGCAATAACCGCTCACCTCTATTCCAAGGCGTGTCAAAACCGTCATATAGCCTTCGTGTCTCTTTATATGCTGTATGATGTTTTCTGTCAGTACTAGTGTTTTCGAGCAAAATTTGGGTTAATTCAATCAAACATTTTTCTTGTTTAGGAAATTTGAAGAAACGCGTTTACGTACAGACGGACGGCTGACACTTCCGGATCAAGCTGAGCTAAGTTTTTTATGTTACTATTTGTGCGCGTAGGAGTAGTTTAGGTAGCGGTTTGGCCCCACGACTGCGCATGCGTGAGATGACGTCATGCGCGGCGGCCATTTTGAATTTTATTTTTAGAATGACATTATTTTTCTATTTTAAGAATGACCTCACTCTGCTATTTATATCTCCCAGAAGTATATAGAGCTGACTTATATACCTATCTAGGAAGTGTTCGCGCACATTGAGGGTCAGGTGCTCAGCCCTAGACGGGTAGATAACGTGAAGTGAAAGAAAAATATACAGTAGAATCAGATTAAATGCTATATTATTAATAAAAGATTACATAGATTTTTCAATTACGGATATAAAATACTTTGGAAATAACAAAATTTATACGGGATAACTGTTATTTTGGATACAATATGAATAAGCGATAAATACCTGTTTGCTCCTTGACGTTCAGTGAATAAATGACTCCGATGAAAGTATACTAGTTCTAAATGCGCATGCGTCAATCTATTTTAGAATGAGATATTGTCTATTTTTAGTTACAATAAAATGTGCACCCGTCAATCTATGTTTTAGAATACAATCATCTTTGTTTTTAGTTACAACGATAATTTATCTAGTTATTCTATTTCTTTATATTAGTACATCTCAATGGAAAGAGTTATATACTTACAAAATATAGATTAATAAAAACGAGCCTTCTTTAAATAAAATGCATAAAATGCATGAATAAAATAAACTAGGAACTTGCTTTTCATATATGTTTACTCCTCAAACTACCGTTACTGAATGATTCTAGTGGCAGATATTTTAGTTCAAAATGCGCATGCTCAACTCTATAAACATCACGCATACGTCACTCATCTATTCTTTAAATTTATTATTCACCTGTACCATTAATATCCATCAAAATGTCTTTGTCCCATTCAAACTGAATATTCCCTTAACCCTAGATGAAATGATTCTTTGTCCATTCAAAACTATTGACCATAAAGTACGATCGCCGCTCTGTCTAGGCAAACAATACCTAGCGGAACTATTTTGAACAAAAGTCCTTTGTCCTCGTTACTAAATATAGTTTTAATTATTGATGCTCATCACTCAAAGTCACGCATAGCTGTGGTTTACAAAAGATGAAAAGAATTCTTTTTCCCATTGAAATTTTGTTTGTTTGTTTGTTTTGGGTTTAACGCCGTTTTTCAACAGTATTTCAGTCATGTAACGGCGGGCAGTTAACCTAACCAGTGTTCCTGGATTCTGTACCAGTACAAACCTGTTCTCCGCAAGTAACTGCCAACTTCCCCACATGAATCAGAGGTGGAAGACTAATGATTTCAGACACAATGTCGTTTATCAAATAGTTACGGAGAACATACGCCCCGCCCGAGGATCGAACTCACGACCCCGCGATCAGTAGACCGACGCTCTACCTACTGAGCTAAGCGGGCGGGCCATTGAAATTTAATGACTATACCCGTGTTTGGTATCCTACGAAAGGTTTTGACTAGTACTATTTCATTGTTTGCACTAAAAGAATATGGGGTCACTCACGCGTAAGATGCGTCAAAGTAATCTTACCTGATTCTTACACTTTGAGATCAAAAATGACAATGAACGAATTCACGGGGTAAAGTAAAAAAAATAGAGTTTGAGCAACGTTCTGATTAGTCAGTAGAGGTTATAGCAATGCTCTGATTGGCTAGTGATATGACGCATTCTGATTGGTTCAAATTCTCTAAGAAAGGCTAGAGCTAACATGTTAAATCTTGTCATTTCCAAACTAGAATGTCTATTTTTAACCGGCCAATCAAAATCAATGGGAATGACAATTGTTACCAAAAATACCCCCAATGGAAAGTATATAACAGTGCCTTCATCAGACAAAATCATTCTGACCTCAAAACTGAAACCATGGAAAATAGCTCGGGAGTATTCGAGAATATGATGAATTCCTTTGCTGTTGACCTAAAGGAAGTGTGTCCAGTACATCACAAAGTATAGATTTATGAAGCGCATTTCAGTAAAGTGCATCTTGGGATTTCCACAGACACTTTTGTAGAATTATTAACAGCCTATATAAGAAACAGGACGAATTTAAATGTAGACTTCTCCATCATTCACACTGATGATCCATATAGGGACATGTGGGACAGTTTGCCTGGTGGTCATTATTTGGTAGACAAAGAGTGTGCTTTACGCGACTTTCTGGAAGCAAAAGGGTGCCTGTATG
The DNA here is from genome assembly GCF_021730395.1 of Mercenaria mercenaria. Taxonomy (NCBI): domain Eukaryota; kingdom Metazoa; phylum Mollusca; class Bivalvia; order Venerida; family Veneridae; genus Mercenaria; species Mercenaria mercenaria. Next base: position 26,201,159 of record NC_069371.1, on the reverse strand, counting down.
TTAAGTACAAGGACATAACAAAAACAAGAATTGAATTCGATATGAATTACTCCATATGGATGTACATGGTCCGAAACTACATGAGCAAATATCATCCGAAAATAGAACTCAAGTGGTGCGAACATAGCTTGCAACCAAATTCCTATTGCTCCTGTAACATCAGTACGGAACCTAAAGGTCCCGAAAATACTTACATAGATGTACTTACTATGCTCTGTGATCATCACGCAAACAGAAATTGGTAGATTTAAAAGCGTGTCAGACTTGAATTCGTTGCTGATTTGTGTTGATCAAAATATGTATGAAGGACAGACTAAAGAGACAGTTTTATAACGAATAAAGAATGGATGTGTTACCATCGGATCGCTGTAGAAAAATTGTTTCCGACTGTGTAGAAAGACCCTACATACCGTTATATTACATGTTGGACTATGAGCCGTATAGAATGGTTCTTAGTAAAATAACAGCACAAAATTTTCCCCAAAAAGGCACAAAACAGTGGTTAAAGCAAAAGAGCACTTTTATATCTTTTAAGATGAATTTGGGTATTGAGGCGATCAGTGAAAGTAACTGGATGACTATATTCCTGAGAACGAGGAAATAGCGCTTTATGTCAACGATGCGATACGAGGTGGTGGACAAGAATTTCTATACGATTGGTTTCCAGTCCAAGAGAAGATTAATAAACATAATCTTATTTTACTTACGAAATCTGTAGATATTATTGATGCAATTCTTCATTTAGAACTGCTAGAGACGCTTATTGCGAAGCATGATATCAATTTGTGAAGCGATGTTGAAGAAATGAAATACAATTAAGGAATATGTTGTTTTATTTATATACACCACAACACCTACTGACGCTTCATCTTTTCTTTCAAATCAAATTCGAACGTATGGGTTATAAATAACAAAGACATATTGTTCTTTCAATCTTTTATTGCCAAAGCTTGTATCACTAATACAGGTTACATGTATCAACTAAAATAAGACAAAATAAAGTCATCATTCAACTTCTTGCAATACACATCAAACGGTTTTACAATGTCCTTCATTTTTCGTCCAGAACATCGGTTCATAATGTAATATACGCAATACAGCCCGCATATGTTTGAATCTGTATCCTGTATTTGACTGATGTTCATCCAGTAACGCTTTTTTAACACTTGCTCAAAATGAACTTTGTAGTGTTCTGGTCTATTACCTAGTGAATCTAAAAATTCGTCGTGTCCCCTTTTTGGAAAATAAAAGGCCACCCAATGTTATCCTGATCCCTGGCTCCTGTCTGTATTTGAAATGACGTATTGTCCTCTACGTATCTGAAGTTGATCCGCAGCACATATTGTCACAGGGTACTCTTTTAATATTTCCTCGAGTTCATAGTTATTCATTTTAAAATGTATAGGTGTTCCAATCCAGAGTATCTTGGGCCATATTTTGGCGAAATTTCTTACGTCGTGGGCTGTCTAAATCACGACTCATAGGTGTGTCCAATGTATCCCTATGTCGCTTTAGATCACTATGCTTTCGTGACCGTCTTATTTCCGACCTAGCAATATCAACCGCTTGGGCTACGGGTGTCACAAGTTTTACTACGGGAATATCTTCCCCTTTTTGTTCTTGTGCTTCCCTTTCTTGTTTCTCTTTTAGTTCAGCCATTTTTCTAAAATGAGCACCGCTACCCACGATGTAACGGCCCATATGATCAGGATACACATAACCGCCCCTCAAGTCTTTGAAGTGTTGTATCCATTTTTCCGGGTCCGGTTTATCTGGTACCCATTTTTCTTGTTTATAATCGTATACCTCTATGGAACCCATTTTGACATGATGAAAGGTAAAGCACGCCAATCCTTCTTACAGCGTTCATTCATCATCATCCGATTCTTGATCGTCATCACTATCTTTATTATCATCCATTGAATATTCTTCTTTGCTTTTATGATCGGGCCACAACTCATCAAATAGGTCGTTTCTAAGGGCAATGGCTTGCCGAACAGATTCTTTGACAGTCATGCCGTGCTGACTTCTTAGTTTTTTAGCCGACTGTAGAATCTGCTGCTGAGTAGGGTCGTTTTGTAGCTCATAAAAATCAATTAGAAATTGGGCATAATTTTGTCTCAGTCTCTTTCTTAATTGAGGCAATTCATCATTAGCAGTGCGACGGTACGCTTCTTTAAAAGAGAGCCCTTGTTCTGTATAGTTGTTAACTTTAGCGTTAAATTGTTCTTTAATAGATTGTCTGAGAGGATCCTGAAAACGCTTATCCCATATCTCACGGCGTGATCGCTCTTCTATAATTTCAACTTTTCTACGTTTACTTGGAGGTCCCTTGATCAAAGATCGTTTCTTTACAAAGCTTGTGTCACTATTTCTGTTTTCTGTTTCATCATCACTATCATCATCATCATGGTCATCGGAATCTTCCTCCTCATCTTCAACCTTGTCATCATTTTTATCAGATAAGCATCCTTCACCATTGAAATAGTCTTCTTGTTTATATTCATCATCTGTTCGTTTTCTCTTTTCTGGAGTGGTTGCCTCAAAAATGTTTTCACGTAAACGGTGTTGTTCTTGGGTGCTGGATTTTAAGTCTATTACTAAATAACCGTGAGGTCTTGATGTCGCTCGTTCAAACCGTTTCATAAAGATGTTACTAGACGAAGGATATATTCGTCTTGCCAATGTAGCCACTTGCTGTCTATCAATAGGATTATTAAATAGTACCAGATACTGCGTATTCAAAGCAATATCTCTGCAGGCTTTACCTTGAGGAAACAAATTTTGGGTGAGATATACGACAGATATGTTCCTGTGGTGACTGCCCTTGGTAAAGAGATCAGCAATTCTTTGATCGCATTTAGCTTCAGTCATCAAGTCGTCAAAGACCAGCAGATTCCTTTGACTAACATTTATATATTGGGAATCATTCAAGTAGTCTGGAATACCTTGTACAAATTCGACACCGGGGATTTCACGCTGAAGTTCATCATACAATGGTTGCCATTGTCCAAAACACCATATGATAAGCTGAGGCTGAGGTCTTACAAGATTTGATGATAGAAGTTTTCTTGTCCATTCAGTTTTTCCACTACCACTTGGTCCTGAAACGACCATAGAAAATGGATGTTGAAACGTCGTCTCCCTTGAGATGTTCCATGTTTGTAATGGCGGTGAAAAACTGTCAGTGGCTTCGTCATTTCCGTGGACATAACGTTGATGTCTCCGCATGTTGTCAATTCGGGAGAAAGACTAATGGCACACAGGACACTGATGCATTTGTGAAACCGATGTAAGTATCTTTTATCAAAAAGACGCTGCTTTATACTGTTTGCTTTCTTGGGGCAGAGGGGAATGAAGAGGAGGAGAGGAGCAGGAGGAGGAGGAGTGGAGGAGGTGTGGAAGAGGAGGAGGAGTGGAGGAGGAGAAGGTGGAGGAGGAGGAGGAGTGGAGGAGGAGGAGGAGGTGGTGGAGGAGGAGGAGGAGGTGGAGTTGTGGAGGAGGAGGAGGAGTGGAGGAGGAGGAGTTATTGGTATGACAAGTTTTAACATGTAAGCTAGCCTTTCTTTGAGAATTAAACCAATCAGAATGCGTCATATCACTAGCCTATCAGAGCATTGCTATAACCTTTACTGACTAATCAGAACGTTGCTCAGACTCTATTTATTTTACTTTACCCCGTGAATTGTCATTTTTGATCTCAAAGGATAAGGATCAGGTAAGCTTACTTTGACGCATTTTACGCGTGAGTGACCCCATATTCTTTTAGTGCAAACAATGAAATAATACCAGTCAAAACCTTTCGTAGGATACCAAACACGGGTATAGTCGTTGAGTAATAAATGAGAAAATCGATATTTACGCATGAGTATTTCATTTCCGGTTGTATGCTACCAACACTCAGTTCTCATTGATGCCTTCGGCTTCATACCAAGATCAATTTGCTTAGTGTCAATGCATCCGCTCTCATACATACGGTATATGGCTTCTGTATTTATTTAAAAAAAAAACGGCATATAAAATAGGCAAATTTCTAAAATGATTATATTTCTCATAAATCAAAATTAAATGGACTGTTCTACTATTTAAGAGACAAACTACTGAAACTACTGTTAAATTTTCATGGCATAAACTGTTAATTTAAAAAGTTGCCTATTTCTTTTAAATTTTATGTATAAAAGACCAAAATCAGCTAGATTTCAAGTATTAAAAATCCCTGGTTTAAATCGAACGTTATAAGGAATGTATAAAACTCCCAAGTTAACACAGTTGCTATGGCAATCGGGTATAAAATATGCATGCAGTTGACCATATCGTGCACTTCAATAGAAGTTAATTAAGGGTCACAATGCAGCTTTCTTCACGGTACGCGCATTTAATCGATTTTATTTATGCGCTCTATTGACGTGTAAATTACACAGGACAGTTTATATTAGGTATTAAATTGTAAATGTATGTGTTTATTTAGGATTTCATGACAACTTGAAATGATGCAGTTCCACAGTATTTTTTCAGCAGTGTCTGGTGTATATTGTTACGTCAGTAAATAACATAATGGACATTATTATTAATACGGAATATAGAGCTCGTTACTTGTTGAGTACTTTTATATATAATAGCTGAGACTGACTTACGTCCGTAAATAACATATTGAACTTTATAATTAATACGGGATACGGAGCTTATTTCTTTGGTGAGTACTTAGATATCATTATATAACACCTTTATAGGAATAGACGTGACGAGACCTTTCAAGTTTAAGAAAAGTTTAAAATCGCTGTTACGTCATAACTCGATAACGGTTGAAAATCGAATCGAGAACCCCATATCTATTTTGAGAACTATGACCTAATGTATCGATTAAGAGTAACCATTTTCAATTTTATATCGTAAAATGTTGCCACAGAGTTTAAAAACAGTTATAGGGCTAAACTTTTATCTGGTCATTAAGTCAACACGAAACATATAGCTGTATCGTAAAAGTAAAACCGTTCTGGCCATTTGAGTGAAAAACAATGACAAAGAAATATATAGAAACAGTAACTGGGTTCACAAATATCTTTATAACGCGCTACAAACGGACCATTGACTTTCAAAGGGACATATGATTATTTTCATCTCTTGTCCGCAAAAGTTCAGCACTAGGTAATGGGATAAAAGGCTTTGTCAATTTCAATAGGACAATGAATTCTTTTCATCTTTTGTCCGCAAAAGTTCAGCGCTAGGTCATGATATAAAAGGACCATTAAATTTCAATGGGACACAGGTATCTTTTCATCTTTTATCGGAAAAAAGTTCAACTCTCGGTCACGACACAAAAGGGTCATTAAATTTCAATGGGAAAAAGAATTCTTTTCATCTTTTGTAAACCACAGCTGTGCGTGACTTTGAGTAATGAGCATCAATAATTAAAACTATATTTAGTAACGAGAACAAAGGACTTTTGTTCAAAATAGTTCCGCTAGGTATTGTTTGCCTAGACAGAGCGGCGCTCGTACTTTATGGTCAATAGTTTTGAATGGACAAAGAATCTTTTCATCTAGGGTTAAGTGAATATTCAGTTTGAATGGGACAAAGACATTTTGATGGATATTAATGGTACAGGTGAATAGTAGATTTAAAGAATAGATGAGTGACGTACGCGTGATGTTTATAGAGTTGAGCATGCGCATTTTGAACTAAGATATTTGCCACTAGAATCATTCAGTTACGGTAGTTTGAGGAGTAAACATATATGAAAAGCAAGTTCCTAGTTTATTTTATTCATGCATTTTATTTAAAGAAGGCTCGTTTTTATTAATCTATATTTTGTAAGTATATAACTCTTTCCATTGAGATGTACTAATATAAAGAAATAGAATAACTAGATAAATTATCGTTGTAACTAAAAGCAAAGATGATTGTATTCTAAAACATAGATTGACGGGTGTAACTAAAAGTAGACAATGATCTCATTCTAAAATAGATTGACGCATGCGCATTTAGAACTAGTATACTTTCATCAGAGTCATTTATTCACTGAACGTCAAGGAGCAAACAGATATTTATCGCTTATTCATATTGTATCCAAAATAACAGTTATCCCATATAAAGTTTGTTATTTCCAAAGTATTTTAAATCCGTAATTGAAAAATCTATGTAATCTTTTATAAATAATATAGCATTTAATCTGATTCTACTGTATATTTTTCTTTCACTTCACGTTTTCTTCCCGTCTAGGGCTGAGCACCTGACCCTCAATGTGCGCGAACACGTCCTAGATAGGTATATAAGTCAGCTCTATATACTTCTGGGAGATATAAATAGCAGAGTGAGGTCATTCTTAAAATAGAAAAATAATGTCATTCTAAAAATAAAATTCAAAATGGCCGCCGCGCATGACGTCATCTCACGCATGCGCAGTCGTGGGGCCAAACCGCTGCCTATACTACTCGTAGGTTTGGTTTGTATTGGGAATATATTTTCAAAGTTAATTTTCAAATGTGGTAATCAACATTTCAACAAACTATACATACAGTTTGTTATATTGACTTGTGTTTTACTTAAGCTTGGAAACATCAAAACAACGCAATATTTGTATTTGGTTGGATTACAAAACGATATAATGACTATTGATGTCAATTCGTTACGGACACAGTCAATCTTAATTATATAGCTCTTGTATTTCCAACGTATGTGATATAACGATAAAAGTACATACATTAACGATAAAAGTACATTAATTAATCTGACAGAGCAGAAAGCTGAATAGTTTTATATCATGTTATTTAATTAAGATGTTTACAACTCAGTTCAACCGTACCAATAAAAAAGTTTGGTACAAAAAGTCGTATATCTCTTTATGACCAATACGAGAGGAGACTGGAATGAAGGTAGTTCTGCACGTTCGAATAAAAAAAATGTTCTGCAATGTGGAATTTGATTAAACAATGATTTTTCAAAACCTCAGAGTATACCAAGACAAGTATGCAAATAAAAAACATAGGCTCGATTTTTGCGAGACTGAATTGAAATGTTATGACATAACACAAGTTTTCGTAATGGGTGCCTACGGAAAAATCACAATTTTGGTAACATTTTCGCGAATAGAATTTTTTGTGCAATGTAGATTTTATTGAAACTTTTCACAGTCGTAAATAAACATATGGTCTATAATATTCTAACAATAAAATGTATAGGTCCGTGTGCTTGTTTTTGAGATATTTGCCAACTTGAATGATTAAAGAGATCCACGCTTTTCCAGCTGATTCTAAGACATTAACGTGTCAACTGTTTTAATATTATATTTCAACTTTAGAAAGGCAGTAACGTTGCCGTTGTAATAATCAACCCGCCTGTTGCCATTAATTCATAAAATGATTTTCGTTACAGTACGCCGAATCCAGACTTTATTCTACGTAAAATGACATTACGCCACTAATTCCGGTTTATAAACGTGCAGACCTACCTTAATTAGGGACAAACAAATGCGTCGAACGGTTCATGGATCTTACGCTAAACACGTGAATAAAATCACTATTGTATGCGCAATAAGAAGCCATTCAGTTGGCCTGTGACAAACTACCTAAAGAACCGCCGGTGTGAGAAATAATGTCCTGACGTACGCTATTATCGAAATCTATCAAATTGCAACATAAGCAGAACATATCTCTGTGTAACTTCAAACCTAATAGAAACAAAGGAAACTAAATAATGTGCAGCGGTTATGTCTATCATAACTATTTATTTGCGTAGCAATCACTTTAAAATTCAATTTCTTTTTCCTTCAAGAACTATCTTTCCCTCAAGATTGTCCTTCGGAGACCAATGAAAACTATTTTGTTGAGTACTCCAGACGGTTGAAAGTTTTTTTTTTGTGTGATTTAATTAAGGCTTTTTGCCCGAGTTCATACAGTCACACATAAAATACTTGAAGAGACAGTAAACGCCAACGATTTTTGTAAGGTAATTCTATGAACATGATATTGCGATAACGCAGAACTAGAAAGAAAGTTGTTTTGCTGATCGGCTTTTAATCAATATATATCTATATACTGTACTTAAATATGCTCAAATTGCTCACAGCAAAATTATCTTAAATGATACCATTTCGTATTGAAAGGAAAACTTTTCAACAAAATTCAACACCGTTAGCCACAGGAACGGGTCGGTAGTCTATTAGAGTAAACGCAATATCATTTTCATATTGAAAGGAAAACTTTTCAACGAAATTCAACACTGTTAGCCACAGAAAACGAACACATGAACGGTTCGTCAGTCTGTTAAGGTAAATGCAAATTACACATCAGTATGGTGGTAGCCGGTACTTTTAAATATCAATAGTTTGGCAAATGTATATTTCATGCGACAATCGCTGTTTATAAAATTATGATGTTTATTTGACTAATCATATATCGGCAAATTTGATAATAATTAAATTGCAATTGGATTCAAACTAGAAATTAAAATGGTTGTTCAATGTAGCTTTTTACAATGTAAATTTCTCTTTCAAAAATGTGGTAAGCTGATTTAAAATATTCCAACTATTTTTAAGAACTAATTAAAAGAAGTGGAAATACAACCGTTTCGGTTCATATTGATATAAGTTTATTCATAAAGTATCTTAGCACAAAAGTGGCAAACAGTCAAATGATCTGAAGGTAGATAGGTAATGTTTCGAAAATTTCAGTAGCTTTGATGGCAGCTGGTGATTGTTCGAACCAACATATATTTGTATAGCTAACGTGCTGATACTGTTCCGTTACAATTTTCTTGTTATGTTTGTGGTTATATTTGTATTTTAATTGATTTAAGAGAAGCAGTAAGTTTCGGAAATAAGTTGAATGTGTTGCATAAAAAGAAATTAGATGTAGAAGACAGAGACATCAAATTCTATATAGAAAAACAAAGTACACAATTTCCAAGATATGTTATCTAAATTGATTAAATTTCGAAACCATAAGTTCAAATAAAACTTTCATGAATTACTTCTGAACAATTAAACTTAAAATAATTTACATTTTCATTTTGTGAAGTCATTTCATCTGCTCTCAACATAATGTTCATCAGAGGTATACTCCCGTGTCCGGAGAGTTGTATTTGGTTTCTCAGATTAATAATTTTAGGTATACATATGTGTGCATCTGGAAATGATAACATGTTTTTGAGAATATCAGATGAAGAATAAACTTAAATAGGTACTTTAATGTCTATTTCAAAATGTTCTATAGTATCTTACGAGGGTCCATCGGTCTAGCGCCCTGGGGGTACTTCGGGCTCGGACCTACTTTTTAGAGCAATAAAAAGAAACAAATAAATAAATGAATAACGCTAAAATGCAATACAATCATACGGGTTGTGGGAGGGATAGGGGCTACGATTTTTTAAAGTATATGATATAGGTAATGGTTATATCGCCGGATCATTTTGAAAATGGCTACTACATTAGGCCCCGATTACCAGGATTTCGAGAACATGTTACCCAAGTGGTATCTAAGGGCTTCCATAATTATGTAAATTTAATTCAAAAGAAACCGACACTATTCTTGGGCCTGTTTCGGCCGAATATGTCATTTCTGCTGGCGCTCATAAAGCGGGCATGAATCTATCACCGAGATAAGCCATAATTTAACTATAGAAACAACGTGATCAGAGAATTGATTTTTGATACTGAAATAAAAAGAAATCGATAGATTTTGAAAAGACAAAGTTGTTTCTTTTACAGGCCGCTTAGTCCTTTAGAGTAATATTGAAGTAGTTTCTTCCTTTTTTTAGGTGAATAGATGAAAAACATTTAACGGCAAATGTAACCTAGTTATCATGGTTATGGTTTTGATTTTTTTAAAAAAAATCTTAAATTGGTGAGATTGTTGTGCACATAACCATAAAATCACCGGAAGTTTTGTCTGTTTTTTCTTGCTTAAAATGCATTATTCTACTTGTAGGATTTTAATGTTTACCGAACCCATTCTTAAACTACATAACTGCCGCATGCACAACCACGCGCAATGCTTCTTGATCTTGACTGGAAGAACGTTTGTGATGGCCGTTTTTTTCCAGACATCATATGGCAGACCTCCACTCTCTTCTGTACCTGTTGTTTTTAGTTCCACATTTTTACGAAATCGTGTCATTTCTTACCATTCTTGCATGGTATTAACAAATAGTTTGGCCCAGTATATAATGGTTAAAATGGTATAAAAATCACCATTCTTCATGTAGAATTTTAAATGTTAGCGGAGCCTTCCGGTACCTACTCCAACTCTTGTATACCAATAAGCCATGATTCTGGAAGCAGGGTAACCTTTTTCGGCGTTAGGAGCTGTAGAATAATGATAATGTTCAAGTTCCATTTTGAAAACTAAAAACAGTTATATGTTCGTTTGGCAAATGTGCGGGAAAAGATATAACCTAAAGTTATAGTGAATTCCTCGTTACCAATGCCTGCCACATTAGCGTCATGCAAGTTAGTAGTGCCTTTGATAAATCATCCATCGTGATATGGCGTTTGTCTAACAAATTTGTTTTCTCTATTCTATGCAGAAATTTCACATAAGCATAGGATAAGTCTTTGAGTCATTAAATAGCTAGCACCAAGTCGAAACTAAATTACAAAAAAAAAGATGAGTGAGTGGTAATTATATCAGGCTTGTTAGTATAAGATATTCCATTGACTGCCTCATTTAATGTCCACTTTCAAAAAATAATGTGGGGAAGCATGTCCCTTGATCTAGGAAATCGTACGTACGCTGCTACTCCATGCAAGCCTACAACTTCAAAATGTTCATCTATCCCCCTGGCGACGAATGATAATCAGCATGTTAATTGTTATAATATTTAAATTTAAGTATAATTACAATTATAGACACCACTCAATGTTGATAGCATATGAAGGCCAGGGAGTCAGATAATTATGTCCGGACCATAGCACATTTGATTGACAATTCAATGATAACCCGTCGGATTCCTTGGTTTGTGAAGATCGAATGTGTTGTTCTCTTTGTTCCTTTTAGGTATAAAAAGGTCTCTGTTTGTTTCGCATGGTGAAAAACAAGGTATGATCTTTGAAAGTGCTAGTGAAAGACACATAATTCATCTTGCATGAAATCTTATTTAACGCTTTCTAATGTTTAATTCAAATACTTGATACTCTTGACCCAGTAATAACTACACTTTTATTAGATTCACGGTGATTAGGAGTTTCAAGTTAATTTCAATACGCATATTAACGAATCTTTGCCAAGAACCTAAGTAGTGCCGGTTTTCTTTCTTCCAACGAATGATGAATGGCATTGCTCTGAATGGTGGAGCACCGTTTAACTAAAATCACTTATTAGTAGCGATTGTATGCTTGGTTCGTCAATGTCATATATGACTGACCTTTAGACGAATTTACGCTCAACGGGTAGTCAGACATTTGGATGACCAGTGCCATTCAACTGAATGAAAATATTGAATACTTGAGTAGAGATAATTGCATTATGACTGTGAAGTTCAGTAAGTAGAGTAGACAGGTTTTAGATCAAAATGAAAGAGGTTCGATCCTGCCCTGAGGCTTGTCACATGGTATTGTCTTTTATACAATTTTAATGTGATTAACATGTGTTTCTGTTTTCATTTTTCTTTAATTAACGAGGCAATTTATCTGCTCCATTCTCTTTTTAACAAATAGCCAAATAAGTGGACACAGGTATAAAATACATAAACATGTTTTCCAATAGCCTCTAGTACATCATTGGAGAAGAAGTGTTACTTTGCTGACCACATTTTTGTTATCGTCTGCAAAAGGTATGTTCACGTGGACTACGTGCATAGAAAAATATTTTCAATCACTTGAGATGGATTCAAACCATAAACTTATGTATCTTACTTTCATTGAATTTCGCATATTTTCGACTGAGCTCCCAAAATTTTCAATAACATTGCACACTTTCAACATTATATTTTCATTACGTATTAAACATAATCAACATTTTAATATATATCATCTCTTTATTAGCTCTTTTTTATATTTTATTATGTGAGGCATTTGTGCCTTGTGGAAACTGCATCTGAATAAAATTTGAAAAGTAGATCCCTCGGGAGCACCGAGAACAAGGCAAACAGTGAAAATTGCAGACTCGGTAAGATTGAGTCTGTTCATGAGCAGTAATGGAAAATGCAACACTGGCACTGGCTTAAGCAATATTCAATCTTCAAATCTAAACGAGTTGATATCAATAGTCCCGAAGGACCAGAAAATATAACCACACTGAGATGAAGCCGGGGCGACTTTTTACGGCCGCCACACAACACTTAACACCAGCTGTTGTGAAGTAAATAAAATCTGATAAGTAGATCCCTCGGAAGATCAATCAATATTATAAAAGCATGCGCGAAAACCCGAAAAGATATTGTTTAGTTTTATTAGAGAAAATGGCAGTTTAATACCCAAGCCTATTAGGGACATTTTGTCTTATTTTTTATGCATAATCTCTTATGTATGACATATTATGTGTTACGTATTATCAGTTACCTGTTACACGTTACGTATTGCCTCTTAGGTGTAATATCTTGTGTATTACTTATCAAAAGTTAGATTTGCCTAGTTCTCAATAGGGAAACAAAATTTGCGCACGTTAACGATTACTACTTGTGGCACTTTACCCCTTTTAGTGACCACTAGAGCTAAAAAACTAGAGAAAGCTTTAAACGACTTCTGCTATGAACAGCATGATGGATCTTGATCAAACTTGGTCTGTACCACCATTATATTAAAGGTCATCTCCAAATTTGTTTCAAAACGCGCAATGGACCCCTGTAGGGTCCTCTAGAGCTAAAGAATGAAATATCTTTAAACATTATTTTCATGAAGTATATTGTTGAATTTTCGTTAAACTTTGTCTGAAGTTTAAACCGGGGGCATTTGACCCCTCTCTGAAGCCATTAGAGACAGAAATAGAAGTACCTTTAAACAACTTTTTCTGATGACCATTTGTTTACCATCATAGTATACATATGTAGGCAAGACTACATAACTAGGACAAGGTCTTTAGCTCAGTTATGGCGTTTTTTTGGCGTAGCAATTAGTTATGTTTCGCATACAATTCCAGATTTTGTCTAAAATGTTTGATATATAACTTCGAAACTTTGAACACTTGCTTACCATCATGGCCACACATTTCCACATAGTGCAAGATATATCAAGATCCATAAATACAGGTTGGGTGTTTGTCTCATCTATTTTTTTTTTATCTTTTGTCAGAAATATGTAACCCGAATAGTCGAGTGCGCTGTCAACCGACAGCTTTTGTTTCTTGTTGTTTTATCGGAGACCTAAAATTGTTCTTGTCAGTACGTCTGTCCGAATATATGTCATGTATATCTCAAAAAGTATTTAACCTAGAGTCACCAGACCTAGAATTGGTATTAAACATGTTACGATGTACTTCTGGTGTTGTTGTTTGAGTTTACAAAGCTAGACCATGGCAATGACTTAGTTAAAATATACTTATTGTAAACGGCAGTCGGGGTTTGGCTGTTTAAAAAATAGAGTGGCTTAAATTGGCGCAAATGGGCATATGCAGTATTATGTATTTCATTACTGCCCGTACACAAACCCGATAAAACCAATTTCTTACTTCCAAGTGATTCATTTCAGTTTGTTGTCTTGCAGGATTATATATTTCATTATTGCCCATAAACAGACTAAATAAACCCATTTTTGTTTAATTTTTCTCTCCGTTTGTTGTCTTGCTGCATCATATATTTCCTTACAGATCTTGTGCGTTGTCTTTTGTTAACTGCGCAGTTAGTAATCTCTGAACTAACTTATGGCTGTAACTGAACACTATATTTATACAAACTATATACTTTATTTATTAAAAATACGATAGCCACAATAGAGAGTATATAACTCCTTAGACATAAGATGAAATACCCAATTCCTAATACCTTTGACATAAGTTGAAATACCTTATGCCTAATACCTTAGACATAAGATGTAAGATGAAATACCTAATGCAAAATTAGGTACATTTTATATATGCAAGAGCTGATAAATAAGACTTTAGTAGGAATTCACAGTTCGCGCCGCACTAAGGACTGAAGTTTTCTTCCAGCGTATTTATAACTTCACCGGTATTAAAAACTATTTAACATCTTACATCAACGTTTAAAAAACAAAACATATATCACTTCGGCAGTTTAGTGTCCCGTTTTCAGCTAAGAATTCCGATTAAGATATTCTTAAAGTGTACGTGCGATTTTTGCTACAAATCAACGTTCTGCGTAAACCCAAGTTAAGTTCACATAAAACCTCCCTGAGGCAAAGGAATTGGTTCAAACGGCATAGAAGTGTCCCCTAACCAAATCTGTATCATATTCAATAGTTTCTTTATTTTCACAGATACAATGAAAACTGATATGATGAAATGAAAGATATTTTCATTATGTTAATAAGTGATTAAATCAAATTTTTCTTCAACAAGTGTTAATAGCTCTCTATATAGCATCTTGTACATGTATGGAAATTTGAACACTATAGGTTCGAGCAGTCTTCCTAGACATTTTGAGTCTTGGTTATATATCTTCCTTTGGGAACCACACATTTCACAGCATATATATTGACATCTTCTTAGCGTACTTTCTTGCCAAAATCATACAAATCAAATACTTTGGTAACAACGTACGTTTGATCAGGCTTTCCGTGCGGAATGTAGATTACAGTTAACAGGGCTATTCGGTCGAGCTTTGTGAAAGAAAACTTTATACATTCCACATATCAGTAAAGGATTCAGTTCATGTTTCCCGCTTCACCCGCTTCAATCCTTGCGTGTATCAGTGCTATACACTGGGCACGTTAAAGAACCAGGCTGTCTATTCGCAACGAGCTAGGCTAAGTTAGCCGGACAAGCCTGTATCTGATTTCTGATCTCTCTGTGGGGGCTTTGTCTCACTCTGTCCCTCTGGTCAGATCGCTCTGTGTCTGTACTAGTAGAGGATGATTTCGCGCCCTGTGTGGCTGCAGTTGCTGTAAAGCGCCTTTGAACGTGTTTATCATGAAAAGGGCGCTATATAAATCTGGTATAATAAATTCACCTTTACCTTACGTGTATAATCATAGAGGTAATAAGTAATACGTAACGCAAAATACATCACACATAAGAGGTAATGCATAAAAACTGAATGTCACTAATAGGCTTCCGTAGTTTAACCTTTGAAATATGTGGATGCAAAACAGCGTGCGATTTATATTGTAATATACATTGTATAACACGCGTAACTGTTGTAACTCATTACACCGATGAAGCATCAATTGTTTATATGACACTATTTACATATATCTTCGCGGAGGCATTTTTTGTAACTTTTATTGTTTTAGAAACCCATATTGATTTGACATCCTATTTGGTGTATCGCGAAATGTGTAAATATTAATAACTGTAATGTAATGTAAGTAATTTAAACGTTAGCTGTTTTATTTAATAAATGGTAATAAGAAACACCTTGTGAGTTTTAATACACTTACATATATTAAACCCAGATTGGTTTGCCACTATATTTGATCCCTTCCGAAAAATGTGCAAAAATTCATAATTGTAATGTTAGTAAGCTAAAACACATTCATTTAGTCGTCTTCATACTGATACTATTTAAATACAATTTCGCCGTAGGAAATATTTGTACGCTCACAAATGTAAGAAACCAAGATTAGTTTGTCACCTTATTCGATCCCTTACGAGATGTGAGGGAATATTAATACTTTCAATATATTCTGTAGTTTGAAACACAGTAGTCGTTTATTGATACTACTCACACACATTTTTGCTTAAAACATATTTTATACTCACAAATACTAGAAAGCTACGCTTTGGTCCCCAGAAAGAGATTCGCAAATACCATTTTATAACACAACAGTCTTTTTATTGATACAAATTCCATACATTTCCGCTGAGGGTTTTTGAACCTTACAAATATGAGGAACTTAATTTGGTTTCTCACGTAGTTTAAATTGGTCTCTCGCGCAATTCTTAATCGCTGTCATTCTAGTAAAACTTCATAACAATTTTCCAAAGCCAAGTGAGACGTGTAAAAGATGTTAAAATTACGTTTTCGATTGACTGTCCCTGCCCATGTAAAAGCCAGGTCTCTAGTTACTATATGAATTAACGTAATGGACAACGAAATAAGGCTTTAAATTTTAAAGCTTCAGAGGTACGCACATAAATGTGTTATACTCAATATGAACCAATAAGGCACTCCACGAATTGATACAACAAACTCGTAACAGAGGTTTTCTTGAATTTCGGCTTTGTATTGAAAGACCAAGATAACAATTCTAAAGTGGAGAATTCGTTCTGAAAAAAGATCGGGCTGTTCTTAATGTATATCATATTTGATATTGCGGTTTATATTGCCCCGTTACAATATTCGCGAATTTATTGCGCATGGTATTAATTTACTCAAAAAGAATATGACGCAATCAAAGCTAGCAATTTGTCAATAGAGCCATACACAAATCCGGTTAAGGTGGCGATATATAAAGATAATATTTGACAAGGGCCACACTCACGAAGATATATCGCCGTAATAAACATTTTACATATACAGAACGTTGCAAAAAGGGCATGCTTTATGGAATCTTTCAAGAATGTTAAATACATTATTTTCAGTCGTATTATTGTCATGTGATACAACAATAAAAAGTAAGATAATCTAGATTGAAGATCTTTTTCATAAACACTAGACAAATACACATTTTTCTATTACAGACATTACCTCATTTCCAATTCTCACGAAAAATATACTTCGACTTGACTCAAGTTTTGTTTCGTTCTCCTTCACTTCCTTATATAGTTACAAAATCGATGCTATTCAACGCTGTTACAGAAATTAAATGAATGAAAGAGTTGGGTTTTAAGGCGAACCGACACAAAAAGCTCATATATCGCCGAGAAAAAGTTAAATGGACTACGTTAATTGCAAAGCATATATAAAACTATTAAAGTAAAAGTATATATACATATATAGTGTAAAAAATCAATTGCAAACAGTAAAAAGTATAAAAGTTGTGAATAAGAATCAAATAAGGTTCAGATTTTATGATATATACCTATTTGTTTCAAAAATTGTAAAATTTTGTCGGCTGAAATTTGCTCGAACAGCTCTTTTAACGATTCAACATTATAGTATGAATTGCGTTGTGGATCGATGTCTATACAGTTTATTAAAATATGTTTAATAGTAAGCGGTGTTTGACATGGTATACATTCAGGTTGATCTTAATTGTTCAGCAGATACGAATGAGTCAACCGAGTATGACCTATTCGACAACGAGAAAGAACAACTTCCTCCCTGCGAACAGATCTATTTCCTTGGTGCCATTCACCTAAAGTATGTTTAATTTCAGGAAGTTTATTGAAAGAAGCATTGTTCCATGAGGACTGCCATTTAGTTAAAATGTATTTGTTGATATTTGACCTAAAATCAGTATATGGTAATTTCAATTTAGTTTGATTTAATGAAAGTGATTTCTTTGCTGCAGTATCAGCATGACTAGGAATCCAATAGAATATGATGGACTTTTTAAAAGATAGTTCATGAACCCTGAGAAGAATATTTTGAATGAGAGGAGTTTCTGTATTACGGTTGTGTATTGATTGTAATACAGAAAGTGAGTCGGAAAAGATGATAAACTTTTCTTCATTATATTCTGAAATAAAATTAAGGGCCAAATCAATAGCTTTTGCTTCTGCTGAAAAAATTGTAGCGTTATTTGGCAAACGTAATTTTGATTGATGCAGATGGCTAACGGCGGCACATCCAACCTTTGAATCATCTTTTGAACCATCCGTGTAAATTGGAAAATGATCTTTGTAAGTCGACTTGATTTCGTTATATTTGGACTTGAATATTTCAGGGTTTGTTTCAGCCTTTTTCAATGCGGTTTTCATATCAAAAAGAACTGTTGGCGAATTAAGAGTCCATGGTGGTGTATTCAGAACTAAGTTTTCTTTTATATCATCAAATTCAAAATCAGTTTCCTTCATAGAACTGCTGATGCGAAATCCAAAAGGTTTGATTTGTTTTGGTTTTCTGTCATACGAATCGTGGTACTTGGGTTTGAATATGATTTTATGAGTAGGGTTGGATTTGTTGGCAGCTACCCTCAGAGCATATTGTAATGACAGTTTTTCACGTCTCGTGTAAAGGGAGGGTTCGTTTGCTTCAACATACAAGCTTTCAACAGGCGATGTTCTAAATGCGCCAAGAGCAATACGAAGACCTTGATTATGGATAGTATCCAACATTTGTAAATACGATTTTCTGGCTAAACAATAAACAACGCAACCGTAATCTAGCATGGATCTAATCAAAGCTCTATACAGTCTTAACAAAACCTTGCGATCTGCTCCCCAATCAGTATTTGAAATTACCTTTAAAAGATTCAATGATTTCAAACATTTGGCTTTCAGGTATTTTATGTGTGGTATAAAAGAAAGCTTTTTATCAAATTTTTTTAAAATAACACCAAGAAATTTTGCTTCGTCAACAACAGGTATTTTTGTACCATTTAAAAAAAGTTCACGGTCACAATGTTGTTTCCGTAATTGACAAAAGTGGACAGACTGAGTTTTTGATTGGGAAAATTTAAAACCATTTTCCATGGCCCAAGTTTGAACTTTATTCAAACACTGCTGTAACTGGCGTTCAATTGTACGCATATTTTTTGAACGATAACATATCAAAAAATCATTAACATATAATGAACAATCTGTCCCTGGTAACAAACATTTCACAATATTATCAATTTTGATGCTAAATAGTGTAACAGATAAAATAGAACCTTGTGGAATTCCCTGCTCTTGCTCAAATGAGTCAGACAGGGTAGAACCAACACGTACTTTAAAATTGCGATCAGATAAAAATTGTGATATAAATGTTGGAAGACGACCTTTTAAACCTAAGTCATTAAGATCATTCATAATACCATACTTCCATGTAGTGTCATAAGCTTTTTTCAAATCGAAAAAGACAGACACTGGATGCTCTTTTTTAAAAAATGAATCACGAATAAAATTTTCCAGTCCAACAAGATGATCAGTTGTGCAGCGCTGCTTGCGAAAACCTCTTTGAAAGTTAGTTATTAGGCCTTGAGATTCAAGATACCAGACTAGCCTAGAATTGATCATACGTTCTAAAGTTTTACATAAACAACTAGTAAGGGCAATCGGTCTATAATTACAGGGGTTCGTGCTATCTTTCCCGGGTTTTGGTATTGGAATAACTGTAGCTTCTCTCCAAGAATCTGGAAAAATGCCAGTTTTCCATTAAATATTATAAATTTCAAGTAGGAGGTCTAATGATTCTTGTGGTAAATGTTTTATAAGTTGATAATGAATTTGGTCTGGACCAGCTGCAGTGACATTTGTCTAAACAGTCAAGCAATTCTGTGAGCGAAAAATGTTTATTATAATCTTCATCATTATTTGAATCAAAATTTAAAGGTTTACTTTCTTTAGTCGATTTTATATTTTGAAACCTTTTATCATAATTGTTTGACGAAGAGATTTTTGAAAAAGTTTCACCAAGTGTATTGGCAATGTCCTCCTTGGTAGATGCAATAGACTGGTCTGATTTTGTTAGATTGGAAACATTTGAAGTCTTTCCTTTTCCACTTATTTTGCGAATCATTTCCCAGACTTTTTTAACGAATGACCTAGAATTAAGTTTTGAAACGTATGAATGCCATGATCTTTTCTTTGCTTGTTTTATAGTTCTGCGAGCTTTTGCTCTCAGAATCTTAACTGATTGTAGATTTTCTTTTGTCGGCCGTATATTGAAATTTTTAATGGCTGCCCTACGTTTTCGAACAGCGGTCTTACAATCATCATTATACCAAGACTTATTTTTATGTTTACCATTTCTTGAAGTTTTAGGAATGGACTTGTCAGCAATATCGGACAGAAGAACCGAAAACCGATCAATAGGATCATAAAAATTTGTAAAATTCTCCAAAGTCAAATCATTTTTACATAACGTTTCAAATTGCTTCCAGTCAGCTTTAAATTTAAAATTTTTAAATACAAGGGTGGTCTGAAGGCAGATTAGAAGTATTTGAAATAATAATTGGAAAATGGTCACTACCATGCAAGTCAAACCAGTACTTTCCATTCAAAATCAAGAAAGATGTTCGGTTGACAAATTGTCAATCAAGCGATGAAAAGTTTACCTGTGGCAGGATGAAGATACGTTTTTGATTTATCATTTAATAAACAGAGGGCATTTCTTTCAATAATTTGACCTCTAGTGTTGCTGTCAGAACAGCCTCAAAATTCATGGTGACCATTAAAATCTCCCATAAGCATAAATGGTTGTGGTAATTGTTTTATAAGATCATTAAGTTCTTCAAGATTTAGTTTAAACTTGGGAGGTATATAAATCGAACAGATAGTAATTGGTCGATGTAATGTAACGTTCATTGCAACTGACTGAATATTTGTATTTAGAACAATTTGTCTGTGCGGACATGAATTATTAATAATAAAAGATGTACCACCAGAAGCTCTGTCAGTGTTAGTAGTAATGAAGTTATACACTGAATAATTTTTGAAAGCTATTTTGTCCGTTTCCTTTAAAAAAGTTTCACTAAGGCACATAAGTGAAGGATTATATTTCGATACGAGAAGGAGAATTTCATTATAATTTGCTTTAAGTCCACGTAAATTCCACTGGATAATTTTACTTTCCATTTACATTCTAATATTTATTTAAAACGGTAAACAAAAATTGAACGACTGAAAATTTAAACAAAAGATTAGTGCTGCATTGACTCAGGAGGTGGGACCCTTTTGATCTTCACCTCCTTTATGTTAGTTAAACTGGACGGAGCAGACAATGGCGGATCGTCATCATCCTCCCCCGTCAACCGGTTCAGATCAAGAGGGTACCGGTTATGGGTTTGAATGGAATCATTTGATCCCTTTCCAAACCCATCAGTTTTCAAGTCAATTTTTTGTCAACCCGCCCGCTTAGCTCAGTAGGTAAGAGCGTTGGTCTACGGATCGCGGGGTCGTGAGTTCGATCCTCGGGCGGGGGTGTATGTTCTCCGTGACTATTTGATAAACGACATTGTGTCTGAAATCATTAATCCTCCACCTCTGATTCATGTGGGGAAGTTGGCAGTTACTTGCGGAGAACAGGTTTGTACTGGTACAGAATCCAGGAAGACTGGTTAGGTTAACTGCCCGCCGTTACATGACTGAAATACTGTTGAAAAACGGCGTTAAACCCAAAACAAACAAACAAACAATTTTTTGTCTGGGTGTTTGACTCACCCCACGTTGATTAGAATTTGACACAACATTTTGTCTTGACGACGGCGTATTTGAATACCTGGGATTGATTTTGTGATGGAAGAATATGTTGTTGTTAGTGATGGTGGCATAAATTTAGCTTTCGCAATTCGTCTAGCTTCAGGAAATCCAATGCCCTGTGCGAACTTGACATTGAGGACCTCCTTTTCGATCCTTCATGTCTTGCAGTCGCGAGACCTGGCCGAATGTTCCTCGCCTCAATTCACACAACCAATGGACCCTTGCACCTGTCAGGCTCATGAGAGAAACCGTTTTGTTTACATTTATGACATGAATTCTCCTTTGTAGTTTGACTCGTTGTGTCCAAATTTGAAACAGTTGTAGCACTGAAGGGGATTTGGTATGTATTGGGTGACCTTTGTGTGTAGATAACCTACTTTTACAGAACTAGGGAAAGGGAAAGGGACGCCAAATGTAAGTATGATAGTGTTGGTTATGATTTTCCTTTCCATCTCTTTTAATTTTGACGCGTCCTGGCAGCTGTAACATGTTGGTCAGCAAGCCCTTGCACAATTTCCGTCCTCCGACACCCCAGCAAGGTCGGGACAACGAATGACCCCCCTTGAGGAATTCAGAGTGCGGTGCGCAATGCACTTACACGGACGGTTGAAGAATGAAAGTTAAACCTAAAAGATTTCGAGCATTGTGCTGATTTTTTCTACCTCAACAAGCAGATCCCCTGTGCGTAACTTCTTTACCGATTTCGGCACTCCAGCTATACTCTCTAGTGTCTTTTCTATCACAAATGGGGAGATGCTTGTCATTTTGAAATTTTCATCAGCAGATTGAATAAGTAAAATCTTGGAAAGGCTGTGTTAGATGTTGGTGACCGGTAAGGATTTTCACCTTCCGTGCTATCAGAGTCAGTTTCACTATGCGATCGTTTGTTTTTATTTATGTTTTCCATATTTAAATGAAATGGATTCATCACTCGCAGCCCCACCCGCCGCGGAGTCCAACAAGGGAACATGAAAACAGAGCGGATATCCAGCTCATACATGTTAGAGATACTGTAGTGATATACTCGGTCAGGTATTTTACAATCTTGTTCATATCACCAGCTGTATTGCAGAAAAGCAATCAGGGGATTCAAGGGATTGTTACTCTACGCACCCGATTGGCCCTAAGCCAGCGCCTTCTAGGAAATATAGATTGAAGTACATATGAAAATATATTGTTAAATGAATTTGTGTGAACGTAATATGAAGTTTTACAGGTTTTGTGTAACGTATTTTGTTCTAAAATTATGTTTGTGAAAATATAAAAATGATCATATGAAGATGCAGTTTGAAACAAACAATAGAAAATGTAAACGTAAATGTGAGATTTCCTAGGGCTTGGCATGACTAGCCGATTGACCGTATCGGGCCAATACGACCGCAAAAACGTCTAGACCGAATAAGAGGCCAAAGATGTGTATTGGCACCCACATCCCGGGAAGAAGATGCGCACATGCAAACAAGTACGCATCATCTCCCAGGGATGCTATGGGGCACCTCAACATCCAGGACCCTCCTCTCCGGCTTACAGGCCGCCACCCACGGCAAACAGGTGGCTCCATTTTCAACAGAAATTAAGTTAATTGCACTCTCTTATTGCAGAAAACAGAATTTAGTCTAAAAAATAATTTAGAAAAAATTAACTTTTGAAAATAAACAATTAACACCAGTAGTTTATGCCAGATCTTAAATCTTTGTTCTTACAATACAACTTGTCTACTTTAGTGTGAAATAAATGACTTTTTATATATTATAACAAATGTGCGTTGTTTCGTCTACAAGTGGTCTACTGGGGCCGTATTCATAAAGCATCTTAAGTATAAGAAATTGATTATTTACTTAAGTATTACTTAGTTAAGATATTTATTTTACTTATGTATATTTGTTATTCATAAAACAACTTAATAATTAATTCTTGGCCTTTATTGTGGACGAAAACATTGAAAAAGACAACATTAGTTTCAGACAGATACAACATGCACAGCTACGTTTAAAGTGCTTTTATCTGGAAAACAACACTTTAATCGTACTCACGATGCCATTTTGTTTTCTGACTTTAGTAATTTCTTACGTATTTTAAGTTTAAACTGTTTTATGAATAGGACTTAAGTTTTTTACTTAGACTTAAGCTGAAATCACCACAAACTTAAGTAAAATATTAACTTAAGTCGAAACTTATACTTAAGATGCTTTATGAAGACGGCCCCTGCACTCTCCTCAGCATTCAAACCTACATCCACTCCGCAGTCCATTTGATTTAGTTAAAATACAATTTTCTCAAAACTTGCATGGAAAAGACAGACGCCACCATATTACAAACATTCATCTGAACTTGCCAAGTATTAAAATCCATAGCATCATAGGTAGTCTTGCCGTGAATAGTAAGGACCTCTTCCTGACAGTGTCGTTTTATGTGTCAGTAAAATGACAAGAAAGTCGGCTTATCTAGACCGAACTTCTTTTCTACGTTTTACATTCACATTTACTGTGTTTTAAAACTTGCAAAAATAGGAGTCATAATATTATGCCAATGACTTTTGCTTTGTCAAGTTCAGACACCTGCGCTTTGTTAATTAGATGTGCAAACTTCTATCAAGTATAATTTGCTTTTGGCTAGGAATAATGTAAAAATATTGACGGCTTCACTAAAAGTAACTAAACTTGTACACAGCCCTTTATTCGAAATTGCATTGTATATTTTTTATGTGAACATTTCTCCTACTATTGCTATAATAACATTTTTAAACGTCAAAGTCCTCCATCCCATTATACTGGACAAAACAGGTTACATGCAATGTGTAAGCTTGCGAATATCTTGAAATTTAAAACTTGCTGACTGTTGAAAAGTCACATCATAAAATTACGCTGAAATAGTAGCGACTGACATTATAAAGGAGAAAATGTTAAACAATAAATAATAAAAAAGAACTTATATGTCGTACCCTATCGAAATCGTGACCCAGTAAAACACATAATCTTATCCTCTGTATTTTCTTTAAATGGCATTTACCCGTTTTATGTGTATTTCTGTGACTTTAAAAAGTGGGGTGTGTTGTAGTTAATTAAAAATAAAACTATAGGCCTATATTTGTGTTATTCGATATTTTTGAAAATTATATTATGGTATTAACAAGCTATTCCATGAGAAAACCTGTATCAGCGGCAAAATAAAAATAACACAATTGTTATGAAGAACATTCTTTTACCGCTTTAATCTGAATAGTTTAGGAAAATCACTGTTTTAGAGTTACTGTAACGGTGCTTTTAAGTAAGTCAGCGAACGCATTTAGAGACGTGACGTCAAGACTGTCGTAAAAGAATATGACGTCGTCGTACTTGACACGTATATTTAATGTCAATTATAAATGCGGCACATAATATATATCACTAACTTACATTATACATTTGAATATTTAGAGACCATTTAATTTGGTGTTACTGAGAAATAGCTTAAGCGTGTAATTTTTCAATGGTCTTTATGTCTTTAAACCTCCGAGTTATCGTGTTGCATAAGCGATTTGGAATTTGGGTAACCACGTCAACACACAGGACAATAATTTGTGAAATATCGTAGAATGTGACTTACTTTATTTATTTATTTTGGTTTTACAGCGCACCAACACAGTATAGGTTATATGGCACCAAACAGGACTATAAATTTTGGTTCCACATTTCATTTACATCGAAATAAAAACATGAGGTAGAATGTGACTTACATCAACACTTTAAAAACAATGGTGTCCCAGTAATTCAAACTTCTTTTTATGTTATAACTACATGAATATAATGTCGCAAATACAGGTTTTCTCATGAAATATCCCATTTACATGTATATTTTATTTTCAAAAAGTGCATGTAATAATATTTACGGCATTTGCAAGAAAACAAATGACGCGTAAGCTTATTTCATCAGTATAGTTAAAAATACTTAGGGTTTTTTAATGTATGCAATTTATGTTGCAATTATTGACAATGATAGTTAAATTAATACTTGGTGATCATTCAAAAATATTGTTTAATTTCTCTTCCAAAAAGACTTAAAAATAATTGTAGATCAAAGTGCATATCGGCAGAAATTACATGTTATTATCGCATGAATATGTTTATGAGAAGGTTTTAATTATTAGTAACTTTATATCAAGTACGCAGTAACAAAATATAACATATTCATAGCTTATTTTTAACGGATGGAAGTAATTCTGCCTAATTCACGAAAACAGAAATGTAGTGGTTGTTAAATTCATCTTTTGTGCCGCTGAAATATTGCTTATAAGTAAGATGCAGTCTTAGGTATGGATTTCTTTCATGTAGCCTCATTCGATTTCTTGCAATGATTTGTGTCCAAGTAGATTGAATGTCAGGAAATCTGTCGATTTATATGCAGACATTGACTCGTTTGACTGATTTTTTAATAACCACTCGGTTTGATTCCTTGTTTTCATCAAAATTTCTGTTTGTAATTTCTTCTTGCCAATATACTGTCATATTGACTGAGTTTCCATAAATAGTCTTATCTTAGTTTCTCCTTTGTGTACGTCGTGATGGAGGATACATAATCTTTAGTTTACAACGAGATAGAGTATACCAAATCTGATAAACCGTATATTAACTATAAAACATCTGATATCTGATAAATATATATAATGTACTCATGATTAGTAATAATGATAATGTTATTGTTGGGAAAATTTATATTGAATAGGCACAAATGTCCAAGTGTCAAATAACCTGTTACAAAAAAGCTTAGCAATAATTATCAGTTCTTTGTCAGTTAGCATTTACAATAATTGAACGTTATTATAAGCTGCAATCGATTTTGAAACTGTCGATAAAACATACAATCTTTGTCATGAAGGTCGTTATACAAAAATATATTTCAAAATGGTAAACAATCAGGCGTAAACTTACTGGTCTAACAGATAAACAAGACAACCATGATAATTGTAGATTGTTCATGTGTTTTCTACGCAAGCTGGTAAATATTTTAGGGTTTCATCCAAGAAACGTCTTGCAAAATTAATTTGAAACCTGACCTTAATATTCTGAATCAAAAAAGGGAATTTCGCGAATGCTGTAGCCAAAAGATATAAAAAAGTAACTGCCATGGTTTTTACGAATCAAGATTGGTTGAACGTTTTTCTTAGAAAGTCACCAAAAGACATTTCTTTGAAAGCTTTTTTTTGAAGATTTTATAATTGAAGGTCAGATGGTCGTACCGTTAATAAATCGACAACATTTAAACAATCCTGGAAAATGAGTATCTAAGGAACAGTTATGATTGTTTTACATATCGCGGAAAATGACCGAGACTCCTAGAAGCCGTATCTCTTACAAAGCGGAGTGAGCTGAAGGAATTTGGTAGAGTGGACCAAAGCTGTGAAATAATTTTGTTACCTTTGAATAGCTTTGATTTCTCTAAAGTTCAGGCCGACATTCGAAATTCGTCCTGATTGTACACAGAAGTAAAGTAAACACGGTAAAATATGACAAGTTAAGGGCAATAATTCAGCTGAAAATCAGTGAACCGGCAGATGCCGATGATATGTATACCTATGTTTGGCACTGGTAACTCCTTAAGGTTAGAACAATATCTGCCCAATGGTTTTAAAGAAGTTGCTAAAATATCATACAATTTGACAAATAGAGGGCCAAGACTCCTCTGAAAATTATCAGGACTTACGGATAATATGCAGAATAATACTTGGCACTGATCCTGTCTGTACCATTTGGTGGAATTCTGACAAACCATAAAAGAGAAAAGGCTAAAACATCATACAATTGGACGAAAACTTGCTCTTACACACGAAGCATGCAATGCGGATGTTGTGTATTAATCTGGGAAAATTAAACATAATGCTTATTTTAATCAAATATATTTGGTGATCTCAAATAGTCACTGCACTTTCTTATTTGACGGTGCGATGACTAATAAAGTGAAAGACCCTGTGATGTCTACAAAAAAAAGACGAAGGGAGTGTAATTTTGTCTTGGAGTTTGCATAGTCGTGCCCTTTAAAGCACAGACCCGTCATGAAAGAAACTCAGTTTGACCTTATTGTCGTTCCAGCTTCCTGTCAAATAGTGTTATCAAGACAGAATTTCTGTAGTTCTAAATCAGCTTGCATTCGACGATTTTATTGCATAATATCAAACGTCTAATTGTTACACATATTGAAGAAAACAAATAACTCACATGACGTAATCTTACTCATCTGTTCTTACGCACCTTTCATGGCATATGCATTAAGAGGTGATACTTTATTTTGCATATTTATCCGGCTCTCACAATAATAAACGGTAACTGGGTTTTTCTTTACCCCAGATGTTAAAGGATAACAAATATTCAAATGATTTAGAATCAGAATCTGCTTTATTCTAAGACCAAGGGCTGTGGTGTGACTAATTAAGCTTCAAACTGCCTTTACGACCGATTTCCCAGTATTGCAAATAATTCTCTGAATTTTTATGTAGTTTTTGAAGCGATGGTTATTTTAAAGATTTTTTTACAGAATTTATCTCTAGCTATTTAGAGAGAGAGCAAAATGAGGATTAAGAACACATGTCAATAAGCTTCAAAATTATGTGAAGTACGACTAAAAACAACAAAGTTGTGAAAATTATGCGGAAACCTGTTTTTACATTAGTCATATAAAACGGTTAATAATATAACGTCCTGCAATTTTGTAGATGGCGTCTTCAACAAAATCTGAGTAACTTTAAGGGACCTTACCGTCGTGTCACTAGTGCATCAAAGACCCTATTCGTACAACTAGAAGTACATACCAATGCAGGATGTCCTCAATCAAATTGGTATACACCATCAATTAGCTCTGAAAGAGAAGGCTTAAAAGACGTTTTACCCATTAGGTTAAAAGGTCCGGACTTTGAACTTTTTAAATATAATAAAATCTGTGATAAGATGGAAGCACAAAATGCAACCAAGCAAAATAATAGCAGACTCGGTTAGATTCAATCTGTTCATGAAAGATAATGGAAAGTGAAAAAAAAAACAAGGAAGAGCATCAAACAGGGAAAGCCACGTTCTAAAACCGCAGCCTCCCCAAACGCGCACACGATCAACATATACACACACCATACACAAAGCAAACACACGACAAAACAAACAAATAAAGGGACACAGTGGGGCACCGCCTTGGAGCGGTCAGTGGCAAAACCACCAATGGGGAGCTTAAACCGGTTTATGGTTCACCTAACCTCACTCTTATCCCCCACTCCCGTCCCCCATGTTCAAAAATCACAGGACAGTGTAAACAAAAGTTACCCCTGTCAGGTAAAACCCTAACATACGCAAAGGCGACAGAAAAAAAAAGAACTAGGAAGAATATCCAACAGGGAAAGCCGCTTTCTAAAAACGCAGCCTCCCCAAACGCGCACACGATCAACACACGCACACCACACACACAAAGCAAAAAAAAAACAAGGACAAAACAAAAAACAAAGGAACACAGTGGGGCACCGCCTTGGAGCGGTCAGTGGTAAAACCACAACTGGGGAGCTTAAACCGGTTTATGGTGCACCTAACCTCACTCTTATCCCACACCCCCGTCCCCCATGTTCCAAAGTCACAGGACAGTGTAAATAAAGGTTATCCCCGCCAGGTGAAAGCCTTACATACGCAAAGGCAACAGAAGGCATGTAATGTAAAGCACAAAAATGCTCTTGTATATATATATATATATATATATATATATATATATATATATATATATACAATCCTTAAGAACCTAAAACGCATGTACTCAATGCCTTTGCAGAAGACAGAGCAACAAGGGAAACAACCTTAAGAAGGCATGTAATGTAAAACACAAAAATGCTCTAGTATAACCCCTCTCACGCCCCTAGCAGCTTAAGCAGAATTCTATTACAAAGATAATGGATGGACTCCATGATCCCAAAGGACCAGACAATATAACAACACTGAATCCAAGTATGGGGAGAATTGTGACGGCCGCCACGCACTTAAAGACTGCTGTTGTGATAGTGAAGGATTTAGGGCCCTAACTGGTCACATTGCAAATCTGACCAAGCTTTTTATCTTTGTTATCTGTATTACTTTGGTGAATTATTTCTAAAATTTTAAATGATTTTAACCATTCCAAAAATAGTTATAACATTTTAAAGAGTGCAACTCCTTGTATGCCGATTTCACTGAAAAAGTGAAATAAACTGACAATGTGAAATTCCATATATTTTCTTTTCAAATTCATCAAAATACAATAGATTCAGTGTTAGTTTACTTCTAAAACAATGTTGATTAAATATATATAAAGATTTATGACATACATTTGTACAAGAATTTATTTGAAATACTTTATCTCTTACACCACCAGTCGTAAAGTTGGCAATTTTCCGGAAAAAAATCTGCTCTCAACATTTTTTGAGTTATAAATGTTACATGTGTAGTGACTAAATACAAATTATTTGTAACATTATATGGAACAAATACATAAAGAATTATCCATTTTTTACCATTTGATTTTCTAAAAATTATCTTGTTTTAGAGTAAGGGTCAAATGCAAACAAAAGCTTACTGTAAAACCTAAATTCACAGGATTTTAAAACAAGGTAGAACTTCCATTTTTTTTTCATTTCTATTAATGAAAAATGCATGTAACACTTGTACATTGAATTAAATACTGTAATAATAATCCTTTTAATAAAGTAAAATGTTCATATATATCATATATATAATAATATGTTAAAAGAGATAGCCAAATCAAAGCATAAAACTTGTCATACAGATTAAGACGCTACATCATTTTTGAAGATTTCTTACTCTTAAAATTTAAACAAGAAGCATAAAAATACTAACTATGACTAAATAGAACTTTAACTATATAACAATCACATGCCAGTAAAGGAGACATGAATATATTGTCAAGCTGTGAAACAGAATCGAGAGGAAGCCAAGGACTGTGAACAACGAAAACATATTGATAAATGTAAAGCAGCTCTTTGTGGTTATGTTTTAATCATAACAAAGATCATATGATAAAATCATTTTTAAGTACTCCACAAGGTTAGGAATAACTGTCTCTAATGTCCTCTTTGTGTTTGTAACACATGGTTGTCCTTCACCATTTTTAACAACAGACGTGTTCCTCAGCCTATCTTCTCCCTCGCGCTTGAAAACTATTTTCAAATTATTTAGACTGAGGCCTGAACCAGCAATATTCTTTGCAGTTGCAGTTTTGTAAACACCGTTGGCAACAAGTACATGTAGAGATGGCATACGTTTTGCTCTTTCCAAAATGAAGAGCTGCGAATAATGTAAAGATTTTGGAGAATAACTAAATGCAGCATTTCTAGGTGTTATTGACGCATGGTTTAAAGGATTTCCTTATGCTTTAACATCCTCCGTGGCACTATTTGCTCCACAACTTTAACTCAAAATTTCCCGTACAAGATCTTCTTGTTTGTACGAGAACCTGTCAAAAAAAGGTTTGCGTAAAACTGTTAGAGAATCAACAAATCCAGACGCACATTTCAAATAACTCTCAGGAATTTTACAAGAAACCACTGCTTTCGTCAGAACTGGAAAGTCAAATCTTCTGCCGTTGTGGGCCGCCAGAATGACATTGTCAAATTGTTCCAGCGATTTACAAAACTTTTCAAGTGACGAAGTTATAAATTCCGCTTCCACTGGTGTTCCATTGACATACAGATACTACCTGACATTACAATTCCAGTTACTTGTTGGGCTATTTAGGTGATTGGTGTTTTAGGTAAAACATGTGTATAAGGAACGTCCACTGTTCAGTTCTGCAGCAGCTATCTGTGTGATATGAGGACACTGTCCGCCTCGAACTGCGAAGTCAACAATAATAAAATATCATATGAGCCAGACTGGTGGTCTTTAGCACAAGTTATACTGTAATTACATATCAAATGTCAGTAATTGTCATTCTATAATAGATAAAGTAACAATTTGTCATGTTACCATAAAAAAACATTTCTAACAAATTTTAGTTTCGATTTCAGTGGTGAATATATTTCATATTTGTGTTTTCACAGTTAATTACAAATGTAGTAATAATACTACAAAGTGTTCATTTATGCAATTACTTTTTAATTGCCATATGTTTGTATGAACTTGCTATTTAGAATTTGGCTGCCTAAACACTGGTAACAGGAAAACAACGTATATTGATTTTGGGTTACATTACAACTGGCTTTTGATACACACTTCATCAACGCAGCAATCAATCTGAAATACATTTTCTGTATTTTGCCGGCATGTGTACTTAAGTGAAAGACTTGTATAATTTAACAGAGTACAGAAAATTAATGTGGATGGTGTTATATCATGTGTTGTCTAATTCAGATGTTTACGTTCCAATTTAACCTAAAACATATAAACATATTGTACACACGAACCACTTTCGCTGTAAGTATATCTCTCAACACAAGGAAGTGCTTGAGTGAGTGAATGAGTTGGGTTTTACAGCGAATCGACACAAAATGGTCATATATCGCCGAAAAGAAGTCATATTGCAATCGCCAATTGTAAAGCCTAAACACTGATGTAAAAATGTAAAGCATACCTAAAAACATCCATGTAAAAATGTAAAGAACACTATGAATAATGTAAAACATATCTAAAAGCATCCATGTAAAAATGTAAAGCATATCTACAAACAGTAATGTAAAAATGTATGTACGTGTGTGTTAAAATATCAGCTGCAAATATAATAATATTGCAAGATGTAAATAAAAATCAGAAGTGTTAGATCTTTTGATATATTCCTATCTGCTTTAAAAACGATAAAATATTTCCGACTGAAACGTTGTCAAATAATTCTCTCAAAGATTGAACGTCATAATATGTACTGCGTTGTGCAGCAAAGTCCACACAGTCGACTAAAATATGTTTAATAGTTAGCGGTGTTTGACATGGTACACATTCGGGTTGATCTTCTTTACTCAAAAGGTAAGAGTGAGTCAAACGGGTATGACCTATTCGACAGCGAGAAAGAACAGCTTCCTCCCTGCGAACAGATCTGTTCCCTTGGTGCCATTCCCCTAGAATAGGTTTGACATCATGAAGTTTATTGAACGAAGCACGGTTCCATGATGACTGCCATTTAGATAAAATGTATTTGTTTATATTGGGCCTAAAATCGGTATGTGGTAATTTCAAATTAGATTGTAATGATAAAAGGGATTTCTTTGCTGCAGTATCAGCATCCTCGTTTCCATGAATACCAACATGACGAGGAATCCAACAAAATATGATAAACTTTTTTAAAGATAGTTCATGAAGCCTGAGAAGAATATTTTGAATGAATGGATTTTCCATATTTCGGTTATGAATTGACTGTAAAAAGGAAAGCGAGTCGGAAAAGATAATAAATTTTTCTGCACTATTTTTTGATATAAAATTTAGAGCTAAATCAATAGTTTGGCCTCTGCTGAAAATATTGTTGCAGTATTTGGCAAACGTAATTTTGATTGTTGAAGGAGGCTGACAGCAGCACAGCCAACCTTTGATTCATCTTTTGAACCGTCTGTGTAAATTGCAAAATAGTCATTGTAAGTTGATTTGATTTCATGATATTTGGACTTGAATATTTCAGGGTTTGTTTCAGACTTTCTAAAGGCAGTTTTCAAATCAAAAAGAACTGTAGGGGATGAAGGGTCCATGGTGGTGTATCTGGAATTTAATTTTCTTTAATACCATCGAATTTGAAGTCAGTTTCATTCATAGAAGATTGTATGCGAAATCCAAACGGTTTGATTTGTTTTGGTTTTTCCTCGTATGAATCGGAGTACTTTGGTTTAAAAATAATTTCATGAGCTGGATCGGATTTGCTGGCAGCCACTCTTAAAGCATATTGCAGTGAAAGTTTTTCTCGGCGTGTGTAAAGAAATGGTTCGTTTGCTTCAGCATATAAACTTTCAACTGGCGATGTTCGGAATGCACCAAGAGCAATACGAAGACCTTGATTATGTATGGTATCTAACATTTGTAAATAAGATTTTTTTGCGGAACCATAAACAATACAGCCGTAATCTAGCTTAGATCTAATTAAAGCCCTATAAAGTCTTAATAAAACCGTGTGATCGGCTCCCCAATCATTATTTGAAATTACCTTTAAAAGATTTAATGACTTCAGACATTTGGCTTTCAAGTATTTTATATGCGGTACAAACGAAAGCTTTTTGTCAAAGATAACACCAAGAAAGTTTGCTTCATCAACAACGGGTATTTTTGTACCATTTAGAAAAAGCTCAGGGTCACAATGATGTTTCCGTAATTGGCAAAAGTGGACACATTGAGTTTTCCATGGCCCAAGTTTGGACTTAACTATCCAAATCAAAGCAAATCCCGTTAATACATTAACTACCATATTTCAAATTGTGCACAATAAATGGTCATGGTACATTAAAATTATTCTTTTTAAACAGTAGGAACAAGAATTAAACTGTAAAGTACCGAGTGGTTGGTGCTGCTGACTTCAAATCACATACTTGCCTTGGATGTAGAAATATGCAGAAGAGCAATTCAGGTATTATACCCAAAAACCCACCGTTAAAATAATGCCCTAAAGCGCATCTGGGATCTTCCGCCATTATCGAAATCATAACCAAAACATAGTCCGTGTCAGAAACATAGACTGATTGATTGATTTGTTGGGTTTAACGTCGCATCAACAAAATTATAGGTCATTTGGCGATATTCCAGCTTCCAGGTGTCATTCCGTGCATTATTTCATCACGAGCGGGCACCCGGGTATAACCACCGACCTTCCGTAAGCCAGCTGGATGGCTTCCTCACATGAAAAATTCAACACTCCGAGCGAGGCTTGAACCAACATTGGTGAGGGGCAAGCTATTTAAAGTCACAGACTTTAACCACCCGGCCACTGACCCGATAGAAACAAAGAAAACTAAATAACGTGCAGCGGTTATGTCCATAATAACTATTCATTCGTGTAACAATCGCTTTAAATTCAATTTCTCTTTCCCCCAAGAACTATCTCTCCTTCGAGATTTTACTTTTGAGACCACTGAAAACTAATTTGTTAAGCACTGCAGACGGCTGAATGGCGTTTTTATTTGATTTAATTTAAGTTTCTTTTATCCCAGTTCCTATACTCGCATATAAAATACTCCACATGAGAGACAGTAAACGTCAACAATTTTGTAAGATAATACTTTGAGAATGATACTGGTTACGCAAATCGAGGAAGACAGTTACCTTATACTGGCTTTTAATCTGAATAATTCTATAAATTATTAAGCTGTATATAAATATTTATAAATTGTTCACAGCAGTTATCTTTAACGATGCCATTTTCATATCAAAAATAATATATTTCAAAGTTTCAACACTGTTAGTCACAGAAAACAAAAATGATTTGTTCATCAGTCTATAAAGTGTTAAAATTCAAATTACACATCAATATGCTGGTACATGTAACAGGTTCTTCGATATTTGTTGCTCCCTTTTATATCGGAAATTTCTATGATAATCAAACGGCAATTAAAGTCGAAATAGAAAAGCGTGTTCAGTTTTGTTTTCTATAATGTAAATTTCCTTTTTTAAAATGTGATTAAACCTTTCAGAATAATCTAAATACTTTTTAAAAGCTAAAGAAGTTATATTTCCACCCTTTCGGGTTAATAATGCTTAATGTTAAAGCATCTAAAAACGAAATTGAGGGCAGGGACATTTTAGTCTTGTGATATATAGGCAATGCTCACATCGCGGGGACATTTTGAAAAAGGCTCCGACTGACTACGGTTTTCAAGAACATTTCCCCTAAGTGATGTCAAAGGGCTCCAAAATTAATGTCAAGTTTATTCAAAACAATTAAACCGAATAGAAAAAGTGGAAACTCCACAAGTCGCTCAACACGACAAAAACGAAACTTTTGCAGGCTCGGGTTGATTAAGCCTGTTCATGGACGGTAGTGGAAAATGATGTTACCACCCATGCTCTTTAGCTCCAGGTTGAACAGAACTCTACAAGTACAGACAACTTATAGACATCCGCAGATGTGTTCATACGGCGGTGCACATAGGTCCGTTTAGGCCCGAAAAAGACGCATTTCTTCTTGCGCTCAAAAAGGGGGCTAACATCTACCGCCTAGATTAGCCATTAATTAACAAGCAAGTGAATGAAATATTGCCATGCAATACAATCCGCTATTGGAAAGCAGGACATACGGACTGGATTTTTATTTCTCCCTAATTTTCTTTACTGCAGTGCAACATATTGAAGTCTGTCAATGATGTATAAACAATATTTATTATATATACAAAATGTTATAAGAAAACACTTGGATTAAAATTTGCATATAAAAAAACCTACAGTTGTTGATTGTTTCATATCAATGAATATAATCAAGAGTGCCAGAATGTCACAATATACGCCCGTCATGGCAAATTAGTTTACACCAGCACCTGTATTTTCATTTGGATTTGTTTTTGGCCAAATATAAAATAAAGTTATTATAAGTCATTTATATACTAGACAAAAAAAGTTCTGCAACAAAACATGTTTTATGCTGTAACTTATTACTTAACATACAAATATAATTCATATATCAAATAAAAGTACAATCTTAACAAAATACTGAAAATAGAATGAAAATTGAATTACCGGTTTCGGTATTGCATTCAAGCAGACGACTCCTCATTGAAAACACAAGCCGGCGGATTTTCTGGTGATATTGCATTTTTTTCAGGACGACAATGCCAGACCACATCGTGCCAGAATCGTTGCTAATTTTCTGAACCAACATGGAATTCAGCGCATGCAGTGGCCACCAATATCACCAGATTTGGCATGCATTGAACACTTATGGGACATTCTTGGGCGTGCTGTAAATAAAAGAATTACAAGACAGACAAGACTTGCCGACCTGCCCAACATTCTCTGCAACAGGAGTGGCTTTCATTCCACAACGGAAAATCAGCCGGCTTGTGTTTTCAATGAGGAGTCGTCTGCTTGAATGCAATGCGCAAAATGGTGGATACACGCACTATTGAAATTCACTCAGCAATTTTGCAACTTTTGATCAGGTACCCTATGTGACTTTGAACATGAAATTTGCCGAAACCGTTAATTTAATTTTCATTCTGTTTGCAGTATTTTAAGATTGACTTGTACTTTTATTTGATATATGAATTATACTTGTACGTTAAGTAATAAGTTACAGCATAGAACATGTTTTGTTGAAGAACTTTTTTATCAAGCATATTAGTAACAACAAAGGGAAGTTAATCCTAAAAATATTATATAATTATATAAATATTATATATGTCCACACAAAACTCTATCAGGTAGAGATAGGTCAAAATACACCTAAAATTGGATATAACATTATGTTGTACAACAGAAGTTGTCTTGGTTTTTCCCGGGGCCGGGTTTTGCACATATGTTGTCTCATCCAGGAGAATATTTAAATCCTGTTTTACATGACATAGTTATAGACCGGACAGGGAAAAAAAACTATTGACCTTTGATCTCCAAGTGTGACAAGCTAGGGTTCTGAGTGTTGCACCTGACACGTCGTCTCAATATTGGGAACATTTATGCAAAGTAATATTGTAATCCCTTGATGGATGACAGAGTTCTGGACCGGACACGAAACAAATCCTGTTCATGCCATGTTAACATTTGACTGTCAAGTGTGACCTTGACCTTTGAGCTAGGGGTCTGAAAGTTGTGCATGGCATATTGTCCTACTCGACAGGAAAAACACCCTGTTGACCTTTGAAATCTGATGTAAACGACAACAGCGGTGTAGTATGTACCGCGGGTGAACCAGTCTAAAGACCGTCTCCTGTTTTTTACCGGAAGTTGCGGATTTGTGGAACGTTAATGAGCAGCTTAAAATCATATTTCTTCATGTTTTTTTGGTCTGTAACAATGACATTAAAAGAACTCTAAATTGATATCGGCTCTTTGTGTGCCTGGTCCTTGGGTATGGCCTAGGAGAAGTTGTTCGAGATCGATTTGTGTAAAGTGATAAGTCGGTCTAATTTTCTCAAAGATATTGATGATGTATTGTCACAGTTATCATACAGCTAAGCACAATGGACTTATATTTATCTCTAAAGGAAAGTAAGAAGCAAATCATCTTCTCTTATGAAAAGAAGAACGAACAGACATGTAAGTGTCTCATTGAACAGATCGGACTCATTATATCCATGTAGGGTCTCAAATATCTCAGTCACGCAAGCAAATCATCTTCTATTATTGTGAAAAGAACAAATAGGCATGAAGTGTCTCAATGATAGCATTCGTTCAAATCACATAGAGTGTCTCATATGAATACAAACGACAAGTCAAGCAAACCGCCTTCACCAGCACTGGAAATGCGTGTCATTCATTGTCCGAATAGACTAGGAGAAAATGGAAAATGAGTTTTCAGTGTTTGCATTAGAGAGAATGAGACTCACTATACAGACTGATGTTATTTCTGTTGACATATTATGATGACAATGCAATGTTAACACAATATTCTTCTTGAATTTGTTATTGGTCTTATGTTCGGCCACAAGTCCCAACACTTATTATAATACAAACGAAGACCGAACAATATAGTTCTATTAGGCAATTCAATACTTCAGTATCCTTCTTCTAAACTAGCGTAAACAACAACCATGGTACATTTGTGAACTCAGCATAGTGACTAATGAGTTTGACTCAGCTCAAAATATAAACAGGTTTTTTCATTACATGTATATGATCGTATAGCCAAGAACCCCTTTATGATTTCATTCTTAAATGATTGTCGATAATATACGTTAAGAAAAATCAGCTGTAATTGTGTGTTCTTACTAGAAAACACCTTACATAAATTATTAGACCTGTAGGTACTCATTCAATTATTATCAAAGCAAACAAAAAGAGAAGCAGGTGTGCTTATTTCTTACAAAAACATTGACTTCTTTTATAGAATCAAAATCTTATAAATATTGTCAGGCTTACATTCTCTAAGATGTGCTACTCATGTGAAAATATCACGTTCGGCTCTACACTGTGAACTAACATCTCATTATTCAGTGCTAAAGAAATGCTGGCTCGAGATACGAAACAACATAGCAGTTAAACATTTGTTATAAGTCAGTAAACACAAGCAGTACAGTTTACAGTCGTGTTTCAACACATTTCTGTGGCTCTGCATTTATCGGGCTTGCCACCGT
Source organism: Mercenaria mercenaria (assembly GCF_021730395.1). Taxonomy (NCBI): domain Eukaryota; kingdom Metazoa; phylum Mollusca; class Bivalvia; order Venerida; family Veneridae; genus Mercenaria; species Mercenaria mercenaria. Next base: position 26,162,645 of record NC_069371.1, on the reverse strand, counting down.
CATGTTTCCAAGTATCACCATCGGAGAATTCAGTGTAGTTGCATAATCAATTTAGTTGCATTGCGATACACCGATGTTTATACTGGACCATGGCTGCATTACAGAAATTTGGGATAGAGTGCCAAATGACAGAAGAAACAGAGAGAAGAAGTATTTTGAATTTTGAACGATCAGTATCTCCAAAGGACATTGTCATGCCAGTCCCCGAACACTTACCGCAACGCTCGGACGGCAAGGCTATTCAAAGGTGTATGCGGGCGTCTCAATAGAGAAGCGTCGCCCTTCCAGTGAACGTGGCACTGGCATGTTATATCTTGCAGACAATCGTAGCAATGATGGGCCAAGTAATTCCCTGTACTAGCGTCATTGCCTACTGAGCACAGAGTCGGGCTTTAGCCATCATAAACGCTTGACCCACGCTGATCGTTTCAATGCCAAATAGTCACCTTATTCTATGTGAGTGTGCGAAAACAGAAAGATGGAGAAAGAAAGAGAAGCCAAGAGTCGTTTTCTTATATTAGCTAAACAAGTAAGGATATGAAAACGCCCCTTGCCGTACTCCACCACCAATGATAAAAAGTGACAAAGCCCTGTGGAGAGAAACACATTCATTATCTACAATAAGTTGTGCACAACTTTAAGACTTAACAACTGACATCTAAGACATAACTATTATATCTAAACATCTTAACACTATTCTTATACTAAGGTTGCAAAGGTCCCGTAGCTCTCGTTTCAACCAACTTGTCATTGCTCCTAACATGCAAAAAAGCTGAAGGAAAAAAATGTGGTTCGTTAATTGGCTATCGCATTTTCTGGCGATCTGCAAAAGCACTGAACGATCAACAGGTGACCGTGCCTACCGTCAATATCGGAACGCAGCATCAACATGATGCAAGACTCAAACAGTAGACACTCAGACGACCTCGAGAGTAAGTATATCATCTCGAGTGTCATTTCAATCAAGAGAAAATTCCAGCTGTCTTAGGCTGGAAAGATATTCGCCACTATTGCGGGGACAGGAGCTCAAACGTCTTTCCGTTGTCGGTATAGCGAGTCTCCTCACCCGTAGTGGTTACGCCGAACACTGGACATTCCCAATTGATCGAAACCCCGGATCAAGTTCTAGCCGAACCAAGACTTGGCATCGCTATGCCAATGTGCGTTGCCAGTCTTATGACCTAACCAAATCCTAACATATGCATTTCGAGAGCGACGCGACTTTGCCATAGTACTCACCTCAGGCATTCTTCATCTGTCTTGTACTGCACATACCACGAATAACACTTTCAAATCCATACTTGAACATTTTTACACAAGAAAAAATTAAAAAAAACTGACGCGGAAACACCTTGAAATTTTGGTGAAATCCGCCCGGCCAACTGAACAACTGAGCTTGTGCAGCCGCTTTTAAAGGCTCGCCTGCCGAAAAATAACTAACTGTGACGTCACGAACGATTTGATTGGCTGATAGCTTTAAAATTAGTTTTGTCCCACAGGACGAGTCTACACAAAAAGTAACTAGCCAATCAGCGTCGAGCATTTTTTCCTCAAGTTTTAAGTGGTCACATGACCAATTGTACAGCCGTCGAGAGCAGACGTGTTTTTGCATTGCTCTCGCTAGTTGTGTGACAACATGAAATGGTTTGATCTGGCAAAGATTGACATAGTCCTAGGTCCCAAAGTATGTTCACAGTACTTGAAATGGCCAATGCCAAATTTTCCTTAAATACTTAAAAACAACGTGTATGGACCATATTGGGAGATCTGTCTCTCCCACATTAGACAGATTCGTATAGTGTCACTGATGCTGTTTGACCAAACATGAAATCCTACATATAATGTAAAACTCTCAAGATGGGCTGTTTTGGAAAGTTTGTCCCGTACATACAAGCATACAATGCTTTGACATTCCTAATGTATCATCACGTTGTAATAGGAGGACAAAATCATATCTGACTAAGGTCGCCCTTTAGCTGCCACAAGGTAAAAGGGCGGTCATGTTCTCTATTGTGAAAAACTTGACGACGTATGAAATGTCTCAAGCATACAGTATTGACCAAAGGCAATGGGCATACAAGGATACAATTGCTTTGACATTCAGGAGAAGTTTCTCCTATCAGATCCTAAAGGCTGGGTTCAATGCAATACATTTGACATTCCAAATGTATCATCATGTTGTAATAGGAGGACAAAATCATATCTGACGCTATCATGTATCAGCTCGACTGTTTTGTCAAATTTGTCCTGTAATGCAAAGGCAATGGGCATACAAGGATATAATTACTTAGACATTCAGGAGAAGTTTCTCCTACCAGATGCTAAAGACTACGTACGTTTGATGAAAACAATGTAGGAGAAAATGTTCAACATCATGTTATGCATTATGTTGTTTTTATCTAGCTGAAGGGTATTAGGAGAAAAGCATAGTGACCTTTTGTATGATGGCAATTTCACGGATTGTAGGAGAAAAATGCAACGGGACAAAATTCCATTATCATGTTGTTTGTTTTCCTACTGATTTAGCAACAGGATAGTGAGAAAATAATTACTATCCTGTGACGCATCAGGACAAAATTCCAACATTATATAGTGTAATACGATTTCATTGCCAGATCAAACCTAGAATGTTAGGGATCGGTAACATGGATAGACATTCGATGCCCTTCCCCGTACATCTAACTGCGGCGTCCGGACAGTTAGGCAACCAAAGAGTGTATTCGCACATCTCATTAGAGGAACGTCGTGCTTCCCTTTGGCGGGGCAAGAGCATTTAATCCCTGTCCATGAATCCTCGCAGCGTCGGGCAAAGTAATTCCCCATACCGGCTTCGCTGCCTCGCCAAATACGGAGTCGGGTCGTTACAACCAGCATTAACGCTTTGCCCGTGCCGATCAGAAATCTAAACAATGGAGGAAAAACTGCTCAACATCAGGTAAGGACTATGATACAATTATACCATCATGTAGCATTACGGTTGGATGTAGGATAAAATTCCAACATCATACTATTGCATCGAAAAGCATTTCAAATCTCTGATATAGCCTTATGGTCAGGTTTTGACATTCCGATAGCTTGATACTAGTCTTGTAATGATTTTGCATTACTACTTACTTGATAGTTTGATAAGTTTTGCAATGGTTTTACATAATGTTCAAGTTATCGCATTGAGACTATACTTTGTAAGTGCTGCATATTTTCATCATATCAAGAGTACCAGAGATTTGACTGCAATTTCGATGTAGTAGCCTGTGGTTGGATATATAAAAGGGCTCGGTGGCAAAGATAAAATGAGACGTTCAAGAAAAATGATTAGTCAGAAATCAAGAGTTTTGTTGTTCAAAGTGTTGAAATTTTGAAGGACCATCTACCTTACATAGTATCTCAGAAGTATAGTTAAATAGTATAACACGTCTCATTTTATCTTTGTCAACGACCCTTACTTGATCTAATTATATGTATCTCCGAGATGTGATAGACCACACTTGCCTACCAAGTACACTTAATACACAAAGGCACTACCAGCATGAGTAAACATGTTAACTCACACTGGAGAATGCCAGTGTCTCTTAACATTTCATTGGGATAGCGTACTTAGCGTACAAGCTGGCAAAGTATTTATTGCGGACAGACAGGACAGGCTATTGGATTCATAATACAGACAAACAACACTAAACTTTCATCTCGGAGACCTTTACCATTACTTTTTATAATATTGAAATACAACAGACACAATAAGCAATAGTGTGCCTCTTTTACGGGCATAGCCACTTGTACGGGCAAATCATACACACAATACATGCAAATATCAGTCTATCATTTCAATTGTAAAAAGTCTATCTTTGTTTGCATCAAACACTGCCCTGTGAACACAGTCTTTGGCATCTGGTCTCTGCTCTAGCTACCTGTAATAGAAAAATATAAGACTAAATGGCATTTCAAATTTTCTAAAGTATTTATGAAAGTATCAATGCAAACATATGCAATGCTGGTTGAAAGTCAAGACATCTGCAATGTAACTGTGAGATGAAAACTTGACTTTTTTTTCTCAAGAAATATGCTAATAAAATCTGTCAATGCTGTATGAAAATTTATGAAACAGAACAACTGTAACTCACTGTTCATATTTTTTTTTTTTTTTTTTTTTGCATCACACAAAATCAAATGTAAAATGACACTTGATACTGACAGCCTCCAGTATAGAATTTATAACAATAATGAATAGCTACCTGATTTTCCTCCACAAGTTTGCTAGTAAAAGCCTGTCACCTATCACTTCTGTTTGAATGTAAAACTTGAGACATCTTGGCATGTGCAAATCATTGTAGTGCTCTAAATAAACAGTAAGCAAAGCATTAGAAAATCAGTGCTCTTGATAATTCATTCTGCAAAAGTGCTTATACATTTTTATACAGTCACAATGAATGAGATAAAATTATGTCCAGAAATATTTCCTAAACATTTCAGAAAGCTTAGCTAGTTCATATATCTACAAACATTGTTAGATTTTCTCTGCCTTACACTTGCTGAAATTTATTACAAAGTACCTACAGCCTTACACTGAGCTAAAATGTTGGCTAAAATTCAATAGATCTAGAAATTATTTTGTAAAATAAATACCTGCTTTTCTTTCCATAATTTACAGCTGTGGAACACACATCACTTCAGTATGCTTCACACCTCTTCAGTATGCTTGTAAATATTTAGCAGGCCTGGACATGTTTCTCTGAAAAAAAATAAGCAAAACATCATTCTATCATTGCTTTTTTGAAGATTCATTCAGTCGAAGTGCTTATTAATTTTTTTATATACATGAAATGAGACAGAATCTGGTCTATAAGTATATTTATTATGTACAACTGAGCATCTAAGAAAGCTTAGCCACTTCAAAAGTTCAAATGACAATCAACATACTGAGCAGAGACAGATGAAAACATACACCTACCTTTTTTTTCAGCTCCTGTAACATGCATTCGCCTCCATCCTTGGTAATTTTCAACGGCAGGCATTCTGAGATGTATTTTCTCATAAAGATTTTTTCCGATCCTCCATCTACAAACACAATAAAATTATTTTATTTCACAGAAATACTTTTGACCGTTGAAAGCCATATTGTTGTTGTTATGTCCAGCTCCTAAATGACGTGAGTGATGACGTAGCGACCTTACGTGACCCTATTCTCGGAAAATGCAAAAAAGACGAGAAATGGTGAATGACAGGGTCATTTGAAATCAATGTTTTGAACTTATTTTTGATCGCAGAAAGATGAAAATGGTCTCATTTAAAAGCCAATACTTTTATCCTCATTGTATTAAGTTTTCAGTTTCATATCTTATTTACTTTTTGCAAAATTGTCGCCTAAACCTGCACCTTTGTTATAACGGCGCGGCCATTGTTGTTTACCGTGGTGTGTCATTTTCTGAGCAAAAAATCAGGTCCATCCCCAATTTTGTAAATTGTGACAAATTAGCATCAAAACAAGAAAGGGTTTAGCTGTCGAATGAGACCAACATCATGAATTTACATTGAAAAATGAATAAGATATTTACGTTTTAAAATCACTTATTTTCGCGAGCATTTTACACAAATTTTGACAATTTTTCATGTTCAAAAATATGCTAAACCAAATGTTCCAGAATAAAATATTTACATGCATTCAATACGCTAGCGAACAGGCTTTCTTGTCCTAAAAGAGATATTTGTTACAATAGAAAACTACGAGGGTCGAAACTTGCAACTTTGCAAATGGCGCATTACCATTATGTTGACAATACGGTATGTCACTTCTGAACTAAAAATCCCATATTTCTACACTTTTGTAAATTCTGACAAATTAACATCAAAACAAGGAAGGGTTTAGCTTTCGAATGAGACCGACATCATGAATTTTCATTGAGAAATGAATAAGATATTTACGTTTCAAAATCACTCATTTTCGCGATCATTTTTGTATGAATTTCGACATTTTTACATGGTAAAATATATGCTAAACCAAACGTTCCAGAAAGAAATTTTTGCATGCATTTATTACAGTAGGGAACTGGCTTTCTTGTCCTAAAACAGATATTTTTTTTCATCCATGCGTTAACAAAATAGGAGCTCTCAAAGTTTGACAGAAATTGCGTCATTTCTGTACACATGCCGTTGCGTAAAAAAAGGCAAAATAAACACTTTATTTCTACAACAAACTTATGAAACTAAAACTAGTGGCATTCGCTACCACAAAATACACTTAACTTTTCATTTTGATAGTTCCAAATCCTTTAAATAATTCCATAATGCTCCAAAAACCGAGAGAACTTTTTACTTTCATTTTGTTGTATGCAGTTATTACTGTGACGCACTGTTTGTATATGTACACTGTAAAATGATTCTGAACGTCATGGTTGTTTTGCAGACTGCTCCAAATACTATTATTATGGTGTTCAATGCCTTGTATATGTTTTATCAACGAAGACTTGTGTATTTTACAGAATGTTTGAACCTATGCTGTTTTGAAATGAGCTGTTTTGCATCACAAATGTGCACAACGCTTTTTAGATCATAATGCAACAGAGTTTGGCTGCAAAAATGCATGTTTCGGAGAATATTCTGTCTTATCGACAGTCAAGAGTTACAAGTACATGGTTTACACCTTGCACATACCAAACAAAAGATGTCCCATGTAACTGATAAAGCTTTAAACGTGTACAATTACTGAAATAGGTTGTTTCGCGTAAAAAATGTGCGCAATGTTGCCTATCTGTACACCTATAGGATTTGCTTGTTAATGAGAATAGAAGCAGTTCTCGTATTACATTTTGCGTTACAAAAACAGATTGGACATTTCTTTGTCTGAATTAAATGTTCAAATTGTAATGGGACTTTGAGACAAAGGGAAATTCGTTGTTGATAATGTATATAGGTGTGCGTCGAAACGGACACCGCTGACACTGTGTATCAAAGGCTTAGAGCTACTTATTTATGTTTTCTGGATATTGTTACCAGAAACGGGCATTCGTTATGTGTTTGTTTATTACCCAGTGCTGAATGTTGAATGCAGTTGATATCAGTTTTCTATTGAAAATCATCACCGTTTTGCGTCAAAATTGAGAAAATGTTGAATATCATTATAGCTCTAGGATTCGTTTGTAAATCATAACAGTAGTAGTTCTGCTATTACTTTTTGCATTACAAAGACAAATCCATCATTTTCCTATCTGAATTAAATAGTCATTGAGACAAAGGAAAATTCATTGTTGATACAATGCACAGTAATTGTTGTGCGTCGAAATGTGCACCGCTCTGTGTATAAAAGTCTAAGAACATATTTATAACAGATCCAGTGACATTACTTTTTGTTTTATGGGAAGTGTTACCAGTAACAAACATTCGTCGCCGTGTTTATTGCTCAGCTCAGTGCTAAACATAGTTATGAATCATTCAACGAATAACTGTTATGCATTGGTAATTCAGTACGATAATAGAAATACATTCATTTCACGATGAAAACATTTATTTATACATTTAATCACTTTGTATTCAAGCTACAGCGGGACGTTAGTGCATATTACAACTGGTGAAGGTTTCTTTCGACAACAAATATAAATAACAATCAGAATTACAGTACGTACAATGTCACCAACGGTAGACACACGCCGATCACGACTTCTGCTGAAAAGAGAACGAACAAATCAAAGAGCACAGTGGAGCACCGCCTTAACATGACAAGTAACAATACACGACTGTGTATTTCCATTGTAGATGTCAGCAAAGGCGACGCCACACTGTGATCTTTAGATTTCCTTGTTTTCAAATCAACTTTGCACTTCAATTCTATTGATGCCGCTTACTTCCCTCTGCTGCTACTGAGCTGATGAGATCAAATACGAGCATATTGCCACTGGTGAAGTTTTCTTCCTGCATCAACCGCAGTAGCAACATCAAGTACAAAAACCAATCAGAGTCACCAGTCACTGTCTTACTGCATCATTTTCATTCTGTTTATTTTGAAGTACGAGCATTTCTATTCTAGACTTCTTTCTTTCCCATGTTCTTATTATTGTCATGGAAGTCATAGCGCTGTCCATATCTTCTTCAAGTGTCATAAATGTGCATGAAATTGAACGAACACCCATAAAAATACCCCCCATTTTATAGGGCGGGGGGTCTTTTCCAGTCCATTTCTCATCTTTTCGCGCACAAAAATATCTTTTCAACAACCTATAGTCATAGAGAAAACATTCATTTCAGTTAGCATTTTATTTAAAACAAATCCACGAAGATATAATTAAATTAAGCCAGACAACAAAATGCAAAAGAAAAGTCAAAGGATTCAAGCATTATATTTGATATAATATTAAAGTTTTATTGAGAAATGTCAACTTTTACTTTTGCTTATTACTGCATTGCCAAGGATTGAGAAATGCCAACTTTTGCTTATTACTTTTGCTTTATTACTGCATTGTCACGGATTGAGAAATATCAACTTTTGCTTTACTGCATCGCCACGCGTCTGGCTCTATCTAATTTTTTGATAGTTTTTTATTCTTTTTTCAAAGTTATTTTTCCTTATGAATCGAAATTCGGGGACGCTGTGACTTCTTCCCTGGACGACACGGGTAAGCTCCTCCGGTTTGGGAGTTTCAACAAATATGTCCATGTCGTCCCTCCTGTCGTCTTTGTTTTTTTTCCAGGCTTTACTGTTTGCTCAACAATTTCTCCAAACGTCTCAACTCATACTTTCCCTAGTCCCCTGGCCAGCTTTCTGGGCCGACTCCGTTGTCTGAGAACCGAGATACTATATCTGGAAAAATATAAAAAAAAAGCGTTTTCTGGTAATCTCATTAATAAGCTACAAAACTTTGATTCAGAGTATGTTGATATTTTATTACATTATTCTCAATTTATTGTTATAGAATATAAAAATGGTTGCTTAAATTTAAACTCTTTGTTCAAGAATTCGTTAACGAGATCTGTTTCGTCATTGTTCCCGCTTCCTCCACGAACGTTAACAGTCCTGTTCCAGATAAGGTCCTGTCTCAGTCTTTCTGGAAGGAATCCGCTTGTACCTGAAATTTCAGCACAATATGTGTTAAAGTTTTGTAAATGAGTGTTATTTTGGTTTCAAAATTGGTAAATAGTTATTGTCACCAAAATATACAATAGTTTTTTAATCGACTTTACCATTATATATATATATATATATATATATATATATATATATATATATATATATATATATATATATATATATATATATATATATATCTTAATAGGAACAATACAGCTAATGCTTACCAACTATAAGTCTATGTGCTAAAACGGAAGTATTTCGTGTGATTCTTCGCTAGAAACTGTAACATGTCCCGTTTCCAAAAGGTTAATAACATCGGTCCATCGTTGTAGCGGACTGCCTGACGCCTGATGATGTCAGACAGTCCTCCCACATAAGTGCTTTCGTATACTGGAATACATTGTCTGTCTGGTCACCACCTTTGCTTACTACGTCAGCACATTCTTTGGAGCAGCGTCAGTCTTCATCTGTTTGTAACAAAAGTAAAACCAAAATGAAACCACTGGCCGATCTTGCAACGCCCGTTTCCACATTCGGCCATGTGCTTCCCCTTAATGAATACATTTGTTTGATTCACCCACGGCACTAGGGCGAGTCCACAGTTTAAGTTAGAAACTCATGAGAATTGGTTAGAATGTTTGTCTTGATATCCAAGTATAAAAAAGCTAGTACCATCTGACTTTTAGTGCAACCCTCCTTGTCATAAACATGAGGGGTGTAGTTCACAGGTAGGTGTGCCACTGGTGAAAAAACGACAAGGTATTTCCCAGTGATTTGTTGTACTGCTAATATTATTTTCTCTCTAATGGCTACGTTCTCTGCGTCAGTTACATAAAAGTTTTTGTGGATATGTCTTCTGCCCAAACAGTAGAACAATCTACAAGAAGACCGATTGTGTAATATTAAAACACAGTGATCCTATATTCCTTGGAAAATAATCAGCAATACGTTTGCACGTATGTCACCAACAGATAAAGTCATCATAGCGGGTTTACATTATTGAGTTTTATCGTTCAGCACGACTTTTATGTCGTGTTATTGGTACTGTTTAGTTTCTCAGCTTGAACATTTCGGCTGCCGTGGGTGGTTCCAATACGCCCGCTTTCTTAGCTTTGGGTATTGTATAAACACTTGGTATGGTGCCTGCTTTTTAATTTTGTCTTTTGGCAGTTCCTGTGATATGCAGGCTCCATAACCTCGGATCCCCTTTCTAAATTCCAGTTTGTTTAGTTCTGCTTATTGTTTTCTCGTTTAGGGCAAACCCATCATTTTAACTGGGGACCATACGCCGCTTTTCATGGAATTACATGCAAGTGTATCATTGAAGGTTCCATGTGCACCGCCGTATGAACATGTCTGCGGATGTCTCTTAAATTATTTTTGTACTTGTAGCATGTGTAAATGTTGAGTTCTGCTCAACCTTGGGCTAGAGGGCGTGGACGGTAGCATTTCCACTACCGTCCATGAACAGACTCAATCAAACCGAGCCTGCAATATTTTCGTTTTTGTCGTGATGAGCGACCTGTGGAGTTTCCACTTTTTCTATTTTACCAGTGTTTACCACTAGTTTTTCTTTTCCAATATGTTATGCAGGAAGTGAAAAATGGAATTACGCAAAGTAAGAACTTTCATTAAGGGTTGCAAAAAAGCGTTAAAATTTGTCAGTCATGCTGGTGTTACTAGTTTACAAAATGGTATAACTTTTACTGGTGGTTGACTTTCTAGTATATGTTACTTTGTTTATAAATTTTATATAGAATGCATTTTTTAATAACATATTTTTGAATTGTGTTGTTCCAATCCGGTTTTTCACAGCAAATACGAGTGCCCTGTTTTTATCTTAGTTACCATGATTCCTATTGTGACGCCGGGCTTCTACTTGTTTCCTAACATTGTCCCAGCACAACGTATTGCCTTAAGAAAATGGATGTAATATTGAAAGATAAATTCATTATTACGTGTATTCTTGGCAATTTTAATTTCAATAACGAGGTTGAACAACGAATTTTTGCTCATTACCCGATTGTTTGACTGAGGTCCAGTAATATGTCGAAAAATACTTAGTACCGATTTATTAGCAAACTTTTTTTTTCAGTTTTAATTAGTCCCTATTTAATACACATGCTTCATTTTTACCGGGCGGAATTGGGGCGCCATATCTGATTGTCGTGTCATCCTCATCATCTCTAATGTCTTCCCATAAGTCATCCGACTCTACAATGGTAGCTGACGGTGACAATGATACTTTATAAGAACCAAGCGACGTGTCCAAGTGTGTTGATGGTTCTTCTGTTGCGAGAGATGCTTGTGATGAAGCTGGATATTCAGCCAACGATTCTGGCAACTGAGACACTGATGAAAGAGAAGGGGTCTCTTCAGAGGTTGAGGCGGCGGACAATGGCTCTTCCTCCGTCTGCTGTATGATCCCTATTGAAAACGTGGCGCTAATAACAGATAATGAAAGTTGTAAGTATTCATTTGTCTTGCAAACATCACTTTCAAACAGACAATTTGACGACTTGTACTCGCAGAACCTTACTATGGAAGTCTGGCAATTACATGTCATTCTAAATATCCACTTTAAAATATGTTTCGTTTTTCGATGTGATAATATTAAATTACTTGCAATTCTGATCTCGGCATCAAACGAATTTTTCAGAATATCCAAAGCGTTTAAATGTGGACTGATCACGTATGCAGATTCCAAATCAGATAAATATCTGGCGAAAATTAATTTTATAGTGATACTGCTGTAATATATGTCACAATTTCAGATTATTAATGTTAGAATTCGTATAAGTAAGGCTAATAGTCTTTGAAAGTGAATACTTTGAGAATATTACTTTCAAATATTTTGCAGCCAGATCGCCACATCAGAACGGAGATCATTTTCTGCAGTAAGGCTACTTTCGTTGGCTTCGCATGTGCGGAAACCATCGCCAGTTTCATACCCAGGACAGCTGTCTGTGTGTCACCATATTAAAAATACAACATATTACTGGACTGTACTAGCATAACCTTCAATTTAATATTGCGGGTTTACAATCAAGCAATATTCATATCGTGTCATGTTTTCACATTAAATTTAATAAAATAATAATTCAGTTCAATCACTTGAAGCACAGGAAGTTGGCAAATCGCTCAAAAATGAGGAGGTGCACGAGTAAAGCCAAATACTTCCGTCTATTTGAACATTGTACACATTTATAGTTTAAATTTCAGATTCCCGTTTAATCATTATCATGACTTGCTTATAAGCATTATATTTTGTTCTCATAACATGTAAATTACATTCTATTTAACGTACCGTTTACTCTCTTTTTCTTCATCGCCGCCTCGAGTACATCTTGCAGTAGTGGTACGTTGCCTTTCAGTTCTTTTATCAATGTCGTGAGGTTCATTTTCTTGAAATTTTCTAAGCTGACAGATTTCATGTTTGGTAATATCTTTGGTCTGAGAACTTTACTGATGTCTCGGGTTGTTTGCTGAGAGATCACTTTTTAATAGCATTATATGCTGTTTTGGATTTTTTCATGTAATGTTTGAATCCTTGTTTGTATTTATAGTTGTTGAAGTATCTTGCACCCAAGGTGATCCTATGTTGTTTCTGGAATACCAAAAAAGCGGAACAGAAATAAGTGTATTGAATAAGAAAGATATTTCCATGGCATTGACAACAAACTTGTCTGGTTAGCTCAATTGGTAGAGACATGGACTTGTGAACAGAGGGTCGCTAGTTCCACACGAAAGGGGGCATCCCCCCCCACCCCCCACACACACACACTGTTAATGGGGGTCATGGGTCTCCCCCAAGAAAATTTTAAGATTTGGAATGCCAGTAAGTGCGTTTTTCTTGCATTTTGAAAGCACTCATTTTCAGTTTAGGTTTTCAGTCAATTTTGTAATATTTTTCGCGGATAACTTTTACCCATTTTAGCAGATTGCTATAGAATTAATGTTAAGTTTTTATCATAGTTGAAACGTATGTCGGCATTTTGCTTGTTTTAAAGCAATTATTTAAGATTAGTCCAAATAATCAGAAGAAATAACCTTTCGGTTAGTTTTGTTTTATTACGCCGCGAAAAATTATATTATGTTTAATTCTGAACTTGAAGGAATTCCTGAGGACACTAGTAAAAGCAGCTCTAGAAAAAAAGGTGCTGTTGGACTTTTACCCACCGGGTAAGGGAAGAGCCTGTGTTATACGTTGCCACCTGCAATGCTGGACGAGTTAATACATGTAGTATACACGAGTTTAAACATTTATTATTCGTAGTATTTAGTGCATTTAAAATTGCACGCATTAAAAGTTAATTGGCGATTTCATTTTTATATAGCCTGAAAAGGTGACCCTCCTGAAAAGATATGACCCGATGTCTATATAAAAGGACATTTGTTTAATTTTTTAACATTAAAACAAACTTTTTCTTTCAGCAACAGTCTTCACACAAACACCTCTCTCTTGTTATGTCGCCGTTGTTAAGCCGGATGAAATTTTAGCTGAGGGAATTGGGCAATTTCAAAATACAGTCTGTTATTGCCTCCCATGAAAGCAAGATCGGTATAAAGGGTATGGTATTTATTTTATTGTGGTGTTTAAAATCAAGTGCATTGTATTTGTATAACACTATACACTCTTTGGTAATTTGTGAAGTGTAGACAAATAAATGAGAAATTTGAATGTTTAAAAGTAACACGACAAATTTATATTTAATATAAAGTGTATTTCAAACAGCATCAGCAGTCGTCTTTCTCCTCAGTTCGGAATGCATCTTTATTTTATTACAAAAAGATATACCGTTCTTTCATATGCAGACACTGAACTATCATTCTAACTACACCAGAAACCGTCAAACTTCATGGTTTATGAAACTGCTTCGTGACATTAAACATCGGATATGTTTGTTGGCTTGTGATGAGGCGCATTGCGTTTCAGAATGGTAATATTCTGAGTTGTCTATACGAATGTTTGAACATTTATAACAAGCAACATTTCTTACACGAGTCTATATTTCGATCTTCTCAAATCGTTCAGCACGACTTATGTAGTGTTATTGGTACTGTTCAGTTTCTCAGCACGAACATTTCGGCCTGGGTTGTTCCAATACTCCCGCTTTCATAGCCTTGGGATTTGTATAATCACTTCTTGGATATGGTGCCTGCTTTTTAATTAAAAAATTGTCTTTTGGCTGTTCCTGTGATATGCAGGCTCCATAACCTCAGATTCCCTTTCTACATTCCAGTTTGTTTAGTTCTGCCCATTATTTTCTCGTTTAGGGCAAACGCATTATTTTAACTGGGGACCATACGCCGCTTTTCATGGAATTACACACTAGTGTAGCATTGAAGGGTGCGCCGCCGTATGAACACATCTGCGGATGTCTCTAAATTAATTTTTGTACTTTTAGCATGTGTAAATGTTGAGTTCTGCTCAACCCGACGCTAGAGGGCGTGGACGGTAGCATGCATTTCCACTAACGTCCATGAACAGGCTCAATCAAACCGAGCCTGCAACATTTTCGTTTTTGTTGTGTTGAGCGACGTGTGGAGTTTCCACGGTTTCATTTTTTTTATTCCGTATTATATAATAAGATTTTCATCATAAACCAACAACATTTAATTTAGTTAAACAACACTGATTCCGACTTTTCGCTGAAATGACCATAGAGCAAAATTTCAGGTGTTATTTCATGCCCAAAACAACGTTTTTGTCGTCAAAACTACACGACGTGAAAATAAAAATATAACATTCCCTAAGTCGCCTAAAGAAATCAAAATATTTTTCTTTTAAGAATATTCGTGTGCGCTAATTTTAAATACTAGTAATTTGATTCAGGCCAGAGGCGTTCCGCCTAGACTACAGCAGATTGCGTCTATAAGAAATATTATGGAAGCCCCACGGATGGCACCAACAGCCACATGTACTCAAAAGATGCAAGACGATATCGGTGAATTTCTTCTCCTGCGGGACGCTGCCATTATTACCATCATGCCTGACAGGTAAAATTATAAATGTTATGATATTCAGGTTGCTATTAAAATTTAAATATGTCTAGATATATTCCAAACTATACATATACACAGTATACATTTGTGTCGGTTGATAGGAACGGTAGAGAAGTCTTCTGGGTAAATTACTACACAAACGTTATTGACTCGAATGGCAACATAAATTAATGTAAAATATTGGTATGGAAGCATACGCTCTCGTGTGCACATACACATTTACCAAAGTGAAAATGTACACCAACTATTTGTCTTGTTCTCAGACCTAGCCATTTTCTGTCCGCTACCAGATGCCCACATGATTGCGAGGCTGAGATGGAGTGGTTGTTGACCAAGATCTGGGACAAAATAGACTCAGATAGGCCCAAAACAATAATCTTTTGCAGGTATTAATTGATTCAAATTATTTTCATTTCAATCTGTCGGTTGGGTATCTGCAATACAAATTCACATTTTCAGCATTCGTATTTTTCCCTTGTGCATACCTTATATATTTAGTATCAACTACTTCAGTGTGCATGCTAACATGTTACAGCGTACGCGCAGAATATAAATTTATTAAATGCATCATGCATAAATGTTGTATATGTACATTTGAAAATGCACCCAATCGGAAAATGTACTGAATTAGATATTTTTATCATTACAGATCTTACGCGGCGAGGTTACGACCCAACTGTTTTGAGACATACCGCATGTTTAGTGTTCAACCCGTTTACAGTTGGACACTACGCTTCCCTCTTTGATTGTGTCTGACGGAAGAGGGGGGGGACTCTATGATAAGCAGTTTTTAAATCCTACCAGGACTGTTTTGATATCTGTCGTCTGGCCTGTTTCGTCGGGCCCTTAAGGGTGTTTCTCTTGTTGCGCTGTCTTCTGAAAAGGCATTGAGTACATACGTTTTTGGTTCTAAAGGTTTGCTTTTTATATTTTTATACACGAGCTTTTTTGTGTTTTACATGCCATGCCTTTTTGTTTCCATTACGTGTGTTAGAGATTCACCTGGAGGGGATTACTTTTATTTACACTGTCTCGTGTCTTTGGAACATGGTGGGGGTAAGAGTGAGGTTGGGTGCGCACCATAAACCGGTTTAAGCTCCCCAGGTGTGTTTTTGCCACTGACCGTTCCAAGGCGGTGCCCCACTGTGTTCCTTTGTTTGTTCGTTTTGTCCTCTTGTGTAGGCTTTGTGTGTGTGCGTGTGTATGTGTGTGTGTTCCTTTGTTTGTTCGTTTTGTCCTCGTGTGTTGGCTTTGTGTGTGTGCGCGTGTATGTGTGTTTGTGGTGTGCACGTCTGCGTGCTGTGGGTTTCGTTTTGGGGAGACTGCGGTTTTGGTACGTGGCATTCCCTGTTTGATATTTGTCTTTGTTTTGTATACATTGTGTGGTTGTATTTATTCGACAACATTGGTAGACCCGACCTTCAGTCTGTGGGAACAGATCGATACAAATGTTCCACAACAGTACAGATTCGGAAACAATTGAAAGAATCCTTGAAGAGTTCAAAGCAGAGAAATCCAAGGTTCGAGTACTGGTCGCAACTGTCGCTTTTGGGATGGGTGTGTTGATTCCAGACGTTCGACTGGTAATTCACTGGGAAGTAGCACAAAATACACGTTCATACTGGCAAGAGGTGGGTATGGCTGGCAGACATGGCAAGCCTGTATGGCCTTAATGTATGCCTACCCAAGAAGCTTAGTAAAATCTTTAACTGATAGATACATGAAAAATATCCCTGGATCTGAAAACTGTTTGAGGAGAGCAGTTCTTGAAAAATTACGTACTGATGCAATAAAAGAAGAAATTATAATCAGTAGTGTCTGTGAGAAAAATGACTGTCACCTGTGTGAGTGCAGCGCCTGCATCTATTGCAGTGTCTGTTGGGCTGCTTGCCAGTGCGGTGGAAAAACGGATGGAAAGACGAGGATTTTGGAATTACAAAAACCCCTCTTAACTTTAACTGTATATCGGCATCGACTGTGTATTTATTCCATATTGATTTTTGTATGTATACATGTATATTTTTTCTGTATGCTCTTCATATGCATTAATAAACAACAAAATACACATCATATTTTATGCTCATTTCTTTTAAGTTCATTTATTAGTAAAAACAAGAATTCAGCGTACAGGTTTCCACAGATTCTCCAATAATTGAAATGTAAAGTGCGCGGATTCTGATTGGTCGATAAGGATCCAAACAACGCATCATAAAATGACATGGCTGAAAAACAAGGTCAATACTGCGATGTAGTTGGGGATTTATGGCCGATATAAGGTAATACTGTGTAATTTAAGAATATAATTGGTGCAGATCGCGAGAAAAGGGTTCTTTCTTCGTGGACATGCTATATATTTCATGGTGTTTAACAATTTTCATCCGTCTTTTTGAGAAGCGAGTAGATTTTGAACCCCCACTATGTTCCAAAGACACGGTACAGTGTAAATAAAAGCTATCCCCGCCAGTAGAATCTCTAATGTTAACAAAAAGGAATGGCATGTGAAACACAAAAATGCTCCTTATGATTTTTGTAATAAAAAAGTCAACCTTAAGAACCGAAAGTTACTGTATAACGGAGTCCAAAATCCTTGCGAAATGATTCGTATATGATTTTATTATGAGTTATGGTTCAGACTTTATTAATATTCAGGGTAAGGCAAATGTGCATAAATTTTCAAACAAAACAACTTCAATTATGGTATATCGCTCAAACTCCTATAGGCTGGAGATACTATACTTGACTGATCTTTTTGTTGAAATTCCCGTCAGACAATAGAGATTTCAACCTTCGCCTTCCCCTTCAACGTCTCTTGCGTGCGAAGTTAACGTATGAAGTTGAAGTTCGAATAAAATTCCTTGTGATTTCAAACTTTAGAATGAACCTCACTTCATTTAATCCGCCTTTTCAATTTATCCATAATTATGATCGTTTATTTTCGTTCGTGCATAATCATATCAGCGTATTTTATTGTTGATGGTGTTCTTGAAAAATGATGCAGTTAATATTTTTCAAACAAAAACATAAAACACCAACTATTACAAATGTATTTGTCGAAATACTTTGAAATTAAGTTAAATACATGCGATAAAGCATGACCATAAAATTTAAAGGACAGATTCATCCGTCATGCTGTTGACTAGTATTTCATACTTTTTCTGAAAGTTTTTTTTTCATTTTGAATTGGTACTTTGTACATCAAATTCCTTAAAAGACGTGTTTAACTTGTAGACACTCATAAACAATGTACCTGATGAAAATTTAACCTTTTAAAAGATATGTTGATAACATGAGCCAATATACACAAGTTACGAATACATTTAACAAGCGAATTGAAACAAATGTAAGATACCCTCGTGATATCATACGTTTTGGCATCATGACACTCTGCATGACTGTATAATGCCAAACTCTCAGACAGCACAATCGTGCCAAGTCACCATGTGCCTAGCGAAACAGTGAAGAAATGTTAGGTGGGACGGAAATTGTCGCAGAAAATAACATGTGGAATATACATGTATTTGTTTGAATATACTATTTTATAAGTAAAGCAAGTGCAGATCCAGGAATTTCGGTTAGGGGGACACCAGCTTTAAAGAGGTGGTCACCCATTTCAAGAGAGTGTGGGGGTGGGGGGGTTGGAGGGAGATCACACCGAGTTTCAAGACCGATTTTCTTTATAAAATGTAAGAATCAAAGGCTCCGGGTCCGTGCATGTAAAGAATGGCGTTATCCCATACGGCTAACAGAAAACTTCTCGCATCATGATATCATAGATCTCGCATCATGATATCATAGATCATATCATAGATCTCGCATCATGATATCATAGATCTGAAGTTGTCTGATACTTCAGAAGAATTTTCCGTCTTACTAGTACCATTTTATGTTTATAATTAAAACGCAACTGTCGTATAAAGTGTCAGACAGAAACGGATTAATTGTTTTTATCTGGAAGTGAAAATAAAATGTTCCACCAAATGATAATCGCGTTGAAGGCGAAGGTTGAAATCTGAAACTCTCTAATGTCTTTGAATGAACAACATACGAATGCTCTCACATAGATTCTCAGCCTATGTTTTTTTAATTGACGCTGTAACTCACACTTAAGTTTTTCCCGACTCCTGGATGCTCAGCGCCTATATGTTATAACAGATAGCATTCAACTACCATAGAGGTATAACCCCGATGCTTTGGCTGTACTTCGCCAATAACGCTGAACCTCGTCTATAAGCTAGAACTCTCCTACTGTCTTAGTAGATCACCAAAATCTATGTCTCTGCCTCAGCTTTGCGATGCTCAGCCTATATTTGCTATCGTATATAGCATTCAACTACTAGTACCCTTAAGGTAAAACTCCTATGCGCTGGCCCTATAGCTCAAAACCTTGTTGAAATTCTGCAACTCTTCTTTAGTCTATGAACTTCAAAATTAATGTCTTCTTTTTATAATTTATCCGCCCTGACTGAGGAGTTGCAATAACTTCCTTATCAAGGTACTGGGAATTATTAGTTGAATCCTCGATGTGTCTTCTATCGCTGGATACAGAATGATCTTTGTCATCCATCTACCTAATTATACCCTAGCAGAAGTGAGCTTTGATTGGTGCTATTTATAGAAGTTTCTGATTAGTCCAAATCTGTACATAGTATTTCACAACGGGTACTTGCTTTAACAAATAGTTAGTTCCCTTTAACTAATGTATATAATATGTGTGATGCTGGGATCCAGGTAACACTGTTATTAACCAAAATCGTCCATAAATGACCACAATCCTATTATTTACAGCAGTTCAACTATTATTGTAGCAATGATACAATGATAAAGAAGTAAAGCACTATCTGTGCCCACCTGCCACACCAGCAATTTATCAAATATACAAATTATTCTGACAAAGTGATTTTCTACTGTCAGAATGGCGGCTATCTTCAATGTTCTCAATAGTTTCAGATGTCTTCTTTTTTCACAGTCTTTATGTTCTCTTTTTGTATCTTTCCTTTTAACTGGAAGACCATTCTTTAGGCCTTCGCCCTATCTTTCAGCTTTTTATTTCTACTAAGCTTTCTGGCGGATTCCTGTCTTTCATCAATTTCTGGGTTCCCTCCATAATCAGGTGAAGCAGAAGGTGTCATTATTTTCATTGCAGACTTTAATCTTGCATTTCTTTTACTCTGGCTTACTCGCAAGGAACGCCTGTTTTCTCTGTTCTCTTTCTGTCATTTCAGCTATTGGTCTGACCACGCCTCTCTCTTTCTTATTAAATAAGGTACCGCTCGTATTACTTTCTTTTGTACTGTTCATACTTCATGGGGTCTTCCTTTTGCCTCTGTCGCCATCTGTCTACGCGTTCTTTACTTGATTTCACTATTCTAGGAGTTGTCCTCTTCTCAACCAGACAATATCTTTCGTATCCTTGTTTTGTTCATAGAGGCCTAAAACTCTTGTTCGCCCATAGCTTCTTTACTTTTCCAAGCGACTTATCCAGATGGTCATTTTTGCTTCGGAATCCTATAATTTGTATTTGTTGATAGAATATTTGAAACAGAATATGGATAAACAAGTAGATAGGTATTGCAGTTCAATACTGCCCTCACTCCCACCGGACCATTACACGCATGGTTTTGAGCGCAGAATCGTGCATGCATATTATTGTCCGTGCAGTTCTATTGCTATAGTTATATTATTATTTCATCATCATCATTGTTATTATTATTATATAAACAGCAATAATAATACTGGTTGAATGGTCTTAAATTTAAGTTTGCATGTAGCATCTACAAAAATGACGGTAGCATGCATTTCCACTACCGTCCATGAACAGGCTCAATCAAACCGAGCCTGCAACATTTTCGTTTTTGTCGTGTTGACCGACCTGTGAAGTTTCCACTTTTCTCTATTTCAATATATAAATAGTCCAACAGTTATCATTGGTTATAGAAGTTAATTATAAAACATATTAGCTACATCAACAGAAATTGTTCTGTAAGATAAAATTTTCTAAGATTATATCATTGAGTATTATAAACCTCATTTCCGTAACACATGTGTCATTCCCGTAACACTAAAACCAGTTTCGGAAATGTGTGTTACGGAAATGAATTTTTGATACATTGTTATTCTGTAGACCGATTTAAAAATATGACATTGGCAGCATGGCGTGAAGTGCTGTTTTAAAGCCTTATATGTAGGATCATTAACAGTAAAATATTTATGTAAACATGTTTGTTTTAACCCTATAACAAGTGTGGCAATGATATTTGTTACATGTGTGGAGGAAATTGAAATACTTAGCGTAAATACATTTTAAAGTTATTTAAACTTCCCTTTACTTACAGATGGACTTCCAGTGACAAAACTTCCGCGGAATATTTCGAATCATTCCATATGTGATTGCGTCTCGGAATAAACTGTTGTAACAGGGAATGAAACTAACCCTTCGATGCTATATCTACTTTATTGATAAACTATCTTGATGGCAGACACTTTCTTTATATTTTTGTACATTTTACGGACATGTAAAACCATTTGGTTCTATCAAATTTGTTTATTCTGTATATTCCAATCAAGGGAAAACATGTTGTATATCTTCTGTATGTGCAAGCGTAAAGCGTGTTCACAATAAAGTATGTTAACAGATCATTTGGGACCATTAAACATATCAAGCGAAATAATTGCAGACTCGGTTTGATCGAGTCTGTTCATGAGAGGTTTTGCAAAGTGCCCCTAGCATCGACTTTACTTTATCACCCATGAACATTGGGTGGAGTCCATGATGCCGAAGGACCAAAAAACATAACAACACTGTAGCCATGTTTCCAAATAATGCAGCGTCCTATTTTATTTAAAGTTTTCGTTCACATACTACTATATTTATTCTGTAGATAAATTCACAAACAAAATTCTATGCAAGGCAGTCTCAAATGATATTTGTATTGACACATATTGCTTGAAATAACAGGACATTGATTCGAATAACAATAATTTGCATAACTATTGCTACATTTTGTATTTGAATCTAACGAAATCCAAGAGTTCAGACTGAGTGATTATTATACCATCAATCAAATATGACTTAGTTTGAATATAAATTGACTGTTTACTGGCTGGCTTCTTTCTGCTATGATCATAACTGACATCAAACAAATATGTTGCAATATAACACAGTATCAAATGAGGACCAGCATAGTAATAAGATCTTATAGAAGATCCTTTCGACGCATAAAACGCAACCAGTTAAAATATCAGCATATTGTTTAACTAGGTTTACGAAATATGCAATACGTGCCATGCCCCTCGCATCGGCGTACACGGAATTCTATTTAAAGATGAAGGAAATCAATGAACCCAAAGGTCCAGAAAATTGTAACAACACTCATTGCAACAGATACAGACCAGCGTACTAACAAATGAAAGTTAGGATAACGTTATTCTTAGTTACATTTCAAGGGCAATATGTTTCTGCGAGCTATATAGCCGTTAAAGCGGCATATATCAATTACTTCTATTGTATTTCATAATATACGTCGTGATCCGTTATGCTTTCTGATTTAAAAACTAAGATAAGGAACGTACAAACTCAACCATAAGATTGGCTCCTTAAAGGGAAAGGCAACGTTGTTTTTAAGTTAATTTCATCAGCTGGGACTTCTTACATCGTTTACAGAAGTGAAAGAATTTTCAAAATCGGAGTAAAAATGAAAAAATAATGAGCATTCAAATATTTAGTCAAATTGGCGGCCATTTTGTTTCCATGGCAACAAAAAAACAAAATGGGGGACTAATTATTTTTTAGATACACATTTAAACTGTATTACTTATTTTTGTAAAATAATTACTCTACTTTTTTCAGCTATAATGAAAGAAATTATCATGTTATACACCTTACACTCAAGAAATATATGAAAATCAATCTATTTAAAAGGCCATTTGCTAAATAAAGAATTCAGCAGTATATGTCAATGACGTCATGAACACAAAAATGGCTGACTCCATGATAAGCCGTTTTCTTAAATTTGAAACTGCCATACCTTTTTCAATAGTTGTCCGATTTTAAAAATTCTTTCAGCGTTATGAACGGCTTGAGGATGACTTTCATATAAAATTAACTTTTTATAAGACTTTCCTTACCCTTTAAATGCTTTGGTAAACCGACTTCCAATTTGCTTCCGCACGGTTCGCAGCCTTGCTCGGAATGCAGATTTATTTCAATTTAGAAAGCGACTTAGCTGGGCGACCGAGTGGTTAAGGTCGCTGACTTAAAATCACTTATCAATGTTGGTTCGAGCCTCACTCGGGGCGTTGAATTGTCCATGTGACGAAGCCATCCAGCTGGCTTACGGAAGGTCGGTGGTTCTACCCAGGTGCCTGCTCGTGATGAAATAATGCACGGAGGGGCACCTGGTGTCTAACTCCACCATCAAAGCTTGGAAGTCGCCATATGACATATAACTGGTCAGTGTGACGTTAAACCCAACAAAATAAATAAATTAGGTAAGTGCCGATGGGACTATCCAGACGCCTGCCTCTGAAAGGGCAAATAGAGTCTTCAGTCACCAAGTGTTGGAAAACTCGACATTTGACTTAGACTCGTGTCGTAATAGTTCAAACCCTAATTCAGATAACTACATACATGAAAAAAAATGCAAATTCACGTCATAAGCGTAGCTTAATTGATTTAGCACTGGAATATTAAATTAATTATAAAAATTAATTATTTTCCACTGAAGCCAGTTCTAGTGGCCTGCAAGCTATAGCATATTTCTTTTTCTCTCAAGAACATACTTAATCAAACACAGTTTCCTTTTATTTCTATTGTTTGCATTCTATGCTTCTTATTGATTTTATTATGTAATTTCTAAAAATGGAGAAAAATGCATGCTACGACAAGTGTACGGATTTAATACACGTTAAAATAGGAAACCAAAGGTTTCATCAGTATTTCACTGATGCAGTAATATTTCAATTTACGTTAAATGCCATTGGAAAACTGTATAGTCTGATCTATACAGTTCATATTTGCTATAAATATTCAGATGTGTGATAACCTCCTGAAGAATCAATTTGATATCTTATCTTTTATAACCTCCTGTAGAATTAATTTGATATCTTATCTTTTACAGTAACACTTGGATTCAAACATTAAATTACTTGCCAACTTCTGAAGATTCCCTCTACCGAACGAATAACATTCGCCAATATGGATTTCATGTAACCTGCGTGATAGTAGCTTAATTGCTTCAGTCATACGTTTTTCATGATTTCTCCCATTAACAAGAGATCATTACGAGACGATGACGTAAATATTTAACATGTTCAGTAAGACATAAGAAACTTTATAATAGTACCCACCCTTAACAGGATAAAGCTCTGTCTGGTGCATTGCAGCAATGTCGTATGAAAATATTAACAGTTACCATAACCTAACTATAATTATGTAATGTGTTATATCAATACATAGGACTGATATGCAATAATAAATGGACGTTATAAATAAATTTAGACAGCTAAGAGCATGCTGGACTTTCCTTCACTGATATTTTTACATGCAGTGAAAGTTTACGGAAAATGGAAGGAAACGTTTAAAATTGACAACATAAAGTTACATTTCGAGATTCAGCACGACCATAAAATTGTGTTTATGCTACAGTTTAGATTTTTGCTTGAACATCAGGGTTAGGCCGGTTCCTATACTCCTTCTTTATAGCTTTAGGTATTATTTAATCACCGCTTAGTTTTTGTTTCTGTGATATGCAGGTCTCTTCTTGTAATTCCAGTTTGTTTATTTTCTCATTTAGGGCAAGCTTGTTTTAAGTGATGTCTCTAAATTGTATTTGTGTATATGAAACGCGTGTAAATGTTGAGTTCTGCTCAACCCGTTGATGGTAGCTGCTTTCATTTCCGCTACTGTCCATGAGCAGGCTAAATCAAACCGAACCTGCAACATGTTTCTTTTCATCGTGTTGACGACATGTGGAGTTTTCATGTTTTTATTTTATTCTACTTGTTGGAATTACCTTTTGGAATACTTCTTTAAGCTATTCTAGATTTATCAGCCTGAGGTTTTTTTTTCTTTGACGGTTTCATTTTATAGGACACATGTATGTACTATAAACATAACAAGAATATATCTCATATAAAGATAATGTATGCATATTTAGTTGTCGAATCGCACAGTCCTAAATTTGATTTCCAGTAAACCCTTGGATCAGACAAAGTAATTATCAATCCAATATGCCTTTCTTTACATATAAATTGGCTGATTATCTCTTAACCTCCTGTAGCGCCGACGTAAATAACAGTCACAGTGTGACAGATCTAAAACAGACATGTTCGGAATATTGCGTAAGGAGATGCCAGCAATAGGTCAATTTATTTGCAGCTAGTGAGTGATGTTGACCCAAAACTATATATTTATGTTTGATTTTGTCTAAGATAAATTCCATTTAATAAAGCCAAAAGATTTATTATCCGATACGACGGCTCAAGCGATTTTGATATTAATTCAGATTATTGGACACTACTACTAGTATGTAAGATGTTGCAGAAAAAATTGCAGACTCCTTACCTGGTTTTACTTGACTCATAACACATACCTACTTGTCTTGTCTTTTATCAATAATTAACTTACTAGTATATTGACATGATATACACTACATTGAATTATAGTAACCCGACCGCTTAGCGCAATAGGGAGAGCATAGGTCTACGGATCGCGGGGTCGTGAGTTCGATCCCTGCGCGGGGCTCCGGTTCTCCGTGACGATTTGATGAAATACATTGTGTCTGAAATCATTTGTCCTCCACCTCTTATTTTATGTCGATTGTGAGACAGTTTGTATTCTCCACACCTCATGTTTGTATTTACAGGGTATGAGAAAAACGATGTCAGTTTCCAATTTCATGTTGAGTGCCAGACAAGGTAACTGCTGGTTCCATTTTTACGTCTGGTACGACGTGGCTTGCTCCTGAGCCCGCGACCTCCCGCAATCCTTGCGGACGCCGTATCACTAACCTACTAAGACGGTTTGCAACAAAGTTTTACTTACTACTAAGAATAATCTAGTAAATTAAAATCAGCTTCCGGTATATGCGTACATTTTAAAGATCGATTTAACTTCAAGTCTTACACCGAGCCTGCAGCATTTTCATTTTTGTTGTGTTGAGCGACCTGTGGAGTTTTCACTTTTTCTATTTTACGAGATTATACAAATAAAACTATAATTTATTGATCTCATATGCAACAAGCTAATCGTTTGATTTTTTTTATTGAAAATAAGACGCGGATGCATAGGATAGTTAAAACATTAATGAGTGTAGTTGTTATATAATTTTATTTAAATAATGACTTTTTTGTACCCCCCGGGGTAAGGGGGGGGGGGTGTGTATACTGGTTTCAGGTTGTCTGTCTGTCCGTATGTCCGTAGACGTAATCTTGTGCACACGATCTCTCCTTATCCCCTTGACAGAATTTAATGAAACTTCACACAAGTGATCAGTATCAACAGTAGTTGTGCATGGGGCATGTTAGGTTCTTTTAGAAAAAACATTTGCAGAGTTATGGGACTTTGTTTTTTTGTTACTATACTATATACATAGACACAATCTTGTGCGCACCATCTCTCCTCATCCCCTTGAAACAATTTAATGAAACTTCACACAAGTGATCAGTACCAACAGTAGTTGTGCATTGGGCATGTTAGGTTCTTTTAGAAAAAAAAAATTGCAGAGTTATGGGACTTTGTTTTTTTTTGTTACTATTCTCTCCTCATCCCCTTGACACAATTTAATGAAACTTCACACAAGTGATCAGTAACAACAGTAGTTGTGCATGGGGCATGTTAGGTTCTTTCAGAAAAAAAATTGCAGAGTTATGGGACTTTGTTTTTTTTGTTACCATACTATATACATAGACACAATCTTGTGCGCACCATCTCTCCTCACCCCCTTGACACAATTTAATGAAACTTCACACAAGTGATCAGTAACAACAGTAATTGTGCATGCGGCGCATGTTAGGTTCTTTCAGCGACAAAAATTGCAGAGTTATGAGACTTTGTTTCTTGTTAACATACTATGTACATACAGTCTGCATATGCAATCTTGTGCGTGCCTAATCTACCAAACCCTTGCACACAATTTAATGAAACTTCACACAAGTGATCAGTACCAACCCTTGTTGTGCATGGTGCATGTTACATTCTTTTAGATAAATATTCTGCATAGTTATGGGACTTTGTTTTTTGTTACTATACTGTATACATACAGTCTATATACATACAGTCCACATAATTATGCAATCTTGTGTGCGTCAAATTGCAATGTACTGTCAGTGCATGCGGGGGGTACATTCATCACCTTTAGTGATAGCTCTAGTTTTAAATCTATAAAATGATAATGATTTTCACAACACAGGTACATTGAAATTTTATTTAAATGATTCAACATTTTATTCCTATTTACGCTATTAATAGCTACTATGCGGCATACAACCATGTGGCTCTGAAGCATCACATATTACGATAAAATAACAACCTATGTCAGACTCAATACGTCTAAAATGAATGTGTTGAAGCTTGGTTTGATTGTGCCTGTTCCTGGCGTTCATGGATAGCACTAATTATAAACACAATAATTATAACATCTAAGAGGAATCAAAAATTAACAAGTACGTGATGCACAACATGATCTCGGTATCGCGACTATACTCGTTAGTCGCCGACCTAGCGAGTCCTGATAACGTGCGTATAGTAGGATATCGACGCTACAGTGGTAGAAAATATAACACCTATTGTCGCATTTTGGCCCCAGATAGTTAATCTTTAGATCGAACTCGAATTAAATAGCAAACAATAGCTCAGCGTCTTTTTTCCTGAGAAGTACTTGCATTTTGTCTTTCTTGATCCTGTAATTGTGACACGTCTAGCGAAAAGTCTTCGGCGAAATGTGTTTCGGTTTTGGTGTAATTGTGCCCAGACTGCTTTGCTGATGCAGCTGACCTTACACAGTTTACTTCAAGGTGTGGTGCGTAACATTTCGCACACAAATGAGCAAACATACATTTAGTCCTTGAACATTTACCTATCTCTACCTATCTCAACCAGTGTACCTGTAAGGATTTGGTGCATTTTTAATGACAGGTCGCATTTGCATGCAGCGCAATTAAGGGTCTTTATTTTTGATAAAGTTGAAGGAGATATTACCTGGATCAACGGAAATAGATGATAATATTCACGCAAGCTGAACCCACTATTTCCCTGATATTGAACATGTTGTGTAACATTTCATATACCTTGTACGCATGATTTGACAAATAAACTGACATGTATGATATATGACGAAAGCCTTTGTTCAGTTTACAATCTCCTCCATTTTCTCCCTTTGGTCTTTTTTTTTTTTAAGTTTGACCGCGTCTATCTACGCTTAATTTAACCCCGCGTATCAGTGCACTGTTCCAAACGTTCTACTGCTGCATTGAATTTCAGGAAAATTCAGGCATTTATTGTTGAAAATAAACGATAGTGCACCTACTGGCATCGTTCTTTAGCAATGAATCATCGCCATATTCGTCAGTCTCTGTCTCGTCAGGTTTTTGCTTACTGCCCCGGTCCGAGTCATCCGCTGGCGGATTGCCCCGCCCAGCGTCACTTGGGTATGGGGCTCGTCTTGTCCCTAGAAAAAAAATAAATATCAAACAGAGAATGCCACGTTCCAAAAAACACAGCCTCCCAAAAACAAAACTCATAACACACACACAACACACACACGAGGACAAAACGAACAAATAAAGGAACATAGTGTGGAACTGCCTTGGAACGGTCATTTGCAAGAACACCACTCGGAAGCTGAAACCAGTTTATGGTGCGTACCGCATCTCACTCTTACCCCACCGTGCTCGAAAGTCACGGGACAGTGTAAACAAAAGTAACCTCCGCCAGTTGAATCTGGAAATAAAATGCGTGGCATGTAAAATACAAAACTGCTCCTGTATAATTACATAAAAAGCAAACCTTAAGAACTAAAAACGTGTTTACTCAATGCCTTTGCAGAAGCCAGAGCATCACGAGAAACACCCTTAAGGGCCCGACAAAACAGGCCAGAAGACAGAAATCAAAACAGTTCAGTGGGATTTAAAAACTGCTACAGAGCCTTCCCCCTCTTCCGTCAGATACAAAGAGGGACGCGTAGTGTCCAACTCACTAAACATGCTCAAAACAATTGGGTCGTAACCTCTGTTAATAAAACGTAATTTTACCAAATACAGTTGGAAAACTACCATGACCAAAAATCTTACGAAGTTTGTCAACCACATTCCCATAAAGTCGGGTCCACATTGTATTAATAATGCAATAATGCAGCTCGAAAATAAAGCTTGAAAAAGAAATTTAGCATTCTCCTTGGCAAGTCTTTTGAATTAGGGCAGTAAGTTTGTCATTTATTAAATTACGTGGTAAAAAGTGGTGTACAGTGTAGAAATATCGTATGTTCTGACAGAAGATACCTTGTCACTATTAATTTTAAGCCTATCCAGGTCCTGATCCTCATCAAACCCTTGAGTTT
Organism: Mercenaria mercenaria; assembly: GCF_021730395.1. Lineage (NCBI taxonomy): Eukaryota > Metazoa > Mollusca > Bivalvia > Venerida > Veneridae > Mercenaria > Mercenaria mercenaria. Next base: position 26,133,032 of record NC_069371.1, on the reverse strand, counting down.
CAGGTACAGATACCGATGCCGGGTTATGCTCGTCAGATTTGCACGTAGAGGTAATGCTTGTGTCGACGTTTGCACTCGCCTTTTTGCTGGTATTGTTGCATGTTCTTGTCTATGGAGAACCTCAGGGGTTGTGGTGCTGCCACAACGTGGTATATTTAACATATTAATTTGACTTTCTGATTGAAATTGAAAGTATCGTACTTCTGTCTTGTAGCCTTTCAACTGAAAGCATTATACGTGTGTCCGAGCTTTTCATTACATTGAATGGATCCTACATATTACGTTTAAACATGCATTAAAAGTGCTCGGGAACCAAAACCGGTTTTGTGACTACAATTAAGCGTAGCCATCGGCCTGTAGCGAAATAGACAATATTTCTTGCAAAAATAAAATTAGTTATTTTTAATCTAAATAATATTTATTATTGAAACAATAAGGATATAGATGATAAATATTTATGACACAACATGTTTAGAAGACATACATTGTAAATCACATTAAATACGAAATTTTGTGGATTTCAGTTTTAAAAAATAACCAAAAGAGTCGTAAATAAGCAAAAATAAATTATTTTGTATTTATTTATACAAAACGATATCGTGAATATTAGACGCATAAGGTCTTGAATCTAGGCATTTGTCTTTATGCCTTAAAAGTTTTTCATAAAACTGTTGTCCACATATTTCACATGTGTAGTTTCGAATGCTCTGTTTAAACATATCTTCGCAGGGTAAATCTGTTGTTGAAGTGCTTGCTATAAAATCTGCATAAAATTTTCAAACCTTCATAAATTGACAATGCGTGATGTCTAAGGTCGTACACATCTTAAAATGATTTCTTGCTTTTGCAACATTTGGCAACTATTTTGCCATGAACACGTAAATGTGACAGAATGTCGGTATGAATTTTCTCTACATGTATCATCTCTTGCCTAGTGAATGATTGAAAATGGTTAGTCTCTACACATATCTTGTGTTCAATGAGTACGCTTTCATCTTCCCCAAATTAAATCTCCGTCGTTTATATTTAGTAATACACTAAGTGAGAAACAGTTACACTGTTTTAATTTTCGATGAGACGTTGCAACAACGAATTTGCTTTCTTGTTTAGTGCCAGTGGACAGGGTAAACACTTTATGCTCTTCACATCTATATATGTATAATTCTGGTATAATAATAATGTCTTTTAAAGGATATATATAATGGTAGCCTTATCTAAGGGAAAAACGCGCCTCGCGCTAGGCCGTATACAAATTGTTCATGGATATTGATTCAATTCTAGTGACGTGTTGAACTTCTTTGTTAGAAAGTTCATTAGGTATAAGAATGATCAATACAAGAAAAGAAGATGCTTTCATTACATAAATCAGATTTAATTTAACATTATGTGAATCAATTAACTCTAGGTAGTCATAAAACTGTCGTTGATTCAGTTTTGCCGAAATGAAATTATGTAAAATTAACTTTTTGTTACAACCAGTCATGCCTCAGAAATGTAATTGCACGTGTTTGACAGACTTGAGAGAGATGGGCATTTCATGACAACTTCGTTGATTATTCTATCACATACATCTTATATATTTCAATTATTTTGTATAAAACAAGTTCTTCTTTTAGGCTGTAAATTACTCGTTTCTCACAATAATTGGATGAAAAAGGCTATGCTGACACTTTAGTCAATATACGTTAGTGGTCATTCTTCTAATGAGTCGATATATAGAGGTAATAATTGGCAGATGCCACGCTCGGTTATAAATATCCACGCAGTAAGATTGAAATATACAGAATCTTTCATCAAATTGTTATAAAGCATATAGACAGGAATTAGGTGAAAAGCCGTTTCTGATGTACTAAGCCCAATTCAAATCTACATTTACTGCGCCGGCAAAATAAACATGTTAACATTTGCTTCGTTTATTTCTTATTGAGGGCAAGTATAGATTTTGTTAATAATTTAGGACATTTTATTGTTTTACAACACGCATAAATGCATCAATGATTGTCTTGGTGCATGGCGGTCAGCAGTTTGTCTCTGTAATATTCCATCAATGCGATCCTACCGAGGATTGTTTGTTGAAAATTGACAGTATCGCATTACATTATTAACATCGTCGTTCTAGTTTACCTATAGATTATATTTCCTCAGTTACTGACTCTAATCGCTAAAACGTTTAAAATTAAGTTACTTTGAAAACTAGTATTATGTGAATGTATTCATTGAAACAGGCAACATATTGATTTATTTCAGTGATGGGTCTTCCTTACTCTTTATTACAGACTTCCTCCCCGAATTACAAAGAGGTAATTTAATCCTATTTCACCCAGAATGCTGTCCAAAGTGTTATATTGTTTGAAAGATTTTCGTGAACATTTTGCTTTTATGCTAACTAAGTTACCCTGAAATTTACAGCAGCAAATGTTACATACATTTAAAAGCAAAAACATCTTGTGTTTACAATTTCTGACGCAAACATAGGAAAATGAATACTGAACGACAAATTCAGTATCAGTCTACACCCTTACAAAAGACATATTTATTAAATGAAAATAAATAATAACTGTAAAATGATCCTTTGGAAGCATAGAACGCAACTAAGAAACATATTTTAAGTTTTGAAAACTCCTCTCAAACACTCCAATGGAAACATATACTAGATTTCGACAGTGTAATTTAGTTCTGACTTCAACATATCTCATTATGTTCACTTCACCTTCCGAAAGATCCTCGTACTTCTACTATATATGTCACTAAAAACAATTTATTTTGGACAACAGACGGCTGAATGACATTTTTAGGTTGCTTCCTTTGGGCTTACTGACTCGATTCTTCTAATTAAGTAGAGACTTAACGCAGTGAAGGGTATTAAGTGTTTTAGAACAAGTGTAAATTAGAAAAGCATTTTTTGAATGGTCTCTCGTGCGTTATTGTATAACACTTAATTTTGGCAGCAGTTATATTATTATCACACACAAGCAAAGATCATAACCCTGGGTCTAATGAAAATATCTGCATACCTTTTACATTTTGTTCGCAAAAAATCAGCGAGTTGTCCGATTAACAGTTTATAAATACTCCTAAAATTCCGTTAGGCTATGCTTTCCAATTGGGTGTCCATTGTAAAAGGCTAAAATGTAGTTCAACAGTTTTGCGCGGTTAGAACTACGCAGTCGTGATTTTATTATTACGCGTCCGAACTCCTGCCCTTATTTATTCACCGATCAAAGTAGGGGCATATTTACTATTTCTTAAAACTAGTCACACCAAATTAAATTTATACTTCACATTTAGGTAACAAGTGACCTTTAAGTCTCAAACTATTCCTCTCTTGGCGCTCAGCATTCGGAACATAGTGCTAGGACTGGTCAGCCCGGTGTCAGTATAATGTGAAAGGGTGGGGTATCATGTCGTGTGTCTACAGCCTGATATTCCAGTGAGGCAGCACTATAAAGTTGGGCAATATGCTTACTGCTTCAAGAAGACGCCGTCGTTTATATTGTTGAATAACTGTTCTAAAAAGACGTTAAACCTTAACACGCACGCACTCCATTTTAACTATTCGTTTATGTCAATACATTTATCTTACCAGAGGTACGTGCTAAATATTATACCATTCTACTCTAAAAGTTTTATTTGATATAAATAAAATTCATGAAACATTCAAATGATGTAGGGGAATTATTTGGCTGTAAACGTTGCATGCTATCAAACATTAATTTGGTTGTGATGTTACTTTATTGTAGATTTAATTGTCTCATTAACATCTAGTACAACATTTACGTGTATGATTTAGGAGAGACCTTAACAATAATTATACAAATGTAAAAGCTTTCTCTCCGTTTGAAAAGAATTGGAACCACTGCCTTACCCTTGCATGATCGTAAGAGGCGACTAATAGGGTCTTAACACTTGGTTTTGCTGTAACTCTGTGATTCCAGCAGGTATGCAAATTTTGATTCCATACCTCGTGTTTTTATTTCGATGTAAATGAGATGTGAAACCAAAATTTGTAGTCCTGTTTGGCGCCATATAACCTATACTGTGTTGGTGTGCCGTAAAACCCAAATAAATAAATAAATAAATCTCCGAAATAATGCATCTGTAAGTGGATGTATCAATCCCTGTCGTTAAGTGCGATAACAAAATTTCCTGTTCGTGTTTGTGTAAGCTGCACGAAACCGATATGAATGTCTCCCCCAGAAGACCAAGTAATGGGAAGATACTGTAAGATACAGAAGACGCTACCATTCCAGAATCGTTTGCATATGTCATTACTGTGATAACATGTGTTGAAAGTTTGTACTGACAAAGTTTTAACAATATTCTTATAAAACATAATGCAATACTAAAATTCTTGTGCACATTTTGTATTTTACACAAGTTTACATACATTGAATAGGATATATCTAAAAGTAAATTTGCATGCTTTTTAGTCTTAATCACAAGTAAGTTTTAAAGTTTGTTACTTTTTTAACAATGGCCTTTACGAAACTCTGAGCCATATGAATGTTACGCTATCGTAACAAATATGAATTACTTTATATTGTGAAAATCCTTACTAGAAATATTGTACGATATCGTATATCGTCATTTAAAGTTATAATTTGAATACAATAGTACATGTATTTTCAATCTGGAAAATTCAGCCTATCAGATTGGTATTCACTATCAAAGATCTATATCAAAGGTCTTTTATTATTACATATATTGATAATTGTGTGTTCGGAAAACGTTGATTCCTGATATTTCACTAAGTCAACAAGTGGTTATAAACAAACATTGAGGTTTGAAACATTAGCAAAAAAGCTAACGTTGAAATAGTTGCTGTCTCCCAGTGATCTAATCATGATGATTTAAGTATTTAGTTTAGCAGAAGGAGAAATGGTTTGTTTTATTTCTATGAGCACCATCTCAAGGCAAGCTTGTAATTAGCCAGCGATTTTCTAGAAAATTACGAAGGCGGTGACATTTAATTTAAGTCTTTGTCGTGTTTGTAATAGGGGTTTTCTATGACTGGAACTTCAAGCTACAGTGTTTAATTTCGGGAACTTAAAGGCACTGACGTCCAGATTATGGCTAAACATGATCTTTCTTTAATATGAAATATGGGTCTTATTATGAACATTAGAATAATTATAATTAACTGTCTTGAAAATGCCAGATTAAGAAAAACAGATACACACGTCGCAGTTGCACCCAGGCCGCCGCGGCAATAAGATCTTTTCGCCGTCTTTACCAATACCGCCACCGTGACGGAGGATTACGTATTTACCGCGTTGAATATTAGATATTATAATTAAGGCAGTTTACCTCGAGTAAACCGTTACAAACGCTTTTCGATTTCCATTTTTAAAAAAAGTAAAAACAATTTATTCTTGTTTCCATAACATATAGTATATCAGTCAATAAGTGTCAAAGCTTTATTTTTTTTGTTGCCATACGAATTGGAGACCAGTTCCTTTGACATGAACATATGTTTCGTTTTAATTTATTTCCCTAGAGTCATTTTATACCTTAGTTATTATGAGCATAGATGATGTCATTTTACATGATAAAATTGTGCACAATCAAAAATGAAAAATACTATACTTGTATAATGATAGAGATATGATTTTATACTTATATTAGTTTTTGTAATACAAACTATATTTCTAAGATGAGTTGAGACAATACAGAGTGCCAATAGTTATCTCTTTAAAGGAACTTTTCACATATACATGTATTTTGTATATCGGTCTAACAGAAACAGGCAAACTTTGTAACACTTTATGAAAGTTTGGAAAGAAAGTCAAAATATTCAAATATGTGAAAGTTTAAAGGAACAGGATTTCCTTGAACTGACATTGAAAAAATCTAGACTATGTTTTCTGATGTGTACAATACTTATCAATTAAAAAGTCAGGAATGTTTTTTGTTACTAATAAGCATCATTATAATAAGGAGTTGTCTTAGTTAACACACAAACACCTGTAAAAATGGGTTTTTTTTAGATTTTTCCCCCTTCCAGCTATTGCTAAAAAATTTAGTAACTGTTTTCTTAAAATACACATGATATATGATAATATTATTATCCATATTGTTTTTGGTAGTTTGTTGACCAAAAAAACATTGTCTGTTTCAGTTTTAGGTATTTAAATCACTTGTATTTCAAACTATAAATTTTCATAATATAAGAAATACATTAAACACTATGAAAACGGTGATTCGTCATATCAATGAACTACCGAACTGGGTATACAGTTAGGTTCCAGTAAATTAGGATACGAAACGCCCGTGGAAAAAGAACAAGATTTCCCAGGTGGTTCTGCCTTCGAATATCACCATCAGAAAAATATTTGCACCCTCAGATAGGGTGAAATACATTGAACTGGTAACATAAATGTACATCTGCAGGATGATTACCAACAAAATGAGGCCAAATATAACGGGTACCTGTGGCAAGTTATCATCGCGGAATGGTGGTTACCTCCTATAGCAAAAATTACTCGGGGCTGAAAAATGATGAAAACGTATGTGTACGCGCAGTTATAACAGTATTAGCGCACTTTTTTACGTTTAAAAAAGATAATTTTCCTGCAGATAAATACCAGTTTGATCAGCGTATATCAGGAAGGGTCTCTCCAATTCACAGTACATATTCTATCGCGCACTCTGCGAAATCTGCTTATCGGCGGTTTCTTTGCGTCGGCACCGGCTATTTTTTACTATAAACAGGCCAGGTAGGGATGGGGGGGGGCGAAATATCGAGCTGCCATCCATGATCATAGGAATGCTGCTCAAAATAAGTAGAGCACGGAACATAAGATTTTCTTTTCTTGTTTTATAGTGACTTTACTTTTATTATCAGCGATTTTGCTCGCAGCTCGATGAAATTGTTGAGGTGTACGAATGGAACACAAGCCCGACTTTTTCGACAGTCTTTAACCAGTTTTGCTTTGATATCATACATATCAAGCACACTATTTGTATTCATTTATCAAAATTCTTCAAATAATAAAGATAAATAGGCCGAAAAAGTAAATGGACCTTTTTTTAAAACCACCATTCTCACCCATCAGATGTCGTCAAAATCCGGGGCGAACGTTCAAACCGGGGAACCACGGTAGGGCCTCTGGTATGCGAGAATGGGAAAAACCCCTTACTTTCGGTTTTGTCGTGGGGCCGGCAGTCTCTCGGCATACCAGTTTTTTTTTTTCTTTTTTGCACAGGCAGGCTCTCTGCATTACGCACAGAGAGGCTCTAGGGCTAATGACTTTTGGAAACATTATAGATTAATTAATTTGGTGTGCTTATCTGACTTTTTATAACTGCCCAAACCTGTTTATAGCATAGCAAAGAATCGCCGGTGCCGACGCAAGAAACCGCCGAATTTTAAACATATTTTGGCAAAGGGTCCGCCGATATGGAATATGCACGTGCAATTGTGTATTAAAATTTTACATGTAGTAACTATTTGAAATTCAAATTTATTTTTATGCAACTTCTGTGGACAAGACATTTTGATTAAAGATTTACAGTTGATTTCCCAGATCAAAATCTATAAATTATACATAATATAAAAACACGAATAAAGGACGGTCCGACCAAGTACATAAATATGCCTTTAATTTCACAGTTTGATTAGTAATGTACATGTATCTTGATAGTAGTTTGTTATATATACTATTAGCTCATTTGCATATCGAGGGCTTGGTGCAAAACTATTGTAAGTGTATATAAATAAAGAACAAGATACAATAGTTTGCGCCAAGCCCTCGAATGAAATTTTTACTTATTCTATACTAAAAGGTTAAAAACGATTAGTTGTTTGTTAAAGTAGTTTGTTACCCTGTTTTTTTTCGTTTGTGAAACTTTATAATGTTCTTAATAGTTGGTGTAAAACAGAAGTAACCTGTTCATAGTTGATATTACGAATTCGAACAATGAGAGAAAAATCTACTGACGATTATTAGATTAGTAATAATTTCAAAAAATGAAACTGTCAAATTAATTACCCCTCCATCTTCCCCCGAACAAAATAAGTCACAACTTCAAACTGACGAATAAGTATTGATTTTTTTACCTATTCTATTTCAAGAAAAAAACTGTTTTTTATTTTATTTTTTATTATTATATTTTATATAGTATTATTTTTTTTAAATAACATATCTCTTGAAAATATTTTCTTAGACATGCGAAAAGTATTCATTTCAGCGCCTGTATTTTTTTGAAATAATATTTAGAAAAAAACACATGCACAGAAAGGATATTTAACAGATTGCGAATCGGGATCTGTAGGATGTTGCGCTATTTATAAATTCGCCTACTGATAAACGGTACTGACCGCCGCAAACTGATAAAGCACGGCGATGAAAAAAATCAATAATCTATCGGCTTATCAGTGGCGTTGCAATGCCATAGTCGTTGCTATTTTCACGCAGAATCATGAAACATTTTTTTGAGCGTATTGAAATAGTTATAGGATTTCAGAATAGGTCACCTGATCAAAACAAGGTCGTTTTAGAATCGATCACGTGATCAAATCAAGCGTCTTTATTATTCTTAACGCATAAGAAGAGCTATTATTTAAATTTTTATTTATAATGAGTTTAGTTTCTTCACACACTGTTGTTTAAAAAAAATGTGTAGATCTATTTAATCATGTCTGGATCAAAAAAATATTGCAAAATGCAATATGAAAGTTATGTTGGTAATACTTTGGAACTTGTTTTCTGTGTTGTCAGGTTGGTCATAAGCTCGATAGGAAAGTTGAAAGACGGTTTGTTAACTTTGGGGTCATTGCCCCCCCCCCCCCCCCCCCCCCCAAAAAAAAAAAAATAGTACAACAATGGAAGCTCAATATCGGATTTGCAATAAGATCAGGAAATCTTATTAAGCCATGAATCAAATGTGACTGGCATGATAACTTTTATTATAATTACTGTTGATTCCACAAGCGAGATGTCGTCTTCTCAACATATTCCTCTTTTTCAGAGGTAAGAAAAGGACATTTCCGACACGAGGTTTTCATTGAACTGCTTTACCGTCAAATTAAAACTGAACAATTTCCTCAGAATAAATGTAAGACAATTACTTTATTACATAGGCACAGTTTTGTATAATACATTTTTGCGATTATTTTGCATTAAATGAACTATAATACATCTTTGCGATTATTTTGCATTAAATGAACACTCTGTCTGTCTTTTTTTTGCTCCTGAACAATTAAAAAATTATATCACCTTGCAAATTCGTTTTAGTTTAAAAAAAGCAACTCTCGCTTATAACTTGGGTTATTTTGTCTCTGTTATACTGAGTAATATGACATGCTTTTTCTTGTTCATTGGTACTGTGTTGGTTTCAGCTAAAACAAGAGAAAAGAGAAAAATTGAAAAATTAGTCGCTCACAAGTTTAATCAGTGTTTACAAATTAGTAAAAAACAGTGTGTTGCATTAAATAGAGGCATACAATTACACGATATGCCTGTTTCAGCTCGTAGGGATAGACTGTATTATAACAGATTATCTCTTGCTGTTACAGAACCTAGAGGTGGTCCAGTGCTAAGTCAAAAGGAAAAGGTTAGGTTGTTCAGAACTAGCTTGTTGCAGCCGTTGGATAGGTATATTCCCGTATTGAATGCATCCAGTTGGCATCCGATCATAGTAAGATTCTTTTACACTCAAATGGACTTGCGGTTTCAAGAGAAGACGGCCTGAACTCGACTTCCTTAGACCTTCTAACTCGTCTCTACACAGAGCTATGTGTTCAAATAAGACGTACATTACAAACTAAATCAGTGCACTCCAAAGATTCATTTCCAAATTCAATCTATTAAGCCGCAATAAGTACATAATATACTAGCGGAAAAAAGAAACTGTGCATGTGTAAATTGTTCATATATCGCTCAATTTTATAAAAAGCTTGAAACTTTACACAGGTAAGCTGTGTATCCCTCTCGGTCATTTGATGATGCAATAACCATATCAACTGAGCTGGTGTTAAATAAAGGTCAGATAAAACCCTGTTGAATTTTTTTTTTTGCGATTTCTTATAAACCTCCTAAGTTATAGCATTTTATACCCATGCACAGTTTCTTTTTTCCGCTAGTATATATATGAGAAGAGAATATATCAAACACAATATGTAAACTGTTTAATGTTGTTTTCACTAAAATGCATAAGCTTAACCACAGTTACCTTATTAGGGGCAGATAACACTATTGGGCACCAAGTCCCACATTTTTTAATTGTTCGGGTTTAATTAGATGAAGTGTTAATGGAAGGTAAGACAAATGTGGTAGTTGGTATTACGGCCATCTCAGGCTAGTAAAACTTCGAAGTCTTAAGCATTACTGTCAGACCCGTTCCCTTAAGTTTACGCAGGGGAGAAATACATTCCTTTTATTATATGACTGGCATTAAAGTTTTATATTCCAAGAACTGGTGGATTGCAAAATGGAGAGAAATATAATATTATTACGGTTATCACAGCCATTTCTTTTCCGCTAGTTGGCACTATGGCACTATTGAAGAGCATAAACCTTCACTTAGCTCAAATTAATTCAAGTGCATGGTCCTTTGTGATCTGCCAATAAATGCGGAGGTGCTATATTACAAATGACGTTATTTAATGTAACCCACAAGTCGTCAGCAAGGTTTTGCTACTTATACTTCACAACATGCTTGATGGCCACATCAGTTAAAGAAATGACGCAAATTTCACAATTCATGGCCTCTCCTGTAAACCATTAGTTGGTGTAGATTTTTGACGTTTAACTGTTTCATCTTTTATGGCAAGGCCAATGCATTTTGACTCTTGAGTTTGCCATGTTTATGAAAATTTTAGAAATTAGATTTGTTTTATTCTTTTATTTGTATATACATGTAACAACATTATGACGCAAAAAATGGTTATGTATTTTCCAATTATTGCCTCTAACATGGCCCTGCTCCTGATTCAAAGATAGAACTGATATGAGAAATTGATCTACTGTTATAGTTTTATAATCTAGACAAAGGTATAAAAATATCTTGTCGTATCCTTTAGTAAAACACACAACTTAATATGGAACAGATACGTTACAATAAATGATAGATACGTTACCAATAGTGACATTGGCACAGTTCTTTAATTTAACTACAACTCATGGAAATCAAGTTCGAATCATAAACATATATTTATAACATAATATTATCGGGTAAATACAATACTTTTCTTTCATTACTGTATACGAAGATTTAGAAAAATTACACTAACCATGTTATCCAGGGTCATATCAGTTTAATAGTATAGTTTTAAGTAATATCATGAAAATAGTTTCAAAACAATATGTAGCATCTCTCTCATACTGTTGCAGAAAACTAATCACACAACATCATTAAAGCACGTGAAAAAGGCAACCAAAGGCTCGATCAATAAAAATCGGTAACGTATCTATCTGTAACGTATCTATTGTGCAAAAAAGAAAATTCAATCTAAAGATCCATTTTTATTTTCACATTAATAAAGAATACATTCAGTCACGTAAAAAATGTGTGAATGTTTAATGTGTATGAATATTTCTAATGGGCTTGTAATGGTAAATGATACTTGGTTGAAACGAGTAGTAACGTATCTATTTCGATTTAAATAATTATTCATATAATGTCGCCTATTGGACAATATCACTGCTTTTGCAATTGCATGGTAAACAGATTGATTATTCCATGGAGAAATATAATAACTTATGGATTTTAAAACATAATATTAAAGCATATAAAGTGCATGCATGTGGTTCTCTGGCTTCTCCGAAGTTTGGTAACGTATCTATCGGATTTTTAAGGGACAAAAGTTTAGCAGCCACACTTTATGCAAAAGCCTTTTTATCCAGGTAAAATGTCTTTCCATTCAATTTTTGAAACAAATAGGTAGGAAAGTTTAGCTTATTGCTCGTCATACATAAGGGTAAAGTGAAGTTATTTCAGCACAAATGTATGCATCTGAGCGGGGGACAAGGCAAAATCGTCCATATGAAGCTCATTATGAAGTTGTAGTTTGCTCAAATTTGCCAGACACATTATAATTTGATATGATTTTACTTACTGTACGATAGTTCGACATACATAAAAGTTTAAACATACATTGTTACAGCTGTATTAGCAAATACACAGATGGGACTTGATTTTCACTAATTTGCATGTTTAGTGGAGAATCAATGTAAAACGACAGACTAGCGCACTGTTATGACAAATACAGTATACATGTCGTATCGGCGCGCTAATTTGTCACCATGCCAAAACAAACTGGCAGATATTAGTTACCATATCTTACTTGTACTTCATCCACATGTATCCACGGTCTTCAAACCAATGTACCCGGGTATGTTTGAGCAACGTCATGATGTTTACAAGATGTCCTTATTTTGCCAGACTGAATCGTAAAGTAATGGTTAGATATGATGCGTGTTAACTTTCCTGCAATTCGCTTCAGTCAGCCTTTTGTCCTATAAATCTGTAGTCATTGTTTGCAAAAACACGTATATTCTTTGATAGATGAAAAAATATGTCTAAGCGCCTTGAAAGCAAATTTTTGATGTTGTTATCTCGAAACATGCTGAAGTCCAGAAGCATTTTAATCTTATTAAAAAGAAGTAACTCAAGATGTTAGGAAGTTATTCCCTGTGCATTTTGTTTGAATCCTCATTTGAGGTGCAAGACTCTTTCATGTAAGGAAGTCGCCAATCTTGCTTACAGAAGGTCTGTGATTCTACCCGCCAATTCCTTGAATAATGCTAGGAGGGGCAGCTGGTTTGGGTCTTCCTCCACCATTAAATTCTAGACAATCACCATTACCATATGACCTTAGTTTTCTTTGGTGTGACGTTAAACACAACAACCATACATTTTTAAAGCCTGAAGGCTTTTTAAAAAAAAAGATAGTTGCAAAGTCGGAAACATACATGATGTTGTAGTAGATAAAACTTTAAAGCGGGACTCAGTAATTCAACTAAAACAGGAATGATAATAAATTACACTGTGAATCCTGAAAGAGGACAAAATCTGAAGAAATCATCAAACTCATCCCTCCTGGTCAGTATTCTGAATACTCAGAAATATAAAAATATACATTGATTACTCATAAGGAAACAGTACAAATATAAAGATATACATTGATTACTCATAAGGAAACAGGTACTGTTGCAAGTCCTATTCAGAAATCTATCGCCCGAACCTACACTTTCATGCATCAATATATTGTTTCTTTAATTGATTCTTACTTAGAGCCGAATTCTGAGGATACTGTGTTTGCAAAAAATATATGGCACCCTGTGCATAGCGAAATAAAAACCCTATTTGTTGCCGTCTGGGTAAATGCAAAGACTCTGGTCATTAGGCTCATCTTATGTAATGTACCTCGTTAAGACATAGCATTTATCGGGATAAACCTCGTTAAGATACATTGTTCACACTACCATGTTTTAAAAATGAAATATCAATTATATTTCAGTGTACAACATTGTTTTAGTATATGTCATAGTGGCCAATAATAAAGATACTGTAACAATAAATGGATAAGATGTTAAGGTATGAAAGTCTTTTATCTCATCTAAAAATGTTGTTTTGATATTAGCTTATAGACTGAACAATAAAGCATGCATAAAACGTGTGTTCCTCATTTCTGTGATAGATCAACGAATCATCAGTCGGTCTGCTCAGTGATTCAGCTTTTACCGTTTGTTCAAAACATCAACTTCTTAGTACGTATTGTTCAAACTTGCCTTTCTAATGACATTTACTTTGCAGCATATCTGATTTTACATTTTAAATGTAATATCGTTGTCCTTGAAGATTTGTTTTTCCAAAGGTAATTACATTTGCAAGACAGAGTTGCGGCGTCTCTCAATTGTTTTATTTTTTTGTTAAGGCTCAATCAATCTTGTTATTATATCGGGCTGAAAAACAGACATTTATAGACTTCTATCGTTATGGTAAAGTACAAAATGTTAACAAAAGGTACCTGTAAAGTGCCTTGTTCTAAAATCAGAAATGTATGCAAATCTGATGCAATTAGACTTAAAAATGTGGGTTTTTTTCACACTGCCTGTTAATTGAATTAACACAGAAAATAACTTTTATGCTCGTGGCGAGATACAAATATCAAATTTAAGTAGACAGGCATTCAATCTTAATAGTTTGTTTATTAAAAAATAAATTAAAATATTTTTGTCGCTTAAAATCACTGTATATTTACACCAAACTTTTTTATAACTGCGAGAACAACTCATAATTTTATTCATTTGCCAAAGTTGCTTGCACCTTGAGTGGAAAGGAATGAATGATATCGCAGCATAAATCGGATGTTTTTACAAATAACTCTAGTCCAACTGACGTCCTTCGTCTGATTTATTAACTGTGATACCATCTTTGTTGATCATTTGAAGACCAATCTACCGGATTTACTAACAAATACCATTTTGCTAAATATATAGCCCTGTTTAAATGAGAATAACTATTCAAAACTAGTACCAGAACATAATTCTAAGATCATTAAGTACATGTAGTAGAAGAACCATCATAAAATAGAAATTCTAATAAAAATTATGCTTGTTTCTGTTAAAACACTCTTGCGCTGGAATGACGTCACGTTAACGTGCGGTGACGTCAATGCTTTTGTTGCGACCAAGAAAGAGCGCTTCTATATTTGATCTACATTTTTGGATTAAGGGCATTTTAGAATCGAAATAATTTATACCAAAACCCGTATTTTAACACTCCACTCGGGCGGTTATACGTCATACAAATAATTTCACTCGGGCACCGCCCCGTGAAATTATTACGCCCGACGTATAACCGCCCATCGTGCATAAATAAGTGTTAAAACAATCTTTTGCTATAAATTATTTCTTAATTCTAACATGGATCGATTTAATTTCCAGTTAAACAAAAAAGGAAATCAAGCTCTATTCTGCGATAAACAACGGTTGACGCGCGGACCTGTAAGAGAGCATTTTTACGTCAATTATCTCGTCAAATTGCCGCATGACGTCTAATACATTACGACTCGGGTAAATGAGGTCCAGCATAATATTTATTAAAATATGTCAATGAGCATGTCGGAATGAAAACAGTCAAGGCCTTCTTGTGTTTTATCATCGAATTTACCACGGTTCATCGTTCAGATGCTTCAGTATTTAACGCCCTCGAGCTCGTGGTTCAATCCCTACACATCTGAACTCTGAACCGTGGTAAATTAGAAGATAAACCACTTGAAGGCCTTGATTATTTTAAACATGTTGTGAATGCACAAAGGTAAATTTATGTAAAAATATAAAGTGACATTTATTTCTCGTAAATGATATCACTGTTTGTTTCATATTAATTAAGAAACAGGGGGTTATGAATTCTTTCTTTAAATAGTAATCTTCCGGAACATCATGTAGTTTGTTATAAGGTTACATCCGTGGATGTCTGTAAATTGATTTCTGGTACTTATAACATGTGTAAATGTTGGGTTCCGCTCAATCCGGGCTAATGGACGGAAGCTTGAATTTCCGCTACCGTCCATGTACAGGCTCAATCAACCGAGCCTGCAACTTTTTTGTTTATGTTGTGTTGGGCGACCTGCGGTTTTCCACTTTTTTTATTTTGTTAAAAAGTCAGAGAACTGTAGCTGACTTAAGTTCTATTAATGTAATAGCCTGTGAAACATTCTCAACTATACAATTAGTGATCTAGCATTTGTCTCTATCAGTTATGATGTATGTGGAATTTTCCTCAGACTATTTCATACCCTTATGTTCTTTCAACTATAGCATCATATCGATGTGACATAAGTTAAAATCATAACACTGGGTGGTATAACAGAATTGGTGCATACCTTTTTTTCATTCCATTCGCAAAGCATGTTTACCGTTTTATGATTATGCTTTCCATTTGGGCTGTGAAGTATAACAGTATATATACCAAGTTCGAGCTAAAATGCAGTTAAAAAAGTGCAAATCGAAATAATAAATGTGTTATAATATTTTAATCAGTGAATAATACATAGGTAATTCAGATCACTCGTGATACGTACTTGTAATTATTATGCATCTAACTCCTGCCTATATTTCATCTAACGATAAAAACAACTTTAAATTATTATTTCTCAAATCTAGTCATTGATCGCGGCTGGCCGAGGCCGCGATCATATTGAATAGGTGAAGTATATGCGCGCTGGGGAAAATATTTCATGATGGACCTGTGAATTCTTTACCTATGGGTGAAACAGGTCTCATAAGCGTAAATACGACTGATTATAAAACATAGCGTACGATTTGTTGTGAATTAGCTGTTGTTGTACTTTTAGTAGTTCAACCGCCACCCTTGTTTAAGAGCAACATTTAAAAAACACGTTTTTCTTCATCCTCAAGTAATAAGTAAGTAGACTCGCCCAGTTTAATCAATAACCCACAATTGACCGACCCCTCTGGTACAGTATCTAGACTCATAATCTAACTCTATACATAGAGCGCCTACTTCACCCGATTTACATTCGGAACATTTTCACGCTTTTCGGGCTTTATCGTATGTTTAACATGGGATTTTTGAACCGTCCAAAGATGTTGGAAATGTTTGTTTCATTGTTTTTTGTTTTCTTTTGAGAAAAATGTTACTGCTTTCATTGTCTACCACTTTTTTTCCACCCTTGCTTGAAAAGAACAGTAATGAGTTTGTACACTGTTCAGACAATTGTACTCTGTTGAAATTTAACCAAACACAAGTTTACCTGCATAAACAGAAAGCATGATATGTCAACATGCGCGAATCCAGAGGGGGGAGGGTGGACCGGGGGTCCGGACCTCCTCTGGAAAATCTTTAAAAAAAGGAAAGAAGACAAGAAGGAAAGAAAATGTTTTTCGAAAAAGGCAACATTAGGACTGCATGTAAAGTATATGCGGCTGCTGCTACATACGACCCCGACATAATTCATATTATTTATCTAAAAGAAACTAAGAATTTTACCTTCAAGAAAGCTTGATTTTATCATTTTCCCAAATTTAACAGGTTAGTCCATAAAACTGTCCCAGAATGCAAAAAATGAAGTGCTAAGTTTCAAAATTTCCAGGGTGGGGTGGGGGGCAGGGGATCGGACCCCCTCTGAGAAAATTGGCTGTGTCCGTGCATGGTCACTAAACCTGTCCAGTACTGGACATTATGGTAAACGCTTCTTTCCTGCACAAATGACAATTTCGCAACTTCTGTCCGGTTTGTACAAATTTCTGGCCGCGATAAACCATTTGACTTGTACTTGACCTTGTACGTAACAAGTGACCTTTTCTGTCGCAAAATAGTTGTCTCTCAACATGCTCAAGAGAGCTTGTATACCAACGTTTGTTTTGTGCTGCCGAAATCTAATAGTATTTATTTGAATGAATTGATTGTCTTTTTACCTCTAAAGGCACAATCACAAAATCAAAATGTGTTACAGTACTATTTACAGGTTAAAGATAATATTTTTAAGAATATATGTAGGAAATAGTGTGAAAATAAGTACGTTTGCGTTCCACTGTTCTGCTTATTTTGTTACTTTTTAAATTACATGTTGTAAAAATTCCAAACTTCTGCTTTCGAAGGTGTGTGTGCGAATGTATAAATAATTTTTATTGGTGTGGTTTGGACACTTGAAAAAGACAGCCGTAAGATTTAATTATGATATAAAGATACTTAAGATGAAGAAATATATTATCACCATAATGTTCTCCTACCGTTTTGCAAAAGCTTTTCTCAATTTTTGGGACACAATTGTGACAGTTTGACGTTAAACCAAACGAAAACTTTTTCATTTTTGTATGTCTTGAAACCTTCCAGTGCCGATTTATCTTACCGAACTACGTGCTAAATAATTTATAAGGTTCTACCCTGGCAGTTCTATTGGATATAAATCAAATACATGGAACATTTAAATAATGTAGCGGAATTACTTTAGCTGTAAATCATGCACGATATCAAACATTAATTCGGTTTTGTAGTACATTTAATTGTCTCATTAACTTCTTATACAACATTGATTTGAATGATTTAGGAGAGACTTTAACAGCAAGACGCGAATGTAAAAGCTTTCTCCACTTAATTGTGTATTTATTTAGTTTTTATTACAACTGGTCCTTATGTAAGTGTAATATTTCGGGCTTAGCATTAGGTTGTACGAAAAAACAAAAAATACCAAAAATGGCATGTTTAAAAATAACGTTATGATAAAACTGATTAGATTACCAAAATTTGACGAATCTTCATTTCCCTGTGAACATATGCTTGAAAAATGTGGTACTTCAACTTTGTCATATTGAAACAGATCCAAATCCTTAATGTAAAGGCAAACGATTCTGTAATTTTCTATGTACTCGGGGGATATATAACCCATATGAAAGAGATATAGCCGGAAGACAGACAAAGATAGAGAAAACCCAACACTTCGAGAATCTTTTGCATTTATCATTACATGTTTTGAACGTTTGTATTAAAAATGATATCTTTATGAAACATATATATGCATGTACGTACTATTATTTTACACAATATACCTGTGCTTCTTAGTCTGAATCACAAGTGAAAACATACCGGAGAGAATAATAACATTATACTTTATTATCCTGGCTAAAAGTATGTTATTATTATTAAACTATAATTATTAGCTATAAATGGTGATGAGAGATGGATTTTAAAAAACCCTGAACCGTATTGAATCTCACGATATCATAACAAATATGAATTATTTCTAAGTGTTTGACGTCAACTAGAAACATTATTTATCATCGCTTGCAGTTATGGTTTGAAAAAATTGACATTCTGGAAGATTCATAATCATTATCATAATGATTATCTATCAGATTTGTACGCAATATTAACAGTATATATCATAAGTTGTTTATGTTGCATATTGATTGTTGTAAGTTCTGTTTACGTTATTTCAGTTGACAAGACGTTATAGACAAACATTAATGTTTAAAACATTTACCAAAAAAACTAAAGATGAAGTATTGGCTGTCCAGCAATTATCGTATAACAATAACTACAATATCTAATTTAACAGTTTTGCTCTTATTTTAGGAACCAACATCTTAAAGCAGCCTTGTAATTAGCCAACGATGTTCTAGAAATTACTTCGAAGGTGATATTTAATTTAAGCTTTTTTCTTCTTAGCAACACGGGTTCTGTCTCAGCTACTGTATTTGATTACGGAAGCTTAAAATAAATTTATGTCTCTTTTGAAATGAAATGTAGTTTAGCTTTTATAACATGGAAAACGACACGTTTTATTACACTCATGCCTTATCCGAGAAGAATTTTTTTTAAATGTCAGTTTCGTGCATGTAGTCATTCAATATTTGGCTGTGTTATAATTGTTTTCTGGTAATGATACTTCACGTATCTAGTAAATATGGCGTAAGGGAAGTGATGGCCAAGTGGTTAAGGTGTCGGCTGCTCAATCAAGAGGGTTGTGGATACGCCTTCTGCTGTAACACCAGTACTGTGTTTTATCAGGAAGCCAACTCGATGTGGTGCTAATAAGCTTGAAACTTTCACCACAACCGAGCTAAACAAATCAGTATATATTAGACTAACAAGGGGTATTTTCTTTACTGTTATTATTAAGTTTTGGTATCTTATGTTTTTTCCATTTTTATAATGTGCGTTACATTTAACTTTTTAATCCTTACCAACTATATTTTTTTTTTGAAATGAGATACATATTTAAAGCAGTTAACGGGACCGTCACTTGTACGAGCCACGTTTCTTAGTTGACGTTGACAGAACATAAGGAACAAAGTGGTAGCTTAATATTCGATTTCTGTTAAGCTTGGGAATCTGAAACAAAATCAGATTGAAATCCTAATAAGCCGTCAATCAAGTGTGGCTTGCATACAGTCTAACGTTTACTGTGTATGACATGTGGTTACGTAAATTATCAACAATAATATGATACTCCAAAGACAAATTTCCAAAAAAAAAAGTCAGATCTTTTAAAGAATGTTCATAGATTGAAATGATCTTTATTTGCATTTAAGCCAAAAGTCTCAATAAGTTGCGCGATCAGTTCAGTTGAATACAATAAAAGTGTCTTTTATCTACAGGACTCAAGTGTGGCCAGTTTTCATTACGTGTGTATTTCTGCACAAGGGAATCATATCAAAATATTTCTAACTTCTAATTAATAATTTCCGTATTCCATAGCAATTTAATATGAATACAATGACGATTGTGTAATTTTACTAATTTGGAAGCAAATTCAACCAAAGTAATTAAAAAGTGGAACCTCGGGACGTTTCATCTGAACGTTACGTAAAACTGTTTATCAAATACTTTACTATGAATAGTAACAAAAAAAACGTTAGGAACGGTCATTGCAGCCACTGTGGACGGATCCGTACTGGTGCTGTGTGCCTCACATGCCTTAATCGTAATGGACCAGTGTAACTGGAACATCAGCATGCTCTGACGTTGACGTCATGTAGTAACGTCATTATGGCGGGTGAAAGAGAGCTGAACCATTTTCAGATCGATTGTCAAATAATGATGGCAATTGAAAAAAGCAATTATTGTACAAATGATGCTTAACAGTTTTTGAAAAGTATGTTAAATAAAAATACCAAGATAAATATGAAGCAAATGTATATACTATAAAGAAAAACGGCTGACTGTGCCTTCTACCCGTGATGGCACACCTAGTTTCATTATGACACCAAGTATGTCATAATGGCAAGAAGGCACAACCAAGCTGTATAGACTCTTGTTATATATATGATTCATTTAGCGCCTAGAAGTGAGTGAGTGAGTGAGTTGGGTTTTACGGCGAATCGACACAAAGTGGTCATATATCGCCGAGAAGAAGTCATATTGCAAACGCCAACTGTAAAGCCTAAACATTGATGTAAAAATGTAAAGCATACCTAAAAACATCCATGTAAAAATGTTAAAAACACTATGAATAATGTAAAACATACCTAAAAGAATCCATGTAAAAATGTAAAGCATATCTAAAAATAGCAATGTAAAAATGTATGTACTTGTGTGTTAAAATATCAGCTGCAAACATAATAATATTGCAAGACGTAAATAAAAATAAGAAGTGTTAGATCTTTTGATATGTTCCTATCTGCTTTAAAAACTATAAAATATTTCCAACTGAAACGTTGTCAAATAATTCTCTCAAAGATTGAACGTTATAATATGTAATGCGTTGTGTAGCAAAGTCCACACAGTCGATTAAAATGTGCTTAATAGTTAGCGGTGTTTGACATGGTACACATTCGGGTTGATCTTCTTTATTCAAAAGGTAAGAGTGAGTCAAACGGGTATAACCTATTCGACAGCGAGAAAGAACAACTCCTCCCTGCGAACAGATCTGTTCCCTTGGTGCCATTCCCCTAGAGTAGGTTTGATATCATGAAGTTAATTGAATGAAGCACGGTTCCATGACGACTGCCATTTAGATAAAGTGTATTTGTTTATATTGGGCCTAAAATCGGTATGTGGTAATTTCAAATTAGATTGTGATAATAAAAGGGATTTCTTTGCTGTAATATCAGCATCCTCGTTTCCATGAATACCAACATGACTAGGAATCCAACAAAATATGATAAACTTTTTTAAAGATAGTTCATGAAGCCTGAGAAGAATATTTTGAATGAATGGATTTTCCATATTTCGGTTATGAATTGACTGTAAAACAGAAAGCGAGTCGAAAAAGATAATAAATTTTTCTGCACTATTTTTTGATATAAAATTTAGAGCTAAATCAATAGCTTTGGCCTCGGCTGAAAATATTGTTGCATTATTTGGCAAACGTAATTTTGATTGATGAAGGAGGCTGACAGCAGCACAGCCAACCTTTGATTCATCTTTTGAACAGTCTGTGTAAATTGCAAAATAGTCATTGTAAGTTGATTTGATTTCATGATATTTGGACTTGAATATTTCAGGGTTTGTTTCAGACTTTCTTAAGGCAGTTTTCAAATCGAAAAGAACTGTAGGGGTATGAAGGGTCCATGGTGGTATATCTGGAATTGAATTTTCTTTAATACCATCGAATTTGAAGTCAGTTTCATTTATAGAAGGTTGTATGCGAAATCCAAACGGTTTGATTTGTTTTGGTTTTTCTTCATATGAATCGGAGTACTTTGGTTTAAAAATAATTTCATGAGCAGGATTGGATTTGTTGGCAGCCACTCTTAAAGCATATTGCAGTGAAAGTTTTTCTCGGCGTGTGTAAAGAGATGGTTCGTTTGCTTCAGCATATAATCTTTCAACTGGCGATGTTCGGAATGCACCAAGAGCAATACGAAGACCTTGATTATGTATTGTATCTAACATTTGTAAATAAGATTTTCTTGCGGAACCATAAACAATACAGCCGTAATCTAGCTTAGATCTAATTAAAGCCCTATAAAGTCTTAATAAAACCGTGCGATCGGCTCCCCAATCAGTATTTGAAATTACCTTTAAAAGATTTAATGACTTCAGACATTTGACTTTCAAGTATTTTATATGCGGTACAAACGAAAGCTTTTTGTCAAAGATAACACCAAGAAATTTTGCTTCATCAACAACGGGTATTTTTGTACCATTTAGAAAAAGCTCAGGGTCACAATGATGTTTCCGTAATTGGCAAAAGTGGACACATTGAGTTTTCGATTGGGAAAATTTAAACCCATTTTCCATTGCCCATGTTTGGACTTTATTCAAACACTGTTGTAATTGGCGTTCAATCGTACGCATATTTTTTTAACGATAACATATCAAAAAATCGTCAACATATAATGAACAGTCTGTCCCCGGTAACAAACATTGCACAATATTATTAATTTTGATGCTAAAAAGTGTGACAGATAAAATTGAACCTTGCGGAACTCCCTGTTCTTGCTCAAAAGAGTCAGAATGGGCATCACCAACACGTACTTTAAAACTTCGATCAGATAAAAATTGTGATATAAATGTTGGCAGACGACCTTTTAAACCTATGTCGTTAAGATCATTCATAATACCATATTTCCATGTAGTGTCATAAGCTTTTTCTAAATCGAAAAAGACAGACACTAGATGCTCTTTTTTAATAAATGCATCACGATTAAAATTTTCCAGTCGAACAAGATGATCGGTTGTGCTGCGTTGTTTGCGAAAGCCGCTTTGAAAGTTTGTAATTAAACCTTGTGATTCGAGGTACCAGACTAGTCTAGAATTAATCATACGTTCCAGAGTTTTACATAAACAACTAATAAGAGCTATCGGTCTATAATTACTTGGGTTCGTGCTATCTTTTCCGGGCTTTTGTATGGGAATAACAATAGCTTCTCTCGAGGAGTCTGGAAAAATACCAGTTTTCCATGTAATATTGTAGATTTTAAAGAGAAGGTCTAATGATTCTTGTGGTAAATGTTTTAAAAGTTGATAATGTATTTGGTCTGGACCAGCTGCAGTATCATGACATTTGTCTATAGAGTCAATTAACTCTGTGATCGAAAAAGGTTTATTATAATCTTTCTCATTATTTGAATCAAAATTCAGAGGTTTGCTTTCTTTAGTTAATTGAATGTTTTGAAATCTTTGGTCATAATTATGTGAAGAAGAGTTTTTTGAAAAAGCTTCACCAAGAGTATTAGCAATGTCTTCTTTGGTAGATGCAGTGGTCTGGTCAGATTGTTTAAGATGAGGAACATTTGAAGTTTTTCCTTTTCCACTTATTTTACGAATAATTTCCCACACTTTTTTAACCGATGACCTAGAATTAAGTTTAGAAACGTATGAATGCCAGGAGTTTTTCTTTGCTTGTTTTATAGTTCTGCGAGCTTTTGCTCTGAGAATCTTAACTGATTGCAGATTGTCTTTTGTCGGTCGAATATTAAATTTTTTAACGGGCGCTCTACGTTTTCGAATGGCGGTCTTACAATCATCGTTATATCATGGTTTATTTTTTGATTTACCATTTGTTGAAGTTTTTGGAATGGACTTGTCTGCAATATCTGATAAAATAACAGAAAACCGATCAATAGGATCAAAAAAATTGGCGAAATTCTCCAAAGACAAATCATTTTTGCATAAATACTGATAAAGATGTCTAAAATTAACGGACATATTGAAAAACTACAGTGAAATATATCTGATAAATTCCATGTAACTGGTACA
Organism: Mercenaria mercenaria; assembly: GCF_021730395.1. Lineage (NCBI taxonomy): Eukaryota > Metazoa > Mollusca > Bivalvia > Venerida > Veneridae > Mercenaria > Mercenaria mercenaria. The sequence continues at coordinate 26,108,915 of NC_069371.1, read as the reverse complement.
AACCGCATTGTAAGAATTGCATACTATTAATATGTACTGATAAACCTTGAAAATCTTTAAAAATGATCGATTTTATTTCTGCTGCAATACAACCTCGCAATACCGATACTGATTCAAATCCTTGCCTCGATTATTAAAATATCCTTTGTTCTTCTCTGATTTTAGTTGTAATTGTTTGGTTTAATTCAACTCATAGTGATACTTTTTTAATCATATTTCTACAGAAAGACAACTGGTGCCCCTATTAGTATAATTTTCGAATGAACAAGAACAAGTATACAGCCACCTAACCTCTCCTAGCAAGCTAGATATTATTCAAATAATGTTAAATAAAAGGAAATAGATTCAAATATGCGGCGGTGTCAACTGACACATTATGAATCATCCCGCTGAATAATACTCGGAATACTTATAATTACTTTAACATTCACGTGGTGTAATAAACAACGTAGCATTTGCAATGTAATCGCAGAAAGAATATTATTTTCGGATCACAAGAAAATAGTTTTGACAGTTTTGAACAAAAAAAAGGGCTGCCTACCGACCGATAGCAGTAGTCACTATGTTGCATAACAAAAGCAGACTTCATAAGATTATAAAGCAGCACTTCCTATTCTGGTTTAAATGTTTATCAAAAATAAGTATTGTTTGATCTTAAACAGTTGATGGTAACCTTACAATCTATTTATAATAAACAGTTAAATCATAAAATAGGAATAACATGTAAAATTTACTAATGCAACAGTATACTTTATTGCAGGAAAAAAAATGACATATACAACGTTGCTAATTTCAAAATTGGTAGCCTTTGACATTACTTGATCTCACTGTTTGAACTAATTTAGTGGTCTCTTGTCATATTGTGATATCAGAGTTTTTTCCCTTTGAGTATTCTGAATCTTGGTAGAAATGTTGGTGTATAAAAATTCAAACTAACTCAAGAGGACAAGTTATGTTTACATTTATTAAAGAGGCTGTGATTGAGGCGAAAGTGTGTGTGTGTGTGTGTGTGTGTGTGTGTGTGTGTGTGTGTGTGTGTGTGTGTGTGTTGTGAGAGAGAGAGAGAAAGAGCGTCATGTTGGGCGTCAAATGTAACTTATCTTAGGCGTAACATTTGGTTTGGTAACTTATTTTAACGAAAAGAACTGTATATCTATACAGACGACTAACCGAGGGTAGATTCACTTTATCTAATTCCTGCAAATTTATATACGTGTATATTACTATGTAACAGTCAGAAAACCATAGCGTGGTACACAATTGAACCAAATGAAAACGAAACACGAATACAAAAGTCTCACAAATGCCATGTTTAATGGTTACATTTAAATAGGTTTACGGTAGTCATAAAGTCATAATTGTGATAACAATTTTCTTGTCAAGATCTAAGGTCGAGGTGTCTTCACTGGTAAAACACCAGCAGAAAACCAGCCGCCACTTATTTTCAGAATTAATTTATTATGGTGTCAATACTTAATCTAACAGACGCAGGAATTTAATCAACATTGTAATTATCCTGCGAGTCTCTCGAAAATTACATATCTTAGGTGACATTTAGTTCCCACATTGAGATATATTTGGCTGTTAGGCAAGTAATGCGTGGTTATTTTGGTACGAAAGGTTGTTTTTGCAAGGTTGAAACACATGCGCCTTGTTAACAATTTATGTTATGGACTGATTGAATTCGACAATATGTACATACACAGTTGTATTTTCTGCCATTCAGACGATACACAGGAATTGGAAATTACTACAGTGCAGGACAGTTGAAACAATTAAGAAAATTCAGGCTTTCTAATGATATGATGCCATATTCCTTGCTTTGTTTTCCAGAAGGACGAGCGATATAAAACGTTATCGAAATAAAACCACACCATCGTATACTTAATTTGCATATTTAAGAAGCTTTAAATAAATAAATTTGTATCAGTTACATGGTTTTCTTCATTTACATTAACTTACATTTATTAATTTATTAAATTTTCACTGTAAAGGTTTTGTATACCATATCACTCATTCAGACATACCTGTTTAATCTTGGACCAAACGATTTAAATTTTAACAAGAAACAAGTCGCAATTTTAGTTTTTGACAACCATTTTGCCAATATAATATTATAAAATTTATTTTAATATATTTTTCTATGCTTATATTTTACAACTACAAAGAAAAAAAAGGATTTTCATCAAATTTAGAAAGGACGAGTGGTAATTATACCTACACCAAAATCAATGTTTCTTCTTTTGTAAATAAATTTAATGCTTTATCTTCAACCATGATAGTTGTTCATAATCATGGTAAAATATAATAAAATCAAGCAATTATAGAACGAAACTGATAGTGAATTACTTCAAATGGACAACTTAAGCTCTGTTCAGAAACATCACAAATGTTATTTACACTTTCAGATCGCAAATTTCTTATTTGTGCGAGTACCCGGAAACCTTACTCTAATAGTAACAATGTTATTACACAGTGTGTTATAATACTGGAAAGAATGGAACATCACCATCTGACGCAATAGGCTATGAAGTAGGACATTTATATCGAAACTTTACTATATAATCTAGTTTTGCTTTTCATCTTACACATTCTTGACAAAATTATACAAAATGTGCTTCTCCACACACAATCCTGTATATAGGATCAACGATATATTGCTTGATATTTCTTCCCGAGCGTGCCACTTGTCAATTATCATCCTATATATCGGCACCCTAGATAAATTACTACTAATATTCATCGACAGAAGTGTCAGTATAGCTTAATTTCATTCCTCCTCGAGAAAATTGAGTCTTCTATAACATTTCAGCTCCAAATTAAAACATGTTCCGAACTATGCTGCCAATCGATATATTTATTCTTAACGCAAACAAAAACAAAATATCAAAAGAAATGTCCATTCACAAAGGGTTGTAAAGGATATAGTATGACACGTAAAAAGATGTCAGCTTTCTAACTCTAGTAACATACACAAGGATACATTTTTTCAAAGTTTTAGGGATTCGACTTTACATTATACCTATTGAAATAGTAGCGTACCATATCCAAATTAAAGCCAATTCAGTTAGAGCTGCAATATAATGAAAACCCTTTTAAACCGAACAGCCTTCAGATCAGAGTAAAGGTTTTCAAACGTTCACATAGAAGAATAAACCCTGGATTAGGATGTTATGTCCCTATAAACTTTGGAAATCATGACATTTGGGACAAAATGTTAATCAATTAGTTGTTGGATAACACGTTAACTGTAATCTATTCCTGATAAATCCGTGAGGGGCATCGCTTTAGGTATAGGCCGTATAACATAACTGTTCCCGCTAACGTTTGAAACAGTGAGGCCCATATGATCTCTGTGTCGATTTGATAACAGAGTCTGATTCAAGTGGAGCAATTGGCAGTCATTTTAGGAGACCAAGTTAGTACTAGTACATAATGTAGGAACGCTGGTAAGGTAAACTGTCCGTCCTTAAATAATTGAAACAATGTTGAAAACCGGGGCTTAAAAACAAAACAAACACACAAAACTGTTTATTTAAGCCTAATCATGCCAACTGATATATACATGTATGCATATGTAACGGTTTTTGTTACATAACATATATTTAACGGTACATAGTGACAGCTTTTTCCTGTTTGGTTCCATACTAAAACAATTACCATTATTTTATAATAAATTCTACGTAAGTATCGCTATGCATCATCATCTAAAACTGTATGTGGTGTTAATGGGCATAATTATGTGTGAAATATAAGTTTTACAGTTTTGTGTTAACAGTTTTTCACCAACCTGTGAGAGCTAAGGGTAGGAGTATTTTGACACCCAAAACATCCACATACAACACGATTTCCTGGCATCTGTTTCACTGTACACAACTATAATATTATATTTGTAGACGTGTAGATATCTCTTTTTGGACAGCCTTAAATCTAGATTAATGGGACTTCTTCATAGCCGATTAGAAAAGTCTAATCAAGACAGCCCAAGAGCAACTCTATCCAAATGATTACATTAATGTTTCTTCTACGAAACCATATCTATTTCTATGAAACCAACATGAAATTAGGTAATCTGGATATGGATAAACATCATTGTATAGGTAAAAGGATCGCAATTCGCATTTCTTTCCCCTCAACTTAATTCCAGCTCCAAAGTTTTTCAAATGAAAGATACGCAAACTGGTCTTCGTTTAAACACCTCGTGCTTAGACATCTTAAGTTTTCGTTTTTATTGGGTTAAACATCGCACCGATACAATTATAGGTCATATGGTGAGTTTCCAGCTTTGATGGTGGAAGAAGATCCCAGGTGCCCCTCCGTGCATTATTTCACAAGAAGCGGGCAACTGGGTAGAACCACCGACCTTCCGTAAGCCAACTGGATGGCTTCCTCACGTGAAGATTCCAAAGCACCGAGTGAGGCTCGAACCCACATTGATGAGGGGAAAGTGATTTGACGTCTGCGACCACGAAGGCCCCCGACATCTTAAGTACCATCCTACTTTAAGTTTTTATAGAGTATACCTGTAACATGAAAACAACCTCCTTGGTTACTCAGTATTCACTCACTTCTTACCCAAACACAGCTTAATATGATATACAGTCATGGAAAAACAGTAGACCAAAACCGAACGGAGGGGCAAATGGACGGAGCAATAACACTAGAGTCTAGAGTTGTATGAGCTGACATTGTTTTATTGAGGAGGAGGTGGGTATTCCAATCAAATTCGGAACCAGATTAATTCCTCGAACTGTGAATCTGTCAATATTTTACACACTTATTTCCGAAAAGAATATTCACATGTACATGTTCCTCCTAAATGTTCCTATTAGTTTATAAAGGCAGTGTTAGGAGAAATAAATATTAATTTAAGAGATTCAATACCTCTATAATAAATATGTAAAATAGAAGTAACTGAAATGGCTTTGGTAATATTGCTTTGTGAAATAATTCGTCTACAATATTAGGGTTGGTAATTTTGCGGATATCTTATGTAACACGTAGTAAGGTGACTAGTAAAGTATTTCAGCGTTTAAAATGAATACACGTTTCTTAACATGTTTTCTGGAGAATCATTTTAAAGTTTAAATATTACAAGTTAAAGCATAGTAAAAGTTCCTTCTAGGACATATCTATATAAATATAAAATGATCATCTTGTAAAATTTTGGTTTCAATGTCTGTTTTATACTGCCAAAAAATTCAAGTAAGTATTTAGGCTAGTTATTTAACATAAATTGTTAAATCCAACAACAAATTAAATCTGTTACCACTTTCATTAGAGTAAATACGGCAAGAAGACATTGACCCGGTTAATCATTTACGATTCGATGCGTGAATTTGTTGCGCATAATTAAATGGTCGCAATGGGGTTTGTTTTCATATATTAACTATGCATTTCAAGGTAACGATAATATTTAGTTGTTTACATTTAAATTTGCTGATATATGTCTATCTGGTCGACTGAATGTATGTTATGTTCCTCAAGAATGGAGAAAATAACATCCTCGGGTTTAGTAATAAGTAATCCATGGAACGCGTTCAGTCAGAGAGTCGCCTCAATTAAGAAAGAATAGTCTAACGTCAGAGGTTATTTCTAAGGTCACGGAGTTTAGTTTATTGGCCAGCTTGTAATGACAACAGCTTTCGGTATCAGTAGCTCAGTCAAGTGTGACTTACTGAACTATAATATTCCTTCTCAAGAGAAGGAATAACAAGGCAAAATAGTTAATGTATTACCATATAATTTAGCTGTTTCTTTATGCACACTCAATTATTGAGTTTCATTGTTTGTTTTGGATTTAGTACCGTTTTGCAACAGTACTTCAGTCAGTTAACCTAATCTGCGTTCCTGGATTCTTTGCCAGAACAAACCTGCTCTCGGCAAGTAAGTGCCAACTTCTCCATATGATTCAGAGGTGGAAAACGGAATGATTCGTTATGCATGTCCGTCAACAGATAATCAGGGAGAACACACGCCTCACCAGTTTCCAGTTGTAAAAGGTCGTTATATGTCATTTTAGACAGGACTTGTTTAACTAATAATTTCAGTTTATGAAGAAAATATACATTATACACACACAGTATTTCTATTTTAATGGATAAAAAAGCTAAAACGCTTTATCAAGAATACAACCTCTCGAGAAATTTTATTTAGATGTATGAAGTTACTCATATTTCAAGACGTAGACACTTATACTAAAACATATTAAATAGTTATCAATATCACTATTTGTATGCCAAATCCTGCTGAATTTACCTTTGCCTAATGATAAAATAAATAACAGCCACATTACTTTTCGAAATAGATGTCAGACTGATTTTTTCCACTGCTTTCCTTCCTAGCTTTTTATCGGCTGTTGTATCAATATTGTATGTGCTCATGGCAAACTTGCATGGAAGCTTCTCCTAAAGGGAAATTAGAGAAGTAGAAAATAAATTATTGTTCAGGCAACAGAGACACAGTGTCGCCTGTTTAAAATTTCAGGTTTTCACCATGTTATACTGCTAAAGGCAAATGAGTAGACATTAGCGACATTTTCTGTACATGGCGCAAATACTAGAAAATAAATATAAAGATTCTAGTCGCATATACATTTAAACATTTTATGATTCGGCTTTCGAAGACATAGTCTACAATATATCCATATGCAAATAAAATTTCTAATAAAGCTAGTCACAGATTGAAAGTTTTAAAACGTAACATACATTCTTCTAAAAGTTCCACGAAGGCAGCTACTTATAGTACAATTGTAAGACCAACTTTAGAATACTGTTTTAGTGTATGGAAATCTTGCTAGGATATAGACCAACTAGAAATTCAGACAAGCTGCAATATTTGTATCAATTACAGCAAGCCCCCGGGGACAGTCGCAAATATCGTATGACTTAAACTGAAACCCATTGCAATTTAGAAGACAATACATAGATTAATTTTATTTCACAAAATGGTTTATTATCATGTAGATGTAGATCCTAAGCAATACGATACACCTTTCACAAGACATTCCAGACACCACAATCATTTGACAATTCAGATACCATCTACTACAGCTGATCATTATAAACATTTATTTTTTCTCTAGAACATTGTTCAGTGGAACACATTACCGTCTCATGTAGTCAGAGTTAAAATGGTGCCTGGATTCAAAAAAGCACTGGCTTGGCTACACTGATGTCTACTTCATAATTCCAGTACAAATAGGTTTGCTTTTATCCTGTTTTAACCTTACTGACATCTTTCTTCACAGCGGTTTGTGTATATATATTTTTCAGTTAAGGTATTTAAGTTGTTAGGCGTTTGCATCTTCTTTTTACATTGTAAGGAAGCACTAGCACTGCGGGGAATCACATGATCGAAATAATCTCTAAACCAAAGTTATATATTGAAGAACATGAATAAATTTTCTACCGTGATAAGATATGAAATTTAAACATACCCTATCATATGACTAATGCAAATTGTTAGATTATTGTGTAGTTCATAATAAAGATAGATCTCGTGTAATTACAAACACTAAGGACAATAAGAAGTCTCAGTTTCTTGAAGTGTTCCAGATAATTAGAAGGTGATTTTGATTGAAATCTATGTAGTTTTAAGCAACATCTATGTTGCTATAAGATAGGCTATATTTTAGATTTATAGCATAAGTTGCTTCAATATTAATCTATATTATTCCAAAATTTATTTTTGTTTATAGATTATTTTGATCGTGTGATTCCCCACAGTGACTAGGTTGGCTAAGAAGTAGCCTAGAAAACCTGACTCAAGTCCCCACGTTATGGCCATAATGTATCAATATTACTATAAATGAAGATGATGATGATGAGTATAAGGCAAAGTTTTATATTAGATATGTAACAACAATTCTCAATAAAATTCTCATACAAAACAATTGGACGACCGTGGAACAAAATCCGTCAGAGATCAGGCCAACAGGAATACAACATTTGTATGAATTTACTTGAAATCTAGGCCCCCCGCTTAGCTAAATAGGGAGACCGCAGATCCCCGGGCGGGGGTTATGTTCTACGTGACAATTTGATAAAAGACATTGTGTCTGATATCATTTGTCCTGCAACTCTGATTCATGTTGGGAAGTTGGCAGATACTTGCGGAAAACAGATTTGTACTGGTACAGAATCCAGGAACTCGGCCCGCGGTTACTTAACTGAAATACTGTTGAAAAACGGCGTTAAAACCAAATCAAACAAACAAATACAGAAATACTTGTTAGGCCACACCAAATTGAAAAGTTGTTCATCGGATTTTTTTCTGAAAAAATTGAGGCGGCGAGCGAAAAAATAATTTAAATATTTGTTTTTGTTTTGGAGAAAATCAGGAGCGAGCGAAGAGCGAAGAAATATATTTGTCTGGTTTTGGCTCGCGATTAACTAATAAAAACTTTAAAAAAGAATGTATAGCCCTTTTACAGTTAATTTAGAAATAATTCACCAAGGATAGAGAAAACATTTGAGAAAACAAATTTGGGTACATTTTGACCTACAGACGCGCAACAAAGCAAACTCATGTAATAACAGTTACAGTTCAGTGTAATCAAATAATGTATGTGTTTGTAAATGCTGTTAGAAAATATGTATTATACAACAATGCAGAAGTCTGCACCAGATGAAACAATTCCCACAACTCTGATTTGAATTTTGACAAAGTTATGCCACTTTTTAACATAGATTTGTCTGGTTAAAGTTTAATATAATGTCCAATATCGCTATTACTTTAAAGCTATTGACTATTATGCGCCCTTTCACTGGAAAAGCTCTAATTCAGACGCAAGCACTGAGAAAAGTCGAGCATGCTGTCTTACAGACAGCTCCTAACTTTAAACTTTCTTAACCGATTAAATTTGTTGAAACAAAGTCTCAATTAAGATCTGAAATGGTGGTTAACGTGCATTGACATTATTCTACTCGAGGACTGAAAATAACTGAAGCTCTAAATTGGTCTGAACACAATTCATAATGTAAATTCCTTACCCCGCCCACTTTCGTATGAAAATACTGATCATTTTGACACAAATAAATTAGTGTGTGTTTTCATCCAATTTTCAATGAAATAAGTCCGATTTTAGTAGCAAATTGATTTGTTAAACATTGGAAGAAAATGGCGTAACTGCATAAAGGGAAATAACTCTAACGGGATTGAATATAAGTGCCCTGATATATTATAGACGAAATGTATTATTTGTAATTATATATTACATTTTAGAACACTGGGACTGGAATTATAAGCATTTGTACACTGTTACGTTCACAAAAAGTAGCGCATCAAAACATTTTGCCTTGAAGTTTTTCAATGGGGCGAGCGCAAGTAAAAAAAAAATTGTTTCTGAAACTATACGAGCGGCAAATCCGATGAACAACTTTTTAATTGGTGTGGCCTTAATAATAACACATAAAACTATGAACATATCTTGTGAAGCTTAACTGTAACGGCTTGTCACAAGCTGAAGGACCGAGAACTCAATACGTATGCCGCGACACCTTAAACAACATGGATTAGTGAAAACAAGCGCTGCTGCGCATGTGATGCTAAATTACTGTTTATATCACATGCACAGAAAAAACAAAATAACGAGTTTTTGCGTATGAGTTATTAACTCACTGGGGAATTAGATATATTTTTCAAGTTAAACTAATGAGAGATTTGCATTGGTCATTTATGTGGGATATAACAAAATAAGATATTTCCTAATTCCATCTATAGACAATGAAGAAAAACTTGATATATGAGGTAGTGGTGTAAAAATTGGTAAGGATGGGTCTTTGCACTAAGTGCTAGAGTTTTCTACAAAATTGTTACTTTTTTGGATATGGTGTCTACTACTTAATTCTGTCTTGGCAGTTTCTGTAATATGAATGCTCCATACCGTCATATCCCCTCTCTAAATTCCAGTTTGTTTAGTTCTGCTCACAGTCTTCTCGTTTAGCGCCAAGCCATTAGTTTAAATGGGGATCATGCGTCACTTTTCATAGAATCACACTCTGTGTATCATTGAAGGATTCATGTTCATAGCCGTATGAATACATCTGCGGATGACTGAAATATTGTTGTAAAAGACGTTAAACCCGAACGCACACACACACGCACGCACGCACGCACGCACAAACACACATACAGAGTCTCTTAATTATATTCTTGTACTTATAACATGTGTAAATGTTTAGTTCTTCTCAACAAGTGGCTAGAGGGTGTGTGGCTAAAGGATATGTATCTTTGAAGGGTTCATGCGCATCGCCGAATGAATACATCTGCGGATGTCTCTAAATTATATTCTGGTACTTATATCATGTGTAAATGTTGAGTTCTGCTCAAATAATGCAACAATATTTTCAGCCGAGGCCAAAGCTATTGATTTAGCTCTAAATTTAATATAAAAAAATAGTGAAGAAAAATTTATTATCTTTTCCGACTCGCTTTCTGTTTTACAGTAAATTCATAACCGAAATATGGAAAATCCATTCATTCAAAATATTCTTCTCAGGTTTCATGAACTATCTTTAAAAAAGTCTATCATATCTTTTTGGATTCCCAGTCATGTTGGTATTCATGGAAACGAGGATGCTGATATTGCAGCAAAGAAATCCCTTTTATTATCACAATCTAATTTGAATTTACCACATGCCGATTTTAGGCCCAATATAAACAAATACATTTTATCTAAATGGCAATCGTCAAGGGACAATGCTTCATTCAATAAACTTCATGATATAAAACCTACTCTAGGGGAATGGCACCAAGGGAACGGAAATATTCGCAGGGATGAAGTGTTTTTTCTCGCTGTCGAATAGGTCATACCCGTTTGACTCATTCTTATCTTTTGAATAAAGAAGATCAACCCGAATGTGTACCATGTCAAACACAGCTAACTATTAAACATATTTTAATCGACTGTGTGGACTTTGCTACACAACGTAGTACATATTATGACGTTCAATCTTTGAAAGAGTTATTTGAAAACGTTTCAGTCGGACATATTTTATCATTTCTAAAGCAGATCGCAATATATCGAAAAACATAGCATTTCATATTCTTATTTACATCTTGCAATATTTTTGCAGCTGGTATTTTAACCCACGCGTATATACATCTTTACATTAATTGTTTTTAGATATATTTTACATTTTACATGGATGTTTTTAGATATGTTTTATTAATACATGATTCATAGTGTTCTTTACATTTTCACACCCTATAAACGACTGTATTTCCCCCTCTTCCTCTTGCGAGTAATCAAAACAATAAACAGACACACAGAAGGTAAGAATCGTCTTCAAATTCCCTATCTGGCTTTACACTGTATGTGTATTTAGGTTAAACGATAAGTCTAACATACATATGTGTATTTGGTGATATAATAGATGAAACTGACAGGTAATGTTTAAAAAATATTCACTGATCACACTCATCGCATGAAAATTCACTCGATCAAGTCACGAAACTGATGAACATCACGCCAAATTGATTTGTAATCCAATTATCCGTGATGTTTTCTGTAATAAGTATACATACTCCATAAATATATATTTAAATAAAATGTTTCGTTTTTGTTGCGTTTCTGAATGAAATTGATTTTTATCTAGTCGGTGGAAAACATTTACTGTATGCCGACTTGCCAATTTTGATATTTGATCTGAATGCGTATTTGGGAGTGATACTGTATTCCATCTTGCGAGTACAATAAGCGATGTATGTCCTTAAAAGGCGTAAATGAAATAAAAAATATACATACAAAATTGTTTCTTTTGATTAGCCGTCATGTTTATAATGTCATTTAATGCCGAACCCCCATGCAATGCTTGTACTAATCCATTGGGGGTGGGGTGGAGTGTCTGTGACTCGCTATCCTACTTAATTCAATAATTAATTGAATGCTTCAGCGTCGTTTACATGCAAGTGTTCAGTGTTGGTTTCACACACCTATACTATCATAAAATACCAATTAGAAACTGAATGTATACACAGGGTCCCTACTATGTCTTGCAAGAAATTAACCGTCGATGGAAATCACACGTAGATATGTTACCTTACGATTTCAAAATATCGATGAGATGAGACAGGAGAGGACTATAGGTTGACTCCTGTCTGTCTGTCCGTCTGCAACAAAATGATCCTCTGATTAAAAAAAAATCACCCGCAAGTATCCTACGAATGGACGTATAAATAGAAAAGAATAACGAAAACATTATCGGAAAAGTCGATTTAGTCTTTATTGGTAATTCAGAATCAGTCAACAAGATTCAAAAGTAGTACAAAATAGTTGAATGCCCTAATGGTTTACTTACCCGATTCCCACTTCCTCAATAATAAAATAAACATGTTATCGGTCATGTTTACTATCTGTCAAGATTTATAGGTTATTAGCTTTGTATCGGGAAATATGCACGAGTTCTTCAGCGGAAATATTGCGCGACTTTAGGAGCGCAATATTCTTCCGCTGAAGAACGAGTGCATATTTCTCGATGCAAAGATAATAACCTTTTTATTACATACGCATCTTCATGTATAAATGTAATGTAAATATCATAAATTTGTTCAATAGCATGAATAGGATTGACAATACTGAACTAAATAAAAAAAAGTAGTGCAACAACACACTGAATTACGTCACGCACCCGATATGAAATTCAGGCGTCAGTGTATGGAAAAATATTGACGTTTCCGGTGTCAGTGTAACTTAACGGGGAATAGAAACGAGTATGTAATAATTACCGCTATTTCTCATGTTAGAAATAATTTACATTTGATAGTGATAACGCACACGCCGGGAATCTGTCCTTGCCGCATGCGGATTTGGTCGTTTTCATTGCTAGGCCTTGCTCAACCCACTTCCGTTGTTTTAAAAATGGCGTGAGTTGTACCTCGTCTTTGTTTCAGTATGATCCGCAAATTCTGACATTTATATCGAAAGCTATATGTTTTTTGGTAAGTATAAATGTATGAGAAATGATTATCAAATCACAGCGGGTAGTCGTGGGTAGGCATTAGAGATATTGTCATATTTATGGCCGATAGAGAGTTAACAGGCTTTTCCTTTGATTTTATCTGGTGACCTAGTTTTTGACCCCACTTGACTCAGATTTAAAGTCATCTATAGATAATCAAGATTAATATTAAGTTTCATTACGATATGGTCATAGATGTGACCTCTAAAGTGTTAACTTGCTTTTCATTTGATTTGACTTGGTGACAAAGCTTTTGACCCATCTGACCCAGATGTGAACTCGAGCTAAATATCACCAAAAACACATTTTGAAGTTTTTTTTTTATTAATAAATGGTCATAAATGTGGCCTCTAAAGTGTTAACTAGGTTTTCCTTTGATTTGACCTGGTCACCTAGTTTTTAAAGCCAGATGACCCAATGTCGAACTGGTCCAAAATTTTATGAGGGTAATATTCAGACCAAGTTACATTAGGATTGGACCAAATTGTGATCTCTAGACTGTAAACCACCTTTTCCTTTGATTTGATATGGTGACCTAGTTTTGGAGCCCAGATGGCCAAATATCGAACTCCTCCAAGATGCTATTGAGGGTAACATTCTGACAAAGTTTCATTAAGATTGGACCAAAAGTGTGACCTCTCAGTGTTAACAATCAAATTGTTGACAACAGACGATAACGACGGACACAGGGTGATCATAAAAGCTCCCCTTGAGCACTTCTTGCTCAGATGAGGTAATAAACTCTCATTTTTTCCTCTAATAGCACTTCTGGTTGTAAAATGGGGACTAATTTCATTCGCAGAATGTATTTTCAGTAAAATAAGACAAGTTTCATGTTAAACTTCACGTGTTTATGGCAAATACAAAGACAAAACTAAAATAGAGCTGTTTACTGTGCGACCCTGTTAAGAAAGCGATCCACAAAGAGTTAGTGGATTCAATCTGGCGCCGTTTCACTCCAAATCACTCCATATTTTCACACCTTATTAACTGCAGTTGCGATTATATATTGGTTTCAATGGTTTGAAATTCTAGAAAATATAGTCTTGTATGCGACACATCTTCGTATCACGGTCTCATGATGGTGAACATTTATTAAAAGTTATTTCAAAATCCCTTAATGCATAAAGAAGTTATGGCACTGACACGAAAAGCAGACCATGTTTCACCTTTAAGTGTCACTTTAAACAGAACAAGAGTGCCAGAATGTCACAATATACGCCCGTCGCAGCAAATTTCTTTACATTAGCACCTGTATTTGCAAATGGAATTTTAATGTTCTAGTTGTTTACAATGTTGTTTTTTTTTTTTAGAAATTATTGTAATTCTTTTATTTTTCTAAGTCCACAATAAAAAATCATTACCAGGTCAAGATACCTTAAAATACACCCAAAATTTGAAAGTAACATCAATGTTGTACCACAGAAAAGTGGTCTTGGTTTTTCCCTACGGTCAGTTATAAAAAAATTACAATTTAAGTTATTTATAGTAACAACTAAAGGAAGTTAATCTTTAAAGAGAGAAAAAAAAACCCTCAAAAAAAATTCTAAGTCCACACAAAAATCCTTACAAGGTAGAGATAGCTCAAAATACACCTCAGAATTGGATGTAACATGCATTTTGTACTACAGAAAAGTGGTCTCGATTTTTCCCTACGACTTGTAATGAAAAAGTTAGAATATAAGCTATTTATAGTAACAGCAAAGGGAAGTAATTCAAAAGAAGGGACCAGTGCATGACACTCCGTCTCAAGATGGTGTACAATTGTGCCAAGTTACATCAAAATCCCTCCATGCATGAAGTAGAAATGCACCGGACAAGTCATTCTTGTATCTGACATTTGGCCTGTAAGTGTGACCTTGACCTTAGACCTAGGGACCTGGTTCCTGCGCATGACACTCCGTCTCATGATGGTGAACAACTGTGCCAAGTTGTATCAAAATTCCTCAATGCATGAAGAAGATATGCTCCGGACAAAGTTTTCATTCTTGTATCTTTGACCTCTAAGTGTGACCTTGACCTTACCCCTAGGGACCTGGTTCTTGGGCATGACACTCCGTCTCATGATGGTGAACAATTGTACCAAGCTACATCAAAGTCCTTTCATGCATGAAGAAGATATGCTCCGGACAAAGTTTTCATTATTGTATCCTTTGACCTCTAAATGTGACCTTGACCTTAGACCTAGGGACCTGGTTCTTGCGCATGACACTCCCTCTCATTATGGTGAACAACTGTGCCAAGCTACATCAAAATCCTTCCATGCATGAAGGAGATATGCTCCGGACAAAGTCATTCTTGAATGTTTCATTCTTGTATCCTTTGGCCTCTAAATGTGACCTTGACCTTAGACCTAGGGACCTGGTTTTTGCGCAGGACACTCCGTCTCATGATGATGAACAATTGTGCCAACTTTCATCAAAATCCCTCCATGCATGAAGAAGATATGCTCCGGACAAAGTCATTCTTGAATTTGACCTTTGACCTCCAAGTGTGACCTTGACCTTAGACCTAGGGACCTGGTTCTTGCGCATGACACTCCGTCTCATGATGGTGAACAGCTGTGCCAAGTTTCAACAAAATCCCTCTATGCTTGTAGAAGATATGCTCCGGACAAGGTCTGTGGACGCCGCCCGCCCGCCCGCCCGCCAGGGGCGTTCCCATAATACGTCCCGTTTTTCAAACGGGCGTATAAAAAGGAAAATAATAAGATGGACATTAACTACATAAGGCTGATGTTTATATGTAAACTTTTGAGAGAGTTAGGTGAAGTAATTGCATTGAAGTAATTGCATGACTAAATATATGAGGACACATATACAAACAGACCGAACACACAGACCGCATGGTGACTGTTTTATACCATCCTCTTTCAAACATTGTTTGCGGGTTCTATATATGAAGAAATACTACAGGAGCATAGGAAACGCCGATATTTTATAAAGAAGTCACTCACAAACAGGCATACAGTTTTGTTTACCAAACTCGCAAGCACTTGTACAGTAATTAAGCAAGCGTGCATAGTCAGGAAATAACATCGAATCTTCTTTCATTTACGGTTATAAACAAATTGGAGAATTCATCAATGATTTTATTTTATTTTACCAAACTAGTATTGCTTCTTTATCCATGAAACAGTGGAATTTACATGTAGGTCATTCTTCAAGCAGGAAATAAGTATTTTTGACGCCGACAATGTACAATTTCTGGACAAGATCAGTGATCAATCGAGTTTTTTTGCTATAATTCTACCAGTCATCAGACTAACACATTATTTACAGAAACAAATCATGTTTAGCTTCCGATAAAATGTAAAAATGCATACCTTCAAAGCAAATCAGTCACTTTAAAATGCTGTTTTTCAACTTTTAGCTCCCAGTTTATTGTTTTGGTCACTCGCAAGAGGAAGAGGGGAATACAGTCGTTTATAGGGTGTGATTTTTACAGGTACGCTTTACATTTTTACATCAATGTTTATGCTTTACAGTTGGTGTTTGCAATATGACTTCTTCTCGGCGATATATGACCATTTTGTGTCGATTCGCCGTAAAACCTAACTCACTCACTCAACCAACTACGGTCCATGAACAGGCTCAATCAAACCGAGCCTGCAACATTTTCGTTTTTGTAATGTTTGGCGACCTTTGATTTTCCACTTTTTTTCTGTTTTCTCATTTGGATTATGTTGGCGGATAGTTTCTTAAAACTAATGAGAATTCTACTACATGTTTGCCTTTTTTTGAATGTAAACGTGGAAAAAAATAAAACGAAACCTGATATGAACTGCAATAGCAATGTTTTTCAATATTCTGGCACCATATTGTGTCATCATGTTATTTTATTTCAAGTAAGAACATATTATTCAATGATTCTCTGCTTGATCTACCAAACTTGTCACTTTTGCGTATTATAAAACATGCAAAAGACGTTTATTGATAACTTTTGTCGCGACCGAAAGATTTTTGTTCCTATCTTTAGAGAGGTTATTTGTATTTAATGGTAATCCTGACGGGAGAAATGCCAAATCATTTCACAGTCGATGATTTATATGCCAGCGGTATAACTTTTATAAAACACACTCATTCGTAAATGTGATTAAACCACAGATAATAAATCATAAAAATAAATCTTAAAGATCTTCAAGTTAGTGTTTATAAGTTTAATAATCTACCTTGGAAAACACAGTTATAAGTCTCCCTGTCTAGTTTCATGATCCTAGACTTAAGCGTTCTTCATTTATAATCAAGAAACCGTTTTACTGTTCCAGGGCACTGTGGCCTTGACATTTGACCAACTGACCTTAAAATCAATAGGGGTCATCTGTCGGTGATGACCAACCTCCTTGTAAAGTTTCGTGATCCTTGGTCCCGATGTTCTCGAGTTATTATCCGGATACCGTTTAACTGTTCAGTGTTACTGCGACCTTTGTGCTAGTCATGACAATCTCCCTATCAACTTTCATGATCATAGGCTTAAGCGTTCTTGAGTTATTATCCGGACACCGATTTTTCGGCGAACGCCGTCTAAATTCGTTTTCGTTACCTATGCCACGTGACTTCAGTTTGTAAATCAAACTACTTGAAAACGCGTTATAGATAATTTATCAAAATGGAAGATTTATGCAACACTCTGATTTTCCTTGTTACAATTGTCGTCTGTATATGAAAAGGTTTCTTGCTTTTGTGTCTTATTCAGATTGCATATTAAAATGAGTACTTGTTTGCTTTAATATATTTGTTATAAATTATTTAACTGATTTATTATATATGAATATTTTTCTTTAGTATGGTATGCAAATATTGAACTCAGTTGAAATCTGTTTTTTATATATATGCTATGTGACTGAATCTCATTACACTGAAATAAAGGTACGCTGCATACAGTTTATCTATGTGATATGACTACGGTCAAACTTTGCTTATGCAACAGAAATATTGAAATAATTACAATTGTATGTTTTGCTTGACCTTCACTTTTTTATAGGTGTGACGTCATTGTCCAAAGATTCATGAAAAGCGAATATGCATTTGTTAAAGCGGGATCAGTTGGCCTATTTTAGAAATAAATAAAAATAATAAATAAAGAAATCCTTTAATTGATTTTTTCTCATGTATTCTAATCCAAGTTGATTTGTAGCACCTTTATTAGGCCCGCAGCCAACTTTGTTCAGCTGGGACATTTGACCCCTTTTAGGGGCTGCTAGAGCTAAAACTATAAATGCCTTTATACAGCGTCTCATGAACAGCTTGGTGGATCTTTGTCATACTTGGTCTGGAGCTTCATTATAAGGTCCTCTTCCAAAATTATTCATATAGGAACTTGGGCCCTATTAGGGACCACTATAGCTAAAAGTATATATGCCTTTCTTCGCATTAACCACTAAAATGTAATGGATTTTTATCAAACTCGATGTGTAACAATATCATAAGGTCTCCTGCTATTTTGTTACACATGGGGATAGGGACTAATTTAGCTGAAAATATAAACAGGTTTAATGACCTCTTCTCATGAACCGCTTCATGAATCTTCATCAAACTACTGCTGTAATTATTCGTCTAAGGATAAACGAAACAAAATTGCAACCCTACGAAACCTTTGCGAAAAACTAAAAGAGAACCATTTAAATTGTTAAAGTGCGGTGTTTAGTTTTGCAATATTTGAAAAATGTTAGATGAAAAATGAATGTTAGATGAAAAATTCATAAACTTCTTTCCTTATTACAATTAGCCGACCATCATTTTTAAAGATATTTCTTGTTAAATTTGTATGTAATTCCATAGTGAACAAATGTGACAGAAAGGGCTTCTTTTAGAAAGTACATGACCCAAACTTATACCGTCATTTTATATCAGTCTAGGCAGTATTCTAAATGAGGACGAAACAGATTATGATTTAATGTTGTTTAATGCTAAACGTAATAGACGCCAATACTTTTGAAGAAAATGGCATTCTTAGTTTCTCTAGAGCGTGCAGAAAATAAAATGGACAATAACTGTCAATTGTACATTTTAATTTATAAAATGTTTCTAATTTCGTGATGATGGTCTGAATATTCATTTATAAACAACACTGGATTTCTCACTGCAGAAAAAAGAAGTAATAATTTAATATTCTGATCTTGCAATAAAGTGGAACATATTACCGGTATTACGTTTTGACTTACATGTAGTACGGATACGTGCATTTAAAAAAAAACAGTAATTAATTTTAATTAGTTTGTCCAAAACCTTGACTTAGATATCGCTGAGTATATAATTTTATGCTTTTAGAAGCAACAGCTTTATGTAATTAAGCGACTAGGGTATGTCTGGAAGTATTGAAACAAGTACTCTACAAGAACCTTGACTAGCACAGCATGTTTACCACCAGGATATTGACTGCATGTCGCAACGTGAAACAAAAAACAAGACATTTTAATCTGACAATTATTTTGATTTTAAATATGTGACCAACGAAATACATAATCTAATTTTGCTATCTGGCATGGTTTTGTAAATCTGGTTTGAATTGTAGTGCTTACTTTCAACAGAACATTTACGAGGTTTTATTGAATGATCTGTAATTGAGTGACAAACGTTACATGTAGCAGTGAACTGTGTTTAATTATTAAAGATAATGACATATTTAAACCTAGTTAACTAGATTTGTTCAAGTTATAGATTTTGGATTTGTTTGAAGTTCACTCACACTTTATTATGCTCACTTAGTATGCTCAGTGAAGTAATTTCTAAAAGTCTAGTTTCCTTTTCTGGTTGCCAAACCAAGATATCGCCGTTTTTAGGATCGGTAGTATATACTTAACAAAAGGACTGATATGCAAATAAGTTTTATGTGTTGTTATATCTTGTTATTTGTTTATCTATGTGAGTTAGTTATGTACGCGAGTGTCAGCGCTACTGTGGTTTACGTTGTAGGGTAACTGTGATTAAGGAACGTAGCATTCCCTTTTGAATATTCATCCTTATTCTACTTTCCCCTTCAACACCTCCTCCCCCTACCCACTACACACCCCATCATACCCCCTACCCATTCCTCCCCCTTGTTCTATATTTTGCATAAATTTAAACTGTACCTGTTGATTTCTTGAAGCAACCCGTCTATAATATTTTTTCCGTTACAGCTTCTTTTTGTTGTGGGCCTACTTTCCAAATGCGTGGCTCTGTTTCTGTGTTTGTGGTGCTCTGTGCTTCAGAGAAATCGACCCTCACCTATTATCTTATGATATACAAGTTATGACATTTGTCAAAGATATGAATTGACAATTATACATATACAAAGTAGCCGACATTTATTAGAAATGAAAGTTGATATAATTATTATTAACCCCTTTGCCTATATTGGTTGTACAGCCAAGACATAATGGAAAAATAAAAACTAAGAAGCGATATACAGTTCAAAAACCTTTTTTCATGTTCAGGTTGCTTTTAAGATATTTTCATATCAAATTTTGTTATTAAATGTAATGAATAAATAGTAAATACATATATTTTATTGGAATCTTAATCTTTGTCAGGAGTCTTTTTAATGCTTTAATACTTAAAAGGGTCTTTAACAGAAAAGTCGAAGTAGAAAATGTAGTAAAATGTTGTCTAAATGTGATTGCACACCTTAAAATATAAAGATTGTTTAACGATCATGATGACTTATCGCCAGTTATAGTTAAAACCCATTTTACGATGTTCTTTAAATAAATGGAAAAAACACTACTAAAACTTTCGACTATCCATGCTGAACCATGCGTATTCGGTTGCACCAAATACGCATACAACCTTATAATAGAACGAAGTTAAGTCCTTGATATAATACCAACAAATAAGGTTTTAATGATTATTTAATTAGCACAGAAGTTCATGTAAACAATATAAAGAGAATACATACATAAATAGAACTATAGCAGTATTTGTCAGGATTTACTACTATTCACTAGACATATGTGAAGACTTTAAACATGATAAACATGTATAATCCTTGGGAGTGTATAACACGCTTATTTGCTTAAACGGTGAATGAAAACATGACTAATTGAAATAAGACGACGGTTTGTATAATTATATTGATATCTTAAAATTACGTTGTCAGAAAAACATATAAATGTAAAAACTGTATTGAAACAAAGTGTTTGAATTATAAATAACTGTCCTTGCCTGTTATAGGTTTCTTTGATGAACGTTCAAAACAAGTGAACATTAAAATATTGTTAACAACTTTGTATCTTTTACTAACATTTTGTTAAATTTCGAGGGACTTAATGAACGTTCAAAACAAGTATTTACGCGAATATGAACATTAAAAGATTGTTAACAACTTTTATCTTTTACTAACATTTTATTAAATTTCGACGGACTTGTAAAATGGAATACAAGAGTCGAATTGCCTTCACACAAGCCATAATATCAAAAATTAAAACTAAAAAACACCATAAAGCATGGCCTATCATGTGAACACATCATGGAACAGCCATAGGGCCTACTGATTTAACACGGACCATTTTTCTTTTAAAAGCATATTCTCGACCTGTTTTTTTTACATTCACAACATATACATACTTTATAAATTTAAAATAATTTAACCTACCTCATGTGGCTCTGAACAAAACTAAAATACTTATAAACAACGGATTAGATCCATGTAGGAAGTTACATATTAACACTAACTTAGCTGAAAAGCATAAAAATAGAATATGCAAGGATGCATGCAGTGTATTACAACACATTGAGATAGTGATACGTATTTACATTTCAACTTGTACAAAAAAAAGGTCTGGCCACATTTTTAACAAAAGGAGCTCCGATCCAAGTTGTCAAACTATTAGAGCATGTTTTCTTTGTATAATCAAATTATTAAGATATCAAAGAAGAAAACAGGCATACTAAAGGTTGAAATTACGTAACGAAGGGAAAACGATTGAGAAATATTTAATTATTTCTTTTGGCTTAAATAGGAAATTAGCGGAAAAATGTCATACTGCGATACTGCGATAACCAACCTTACCGTGTAGTATTTTATGAAAATTTAGTTAAATTCAAGAACTGTATAATAGATATCCAAATCACAAAACTGAATGCATCAGTCACAAATGTGTCCACTATTTTAGCACTTAGTGTGTATTATCAGTCAGTGTTATTTAAGGTAATATGTTTATTGTTTAAACATTGTATCACACTACAACTTTTGCAGTTGTCATATGAAGAAGATATGCATGGTACTTGGCAATGTTTATCAAATCGTCGGGAAAATGTGAACCCTTCTTTGCTAGTTCCATCGCTCGAAATGCGTATGTCTTGGCAAATGTCAGATTATCATTTTCGTAAATGCGTGCTTTGCAAAGGGATCTGACCATATCGCGCCGAATTTCATGATCAGTTGACAAATTATCTAGTAAGCGCATCATGTTTTGAGCGACTTGTCGGTCTAACTCATCGACTGGTTCAAAGTACAAAACCTCAAATGTGTTTTTTGACCTTCAAAAGGCTCATTATAGTTTCTGAAATAAACACTTTCCTCCATATGTCAGCGTGTTCGTCTGTGAGATCTTGCAACACAGCCTGCCCTAGTTTTCCCGGGGTTGATGTATGTTTCACATACGTCTCATTTGGACACGTTGAAAATAAACATCTGTAGACGTACTGTTTGTCTTGATAGAGGAAAGTTTTGACAAAAGATTGTTGACAGTATGAACTGAGCTTGAATCTTTTCTGGATATATTGTTGTGCCAATTTTGAATCACCAGAGAAAATCGCAGATTTTGCCATATTCCCACAGTATACGATATCAGCAAATGTTCTGTCTACATCAGCCGGTATATTTTTCCTCATTTCAGTAAGTATTTGATTTCTTATAGCAACATCTCTGTATTGTGTGGTTCTAAGGAATGTAATGACCACATATTTGTCCACTGTCAGTTTCTTTTCTTCATGATCTTTAAAGAGGTCAAAAGATGCGAGTAAACTATCAGAGCGCTGTTTCAATTCGGTCCTTCTGTCTATGAATATATTGTTATCCATAGTGTTTCGTTCTGCTATAGTACGTCAAAATTTCCTCCGAAACACCAATGTCAGCCCTTTCTAAAACCTCAGGATGCTCCCCATCTACTTCCTTTAGAAGTTCGTTCGCTACATCCGGACATCCGATAAGCGTTAAGAACCTGATAATATCTTGAAAGGTCAGTTTAAATAGCAGTTCCATTAGCAGCTGTCGAAGAACGTTTGCCGAAGGTTCAAAAAATAATTGAAACCTTTCCAGCAAGTTTATATACGCTTCATGCGAAATAAACTTATGATGATATAAAAGCGATATTGCTTCTAAGGCGTCCACTTTCTCAGAACGGGTTTTGTAAACAATGTTACAAGAGCAGTCCATTCTCGGCGACTCATCTGCGCTTTGACATGATTTGATTTTACTTCTTTCAGAGCAACTACAGCTGTCATTTTGAAATCGTTGCCAAAATGTGACAGATCATTATACTAGACATTCTGCTTTTACAGTTTTCATCTAGAGCTTACGTAAATATGTGCAGTGAAAAAAGCATTTGAGTAATATGTTATTTTTAAAAGGAACTGGAAACTCAAATGAGTTGTATTTTTGTTTTGGCAGAGTGTTGGATAACATTTATTGTCATATTTTAGGGTACACGTGGATCCCGCATATATCTATTCAATGTATTCTGTTTACAAAGCTTTGGTAATTGATAACGATTTACAAAAGAAAATATTTTTATGAAAGGAACGCACATTATTACTTTAGTCAAAAGTTTAAAATCTGAACAGAAATAATAATGAACACAATGATAAAAGAAATAAATGAATTCAAACTAGCTCGAGAGACCTTATCTATTAAGGGGTCAGCACAAGTATTAAGGGATAAAAGCACAAGGATCAATCAAACCGAGCCTGCAACATTTTCGTTTTGCCGTGTTGAGCGGCCTGTGAAGTTTCCACATTTTCTATTTTAACAGACCGCTTTTTCACAATCTATTTGTGTTAAAGAACAAACCAGGTTGCATTAAGGTATCGGTTGTGTTAAGAGACCACATTTTGGCATTCATTAGGCGGTCATATTGTATGTGATATCGTTGAACGGTATCATTTTGCTTTCCGTGATAGTATATCTGATTTTTACATTACGATGTGACCATTTATATTTACCATAGCCACCTAGGTTCTGTTTTTGGAATTACTGATTAAGGAATGGGCCTTTGCAGGCATGTTAATTTATAAGTTGGTAAGACCTTCCTATTTATAGAAACCAAAAACAGTAATTACACAGGTGATTACCTTGCATATATGCAATCATAGTGGTATAATATCAATAGTTTTCTTTTTATATACTCGATGAAACGGTTACAAGTTTTTTTTTTTATAATTTTCTGCGCACATCTGTCAATAAAAAGGAAACCCACATGACAGATATTTCAATATTTAAAAACAGTAAATTTACGCACTACTGCAGAAAATATATGATTACAACATTCTAAATTCGTAATTGCTTTTTCATTTAAAATGACATGGATCTAAGTAAGCGTTAATCTTATATTGACTTACGACATATTGATTGTATCATTATTCAACTAATTACTGTTTTACTTGTTATTATAAATAAATTTGTTTAGAAGTACTTTTACGTCGTAATTAATGTTTAACCATTTCGTGTCTTCAAGATTCACCTACGAAAGATAATTTAATTTTTTACTGAACATGGTGCGAATCAACAGAAAGTATGCCATAACCTGACCTTTATCAGGATGATTTTGACAAATTTCGTACAATTTATAGTTTTTGTGTTTTTTCCTATTGTATTCCATATAATGTTTAACTGTTCCACCACAAGAGATTATAAACCTATCGAGACACATCGCATATTTAGTGTTCACCCATTTTACTGTTCGACGGTATACTTCCTCGTTTGATATGTGGACGAAGACCAATTGCGTATCTCCTTGTATTATTTTAGCACATACTGACACAAATACAGGTACCCGGATAAGACCACACCAGAAAAAAAGTGCTAATCTTATAATATAATTTAAACAAAAGCATCAAGGACATGACATATTTCCTTCTAAGTTATTTCACACGTTAATATCTCAGACAGTTATAGCATGTTTATTCCAAATTACCATAATGTCTCATGTCGGAACTACAAGAAAAGTGTAAGCATAAGAGAAAGATGTCATGACACTGTAAGATGTAAATATGACAAGTGTTTACATTAATTGATTTTTTCACCGGTCATTGTCAGGCGTCTGTCGTCGTCCATCAACATTGCATTGTTAACACTCTAGAGGCCACAGTTTTGACCCAATCTTTATGAAACTTGGTCAGAATGTTTGTCTGCCGTTTGACAGCTGTAAAATGTCTCCCCGTACTTGAATTCAGTGTTGTTATATTTTCAGGTCCTTTGGGATCATGGAGTCCATTCAATATATGTGTAATAGAGTTTCGCTTAAACCGGTGCCAGAATGTTTATCTTAATGATCTTTTGGCCAAGTTTGAAACTGGGCCATGTTGGATCAAAAACTAAGTCACAAGGCCAGATCAAAGGAAGCTCTTGTTAATACTCTAGGTACCACATTTTAAGTTTGAAACTCATGAGGATTGGTAAGAATGTTTGAAATGATGACCTCTAGGTCGAGTTAGAATCTTGGTCATGTGGGGTAAAAAAAACTAGGGACCCGATTAAAAAAAAATCATAGAAATACCTTGTGTATGCAATAATATGGGCAGCATTTTACATAGGATCTTCATGAAATCGATGGTCACGTTTGAATAATATTATTGGTCATCTGAGGTCAAAAACTAGGTCATCCGGTCAAATCAAAGAAAAACCGCGTGTATGCAAAAGGGGCTTCGTTTTTTCATGGATCTACATGAAATTTGACCAATATGTTTGTCTTGATGAAATCTAGGTCAAGTTTGAATATGGGATATATATGGGGTCAGAAACTGGGTCACCTGGTTGAATCAAAGTTAAACCTTGTGTATGCAATAGGGGCTGCATTTGTCACTAAATACTCATGGAATTTGACATGAATGATTGTCTTGATAAAATCTAGGTCAAGTTCGAATATGAATTATCTGGGGTCAAAACTAGGTTACCCGGTCAAATAAAAGAAAAACTTTATATACGCAAAAGGGGCTGCATTTTTCACTGGATATTTGTGAAATTTAGTTAGAATGATTTTCTTGTTGAAATCTAGTTTGAATATGGGTCCTCAGAGGTCAAAAACTAGGTCACCTGGTCAGTTCGAAGAAAAACCTTGTGTATGCAATATGGGGCTGTATTTTTCACTGGATATTCGTGGAATTTGAAGAGATTGTTTGACTTGATCAAATCTAGGTCAAATTTGAATATAGGTCAACTGAGGTAAAAAATAGGTCACTGTCCAAACAAAGAAAATCTTGGTGTGTGCAATAGGGGCTGCATTTTTCATCTGATGTGCATGAAACTTGGTCATAATGTTTGTGTCTATGAAATCTCGGACGAGTTTTTATCTGAGTCATGTGGAGTCAAACACTAGGTCGCCAGGTCAAATCAAAGAAAAAGCTTGTTTACACTCTAGGAGCCACATTTTTTATTCAATCTTCATAACACTTGGTGAGAATGTTTGTTATCATGAAGAAAAATATGTTGCGAAATTGTAGCAAATTCTGTGAAAGTATAAAAATGAAGTAGCTAAAATTATTCTCATTGAAATTTACATTTCGAGTCACTTGTATTTTGTTAACTTAAAGTAACCATGAAATCTACGTGTATAAAATAATGATTCATTGCAGGATTATGATTTGATTTATCATTTTCAAATGACTTCTTCTATCGTCATTGAAAGAATGATTAGCTAATTTGCTAGGAATGTGAATGTTGAATTATTATGACACATTATATATAACATGTGTATTACAAGCCGATTCTAGAAATTATACATTCATTGTAACATAGTATGGAGTCGTCTACATTTATTGTAAAACATGTACAGTGTATATTTGACTGAAAACTATCCAATATATTATTGAAGAAGAAACCGAAAGACACTAAAAATTAAAGAAAATAATCCGACAGGAAATGGCCACACTGAAAGATCTCAGGCACAAATACAGCAGCTGAAAATATAGGTTTGTTTGTTTGTTTGTTTTGGGTTTAACGCCATTTTTTCAACAGTATTTCAGTCATGTAACGGCGGGCAGTTAACCTAACCAGTGTTCCTGGATTCTGTACCAGTACAAACCTGTTCTCCGCAAGTAACTGCCAATTTTCCCACATGAATCAGAGGTGGAGGACTTAATGATTTCAGACACAACGTCGTTTATCAAATAGTCACGGAGAACATATGCCCCGCCCGAGGATCGAACTCACGACCCCGAGATACGTAGACCAACGCTCTTACCTACTGAGCTAAGCGGGCGGGTATGCGACTGTATACGTGTATATAGATATACACACCGACTTAGGTAGATTATACATTCACAAAGTTGTAGACAAGTTTGGAGGCGTCTTAATTTTCAAAACACTAAAAAATGAAATAATAATGTAAAGGCAGTCACGTATTTACAGGATTAATTTATGATGTTGTCAATACATAACCTGACTGATCTATTTATTCAGTCAACAGTGCAATTATCCAGCTTTCTCTCTTGAAAACAATATGTCTTCGGTGACATATATATCATATATATTTTTATATACTAAATATATTTTTGGAAGTTTGAAACAAATATCTGACTATTTTAGAACTTATGATCCGGACTGATGTATAGATTATTGCATTATGTTTCCTTTCATTTGACAATTCGTACATACATTATGTGTTTCGAAGTATTCCACCAATTTCCAGTTACTACTCCTCTTGTACACAGAAAACAACAAGGACAAAGTTGAAATAGGAGAAGTGGTCTAAAACCTTAATACCCTCAAAAAAAAGGCATTCTTCATATTTCTGAGGTAGACTTCAGAGGCAAGAGATATTTTCATATTCATCAAAATAAAACTATACATGATGAGTCAAGATTGTGAATTTTACAGTGGCCTATGTTACAAAAGGTAATTAGCTTTATCCTAAGTAAACTTTTAAAAAACGATTTTGCCATAGCATATAACTTGTATCTTTTTAAAAAGTTGCCATTGGTTCAATTTTATGACAGGTCTAGGTTGGTTATCTTTGGTTGAGTTTTCAATAGCCAAATAATAACATGAATCTATTTAAAAGACCTTACTACTAAGTTCGAACTAAGTTCAACGGGACCAAACGAGCTTATATTGCTGTAAACTCTTACTTGAAACAAGAAAATAACTTTAATTAGCATATTAATGAGTTGGATTGAGGCAAAGCAAAACTCAAATTTCATCAAGACAAAAGTTCGTTGCGTCAGAAAATTTAGATAGTTTTCGTTTTAGAAAATGCTCACCTTAGTGAATGTATTCAAAACATTTCATAGCTGGATAAGGAAGTTAGATGCTATCTCTGTTCTGAAATGTAAGTGTAGTCTTTGTCATAGCCTGTTTCTAAATCGAAGGGAATATCACAACCATTTATGAAAATGTTGCATTATTAATTTTACGTTGCCCTTGTTATTTCAGAAAAGTTCAATACCGCTTTGTTCTTAGACTATTGTAGTATCTTATCAACCGAAATGTTACAATTAATCCAGCTGTACTGTTCATCTTACACATTCATTAAAGATGTTTCTCAATATGTTCTGTGGTCAAAAGAATCCTCTATACACCAACGTTTTCTGGAAAGGCGCAATTTTTCCCCGAGCGTGCCACTTGTCAATTATTATCCTTATATGTCTACACTCTAGATAAATTACTTCTAATATCCATTGACAGAAGTATCATTATTTCGATTTTTGAGAACATTTCGACTGCTACATCTCTACATCTCCATATAAAACTTGGTGAACATTGTCAGAAAAACAAATTAATTCAAACTGGAAATGGGCTAATGCAACTACCTACAACCTCGTACACAATTTTGACTGAAATGTCAATTGAACTAAGAAATATGGTCTAACTTAGGGATGTTACGACAATGGATTTAAATTTTACATCCAAAGTGTCCAAAGCTAGTTAATTAAAGTTGTTTTCTCCAGTGATTCTCCTGGTCATTGTCAGTTTGCAAATTCAAGGAATATACAAAACAAAATCCGTTGTTCGCCAATGTAATATTTTTCTATTTAACGTCTTTATTTACTTTTTCACTGTTATCCATTCCATTGTTTAGACATGTTAAACGTATATAAAACTACATCAAACATTAACTACAAAAAATAATATAAACATCTCTGACACAACAGCTGAAATATGTTTCTTTCACATTCAGAAAAGCGACGGATGTGTTGAAAATATAACCCTCGTGATCTTTATTTTCTTACAAAATTATCAATGATCAGTGTGTAATAAAACCATTTGCAGGATTTTTAATTGAAAATATTTACGCTTCTAATTGTTTTTATTAATATCCTGTTGGAGAAATTATAAATATTGACAGAGAAAATACCAAATTACTTTCAAAACGATATCATTATATGTCAGTAGTGTAATGTTTATGAAAAAACAACAACATCCAAACACCTTAAAACTGAATTTAAGTTCGTTGATGTGCATTTTTATTATAAAATAATTCCGCTTAAGCCGGTGCTAGGGGGTGTTAGGGGTGTTGCACTTTCATTTCATTATCTCTTATGAACAGAATCAATCTTTTATTTTGTAATCCTGTATCTTTGGTATTTTTGATAAAATAACGAATTTCAGCGAGAGGCTGTGATTGCACGAGTCTATTATTATCCATGTCATTTATATGTTTCTATAAATCTATTTCTTTCTTCATTTTGTACACTGCAAAAATGTGTACATATGTACTGTAAGAAAGGGCGATGTTATTTTAAATTCAATTTGGAAAATGCTAAAATATGGCATCAAATAAACAAAAATACGATCTAAGATAAAAAAAAAGGTTCATTTCCTTTTCTTTTATTCTGTGACAAGTCGTTTGGAAAATAATATAACAGCCAGTATGGCGAATTTACAACTATTTTTTTTTTAAATTGCTAACAAAAATATGAGCCAAAAGAAAATTAGTCTTTTTTAATGCTGCCAGGTTTCTGAAATCACATTTAGTTCTGACAACATTTTCATCGTTATTCTGTGACTGATACTTGGTTAATTACCCAAAGGATTGTTCATTTAAATTGTCAGAGACTGCTCGTTCATCAATTTTTGTGCTGTAGGTCCTTAAGAAAAAAACCGAGAATAATCTTGCATTATTCGCTAATTTCTACATTTTTTAAACCAGCAGTAAATTAAATCCAACATCGTTCGCTCCTTTAAATCCCATCTAAAGTATACCACTTATATAATGGTTCGAATCATGACTCTGGCTGTAATATTGTATACCATTCTCCTAATTAAACTACCTTTGTGATGTTAAATATGACGCACAATCAAATCTGTTTGAATCGTAATGTATGGAACAGTACCAAAGGTATCTGTGAATATAATGTTGTGTTATGTTGTGCTTTGTAGTTTTATCCGCAAAGCTGCGGGCGTGTGGTAACTTCCCGATTTAAATGATTGCAAACGAACTCCAAGTATACAACTTGCAATCATTTCAATACAGACAGCCACCTGTATACGACCCTCGACTTCCATCGCCTTAAATACAAGATTTCTACAGTCCGAGTGGAGTCCAAACCAAATGAAGGGGCATATTACCTAATCCGGCAAGGTGATCATATTTACAGCTATATTATCTCTGTAACATCTATCTCGTGGCTCAAAAATGTACAATAACATACGATAATTTTTAGTCTTTTTATGTTAAGCATGATGCCAAAAGAAAGAAAACAATAACTTTTTTAATTGTGCGGTACTATCAAACTTTTAAAAGTTCTAGATATGCTTTATTTAAATGCAAACAATGAAGTTAGACGTGCAGTGTAAGTCCAGCAAAAACAACACTTACATAACGTTTGCTACACAACATTTAATTTACATGTTTTAATATCTCAACGACATTAAACTATTCTTTTAAGTAAATATATTGTTAAAAATTTATTTAGGGGCTACACCTGACGAACAAGATGTTATTCACTCTTTCGAATGCTTAGGCGCCTTAATTGTATTCTACATTTACTAGTTGTCCTGTTGAGTTACCTACAGGTTTATAACCGTGCAATTCGTAAAACTTTCAGAGGGATTACAATTTCGGATTATTTCAAAGATGCTTCTCGTGATGCTGTTGGTATAAGCGATGTTTCGTGCTTCGAGGGGCGTTCGCAAAATATCTTAAAATTCCTGCTTTAAGAGGGAGAAAAAACCTTGCCATGTTTTTAAAGCCTGCATATCACTTTCAACAAGCGTGAGGGACAAGCCTAGGATACATAGGCCCGCTGAGGCACCCCTACAAATATCGCAGTGACATTGCAGTAGGTAGCTAATTAGTTAGGATCGCTAAAGCGTCGGAAACACCCACAATTAGATAAGGTAGAGCATGTTAAAATTCTAGGTGGGTACCGAAACAGTTGACAGAAGACCAAAGGGCATCCAAGGTCACAATAGCAAAGGAACATTTGGGGGAATTTTAACCGTGATGAAAATAATTTTTGAAGTTGTATTGTCACGGGGGATGAAACGTGGATTCATTATGCTCAAGCTGAAAGTTAACGAAAGCTCAGTCAAAGAAGTTGGAATGAGCTGGTTCCCTATTTCCAAAGAAGTTTAAACTGTCTCCTGCTGCTGGCAATGTTATGCGGGTTGCTTTTTAGGGATTCAAGTGGAAAGAAAGTGTGACGTAGGTGGGGAATACTTTGAAAAAGAATAAAAATAATTTTTGAAAAAATATTCAGCGGTTTTTTAAAAGAGCAGAATGTCCGAATATTTTCCGACCGCCCGTCGCCTAAAAAAGTCTATATGTTTAGAACTGCGCTTACTACGCCAGTAAAACTTGAAACAATTTAAAGGGAGGTTCCTGCTTGTGATTATGACAATGTTTCAAACAGTAAATGAGAAATGTACTATTTAAAGATTGTATTTTGTTTTGCAAGAGCTAAGATTTTTTAAAAATTTTGACAACAATCTTGTCGTTTTGGAGGACGAAATAAGAGCGTAAAGCCACTTTTGAAAAATGAGCCGTGCCATGAGAAAACCAACATAGTGGGTATGCGACCAGCAAGGATTCAGACCAGCCTGCGCATCCGCGCAGTCTGGTCAGGATCCATGCTGTTCGCTTTCAAAGCCTACTGGAATTAGAGAAACTGTTAGCGAACAGCATGTATCCTGACCAGACTGCGCGGATGCGCAGGCTGGTCTGGATCCATGCTGGTCGCATACCCACTATGTTGGTTTTCCCATGGCACGGCTCAAATATGAATTCTACAAGTGGTCATTATGATCGAGAAGAAAGGATATTTTGCCGGTATTCATATTATGATGTTAAACATGACATTAGGATGAATTATGACACTGATATTCATCTAATACAAATGATTTGATATTGTCAAGTATTACGATTCATGTATACAGTGCAGCTGTGAGATACATAAACACTTTACCTTAGTGTAAAGATAGTATAGATGGTTCAGATGCGACATTTTAGACTCAAATCATACTACTTAAACTCTTATCGCGAAAATACATCTTTGAATGTTGCAGAAGACACATTTCCCATTTGGGATTTCTGAATCTTAGATAATTTGTGAATCAAGCATATGGTTATACTAGAAATAGTATTAAAACTGGATAGGACAGAATCCTGTAACCCGGGTCAAGTAACCGTAAGCTAGCAACATAACTGGAAGCGGGCACAATTACCACCATGAGTGACGTCATTTTTGACGTTATTTTACCGTGTCGTCTCGATAAAAATCAT
The DNA here is from genome assembly GCF_021730395.1 of Mercenaria mercenaria. NCBI lineage: Eukaryota > Metazoa > Mollusca > Bivalvia > Venerida > Veneridae > Mercenaria > Mercenaria mercenaria. Next base: position 26,076,092 of record NC_069371.1, on the reverse strand, counting down.
TTACGTCGACATATTATATAATTATTGATTCAGGCAATCGAGTGTTCGTTATCATTATATATATTTGTACGGATAGTAACAATACTGCATAGGGCACAATCCTGTAACCCGGGCCAATTACCCAATTATGGGCAATATAACCGTAGGCGGGCACTATAACCAGCCATCGGCTCGCCATGGGTGTTTGACTTCATTACTAGCACCCTCGTGTAAATATAGGTTTACTGATCAGGACCACAACTGCCGTTAAATAATATGTGGTTAATGTACGGCCTGGTTGTGTCTTCTAGTCAAAATGACCTTCGGGCTAAAGCCCTCGGGTAATTATCAGATAAGGTGTGTTATTATGGCAAGAAGGCACAACAAGCCCTTTATTGATATTTTTATTATATACCTTTCGCTTCATATTTATCATGGTATTTTCATTTTATGTATTTCAGCACCCTTTTGTCTGTCATAACAGCCTTGCTACTGTCATAAAAGCCTTGCTACATGGTCTCAACGTCAAAACGCGCGGACATGCCAGTTACATCGTACCATTATTATTATTATTATAACGCGAGGCAAACTGCGCCATTATGGATCCGCCCATGTCGGCCGTTATGACCGTATTTAACAGCCTTTTGAAAATGTTTATAGTGAGGTATAAGTATACATTTATGTGTAAGTCTATAACAGACAACTCATTGAACAGCAATGACTTCCTTGTGCATTTAAAGGTTTAGTCTTGCTAATAACCACTTCAAGTCCGTCATTGCCATTTAACAAGTGTATAATACTAGATGCCCTTAATAGAATTGAGGCTTTCGTGTTTGATACTGTGCCACATCTCTGAGCTAGTCTTCAAGAAGGATGTTGGGTTTCTGCTTGTTTTCGATTTTAAGACGGCACCTTCATACTGTGGCAAATCCGTGAACATCAATGGTTCAATGTTCATCTATTGATACTGTTATTCGACTGAAGCATGCGGAATAACTACACATCTGCCATTTAAGGAAGGAACTTTAAAGAAATAAAATGTCAAATGTTTAGATGAACGTTGCTTGATCTAATTTGCATTTTAAAGTGTCCAATGTAATGATTTTATATCAGTTGTTACAGTAATGAAATCAAATGTCTTGTGTAATTAAAGGCAAAACTAAAACCCAAAACGAGGAAGTCTCACACTTCTACATTTCTTTGGTTTTTGTTGACATGTTAAGGTAGTCCTGCACGTTTGATAAACCGGAAGTCATGGCATAACGTCATTTATCCGGATAACCTAGAATAATGCCTGGATTCGGCGTACGGACACGAAAATCATTATATGAATTAATGTCAACCAGTGAATAAATTTATTAAAATGGCACTGTTACTATCTTTCTAAAGTTAAAATATGATATTAAAACATCTGACACTTTAAGTACATTGTAATTCCAACTAATGTCTTAAAATTAGCTTGAAATAGGTGGTTCAATCTAATCATAGCCAAATATCTCAAAAATAAGCACACGGACCTATACATTTTATGTAACCATATTATAGGCCATACATTTATTTACGACTGTGAGAAGTTTCATTAAAATCTACATTGTAGAAAAATTTCTGTTCTCAAAAATGTTACGAAAGTTGCGATTTTCCCATAGACTCCCATTATGAAAACTTGCGTGAGGTCGAAATTTTTCAAATCAGTCTAGCAAAAAATCAAGCATACGACCCTATATTTTTTATTTGCTGAATTTTCTTAGTATATTCCGAAGTTTTGAAAAATTAGAGTTTAATCAAATTCTACATTATAGAAAAAAAATTCGATCCTAACGTGCAGAACTACCTTAACGCAAGTTGCTTTGCAATTACGAATTTCAGATTACAAAAAGAGTATTTGAATTACTTTTCTAGATTTTGATGATGCAATAAAAAATGGAAATGTAAGATTCATTTTCATCAAAATCAAAATGTTTCGATTGCAAATAAATTTGGTGTAAACAATCAAGGCATAAAAGAAGCTCACTTAAGAAAATTCTAATTGAAGAAAACAGGAAGTTGAGAACCTTTATATATTTCGCGACCAGAAGGAAGCGTAAAATCAAGGACAAGACCGATATTTCAAGGACTGTCATTGTTGGTAGGCAGATTGTGTTGTTGCTACAACGGAAACCTAAAATATCTAATGATGTTTAAAATTCCACATCATGCTACATCACACGCTGTCTTGCCCCGAGCTCAGCATAACTCACCGTTTATATATCTAAAAAGAGACATCCGTAGATGTATTCATACGTCGATATACATGGAACCGTCAAGAAATACTGTATATAATTCCATGAAAATCGACGTATAGTCCCAAGTTTAGATTAATTGCTAGCTCTTAAGGCATTTCTGCACATTTTGGTCAAAATATTTTGGTATAATATAGAATTTGATTAAACCCTGACTTCAAAATTTCAGAATATACTTAGTGAATTCAGCAAATAAAAAAGATAGGATCGTGTGTTTGATTTTTTAATAGACTGATTTGAAACATTTGGACCACAGGCAAGTTTTCATAATGGAACTCTGGGAAAATCACAATTTTCATAACATTTTCGCAAACATTTTCTTTCTGCAGTATAGATGTTAATGAACTTCTCACAGTTGTAAATAAACATATGGCCCACAACACTGAAATGAAATGTATAGGTCCGTGTGCTTGCTGTTGAGGAATTTGCCCATGAATAAAGTGATCCGCACATTTCAAGCTGGTTTTAAGACATTATTTTGAATTATTTAAGTTTCAGATGTTTTAATATCATATTTAACACTAGAAAAATATAAACGTTGCCACTGTAGTAAATGTGCTTATGATTGCCTTTAATTTATGGAATGATTTTCATTTCCGTAGGCTGAATCCAGACTTTATTCTACGGTATCCGGATAAATGACGTTACACCATCACTTCCGGTTTATGAAACGTGCATAACTACATTAATTAGAAAACAATATAATGTAGAACTAAACAAACTAGAATGTCGATTATGGAGCCAGCATATTACAGAAACAGTCAAAATTAAAAAGCAGACACAATATTCCAATGGTGATTAAACAATTTCTAATAGTCTTATTTAACCAATTTATACAGTATACAGTATTTGTATCAGTTTTATAGTGAGAAATATAGGGTCATTAACCTCTTGTTAGCAATACTGCTGAAAATTAGTTTTACTCCAAATCGCCGTTATTTACCGTATTTTCAACAAATGTATACTTATATCGTGGCCCTGGTGTCGTTAGAAGTCTTATCAATAAACAGTTACGTGCCACAAAAATGTTCACAAAATGATTCTCCCAAATACATGTTTTGTGCAGTTTCATATATCGCCAAAATTGATTACGAGAGAGAATTTATCTATCCAGTTGCTGTATGTATTTCAGTAACATACTTTTTTCAAAACAATATATGGGCCGTTCCATGATAGCCTGCATTAGTAATAACAAAAATCAACATTAAGATAGGAAGAACATTCTTTTACATTTCAAACCTGAAAACGTGAAGAAAATATCTTCACCATTTATAAAATTATTATTCTTTTCTATAATGTTAAGTAAGTCCCCGAATGCGTTTAGAGATGTGACGTCAAGAACGTCCTGAAAGCATTTTGACGTTGTCTTGCATATCGTGTATATGCAAAACATTTATCTAAATCACTAACCTTACATCCCCAGTTTGAAAGTTTGGAGACTGTTCTACAACAATTTACTGAAAAATGAGTTAAATGTGAATTTTTTCTTTCATCACGGGCATTTTACCTATAAGATTCTCATGGTGTATAGTGGGTTTGGAAATCAGGATGTCACGTAAACACAAACATGATTTTTTAAATTATCTTAGAATGTGCTTTGTCTCCGACAGCTATATTTTAATACATTTGTTTCATCTTTTGAATAAAGAAGATCAACCCGAATGTGTACCATGTCAAACACCGCTAACTATTAATCATATTTTAATCGACTGTGTGGACTTTGCTACACAACGTAGTACAAATTATGACGTTCAACCTTTGAAAGAGTTATTTGAAAACGTTTCAGTCGGAAATATTTTATCGTTTTTAAAGCAGATTTCATATTTTTATTTACATCTTGCAATATTATTATGTTTGCAGCTGATATTTTAACACATACGTATATACATTTTTACATGGATGTTTTTAGATATGCTTTACATATTTACATGGATGTTTTTAGATATGTTTTACATTATTCATAGTGTTCTTTACATTTTTACATGGATGTTTTTAGGTATGCTTTACATTTTTACATCAATGTTTATGCTTTACAGTTGACGTTTGCAATATGACTTCTTCTCGGCAATATATGACCATTTTGTGTCGATTCGCCGTAAAACCCAACTCACTCACTCACTCAAGTTCCTGAATGAACTCAAGAAAAACAATTATCTTAATATTTTTACAGATTATAATGAAATAATAATATATATTATCACTAATACAGGTTTTCGCATGGAACTGCACATATATTTGTATGCCTAAAAAGCTGAAAAGTTGAAGTTTTAAATGCTCAATTGACGTTAAGATTAAGCTGATGGAAATATTTTAGAAATGTTCAGCTAATTTTGCAACCTCGCTATAATTCAATGCAAAGACATAAAAATCTTAATGTTTTGAATTATCTATGTCAATGGGATAAATTGAATAAATTGTCGAACTTTTATTTGGCGCTTTACTGTATACATGTATTACATACACGTTGTTGTAGATAAAGGTGTGTGGTATGGTTTAGGTCTAAAGACTTACAATCAAGAGATTTTAAGAAAGTTAAACTTGAAAGATGTACATCATTCACGTATTCGTCGCTGTCTTCTTTGTCTGCACAGGTAAGAATTTGTCTTAATGACTTATGTTTACATTTCTGTCGATTTATGAAATCATAATTTTATGCAACATTTTGTTATTAAGAGAAAATCAAAGTAACTTCACACAACTTTTTCTCCTGTAATTCCTTATTCATTTGGAATTCCACATTACTTCCGTATTTATCTGTCTGAGATTCCTAATCCATTTCTTATAATTCCATTGTAATCTCATGGAATTCCATATTTAACTCCTGTTATTTCATTGTAACTCCTGTAATTTCATATTTATCTCATGTGATTGTATATTTCTCTCCTGTAATTCAATGTTTATCTAATTTAATCTATATATTTATCATATGTATTTCATTTATGTTGACGAAACTAACAACATACCTTCATTTAGCACCAGGCCTACATGAGAATGTACTAGTCAATGAAGGAAAAGCAAATAAGCAAAGTCGCTTTCGGCTAAAAGAACATGTTTCGCACTTTATAAATATGACCGGATTGAAGAGGTAGCTGCCTTTCAAACGTTCTCTGTGGTTAGCAAACAGGACTTCGCCAGTGAACCGTGATTCCACTGAGTGCAAGTGTACCGGCCTGCACATATCCTTACTATTCACATATCAGAGATTTGACAAACTGGGTTTTTTCTTTCACTTGTAGTTGATGCTGGGACACTGAAGTGTAGACAATGTAATAAGGCGACAACTCTTTCTGACTGTAATAGAATGGTAACATGTGACGACACCCTAGAGGTAGGTAGAACATAGATTTACATCATTATAAGGAACTCCAATGATTGTATAATACATAGTTGTATATATCGTTGGCATGATTCACATTATTATTATGTCTCCTACACCACTGTGTGGTGGGAGGCATATTGATTAACTCGTGTCTGTCTGTCTGTGTGTGTGTCCGTCACAAATCTTGTCCGCACTCTAAGTCGAACATTTCTCATCCGATCTTCACCGAACTTGAATAAAATATGTTTGCCAATAAGTCCTCGGCCAAGTTCGATAACTAGCCAAATCGGCCCAGTCACTTCGGAATAATGGTACTTGAATTACCGAAAATCGGCCTTTTTACTATTGTCCGCGCTCTAAGTCAAAAATTTCACATCCGACCTTCACCAAACTTAAAGTAAATGTGTTTGACCATACGTCCTCGGCCAAGTTCGATAACTAGCCAAGTCGGCCTAGGAACTTTGGAATTATGTTCCTTGAATTACCGAAAATCGGCCTTTTTAAACTAGTCCGCGCGCTAAGTCAAAAATTTCTCATCCCACCTTCACCAAACTTAAAGTAAATGTGTTTGACCATACGTCCTCGGCCAAGTTCGATAACTAGCCAAGTCTGCAAAGGAACTTTGGAATTATGTTCCTTGAATTACCGAAAATCGGCATTTTTACACTAGTCCGCGCTCTATGTCGAACATTTCTCATCCGATCGTCGCCAAACTTGAACTAAATGTATTTGACCATAAGTCCTCAGCCAAGTTCGGTAACTAGAACTTTGGAATTTTTTCCTTTGAATTACCGAAAATCGGCCTTTTTACTCTTGTCCGCGCTCGAAGTCAAACATTTCTCATCCGACCTTCGCCAATCATGAATAAAATATGTTTGAACATAAGTACTCGGCCAAGTTTGATAACTAGCCAAATCGGCCTAAGCACTTCGGAATTATGGTCCTTGAATTACAGAAAATCGGCCTTTTAACTCTTGTCCGCGCTTTAAATCGAGCAGTTCTCATTTGATCTCCACCAAACTTGAACAAAATGTGTCTGCCAATAAGTCCTCGGCCAAGTTCTATTACTAGCCAAATCATCCCAAGCACTTTAGAATTATGGCCCTTGAATTACAGCCTTTTTACTTTTGAAAGGTATATCTGTAGTGTGTTAACAGTATATTCAGACTGACTTACTATTTACTAGATGATTAGGCAGTTGTGGGAGACATGCACTTTTCTCAAAGGCAGCTCTAGTTTTTACGGATTTACTTAAATAAACATTTTATTTCTTTACTACATTTCCTTTGATATTGTAATGGATTTAGATGAAACAATAGAAATGACCACCATGTTAAAGATAGACTTCCCAGAACCATAGCAAGCCCAGTCACAACCATACATCGTAAAGTAGGCCCGTCACAAATAGGAAGTAGAACGATATAGCACGGTTTGTTTTTACAGTCTAACAACTAAGTACATTTAAATTAGATGCAATATATCAAAATGGGGATAGCGCAGAAAAGGGGGTAAGGGTGTTAGTCAATAAATATTCAGTAGGGAAAACATGCAGCCACCCTAGACCACAACAAACTATAGCAGGGAAAGCATGAACGCACACGAGACCAACACACAAACACGCACAATGCAAACCAAACGTGACAACTATGACAAACAAACAAAGGAACAAGTCGGGACTCCATCCAGGTACGGTCTGTGGCAAAATCCCCAACTGAGAGCTCAAACCGATATAATATGGGTATCTATCATCACTTATAGCAACAAAAAGTAGTCTTATTGTGTTCAAAATTATTCGTTTTACTGTTTGGTTTAATAATATTTCACTAAATTATTTACCTTTTGACTTAGATATATAAAAGTTTAAATAAAGATTGTCAACATACAGTTTATGTCCGTTTCGGTCGAACTTCAAACGAGTGACTGGTAGCACATTGCTGTATATATCTTTGGACCGTTGTCTTCGTACTATTGTTACAACCCTTTAAAGATCATTTCTGAGGAGTTAAGCTTGTCGAGATTACTATTGTTACATACTATTTCTTGGATTTAAATGACACTTCTTATGGCTGATCAGTATCAATCTTAGTTGCTTATTTTTTTGACAAAGCATCTACATTCTCAAAAACTGCATATTAGATTTCAATAAAACTTTACAGGAATACATGATATTTAGCCTAAAATGCACATTGGTCACAGAGTGGTAGGATGTTTCATTGGGAATACAAATTGCTGAAATACATAATGATTCCGTAAAGAATGTTTAAAATATAAATTGTCTCATACTATTAGAAATATTTGAACGGAAATTTATGTTTCCTAGTTACAAAAACTCCATGGTTTAACGGTTGAATGTTTTAACTGAGGCATGACCCTTTGATTTTAGTATATAAAGCGTATGTCACCCGATTGATAATTTCCAAAATACCTCTCTTTGTATGTTAAAATTTATTTGCTCAATTATTTTCCTTAAAAACCTGACTAGTTAAACCTAAATGCAAGAGGATGCAAGCAGGGATAAAACACAACACCCATCATTTAATTCTTAGTGTGTGTATTTGCTTTTTTCTAAAATTTAATAAGCTTGCTGTAATCACTTGTCAGGCCTATTCATCTTAAAAAACTACAATTTGGAATCCTCCATGTGAATGTAGGTCACACGTTAGTTTTTCATTTTTTCCAGCTACATTGTAATTTAGCACTGTTTTTTGAAGACTAATTATTTTGTTTGTTTCAAACACGATCAGTTATATGATGTGTTTTGTCATTTTATAGGACTGTTTCCTGGACGAACTGATAACTGAACAACTGACAGTGGTTTATGAAGGAGGATGCCGTCCGAAAGACGTATGTTCTAACTGACATGTCTTGACATGCTATTTCAATTTTATCAAATCTGTTTTGTTTTAATTGTTTTTCTATATAATTGATTGATAAATCACTAGATGGGTGGATGTCTGAATGGATGGATATTGATTAATGTTGATCTATAAATGTTTTTAATAGGTTTGCTCAAAAGCGGGACGAAAGAAGAGGGATCTTGTGGCTTGTTCTCGGTAAGCACATTAAAAATGTAGACAGAAATAAAAAAAGTAGTTCATCTATGTTTAAAAGTAAGAAAACACCGTTATAACATTAAGAATTCTGAGACTTATCTACTACGGAATTATGCAATATAAATGATAGCCCTGTAATTTTCATGTCTTGGTCATATAAAGCTTCCAACTAATATGTCTATTTGTCAGCAAATTTGTTTTGAACAAACATGACCACTTTTGTTGGGAGGTGTTCATTCCTGCAGCGTTATCAGATGGGTATGTGTACATGTAAGATATAAAGGAGTTCAATTGTATCTTTCTTTAACACATTGAACATTTCACAATTGTTATATTTCTTGGCTAATATGCGTGAAATTGAACGCCAATTACAGCAGTGTTTGAATAAAGTTCAAACTTAGGCCGTGAAAAATGGTTTTAAATTTTCCAAATCGAAAACTCGGTGTGTCCACTTTTGTCGATTACGGAAACATCACTGTGACCCTGAATTTTTTCTAAATGGTACAAAAATACCCGTTGTTGACGAAGCAAAGTTTCTTGGTGTTATCTTTGATAAAAAACTTTCTTTTATACCACATATAAAATACTTGAAAGCGAAATGTCTGAAGTCATTGAATCTTTTAAAGGTAATTTCAAATACAGACTGGGGAGCCGATCGCAAGGTTTTATTAAGACTTCATAGAGCTTTAATTAGATCTAAGCTAGATTACGGTTGTGTTGTTTCTGGTTCAGCAAGAAAATCTTATTTACAAATGTTAGATAACGTACATAATCAAGGTTTTGTATTGCTCTCGGTGCACTCCGAACATCGCCAGTTGAAAGCTTGAATGCTGAAGCAAACGAACCCTCTCTTTACACACGCCTAGAAATTACACACGCCTAGAAACTTTTTCATTGCAACAGGCTTTGAGAGTCAAAATACAGTGAAGGAAATATGGAAGATCCTTTCATTCAAAATATTCTTCTCAGGGTTCATGAACTATCCTTAAAAAAGTCTTTCATATTTTGTTGGATTCCCAGTAATGTTGGTATTCATGGAAACGAGGATGCTGATACTGCAGCAAAGAAATCCCTTTTATAATCACAATCTAATTTGAAATTACCACATACCGATTTTAGGCCAAATATAACAAATATATTTTATCTAAATGGCAATCGTCATGGAACAATGCTTCATTCAATAAACTTCATGATATTAAACCTACTCTAGGGGAATGGCACCAAGGAAACAGATCTGTTCGCAGGGAGGAAGTAGTTCTTTCTCGTTGCCGAATAGGTCATACCCGTTTGACTCATTCTTATCTTTTGAATAAAGAAGATAAAAAAAAACAAAGAAAAATATCAAACAGGGAATGTCACGGACCAAAAGCGCAGCCTCCTCAAAACGAACCCCCCAGCACGCAAACGCGTGCACCACACACACACACACAAACACTCAAAGCTTACACATCAGGACAAAACGAACAACACACACACACACACACACACACACACACTCAAAGCCAACACATAAGGACAAGACGAATAATAAGCATACACACACGCGCGCACACAAAGTCAATACACAAGGACAAAACGAACAAACAAAGGAACACAGTGGGGCACCGCCTTGGAACGGTCAGTGGCAAAAACACCACTGGGGAGCTTAAACCGGTTTATGGTGCGCACCCAACCTCACTCTTACCCCCACCATGTTCCAAAGACATGGGACAGTGTAAACAAAAGTAATCCCCTCCAGGTGAATCTCTAACACACGTAATGGAAACAAAAAGGCATGGCATGTAAAACACAAAAATGCTCGTGTATAAATATATAAAAAGCAAACCTTAAGAACCAAAAACGTATGTACTCAATGCCTTTTCAGAAGACAGAACAACAAGAGAAACACCCTTAAGGGCCCGACGAAACAGGCCAGAAGACAAATATCAAAACAGTTCAGTCCTGGTAGGATTTAAAAACTGCTCATCATAGAGTCCTCCCCCTCTTCCGTCAGACGCAATCAAAGAGGGAAGCGTAGTGTCCAACTGTAAACGGGTTGAACACTAAACATGCGGTATGTCTCAAAACAGTTGGGTCTTAACCTCTTTTAATAAAACGTTTGATAATCTTTCAAAATACATTTGGAAAATTACCATGACCCAAGATCTTACGAAGTTTGTAAACCACATCCCCATAAAAAACGGGTTTAGAAATACCTTCTCGCAGAAGTATCTTTAAATTACTATTGAATTTTAAAACTAAATCAGAATTACGATAATAAAATTTAGTAAAATATTTACGCAATTTGTAATAATGGTAGCCTTGCTGAAGAAGTTTACTTGTAATATATTGATTACGTTCATTGAAATGCTTGACATGACTACACGCTCTGGCAAATCGAATTAATTGAGAAATATATACCCCATAAGATGTAGCCTGAGGTACATCCCCATCCAAATGGGGAAAATTTACAATACTAAAATTAAAATCCGAATGTGTACCATGTCAAACACCGCTACCTGTTAAACATGTTTTAATCGACTGTGTGGCCTTTGCTCCACAACGTAGTACATACTATGACGTTCAATGTTTGAAAGAGTTATTTGAAAAAGTTTAAGCTGGAAATATTTTATCGTTTTTAAAGCAGATAGGAATTTATCAAATATTCTGAACATTTCATATTTTTATTCACATCTTTTGCAATATTATTATGATTGCAGCTGATTTTAACACATACGTATATACATTTTTACATATTATTAAATGATTTAAATATGCTTTACATTTTTACATATTTAGATATGCTTTACATTTTTACATATTAAATGATTTTAGATATGCCTTACATGTTTACATAAATGATTTTAGGTATGCTTTACAATTGGCGTTTTCAATATAACTTCTTCTCGGCGATATATGACTATTTTGTGTCGATTCGCCGTAAATATAATCTGAAAGGTAGATCCCTCGAAAGCACCGAGAACAGGCTAACAGTGAAAATTGCAGACTCGGTTTGATTGAGTCTGTTCATGAGCAGTAATGGAAAATGCAACACTGTCCAGGCCCCCTAGCACCGGCTTAAGCAGTATTCAATCTTCAAATCTAAATGAGTTGAAATCAATGATCCCGAAGGACCAGAAAATATATTAACACTGAAACCCAACTCATTCTTGGCTGATTCTTTTTAGCTCACCTGAGCACGAAGTGCTCAAAGGTGAGCTTTTGTGATCGCCCTGTGTCCGTCGTCGTCCGTCCGTCGTCAGTCGTCCGTCCGTCGTCGTCAACAATTTGACTGTTAACACTCTAAAGGTCACAATTTTGGCCCAATCTTAATGAAACTTGGTCAGAATGTTACTCTTAATTAAGTCTTGCATGAGTTCGATATTGGGTTATCTGGAATCAAAAACTAGGTCACCAGGTCAAATCAAAGGAAAAGCTGGTTAACATTCTAGAGGTCACAATTTTGGCCCAATCTCAATGAAACTTGGTCAGAATGTTACTCTTAATTAAGTCTTAAAGGAATTTGATATTGGGTTATATGGGGTCAAAAACTAGGTCACCAGGTCAAACCAAAGGAAAAGCTTGTTAACACTCTAGAGGCCACATTTATGACTGTATCTTCATGAAACTTGATCAGAATGTTAACCTTGATGATCTTTAGGTCAAGTTCGAATCTGGGTAATGCATGGTCAAAATCTAGGTCACCGGGTCAAATCAAAGGTAAAGCTTGTTAACAGTCTAGAGGTCACAATTTTGGCCCAATCTTAATGAAACTTGGTCAGAATGTTACCCTTAATAAAATCTTGGACGAGTTCGATATTGGGTTATCTGAGATCAAAAACTAGGTCACCAAGTCAAATCAAAGGAAAAGCTTGTTAACACTCTAGAGGCCACATTTATGACTGTATCTTCATGAAACTTGATCAGAATGTTAACCTTGATGATCTTTAGGACAAGTTCGAATCTGGGTAATGCATGGTCAAAATCTAGGTCACCGGGTCAAATCAAAGGAAAAGCTTGTTAACAGTCTAGAGGCCATATTTATGAATGTATCTTCATGAAACTTGGTCAGAATGTTAATCTTGATGATCTTTAGGTCAATAGGTCAGGTGAGCGATACAGGGCCTTCATGGCCCTCTTGTTTATATGCATACACTAAATAGCCAAGTTGCACTGAAAATGCCAATGGTTAACACAAATCATTATCAGAACGTTTTCGTCGGTAGAGAACTGTTTTCTTGATTTAGTTCAATGTTGGTAGCATTTTCGTTATGGCATAATTCATTATAGAATTTAAGGTCTAACACATGTACCAACACCACAATTCGTTTCAAACATGACACTTGCCTTTTTATTATTTCTTTTTTTTTTGTTCTTATAGGTCAAAGACATTGAAATTGTCCTGATGTTTTTCTTACTGCAATTCTGTTAACCTTGCTCTTTTATAGAGAATAAGTAAGGTCATTAATGTGTATGTGTGTCTAAAGAAGTCATATCTGTCTTTTAAACTCTTAGGTATGCCCTATCTTAGGTTGTCGTTAAAAGCATTTTGAGCGTTTACTTTAACTTAACCTAACCCTCTTTTATGAAATAGAAAATTGTAACAAATTAAGTTAATATGCGAATCTGTACAGTTACAACTGCTGTCGAATTTTAAGGTGATAATTTGGAATTTGCAAACTTGCTTCACACATACCATTATACATGTTTTCTTCAAATAGCCAGTCATAGTTTTAGATATATTGTAGATGCTGTGCAAATGGTGACGACTGCAATTCTAGACTTTGCGCTATTCCTAACCGTAGGTATCTCAAGTATTTCAAATATATACACTTGTTAATTTACACAGCCCATTCCCAAACACCGGAGTAATGGAAAGTGTATGGATGAAGGTAACCGATTAGATTTCTGCCAAAATCCTGACCCTTCCGTATTGATCAAATTTGGATTTTCCGAAAGTTCGAATTGGAACTGTCACCAAAACTGGACCTTTAAAGAACTGTGAATGACAGAACCCTGATACGTTTGTAACCTGCAATCTGCAGATATATGGTCCTTCCACAACCTCAAACTTTCATTCCATAACATCCAATTTGCAAATCCCATGTCATTCCGTAATCTGAAATTCGATTCATTCTATTAAATCAGTTTGGTCCGTCCATAACCCTTAACTCGATTCTTTGCATAACATCCAAACTGCAGATCACGTGTTATTCCATAACATGAAACTTGATCCATTCCATTACATCCATTATGCAGATATCGTGCCATTCCATAACCTCAAACATCAAATTTCCAGGTCACGTGTCATTCGATATACTAAAACTCGATCCATACTATAACATCCGATCTGCAGATTTCGTTCCAAATTCTGATTCTCAATTCACTCCTTTACATCCAGTTTGCAGATCTCGTGTCATTCCATAACCTAAAATTTCCAGAACACATGTCATTCCATATACTAAAACTCGACTCATACTATAACATCCGATCTGCAGATTTCGGGTCCTGTAACATCTAAAACATGGTTCCTTCCTCAATGTACAATCTGCAAAGATGGGTTTAGTAGAGTACGTGAGTACGTGTAAGTTTATAAAAACAGATCGTTTCTGAATTCTATAAGAATTTATTTCACCTTCCACAAAATGAGAGCAATGATAAATGGCGGGTTTAAGGGAGTTCGAGGGGAAAATAAACTTTTGATGCTGCATTATCAATACACGTTAGAGAATACATGTAAAGAGAAAAACAATACATGTATCTGTTTATGATATCGGTCCTTAATCATACATGAATATCTAATTGCTATATGTCAGAATGGTCATATTCGCGAAGCTGATATCGGACCGATACTAGTATTATAATGTTTCGTGAGATGAGCACCGTGCCACTGGTATTCTACCGAAGAGTAATATATCACATTGTTTGATTCAGATAACATCAGTGCTACACAATGTTACTTCTGTGACCACAGATCACCTTCGCAGTCTTCAATAAGCCGTCCGGACCAGTGTGTGACCTTAACGACCTGCCAGGCAGACGAAGTATTCATACATTTGTTATTATTAACAAATATTTCCATTTGTCACTTATTGTTAATTTATTTTAGAAAATATTAAGCAGGCTCCGCGTCTACTCCCTGGATTTAACAATGATGGTTAGAGCCACGGTTAAATAACCCTCTTACATCCATTTGTAGGTATTTCTTAATCCCAAAAGTCATCACACCGCAATCTGTTAAACTTTAAATTTTACATATTACCTATCCATACACGGCATCTACCTGACATGTTTTTCCCCCAATCATTTGTGTATTTTAAAACAAAACAGATTATGTGGAAATAACCAGGAAATATTCGTTCTGCGTTTGCAGGTATGCTTCACTCAGGCAAGGGCTATGGGATCGTTCTACCTTGGATGTCAAAAGAAAGCGGTATAGTAAAGAAATTGTGTTTCTTAAGTATTGTACATGTAATGTCAAAATATTATATCCATAAGAGTCCGGTTTTCTTTCTTTTCTGCCGGCTTTCATCTAGAAGTCGTACAATAGTAATGGTAATTAGAAAAAAAATCGTTTGAATTGAACAGTGTAGGCAACATATTTTAAATGAATACGTATCCCTTTACATGTGTTTATTATGTTTAAGTTGTGTACAATATTAATGCAAAAAGTCTTCCAAGAGATGGATCTATGCAACAACCAACCAGAAACATGCGGTGGTATCAAACGTTCCATAAATGTCTGTGATTCATGCTGTGCAATGGGCGGTTGCAACGTCGGATATTGCAATCGGCAGAATGGTAACACTTCTGTTGTTTTTTCATGCATTTTCAATCAAGTATACCGTTATTCTCGTCATGCAAACCTTTATTTCGGTATTTCATACGTACCGCTTCCTCCCTCACGTAAACTATTACTTTCGTCAGGAAAATGGATACGTAGAATTGACATTAGAAAATATCCTAAAGTTGTTTTGAAATTAGAAATTTACGGACAACTTATAAAATAGCTTCTTTTTTCATTTATTCCTAGTTTTACAGTAAATGTCACGTAAGTACATTTATTTATTCCCACTTACCGCAGGTACAGAAATTTTGCAATATGTGTAAAGCCCGCCCGCTTAGCTCAGTAGGTAAGAGCGTTGGTCTACGGATCGCGGGGTCGCGAGTTCGATCTTCGGGCGGGGCGTATGTTCTCCGTGACTATTTGATAAACGACACTGTATCTTAAATCATTAGTCCTCCACCTCTGATTCATGTGGGGAAGTTGGCAGTTACTTGCGGAGAACAGGTTTGTACTGGTACAGAATCCAGGAACACTGGTTAGGTTAACTGCCCGCCGTTACATGACTTAAATACTGTTGAAAAACGGCGTTAAATCCAAAACAAACAAACAAATATGTGTGTAAAAGCACCGCATATATCTGACTTTATAACAAAGAAGCCCTATATTTATATATTAAAATAGATTTTTTATACATGCGACTGACGATATAATCGATTGTGATGGAGGACTTTGTTAATTAAATTGGGTATTTTGTGTATAAACCAAAATGGCGAAAATGTCTGTACCTGCGGTAATTTTGAGATTCCTTTGTGTGACTATAACTACGATAATCATGTTTTTATCAAATCTTTATTAGGTCAGTGTTGTAGTAAAAGCAAGTTATTTTACATAGTGTCATTATCTTTTAAAATGTCAGAAATTGAAGGCCATTTTCTATTAAAATCATATATCGTTCCTCTTTTCAGTGACTCTTTTCAATACGAAACGTCATTACTGTTTCCATCGCAAAATGAATGAGGGTAGTAAAAAAATTAAATCATTGTTTTTAGAAGTATCACACCTTATAGAATCTTAACATAAAACATGATTTACATCTTTCCAGAATATATTTTGTAGAAGTTTGAACACTGATCATCAAATCTTGCTGTTTTCAGAAAGGCTTTATCGACTTTGGAAGCAGGGTTTGTTCGACGTTCACACTCTCAAAACACTCAATGGCAGTGATCAAACATCGGGCTGAAGAGACATACTTGTCCTTTCTTAATTAAAGCATATAATAAAATCACCGTGTTGTTGTATATTCTAGACCAAATCGAAAGGGAAGCGGATATTTTCAGCCTTTTTACAATGTGAAATACAAATTTTAAGATCTAGAAATCTTGGCAAATACAAAAGAATTTCGAAATGTATTTCAAAAGATTCATTCCGTGTCTTAGATATATAACAACTAAGGACAATAAGAATTTACGAAATACCTAAAGTCAGAAAGTGATACAGATAACTTTCACGAAACACAGGTGTGAGATAGGCCTTAGAAGTTACATAAATATCCATTCAAAGTCGGAATCTCTGCCCATGCTAGACATATATATGCAGCGATATTGATGCAATATTAGCATAATGCCAAAGATAAGTCTTTTGTGGACAACACTGTATGTATCTCCTATACATTTGCCAGACTCAAACATATAATAAATGAGGGTAAAGCCGCAATTATTTTCTAGACTTAGATCCGACTACATTCTAATGTTAGGCCAGTTATTGATTATGATGCTTGTCGTGGTTAACTTCTGGAATCAATCAAATCTTTCTGAGTGTGTGAAATTGTGCCATTTTGATATTGTTAATCCCAGTGCGTTTACGTCACTCTTTGAAAACTTTGAAAAGTTATATTTTTGTCATTGTTGTTAATCGTTTAAAATTCTATATAAACAAATAACACCTACTTGCATTTATACCAAAGTTTGTTTTTAAATTAGCGCGCTCATGTAACATGTATCCCCTTCGGTGCTTCATTCGTTATTCGCCAGAGTTTACACATACATGTACACGAGAAAAAAAAAACAATTTAATCCTAGATCGTTCATCCGCAGTGACACATCGACAAAAGCAACCAATAACATAGGAAAAAGATACAAGGAAGAAAAAGAGTCATATTTAATAATGGAGGCAATTAGTACATAAGAAACAAATAAGAAATTGAAAGAATCATGAAAATGAGGATGGGAGAAAAATGTGTTTGTGTGATTTGAGGTGGTGGGACGGAGAATAATATGGATATCAGATATACTAGTTTGATATAAGAGGTCGCACAAATAAGATGAGACATAATATAGGTTGAGAACTGTAATATAGAAATTAAGCTTGGTGTGGTAGAATTGTACGTACGAACGTGTGTGTGCATGCGTACGTGTGTGCTAGGTTAACAAATTTCATATGCATTGCCAATGCAAAGCATGGTATTGTGCTGCAGGATGGGTTTTTTAACAATGTGTAGACCATCTCTGTACACATAAAATAACCTCAGGTTGTATTTGTAGCTAAGGATATCAGCGGCAGATAACGACAACATTTATCGGAGATAACGACAACATTTTGTGTCCTTCAAAGGATGGTCTTTACATACTCGTTTGAGTATACACACATGTTTACACATTGTATGTTTGAAAATCGATGATGGTACGTGACATCATAATTCAGATTTGGGACGTCATAATTTCAATTAATTCCACATTTTTATACTATTAATCCATAAAGTACGATGCGCTTTTGAAAGTGTGATTTAAATATATTGTATTTTATACGTAAATTTACAGGTATCGTTTTCTTCTTTATTTTTTCCATTGCCAAATTGATATCTAAAATACTGAGAGTGAAATATGTCATTCTGCTACACTGCCGATCAGTTCTCATTTAGCATTTTGTATCATTACCGTCCTTCATTTTTGCCTATTTAAAACATTATGCTCTTTATAAAACTTGAATCAAATGAAGAAAAGTTCTAAAGTGTCGTTAATTTATAACCAGTTTTAGACCACATAATCTTTTGTGTAAAAAAATATATAAACGCAGTTTATATTTGAGATTTTTTTTGAAGGTAGTGCTGCTATCTTGGAAGCCCTAGTTACTACTTATAGTCACTCATTTGCATATTTGAAATAAGTCAGTATGCATGCGCCGTGGTAATATTTTATCCTATTTGTAGAATGATCTCACTGTTATTAATAGAAACGACCGTTATGGATCTATTTTTAGAATGACGTACTGGCCCCAATTGCATGAAAAAACTTAAGTAATTACTTAGTTAAGTCTGTTATTATCAAATCATGCTATTGCATAAGCTATTGTTATTTAATGTTGATATTTTCTATACCAATGTATTTATAGCTAAATTAAACTATGGTTAGTAGAATTTGTCTGCAGTATTTATTTCAGTCACGCAAATATGATATTTCTATTTAAGCACAATATAACGAACTTAAGTATTTGCTTAAGTATATTTCTAATATTTATACTTCACTTTGCACTTTTCCGAATCACTTACGATGTCGATTTTCATAATTTCATATATTTCGATAGATAAATCAAAATGCTTCAAAGTGAACCTGGAGCTCTAGTTTCGATTTCGAGTCGTTTTCGAGTTAAGGCCTTTTATTGGTGTTTTCAATCAAAATTTCAAAGTCCTTCTAGAGCTTTGGTACAGCGCCATCGGAATGGTCCCATCAAGGTGATTTAGAAAATGTATACTTTCATGGGTTATCTCTCACCGTTTATGAATTATTTGTGTTTAAAGAAAAGCGAGTGAATCACTCATGCATGCAATGGTGACTTATCCTTTATTACTCAACAGAATATAGCAGTGTTTTGTATCCTACGAAATGGTTTGACAATTTCTATGAGCTCATGGCGTCAAACCGGAAACAAAGTTGCTCATGCGTAAAATGCAACTTTTTCTCCCATGGCTCAAATTAATTTAGCCGTGTTTGATATCCTACGAAATGGTTTGCTCATGATATGTACCCAAAAACTAAATCACTCATGCGTAAAATGAAACTACACAAAATGAATATGGGTGTCACTCATGCATAAAGGATATTCTATTCATACATTGATGGTTAATATTACATAGGGATTAACTAAGATACTGATATTCACCTAATATAAATAATTTGATATTGTCATAAATATCACGATTCATGTGTCCAAATGCAGCAGTGAGATACGCAAACACTTAATCTTAGTGTAACAATATTATAGTTGGTGCTGATGTGACATATTAGATTCATATCTTATTTAAACTCTTATATCGACACATGTTGAGAATATTGCGTCTTCACTGTATTCACTCCTAAACTTCCTAACGTGTTACTGTATGAGAATGTCTTATTTTACGACCTAACACAAGATCTTTCTTTTTTTATTAAAACGGAATCCAGTGAACAACCGATTCATTTAGAGGAAGTAAGTAAAAAAGATGCTGAACACAAATTTCCGATTTGATATTTCTCAGTCCTAGATAACTTGCGAAACAAATACATATCGTAATATTTTCTAGTAAAGGTATTAGACATAACAAATGCATCATAGACATAGATAAAGAACATAGGCAGTTTACATTACTTTAGGAGGGCTTGGTACCCTCGAGCTGACTAGAAAGAAAAATATGTTGCATATGTTCATCTTGATATTAAAAATAAAATTATAACGACAAAGGAACGTTACGAATGACGAAATAGTTAAGACCTTGCATGACATAACATATCCTTTCATTATTCTTCCTTGATGAAAAATAACTTTAAATTATTTTGTATTTTTTATGTTTTCTGGTTCTTAGAAATCATTCAGTATTTCTGTATAACGGAGTCCCGCGCATAAGGATGATGGGAGGGGCGTGAGAGCGCATGACGGGTGGCGGAATTTACATTACCTCTAATACATCAACCCTAGCAAATCGAGTATGCTTTTAGTTTGCCATTGGTAGATACTGCTACAAATAGCAATAACATGTCATCTCAAGGCTATATACAACCAATGAACATGGCAAATGTGAGCAACTTAAACTCATACCAGACTCCAGCTGACACTTTCTACAATCCACCCCCAGGATCATTCCACCCTCCCCCACCCCCGCTCCAGCAGCAACCAATGCAGCAGTATCAATCGCAGCAGCAGCCGCAATATTCCCCCCAGATGTCCCAGCAGTCTGTAATTCAAAATTCAACAGAGAAATTTCAACAGTTTGTTGTTGAAAGGCTGAATTCTTTTGACACTCGATTGAATAAATTAGACTCTATTGAAAACAAATTATCGACACTGTCAAATAAAATCGCAAATATGGATGTTCGAGTTACTTCCCTTGAATCGACAAATACTGATATAAAATCGAGATTGACGGATATCGAGGCAAGCCGGGCTTTTGACACACAAACTAGTGACGAAATCAAAATTAGACAATCGGTACTTGATAAAACATTACAAACTGAACGCGAAAAAATAAATTCTATTTCTGCAGAGTTTCAATCTTTGAAATCGGTGTCTGATGATATCGATGATCTAAGATCACGTTCGATGCGATGCAATCTCCTGTTTCATGGTTTTCCTGAACAAAAAACTTATGAATTGAGAAAAACTGAAAATTGTGCTTCTTTTGTCCTGGATTTTTGCGAGATACCCTTGGTATTCTTGATGCTCATGACTCGATCAAAATTGAAAGAGCCCATAGACTCTCCCCAAAGTATAACAAGGATAAAACTCGCCCTGTGGTGGTTATGTTTAACCACTACCCTGATAAACTTTTGGTGAAACAAAGATCGCAGGAACTATGGAAGGCGTACCACGAGGCTGCTAAGTCCTCGTCTGGCGCGCCACTCACTTCCGGTGCTTCGTCGGCACCACCCTCTTCCAGGACCGACGTGACTACCGGGGCGACCAGTACTGTGAGCGGAGATGAACCGCCAGCCAAACCTACGAAACCGAAGATCAGCGTTTCTGACCAATTCACAAAATCAGTGCAGGATCGCAGAAAATTACTACTTCCGGCAATGATAAAAGCCAAAAAGGCCGGAAAATCAGCATATCTGGCACATGACAAACTCTATATAGAGAATAAAATGTATACTGTAGAAACTGTGTCATCCTCTGGCTTCAGTGAGATTTAGGAAGTAGATCAGGGACATTTAACTTTCTTATTGTGGAATGTGCAGGGTATTTCTGCGAAATTACACGATAATGATTTTTTAAAATTTGTTTGTGACTATGATGTATTGCTTTTTACTGAAACTTGGAACGCTTCTTTTAAAGATGTTAATATTGATGGGTATGATGTATAAATTGTCCACGCCCCAAATCTAATAAAAATGCTAGACGTTATAGTGGTGGCGTAATTGTTTATTACAAAACATGTTATAAAAGTCATTTCAGTGTTGATAAAATTGACCATAGGGGTATTATTTGGCTCAAATTGGATAAAGGGTTTTTAGAATCCAGCAAAGATTCATATTTTTGTATTTGCTACATTCCACCAGAGGATTCTGCGGTCTATAGAAATGTTAATTCGGTGCTATATGAAGTTAACTTTTTTGAACTTTTGAATTCGGATATACGACTCTATTCAGATAAAGGTGACCTTTACGTTCTTGGTGACCTAAATAGTCGTACCCGCACTGACCCTGATTATATAGATGACCTAAATTTAGACCGATTCGTTGATATTCCCGAAACCGTGTCTGCGTATGATTTACCCGACCGTGAAAATCTTGATAATGGTTTTAATAATTACGGGTCAAAACTTTTGACTCTTTGTAAAGAGAATAATCTTATCATATTAAATGGTCGTAAAGAGGAGGGCAGGTGTACTTACAATACTATATACCGGAATAAACCGGTATCTAGCTTAGTGGATTATGTACTTTCAAGTCCTGATTGTTATAAAAATGTAAATAATATGTGTGTATTTGATATAAATGAATTTTCTGATCATTGTCCTTTGACGTTTTCTTTGTGCTGTTGTATGAATGTCATTTATAATGAATACGTTGAATTTGATAGAATTATATGGGACACGTCCCGAACAGATGAGTTTATTAATAGCGTACAAAATAAATGTGATACTTTTCAAGAAATCAACGATAAATTGTTGAGTGGAGAATATAATATCGATCAATGTATGAAATGTTTTTCAGATACTGTATTTGATATTTCTTATTCGTGCTATGGTAAAACTTTCAGTAATAGTCCAAAACCAAAGAAGCGGAAGTCGCTATGGTTTAACTATGATTGTAAAATTGCTAAGAATAAATTTTATGATGCTAAACGTCGACTGTCTACTGTAAAATCTGATGAAACAGATTATATATGCTTGAGTGTAGAAATGAATATTCAAAGGTTAAACGAGATGCTAAATATAAATTCTATAATAAAGAAAAGCAAATATGGCTAATTTGAGTAAAAAAGCACCACGTAAATTCTGGAAGTATGTTAAAAAGTATAAATCAACTAATAGTCTTGATTCCAGTGTTAGTCTAGAGGAGTTTAAAAATCATTTCGAAAATATATCCAATAAAAATCAGGACCATGTGAATGATGATGTGATAAACAATGTACGTGATGAGCCTGTTAATATTGAATGTCTTGATAGAACTATTTCAATCGAAGAAGTAGAAAAAACTATACGTCTTCTGAATCGTTATAAAAGCTGTGACTTGGATAAAAATGTTTCTGATTTCTTTATAGATGCAAATAGTGTAATATCGCCATTTTTATGTACAATGTTCAACTACATTTATGATAATTGTATATATCCTGAGGCATGGTCTAAGGGTGTCATCTGTCCAATCTATAAAAAGGGTGATAAAAATATCCCCTCAAATTACAGAGGAATTACCTTAGTAAATGTTATTGGAAAAATTTTCTCGTTGATATTAAGAAACCGTATCAATAAATGGTGCGAAAGTGAACATATATTTAATGATAGCCAATATGGCTTTCGTGATGGTCGGTCTACGGCAGATGCTATTTTCATATTACATGCTGTTATACAAAAAGTGTTATCAAAAAAGTCTAAACTGTGGTGCATCTTTATTGACTATCAAAGAGCTTTTGATACCGTTAATAGAGATGCACTGTGGACAAAACTTATACAAACAGGAATTAGTTGTAAAATGACCAATATGATAAAATGCATATATAAAAATGTACAAGCATGTGTTAAAATGTATAGTTCTATGAATATGTCTAACTTTTTTGACGTAACAATTGGATTAAAACAAGGCGAACCATTGTCACCCTTACTTTTCATATTGTTCATCAATGACATTGTTGAAAATATTGATTTTAATACCTTAACTGACAAAGATTATGATTTGTTATCCATGTATATGATTTTATTTGCCGACGATATAGTTCTGTTTACCACTGATCCTGGTAGTTTACAAGCTCAGATAGATGCTGTGCATCATTATTCTGAAAAATGGGGACTTAAAATCAATGTGAATAAAACTAAGATTTGTGTTTTTGAAAAACGAAAACAAAATGTTTATCCAGAATTTTACATAAATAATGAAAAAGTTGATATTGTTGATAATTTTGTATATCTTGGTGTTAAATTTACGTACACTGGAAATATGGCAAATGCGGTTAGAGCATTACACGATCAAGCCCTTAGGGCGTACAATAATCTGTTGTGTGTATTTGATAAATTACAACTTGATATTAAAACTAAGCTATCACTTTTTGATTCAATGATCGTTCCTATTTTAACATATGGCTGTGAAGTATGGGGTATTTATAATTACAAAGATGTTGATAATTTACATATACGCTTTTGTAAATACATTCTTGGTGTAAAATACCAAACTCCAAATTATGCTGTGTTAGGCGAACTTGGTAGATTTCCTTTGTCTGTTATTTGTAAGGAAAGGGCTATTAAATTTTGGATAAAGATGATGAAAAATAATAACACACCTGTGTATTCAATGTATAATGATTTATGTAATAATGTTACTACTGTTTGCTGGGCAAGTAGATTAAATTCAATTGTTGATCACCTTGGTTTTGCAAATGTTAGACTCAATTTTGATAGAAGTATGAACTATGACAACTTGTTTAAATTAAGGATAAGAGATCAATTTGTCCAAGACTGGAGGGACTGTATTAATTCTATGCCAAAATTAGATTATTATTGTAAATATAAGAATGATTTTTGTTTCGAAAAATATCTCGATGTTATAGCAAACGATAAATTAAGAAAACAATTAACATGTATACGATTATCTTCACACTCTTTAGAAATTGAAATAGGTAGATACAATAATGTTGACAGACAAAACAGATTATGCAAATTATGTTCACAAAATATGATAGAATCTGAATACCACTTTATCTTATGCTGCCCTCTGTATCATTGTGTCAGATTAAAGTATCTAGGTCGATGTTCCTGGCCTAGCATACAAAAATTCAATGCATTAATGTCAACACAAAATAGAACACGGTTGCTAAATATTGCAAGATTTGTGAAAGAAGCGCTATGCTTACGTAAAAATACTCTTGAAAACTGATTTTGATATGTCTACTGATCGTTAATTGTATTTGTGCGTTTATGTGCTTTTGCTTTTTGTAAATTGTCTTGTGTATATATTTGTTGTCTTTGCCATAAGTTATCACTATTGTAAATGGCCAAAGGCAAATGTTTTGCCGATTGCTAATAAACTTGAAACTTTGAAACTTTGTTATTCAGGCCCAACTTTTTCGTTTGATAATAAGAGGTTAATTTACGGCTTTGTTCTGCCTTCTTGCCATAAAGGCACACCTAGTTTCATAATTGCCAGAGGGTTTTAGCCCTAAGGCCATTTTGGAACTTGGTTTGCCATTATGGCTAGAAGGCACACTCAGCCATTATTTGACATTTTTATTATAATATACCCTCGCCTCATATTTATCTTGGTATTTTCATTTTACATATTTCCTGAAATCTTGTAGCACAGTTTGTATTGCTTTTTTTATCTACAATGCCATCATTAGTTGACCCGCGAAATGAAATGATTAAGCAACCTTTTGTCCGCCATAATGGCCTTTCTATATGACGTCAACATCAGAACGCGCGAACGTTCCACGTTTCAGTTATCCGGGGCTACTAAGATTATGACGCGAGGTATACTGAGCAGTTATAAATCCGTCAATGGTGGACGTAATGAGCGTGTTTAAGGGCTTTTTGTTATAATTTATAGTAAGATACATAGTAAGTATACATTAGTGTTGAAGTATTTAAGAAACAATTCATTAAACTGCAATTTCAAATGTTTCTCTTCAGGTCAAGTGTTGCTTGATCTAATTTGCATTTTTAAGTGTTCATTGTTATGACTTCGAATCAGTTGTAATGGAATCAAAGTTCTTGTATAATTGAGTTCAAAACTAATTTTAAATTTCAAAACTAGAAAGTTTCATACTTCTACTTTTTTAAATTTTTTGTTGACATGTGACCTCAAGGTGCTTTGTCATTACAACGTTCTGATTACAATGAGTAATATGAATTACCTTTTTAGGATTATGATCATGGTAAAATAACAAAAATGAAATGCGAGTTTCATTAAGTTCAGGAGTAATAGTTATACAAATTATACAATCCTATTGTTTCGTTTGCAAATAAATTTGTGTAAACAACAAAAGCAAAAATGTAGCTCACTTAAGAAATCAAAGAAAACATTAAACAGAGAACATTTATATAATTCACCACCAGAACGGAGTATGCCTCAGGACGTAAAATGTAAAAACCAGGACAGACTTATTTAACCATACAGACACTAAATAGAAAAATGGCGCGAAAAAAATGGCATAATGGCGGATACAAATAGTCCTCAGTTTTTTTCGCTCTGTAGAACTATTTTCCTTTTTTTTCTTTGCAAATGTTTTGCTAAAATCACATGACAGATCTATGCTTGACATGTAGGTAGCATTTTCATAATGAAATAACAACATTACAGAATTTCTCGTGAAAACTTACATCATACACCACCACTATAATTTTTGGTCTCATTTTTTAGCTGATTATGCAGTTTGTGTGTTTGACTGAAAATAGTATTCTTGCATCAAACATGACCCCCACTTTTCTTTTGATTTTTATTTAGCACTGGCAATATTCTTCAAGAAAATGTAAATTACAGACAATTAAAATGGGTCCTGATGTGTGCTGCGGTCATTGGAAATAGGTCAATTTTATATAGAATAAAGAAAAACAGCTATTTAGTGTGTTATAACCTTTGCAGGAGCGGCCATAGGTGGTTGGCACACTGTTGGCACACGAAGGAAACAATATCTACCGATGATTATGAACAATTCACGGTAGGTTATAAATCATCAAATGGTCATGGATTGTAGTACAGCTTCGTTAATTTATTGATATACCCCGGTGATATCTCGAAATATAAAGCACGCGAAATCAATGTTATACAAAGGATAAAATCACATCACAATGATGAACAGTCAATGTCGGAAACTGATGATTTTACAAAAGTGATTTAATATTCAGTAAAAACTCGCCCCCTACAAAACTCGGAACCCTCTGAAAACCGGGACGAATTTCAAAGTTCCAAGTTTTTCTCTTATAAAATCAAATTAAAAAGCACCCTGAATACCGAAAATTCTGAATGCTGAAAGACGGACAGTTTTTCATGACAACAAATTATTGTACATACATAATCCTCTGAAAACCGGACAGTAAGTGTCAAACTTTCGTGTGTTGTAATCTAAATCAGGTGAAAGGTTTTGTTCACTAACTAAAAATCACAAATATTACCTAAGAAGGTGAGAAAAAATATTTATCTGTGTGTGTGTGTAAATGTAATAGAAAGAAGTCAATTGCTCTATTGTTGTACAGGTGATTTGTTTTGTAAATTACATTTTCTTTCAGAATATGAAAACAATCTTATTATTAGTAAATATCGATATTCACATGATGTATGTGATTTATAAGAGCTATTCCGTTCATATCTGCACAATATAAGAAACATTTTCTTCATTAAAAAGAATCATTTTAAGAAACGATTTTCTGTTTTAATATATAACAGAAAGGTACAACGCAGATGTTGAAAAAGGAAAACCTAAAAAGACATTAAACATAATACGGTCAGGTGAAATGAATAAGACCATAAATAATTTATGTAAACCCTCCAGAAATTTGTGCAAAATCCTCTGACAACCGGACTTTTGACTTGGTCCGGTAATCAGAGTTTCTGCTGTAAAAGTATTTGTCACACTTTAATAATAATGTACGGAATTTTGGCATGGCATTTAGGCCTTCTGATTACCTTAAATTGTATTGAATGATTTAATTTACGTTATTTGCAGGATGAGCAAAACTGGTAAAGGAATGGCTTACATTAATGTCCATATTCTATCAATTATCAAACAAGAATTGTAGATTTCACGATTTGTCTACCTTCGTGGTTTTATCTGAAATATAGGGCTTCATTTATTCGAAGTACTGTGGATATTCTTATAGATTTATTATTGATGTCAATTGATTTTATTTGTTATGCATTATTCTTCTAAAACAGTTCCACATACTGAAGACGTCCTATAAATGTTCAAATGATCGGGACTGAATATCAGTCTGTCTGATTCTTAAAGCAATTTTAGTAAGATCTAGGAAAATAGTGTACCTGTCACTCATAGTAGACGGAAGCCGCAAGCCGCTGATATGATTGTATTGAAAGTCACGTCTCACAACGTTACAATATGTCTGCGAAATACAAAACGTCGAAACCCACAGGTCGCCCAATACAAGAATATATAAATGCTGCAGGCCCATTTTTCAAACCGTTGATGGACGGTACTGAACATTCATGCTACCACACACGCTCTCTAGCTCCGGGTTCAGTAGTAACTCAACATTTACACATCACAATTTTAAACACATCCGCAGATGTATTCATACGTCAGTGTAAGATTCACTGAAGTACATTTCCATGAAAATCGGCGTTGTCCTAAGTTTAAATAATTGCCTATCGCTGAACTAGAAAGCAGTTGTAAGAACTAAACAAACTAGAGTTTCGATTATGAAGCCTGCGTATCAAAGAAACAGTCGAAATGAAAAAAAAACATATCAAAATGGTAATTAAACTATATTTTACTAATTCATACAGTTCGATCCTCGGGCGGGGCGCATGTTCTCCGTGACTATTTGATAAACGACATTGTGTCTGAAATCATTAGTCCTCCACCTCTGATTCATGTGGGGAAGTTGGCAGTTACTTGCGGATAACAGGTTTGTACTGGTACAGAATCCAGAAACACTGGTTAGGTTAACTGCCCGCCGTTACATGACTGAAATACTGTTGAAAAACGGCGTTGAACCCAAAACAAACAAAGGAAACTAGTTTGTACCAGTGTTCAGGTGAGTGATATAGGTTCATGACTTTCTTGTTAGCAATAAATACTGCTCACGTTTATTATGACTGTGCAAAAACAAAAAAATCACCAAATCACTTTGTTTTACCGCATTGTTCATTAAATGAAAGTACGTAAATTGTGACCCTGGTGTCGTAAGAGGTCTTATCAGTATACAATTGCATGCCAAATTTATGTTCATAAAATAATTTTCCCAATGTACAATTTCATATTTCTGTATGTTTTTAGTTACATTATTATTTTTTCAAAACAATATTAGGCCGTTTCATGACAAAACCTGCATCAGTAACAAACAAAAATCAAGATATCAAAATATTAATGAAAAATATTACTTTGACTTTTAAACCTGAAACATATAAAGAAACATGAGCTATAATGCTTTTCAGTAAGTCCCCAAATGCGTTTAGAGATGTAACGTCACGAAGGTCTTGAAAGCATTTTGATGGGGTCTAGTATGCCATGGATATGCAACATATTATGTAAATCCTGACTGTTTTAAAGACGGTTCGACAACAAGTTGCTGAAAAATAAATTAGCTGTGTATTTTTGGTTTTATCACTGGCATTTTACCTATAATCATCTCGTGGTGTGTAGGTGTTTTGAAAATTAGGCTTTCACGTTAACACAAATAACAAATTGAATGTATTCGTACAATATCTTAGAATGTGCTGTGTCTTTGACAACTAGATTATAACTACTTTCTAATTCCTGAATGATTACAAGTAAAAGAAATATTTTCCAGTATTTCAAACTACTTATAATGCAATAATTATATAATGTCACTAATACAGATTTCTCATTGAATGGCACATATATTTGTATGCCAAAATAGAACAATACTTGATCATTCCTATGCTAAATTGACGTTAAGATTAAACTGACGGAAAATCTACTGAAATATTTACTAATGTTGCAAGCTTGCTACAATTTAATGGAAAGGCATGTCCTAATCTTAAGGTTTTGTTATATTAATGTCAATGAGATAAATTGTTCAATTTCAGTTTGGCACTTCACTGTATGCATGTATTAACTACATGTTTTCATAGATAAAGGTTTTCGGTGTAAAGTGCCAGATTGTCTAGAAAATTACACTTGAGAGATTGTAAGAAAGTTAAGCTTGAAGGATGTATATCCAACACTTATTCGTCGCTGTCTTCTTTGTCTGCACAGGTAAGAATTTGTCTGAATGACTTAAGTTTATATTTCTGTGGATTTATGAAATCATATCATGCAACCCTTAGATGTTAGGAAAATCAAGGGAAGTAACAGCACCGTTTTCAGCTGTATTTCCTTATTTATTACCTGAAATGCCATATTACTTTCGAATGTTATATTCATATAATTGATATCCTTTTATTCTATTATTATCTAATGGGATAACATATTATCCCCTGTAATTCTATATTTCGCTCTTCACTCTTGTAATTAAATATTTATCTGCTGTTATTCCATATTTATCTCTTGTATTTATTTCATTATTACAAAAAGAATAACATACCTTCACTTAGCGGTGGGTCAATCTCCAATGAAGACAGGCTACAGAAGACCTTTCCGCTAGCCAACGAGAGTTTTGATTTCACCATTTTGAAAGAAAAAATAGAAGTTAAAAAAAACTATATTTAACCTTGGCTTTCCAGTTTTCGATATGTGGTTATTCTTATGGCTGCGCCCACATGTTTTTTCTTTGCTTTGCAAAGAGATAAAATTATAAAGCTTATTGAAACATATAAGAGGTGGCTGTTGTTCTTATTTTTTCCATTCAAAATTGAAAAGCGGTTGCAACGGGGTACTGAAGGTAAACTACCTTGATTATAAAATAGAAAAAGTGGAAACTTCACAGGTCGCTCAGCACGACAAAAATGAAAATGTTGCAGCCTCGGTTTGATTGAGCCTGTTCATGGACGGTAGTGGAGATACATGTACCGTCCACGTCCTCTAGCCTAGGGTTAGTTTATACTAATTTGTTTTAGCTCGATTGTGATGAAAGCTTCTAGCTTTTTGGAACCACTCTCGAGTCCGCTTCCTGAAACACCAGTACTGGTATCATAAGAGAAGTCATGGTCGTGACCCCAGTTGGGCTCGAACCCACGACCCCTGGATTGAGCGGCCGACACTTTATCCACTAGATCACCGCTCCCCGGGTTGAGCAGAACTCAACATTTACACATGCTACAGAAAAAAATCAATTGACATTTAACCATCGGTTAAGTACGTGTTCCTCTGTGGTGTATTGGTCAAGATCGCGGGAATGTTTTATTGCCGCGGCAGCCCGGGTTCGATTTCCGACTCGGGCGTAATTTCTTTCTTGATTTCGCAGGTCACATTTAGGCAAAGCAACTTATATTTCGCCCTATATAAATATGATTATAAAACGTTGCCAGACTAAAGAGTAAGCTATCTTGAGATAAGCCTTACAAACGTTTTATTTTTCTCTGCAACCCGCTGGGCAGAGGGATTACGGGACCTCGCCTACGGTTCAAGACCGAGGACATTGTGTTCGAGTATGTTTAAAGTTCTAGTGTAACGGCCCACACGTACACCTATTATTTTTATGTCACATACTATACAAATGGTTTAAGTTAAATCCTGCGATTTCTCTTGCAGTGAACGCAGGGACATTGAGGTGTAGACTTTGTAATAATGCGACAACTCTTTCTGACTGTAATGAGCTGGTAACTTGTGACGACACCCTAGAAGTAGGTAGAAAACAGATTTACATCATTATAAGGAACTCCAATGAGTGATTTATAAAATATAGAGTTGTGCATATCGGCGGCTCGTTTCCCTCACATTATGTTTGAAGGAATAACTTCCCCATAAATATTGTTTTTAAATACAAATTTTCCTGACTATATTTCCTAGAATAGTATAAAGAATTTGAATGATTTAAAAAGAAACGTACTCTAAAGCGGAGATTTCTTAGAAGCCCAAATCACAAGTAGCACAGCCCAAGCTATTAGTCTAAAGTCCCGCCACAAATAAAAATTGAAGTAGAAAGATACAGCTAGGGTTGCTTTTAAATTCTAACAGCCAGTTCATTTTAATTAAACGCAAGATATTATTACGGAAGCTTGGTAGAAAAAGGGGTGTGGTGTTAGTTGAAGGATAAATATTCAGTACAAAAAGCGACGTTCCAAAAATGCAGCCTTCCTTAACCACAAACAACAGTGTAAGCATGAACGCGCACAAGATAAGCACACAAACACAATCACACACGCACACACACAAAGCAAATCAAAGTAATCAACTAGTGGAGCACCGCCGAGGGACGGCCTGTGGCAAAATCACCAGCTGGGATCTCAGTCAGGAAAGATATGGTTATCTTACCTCACTTATTGTAAAAAAAGTAGCCTTATTTAGTTTATCTTCGCTTACGATTGAATTATGTTTCAATGAATTAACTGCCTTTTGACTTTAAAATACGATCGTCAATATTCGACTTGTGTGCATTTCATCTCCTAATCCCATATGGCAGCTCTTCAATGAAACTTCAATGAATAGACTTGTGTAAATTTTTTGCTGCTCATCATCTATTGAACGTTGTCTTACGATCCTTTGAAGGTCAATTTTAATAAAGTTTAATTAAGATTGCTTATCTTAATACTATTTTCTGGGATTAAGCTGAATCTTCATAGTTGTGCATTTTGAAAGATTGCTTTTTTTTAAAATTAGTTTAATGACTTCATATTGAGTAACGGCCCTTTGTTTTTTTTATGCATAGCATCTTCATAAAATTATAGATTCTGATAATAATAATACATATAATAAAAAAAATATGCATTTTATCTTAAAAACTACAAGATATAAGATTTCAAAAAACTTTACTGGAATACATGGCATTTAGCCTAGAAATGCGTATTTTTCCCATGTTCGGCTTAGAAAGTAAATTGCTGAATTACATCATAATGGTTCCTTAAGGAATATTGTTAAACGCAATTTGTCTCACACTGTTAGGGATATTCTGCATCATAGGAACTGCCTATGACTTGCCTAGTTGTGCTCACCTAATAGTTTAACTGTTAATTGTTTTAAATGCGTTATGACCCTTTGCTTTAAGTACATAAAGCGGTTGTATCCCGATTCATAGTTTTCAAAATACCTTTCTCTGCTTATATTAACATTTATTTCTTTATTCATTCTCCTTGACACCCGCCTTGTTATGAATAAATGCATAAAAAGACAAGCGGAGAGTTCTCATTGTGTGTATTTCTCTTTTCTACACGTTAAATAGCTTGCTGAAATCACATGAAAGGTCTATTCATCTCGAAATAACTCTAATTTGGAATCTTCCATGTCCATGTAACTGCACGTCACAATTAAGGACGTCATTTTCCCAGATAATTTAACAGTGTTTTGAAGACTAAAACTATTTTTGATCAGTTGACTAAGTCTGTTTATGCCTCTTTTAGGAATGCTTCATGGACGAACAGGTTACTGACCAACTGACAGTGGTTTATGATGGAGGATGCCGGGCAAAAGACGTATGTTCTAACTGATATGTCTTGATACATTGTTCCGTTTTATTACATTTATTGAGGATGGGTGGGTGTTTTTCTTATATCATTGATTGATTGATCCGTGGATGGATAGATGGATGGATGGATGGATGGATGTATGGATAAGTGGGAATTGAATGATGTTGATCTATAATTGTTTTAATAGGTTTGCTCAATGGCGGGACGAAAAAAGAGAGAGGTTTGCGTGGGTTGTTCTCGGTAAGCACATAAAATGTTTTCAGGAACAAAACAATGTATTTCATATCTCTTCAAAAGTAAAGTCATTTTAACATTAACAATTTTCATCTTAGATACAACAAATTTATTCAAAATAACTGATAGACCATGTTTTTCAAGGAAATATTTTGCTAGAATGTCATGACAGATCAATGTATTACAGTTTGGTAGTATTTTCGTCATGAAATAACTACATAATTTACTACATGTATAGCATTTCATGTCTTATACATGCATCACCACTACAATTTGAGTCTCCTTTTGGAGCTAATATGCCAGTGCATTTTTGGCTTATGTTTTCCTGTGCCAAACATGACACACACCTTTTAATTTTGCCACAACGATCTTCTGATAGGTTAAAGACATTGAAATGATTTGTTTGTTTGTTTGTTTGTTTTGGGTTTTAACGCCGTTTTTCAACAGTATTTCAGTCATGTAACGGCGGGTAGTCAACCTAACCAGTGTTCCTGGATTCTGTACCAGTACAAACCTGTTCTCCGCAAGTAACTGCCAACTTCCCGACATTGAAATGATCTCTGAACCATGCTCTTTTACAGAGAATAGATAAGGTCATTATTAGTGTGTGTATGCCTAAAGAATTCATATCTATATTTTATACCTTAGGTATGTCCTATCTTATATTTCACAGATTAAAGCATTTTGAGTTTTATGAAATAGAAAATTCACCAATTAAGTTACCCAAATCAGCTAAAGTCACAATTTTGTTTTGTTACACCCGCTGGTGAATTTTAAGGTAATGCTTTGAAATTAGCAAACTTGCTTCACACATAAGATTGCACTTGTATTCTTTACTCAAAAGTTAAAGTGTTAAATGTATTGCAGATGTTGTGCATATGGAGACGACTGCAATTCTGGACTTTGTGGTATTCCTAACCGTAAGCATCTCAAGTGGTTCAAATATCTACTAGTGAATTGCTTCTATTATCTCCAATCAGCAAATCTGGACCGGTTGGGGATTTCATTTACCTCAAATGGCATGAGCCCGGATCCATTTGTAACCTGCAATTTGCAGATCTTTGGTCTTTCAGTTTCGTCAAACTCGTTTCATTCCGTTTTATCCAGTCTGTAGATCTCGAGTCATTCCATACCCTCAAACTCGAGTCATTCCATAACATACTATCTGCAGATTTCGTGTCATTCCATAACATCAAAACAATGTTTCTTCCGCAATCTACAATCTGCAAAAACCGGTCAAGTAGAAATGACATAAGTGTAAATTTAGGATATTGCTTCGTGTCTGTACTCTATCAGATTTCACCCGCAGCAAAAGGAGAGTTATGCATTAAAGAGAGTTCGAGGGGGAAATAAACCTTTAATGTTGAATTATCAATACATTACATGTTATTGAAAATGTGATAAAAATAGCTTTGATTTTGACAGTTTTATTAAGATAATAAATTATTAGATAAGTCGAACATAGTCTAAAAAGAAAGATTAAAGTTCTATTTTAAATGTTTACATTGTTAGCAAACATGTCTGAGCGAGTCAGTTTTCCTACGAGAGAGCAAAAGACGTTTGGTTTTATGACAACATGTACACAATCTATTGTAAATTGTTCCAGTTAATACTTCTTTGTATCACAAGTTCGATACATTCTATTAGTTATGTCTCCTTTAGGTTAAGAGTTAATGCATTTCTGCTCTTAACTTTTTTTAAACGTGAATAGCAAGTAGTGTTCCTATACAACACTCATTAATACAATTTCATACATTCTTTGCTCATTTTGTACATTTATGTTACTTTTGACTATTGAAAAATGGCAGCATCAGATATGGCAAATTCCAAATGCCAGCAAGCTATATCCCTCAAATGGCCTAGATCAGACCAAAACTACTTGTACATTGAAAAGGGGTAAGCGCTTCAAAGATAGCTTCCTTCTTAGCAAACAATGGTATACCAGATTAATATCGACACACAAATATCTGTCTATGATATTAGTTCGACATTCAACCTTGACCAGACATCAACATCTAATTACTATATGTCGAAATCGACAACTTTGCAAAACTAATATCGGGCCGATATTTTAAATCATATCGGTGTAATATCAACCTAGTATATAATTCTTGTTGCTATACTGTTGTGTTTGCCTTGAAATAAAATGATTGGTGTCGCTGGCAAGGCTACTCGAAGTGCAAGCTGTAAGTCTGGACCTAGAGTCGTAACATGAAAAACTAACGTGGGTGGATAGTTACGAATAGGACACCTTGAAGATTTTGAACGTATAAGCTGACAAATTTAACCAGCTCATATATTTATTATCTCTTGTATAGATTTATATAATTCAATAATACCAATATTCATTGATCTGAAAGAAAACAGGTTAAGACCGGATTCGGTCAAGTACCAGATTGCGTCACTCTGATCAGATTGGGTCAAATCACTATCTTCTATAATATGAAGTAAATAAACGTCAGGATATGTACAAATCGAGCACCGTATATAATAAAAATACCTACAGAACAATTCTAGTCCGTTTTATAACCATAAAGAACTTGACCAGATCGGGCCAAGTTTAACCCCCTGCACTGGGTCTATAGGGTTTCTATAAAAATACTGGGTTAGTGATCAGTACAAATACGCTAAATAGATAGAATAATCAAAAATGGGTCAGCACCTCCGTATGGGAGTTCATTTTCTAAGGCAACTGCCCAGTACAATGTCCAGAACACCACTGACAACACACTGTCAGAAAATGTAAACAACGGTCCGCAGAATAGCGTTTGCCGCACGTGAAGGCAACTATGACGTCACGTCTGGAAAAACAAATGTGCTGAGAAACCGCGCGTATATTTGGGAGCTTGATTTCTATGATAAATATGCTAAATGGAAAGGTAACAGCGATTGAAATTAGTAAAGCATTTTCCATACTTACTAATATAACCGACGATCTAAGTTGACAGCGAGAAATAAGCGTAAAAATAGTGGTATAACTGGAGTCAATCTGCGTCGCCAGAAGCACATAAAAGGTACAGTAAGAAAGCGTATAAAAACGAGCAGTTTGCTTCGAGCTCGGTAGGCTGTTCATAGCACTACCACTTTACTTGGTTAAATCGCACCATGACACCAGTGCGCTACTGGAAAGTCAATATATAAGTGTTTTCGTTTCAGATAACATCAAATCTACACAGTGTTACTCCTGTGACAATAGATCACCTTCGTTGTCTTCAATAAGCCGCCCGGACCGGTGTGTGACTTTAACGACCTGCCAGGCAGACCAAGTATTTCTTATCAATTTATCACTTATTGTGGCGACTGCCTCCTTTATTTAACAGAACTGGTTTGTGCCACGGTTGAATTGCCCTCTTAAATTCTATATCAAGGAATATGAGCCAGAGACACTTTATTTCTTAGTCACTAAAATTTCACCTAAAATTAGACACAGCAATCTGTTAAGTTTTAACTTTTAAATTCTACTTATTCATACACGGCATTTATCTGATAAATATTTTTTTAAAACCCGTTTATATGTTTTAAACAAATTATGCGAAAATAATAATAAAATATTCGTTCTTCGTTTGTAGGTGTGCTTCACTCAGGAAGGGCCCATGGGTTCGTTCTACTATGGATGTCTAAGTAGATTGGTAAATTTATCGTGCTTACTCAAGTATGATATATGTATTATTGAAACATTATATCAATAGAGTTTGGTTTTCCCTTTTTCTGTCTTTGTTTTAATTACATTAATCATTGTTTTCATTCATAAGCAGGTCAATTCTACAATAATTATGGTAATTAGGAATTCAAACATTTAGACAACATACATTTTAAATGAATACGTTAGCCTTTTATACATGTTTGGTTTGTTTAAGCGGTGTAGAGTATTAATGCAACAAGTCTTCCAAGAGATGGATTTATGCAACAATCAACCTGAAACATGTGTTGGTATCAAACGTTCCCAATATGTCTGTAATTCATGCTGTGCAATGGGCGGATGTAACTTTGGGAGTTGCCATCAGCAAAATGGTAACACTTCTATTTTTCATGTGCTTTCAATCACGTATACAGTTTCTTTTGTTACGTAAACCTTTATTTCAGTTTACTTAATCGTTACTTCCGCTACACATAACGCTTCTTCAGTCGCTTATACTATTCCTTCCGTCAGGCAACGGGATAAGTAGAGCTGACATAAGGAAATACCCTTATATTACGGACAAATTATAAAGTAGCTTTCTTTTTCACTGATGGCTAGTCTTACAGTAAATGTCGCATAAAGCATGGAAATCCTAAGAGCATTAAGCAATTCCCGTTTACCGCAGCTTCAGAATTTTTGATATTTAAAAATAACACCAAATATCCGACATTCATTTTCAGTCCTCTGTCATAGAATGTCTTTTCAAGAATTACTTCTCAACATTAGACTGACACTATAATCAATTGTAATGGAGGGCTGTGTTAAAACGAACTTTAAAAATGAATTAAAGAGTTTTGGGGTTGTGTGTATAAAATGCGAAAATATCTGTATCTGCGCTAATTTGGAGATGATTTAAGGGACTGTACCTACGATTATCGTATATTTTATGATTTTTTCATGATAATGTTTAAAAATCAAGTTATTTTATATTTTGTCATTAGTTTTCAAAGTGTCCGCAAATTGGTTGTCATTTTCTTATGTAAACCATATGTGTTTCTTTACAGTGATTCTTCTCAATATGAAACGTCCTTACTGTTTCAAACACAAAAGAAATGGAATAAATAGAGGATATTTGTCTGTTTTGAGTGAATATGGAAGATATCTCACTGACAAGTGAGAAAATTTGAAATATTTTCATGAGCGCGTAGCGCGAGTGAAAATGTGAAAATCTTCTCACTTTGAGGTGAGATATTCTATATTCGCGAAAACCAAACAAATTTTCTTTTTATTTTATGCTTAATTTCGTTGAGATATGCATTTTGCAACAATTTCTAATCTCAGCGCGGGAAACAGACGCGCTAAAACGAACATGACGTCAGACGTGTTGTGACATTAGAAAGACGCACACAACATAAAGTTATTTTTATTTTAATTCTTGCTGCATAACGTTATGAAATTATCATTAAGTAAAATAATTTGAATCGAGAACTATTTTATAAAGAACAAAGTGCGACTACAATTTTCATCCTATTTTAAGCAAATAATTTAAAATTTATACACAATGTACAAGTAGATCGGCAAAGCTATATCATTTACAGTGAGTGATATGGATTATATCTCACTGATAAAACACAGTATTTCATCAGTTAGCACAAAAAAATCCAAATATTAGCCAACTAGACTGACATCTTTCCAACTTATGTTTCAATAAAGTTAACACTGATCTTCATATTTCTTATTGCTGTTTTCAGAAAGGCTTTATAAGCTTTGGAAGGCGGGTTTGTTTGACGTTCACACACTCGATGGCACTGAACAAATATCAGGCTACAGAAAACGAAGGGCATGCTTGTAATTCCTTAATTAAAGAATATGCTAAAATCGCCGTGTTGTTGTATATTCTAGACCAAGTCGAAAGGCAAGTGGATACCTTTCAACATTTTTACATTACAAAGTTATATGAATTACAAGTTTTCAAATTTATAAATTTTTGCAAAGCATTGCGAAAGATATTTCAAAAGATTCATTCCATGTCGTATATTAGACTGGATCCTTGGCTGCACGTATTTTTCTTTATAAAAACTGCCAATTTTAATCCCTAAAATAGCACATTTTTATCTAATGGCTTAACTAGACAGC
Source organism: Mercenaria mercenaria (assembly GCF_021730395.1). NCBI lineage: Eukaryota > Metazoa > Mollusca > Bivalvia > Venerida > Veneridae > Mercenaria > Mercenaria mercenaria. The sequence continues at coordinate 26,036,831 of NC_069371.1, read as the reverse complement.
CTAGTGAACGTTGGTAAAAGTAACCCTAGATTACCCCTGCAAACAGTTAAATATTATAGAGATTTTGTTTTTTCCAGAAGAGTATGTACTGAGTATGAAACTGATCATATTGAGTTTCATGATTCAACATCTTTAAAAGACTAGTAGTAAATGTATCTTGGATAACGTGTACAATTATTTGAAAATAGCCTATAATCTGGGTCTTTTCTATAACTAATCCCTATAACAAAACAGTTAAAATGTATTTTATGTTGAGAATGGAAGGGAAAGGAAGCGTTTGTTTCGTGGTGAAGAAATATCGCAGTTAAATCGTTTACATTTGAGCAAATTTTGGGAAGATGACCACATAGATATTTTTTGTATAAATTGTGCAAAACAATTTTGAACTACTGACAAATTCCTACAAAGCCGTCGCAGGAAAGACAGCGTTTGTTTCATGGAGAGAAAAAATGCAGTTAAATTTTGGAAGATGACAACATTAACATTTATTTCATGCTTTTCAGTGGTTTACTGAAATATAATGGTAGATTATATCCTGGTAAACCCACAGTGAAATTTATCAAAATATAATTTTCACTGTGCCGGACTACTTTCTTCCCCCAATTGGACACCTCTCTATGTACATGTATATACATGAGGTGACAGGTTGGTTGTAGTAGCTTCCCTTTGTTTACATGTTTGTAACAACAACAACAACACCTGTCAAATCTGACGTCTGCTTTAGTATACAATCAAGATGTCTGTAGAAGAACTGGATCCAGAGGTCTTGAATGACATTTTCACAAATTTCTTTGACCAGGAGGAATATGGAGACTTTCAGGTTGCAGACAGGAACTTTAGACAAGTAGATGCTGACCAGTTTCTTAAAGAAAATGAAAATAAAAATACCCAAAAGAAGACAGAGAGTGACATGAAGTTATTCTTCCCTTTTCTGATGTCAAAAAATGAAATGAGAAAACCAGAATACATTCCCCCATATCAGCTTAATTCATTACTGTGTGAATTTATCTTGGGTGTTACCAAGAAAGATGGCAGGGAATATGAGCCTACAACTTTGCGGGGCTTTATAAGCTCTGTTGACAGATATCTAAAAGCAAGTGACAGCAATGTTGCCATATTCAAGGACAGAGAATTTTCCAAAACACGAGCTGTCCTTTCAAGAAAACAGCAACAGCTGAAAGGCCAGGGACTTGGCAATAAGCGAGAGCTGCAGAAACCATGACAGAGTCTATCATTGACCAGATGCATGAAGCCAGGACACTAGGTGACTACACTCCAAGGTCTTTGTTACACTCCATGTGGTTTGTATGCACAAACCATTTTGGAATGCGGACAGGCAAAGAATGCCGTGATCTCTGCTGGGGAGATATTCATCTTAGAATGGACGAAACTTCTGGTGAGGAGTATCTTATATATGACCAAGAGAGACAAACCAAAACCAGATCTGGTTCAAATCCTCGGGACATTAGGTACGTTTCAATTGCATTTTTATTTAATGGCTTTATTACACTCCCGCAACGTCGAACATGTGATAAATAGCGGATATTACATGAGTGTCTTTTCATATTGAATTTATTAAACTCGTTGAATAAAATGATAAAATGCGAGGCTCTGCCGAGCATTTTATCAATTTTATTCAACGAGTTTAATAAATTAAATGTCGAAAGACACAAATGTAATATTCTTTTCATCACATGTTAGCTATTCATGTCGAAACATCAAAAATTCAACTTTCTTTTACTATACAAATAAGTCAATTTGTCCAGCGTCTCCTATACTGTAAACGACGTCGACGTCAAAGCGTTATTACACTAGTGTATTATCATTTTTATTTAATGGCTTTATTACACTCCCGCAAAGTCGAACATGTGATAAAGTAATTTAATTCATATACAGTAGATCTACCATAATTTTTGTGTTGTTTTTTTTCAGTGTCACTGAATGAGCACTAAAATTAGTAATTTCAAAATTTGTGTCACAAATTGAAATATCTCATTCTTCCACTGATATTTCTTTTCGGTTTATTTCATGCACAAAATGCTTTAAATATTTTGTATTTTTGATACCATCTTAAAATATCTTTAAAATTGCACAAGCTTTCCTTGTGAAAATGTGAAATCTGTGAAATAAAAAAAAAAATATATGTGAAATCTGATATTACAGGAGTGTCTTTTCATATTGAATTTATTAAACAAGTTGAATAAAATAATAAAATGCGAGGCTCTGCAGAGCATTTTATCAATTTTACTCATCGAGTTTAAAGGCACTGACCTCCAGATTTGGATAAATAATATTTTTTTCTTTCAAATTGAACTTTGGTCATATTACGAACATTAGAATATGAGTTTTTGTTTCTAAAATAATTTAAAAATCCTATTCAAGAAAAAAGATGACCGTCTCGGCAATCGAACCCCGGACAACCACGGCAATAAAGACATTTTCCCGTCTTCGTAACCAATAAAGCTATTGAGGAATTAGTGAGTTATGATTTCAAAATACAGATTTTTATAATTGAGACAGTTTACCTGGAGTAATGCGTTACAAACGCATTTCGATTTTCATCGTAAAAAGTAGAAAAAACAGCAAATTCTAATGTGTTTCCGTAACATGATATAGTTTGTCAGTAATTAAGTTTTAACCCTTCTTAAGAAATATAGCATTTATTTCCAGATATCTAAAAAATCTTTTAGTAGACTAGTAGAATGATCTGGAGGCCAGTCCCTTTAATAAACTCAATGTGGAAAGTCACAAATGTCATATTCTTTTTTCCCCACATGATAACCTTCCCTGGCGAAACATCAAAAATTCTACTTTCTTTTACTAGATTATATGAATAAGTCAATTTGACTAACGTCTCCTATACTATAAACAACGTCCACGCGTTTACTGAAATATAATGGTAGATTATTTGTAATGATAACGATAAACAACAAAACAGCTATCCAAACTGGGATTCGAACCCAGGCCTACTGCTACTTAGTAACAGCCGTCCTTCCGCTAGACTATTTGGATGCACAACTGTTGTATGTTGCTACAATCACCATTACGATTTAGAGTTTTAGACTTGCATTTTTTCTGTAAAATGTCTGTCAAAAGGTTAGAGACTGTAATAAAGATAAATGTTTTAATGATGTATAACAGTGTAAATTTCATTACTTCAGAGGTACAAAACCCAAAGCCTATGCCACTGCTGACGCCCAGAGAGATCCTGTACATCTGTACAAGCTGTACAGCCAGAAACGACCGGACGAAATGTGCAAACCTGACAGCCCATTCTTCCTTACACCAAATGATAAACCACAGAGATGCTGGTTCAAAAAAACCCCACTTGGAATAAATAAACTTTACAACATTATGAGAGACATGAAGGCTGAAGCAGGAATTGAAAATCCCAGAATAACGCCTTACAGGTGTGCATATTATACATCTATATTCTTATTTTATGCTTTTCCATGGTTTATCTAGATATAATAAATGAACAGCTGAAAATATCCTGATATAGCAACGTTTTATAAGCCTGATTTTATAGCCGATATTGTTCTGAGTTCCAAACTGAAAATTTTGCCCCCCATTTTTCTGCAAACATTTTCAATTCAGAGCTTTAAAACGACAGTTTTACTGGAATGTCAAGTACGTAAATTATAAGCCGTCATATGGATACTAAAACTTTTTCCGACAATCAAAAAAATTCAAATCTGACATCTATTGATCTTTTCTTTCCTTTTCAAATTCATTTCTGAAAAAAAGAAACACCCTAAAACTGTAAAATATCTACTTTTGAAATACCCTTACCAAAGTCATACCTGCATAAATTCAGTATATTTAAAGTAGTTTGATAACAAGAATCTTCAAGTACTTATCAGACTGTAAGCCCAGGCCTCCAGATAATTTTTCATGCAATTAGTGTTTCAATTCTTTGTTTTTTCACAACCAAATTCAATCAGTATTAGTTTTGCATCGCAAACATTTAATCTTTCTTAGTTAGTTTTTTTTTTTTTTTTTTGCTGGAGGGAGTGCATCTATCATTTTTGTCCGTTTTCAATGACTTTAGTAATTTTTCTGTTACGTTTTAGTATTTCGCTATTCATCATGGGCTATTTCCAACCAGAATCAATGACATTTGTTATGATGTCCGGTACAATTCCACCTGCGATTTCTTCATTAAGATTTTTTCCGTTCTTGTCATAAAATTAACCATAGAAGGACATGCACTGTCAGTTTGATGCTTTGCTCATCCTCGCTTTCTTACTGCCGACGTCATATTCGCAATTTCTTAGAAGGTGATATCATTCTAGCAAGCTAATAAATGGCACGATTAAGATTTTATCGCTGACTTGAATTAGCCGTGAAATTAAGAAAATTTTAGTAATAAGTTCCCAAACATGGTTTATCGTAGAATAACCCGTGTTTTCTGTGTTCTTATGCGTACATGTAAGAATGTATCAAGAAGGCCGTATTATTTTAAATACTGTTTCGCATAAGAACGAAAAACTCGTGTTATTCTACGATAAATCACACTTGGGAACTTGTTATTTCGATTCTAACACTACATACTAGTATCAACAGTGTAAGAAAAAAACTACTTTTTACAACCGTGCTATGCACCTGGATCGGTAACGTCACTGCACGCAAGTGGTTTATTTAAGAAATAATATATCTCATCGGTGATTTGTCGCTGAATAAATCACTGTTTGGAGTTCAGATGCGAAGGAATTATATCACGAGGGCGGAGCCCGAGTTGTATAATACTACGCAGCTGAACGACAAACACTGATTTATTCAAGAGCAAATCACTAAATGAGATGTATTATTTTGATTCTAACACGTTACCAAGGACGGGACACCTGCACTTTACCAGTACGCACATTAAATAAACACTCCCCATTTATTCTTATGGGGGCTACTGCCCCCACACCCCCGTTTTTCTGTTTTCTTTAATGAATAGATTATTGTTACAATTTATTTAAATGATTGTAACGAGCACATCCTACCTTTTACAATCCTAGCAAAAAGTGCGTACCAGTAAAGCGCATTCTAGCCCCAAGGACTTTAAAGTACATCTTTGCCGGCATTCATTAATTATTTGCCCGTTTTCAATCGGTTTCTTTCTAGCGCGCTGCTACGCCGTTTGACGCAATAATTGTGACGTCAGAACAGTGAATTGTTGTTTGATAATTCACTGATTCCAGCCTTCTTTGTTTAATAGTAAAATGAATCGGATCGTGTTAGAATGCAGAATGAGAATAACCCGAGAGCCCTCCCATGTCAGCCAACTTAGAAAAACGAACTTATGCCTGCATACTTATTCTAAAGAAAATGCACTTGTACAAAATAATTTATGCCTTCAAATAATTTCATAGGTCAATGATATGAAAATTCCATTCATTTTTTTTTTCAGCTCCAGAAAACATCTGGTTCAAACTCTAAACGATGCTGGGGTCCCTGCCAACCAAATCATGCAAATTTCTGGTCACAAGAATGTGAATTCTATAAACAACTACAGTAAAATCAACAACGACCAGTCGAGAAATATTTCTAAAATACTGTCGAATCAGAGAAATGAAACCAACCTTCAAACTCAAGGAAGTGGTGCTGCCAGTGCTCCGGAGCCATGGACTGGGCCTTTCGGATCCAATCGCTCTCGCAGTCTTTTTGCAAGCAGCACTTTCCACGGACCTGTGACTTTCAATTTCCACAGTACATCTGTATCGGAAACACTGTCACAAATGTCCACAGTTAACGTAGGCCGAAGTAATGCAACTGCTGAAGAGTCCGTTTCCAACATGCTCGATTCGCCAGTTGCCACTGCCAGACCATTCAAACGAATAAGAATGATTCCAGAAAGTGACAGTGACTAACTGTAACACTCACGACACGAGAGTTTACATATAAGTCCATTTAAAATCCCACTGTTACACTGTTCGTATTGTTTCTCCAGTTATTTGTTCTAACTGTTTACCGATTGACTGAAGTAAAACAAAATGGCGGACTCGAATTTTGACAAGCGCAAGTGCGCGTATCTGCGCGTATGAATTTCACACATTGTTTGTTTAAATATATCTGAAGTTACATGAATAAAATTTTTGAAGTACCAAATATATTATTTATATCCCTTACAAATAAATTAATCTCCTTTCTTCTGTTAGACAAAACACAACCTGGACCAAATTTGTAGAACTATTTGGGACGCATAACACAGCGCTGACAGTCGTAAACAGTGGGGCTCCCTGCGGGGGAATTTTTAAAAAGTAAAACGATTTTATAAAAGAAACCACTGAATAAGCATGAAATAAACAGAAAATTTGTTTGTTTCGGTGAAAGATCGAAATTTATTTCATCTCGTGAACATCACATGTTAATATTTTCACTCGTGGCTTCGCCACTCGTGAAAATATTCATGTGATGTTCACTCGATGAAATAAATTTTCGATCTTACACCGAAACAAACAAATATCCTCTATTTATTGTAGAAACTGTGCACACACAAAAAGTTTTGTACTACTGATACATTTATACAATACAGTTATACGCGTTGGGATGTCAGTCGCACGAAAAATAAATTGGGCGAAACTTGGTAACGGATTTCTGAGCAAATTATCATGTTTTTCAGAACGATTCCTGTACTATTTGCCGTCATTGAAGGTCGGTTAGACTTTGAACTACAAGTTGATACATCTGTTCACTATTTAACTTCCTTTTAAAATTAAAAAAAATAAAAAAGATTTGGCCGCAAAATAAGTGACTACCATTTAACAGATTATGTATATTCTATTTATCATAGGTGTTACGGATTTCATAACGATGTACAGATTTATGACTTAGAGATATGGATAATTTAGACATTTTCTTTATTACAAATTTATACCTCGTGCATTTCTGTTACCGAAAGTTCGTTAACTTCTTCCAGTTAACCTTGGTAAAAGTTAATAACCGAACAAATTCTCTTACTGATATTATTACCAAATACTGTTGAAATCATTGTACCAGCATCTGTTTGCAACTTCTATGATTTAGAAATTGCCGGTAGTGCATTTTCCTCAGCGTTGATGTTTATCAGAATAATATCCAGAATTTTAGCGCTTTTTCTCTTCGTGCAGACAAGTTAAATCTGGCCTGTCAAACATCTCAGTCCCCTGTCAACTCCTCCGGTGTAGAAGGTTCCACACGTCAGCTTTTACTTCAATGTGATACTCGTCAAAATCCAGCTGGGGTACCGGAATGGTACATGTAGCTTCGATATTTCAAAACTGAAAGCGTTGTTACCGGAGGTTATGACACATTGTCAAGTTGAAACAAATGCACAAAAATATTTGTTAACTTGTTTCGGAAGGTTATTTTAAGTAGTTCAAATATATATAGCGAGTCTATTGTTTTAGGAATGTCAGCAGCTATAGATGCTTTATTAAATATCAAGGGTAAGTAAACTTATTTCAGTTAGAAAGGTAGGTCCAAACGTTTCAACAGCTATAGCCGCTTTAGAAAGGCACTCGAGCAAGTGAAAGGATGTCCGCAGCAATAGCTGCTTTATAAATTAACATTGGCAAGTAAACTTTTGTCAGTTAGAAATCACGAGGGTAGGTCACAAAATGTCAAAAGCTATATACGCTTAGAAAGGCCCTCGGGCAACTTACAAAATGTCAACAGCGGAAGAACAATGACAGGTAAAGCAATGTCAGGTACAAATGACGTAAAAAGCAATATAGGCAATTGCGACTTATGATTATCATCTTATGAAATCATACGGCCAGTTGACATCGTGGTAGCCGCTATAATTACAAAACAATGAGGGCAATTTACTTATTACTAGAAGAATAGCAATTTAAAATCAGTCAATCTTAAAAACTTTAGCATTCAAATCTACGCATACTCTGTTAGTTTTTACTCATAGTAAATATCTATCAAGTTTAAAGTCAATTTGCAAAATATTTGCCGGCAGCTTAGTATTCGTATTGAAAAAATACGGTGATTATCTTACAATTGTTATTTGGATCCATACCAGGTTTAAACAATTTGATTCCAAAATGTCACTTCGGTGTATAGTGTAAAAAGCCGTCAAAGTGAAATATTATTATACATAATTTACAAAAAACACAATTAAACTAAATCAGGCCTCCATTTTTAGTGATTGGACGTTTCATATGTCGTTTAAAATTTGTAATAGCAAGTTTGACGCTTTCGCAGCTCTGGTACATGCTCTTTTTTATATTTTCAACAAAAGCTATATGAGGCGATAGAAATTAGTCTGTCTTAGCGCAGACAGGTTTCTGAAATCATATTCAGTTCTGACAACTTTTTTTCATAGTTAATCTGAGACTGTTGTTTGGTTGACTACCCGGGGGAATGTTTATTCAAAATTATTATTTGTCAGAAATGTGCTTCTCTCCTGCGCCGTTAAGAAACATTTACTAGCATTTAAAAGTCTTATTAAAATCTAATGTGTTATGATCTTTACATGCAGCTTTTCCGTGGATAGTTGCAATATGCTATTTTCAGACCCCAAGCAATAAAATATACCAAATAGCAATAATTGGCACGGTGTGCATAATATTGTCATGAAATAGGTCGCAATATTTACTCTAAGTGATTGTTCTCATTGGATAGAGCATTCTGATTAGGTTGGTCTTCATTTTGACCAGTTTTAGACACCGTTTGGCAATCCAAGCTCTTTATTATAAGTTCCAAAAAAAGAAAAAAGAAACAAGATACAAAAATAATAGAGAAAATATAACAACACTGAGGCCAAGTATGGACAGACTTTTTACAGCTGCCGCCACACGGAACTTAAAAACTATTGTTTCAAATTGGTAATATCTATAAAGAAGATCCAAGAAAGAATAGACTGGAATTATTCGTTTTGTTCCTGGCGTTATTGTGTTATTGTGTTTCAAGCTACACTTATCCACTTGTCCCTTCACGTAAAAACAAAAACACTGATTCAACAGCATCCGCGCTTTGTGATTCTATTTAATTTAACCGTACTTTTGCAAACCTTTGAAGGGTTTGTCCTATATCTTTACTTTTCAAGGGAATCTTCCAATATAGTACACTTGTTTGTCTAAGCATTCGGAGGAAATGCATCTTCATTTTTGATGGATTTTCATTGGTAAGACTGCTGTTTAGTTTCAAGATAGTAGAGCATTCCCTTTCCCTCGACTTTGTTCTCTATCTCGAAAGAAAAAGAATATATCACATGCTATTCTTCAGCTTTGACAAATGGCGTTTACTTTGGTTTTCACATCAGTTATAAGTCCATGGATGGAACCATATGACATGGTAGTATCTTAACATATTTCATAGTGATGTTTCAGTCGTTAAAAATGTTTCTTATTCTAATTCTAGAGCTGATTACATAATTTTACGTTTTTGAAATATGGTTAACTCATAATATAATACTTAAAGGTCCAATACTAAGAAAAGTGAACATTTTAATTTCTTTTAAAAAGCACAGAAACTTTTTCATTTTATTGGAAAATGAAAGTTGGTATGTAGAAATTCGAAATAAATCGCAGTATATGTACAATTATTTATCTATGAAGTATGAAGAAAGTTAAAAAGACCTGGGGGTCATTCTGTCGATTCATTGAAATTTCAACATAATACACATACATTTCTTTGAGTTCCAAAGACCTTCTGTAAATTTTGACCTGCCAATCTTCATTATTTAGTGTCTTGCAGAAGTCTATGCACTTGCTATGAAAAAAATTGCCAACTCACTTTCCCTTAGTAATGGACCTTTAAGTTCTATGAATACAGAGATAACGTTATGGAAAAGGAAAGTAAAGTTATTGTAGAAAAATATAATGTACTTTTCCCGACCAAGGAAATATCAGAGGTCAGCAAAATTTGTCAGTAATACAGTTAACCTTTGCTTTGTGTGTATAATGGTATTTTTCTCACATACATTCTCAAGCTCTCTAAATAGGTTGAAGTATCAATGTCAGGTATCCTGACCTATTTCAGAATAACTCGTGAATTAAAGAATAAAAACATTTTTTTCACTGGATCCACCTAATAGTATGTATTATCGTTAGAATTCAAGGTACTTCACGTGCTGCTAATACATGATTTTTATTTTTGAACTGCTGTGTCAGGGCAAATAAAATCATAAAATCTTCTTTAAATTTGCTGTTTACTTTGGTTCATCATTTCAAAACCACCTTATACAAGTACGCTTTAATGACATCAATATAGTACTAGGAATACTTTGCAAATTTTAGGAGTAAATATTTCAAGTACAAATGTATATTAATATGAAATACTTTTTGTGTGTGATAACATGAAGCTATTCGTAGGAAAATAAATTCATGGCTTTCAACGTTTTAAGATAGAGTGAATATAAAATTTATAAATATAAGCCCCTAATAAATATTAATTTTGCAGAAATGGCAAGTGAACAATGTCGAAATGCTTGAAAATTACAGATGACTTAAAGATAACGGCAATGATGCTCTAATGTTCATTTTGTCTGATATGTCACCGTAATAATTCAATTTAAAATCCACTAAAACCCGAGTCCGTAAGTAATATATTACCCATGACATCTAATTTCTAAATATATAACTGAAGTGCATTTACGTTATTCGGCTCACTATTTTTCCAAATATGTCGAAAAATATATCATATTTTACATATAAAACTCAATTTTATTGAAATTTATCGATTGTATAAAGAGGACTTGCGAAATAAACAGGTCAGTAGCATGTTCATGTTGTCAAATTTACTCAAATGGCCGTCATTTTTCAACCGTGCGGGAGTAGATGTATACCAAGATTTCACTAAAAGTGATTGGTATTATGTAGAAGTCGGACATTGTTTAGATTGCTTCGTATTAAGATCGTCATGAAGGTTCTCAATACTAATCTACTGACTGACTTTTATTTCACCCTTTTTTATACGTCCAGGAAATGTTCTTTAACCAGAAATCTTAAATGTTTGGCGGCAAGTTGTTGTTTGTTTGAAAAAAAATACTTGTTATATAATTTTAAAAAAATAGCAAAAACAATCCTAAAAAAATGTCATAGATTCTTGTAACAGAGCGTTTGAAATTTGTAATAAATAATGGTCAAAAAAGCTCTCACTAAGAGTTTTACGAAGCTTGTAAATCACATTTCCATAAAGATCAGATTGTAAAATACCTTGTCGCAGAAGTGTATTAAATTATTTACAGGTTATCACTAAGCTTTTCTCGTTGATTGTGCGAATACGGGGGACATCGTTCCAAATAACTCTTAAATTCAACTTTTAGGATGGATAGGTTTGATATCTGTTCCATATCATGGTTCGTCGTGCCCTTAAGCATGTTTTCTCTCGTGATCTTGATTCTTCGGTGACATCTAGAACATACGTTTATTGTTCCACTGTCTTCTGTCTTTAACAAAAAGAGTAATTTCTTTACACTGTCCTGTTCTTCAGGAATATGGTAGATGTAAAATTGAGGTTCGGTGTCAGTCGATTCCTAAGTGATGTTTCGTGATATTTCCGAGGCGGTACTCTGCTGTGTTCCTTCTTCATGTATGTCTGTATATATACTGCACATTAAAAGAAACCATCCAGATGTATAACTGGGATATCTTTTTATTAAAAAAAAACTTAATTTTTTTAATTTGACTTGTTTCTTCCCGATCTCTTGTAAATCCTAAACGAACGCAGCGTAGTGATGATGATTCAGGGAACACAAACTATCAGGCAACTGGGTACGCAAACAGAAATCACGATAACAATGGCTCATATCGTAATGCCCCACGTTATCCGCGAAGTCACCCTGACAATCGTTCTAAGTCGCCAACTCGCGGACGTGAGCATCAAAGACCTGTTATAGACTTCACAACTCCAAACAGATTCGGTGCGCTAAACAGAGAGTGCTCTGAATCAGCGACTAGAAACAAACAAAAGGCCAGTTCCCCGCTCGAGGAGACGTACGTCAAAAGGCCCCATGTTGATAATTGTTTGATTGATGGCGCCTCAAATCCACAATCCGATCAAACTATTCCAAAATTGTTGTCCCCCACTACGGGGCCTCAGTCAAGTTTACAAAATCAATTGGAATGCAGTCGAGATAATGACCTAAATACTCAACCTGATCAATAGGTCAGGCGGGGAGAGAACAGTTACAATGGAATTAGCGATTGTACACGGAGTGATTATGTCAACGATCATTTTTTGAATGCCACCTCAGAAAATTCAGGACGAACAAAAAAGTTTTGTGTTTTATCTTTAAATGTTTGTGGTCTATTATCGAAACAAAATACCCCGGAGTTCAATTCGTTGATACAAACTTATGACATAATCGGTTTTCAAGAAACAAAAACTGATTCACTTGATACAATATGTCTAAACAATTTTAACTTATATTTTAAACATCGCAAAAATATTGCACAGAGAAAATCGGGTGGAATTTGCGTGGCCTATAAAAGTAACATTGAAAATTTAATTTCTTTTGTTGATACTGATTGTCAGTTTGTGCAGTGGTTCATAGTGTCTAATAAACTGACTAATAAAGGAGATATCCTATATGGTGTGGTATACGTTCCACCGGAAAACTCTATTTATTTCGTTGACGACCCATTTGCAGAAATACAAATAGAGATAGACTCTTTCGCAAATAGATATGATCATGTGTGTTTATTTGGTGACTGGAATGCGAGAACTAAAGATTTACAAGAATACGTTGAACCTGATTTTGAACTTTTTCATGAAAATGATATGGACGATGTTTACTACGAACTAGAGCAAGGTAACAATATGTTTCTAGGCACGCATGTACATCAACAAAGAAACAATGAAGACAAATCTGTAAACAATTTTGGCTATAAACTTTTTGAAATATAATAATATGTATATACTAAATGGAAGAACCCACGGTGATCGTACTGGACGCGTCACTAGCAAAAATGTTAGTACCATAGATTTATTTGTGTGTTCAACTGCTATGTTTAAATTGGTCGATAGCTTAAAGGTGTTAGAATTTTGTCCAATGTATTCTGATGCGCACAATCCTGTCGAAACTATTTTTGTGTATGGTGGTGTTGTTACTCAAAGCACGCAATATAGTTTTAATTATAAGCCACGATTATGGGACGAAAGTCAGGTGCAAACTTTTATTTCCAATATTGACGTTGAAAATGTTAGAAAAATATATGAGGATCTAGAATCAATGGAAAATAACTTTACTTTTACTCAAGAAAATGTAAACAAAATTGTATCTGATATATGTACTGTATTTAGTAATAGTGTTGAGAAGAGTTTTGAGAAACGAACTGTAAATTATAAATCGAATGGTGCAGGAGACAAAGTTAACTGTATGCCACGGTGGTTTAACACAGATTGTAAAGTTGCACGACGAAATTTCCATCGTGCCAAATGTTTATACAAATTACGTAAAACTGAGTTGCATAAGCAAAACATGAAAGCCAGTAGTAAAGTATAAAAAGCTATGAAAGAAAACTTTAAAAAATTTAAACGGTTAAATGTAGAAAAAAATAAAAAACTAAAGAGATCAAATCCAAGAGAGTACTGGAAAATCCTTAATGGTGGTAAAAAAATGTTGTTAATGCACAGTAAAAGATATGTATGATTTTTTCAAAAATCTAAATAGTAGTTGTAACGTTGATGATTTGCCATCTGACAATGATGTGCCATTTACTCCGTTCAATAATGATATACTTAACAGGGAAATATCTATTCAAGAAATTGAATATGCTGTTAAATTATTAAAGAATAACAAGGCATGTGGAATTGATGATGTTCTAAATGAGCACATTTTTCCTGTTATGAAAAAAGTGTATCATAAGTTTTTTAATATTGTTTTTAACACGGGTATTATACCCGATTGTTGAACTGTTGGTGTTATCAATCCGATATTTAAAAACAAAGGAGATGTTACTGAACCTTGCAATTACAGACCTATTACATTACTCAGCTGTTTCGGTAAATTGTTTACGTCCATACTTAATATACGTTTACAAAAATTCTCAGAAGAATATGATCTGATCAATCAATATCAAGCTGGTTTTAGAAAGAGTTATTCAATTGTAGATAATATGTTTGTACTTAAAATGCTTATTGATTTGTTACACAACTCTAAAAAGAAGCTTTTTTGTGCTTTTATCGATTTGAAAAGTGCCTTTGATACCATATCTAGGTCACATTTGTGGACACAATTGAGTCATTATAATATCACTGGAAAGTTTCTCATTGTTGTCAAAATTAGGTACAATAGTGTTAAAACGTGTGTAAATGTAAATGGTGAAAAGTCCGAGTTTTTTCCATGTTCAATTGGTGTAAGACAGGGTGAAAATGTGTCACCTATTTTGTTTTCCCTGTATCTAAATGATCTACACCAATATTTTGAAAGCAGCAATGCAAATGGTGTAACTCTTAATGATGACGAACTGTTTGGATTAGTGAAGCTTTTTGTCATATTGTATGCAGACGACACTGTTATTGTATCTGAGTCTCCTGAAGATTTACAAAATGCTATTTATTTATATTCCAGTTATTGTGACAGTTTGAAATTAACTGTGAATACATCTAAAACTAAAGCACTTGTATTTTCTAAAGGAAGACCTGTACAATAAGTAGTAAAGTAATTGTTTGTGCGAAGTCAATCTAACCTCATTTGACCTTTTAACCCTTGGTCCGAACCGGCCAATGCCGGCCAATTTAAAATCCACAGGTTTTAAACCCAATAAAAACCTCTGATTTAACTAAAGATGATTTAATTAAAGGTGATTTAAAATGAAGAAAACATATGTCTTTATTTAAAAATAGTTTCCACTTAAAAACTTTAAACACTACACCGAGATACAAAATGTAGAATAAGTTTGGCCTAATATAACATACAGGAAGTAAAATATAATGTGGTTGAATTTAGACCACATTTATTTTCTGTTTAAATAACTCTTTTACATACACAATGTTATGATTTGATCCATGTTACAGATGCTTTGATTCAAAATCAAACTGCAATGTGATCTTAAAATATGTCACATGGTATGTTTTAGCTTCTCCTGCATTTAAAATGGGCAGATGGGGGATACATGCACTTCTTCGAACTAATAATATGTTAAAGGTTAAATTATAAACATACTGTTGTCTTTCATGATGTTCATCTTTTAATCGCCCATACATAGTCCTGGTTTCAAAGTCCACAGCATTTTCGCGATGTTTCTCCAAAAGAGTACATGTTGAACATTTTGAAAATGAGTTGGTCTGAAAAGTAAATACATTTTTATTTAAAGTTAATTCATATAATGTTTATAGCGAGGCATAAACAGGGCCTTTCCAATTTGCAGCATGGGGCGGGGTATCAATTCCCTATCCCATGCAAATTACTCTCCAATTTTCCAAGTTTAAAGAATATAATTCCAAATTGAAAAGGATTTCGCAGCCTCTACTTTTCAGACTTGGCAAAAGAAGAGTAGAAGTATTTCTGTACGATAACTTGAACAAAATTCATTCTGAGCAACTTGGAAACAAGTGACTTCTAATAATAAAGAGATTTCGGAAAAGTTGTGAATTTTACCCCACATAGTACCTTTTTGCTGCAGAGAATAACAATATATAGTAAAATACAGTCAAACCTGTCTATAAAGACAACCCTTGGGGGAGTCAAAATGTGGTCTTCATTGTGAGGCGGTTTTTATTCACAGGTTAAATACACTATAAATGTTACAATGGAAACAATACAATGTGTTCTTTAAAGCCAGGTGGTCTCTTTTCAGAGGTGGTCTTAAACAAATGTTTGACAGTAACATCCATTCAAATAGGTAGTTTCTCAATATTTTTTTGATATTACCAAACATCACTGCAAATATGGTGTACTTGTAAGTACTTTCTACCTGGCAAACAGTGCAAACTTGTGTATTTATTATTTCTTTCAATTGTTAATGGCTGTGTGTGTTTCAACCAAGTCAGAACAAATAATAAAGAAACAAGAGGGCCAAGACTTAGATGGCCCTAGGTCGCTCACCTGTGTAACACACAATAACAGTGAAGACATGTTTTACCTAGTGATTTCATATGTCTATTCTGACCAATTTTCATGAAGGTTGGACCAAAAATGTGACCTTTGTGTTTTGTCAAGCATTTTCTTTGATTTGACCTAGTGATGTAGTTTTTAAATCCCACATGACCCAGATTTGAACTTGTCAAAAATTTCTTGAAAACAAAATTCTGATAAAGTTTTGGGACAACTGGGGCAAAAAAAGTGGCCTCTAAAGTCTATACAAGCTTTTCATATGATAAACAAAAGCTCACCTTATCACTATGTGATAGGTGAGCTAAAACTAAACTGACCCTATCACACCAGGGACTGCTTTTTTCTGCAACTGTCAACTCCGTCTCATGATGGTGAACAATTGTGCAAAGTAACATCAAAATCCCTTTATTCACGAAAAAGATAAGCTCCGGACAGTCATTCTTGAATTTGACCTTTGACCTCTGTGACCTTGACCTTAGAACTAGGGACCTGGTTCTTGCACATGACACTCTGTCTCATGATGGTGAACAATTGTGCCAAGTTTGATCAAAATCGCTCCATTCATGAAGAATATAATGCTCTGGACAAAGTCTGTGGACACCGCCAGCCCAACCGCCCGCCCACCATGGGTGTTCCCATAATATATCCTGTTTTTTTCAAACGGGTGTATAAAAAGTTGGAAAATGGTAAATAAAGAAGATCTGAAAATTGACAACTTTGTCGCATTTTTGCTCCCTTTTTTAGAATTACCCAATTAGCTACTGTTCCATACAAGTTAAGCAACCTAATTACAATTTAATGTATTTTCCTTTTTCATAACATTTATTTTAAAAGCTTTATGTCCACTTTAAAACATTTAACTGGATGGAACCCATTTTAACACCATATATTCCTAAAAAAACCTGTCTCTTCTAATATGCTAACAATGCTAAATAACTACTGTAACAACTAATTCTGCTATTAGTATTCAGATTAATCTTATTAAAGTTAACTTGTGTATAATAATTAATATTGAACACTTACTTGTTTAATTTTAAGGTGAGGAAAATACGTTTTCCACATCTTGAAGAACTGTGATTTGCTAACTGGATTTTCCACTTCTAATCTATAGCTTTCGTACACAGACAGTTTCCTGAACTTATAGGGTAATTTAACATCTCCACTATTAGGCATTCTGTCACCATAAAATGAAGCATAATCCTCCAACCAGTTGATAGCAGTTAGTGAATTTTCGTTCATTTTTCTTGGACACCTTCCTGGAGTATTTTCATTGTCCTTATCACATGATTTGATAGCAGTAGTTAATGTGTTTTTGTTAATTCTTAAGATATTGAGAAATGCTTTTGAACACACACTTAGTTCATCCTCAAGCTTTATAAATCTATGCTTTCCTTTAAAAACAGATTTACGAACATGTAGCTTAAGCAAATGCCTTCTTACTGTCTGAGGCTGTGACCAGTATGCCTGTCTTAAATGGTGAATAGTTCTGAATGATAATTTACTTATACATTTTTCTTCACATAAGCATTTCAGTTTCATAGTGCTTCGGATATTTTCAGGGTTCAATGCCTTGGACTTCATCTTTTTTGCACTGCTAACTTCCTCTGAAAACAGATATAAATTATAAAATAAAATGTAACTTAAGAATGTTAAGAATTACTTTTATAAAGATATCTTCTATCCAAATTTGATAGTGTAAAATTATTAAATTGCTGGGCATAAAATTTCCTGGTTTGAGTGAAAATAGCTATGCCCTTACAGAAGCAAGCCTCTGTGGCGTACATGCTGCCTATTTGCTGTGTATATGCCGAGAACACAGTAGTACGCCAGAGGAGTACATTTTGTATTTTAATAGCATAGAATAGTTCAGATTATTCTGAACAATGAAAATTTGCCAAACTATTTGCAATGTTCATTTGTGAAGCTTACATCTAAGTGATTTCTGAGCTGCACCTTGCATGAAGTGTAAAAATATATTCTTTTTCATTTTGCATTAATTTTGAGGGCCATGATGTAATAATCATGGGAAAAAAACATTTGATTTTTTTTCAGTAAAGTATAATGAAAAATTGAGCAGTGAGCTGTGTCTTACCCATGCTCCTCAGCATTTATCACAGATTTGCCATATGCTTTAAGTGCACTTGTTACTCTTAATGTCCAAAGTTGAATTATGGTGCATTTTAGGTCACTATTTAAAACTGTTAATTTTAAACTAAATATGGTATTTTTGAGCATTATGAATTTTGTTTGATTTAGAAAAGGCTGCACATGCACAGTAAAACCTGTTCACAGCAGTTACGCCACAGGAGTACATAGCATGTACGCCACAGGAGTATACAGCATGTATGCAGCAGAAGTACACAGCATGTACGCCGCAGGAGTACACAGCATGTACGTCGCAGGGGTAGTACACCGCAGGCTCATTTGCATGGGAAAAGTGTATGTGCTGCGTACATGCTGCGTACTATTTCTCCGGTGTACTTCCCGCGTACTAGATTCCTCCAGCGTACACCTGTGTACTATGTAGTCCATAGCATGTACGCAGCAAGTAGTACGCGGCAGAGCTCATTTGCATGTCAAAAGTGTACTACAAACGCACTATCGGTGTATGTGCGGTGTATATCCTGTGTACTATTTAAAGCCCTTGATTTCAGTATGCAACATGTACGCGTCAAATATGCTGTATGTAAACAGCAAGAGTATGCAGCAGGCCTTTTTCTTCTGTAAGGGTGTAGTGGAGATATGAATTCATGGAGTTCTTATTTTGAATAGCGAATGAGAATTTACTAATTAACTATTATTCAATTTTGTGGAATCACTCGGTCACAAAATCCATAGTTTTAATCTCCCAAAAATGAATGACTTCAAAGTATTGATACAATATCAATAATTGTCTAAGGTTCGGTATCTATAATAACATAGAAAACTTAACATATTTGTATGTATAAAGAGCACTGGTATTGTATGTCATTCACCATTACAAGAAACACTGCACATGGTTCAAATTCATCTACAGATTCAAATTTTCATTGGCATTCTGTCCCGAGTTCAAAACCTGGACAATGTCATTCACATGCAGTGTAACTGTTATACCAGATGATGTAACATGTGACACTTCTGATCAAATTTTGAAAGTTGTCCTTGTCGAATTACAGCAGGCCTTTTTTATTTATAGATGTCTAAACCTGACCAATGTAACATAGACTTGGTCCAATGTTTTGTACCTTGTCATAGGGTGGGAAAAAATGTGCAGTTAGTTAACCAAAGAGTAAGACCCCCTCATTAACAAGTCTAGTGCTCTACTACCTACATATCAAGTCCTAAACCATGACATAATGAAACTCGTGACCAGCGGTAATAACTAATTTTAACAGAGATGTTGTGAAACTTGCAAAAGTTAAAATGTACATGCTACACACAAAAGTTACTTACTGTACAAAAAACTACTCAGTGGTTTGTCTGGCTTCTGTTTTGCTTTCACACGATCAAACTGAAGTTCCTTTCGCACTTTTGATGGAGTACTGGTAAGCTTTGGGCCTCTAATAGAGTCTATTATTTCAACAATCCACTCATCTTCCGAAATGCATGAATCACCTAATATATCTAAAGTATTGTCTTCACTAACTGAGCGACCTGCCAAGGTGGGTGATTGATCAATAGTTGGGCAGATTAAGGAGGTTCCAAGGATATCTTCATTAGACAAACTAACTAACTGCTGCCTGTTGGGCGTATTCTGAAGTGATGAGCCAAGGACATCTTGAGAACCAGTCAGCAACAAACTGGGGTTTGGGGAAGTAACTTGTAAAGGGTCTGTCATGCCTGGACATACATAAGATGAGGGCGAACTGTAAGGCGAATTTGTCATTAGAAGTGATGATCCAAGGTCATCTTCTGGTAGTAGTGGTAATTTTGACTCAATGTTCTCTTCAATCAAATCAGCAGAAGTGGAATGCAGTAATGAAGAGCCAAGATGATCTCTTGCAGAAGGAGAATGAAGCAAAGAGGATCCTAAGATGTCAGAATCTTCAGTAGATGTGTGTATGAATGAGTGCAGTTTAGATCTCTCTTCAATATCAGGTTGTGATAATGCTGTTTGAAGCTGAAAGCATAAAAATTACCATGAAGACAAAGTACTTATCTATATTAGACATGAACATTCCAATTGTAAAATCTGTATATATCAACAACATATTTGATTAAATAATCAAGGCCCTTATGTTGTTTATTGTCTAACTAGACACTGAAGCTTCTAGTTAACAGTCATTCTCAAGAACTAATTTAGAGTGAAAACAAAAGAAGAAAAGAAAATAAACATCTAAACTAAACTTTAGTACTTTGTCAATATTTATAAGAGAACAAGAGGGCCGTGAAGGCCCTGTATTGCTAACCTGACCGGAGAATCATCAAGATTAACATTCTGATCAAATTTCATTAAAACATGGTCATAGATGTGGCCTCTATCATGTTAACTAGCTTTTTCTTTGATTTGACCTGGTGACCTAGTTTCTGACCCTACATGACCCAGATTCATTCTGGACCTTGAGATCATCAAGATTAAAATTCTGATCAAGTTTCATGAAGAGATAGACATAAATGTGGCCTCTACAGTGTTAACAAGCTTTTCCTTTGTTTTGACCTGGTGACTTAGTTTTCCACCCAAGATGACCCAGATTCGAACTTGACGGATCGACGACATACTACGGAGGACTGATGACACACGACGGACGGACTCTGAGCGGTCACAAAAGCTCACCATGGGCTTTTGGCTCAGGTGAGCTTAAAAACAAACAAACAAAAAAAACAGTAAAAATTTGAAAAAAAAAAACAACAGGGCCATGATGACCCTGGATCACTCACCTTCTATGCCTTCTATGAGCTACGTGTTTCAAATGTTAAACTGATGATTTTAGAATTTTTTTGGAAGATTTTCCGATGTACAATCAAGTAACCCCTGGGGCGGGACCAACTTTACCCCGGGGGTCATGATTTGAACAAAGTTTGTAGAAGTCTACTTGGCAATGTTACATATCAAGTATCTAACCTTTCTGGTATATTTTAGCAAATTTATGAAGATTTCCCTCTGTACAATCAAGTAACCCCTGGGGCTGGGTCAATTTGACCCTAAGGGGTAAAGATTTGAACAACTTTTGTAGAGGTCCACTAGGCAATGCTACATGTCAAATATGTAAGCTCTAGCCCTTCTGGTTTATTTTTAGAAAATGGGGCGGGGTCAACTTGACCCCGTAGAAGTCTACTAGGCAATGCTACATGTCAAATATCTAAGATCTAGGCCTTCTGGTTTATTTTTAGAATTTTTTTTCAGATTGTCCTATGTAAAATCAAGTGACCCCTGGGGCGGGGTCAATTTTGACCCCGGAGATCATGATTTGAATAAATTTTTTAGAGGTCCACTCGGCAATGCTACACGTGAAATATCTAAGCTCTAGGCCTTTTGGTTTATTTTTAGAATTTTTTTTAAAGATTTTCCTATGTAAATCAGTGGACCCCTGGGGCGGGGTCAATTTTGACCATGGGTCATGATTTGAACAAATTTTGTAGAGGTCCACTATCGCAATGCTACATGTGAAATATCTAAGCTCTATGCCTTTGGTTTTTTGTTTAGAAAATTTTTGAATATTTCCTATGTTAAAATCAAGTGGTGACCCCTGGGGCGGGGTCACTTTTAACCCCAGGGGTCATGATTTGATTAAATTTAGTAGAGGTCCACTAGGCAATGCTACATGTCAAATATCTAGTCTGGCCCCTTCTGGTTTTTGAGAGAAGATTTTTTAAGATTTTACTATGTAAAAATCAAGCTGACCCCTGGGCGCGGGGTCATATTTGGACCCCGGGTCATGATTTGAACAATTTTGGTAGAGGTCTACCTTGACAATGCTTCATACAAATATCTATGCTCTAGGGTGCTTCTGGTTATGAGAAGAAGAGTTTTAAAGGTTTTCCTTTTCGGTTGCCATGGCAAACCAGTGTTCTTGCACGGAATTTCAATCTGTTGAACGTTTTTGAAGAGACCATATAGGAAACGTTCTCTGTGAAGTTTCCATCAAAAATTGGCCTGTTTGGTTTTAGGAGGAGTTGTTGGTTTAGAAGGTAAGTGTGGCCGGACGGACGACGGACGGACGCTGTGTGTGACGCGATCACAAACAGCTCACCCCGAGCACTTTGTGCTAGGTGAGCGTAAAATGTATTAATCAGTATTTACCTAATGTTGTGACCTTTTGGACATTTCATGAATTGTTAAAATGAGTGGGCGAAATCTTCAGCCGAGTAAATTAGATACTATGAATGTCACGTTAGACTGATAACTGATATTGCATTTAATTGTATTTGCGCATACAAGTCCAAAATTCCATCTCACAAATACACTTTGATGTGTATTGTAATTGAAATTCTCAAGACAATAAAACTAGCTTTTCATCACTCTATACATGACCTTGACTGCCAAATCTTTGAAATCTGAGAAACACATTACATTTTTCATATTATTCGAACACTAGAATTGTGTCCATGGGACACAGTGCCCCCACTAATGACTTCTATTATTGGACATAAGTTTTTCCAAGGTCTGGGGCCATAACTCCATACAATACTGAATGAATCCGGAACGCAAAACCCCAGGTGAACAATGCCACATGCTGACCAACATTCCTGTAAACTTTGGTGACGCTGGTCAATACTTTTGGAGCTAGGCGCGACACATCACTATAAATGGACCAATTTTTTACAAAGGTCAGGGGCCATAACTTTATCATGAATGAATGAATCCGGACGCGAAACCCAGGTGCACAACTACACATGCTGACCAACATTCCTGTAAAGTTTGTGCCTCTACGTCAAATTACTTTTTGTAGCTAGGCGCGACAAACATTCTCGGAAGGACGGACTGCACGGACGGAAGGAATAGGGCAAAATCTATTTGCCCCCCCCCCCCACCCCATAAAAAGCAAATTCTCAGTTCCCACTCTACTTGTAGTGTTATTGCAATAATTTCATACCACTGCAGAAAGGTGCATTTTTACTCTTTACAAAAGTATTTTTTGATATCTACCAATAAACTCATTGCCACTAATCGATTGTTACTTTCATCTGCATATACAGGGTGATGAGATGCATCAAAAAACCTTTTTATTGGTTAATATATTAAAACAACACAATTGTAATTTGTGACTTATTGACCGGTGCCACCAACATGCCAATAAACACCCTACAAACTGAGGTGTCCACAAGAAAGACCACAAAATCACACTCAATTGGTGGTAATAATACTTGACTATAAAAAACCAAAATTGGATCTTAATTGATCAGCTTCAAGAATTTACTCCCTGAGCCTGTGACAACGATTCCTGTATATTGTAAACAATTAGAGCCTACTAAGGATATATCTTATATTTATTCAATAACCATTCCCCCTATTAAAAGTGAAAAAAAAAATAAAAAAAAATAGTAAGTCTAAAGTGTAATTGTAACTTTTTCTACCAGTTATTTTAAAGCTCATTATCCCTTTATTTAAAAGGTGGCTGCCACATTTTCATTCTTAAATATTAAATTATATTAATTCCTTTTAAATCCTATAGCCTGATAATTAATTTTCAATTTAGGTCTGTACTACTACCAGTGATTTTTTTTGGAAAAAATAAAGGTGCCTGTAAAGCACTAGTCCCCAATTGATAATATGTTTTCCTATGATATAATCATAAAGGAAGTCACCCAGGCTGATAAGCAAATTTTAGTGTAGCTAGTAGAATAACCATGATGTGGGAGAAGAATCTAGTTATAACAATAATAGTATGTTTTTATTAGTTCTGACTAACATAATCAACTTTACTGACACTGTTTTTATTTTCTGATGGTTGCATCAATTAACAGCAAATAAACCTCTCTGAGCTAAAATTTCTTAGCTATTTTATTTTACAACTGGGGCTCTATGACATAAAATGTCATTGTGCCTGTTTCTTAGTCCAACTACTTTGACGTGATCCTAGAAAATACCTAGATAATTTTTTTTTCATATGCGCAATATCCCAACTAGCATCAAACACTCAAAAGACCAAAATAATTGAAGTCATTTCCAATGAAATTTTGATTGCTGTCACTGTGGACGCTTTACATGCTAAATGATTATTTCAGGAATAAGCCAGTAATCCAAATAAATCTTACATGTATCGAAAGGGGATTCAATTCGTCACTGATTTATGTAAAAAGAATCAAATAGTATCCAATATCATGAATTTTCAGGTGTATATACTGCACAGATTGATGTTTACCATGTACAGCGCAAGCAATAAAGCCAAAAACTTTATACAACTGTCATCCTTCATTATTTTGGGCCTTCTTAACTGTTGATATTTAGATTGCCAGTCACAAATGTAAAACAATCTGAACATCGAATTATTTTGACTAGCCTGTTTCTCCTCAATTCAAGCCTTCTAATCGATTTGAGTCCTTGTGTATTTAGGGAAGTTCATGCTCATGTTCCATGATCTTCTATCATGTCATCAGAAACTTGTGTTATTTACATTTTAACTTGGCCCTAAAAATTGAAGAAGCTCAAAACAAGGAGAAAGCAGCATAATTTAATCTCAATCCACTCTTGTGCCTGACCCTTATGGCTTTGATACTGTTAATTTGTGTACAATAAATCAGTTAGAATCACTACAAATGAAAGACCCTGTTAGTTCTAGAATCAACTAAAAAAGGGTGAATCAAAGAAGTATAACTATAAAAGCTCTTTGAGTGCATCAAGCAAATCATGCTTAACGGATCCATTGAAGTTCACATGAAATCAAATATATTAAGATTGAATATAATAAAATAAATCTATACTTACCAATAAAGCAACGAAAATGCACCTGACCACCATATTGCATATCATCCAGCGCGTCACTAAACCGTGTAATGTCACTAATGCTACAGCGGGGGATAATGGATTATTCCATTGTATTACACGGGTATATCGAGATGATAGTGACATAGATTTTAATATTTTTTCTCTTTCCTATATATTTTTATACCTTTAAGAAGTCTGAGATACATGAATAATTACTCTCTTAATATTACTTTCGTATTTTCGATGCAATAACTATAAAATCAACGGTTAGTTTTACCGGATATGGACCAGTCAAACAGAACACACCTTATCTCGAAAATGGAATGTTCGGATTGGGTTAACTGGTTACACAGCGGCCTACGTCACTACGCGCAAAGCTGTCAGAAGTATCTCTGGTGTAATAGTTTAAAAGGTCTTAAATTACAAACTAAATCTACAAAATATTTCCATCATGAGTTGGTACTTGGAGAAAGTTGGCCATCAGATATTTGTCAACGTCGATGATGAGCGTAAAGGTGAAATCAACAACTTGAAACCTGGTTCATTGGGGAAATTGGAGGTAAGAAGTTACAGTAGCTCTACATTCAGTGTTAAAACTAGTTTATCAATTATTAAGTCTTACAGTAAGACAAAATATATGAAATACAGCATATCACTCTGATATAAAGAAGTTTGGGTGTCAACAGCTGTCAATTCATTGATTTTCAGTCTTACATCAACTGAGCAAAAATATTTTTCTGAAAGGCAATAAAATTTATATCTTTCTGATTAAAGTTAGATCTAATTATTAAGGTCTTAATATGTTGGTGGCTGAATTTAATCAAAACCTCGTGTATTTTTTTTTTAAACTTGCATTAGATTCTAAATCTGAACAGTATAGTTAAATATCTACATGAACATGGGTATTTAATTATGCATGCCACTTTCAAAGTGATCTTTCACTTACTAAGACATTTGTTTTCTGCATAAATCACAGTTTACCTTGCAAATTATGAAAGAAGGCAAATGTATAAAGTTAAAAAGCATGATAATATATATAAAGGTTGATTCTGATAATGTGTCATTGATCAGCAGGTTTTTGACATTTTTACTGTAATCATACTAAAGTTAACTATTTTGCATAATTATAAGACAAAAGTATCCATGGTAACCATGGGCTGGTTGAAAATCAGGTCTAAGTCCTTCCCAATACACGAGGTCATAAATATGTTGAAAGACACCTGCAAGAGGGTCCAGAGTAATAAAGACTTGCATAACATTACATCATTAAATTTTGTGCATTTTTGTGTTATCTTATACATGCATAAATTATTGGGAAACAAAAATTAATATTTAAAAATAATTCAGATTATCAACGTCAGCGGTCTCCATGACAAGAAGGTAGTTATAAGCAACCATTAAATAAGCATTAGGTGTTAAAAAATGTTTGTTGTTTGGTATCCAAATATATTCTAAATTTTTGGCCCTACTCTAAATGTTTTTATGGGAGATTTCTTTTTTCAACTTCTAACAAAAAGCTGCAAAACCGCACTTTCAAAATGCTTAAAAAAATTAAATTGCAAGGCCAGTTGTGTTAGAAATCAACTTACTGATGCCCAAAAGGCGTAACCACCTTATTCTTAAAAATATTAATTTTTTGACACATAAATTTCTGGAAAGCATCACTTATATAAAAGAAAAATCCAAATAAAAGTTTAAACATTTTTTTCCAACCTACCTCAGGTTTTTTTCTCCTGTAAATCTACCTCCGGTAAAAGGAGGTAATCCCAATGCAAAAAGGTATGGTTTTTTTTCCCAAAATTTGAATTTAATATTCCCCACAATGATTATAGGTTTTAGGAGTTGTTTGCTGTTTTAAGTTGTTTTGGGCTAGTTGTGTGTATATTTAGGTAAATAATACTGTTGAACAATTACTGAAATGCAATTCATAAATATTTCACACAAAAAAACCTCTTTATATAGATTTTGGTAATGTGCAAATTTTTCCAGTTAAGACAATTTCCGAGAGCATTTTCCCAATTCCAACAAAAATGATGGCATTCCCAAAATGATGACTAAAACGGCCTGCAGTACCTACCCAAATTTTTAGGCATGTTACTGGACATAAGAATTCTTTTAGGCCTTAGTAGGTAAAATGTCTTGATGTTACTGATATGGTATAAAAAAAAAACCAGCAATTGTTTTAGAGCTATCTGAATATCAAATAAGATATATTTTAACTTTCGGTTATTATTTTCATACAAATTTCAATATGTTTTTAGCTCATCTCTCGCATAATGACAGTGAGATTTTGTTAGTGCCCAACATCAGTCCTTCCACAATTTCTTGTGAACACAACAGAGACCACATTTTGCCAACAATTGTTATCAAATGTGCACACAACTTGTATTGGCATAATATCTTGGTTCCATTTGAAGATTGGCTAGATCTCATCACAGGTTCCAGAATTTTAACCCCTAAAGAGCCAAAATTTTCTATTTGGCTTTTGCACTAAATTGCATCTTAGTAATACAGAATTCGTTTAAAAAAATCATTTATGGTTTGATTTGATCATTCACTCAGTATATAATTATCTTCTAAAACGGTAACACTTAATTGGCATTCCATGATGATCGAATCTGTCAGATCCAGTCATAGGTTCCGGAGTGTAACAGCACCGGACTGACTCCTGAAAGAGCCAATTTTTGCTTATATATCCCCTAGGCGGAGCATTCTTTGGACTATCCTTTACATAATTTAAAGCCATATTGTTAAAATGATCATTACTTGTTCAGTATTTAAGGTAATGTAATTTCAAAATAATTGTTGTTTTGCCTTTAACTAATGCATCATTATGTTGGGACAGCCAGATTTAGGCACATGGGGGTAGCAGAGATCTATGATATTTGGAAGATGGTTTGATGCAAAAATATACATGTGCTTTGAACCATAAAGTACTAAACATCATGTTCCAATCATTGGCAATTGAGTTTGTATCATTTTCATGCCTTTGACTAAAAGCAAACATTCAGTAATTGAATTTGACTCATTAGTACTATAAACACAATTCCTAGAATGTGCTGATATTGCAACAGTGTCTGGCATGACATTAATTATAAATCTGTGAATTTATGTGTAGCTGTGTGATATTTTATTGAAATATTTTTCAATTAAAGGTCATATTGAAGTCTGATGAGATGATTGTTTTGGCATTGGCTGATTTCGAGTGTGGCAGCAGCTCTTTCAGTGGGAATTTTAGTGGTGTCAGCACTTCTCGAACAGAGTTTCTGAAAAAGTGGAGCAAGCTGAGTGAGAATGGTAAGTTGCTTGAATAGTGCATGTCAACTTACAGATTTCATGCGCGGATCCAGAGGGGGGGTGGGGGGGACCGGGGGTCCTGACCCCCTCTGGAAAATCATTAAAAACGGAAAGGAGACAAGAAGGAAAGAAAATATTTTTCGTAAAAGTGAACATTAGAAACGCATTCAAAGTATATTGGGGCTGCTGCTACATACGACCACGACATAATTCGTATTAATTATCTAAAAGAAACTAAGGATTGAAAATTTGTTTTTGATCTTTTTTTCCAAATTTAACAGGTTAGCCCATAAAAATGTGAAAATAAGGGGTATATTGTTTATAAAAATGCAGTGAAAAAGGTTTAAGTATATAATAATAAAATGTTATTAACAATTAAAAAATACACCACTAAATAATTTCAATTTTTTTCAGATGTTAGAGAACAGAGTGTAGAAGCAGAAATGGTGCCGGCGAAGCTGTCTGTAAATGGTATGAATGTAAATTTTATTTCATTGTTATGTTTAGTAGGCACTTCTTCGTATGATTGTGCACTGGTTGTTTTTGTTTTTTTGTTTTTTTTTGTTTTTGTTATTAATTTTATAAAAATTTTTTACATAGATATTGATTGAAAATTAATTTTGAAGGCACTTTTGGGTTACTTTTCAAATGCCTGATTGTTCATAATGCCTTCTATGCTTGATTTAAGATTGTTATGCTTCAACAATTTTTTTGCTGAGCATCACACTGTTAGTATGACGAGAAAATTATTTTACAAACTAAGGATGTCTCATGAAAATCTAGCTTAAATTTGCTAGTTTGCCATTTCAGTCCAGTTTCTAAAGAGTTCAATATTTGCAAACAGAATCACACATGTAACAGGAATAAATTTGCTCTGCTGCAAATATTTTGTAATGACTTTACCACTCTCTTTAACACATTAGCATACATGTACTTGTATTAAGCTACAGTAACATTTCTTTTATATTTGCAGGTCTCATTGAAACTGTTCTCAAAGACAACTTTATTGGTAAGTATTGTAACTTTTTTGAAAAGGTTTGTCCTGTTGAAAGGGTAAGTGTGCAATGAATATGTTTTTTAAGATTAAAAAACACAAGAAACACAAGTCCATTAGCAAGCATTATTTGCTAAACTATTGAGTACTGTATGCAGCAACTGTCAAAGTGATTTTTGCTTCACCATAAATTTCAAGCTTTGCTAAATGCAATTAATAGTGTTTTGTCAAGTGTAAACTGACTTTAAAAACGAAATTCTGCTTATAAATGTGTGGGGCTTAAGTTGGAAAAAATAGCTGTATTATCTTGCAAAGGAAAATAATTATTAATTTTATAATAAATATATAATATAATAAAAAACAAGTAAAAAAATCTCAAATGTGATTTTTGAAGTAATACAGTCAGACCACAATTATTTCCCCTGAAAATAAAATGCTCTAGGTAAATGCCTAAATAATAGCTTTTGAACATACTGCAGTGAATTTCAACCAGTTAAAATAAAATGACTGAGAGTAATATTAAGGTTATTGGCTTTTTAGCTCATTGAGCACAAAGTGCTTATGATGAGCTATTGTGATCTCACTGTGTCCGTCATGGGTGCTTTGTCCGTCTTTCATCAACTTTTTTGTTAGAACGACATCTTGTCCAACGGACTTGGACAATCAGTGAAGATACATATTGACTGAATTTATAACAAATTACCTCCCTTTATTTTTTATCTAAATCAATACACCTTAGCAGCATCTTATGAGATTGGTTTTTGAAACGTTATTTATGTCTTCCACTGGTAAGAAATAGTCTATTTAGATAACTCTTGATTGAACATGTTATTGAATGAATACTTTACTAATATATGGTTTTATAGAGCTTGAACTCTGTTCTTTACAGCATATATCATTGTTGTAACCTCCCCTGATTTTAATAAAATGGATTTATTTCGGTAAATATTTATAGAACTCATTTGAAATTTCAATATTGTCTTTTTAGCTGGACTAAGGCCAATCAGGGTAGGTAGCTTATGGGACAGTTTTTATGCCAAATTACCCTCCCTTTGTTTCAATTAAATGGGGTGTTTTCTCAGTAATTAAAGAAGATCTTGATTTGAAAATGTTCATTTGTATGCCTTCCAGATGGACTCAGGACAATCAGGGCTAGATAAACTTGTGACTGAATTTATGGACAAATTTACCTCCCTTTTTTTTAAGTTAAGAATATATCTCAGCAGCATATAATTGAGATTGTTTTAAATGTTATTTAGTCTTCCAGGGTAGGAATAGCCTGTTAGTACAAAAATGAAACATTTGAGCCTAGGACCCTCAAACTTTGTATGGAAATATTGGCCCTGGACTAGGTCAAAAAGGGACTGTTTTAAAGAAAAAGGTTATCCTGACGATATTAATAATGTGTATGCCTATGTGCTTATGTCAAAGCTTGATCATATCATTTTGAGCAATGATTCTCGGAGTGAGCGATACAGGGCCATCATGGCCATCTTGTTTAATATTTTAGCATCAGTGTTTTTATTTGAAACATGTGGTTTATATTACTCAATTGAGCGATTCAGGGTCATCATTACCCTCTTGTTTAAAAATGTTCACAGAAATAATTACTTAAGAATGATATAAACTGAGTCTTGCACACAATTTAAGGAAACTTCACACAAGTAATCAGTACCAAGCTTACTTGTGCGTGGTGCGTGCATACAGTCCACTTAATTATGCAATCTTGTGTGCATCAAATTGTAATATATTGTGTCAGTGCATGTGTAGGGTTCATTCATCACCTTCAGTGATAGCTCAAGTTCAATAAATTTCAATCTTATTTCAGGTACACGTGATGTTCATGTGTCAGTAGGTCTAAAAATAGAATAACCTTGTGACCTCTCTAGAGGTCCATATTTTTCATGAGTCTTCTGAAAATTGGTCAGGAATGTTTTTACACTTGTGATATCAGGTCAAGTTCGAACAACTGGTATGTGGCGCTAGTCAAATACTAGAGTCAGTAGATCTAAAAATAGAAAAACCTTGTGACCTCTCTAGAGGCTCATCTTTCTCAATGGATTTCATCTAAGTGGATCACACCTGTTCACCTTGATGATATATAGCGTCAGGTTCGAAACTGGGTTACGTGGGTGTCAAAAACTAGGTCAGTTAGGGTCTTAAAAATAGAAAAAACCTTGTGACCTCTCTAGAGGCCATATTTTCTCTAGAGTTCTTCATGAAATTGGTCTGATTTGTTTCTCCTGGATGATTTCTAGATCATGTTGAAATGGGTCTATGTGCGGTCAAAAAACTAGGGTCAGTAGGTCTGAAAATATTAAAAACTTTGTTGTGACCTCTCTAGAGGCCATATTTTTATGTGGATCTGTTTGGAAATTAGTCAGGAATGTTCACCTTGATGATATCTAGGTCAAGTTCAGAAACTGGTTTACGTTGCGGTCAATAAATAGGGCCTCAGTAGATTAAAAATAGAAAAACTTGTGACCTCTTAGAGGCCAGATTTTTCATGTGTTCTTCATGAAAATTGGTCAGGAATGTTCACCCTTGATGATAGCTAGGTCAAATTCGGAAAACTGCGGTTCACGTGTGAGGTCAAAAAATAGGGCAGTAGTATAAAAATAGAAACCCTGGGTGAGTCTCTAGAGACCATATTTCTCAATGGATCTTCATGAAAATTGGTGTGAATGTCAGCTTGATGATTACTAGGGCCAAGTTCGGTAACTGGGTCATGTGCGGTCAAACAACTAGGTCAGTAGGTCACAAAAAAGAGAAATACCTTGTGACCTCTCTTGATGCCATATTTTTCACGAGATCTTCAGGAAAATTGGGTGAGAATGTTCACCTTGATGATATCTAGGTAAAGTTCAAAGTTGGGTCACGTGCCGTCAAAAACTAGGTTCCATTAGGTCAAATAATTGAAAAACCTTGTGACCTTCCTAGAGGTCATATTTTTCAATGGATCTTCATGAAAATGGTCAGAATTTTTTTATTTTGATGATATCTAGGTCACTGTGTCAAATAGAAATAGAAATAACGACGTTCATACTCAGTTCAACACTAGGTCATGTGGGGATTGGTGAGCGATTCCGGACCATCATGGTCGTATTGTTATTAATATATTTGGAAGAAAAAAAAATCTGAGTATTCTGATTATCTTGGACGATACTATTCTCAGAACTTATGATTGTGCTCTAAATACCAAATGATTTACAAGTATTTGATTGAACATTTCATCACAGTAACCGGTGAAATATGACACTAAGGCTTATTCTAGAAAGAAAAATGGTTGGAGACAAAACTAATTCAGTAAATGATCTTTATTATGTTAAAAACATTTAGAAAGATTTTGTGAAATTTAATGTAACTGAATTATGCTGATGAAATGATATAGACATTAATACTAAGGGTCCTGTTTTTAATTAATTCCCCTTGTGAGAAGTATAAAATAAATCAATCGGTTTTCTTATTTTAACATTTTCCTTTAGTGTTAGTCCTGAGTTCCAATAACTTTGCAAAGCTAAGATTTTGGTTGATATTGGGATCTTTTCAAAGGCATTAAGAGACTTTTTCTTTAAAGTTAATAATGACGCAAATTTGACATCATTGCAGGGAAAATTTTAACAAACTGATCAATTTTTCAAAGCTTGAGAACTGGTTTTACTCTAAAACGTTAAATGAATGTGATAATTCAAATGTTTTCTACACAGTCTGTATTTTGAGTTTCATTCTTTAGCCTACCTTATTGTTTGTTACTAAAGAATGACACAAAATTTGTTATACAAGTGATTTACCCTTGGGTTTTTATAGAATAGGAGGAAGCTCCAGCAAAGAATGTCACAGCATCTGCAGATGGCCAGGCTTCCAGAAGAACTGTTCCAGAAGGTGATTGAGACAAATGCAAAGAAACAGGTGTCTGAGAAATTCTTCAAATCAATGCTTAGAATTGACAACAACGATACTTATGGTGAATGTCTCGACATCCTTCTTACAGAAGGGCAAAGTGCCTTCAAGAGCAAGGTGTAAGTAAAGAACAATTTTTTTTTTCTGGTTCAAAAATAGTGTTGTGATCAGAACTTTATATAGTATAACAATGCAGTAAAAATTTAACAATGCTTTCATTAAAAAAGAAAGCACCATATGTTAGGAAAAGTAGTTGTTATACTTAAAATGGTAGCAGTAGGAAGTTGTACAAGGAAGAAGTAGCAATATATGTTTGAAGGTTTTATTTGTTTGCTTTTTATGAGATAGCAGTAAGAAATCAAATTCTGAGATTGTAAGCAGTAAAGGTAAGAAGTCCATTTCCATACTATATTAAGTCAAATGAAGATGTAGTTCATTAAGTGTGTATGCAGGAAGTGGCAAGAAAGACACAGGGAATGGTGGTAACACACACCCCCCAAAACATTGAACGCCAGATAAATTAAGTAAAATATTACGAACTTCAGCAATTCCAAGCAGCTTATTAATTTTTTAAAATATAGAATTCAAGGGACTTTGTTGCGGTTTTTTTTAAAGTTAGCCTAATGGACACTGTATTGTTACAGCACTTTGTTATTGAAAAATAATGGGAATGGTTATCTTTGCCACCTAATTTGATCTAATTGATCTATTTTTCTATTCCATTTATTATTAGAAATTAGATTTTTATTGCTCATTTATATAATTAAACTTTTTATTTCTAAATTAAATTTGTTCAAGATCGCTAAATGGTACCCAACTATTAAATTTTTCACTATAACCTTTCCATTTTACTAAAGCTTGTTTTTTCTTATAGTCTCGTCTAATAACTTTTTCTATTCTAAAAACTTCTTGTGTAGTAGGTAAAAGTTCTTGTTCATAAAATGAACCTTGAATTATTTCATCATTTAAATCTTTAATAGTGTATGTTCTGGGATTTGTATTATTAATTTTATAAATTATAAATATTTCCTCTGTCCAATTTGGTGTATATCCTTTTTCAAAATGTCTTTTAAGTTTGCTTAAACGAACTCGATCACCAATTTTAAATTTTGCTTTGCTCTTTGATATCTTTAAATCACCATATAAATTAAAGTAAACAGTACCTTTATTTAAGTTTTTACTAGCTTCGGTTGGTGTTATTTTTATACTAGAATGTTTTGTTTTGTTATATTTATCAACCATATCCTGCAAATTATTTAAATAAGTATAAGTATTATTTGCTGTAAAATATTTCCACATTATTCTTTTTAAACTTCTATTAAATCTTTCAATAACTACAGCCTTTCCTTCATTAAATGTATGGTACATATTAATTTTATTTTTATTCAAAAATGATTCAAACTTTTTATTATAAAATTCTTTTCCTTCATCTACCCATAAATTTACTGGTAATCGTCCTTCTAAAATTATTTTTTCAAATGCTTCAGTAACAGATTCTCCAGTTTTATTCTTTAATGGAATAACCCAAGCATATTTACTAAATATATCAATAACAGTTAACAAGTACTTTACTCCTTTATTATATTTTGAAAAAGCTTGCATGTCAACTAAATCAGCTGACCAAGTATCATCAATATCATTAACTATCACTCTTCGTTTCCTAAATTTCCTTTTAATTGGTTTGTGTAATTCTTCTGCTAATTCATCGCTCCATGTGATTCCGGGGGTATACTCTACCCCCTTTTCCCGTTTTTTGACTTTTGTTTTTGTCCCAATCCAAGTGTGTATTTCGTTTTAATTATAGGTTTCACAACTAAATGTTTTGCAATCTTTTCTCCAAATGTTTTTGGTTTAGTTTTATTTAAATTGGAAAGCATTTGCTTATCACATGTACCCTTTTTTACATCGCTGTCATAGCAAAAATCATGGTCCATACATACTGCATCCAGTTCATTGACAGGGGGTCCATTATCTAGGGGATTTCCTGGCCCACAATAATTATATCCTGGAAGTGTTAAACCTTTCTTAGGTAATAAAGGTAACATTGCTTTGTGAATATCTAAATTACCTCCTGTACTTTTAACAAACTTTGATTTCATCTTTCCACAAGATGAACAGGTAGCTTTTATCATTTTTCTCCCGTTTTTTGTTGTAACATAATGAGGATTTATATTATCAGTAAATTTTCTTTCTTTCAAACAATATATTTTATTCTGTAAACTCATCTATATCATATGTATTTAAAACTTTTAATTGGGTTTAAAACCTGTGGATTTTAAATTGTCCGACATTGACCAGTTCGGACCGAGGGTCAAAAGGTCAAATGAGGTTAGATTGACTTCGCACAAACAATTACTTTACTACTACAATATAACTTTACTTATAAAAATGATACTTTAGAAACTGTTGAAGAATACAAATATTTAGGCGTTTTATTCAGTAGAAGTGGTTGTTTTGTAAAAGCAAAGGCTCATATTGCAAACCAAGCTACCAAGGCTATGTATTGTCTGATCAAAAAGTCAAAACACCTTCAATTACCGATAGATATGCAAATTGATTTGTTTGATAAACTAGTAAAGCCAATTTTATTATATGGCTGTGAGTGTTTGGGTTACGGTAACAATAGTGTACTAGAAAAAGTTCAATTAAAGTATCTTAAACATATATTGGGTCTTAAGTCAAGTACACCCAATTGCATGGTATATGGCGAAACTGGTGTTAAACCGTTACATATTGATATTGACACCAGAATGATAAGCTTTTGGTCCAAATTAGCTGTACCAAATGTTCTAAAATTATCAAACACGTTGTATTATTTACTACTTAGAAAATTTAATAATTCTGTCAATGTAAAAAGACATACTTTCCAATGGATAAAACATATCCAAAACATTTTTGTTGAGTGTGGTTTACAGAATGTCAAAAATTTTCCTAACCATAAATGGTTGATTAAATGTGTAAAACAGAGATTATCTGATTTATTTTTGAATGAATGGTATTCCATAGTAAACAATTCGTGCAAATGTAAAAATTATCGAATGTTTAAGGAAACATTCCAGTTTGAACCATATTTAGTTAATACACCTCATAATTTACTTAGATACGTAATCAAATTTAGAACTCGAAATAACCGACTGCCTGTTGAAACAGGAGGCTGGAATAGAACTGAGCTTCACCTACGTAAATGTACTCTTTGTAATTGCATAGGTAGTATTGGTGATGAATACCACTATATATTAGAATGCAAAGAATTATCAGTATTGAGAAAAAGACATTTAGAACGTCAATATCATAAACGTCCAAATGCAATTATGTTTAAGTCTATAATGAATATCGATTCGAAACAATGTGATAAATACCGACACTTCTGTGTATTTATTAAAGAAATTATCAAGAAATTTGTCAACCCGTAGTTGAAATTGAAATTATTTGATTGTAAATATTGCAAATATTGTGTTCATTATTTGTTGCTTTCAAGCTTTGTATGTGATGAAATGTATGGTAAAGGTAAAAGGTAAAGGTCTTGTTTATTATAGTGTCACCCCTGTTGAAAGGGCCAGCAAATTTTGACTTATGAGACACCTTTTATTGTGCGTACCAATTACCTCCCAACTTCTACCACTATGCCAGGCGCCAGGCGGATAGAAATCGGTAACCATTCATTTAACTAGCTCGCGGCTCACGAACCGGCCATTTCGGAATGAGTCCCATGACAAACATCCCCCGGACGAACGCTCCCCATGGGGCTCGAACCTTCGACCTCCCGATCCCGAGACGGACGCCTTAACCACTGGGCCACGGTGACCGGTTTGTATGTAAAATTTTAGTATTATGTATAACGTCTCTCCCTTACATATTATATGTAAGATGATTTGTTTGCCTCTTGTATGTCTAATGTATATATGTGTTTGCCTCATGTATTTCTAATGTATATTACGTTATAGCTCATATTGTCATGCATGTCATGAATTGAGTATTAAATAAACTGTTAAATAAACTGTTCATACCAAATTGCACCTGAAGAACTTCAAGTGTTAAATTAAAAAAAAATCAATCAGCCGTGAAGTCAGTAGTCCCACAACGGCCGTTTGAAAGGCTATATCTTGTGCGCGTCTGTTGCATTGTAACATCCCAATTTGGCGCTCGCGCTGAATTTGATTCAGTCGTGTGGTGCAACCAACAATATTTTTTTTTAACTTTATACTGTTTTTCGAGTGAGTCAAACATCAATATTTCCAATGACAATAAAATTTTACAAAGAAAATCTTTAATTACACGCACACGTGAATTTCGTGCAAAACGGCTATTGTGGGACAACTGACTTCATGGTTGATCGATTTTTTTTTTAATTTAACGTGAAGTTCTTCAAGTGTAATGTGGTATGAAAAAAAAAAACAAGTGAAATTCATTAAATTAAGTTTTTTTTTTTTAAAAAAAAGCCCCAGTTATACATCTGGATAGATTCTTTTGCTGTTCAGTATATTTGCTACTTCTATTTTATTAGTTTCGTTTGTGTTAATGTGTACCTTCCCTCAGTCGCACTTTCAAAGATACCCAATTTCCATGTTCGGCGCTGTAAAGGCGCGAGCGTTTTTTGAATATGGATTTTCTTTCTGGGCTGTTTTATTTTATTATAAATCATCTTTTTGATAAATATTGGAACTTTTCAAACAAAACACTAATGGAAAGATCTGTTTTATAGAGACGTTTAAATGAAGTAAGAATTTTGGAAAATGAGAAAGAAAATTATTATAACATGGCACATTGGTGTTTCTTCTTTGTAATACGCATTTTATTATGTTAGCAAATGAATCTCATATGATCAAGGTAATTCGATGCATATATGGCGTGCATGACAAATTCACGTTCAACACTTTTTTCTTCGAATCATTTCTGCATATGAAAATATTTGCTAAAAAATGAAATATAATACAAGGGCAGCGGTGGTCTAGTGGATAAGGTGTCGGACGCTCAATCCGGGGGGTCGGGGGTTCGAGCCCCACTGGGGTCACGACCATGCCTTCTCATATGACACCAGTACTGGTTTTTCAAGGAAGCGGACACGAGAGTGGTTCTAATAAGATTGAAGCTTCCATCACAATAGGTAAAACAAATTAGTATAAACTAACAAAACTTCAGTCTGCATCTCAAGAAAAATACCTTATACGTTACGCATTTACTCTGCTTAATGTTTGCTTTTGTGTGACTACATCTGTTTGAAGTCGAACAAATATACCTCGTTTATTTCGTTTGATTGTGTCTTAGGAACTTTGGAAACATTGTTTCAACAATTATCAGGCAATCATAAACAAAAGGTTATTTAAAGTCACTTGTATTAGGTTTTAGGGAAACTAATTTGATTTGTTTTTGCTTTTATGTGATTGTCGGAAGAATCAATACGAGTGTACCGATTGCTTTATTCTTCAAATGACGCAAATGAAATCAGTCGGAAATTCTGTTTCGCTAAAAAACCCTTACTTTTCGGAAAATATTGTCTATTCTGTATGTGCGTGTTCACTAGGTTTATCTTAAATAAATTTGTATTAAGATTGGGGAATGGCGTGACGTACCTCAGAAATTTTGATACATAAGTTTAACAAAATGAAAGCAATATTCTTATAAATAAATCATTTAATTTGTCAACATATTATAATCATTTTATGCTTTAAATGACAAAAAGGCTATTTATAACAGATTAGCTTTACAGCTTTTGATCATTTGTAAGCTTTACACTGACGAGATATGAAAACGCAACAAACATATGCCTGTGTATATGCCTCTTAACCTATTGTGTTAATTTTACAGTCTGGGTATAGACTATCGAGATCTGTA
Organism: Mercenaria mercenaria; assembly: GCF_021730395.1. Lineage (NCBI taxonomy): Eukaryota > Metazoa > Mollusca > Bivalvia > Venerida > Veneridae > Mercenaria > Mercenaria mercenaria. Next base: position 25,997,984 of record NC_069371.1, on the reverse strand, counting down.
TGTGTTGAACATTTCAAGGTAATGCTTTTTGTAGTAAAAATATATTCATTCGTTGTACTTTCCTTTTTTAAAAGAATATCATAAATCGCGCTTTAGTATATTCCTTAATTTTCGGGACCTTATCACAGGCCGTAACAGTATTAATAACATTTTTGTCTTTTATATATATTACTCATATGAATTTAAATCAAAATTAAACAAAACCTTGGAAGCACACACTTCATACCAATGTGTATAGCACAGAATACATACTTTGTATATACATTTGTTTAGCATAGATTACATACAGTAACTTTACGTGTCCTTCTGTATAGCATAGGTTAGACACTTTGTATGTATATGTGTAAAACATAGAACATAGAATACACACTGCATGTATATAGTATGGCATATGACCCACACCTTGCATGTGCAGGGGTATTGCACAGAATACGCAGTTGCAAGTATATACATGTATGTATACAACAGAATAGACACTTTGTGTATATAGCACTGAGTACATACTTTTCTTGTACATAGGTATAGCAAAGAATACATGCTTTCCATGTACATGTGAATAGCACAGAATACACACTTTTAATATAAATATGTGTAGCATGTAACAGAGAAATGTTACCTAAAGTCTCAGAACAATCTTAGAAGGTAATTAGGTTGACAGACAGCTCCTATACGCTAATTTATTACCGTTAGACATTTTAGGAGTCTTGAAGTATCTCTGATTCTTATCATAGTTACGTGGGCCACAACGCAGCTATTGAATATAGACAAGTTTATTTGAAATCGAATTCTTTCTTGTAGATATGTATCTTTCTGGTATGTCATTATCTTATTGCTAAATGAGCGTTTTGTCATGTTACTTTAATATGACTAAATACCAGCTTGTGTTTGTTTAAAACGTCGATGTAATGAAAACAATACAAAATGAAATATGTTTTAACATGTATTGAAGTAACATATGCTACGTCATTGAACGTATCTTAAGGAGGTAGGTTACCTTGTTACCAGGGTAAATTCAAATTAGTTGAACCGCAGTGATTTTTTGTATTTCGTATAATTTAATGTTTTAACTGCTACAATCTCAGTTCCGTTTATCTCTGTCCCTTCAAGTACAATTTTTGTCCAGGTTTGAAGTACATGACCCTCTTAAGGTATTTTATATAGAAAGAAGAAGGAAAATATGGATATTTAACACTTTTCAGTGTATTTTGGTTTCATTGTTATCCGTAGAAGTCTGCATAATTAATAGTTTTACTAGTATGCGCATTAGCTTTCTAATAAAAGCTTAAAATGTATATGTCGCGGGGCTCGTGTTTCCATGGTAACGCATTTTCTCACATTTTTCAACAATTATGTATGAAAACGGGTTTTTCGACGGCTTCAGTGCCATTATGTTATTGACCAACATGGAATATTTGGGTAATATGATTAGCAAAATACCAAGCACTTTACATGGTACTATGTTTTTCTTAAAGGTTAGAGTAACCATGGCAACAGAGATGTTTAAAATAGCTTATATGTTGCTTTTTATCGTAATTTCTTATAAAAAAATATTATATAAAATTATCTTTCTTGTTAATGTAGCTTTATAACATCTTATTTCTAACGTTAGTAATATTTTCGTATGAATTGCAGTTAATTTAACAAATTTCACAGCTTAAAATACTTACAGCAGTGCCCGTCGTCTGACATTTTTATTGAAAAATCGTTCTGCATGCTGCTATTATTCTCATGGATATTGTTGAAATGAAAATAAAAAGCCGAAGCTGTGTTCCTTAAATAGACCAGTGTCAACCCTTTTGAATTTTACAATTAAACATATAGGTCACGGGCTTCGTTTCCATGGTAACATCAATTTAATTCAAGACACCACAATTTCATACTGAAATTTGAACAATTTTAGAGCTTAGTTTAAGTATTTAAGTAACACATTATCAACGGAAACTGGGAAATAGGTATAACAAATCAAACTGCCCAATTTTTATTTGTAAATGACCGTAATAAGTTACCTTTCAGCCAACTATATTCCCAATCACATCAGTTACCATCATCCATTTTCTAACATTCCGCATAACATTTCAATATAATTACATAAAGGAAGCAAAATATTGATCATTTTTCAGAGCAAAAGACTAATAAAAAGTATTTCAGCAAATAATGGCTGTTTAAAAATAGTTCAAATAAAGAAAAAGCACAGAATAACGTACTTTCAAAATAAAAGCTATTAATTTTGCGCGGTAACTGACACGTAACGTCATGACGTCAATGACGTCATTTTAAGGCAACAATGTTTTGGAGCGTTTCTGCGGCAATTCATTCATTATTTCTGCATTATTAAACCATTAAACATAAGATCGGAGGCAGGTTCAAGATTTATTTCCAGAAGAATGGATATACAAACACATTTAGTTTGTCGTAAACGTCGTCGTAAATCGTCAGGTTAGCTTCCGGTTGGACATGCGCACTTACAAATATCAAGGTAACCTACCTCCTTAAACAAAATGCAGCTTGATATTTCTATGTCAGATTGAATAACTTCCTGTTTAATCAAACCTTCTACATGTATTAGTTTGTGCAATAAATCATGTTTATAGACTTATTTTCTTTTCTCTCCTAATGAGTATAACGAATGTCATATTCCTAAATTTCGTTTGTGTGTCTAAATGTATTGAACGATGTCCTTAGCTAAACTTCGTTGAGTAAAATTGTTTTGTCGTAATGGAAGGGAAACAAATGCGGTGATAACATGAAGTATGAGTCCAGAAGTTGTCGTTAGTGTGACGAATTGATTCCTACATGATATACATGTCATACTGCATGACACTTATCAAACGGAAAATTTACATGACAATACCATGACTGTCTAGAAAACAGTTTCCCTCTTTTCGATATGGATCAAAGTGTCGAAAACGCAACAATATATGTAGAAAATATCAAGTGATAAATTTCCGCCATTAAGATGTACTAATTTGTTAAAGCGGGGCTAATCATATAATTGAAACCAGTATATTTTTATTTGATCATGCACTTAAAGTTAGGTTGGAGGCATATAAAGGCCACTAAGTCTTTATAAATTTTATATAAAAAAATGTGTTTCAGCCTGCTGGTCATTGTGTCTCTGACAAAGGCACAACTAGCAATTCTGTGAAAAAGATATTTCTCAGAATGTAAGCAATATTCTTATAAATAAATCATTTAATTTTTCAACATATTATAATAATTTTATGCTTTAAACGACAAATAAGCTATTTTCAAGAGGCTAGCTTTACATTTTTTGATAATTTTGTCTTTCAAAAATTGAATAATAATTACGCTCGGTCACTGTTATAAGTATACTTATACTCTTTGTACTCTCCTTTTTTAAAAGAATATCGTAAATCGCGCTATAGTATATTCCTTAATTTTCGAGACCTTATCACAGGCCGTAACAGTATAAGTAAAATAACACATTTTTGTCTTTTATATATATTATTCATATGAAATAAATCACACGCTCCAAACGCATGTGTATAGCACTGTATACAGACTTTGTATATAAATTTGTTCAGGCTAAGCATAGATTACATACTTTACGTGTCCTTCTGTATAGCATAGGATAGACACTTTGTATGTGTGTAAAACATAGACTACACACTTTGCATGTACATAGGTATGGTATATGACACATACCTTGCATGTACAGGTGTACTGCACAGAATACGCACTTGAAAGCATAGATGTATAGCACAGAATAGACACTTTGTATAGCACCGAGTACATATTTTTCGTGTACATAAGTATAGCATAGAATGCAAGCTTTCCATGTACATGTGAATAGCATAGCATAAACACTTTACATATAACTGTGTGTAGCATCTAATTGAGAAATGTTACCGAAAGTCTAAGAACAATCTCAGAAGAAAATTAGGTTGACAGACAGGCCTCCTATATGCTAATTATTTACCCTTAGATACTTTAGGAGTCTTGAAGTGTCTAAATTTCCGAGTTATCATTAGTTACGTGGGCCACATAACAGCTTTTGAATATACACCAATTTATTTGAAATCATATTCTTTTTGTAGATGTGTATCTTTCTGGTATGTCATTATCTTATTACTAAATGAGCGTTTTGTCATGTTACTTTATTATGACTAAACACGTCTTTGTTTGTTTAAAACGTCAATATAATGAAAACAATACATAATGAACTATTGCTAACATGTATTGAAGTATTGATATTTCTATGTCATTGAACGTATCTTAAACAAAATGCAGTTTGATATTTCTATTGGACTGAATAACTTCCTGTTTAATCCAACCTTCTACATGTATTAGTTTGTGCAATACATCAACATTAAATTCTTTATCATGTTTATATAGTTATTTTCTTTTCTCTCCTAAAGAATCTAACAATTGTCATATTCCCAAATTTCGTTTGTTTCTAAATGTATTGAACTGTGTGCCTAGCTTAACTTCGTTCAGTAAAATTGTTTTTTCGTAATAGAAGGGAAACAAATTCGGTGATATCATGAAGTACGAGTCCAGAAGTTGTCGTTAGTGTAACGATTTGATTCCTATGTGTTATACGTGTCATAATGAATGACACTTATCAAACGGAAAATATACATGGCATTCCTATAACTGTCTCTCTTTTTGATATGGATCAAATGGTCGGAAACGTGACAATATATGTAGAAAATACCAAGTGATCAATTTTCGCCATTAATATGTGCAGGGCTAATCATATAAATGAAACCAGTAAATTGTTAATTGATCATGCACTTTAAGTTAGCTTGAGGGATATAAAGACCACTAAGTCTATAAATTATAACAATAATTGAACTAGGAATTCTCTGAAAAAGATATTTTTACGAATATTATCTCAGTACTTTTATTGCAATATTTAAACTATTTACTTGACTAAATGTAAAGGTATTACTATAAGTACAGTAACTGTAGAATGGAAGACAAATGTTGGATATGCTGTGTTATTGGTTTTTCCGTCAAATAAAAAAAGCGATACAATCTGGCTGCTTATTGCAGGTGGCTGCTTTAGACAATTTGGTAATATAAAAACATTCAATTTCAGAAGTTGGCTGATTGACTGCTTAAGACGCGCGACTGCTTAATACAGTCGGCAACTTCGGCAGTTTCAAACGTATGATGTTAATATTGCGAAAGCATGTTGATGAAACTTTTGGAACATTTTGTGAAACTTCTTACATGACGTCTGTATAGGACAAGAACAATAAAGCTCCATTTTTCCAAAATTCAGTTCTTAGACTAATCCAATGTCTTCTTCTAAATCGTCTTGTGTTTTCAAGTTGGAAAGATACTGATCAAAGGGGATACTTATATAAGGAATCAGCTCCAAGTAAATTATTTAATTCCTTATTTTAAATTGTGAATGCATGTGAAAATAATTAAACGTAAATCTATCAGGTAAACAGGAAATAAAATGAATTATTTTTTCCGTATGTTTCATATTTGGTACCAAACACCGACATGTAAGTACAATCTTAACCTTACATATAAATACATGAGAAAAGATACAGAACGCTTAAATTTTGATTACATTTTTGGAGAGTCTATCTCTATCTTGTACTTCTGATGATTGATATGTTGGTAAATGAAGATGTTCTTAAATCCATTTCAATGAGATAAAATGATATGAATTGATTTGATACACGTTCTTTCAAGTTTAAAACAAATACAGAAGCAGTATGGTTTGTACTGTTTACCGTCAACAAGTTTAAATAATCACCTGGTGAGCTCTTACCACAATGGTAATAAAATATTACTTTAAAGGTGGTCAATCACATTTAAACAACATTTAATGACATTTTCTACTTTTTGTATATTCTGGTAGAGAATTATTTAAGGAACAAAAAGACCGATTACATAGAGTTAGATTCCTATTTGAAATGTATATTTTATTATTTTTATAAAATTTTGTAATTACTTCCCTTTAATATGAAAGTATATAAAAGCTGAGTATTTCTTTTTATTTCGATACAATGTCTAGTTTTACATTTGCATTTGATAGACATATCAACTATTGAACAATATGAACCAAAATGCAAGTTTTAAAGCTGTGTGTAGCTTCTGAATTCATTTATTTCCAATCTATCTTGGTTGCGCAACCAAGATAGGCAAAGGGAGGTAATAATAATTTTTCAAACTTGCGTTTCTAATGAATTCCATCTAAATACATAATTTTTAATGCAAATATTTTACAAATATATTACAATATGTCTAATATTTATACATTTCCTTAGGCAAAGTATGTTTATCAAATTTATACTTATGATAAAATAACTCTATCTTGGTTGGGCAACCAGGATAGGAAAATGAAATTTTAAAAATACCTCTAGTGAAAATCTAATTTGTATTAAGTGTTAAGTGAACATAAATAAGTGTAAATGATCAGATGCTAAAGTTTCGAACAAATCCGTTACATGGCCAAAATCTGATTATCCACCTTTAAGTTCATGAAGCGCCCTTGGATCACATGTTTTTTTTTTTCACGTAGGTCCTTTAAACTTCACCAGCATTGTTTGAGTAAAAAGTATGCCAGAATAGTGTAATAAGGAACCGGATTTGCTTTAAAAACATATTAATTGAGATCGGAACGCTGTAAAGCTAATCTAAGATAATCTAGTGTATTACATGTGTTACAGTTAGACAATATATGCAAAGGACTTTGTCAGTAGGTTTAATATATGCTATCATACTTTTTCTCAAGAATTTATTCTTAAAATCGTTTTAATGACTTTAACAAAAGTAGATGTTCAGGTTTGATATCTATAACCGTGACGGTATATGTTATACAGATATTTAGCTTGATTCATAATATATGATACTGTTGGTGTTCATGGTGTGTGTGTGTGTGTGTGTGTGTGTGTGTGTGTGTTTTGTTTTTATTTTGCTGGCGTTAACCACGTAAATATTTCTTTTTTTCAGAGACTTGAAAACTGTTTTCAAAGCTAAAAGGCATTTATATGATCATCATTAACTAACCTTATACTAAGAATTACATCATCGCTTAGAAATGCCCCAGCCCGCTTAGCTCAGGGAGAGCGCAGATCTACGGATCGAGAGGTCGTGAGTTCGATCCTAAGCGTAGCGGTTGTTGACAGTGTCAATTTGATTAAAGAAATTGTGTCTGAAATCATTCGTCCTCCACCTCAGATTCATGTGGGGAAGTTGGCAGTTACTTGCGGATATCATGTTTGTACTGGTACAGAATCCAGAACACTGTTTAGGTTAACTGCCCACCGTTACGTGACTGAAATACTGTTGAAAAACGGCGTTAAACCTAAATCAAACAGACAAACAAATAATTGCATCATCTTTATTCATAATCACTTACTTAGAAACAGCTAAATTCTCTGAAGGACGAAACGAGCTTAATCTTAATATTTTAAACTGGAAGACAAAGCCTTAATCGTGCACGCTGTTTGTCTCGTTAAATATTGATTACCGGTTGTATTGCTCACCGTCGAACTAATAACTCATCTTGGTTATTTATCTTATCTGCGTAGATAACATTCAAATCTGAGCACTTTTATCTCAATAAAAATAAGCATACCCAAAATATGAGTGAACGCGCATGATGTTAGCATGTGTTATTTAATGCTTACATAGTCTATAGTTCTCATATTGGATTCGGAAAATATCTGTAAGAAATTTTGTTTTAATTGTACATAATTAATTAACACTATATTATTTAGTAAGAGTATAAAAAAGTACGCATAATAGTTACGTATGATATAGCTGTATATGTTTGCAAAATTTGTAAATTTGGGATTGCATTTAAATTTGATTTAATCAAATGTTATTATATTTTCACAAATATGCATCAAGCGTACATCAGTTTTGATTTACAAATTTAGGCCAGAAGTATAACATTATCAGGGGCCCTCCATGCAAAAAAAAATATAAAAAATTGGACAATTGAAATCATGTAAATTATATGAGATAAGTAAAAGTGTTGATATGTATCAATTTGATTGCATTGTTACTTCTATTTTTAAATGAAATTATTTTTATCTTCTTCTACAAGCAAATATTTATTTTCATTTAGATAATGTACCGAAACTGATACGTAATATATAATACACCCCTGTTTCTATGTCGTGAACCTTTTAAAAGCAAATTGTACAAGCATATAAAAAAAGCTGTGATTCATTTCAGCAACATTGCTCTAAAACTATACTAAACTTAGATCTAGGTAGTGGTGTTTCATCAGCAAAATGCCGCTGTGCAGTTGTGGAGTGACCCACCAATGCAATTCGGGTCACGAGCATATCACTGAAGAACAGGCTGTAAAATGTGACTTTCTGGAAGCGGAGAGGTATGGTATATACATATTCAGCTTGGTTTTATTATTGCATTTTCATTCAAACTGTTTGTCTAGGGATTGGTCTAAAACAAAAGCGCATGCTTATAGATCAAATTAAAATTGAACAGTTTAAAACCTAAAAAGGCCATTGATTAAGATGGCATATCATCTCGTTTTGTTACGGACATTGCTTCCATCATTGTCCTCGTGCCTATGTTATTAATCTTAGTTCAGAGTTGTTCCTGATGGCGTAATGTCGGCACAATTGCAAGCTTGTCCACTGTTACAGAAAAATTACAAAACGAAAGTAGATCTAGGAAACTTTCGTCCAGTATCTATTCTTAGTGTTATTTATCATATTATATTAAAGTAATTTAAAGACCCCCTTCTCTGTTGTCTATGTTTTGGTGAAGCACAAGCTATATGCTTACGATTCTTGGATATCGGTCGCTGGTAAAACTTAATCCAATGTTGAAAAAAACAGTTTTATCGGAACTTGATTTAGTCAGCACGTGGCTCGGTGATGATAAATTGTGATTACATCTACATGTAGGTAAAACTGATACTGGTAAGTTCTAAGCCCAAACCGAGGTCACAATTTAAGCATAGTTTGTAATGGTCAATCATTGAACCAACCTCATCAGTTAAGTATGTTTGTGCTACTTTGATCTACATTTATCACGTGACTCAGGGGCTTGTCCGGTCAAATAAAAACGCCAGATAAAGGTTACAATATCACTAAAGGAAATATAAATATCTCACACAGCATACTAAGAATCTTTTAGTAATGTTTATCAGTCAGTGTCATTTGGACTGCACCTGTAGGTTTTGGTTTAAGTAACACGTAGAAGCTGCAAACAACCTAGAAAAACTAATGACGGTTGGTTTTAGACTTAGATTACATCTCTCATATTGACCCTTCACAGCTCAAAACTTTAAACTGGTTACCTGTATCCAAACGAGTTGATATGAAACCGACTCAATTTTTAAGATGGTAGCAGGTAAAACGCCTGAATATATGTGTGCACATTTTTATTTTCTTTAAAACTATCCACAGCCACAATACAAGGTTCAGGGAAAATGTCCTTTCACAATTCCCAAGGTCATGGATTTTGGTATAAGAAATATTTTCGCTTACATAATTTGCATTTTATGGAATAGGTTACCACCTACATTCAGTAATTAACCAAATGTCGACACCTAAAGTTGCCATCAATAACACTAATTAAGTCAACTGCTTTTTTGTTTTCGTTTTATTATCACAGTAATACAGTATATTCTATTATGTGTATACTCTAAGTGCATTCCATTGTTTAAAGCTTCCTGTGTTAGTTTTACTGGGCAGTCATACTGAATTGTGTTTAGCTTTGACATATCTTTAACTGTCAGGCAAATATTTTTTCGTCTTATCCAGTTCAGTGTCAGTATTACTTTTGATATTGTGCTTAAGCATTATCTATGGTAATTCAAATTTCTCTTTGTCATGCTATCAGTAGTAATGTTCACGGTGAAAATAAGGGCTTTAGTCTCTCTTTTCTGTTATCAATGGAATTGATGAGTATTATAAGGTTCATCACTCATGTTTATGATTTTATTTCGTGATTGCTGTTGTAACCGATAATAGATAAATCTATCATCTAAAATGTATACCTCGTAATGCTCTTGCACGTGATTACCGCTTCCTTCAATTTTTTTTCTCAAAAATTAGCTGATTGTCTTCTTAAAATATGCCAAAAAAAAGAGAAAAAAGTATTAGCATCTACCCGACTAATTCTAAAATATGCACATGCGTTAAATATAACGATAACATTGGTTAACGTAATCTGATCTTTCAATGCTATATATTTTATTTCAGCGTCGGAATAGAAACACTATAAATATTTGGAAAAAAATATATGAGAGCAATATAAAGTATACCTTATAATTTTTTTCTTCTTAAATAAGAAAAATTAGGTGTAAACAAATAAACCAAATACGATATTTAAGATAACAATTTCTGCCTTCCGGGTAGGCCCCTTCAGTGTCAAAATATTTGCGTCCTGGATATGTAACCAAGTTATGTTTAAGTGTATTACTTAACATTTTTTCATGTTATTATTGTCCTTTTATCCTTATCTGTACCGATTTATCTGACATTTTGAGCCCTCTGCTTTATCTTTTTACACAATTAATTGTTTTCATTAAAATAATTAAAATAGAAATCGAAGTTTTGTTATAAGCAGATTTAGAGCGTTTGATGATGGACTAAAAAGATACTAGTGCATTTATAAACAGCTTTAACAGATTACCAATGACAAAACAATTGTATAACAGAATTTTTAACTAACACGTGACTGTAATACCCAAAGCTTTCGTCTAAGTTTATTAAATGAAAGTGGCTTCTGTGGTTACTATACTTATCTAGCTATTATAGATTTCTGGTTGCTTAATCGTTGAGAACGATAACTCCGTGATGTTCAATCACACGACTCTAGTATTATCTGAACTGTCTTGCGACGTATCAAATATGCCTGAAACTAAAACAAAACTGTAAAAAAAAAGTAAAGTCGTTAAGATTGCTCAATATCTATTATGTTGTGACAATGTCTCATTTGAACAGATTCATGCGTTTTAGCTCTGGTGTTAAGCAACTTTGTCTGCGATTTTATGTGCCATATTATACAACACCTAAATAAAATGCCTAAGTAGTTAATAAGCAATATCAATCGAAGAATATACACAAACAAGTAGGATTAGACACGTATCAAAAGGCATTATTACTCACTCATAAAATACAAATCAAAACTACAAATACGTAAGCAGGTGTTAAAGTAACAACTATGGGGAGATATCATTTGATAAACTATTTCATAGTCAACTAGGCAATCATGCACAGTCAGTATCAGAATAGACTGCTAAAATCTTTCAGCATAATATCGAACTGTACATTTGATTTTTCCCCAGAAAATCGAATGAGATAAATCAGAAGCGAGAAGAACTGGAGGCAAAGCAACGTTCGAAAGAGGACAAATATCAAATGCAAAAAGAAGAATTAGATGTAAGACAAACGGAACTTGAGAATAAGTGGAAACTGAAGACCGCTGAAAATGAAACAAGACAACAAGAGCTTGAAATAAAGAGAGAAAAGCTCGAGATTAAAAGAAAGGAATTGGAACAAAAACATGAAGCGAGAATGAAAGCTCATGAACAAGCATTAGCAGAGCTTGCTGTCGATAAAATGATTGCCGAAAGAACGTAGGTATATGAAACATGTATGCTCACGCCTTATCTGTAATGTACTTTAAAAACTCTTTCATTAGTAAAAAAAAACTCATAAAAGAAAATACATTATTCAAAAAGTGTTGAGTAAGGAGACGTCTCAAGCATTCAACAGCCAACTCATCCTCATCATACAAAATGCTAAACAACATACAAAATGGAATGCACTTGAACCTTGGTCAGTGTTGCGTTTTCCATTACTACTCATGAACAGATTCGATCGAACAGAGTCTGCAATTTTTCCGTATTCTCGGTGCTTCCGAGGGATCTACTTTTCAGATTTTATTTCTAACTTCCCTCGATATTTTACGCCTACTAATGTTTTAAATTATAGTAAATAAATGAAGATTTGCAGACATTTAGACAAATATGGTGTTAATAACAAAGACATATTCAATAAAACTCGAATCGTGTAGAAGTTATTACGTCATTCACAACCTTTACCCATTGTTTAGACAGTCGCGAAAATGTAAATGTGTGTTTGGTTTTAATTCTGTGGGAAAATGCAATTGATAAAGATGCTAAGGTGTAGATACTTAATTAGTTTTCCCTGATATATTCAAATGTAAATTTGCTTCCAAGACAAAGCAAGATGAAGGATTATTGTAATGATTTATCTATTGTATAAGGACATCCGCTAGTTATTGGGTAAAGGTCATAAAATACATGAAACGATAGTATTTGTTGAATTTATTGAAAATTTCATATCTGATTAACAACCAATTTCCTGCATGTAATGTACTTTTATGAAAGTTGGAGGTGTGTAAGAAGTTCCGAGAAGAATATAACAATCAGGAATGGATCATTTGATATCAAGATTGGTATTACTTTTTTGTCGTCAACTTAATTTCAGATAACCATGTGATTACAGTAGTTTCTTATTATTTTCATATCTATTTCCATTACATTATAGGCTGAGCAAAGAGTTCAAACAGAAAGAGCAGGCTCTATCAGCCAAGCAACTTGAAAAACAACAAAAACTTCAGGAAATGAAAGAAAAGTTGAAACAGAAAGAAGTAGATCTTGAACTTTTATTGCAGCGTAAGAAAGATAATGATGAAATGAAGAGCAAAGACCAAGAACTGAAGAAAGAAAAATTGGAACTGGAAAGACTGACTCTGCAGAAGGAAAGACAAATGAAGATTGCTGCTTATGAGGAGAAAATGACCAAACTGGCAAAAGAAAAGGAGAAAGTTGGAGCTATGTAAGTATATTCAAAAGACTCATTTTTCAGTAGATGAATGAAACAAACGCAGCCAGATCGCAGTTAATATATGTGTAACAAATCATACACGTTTAAATACATTTTCCTACCTTTTTCAGTATCTTAAAAAAGAATTATAGAAATACATGCAAATATTTGATATGGTCTTATACATACGTATGTATTTAATACTTCTTTTCCCTTATGATGCATGGCTGATGTTTTGTTTTCAAAAGATGAATGCCTTATTCAAATACCTTAATGTAAGTTAATGTGTACTTGTTAATTTAGTAATGTGGGAAAAAAAGTAATGAGGAAAGAATATCTGTCGAAAGAGCGAAAACGATATTTATTAATAACTACACTCAGAAACATTAAAAACGTCTCACCCATATATGGCTGTTATTTCGTTCTTGCAACTTGCATGTAAATATTAAATATATATTTTATTATCATTCAATATATTTGTTTGTTGATTTTGTGATATTTTAGGTTTGTCCTTTGTCACTTTATTACATGTGCACATGGAGATCATGTTTGAATTCATGTCAAAGACATATGCAAAATTTAAATGTTATTAAATCTTGTTATCAATAATAAACATACAAGAATCAACTTCTTCAAAATGTCACGACGTCTTTTAATTAAACGTCTTTAACATCATTATATCGTGATTGGCTTTTATTCTTTTCAAGAGTTAAAGTTTCTGAAATGTTTCGTTGACTCTATAACGCGACACAAGTCAAACGCAATCCATTTATTTTGGTATGGGATGTAAGTTAACTAGACAGGCTGCAATATCACGTCAATATTTTAGATTTTGTCAAAATCACCAATGTAAGTGTCTTTCGACGTACAACACTCGGTCTATTATCATTGGAAATACCAGTCAATATTATCATCTTTTTTGTGTCATGACTTTAATAACCCTTTCGCTGCCGAGGAACCAATAACGTTATGTACACTTATTTGCCAAGACACTTTCCTGGAAAATCACCTTGGTTTTGACAGAATAGTTTAGAGGCTTTATTGTTCACAGAATGTATACAAAACCTATAATTTTTAGAAAGAAAAAAAATACATGCATACAAATGAACAAATTTATTCTACAAAAAGTCTTGTTAAGTTGTACCTTGAAATATGCTGACGTAAATGTTGGACGGGTATACCCGTCCTACACGTAGACAGCGAAGGGGCTCGATGGGGAAGAATCACCGTAAACAGCTATAGATTTTTGAAGAATCTGCTTAGTTTGTAAATCAATATTTAGAAAACAAAGCAATATGAAGTACCTAATTTCCTTATCGAATCTTCAACCTTTAGAGGAAATATTGGAGTTGTTTTCTCTACTTTACCCAGCAGCTGAATCGCCGTCCACCATTTTGAAATGTGGAAATTTACAAGTCACTTAGGTCATTTTGGGCTTTCCTTTCTACAGTATTCTAAAAATACAACAGCAAACACAGATGGAAAACATTCTTTTGATATGATTGGTTGCTCTGGGATAAATTCATGTGACGTCATTTGCATTGTTTATAGATTGGAATGTTGGGAAATCCCAAGACGGGTAAATCCGTCTTGTAGGCAAATAGGCTGACATAGTAGTGGGACGGGTATACCCGTCTTGTAGGCAGCGAAAGGGTATTCAATATTCAGTTCCAAAGCACAGACTTCTAAATCCGAATAAAAGTAAACCAAATGAAAACCTTCATTTTCGAGTAACTATGAAAGAAATACCACCATTTATATATTACATTCAGATGTTTCGTGTTTTTTTTTCAAGAGTCTAGATGAGACGTTTTTAAAGTGCTACAGTGCACATTTCTTACATAAATGCCAAATTATCTGTTCCAGGATGGAGAGAAATCAAGTGGAGAAATCATCGGTGTGCGTCATAATCTAATTAATTCATACTATACATTTATAGCGACGGGTGATAAAATATCACAGAAAAAGGAAACAATTTCAATGTTACAGTGTTGTTTGAATATAATGACATAATTTTCATATTTATACAAGCGTGTTTTTGAAGTTAATGTTTTGCTATTTATACCCCATCAAGCATTGTTTGGAGAGTGTAGGCAATATAGGAATCACTTTATCCAGTCAATCCCTTACCCGTCCCTGTTCCTTCTTAGAAATCAGTATATAGATGTATAATAATATAAGGTTGAACATACAATGTATTTGTAGCATCATTAGACAAGTTCACACAGGTCCCATGACTTGTTTTTACGAAATTATCTGCCCTTGTAGGTTAGTATTTCAGTGCATGACAAAAAATCTTGTAAAAAGAATTAAATGTAACATTGTGAACAGGAACTGAAATACACTATAACTGTACCGTGAACAATGAAGAAGTCATTATCTTTTCTTTAATTTAAAGAATATTTTTGACTTTACTGAAGGCATTTTTGTATGTGACTTAACAGCGTGAACATAACAAGTCCAATACCTGAATTTTATACAAAAGTGTCCCCCTTTCGTAACTATCTGTATTTTTTCTTATTTTTACTATTAAATACAATAAAATAAGTTTTACTTGATGGATTTTGACAGATACAAGTTATGAAGAGGTATTGAAAGACACATTTACCATAAACCTGCCCTGGACAATAATAAACTTATCTGCCATTTTGTACTTGTTTTCAAATACTTTTAAAGCAATAAAATATAAAGCACAAGAACTGTTACTCTTTCTTGAATATAGATAAAATGATCTCCCAGACTGAACAGTGTAAAGTGGTGAGTATTATTAAGTACATTGACGAAAAAAGTGTTGGAAATTTACTTATTTTTCTGTAGTTCTTGTATAGGCCACATTAGTTATTTTTTTTGTGTAAGTCCGCTTGCTTAGCTTAGAAAATAGAGCTCAGTAGGTTGCATCAAGATGTAGCGACTTCAATTCTCTTGATAGCTGTATGTTCTTCCTAGCAATTTAACACATGACAGTGTCCTCAACATTCGAGTCATATGTAGTTGTTAGTTACGTTTTTGTTTGGTGTAACGTCACATCGGCATATTTATAGGCCATGCGGTGGCAATCCGTCTTTTAATGGTAGCATAAAAGAAAAAAGTGGAGAAGTGGAAATACGAAAACGAAGACCCCAGGCATCCCTCTGGGCATTATTTCATCAAGGGTTGACACCTTGGTACAACCATCGGCCTTCTGTAAGCCAACTCGATGAAATAACTATTAACCCTTAACCATAAGGGAGGTTTCAAACCCAAAGAGGGTAGGGGTTAGTGATTCAAAGTCAACCGCGTGGCCCCATTGTTAGTCATTTGCGGAGACCAAGTCAGTACTGGTGCAGAATCTATAAACGTGGCTAGGTTAACTGACCATAGTTATATAATTAAAATAATGTTGAACATAGGCTAACTTGCATTTGCACTACCGCCATTGAACAGGCTCATTCAAACCGAGCCTGCAACATTTTCGTTTATGTCGTGTTTGACAACCTGTGGTTTTCCAGTTGTTCTGTTTTAAATCCAAGTAAAACAAACAAACAATAAAACAAACAAAATATTTTATATGAATTTAGCCACGTTCCGATTTCTTCGAGAAAACTTCAGAAATAACATATCTGTACTAGTTTCATTTGCGTGTAAATTTAAAAACTAAGATAAGGGTAAGTGCGTTTAAATTAGTGAATTTTACATAATTTGTTTACAAAACGAATCTCGCTGTTGCGATGGTAACGCGGTAACAATTTGATGAAAAAAAAAGAAAAAACAGAAAAAAAATAGCTGGAATTTATCTCTTAAAAAAAATCAATTTTGGTTTTTTGTTATCAATTTGCAAATTTGCTATTTTCAGGCTTTGACATTGGTTTTAAATACATCTAAAGGCACCCACTAATCGGGTGACATGAAATTAAAAAACATATATATGCTTGAAAGATTTAATTTACAAGTATCGATTTGAAGAAAATTTACTAGCATATATAAATAAATTCTTCCAATCCCCACGTTGCGCACATCCGAAGTATGTAAGCCCAATCGTGATAAAATGAGCACTATTTCGGTGGATGTAAATACTACTTTTTCCTTTTAGCTTTTGTTGTACGGAATGGTGCCAGGATGTCGTATCGTACTGTCACGCGTCGCGGTGAAAAAATTAGTGCGTCGCGCGACAATACGATACGACGCTCATCATTTTGGTAATCGACATGTCGTCTGTCCTACGACAGCTAGACACTTATCCACCAAACGAATTCTAAAATATTGCAACGTCTTCTGTCAAATAATAAGGAACATACGCTTTACCGCTGTCGAACTCATGACGTCTTCTTTCTCAATATTATGGTCAATTAACTGAGTTAACTGGATGGACTGGCTGTTTAAGTGATTGAGGTTGCATTGCATTCATGCAGTTATAATTACTTTTGTATCAATTCAAATAGGTAATATGCGGCTCGATATTCACTTATTGCACGGGTTCAGGTTAGTATAGCGATGCATACCTCCACTTCGGTCGGTTTTTTTTACTACTAATGCCCGTTTAGACCTCGAATGACATAAACTCGTGCGCAATGGCTTAAATACTAAGCCGATGATGGTTATTATAGTCCGTATAATATACTTATAAGGCAAAACCTATTGTAACCATATAGCTTCGTGTAAATGAAACGAAAATAAATAAATTCATGTTAGGTCTTAAATAAATGTTTTGGTCATCAATTCACACTAAGAAATTAAAAGAATGTATAGACAAATCAGTACGACCAAGGCCAATTCATTACAGACGATCTACATTTGACATACTTTTTGTTTTGTTTGTCTTGGGTAAACGCCCTTTTTAACAGTATTTCGGTTATGTTACGACGGACAGTTATCCTAACCAGTGTTCCCGAATTCTGTACTAGAACAAGCCTTTTCTCCTCAAGTAACTGTCAAGTTCGCAACATTAATCAGAGGCAGAGGACAAATGACTTCAGTCACAGTATCTTTTATCAACTCGTCACGGAGAACAAACGCCCCGCTCGGGGATCGAACGCACGACCACACGAACTGCAGAACTGTGCTCTCCCTATTGAGTTAAGCGGGCGGTCTTCGAACAGCATCGTACTTACTATAAGGTTCAAAGCCATATACAAAATTTTAAATACATGTAGCATACGTTTGATTGTAATCAAATTTCGACCCTTTGTGAAATAACCTTAAAACGATCCAGTTTTTAAGACCTCAAAAATTTATCAAGTAATGTTTATATATGAGCCGCACCATGAGAAAACCAACATAGTGCATTTGCGAACAGCAGCCTGCGCATCCGCGCAGTCTGGTATGGATCCATAAGGATCGCTAACGGTTTCTCTAATTGCAGTAGACTTTGAAAGCGAACAACATGAATCCTTACCAGACTGTCCGGATGCGCAGGCTGGTCTGGATCCATGCTGGTCGCAAATGCACTATGTTGGTTTTCTCATGGTGCGGCTAATATATGTTGTACAAACTCAAACGTCTTAATCTGTCACATGGGAAATTCACGGTAACATAAATATGGCAGGAATTAAAAATAACAAGCTACGTTCTGGAACAGAAATACCTTCCAGACCACATTAAAGAACTGGTCAATTGCATATTACTTTTATGTATAAAGTCAACAGTCAGTGGTCACATCTTTGTTTGTAACTGCTTTATTCGACGTTGTAGATATTTGTCGCAAACAACAGATAAGCAAACAGAGCTGACATGACATTTTTTACATTAGATAAGAAAATGCCACTATAGAATTGAATTTATTTTCTATTAAATTACTTATGCATATAAATATAGAGTATAGTTATATATGATAAGATTTTAGAATAGGTCCTTCGGTCCTTCGGTTACTCAAGGATAAATGATAGTTCTGAAGCCAAAATATTTGTGTACGTAGAAAGCCTTACGCGTTATTATGACTACACTTTCACTTTCAACTTTTCTCGTCTTTGTGCAAAAGGCATATAGCATGTAGTTTCGTCGGTTATGAGCGAACCACATTACAACAGGTGCTTGAATACGCACTTCCATGAAGATTACCAGCAAGATTTGTTACTCATATACTAAAAGATTGATCATTACCGTAACCAAACAATGTATCGGTAAAATGCACATAATATGTCCACGAAAGTTAAAAATACGCATGCTCAAAACGTTAGTATCTACACACAAGGTAGTAGCCCTAAAGCATAGTACTTATCATGAAAAAAATGTTCCTCTCCAGACTTTATGTTGAAAAAAAAAGTTAATCAGCTTATATACGGTCAGAAAAAAATATAAGCACTCGCACAAAGAAATGTCATTTTTAGTGATTTTACTTATGCTTGCCTAACCGGTTTGTCATCCCAACCACTATGCCAGATGACACTTGTGCTGAAATGATAACTAACTTGGCAGGGTCTCGTTACCGCCGAGACAGTTACTTTAAAGGCAGACATTCCTTTCTGCTTCTACAACCAGTGACAGGAAAACATTTGATTCGATTAGATTTTAGTATGCCAGGAGCCCACGAGGCACTTGCCAAACTGCATCAGTTGTAGTCCAGCATTGCAAATTTACGAGGGCAACACTGTTTTGATATCAGCTGTATTACATACCTCTACCTCAACCTCTTTTTTATCTACACCAAACTGTCCAGAGATGCCATATCACACATGACGTCAAATTTGTCATCGCTCCGTAAGCAAGTTCTACCACTAAATATTTTGTTCCTTTCATAACGCTTATATTAATTTAAGCAATTGATAACTTTTCTTTTTATTGCGTGACGATAGAGATTTATAAGTAAGGCAGTTTACCCCCGATTCACCTTTACAACCGCTTTTTAATTTGCATGAAAAAAATAGTAAAAAGTTGTCTTTTGAGCAATCAGAATTTAAAGGGTATTGAACAGCGGTATACTCTATACTACAAATCTGTTTCAGTCTACCTTTTGCTTGGTATGATTTATATGTTGTTTTCGCTTTGTACTTTCTAAACGAATGAAAATTTCCTATTTAAATATGCTGAATAATAATAAAAGAAGTTATGATACTTGAGAAACTTTATTTTGCTAGGGAAAGTAACAAAGCTGTAAAATACAGTTGTGTCATTTTTATTAATAGTTTTTTGAAGAAAAAAATCAAGGTTATACGACAGAAACGGGCATGAAAACGGCAACCTGAAAACGTAACTGGACTAGACAGCTCTCATTCTGGCCACCAATCTTTTCGACCTATCTCCGACCTGATAGTACCACTGACTGTCCATCATCTCGTTTGCAGCGGTGTTCCAGTGCCGTCCGTTAACTGCCGCTATGAATTTGTGGAAATTACGTAGTCTGCCTCCCAGATTAAACGCCATATTCACAATGATCCGCTTCACCTCGGATGGCCATTGGGAGCAGTCGTGGAAGATGGAATGAGTCGTAGTAACTGCATTGCCAAAGTCTGTAGCAAAAGCGCTGTCTATTCGTGAAGTGCTTACATGTGTTCCAGCCGGTTTGCCATACTCTGGATCGCTGTGGGTTATCAGATGCCCAATGCCGAATGTAAGGTAGCCCTCACTGTCACGGTATATATGGTCTTTATAACCTTCGTCAATCCTCAGTTGGCCTTTGATAGAACTGACGTCGCTAGAGGTCAGCCCGCATTGGTAACCTGCAAAATATACACATTCCTGTGTTACCATTTCATATAAGAGATGAGTAAGTTTGTATAAACCACTGGATGAACATACGTGCTAAATTGTGAGAAAGTCGCTTTAGGCGTGCAACTTTCTGGAGATGAACGAAAATTACGTAGATTGAGAAATGTGCAAATGATTAATTACAAGTAAATAACACGAAAAAAGCCCTGCACTGAGCTTAATGTTCTTACTGTAAACTGCCAATGCGAGACCAAACAGGATAAAGCACGTGAAAAGAACCTTCATTGTTGCCTGCCTGAAAAATAAGGAAACACTTTATCTTGGACATTACAAAAAAAATCTGCAAGAACAAAAAGATCATTGAATTTCTTAGAAAAAAAAAAAGAAAAAGTGGAAACTTCACAGGTCGCTCAACACGACACAAACGAAAAAATTGCAAGCTCGGTTTGATTGAGCTTGTTCAAAGACGGTAGTGGAAATGCATGCTACCGTCCACGCCCTCTAGCCCCGGGTTGAGCAGAACTCAACATTTACACATGCTACGAGTACAATTTTTTTTAGAGAAATCTGCAGAAAGCCGAACTGACCAAAACGTGCAAGATAAACTTAAAGCTTCGGTATCATACAAAGGCTTATTTTGAAATTTCAAGTGAAAGTAAAGATATAAAAACGTACAATAAATACCAAAGAGTTTAACGATAATCTTAAGTTGTCCGTGACAGGTAGCAAGCAAGGCCATAAAGTCTGTTGAAATGTATATCGCACATAAGCTCTTACTATCTAAACATGTGTGTATAGCATAAGCTATAAATTCTAAAATGTATATTTTTCTCGATCCTTAATCTCCTTAAAAATGTATATCTTACGCAAGAGCGTTTCTTCCTGCGTAACCATTGTATATAACATCAGTTTATCGAATCCTTTATATGTACGTAATAATTAACTTCTATATCCATATCTATATTTATAGGTTTAAAATAAAAAACAAAAGACATACTATTACAACCAGGCGCAAAAGTAAGTAATGAAACGTGTCTTTCGTATTCAGTTATATACACCAGAGGTCATATAAGACTACAGAACTGAGGCCCGTCTGTAGTAAAATTCTGCTAAAATATTTAACTTGCTAGTCACGCTATGTAGGATTGAAAAACTTCACCTAGCTTTGGTGGTTATTTGACAAAGTTGTACTTACATGGTGTTTTATTGTGAAGATTCCATTGTCTCTTGCAGTGTACTATTTCTGTCACTCTTACCTCTTACTGGACCATGATCCTCTTCATTAAGTTACATAGAAATATACGAACAAATAAACAACTTTTGACGCTCGAGTCACAGAGTTGCTATAAAATTTAATAACAAGTTACAATTTGTACCAAGAAATGAAATACGCGCAATATGTTTCGTTTTAACAGACATTACGAATACAAAAATTCTGATTTTACTGTCGACATGAGAGTGTACTAAAACAGTCATGAAATCTGCATCTATTTTTATATTTGCCCAGTTTGTTCCATGTTCAAATATAAGACGGGCCTCTTTGCAATCATTTATCAGATAAAGATAGTCACGAAGGTCAAGGGTCGCATCAGGGCACTGCTCTTCTTCATGAACCTCGTACTTGATGTATCTATATAAAGCCGTGTCTAATGGTTTTGATAACGCCTGTATGTCAATATGGTCATCTACTGTCACATCTGTGGTATCTCATAAGATAAATATTAAAAGAAAGTTTACAGTGGTGTACGCACTAAAGTGATTCATACATGACATCATGAGAACAAAGTTCATTCCACTTTTTACATTAGCCACGCACAAGCTGTGCAATTTTTAATATTTTTTATTGAATTTGTAATTAAATTTTATGGGGAATTGCACTTTATAATTTTTTTTTAACAACCACCGTATGATTTTGATATCATATTAAAGTAGACGTTAGCCGCGGCATGAATGTGTAACTGTTTTCTATTTGAATAAACAACTGAACAAAAGTGAAAAATGTCTTGCATATCACAACTGTTGTTTATAGAATTAATTAGAAATGGCTATTGCATAACAACTATAAAATAAAAAGAACACACAGTATCTGCATGAACTCATTTTCATAGCAATTGTGAAAAGTTTATCTGATTAAACATTCGATATACGTTGTTCCATGCAATATCGTTGCGATCTCATACTGATACATGTACGTGCAGTAAACTTCTATGTATGTTAAAAAACACTTGCTTAAATTTTACAAATAAATTCCATCATTTGCTCACTACACATAGCTACAAGTATAACTTATCAGATGTATGTTTTACAAGTACATTCTAAGCGTGTACAATGACATTGTACTAGCTATCGTATTCTAAATTTCGACAACTCGGACGTTTAAAGAAATATGAAATTCAGAAATGAAGTGCTACTCGTATGTGTGCAATTACAAAAATGCTGAAACGTATACTAAAATTGCACTTGCTAAAGTACATTTTCATTCCATAACTTCTCAAAATACGATGACAATGAGTTTATTATTTTTGACCTGTTAGTTACTCTAGCATTTTTCCGGCATTCTCAGTTAATATTGCGCGTATGCCCTGCTCGAGGTCAAGACAATGCCAATTTAATCATTTCGTATGTCATTTTACTTTTGCATATTTTCGTTACTATAGCATGTGACACAATTTTGTTTTTCTTGTTGTTAATCGAAAATTCAGAATTGTCAACTGCATGTTTTAGGCTTTTTGTTTCGTCGTGTGTTATTGAATATACTTGACGTATCTACACTCAATGCAGTAATCTGTGTCTTCGAAACTTGACCTTTTGAAATATTTTGGCAATAGCTTTTGCGGCATTGAGCTCATCATGTCGGTCAAAAGTTTCGCCGAACGTTTCCTCATAAAGTAGCCCAAGACTGTATTTTTAGACTGTTTTTAAAACACGACTACTGTCGCTAAATCCCGTTATCACAGTCTCTGCATTGCTTACAAGCTCTGCTGACTCTAACTGGGAAGTTGAATCTACTAGCGTTGTGAGCGATCAATGTATTTTTCTTGTCAGAAATAACACTTTCCATAAAAGAACCCGGTCCCGTCTGCTTATCCACTGTATCAACTTGTAAACCGTGTTGATACATTTGCTTTATCCCGTCTTGTATTTCAATAGTAAACCAGTTATTGTTGTAGTACTTTCGCTTTATTTCCTGTAGGCATGATATACGAGTTGTAGACAGTAGAAATGTCAACAAAGGCAGCCAACTGTGTAACTTCAACTTGGTGGTTTCTAAGTCCACATAAACCGGACGAATGTCTTCTGCATCAACTTTTGCTTTTACACTATCGTCTGGAATACACGTGGTATCAATAGAATCAGGAGTTTGCAAAGAACAGTACGTCAGATAGGTAACTCCTTCTTTCACACCATAAACAATCTCCTATTTAGATCTCTCCTTTTTAAACTTTTCTTGCCTTTTAAAATTTTTTTCTAATTTAATAATCTCTTTGGTACTTTCGTTTCCGGTCTTGTCGTTCGTTAAGTAACTTTGTCCTTTTCTGTGGAGTGAATTTTGCGGTTTCACAAACGCTATCGACATACGACCTACCCTCCTATCCTCGTTGAACTGACATACTGCTGCTGAACAACGGAAGTCGAAACTTTCACTCAGGGTGTTATTTCTGAACTTGGGAGTTTGACTCCAAGCAATACTATTCAAAGACTCATTAGGTTGAGAATGTCCAGTTGTCAAAGGTTTCTGGCTATTTGCTACAAGTGGTTTCATCAATGGTTCAAGGTCTGACTGTAGTTCCTCGTCTGATAAATCCTTTTAGTACAAATTTGAGTTGTGGTATGAGCCAGATTTATGGAATCCGCAGTTTTCATGTTCACCGTACATGTGTGGTACCAGGTTTTCCAGTGCTGTTTTCATATCATCCAGTTTTACCGTTATTTTGAGAAAAACGCAAATGTAAAATTTGTAGTGAACACTGTTCTGACAGTTTACGTTTCTTACTAATTTCTTCTAATTTGTTTGATATTGATCGCTTAATATGCCCAATATATGAATACCTTTCCACGTCAGAATTCACTTTTTCTTTCATGTGCTTGATGGCAGAAGAATCTTCATCCCCTCTAATGGCTTCATATCTGAAACAAGCTTCTTTCGCTTCCGAGTGTAGTTGTACCGCTATATCCGCCTCCATTGATTTTGCAGATTTCCACCAATACACAGAAGTGAGATGAATACAATACTATCTTTTACACAGTGTAAATATCTTTTTACCCGAACTTTCAGAAAAAGTTGTCTCCGTGACAATGTAACCTTAATTTAAAATAAACGGACAGACCCGATATTCTTTGGTTGTCTTAATTATGGGAATTACATAAAATGATGGTTAATAAATAGGACCTTTTCACAAGTAATAGAAAGGGTAGGGGTTCACGAGAATAACCTCATTTTTCGAGTGGCCCCTACGCTTTCTATTTTGTATCATGGTCCGCCAATATGAACAACGCATTCGGATACTAATTTTGATTGACAAGTTAACAATCTATTTTAAGCGTTGGTACTATCACGTGACAAGCGTACTTAAACTGAAATAGAGAACGGTTTCAGAAAGTTCAACATTTTCCTACAGTATTCTATATGTAGGCGGGACCTAAGACATGTTCTCTAACTTAGTTAGAGTACGGCTTATAGACACGCCTCTTCCCCAGTTGAAGAATATTACAGATAGAAGTTTACAGTTTTAATGACACTGCAGGTAAACCATGATACAAAATCTGTATAACATATGCAGCTACCCAAAATATGGAATAGCGATTCAATTCAATTTGACCTCAACCTTCACACCTAATATAACTCATACTCTCCATCTTTTCTACATCAAATAGTTATGAAGTTACTTTTGAAAATTATCATATTTATATAGCACCGTTTCCATGATAGTCACGTTCAATGTAAATACATATAAACAGACGGGCAGACAACTTCAGCAGTTACTCACGGGCGCCGACCCTATTCCTAAGTACTAGTGGGATATCTAGTTGATCAATGTACCGCCAAAAATAATTGAAATATCGGATGAAAATCTTTTTCTCCAGCAAAACCATGTCCAAATGTTATGCAAAATAGTTTTGGTACCAGTTTATGGCTGATACTATTCCATTGGTCAGTTTTAAAAACGTGCTCAGCAAGCAGCCAAACAGATGCTCGCGTTTTGAGACTGGTTTCCGAACTCTGGTATAAAACGAACGGCAAATAAAAATATACGTAATTATAGCATGTTACCAGATGAACTGTTCATTCCCCTACTTCTTTTAGGTCATGCTGCGTCTTGGCTTACTGTTGTGTCTATAATATGCATGTCTTGAAAATGTGACTGATTTTGAATATCAGTATATCTGAAAATGATGAGGTAAATTTTTATCAAATCCGTTGTCTTCAAATTCATAAGACGATTTATTACTTTGATGTAACACTTCAAAAATTTAAATACAAAATGTGGAAACTCCACATGTCGCTCAACATAACAAGAATGAAAATGTTGCAGGCTCGATTTGATTGAGCCTGTGCATAGACAGTAATGGAAATGCATGCTACCGTCCACGCCCTCTAGCCCCGGACTGAGCAGAATACAGCATATACACATGTTACAAAGCGTGAAATATTCCATCTATGCTGTTTTGAACAACTGGAAGAGAAAATCTATACTGTAAACCTAGAAATGGTTTCGCGCTATTTAAGTTAGCGACTTTCGCGGTCGCTGTGTTTCCGCGAAATTGTATAGTCGCGAAACAACAAGTTACCGTGAAAACGCGAAAGTTTGTAGTTTTCACTGGTAGTCAGCTGCAAAGTTTTTATAGTTTTAGAGGTTTTATCATACTACTCCATTATTATATCAGCTACTTTTTTTTCTTAACCTTGTTATATTAATTCCATAAGCTAACAACAGCTGCAGTAGTTAGTCTTGATAGATAGGTGAAAGAAGGAACAACCGGAAAGTCAGTCAGGTTTTGCAATTTTGGGTTTTGTTTCGTCATTTTAATGTACATATAATTCCCTTTTCATTTTTGTAACCTGACTACTAGTTCACTGCTTCATTTGCAAATGGATCGAACCGTCAGCATCAAATATCGGCGGTAATATATTATCAATAGAATCATTTTTGCACTAGTTGTATATTTAGCGTTTTTGTTGTAAAAAATCCATGTAAATGAAATTGTACATTGCACCAGCTTTCCGTTTACAACAGTGGTCAAGGGACATTCAAATTGCAAATTGCAATCGCCCAGATGTCTGTTCCGAAATTTTAAAATACGGTGGATATTCGATGTGTTCAGGACCTACTTTCATGGGGTTCAGATTGTGGTATACAACAAATTGTTCGCCATTCTGATGACATATTCTACGCTCGACCTTAAATAACCGTGTTACAATTTTAGAAATAGAATCTTTTGTTGGAGTAGGTGTGAGATCTTTGCATTGCTCATACAGTTCAGTGATAGAAGTGGCTGATCCCTTGCACTCTTGAAAATGCACACCCAACCTGGCGTGGATAAAAATGCATTTAGATTTCTTCTGTAGTTATTGACTAACAACATACCTATATTAAAATAACCACCGGTTTCTTTTTGCCACGCCGATATTTGGCACATTCAGCTTATATTTATACGCGCTTCAGAAAAGTGAAAACTGTTTTAAATTTAACAAACAATCAAGGCCGTCGAGTGGTTTTTCGTCTAATTTACCAAGGTTCAGAGTTCAGATGCGTAGGAAATGAACTACTGAAGCGTCTGAATGGTAAATTAGACAATAAATCACAAGAAGGCCTTGACTGTTTTCATTCTGACATGCTCGTCGACATATTTTAATAAATATTATGCTGGACTTCATTTACCCGAAGAGTAATGTATCGTACGTCATGCGGCAATTTGACGTCATTATTGACGTCATAATGCTCTCTTACCGGTCCACACGTCAACCGTTGTTTATCACAGAATAAACAGAGCTCGATTTCTCTTTGTTTTACTGGAAATAAAATCGAGCCATGTTAGTATGTTGTATTTACTATCCTGCTTCAAGATTAGTATGAATTTATTTCATTTCAGTATTCATGTTTTGTAAATCTGTATGGAAAGAATGCATTTGCCATGGCAATTTTTATCAGTTTTTCATGGGAAAATGTTTCTAATTTTCTGGAAAAAATATGTTTACTCTATTTCTGGGCATATATACAGGTAGAATTATAACTTTTATAACTTTATCTCATTTTTTATGCCCCCCCCCACCCACCCCCTTTGTCGAAGGAGGGTTATATTGTTTTGCAGATGTAGGTCGGTCTGTCTGTCTGTATGTAGACGAATCCGTTTCCGAATGAATGAATGAATGAGTTGGGTTTTACGGCGAATCGACACAAAAAGGTCATATATCGCCGAGAAAAAAAGTTAAATGAATTACGTTAATTTTAAAGCATCTATAAAACTATTAAAGTAAAAAGGTATATACATATATAGCGTAAAAAGACAATTGCAAACATAAAAAAGTAAAACATGTAAATAAAATCAAATAAAGTTCAGATTTTATGATTATGCCTATTGTTTCAAAAATTGCAAAATTTTTGTCGGCAGGAACTTGATCAAACAACTCTTTTAACGATTCTACATTATAGTATGAATTGCGCTGTGGATCGAAGTCAACACAGTTGATTAAAATATGTTTAATAGAAAGCGGTGTTTGACATGGTACACACTCAGGTTGATCTTCATTGTTTAAAAGATACGAATGAGTTAACCGAGTATGACCTATTCGACAACGAGAAAGAACACTTCCTCCTGCGAACAGATCTATTTCCCTGGTGGCCATTCACCTAAAGTAGGTTTAATTTCACGAAGTTTATTGACGAAGCATTGTTCCATGAAGACTGCATTTAGTTAAAATATATTTGTTGATATTTGACCTAAATCAGTATACGGTAATTTCAATTTAGATTGATTTTAATGAAAGTGATTTCTTTGCTGCGGTATCAGCATCCTCATTTCCATGAATACCAAACATGACTGGAATCCAACAGAATATGATGGACTTCTTAAAAGATAGTTCATGAACCTTGACAAGAATATTTTGAATGAGAGGATTTCTGTATGACGGTTGTGTATTGATTGTAATACAGAAAGTGAGTCAGAAAAGATGATAAACTTTCTTCATTATATTCTGAAATAAAATTAAGGGCCAAATCAATAGCTTTTGCCTCGGCTGAAAAAATTGTAGCGTTATTTGGCAGCGTAATTTTGATTGATGCAGATTGCTACGGCGGCACATCAACCTTTGAATATCTTTAGAACCATCTGTATAAATTGGAAAATGATCTTGTAAGTCGACTGATTTCATTATTTTGGACTTGAATATTTCAGGTGTTGTTTCAGACTTTTTCAAGGCGGTTTTCATATCAAAAAGAGACTGTTGGGAGAACTAAGAGTCCATGGTGGTGTATCAGAACTAAGTTTTCTTGATATCATCAAATTCAAAATCAGTTTTCCTTCATCGAATTGCTGATGCGAAATCCAAAAGGTTTTATTATGTTTTGGTTTTCTGTCATACGAATCCTGGTATTGGGTTTAAATTGATTTATGAGCAGGATTGGATTTGTTGGCAGCTACCCTCAGAGCATATTGTAATGACAGTTTTTCACGTGTCGTGTAAAGGGAGGGTTCGTTTGCTTCAACATACTAAGCTTTCAACAGGCGATTTTTCTAAATGCGCCAAGAGCAAAATACGAATACCATTGAATTTGAATAGTATCCAGCATCTGTAAATACGATTTTCTGGCTGAACCATAAACAACACAACCGTAATCTAGCTTGGATGAATCAAAGCTTATACAGTCTTAACAAAACCTTGCGATCTGCTCCCCAATCAGTATTTGAAATTACCTTTAAAGATTCAACGATTTCAACATTTGACTTCTAGGTATTTTATGTGTGGTATAAAAGAAAGCTTTTTATCAAAAATAACACCAAGAAATTTTGCTTCGTCAACAACGGTATTTTTGTACCATTTAGAAAAAGCTCAGGGTCACAATGTTGTTTTCCGTAATTGACAAAAGTGGACCACACTGAGTTTTTGATTGGGAAAATTTAAAACCATTTCCATCGCCCAAGTTTGAACTTTGTTCAAACACTGCTGTAATTGGCGTCAATCGTACGCATATTTTTTGAACGATAACATAGTAGAAAGTCATCAACATATAATGAACAATCTATCCTGGTGACAAACATTTCACAATATTATTAATTTTGATGCTAAAAGTGACAGATAAAATAGAACCTTGTGGAACTCCCTGTTCTTGCTCAAAAGAGTCAGAAAGGGTAGAACCAACACGTACTTTAAAATTGCGATCTGATAAAAAATTGCGATATAAATGTGGAAGACGACCTTTAAACCTAAGTCGTTAAGATCATTCATAATACCATATTTCATGTAGTGTCATAGGCTTTTTTCTAAATCGAAAAAGACAGACACTTATGCTCTTTTTTAACAAATGTATCACAGAATAAAATGTTCCAGTTCGAACAAGATGATCAGTTGTGCTGCGCTGCTTGCGAAAACCGCTTTGAAAGTTGTATTTAGGCCTTGAGATTCAAGATACCAAACTAGTCTAGAATTGATCATACGTCTAGCGTTTTACATAACAACTGGTAAGTGCAATCGGTCTATAATTACTGGGGTTAGTGCTATCTTTCTCCGGGTTTTGGATCACTTGGAATAACATATAGCTTCTCTCCGGGAAATTTTCTGGAAAATATGCCAGTTTTCCACGTAATGTTATAAATTTCAAGTAGGAGGTCTAAGATTCTTGTGGTAAATGTTTCAAGAGTTGATAATGAAGTTGGTCCGGACCAGCTGCGGTATCGTGACATTTATCTAAAGCGTCAAGCAATTCTGTGAGTGAAAAGGTTTATTATAATCTTCATCATTATTTGAATCAAAATTTAAGGTTTACTTTCTTTAGTCGATTTTATGTTTTGAAACCTTTTATCATAATTGTTTGATGAAGAGTTTTTTGAAAAAGTTTTACCAAGTGTATTGGCAATGTCCCTCCTTGCTAGATGCAATAGACTGGTCTGACTTTGTAAGATGGGAAACATTTGAAGATTTTCCTTTTCACTTATTTTGCGATCATTCCCAGACTTTTTAAACCGATGATGACCTAGAATTAAGTTTTGAAACGTATGAATGCCATGATTTTTTCTTTGCTTGTTTATAAGTTCTGCGAGCTTTTGCTCTCAGAATCTTAATGATTGTAGGTTTTCTTTCGTCGGCCGTATATTGAACTTTTTAATGGCCGCTCTACGTTTTCGAACAGCAGTCTTACAATCATCATTATACCAAGGCTTATTTTATGTTTACCATTTCGTGAAAATTTAGGAATGGACTTGTCAGCAATATCGGACAGAAGAACTGAAAACCGATCAATAGGATCATAAAAATTAGTAAAATTCTCCAAAGTCAAATCATTTTACATAGCGTTTCAAATTGCTTCCAGTCAGCTTTATTAAATTTGAAATATAAGGGTGGTCTGATGGAGATTAGAAGTATTTGAAATAATAATTGGGAAATGGTCACTACCATGCAAATCATCCAGTACTTTCCATTCAAAATCAAGAAAGATGTTCGGTTGACAAATTGTCAAATCAAGCGAGGAAAAAAGGTTACCTGTTGCAGGATGAAGATAAAAAGTTTTGGATTTTATCATTTAACAAACAAAGGGCATTTCTTTCAATAAAGTTTCAATAATTTGACCCTTAGTGTTGCTGTCAGAACAGCCCCAAAATTCATTGATGACCATTGAAATTCCCATAAGCAAAAATGGTTGTGGTAATTGTTTTATAAGATCATCAAGATCTTCAAGATTTAGTTTAAATTTGGGAGTATGTAAATCGAACAGATAGTAATTGGTCGATGTAATGTTTAGTTTATTGCAACTGATTGAATACTTGTATTTAGAAACAATTTGTCTGTGAGGACATGCATTATTAATAATAATAGATGTACCACCAGAAGCTCTATTAGTGTTATATTATGAAGTTATACACTGAGTAATTTTGAAAGCTATTTTGTCCGTTTCCTTTAAAATGTTTCACTAAGGCACATAAGTGAAGGATTATATTTTGATAAGAGTAGGAGAATTTCATTATAATTTGCTTTAAGTCCACGGCAATTCCACTGGATAATTGTACTTTCCATTTACAATGGCAAACAAAAATTGAACGACTGGAAATTTAGAGTATTAGTGTTGCATTGACTCAGGAGTAGGGAACCTTTTGATCTTCCCTCCTTTGTGCTGATTAAACTCGGCGGAGCAGATAATGGGCGGATCGTCATCATCCTCCCCTGTCAACCGGTTCAAATCAAGAGGGAACCGGTTAATGGGTTGTATGGGATCATCCGATCCCTTTCCAAACCATCAGTTCTCAAGTCAATTTTTTGTTTGGGTGTTTGACTCACCCCACGTTGATTAGTAGTTGATGTAGCATTTTGCTTTGATGATTGTGAATTTGCGTAGTTTGGAACATTTTGTACAGCTGGTGGCAGCCTTGGTTTAGCAGCTGCATTTTGAACTGCTGGTGTCTGAACAGGTTTTGCTGGAACTTTTGGCTTTTCGTTTTGAGCATTTGGAACGGGCACAGAATCAGTTTGCGTAGACGCATCAATACATTGAGTTGATTTGTTTGATGTAGATTTTGTTATGGAAGAATAAGTCGATGTCAGTGATGGAGATACGAATTTGGCATTTGCAATTTGTCTTGCTTCAGGAAATCCAACACCTGTGTGAATTATGACATGGAGAACTCCTTCTCAATCCTCATGTCTTGCAATCTCGAGACCTAGCTGAATGCGGCTCGCCGCAATTCACACAACGCATTGGATACTTGCAGGTGTCATGTTCGTGAGAATATCCATTTTGGCAGCATTTTGGAACAATGTGGTCAGCTTTACAGGTCTTTTCGTTGTGACCAACTTGAAACAATGTAACACTGAAGAGGATTTGGTATGTAAGTAGTAACCTTTGTACGTAGATAGCCAATGTTTATAAAAGAAGGTAGGAACGGAATGCAAATGTTAGAAGTTAGTGTTGGTGTGGATTTCTTTCCCTAACTTTTTATTTTGATGCGTCTCGCAGCTGTTACGTGTTGAGCAGTAAGTTCTTTAACAATCTCCGCCTCTGATACCCAGCAAGATCGGGACACCGAATGACCCCCCTTGAGGAGTTCAAAGTACGGTGCGGTATACATTTGCACGGATGGTTTAAAGAAGGATGTAATGCCAAGTAGATTTTTAGCGTGTGCTGCTCTGTCAACTTCACGGGCAGATCACCAGTACGCAACTTTTTAACTGATTTAGGACACCAGCTATACTTTCTATTGTTTTCTCTAATTGCAAACGGTGAGATACTTGTCATTTTGAAATCTTCGATATTTGATTGAATGAGTAGGAATCTTGGAAAAGCCATATTTGATGTGAGAGGTTGATGAGAATTTTCACCTTCCATGCCGTCAGAATCCGTTTCGGTATGCGGTCGTTTTTTATTTGATTTTCCATACTGAAATATTAAAATTCGTCACTCGCAGCCCCCACCCGCCGCGGAGTCCAACATGGGAACATGAAAACAGAGCGGATATCCAGCTCATACATGTTAGGGATACAGTAGTGATATACTCGGCCAGGTATTTTACAATCTTGTTTATATCACCAACTGTATTGCAGAAATGCAATCACGGGATTCAAGGGATTGTTACTCTACCCACCCGATTGGCCCTAAGCCACCGCCTTCTAGGAAACATAGATTGAAGTACATATGAAATATATTGTTAATACATTTGTGTGAACGTAATATGATGTTTATTGAGTGCAGTAAAATGTGACAATAGAGCAGAGTAAAGACAGGTTTTGTGTAACGTTTTTGTTCCAAAGTTGTGTGTTGTGAAAATATAAAAATTATCACATAAAGATGCAGTTTGAAATAAGCGATAGAAAATGTAAACGTTAAGGTGAGATTTCCTAGGGCTTGGCATGACTAGCCGATTGATCGTACCGGGCCTATACGACCGCCTGAACGTCTACACCGAATTAGAGGCCAAAGATGTGTATTGGCACCCACATCCCGGGAAGAAGATGCGCACATGCAAACAAGTACGCATCATCTCCCCGGGATGCCATGGGGCACCTCAACATCCAGGACCCTCCTCTCCGGCTTACGGGCC
The DNA here is from genome assembly GCF_021730395.1 of Mercenaria mercenaria. Classification (NCBI taxonomy): domain Eukaryota; kingdom Metazoa; phylum Mollusca; class Bivalvia; order Venerida; family Veneridae; genus Mercenaria; species Mercenaria mercenaria. The sequence continues at coordinate 25,964,349 of NC_069371.1, read as the reverse complement.
GCCACCCACGGCAAACAGGTGGCTCCATTTTCGGGGGAGTCGTACCCCTCTGCATGGAGATACAGCCAGCATTTTCTATCCCCCCGCCGGCAAGGGGCCGTTTCCGAATGATAACTCAAGAACGCTTGGGCCTAGGATCATGAAAGTTTATAGGGAGGTTGTTCATAACCAGCAGATGACTCCTATCGATTTTGAGATCAGTATGTCAAAGGTCAAGGTCACAGTAACCCGGAACAGTTAAACAGTTTCAGGATGATAACTTAAGAACGCTTAGGCATCGGATCATGAAAGTCGATAGTAGTCATGACCAGCAGATGACCCCTAATGATTTTGAGGTCAGTAGGTCGAAGGTCAAGGTCACAATGACCTGTAACATTTAAACGGTTTCCGGATGATAACTCAAGAATGCTTAGGCCTAGGATCATTAAAGTTGATAGGGAGGTTGTTTAAGACCAGCAGATGATCCCTATTGATCTTGAGATCAGTAGGTCGAAGGTCAAGGTCAGAGTGACCCGGAACAGTTAAACGGTTTCCGAACGATAACCCAAGAACGCTTGGGCCAAGGATCATGAAAGTTGATAGAGAGGTTGGTCATGACCAGCAGATGGGCCCTACTGATTTTGAGGTCAGTAGGTCAAAGGTCAAGGTCATATTGACCTGGAACGGTTTAACCGTTTCCGTAAGATAACTTGAGAACGTTTGGGTCTAGGATCACGAAATTTAATAGGGAGGTTGATCGTGACCAGCAGATGACCCTATTGATTTTGAGGTCAATAGGTCAAAGGTCAAGGTCACATTGACCCAGAACAGTAGAACTTTTGTGTACAGTGACCAAATAATTTCTGTTCCTTGTTCAATTACTGAATGCATCAAGGGGACATTTCGTGTTCTACGAGCTCTTGTTGTCTATGTTACATAGTGGTTACGCTTGCTGATTTTGAATCCTTTTCTCCTGGCAGCTTTTGGTTTAAAACCCCACAAATTTTTATTAGAGTAGAAGTGAGAACTGATTTGTTAAGTCTGTGTAATTGTGTGTCAATAACTGTTATGATTTTCTATATATTCTAGGTATCACATCATAATTATATCATTTTAATCAAGCCAAAGTCACTGAAGGTCATATCATCCAGATGTCTCCTTGCTAAAACAATAAAGTGGGAAATCCCCTTTTCAGTTCACTCATGAAACATCTCTTCTCTGAATATTTGCCCAAGCACAGGAAAATTCGTCAAATAGAAACAGTCATTTGAAAGAAGATGTGCATAACTTGGGAAGATATATTTTTTACTTTAAACGTTTTATAATGATTATTGGTATGAAGTTTGAAGTATAAATAACTGTCGCTCATTGATTGATGGGTACCCAGGCCTCCTAGATATATTACTGAATGTTTTATCTTTAATAGGCTCATCTGAAGAAAGTCACAGAACAATTTCCTGATGATTTGGAGGCCTGGATAGGACTTGCTTAGATCTTAGAGCAGTCTGATGTACATGCGGGGGGGGGGGGGGGGGGGGGCTCTGTCAGCGTATGGGACTGCTACACATATAGAGAAACAGTAAAACAAGGTGTTCCACCACAGATTCCCAACAATGTGGCAGCTCTCCATTTCAGGCTGGGCAATCTGTCGGATGCTAAAGTAAGTCAGAATCCTGTTGTTTTGGACTGTATAGAAATTTCAGTTTTATTTAGGGTATGACATTCCATTGCTTTGCTGTTTTAAATATCATTGGAACGGAACCATACACAAGAATAGAGCAAAGATACTGAAGACATTGTTCTGTTGTCAATACAAGTTTTCTCTCTAATGATTTGAATGAAAACATTATGTTTAAAGTTGTTTCCCTTCCACCTTTATGCAAGGAAAGGAATTTGAAGAGGTGGAATTAGTATGCTGGGCTTGGCCGTTTTTGAATGCTTTAAACGAAAGTCTTTCTATCAGGAGACCAGGGTGAGGTGAATGTCCTCTTTGATGACCGGCTGAAGATAATGCATGTCATCCAGCCTTCACCTCAGATTTATTTAGAGCAGTTGTCAGTTACTGTCTTAGAGATTCATTGTGGTTAGGTTAGCTGAATAACTGAAATACTAGTGAAAACAGTGTGTAATCTTTACAAAACAAACAGTATAGTCAGGTGGTTTTTGCCCCTGAAAAAAGTTAATGAGGGCCGAAATGTTAATGCTTGGAGACAAAGACCTTATTAAAGGATAAACACCCCCGGTTCATCAGGGTGCTGTCTCCAAAAAATATAATTACCATTATATGCAAATTATAGAGGTGAAAAGGTCATGTGTTAAAGCTGATATTTTCACATAATTGTCGGCACTTATGCAATGATTCGTGAATAATATCACATTGTACTAGATTTGATTTACAATTATAGGTTTAAATAAACCATACACTTGTATCCAATTGATAAATTATGACTCGCACTGGAAAACACATTGTATGCTTATATATAAAGGTTAAAGGTCACAGGGTATGTATACTGAACAAAAAAGCTAACCGCCATTTGCTAATTTTCCAATGTCTTTGCAATTTCTGTAAATATTTAGAATATTTTTAGTCAAAAGTGTTGTTAATAACATAATAAAATTTCAAAAATATTAACTGATGCAAACATATAATTTTATTCAATTTACTAACTCATCCCATTTGTAAAAAGTCACAAAAACACATAAAAGCTATTCACACAGATCAAGGGATGACATTCCAAAGTAAACTCTTTCAAGAGCTTTGTAAACTTTTGGTGGTGCGGAAGACTAGAACAAGTCCAAGAAATCCGAAATGTAATGGACAAACCGAAAGATTCAATAGGACACTATTGAACATGATTAAGACATATATAGCTGATGAACAAGAACAAGGGATTTGTATCTCGGTTCTCTCGCAGGTGCATACAGATGTACACCATGCGAATCTACCAAACTGACGCCTAACTTACTAAGTTTAGGCAGAGAAATTAAGCTTCCAGCGGATCTGTTATTTGGTTATGCTGTAAACTCTACAGATGTGCTATCATACTGTGAGTACGTGGAAGAAATCTGAGCCAAAATGATGCATGCTCACAAGACTGCAAGGCAAATAATGATACATCCCAGTGTTTTTATGCCCCCGAAGGGAGGCATATAGTTTTTGAACCGTCTGTCCGTCTGTCGGTCTGTCCGCAATTTTCGTGTCCGGTCCATATCTTTGTCATCGATAGATGGATTTTCAAATAACTTGGCATGAATGTGTAACACAGTAAGACGACGTGTCGCGCGCAAGACCCAGACCCGTAGCTCAAAGGTCAAGGTCACACTTAGACATTAAATGATAGTGCATTGATGGGCGTGTCCGGTCCATATCTTTGTCATCGATGGATGGATTTTCAAATAACTTGGCACGAATGTGTACCACAGTAAGACGACGTGTCGCGCGCAAGACCAAGGTCCGTAGCTCAAAGGTCAAGGTCACACTTAGACGTTAAAAGATAGTGCATTGATGGGTGTGTCCAGTCCATATCTTTGTCACCCATGGATGGATTTTCAAAAAACTTGGCATGAATGTGTACCACAGTAAGACGACGTGTCGCGCGCAAGACCCAGGTCCGTAGCTCAAAGGTCAAGGTCACACTTAGACGTTAAAGGTCATTTTTCATGATAGTGCATTGATAGGCGTGTCCGGTCCATATCTTTGTCATTCATGCATGGATTTTAAAATAACTACGCATGAATGTGTGACACAGTAAGACGACGTGTCGCGCGCAAGACCCAGTTTCGTAGGTCAAAGGTCCTAAACTCTAACATCGGCCATAACTATATTTTCATTCAAAGTGCCATCGGGGGCATGTGTCACCCTATGGAGACAGCTCTTGTTTGTTTATGTATTCTATTTTTAGCACAATGTCAGTAGCATTTTACTAAGATTTCTGCCAATACTATTGATGTCATCAATTATTTATTAGGTAAATCATTTTTTTACTTAATATTGCATCATTTTAAATTCAGACTGTCATCACATTTGCTGTATTTAGTAAGATATTGCATTTTAAGTTTATTACAGTACAGCATCCCTGTCTGGCTGCAGCCATTTTGTCCCATTGCATGTTGGGTAGTTACCCTTGACAACCTAGTAGAATTTCAGGAATAATTCCAACTGTCAAAACAATTCTAAGCTAAAGTTCTTTAATTTAAGCAAAGGATCAGAGTTTCTCAGGTAATAGTCATGTTATTTAGGAATTATACCTTTGATTTATGTCCAGTTTTCATGCAACTTAATTTATTTTAGTAGTTTAAACTCTGATTCTTAGGATTTAAATATACTTTGGCTGTTCCATGTACACATTGTTTTGATGTGTACATTCTGCACACAGTTGTACATTCCATTCAGAGTATGGTTGTGTGCACCACATAGTTGGTGTTTGCACACAAGTTTTTGGTGTGCACTTGGTCAGTATAAAAGCTTTTTCGTTGCTTCATTGAGAGGACTCCAGACTTTGAACTGCAAGAGCTTAACCTATTTTTGGCAACTACCCATATTCTATTTTTGACTTAAGAAATTTTAAGACTTGATTATTTTGGCTTAAGTAAATAACTTGTAACAGTAAATTAGGATTTTTAGATTCAATATTGAGGTTTACTGGCAGACCTTTAACTTGTTCCATTTTAAAGAGTCTAAGTATTCAATATTGCTTGCTTTTAACTTAGATGTTTTGCTGATACATTATTAGTATTTATTTATTTAGAAGCAGTATTTTATATGCAATGTCTTAATTTTTGTTATGGGGGAAATAAATAAATTTACAGTTTAAAATTTATTTGATCTTCGTAATTTCTTACTGGTGTTAGGTAGAATTTAGGTAAATCTTGGTAAAGTAAGTAGGCTAACTGGAGAAAAGTAACTCTAGGGATTCGACCAACTAAGCAGAACCAATTTCGAGCCCAGTCTGTTCTTAACCACAAGGCCAGAAGTCAAAAGTCTGATTGTTCAGTTAAACATATTAACCACATAGACATAATTCGAGATAACAGTCCGGTAAATCCTACACAACTTCCACTGCTGAACCTCGACCAGTCTCGAAATTGTCCAAGCTAGCCAGAGCGCAACAATATGTTCAAAAGACGTTCCTTTTGCTTGATTGTTTTTTACATGTGGGTTTATTCTCTCTATCTCTGTCAAAATTTGCCACAAAGAAAAATCTGCCCAGGTTTTAAATCCGCAGTAGGAAAGAGGTTTGGTAAGCACGTCACGTTTTGCTGATGTCCTGGCTACAGTTTGAAACAGATCTGTTATCTAGAATAGTTTTTGAGGTTACAAGAGGCCATATATGGCGGCACGGTATGTAATTTTAAGTGAATTTTAGAACTGAAGCCAGTTAGTAACCCTTATTAGTTACCCTTATTCGAGTTCCAACAACCTACACATGTAATATATGGCTGTGTAGTTAGGTGTTCCCGCTGTACAGTATTACAATGTAAAGTCAATTCAATGTCTTTCAGACAAAAGAGAGGTCGCGTAAGATTATGATCTGTTTAAAATGGTAGGTTCTGATCCCGAATAAGCTGAGTGTACCAAAAGACAAGCTGGGAATGTTAAAATATGGCGTTTTTTACATAGCTAAAATAGTCATTTAATCTCCGTAACAACTCGGGCCGCGTAGAAAAGTCATGTTTTGGGAATATGTAATATGTATTTCCAGACTTCGACCTATGATGATCTTTGACGCTGATCGACCTGGCACGGAACTGGGGTATCATTAGTGCTAAAGGCACGGGTGTTTTTATTGCCAACAAAATAAGGATATTACAGCAAAAAGGGTTTCAGAGCTCGACTCAACAATGCCTTCACAGGAAAATACATGAAATTCCGTCAATATAAACAAAGTGTCTAACTAAATTTTAATAATTATTTCAGTCATAAATGTTTAGATTCCTTTGTAATGTAATACCATATAGGCATTGTCCTAAGCTAACTCGTTGTTTAAGGAACGTTTCAGAGCGGTTACATCCCTAACGAGTAGGCACACATATCAATTTGACCGGTGATGCTGTTTATATGACAGAAGATCCAGCAAAAATGTTTACGTTTTCATTAATCGAAATTTAAACTGCATATTTTAAGACCTCGGAAAAGATACTGGCCAAGAACGTCTTTAAATAGCGCATAAGAAACATCATGTATATGTTTGTATTGTGGCTTATTTGTGCTATTTCGTTATTTCGTTCTATCGAAGTGACAGAACGACAAACGTCGCTATGGCGCCCCTGCCGAACGTCCCCCGGCCAAACGTCACCCCGACGAACAACACCCCGCCAAACGTCGCCCCGCCGGATGTCGTCTTTCACCTTTCGAAATGACAAGATAGTATTAATCAAACTTGTGACAAAAGGTAGTAAGATTTTAATAGTTCAGGTATAATATATTTCATAGTCCCTAATGAAGTGTTATCAGAGGATGTTGCTCACTCTTGCCCTACCCCACTCCTGCCCCTCCCCCTAATATTCTTTAATCTGTCAGTTCATCAGTGACACGATGTGTAACTTTTAAATTACAAGATTTTTTTTTTCATGCCATAAAGATAGATAGAGGAAATGGCACAACTCAGCAACAACAGGAAATAAAAAAGATTTCTATTGCACCCTCATCAAAGAGTGACATTGACCTTTCAAATAGGGATCTAGTGTTTGCTCGCGACAATCAATCTCACTGAGACAGGCAAAAAGCATTTTCCCAATGTTTAATAAAGTTTTACTGTGGACAAGAATCAGACGGACGGTCTGGTGGGCGAGCGGACGGACGCACGCATGGACGCACACATATTGCCCTCTATCTATTTACTGAAACAATTCTTGCAGGTCTTAACTTGGACATCGAGTTAATGATGAATGCACTGTTGAATTGAAAGGTTGTAGGTTGCATATATTAAGAAAGTCAGCAGGTTTTAACACACACAGCTTTATTTAAAAGACGAAATATTCGTAGTCGATTCGGGTACACTGTAAAAAAATACCGTAAAATTTAATGGGTTTTACGGTTAAATAGTAACGGGTACAGACCGTAGTATATGATTACGGTATAAGACCGTTGGAACGGCGTGTATTCTGGGATAGCGCCATTATTGATTCGACATTCAAACAGTTTGAAAAATGCACGTATGAATGGAAGAAACTATTTTAAGACACACATACTAGTGCATCTGTCTGGATTTTGATTGTCTAAAACAGTTCCGTTCAATGTTTACATCGAAAAATGCAGTATTTGTATGAGTAATGCAGATAAATGTGGACTCTGGTTCGTTCCAACTATATTCGTAACCATGTTGAAGGTCGGCTAGACGTGGCTACTGTGAAAGAAAACAAATGTAGTACTTGCTCATGAGGACATTTTTAATGTTGCAGAGTATGTGCGTTAATAAGCTGGAGGCAGCTTTGTAGAATTGTACTCTCAATAAAAAAAACAAAAAAACAGCAACAACAACAACAAACAGAAAACAAAGTTTGTGAAGTTCAAAAGTATGTTCACATCAACTTTTAATGTTATGATAAATTAAAGCAATATTCAGTTTGACTGCCACAATATAAAAGAAACTGTCAGATTAGTTCGACTAATTTACACAAAGAGTAAATGTTGGGATTCATAGATTCGTTGTTAAGCCACCTGAAATTCTTCAAGTTGAAGTTCAACCATGACTGATCTTAAAAAGCATTGTTGTCAGTATCAGTACATATGCTCTAAGAGTAGAGGATATGAAAGGGGAATGATGGTGGTTCTGTCGATGAGTGCGTCGTTGCTTATGTCTTCAGTATTGGTGATATCATTATGTTATAAGTTGAAAACTACCATGAATGGTCAGACACAAGTGTAAATTTTAATATTGCATGTTGTGAAATTTGTCGCTGGACAGGTTAATAGATTTCAAGTATTTTTAAGTTGAAAAACTGCAGAAGTGTATAGAGATATGTTCATATCAGGTGATCTGACTTCATTGAAAATGAAGTTTCAATGAGCCCGCAATGTGTTACAAGGGGATGCATATACAAAGGTGTATACCAGGGATGGTATCATTCAGTGCACATATAAAATGAAAAAGTTGTTGTCCTGTCTTTTGAGGATGTTAAATGTTGAAGTTTACTTGGAAGCTGTTGATTTGAGAAGACACCAACTTGTGACCAAGTGTGAGCTCACCAACATGGCCAAGAAAACATTTAATTTGTTCGAATCGTTGCAACACTTCTTTTCGTTTTGAAGTTGAAACTAGTTCTATTTATTCTGGTTGTGAAAAATGTGAGATTAATTTGTACAAATCTAGTCAAAGAAAGACTTATTTATTGGCTTAAGAACTCTTGTTATACTTATTCTATACAAACCATTTAAATCAATAGTATATTATATACATTGTAGTTCCTTTGCAACATAAGGTCATTTCGGAGAAAAAGCGATATTAATTTATGTAGAACTAGTCAAAGGAAGACTGATTGTATGAAGAACACTTATTATACTCATTCTCTTCAAAATATTCATAGTTTGTCTCTGTGCATTATTTTTTGATAACCCACAGAAGCTAGTATTTACATTTCACATGATCATGTATATTGGTCATTATCTGATGACAGACTTGTCTACTTTGTATTTGAAATTTCTTTTGTTAAAGCAGTGTCCGACAAATTTATAATTTTACTGGTAGCCCACTGGGCTACCAGAATTTTTTTCTGGTAGCCCAGCATTTTCTTGTAGTTGCCGAAAAAATTAACCATGAAAGTACTAACTTGCTCTATCCGTACCCGACTTACTGAGATGTGAGAATAAGATTGGTCTTTAACAATATTTTGTTAATAACAGAAATCTAAAAACACAAAGATAAACATTTCATTCTCTTTAATCATAATATAGAAGTACAAGTTGAAGTTAATACAACATCTTATTAAAGAAACATTTTCACACAAGTATCTCTTAGTTTACAACTTAAGTCTTAAAATATTAAAATTGTAAATTTCTGTCAGTATTGAGATCAACTTGAGTATTTATACTTTCTATACCAGTAATCACAAATTCGTCACCTAAACGCAACAAAGTCGTATCTTATTATAAATTTATAGTAAGATATGACTTTGTTGTGTTGAGGTGACGAATTAGATGTTCACAAAATGTATTTAAATTGCAAGTCACTGTCAATATTCACAGGTGGCAGTATCATTGATTGGTCACCCCTTCCCCACCCTAAGACCCCTGATACAACCCGGAAAAAATTCTGACATTCTCAGGTGTTCCTTAATATCCCCACCCTACAAGACCCCTGATACAACCCTGCAATTTTTTTTTTCAGGATTGTATCAGGGGTCTTGTAGGGTGGGAATTTTAAGGAACACCTGAGAATGTCAGAATTTTTTTCAGGGTGGTATCAGGGGTCTTAGGGTGGGGAAGGGGTGACCAATCAATGAATACTGCCACCTGTGTCAATATTGAGATCAACTTGAGTACTTGTACATTTTATAAACATTTTATAATCTCTAGTTAAATGTTCACATAATCATGAAATGGTATTGACCAAAGAAATCGGCATTATAAAAAAGACTCGTGTCACTAATACTTTTGAATGGAATACCTTCCTTTATTGAGTGTTGTAAATGAAAAATACCTTTAGAAGCTTTCATTTGATATATGAAATTCTAACACGATCCGATTAATTTTCCTATTAGAAAAAAGGCTGAAAAAAGTGATTTATTAATTCATTATACAAAAAATTCACTGTTCTGATGTCACAATCATTACATCATGGCGTCAAATGGCATAGCGGTGCACTAGAAAAGAAACCATCTGAACTCCAAACAATGATTTATTCTACGCCAAATCACTAAATGAGATATATTTTTTCTTAATTATATATTTTTTAAAATTGTATTTTCTAAATTAATGGCGTTAACAAAAGGTGTATAGATATAACTCACTAGAAACTCACTAGAATTTTAATTACCGGTACTTTCAACCCGTATCATGCTGGACACAATTAATTCAGCAACCAGTGTAGATCATGACCAGCCTGCACATGTGTGCAGTCTGATCATGATATACATTGTTTGTAATCAGTCTGTTAATGGTAGTGTCCAAATTGAAAGATAGACAAGTTCATTATGGAAATTTAGCAGGGTAAGGTTTAAAAGAGTTTAGAAAAATAATATACATGTATGTTTAACAGTTTTATTGCTTGAGCATATCAAATTGCCTAGAAAAGTCTGAAAAACAGGCAAGATTTGATGATGTAAGAATCATATTTGTATGTCAAGTCTTTTATTATAATTTCTTGTTAAATTTATATTCTTTTGTGAAGAACTTGCTATGCTTGCCTCACTACATGTACCATAAATACGGTATGAACAGTCAGGGTTGTAACTGCTTCAAGTTGTAATATGGCAGTTCATAACCCATTTGAGTTATTGCTTATACTTTCATAACTTGTTTTAGTTATCATAAAATATTACAAAGCCCTCCTGTGCTTAGCTAATTCCTCATTAGCTCGACTATTCGAAGAATAGTCTAGCTATTCTACTCACCCTGGCGTTGGCGTCGGCGTCGGCGTCGGCGTCGGCGTCACACCTTGGTTAAGTTTTTGCATGCAAGTACATACAGCCATCAGTTAAAGGCATATAGCTTTGAAACTTATTTTTTCTTTTTCTAGGTCAATTACCAACCTCTCTGGGTCAAGTCCCATAACTCTGACATGTGTTTTGAGCAAATTATGCCCCCTTTTGGACTTAGAAAATTTTGGTTAAAGTTTTACATGCAAGTTACTATCTCCAAAACTAATGCAGATATTGATTTGAAACTTCAAATGTGTCTTCGGGGTTATAAAACTAGTTGATAGCAGCAAGTCCCATAACTCTGACCTTCATTTTGGCCAAATTATGCCCCCTTTTGGACTTAGAAAATTCTGGTTAAAGTTTTGCGTGCAAGTACATACAGCTATTTCTAAAAGGCATATAGATTTGAAACTTATTTTTTCTTTTTCTAGATCAATTACCAACCTCACTGGGTCAAGTCCCATAACTCTGACATGTATTTTGAGCAAATTATGCCCCCTTTTAGACTTAGAAAATTTTGGTTAATGTTTTACATGCAAGTTATTATCTCCAGAACTAATGCAGATATTGATTTGAAACTTCACATGTGTCTTCGGGGTTATAAAACTAGTTGATAGCAGCAAGTCCCATAACTCTGACCTTCATTTTGGCCAAATTATGCCCCCTTTTGGACTTAGAAAATTCTGGTTAAAGTTTTGCGTGCAAGTACATACAGCTATTTCTAAAAGGCATACAGATTTGAAACTTATTTTTTCTTTTTCTAGATCAATTACCAACCTCACTGGGTCAAGTCCCATAACTCTGACATGTATTTTGTGCAAATTATGCCCCCTTTTAGACTTAGAAAATTTTGGTTAAAGTTTTACATGCAAGTTATTATCTCCAAAACTGATGCAGATATTGATTTGAAACTTCACATGTGTCTTCGGGGTTATAAAACTAGTTGATAGGAGCAAGTCCCATAACTCTGACCTTCATTTTGGCCAAATTATGCCCCCTTTTGGACTTAGCAAATTCTGGTTAAAGTTTTGCGTGCAAGTACATACAGCTATTACTAAAAGGCATATAGATTTGAAACTTATTTTTTCTTTTTCTAGATCAATTACTATCCTCACTGGGTCAAGTCCCATAACTCTTACATGTATTTTGAGCAAATTATTCCCCTTTTTGGACTTAGAAAATCCTGGTTAAAGTTTTGCGTGCAAGTACATACGGCAATTACTAAAAGGCATATAGATTTGAAACTTATTTTTTCTTTTTCTAGATCAATTACCAACCTCACTGGGTCAAGTCCCATAACTCTGGCATGTATTTTGGGAAAATTATGCCCCCTTTTGGACTTTGAAAATTCTGGTTAAAGTTTTACATGCGAGTTTCTATCTCCAAAACTAATGCAGATATTGAATTGAAGCTTCACATGTGCCTTCGGGGTTATAAAACTAGTTGATAGCAGCAAGTCCCATAACTGATATGCATTTTGGTCAAATTATGCCCCCTTTTAAACTTAAAACTCTTTTGATATTTAACCTTTTTGGGTAATATTTTCCTGCTTCTGGGACAATATTTCGAATAGTCGAGCTTGGCTGTCTTACGGACAGCTCTTGTTTTGAATGAGACTAATGCAATTATTTCCTGAATCCTTGAATTTTTAGCTCGACTATTCGAAGAATAGTCTAGCTATTCTACTCACCCTGGTGTCGGCGTCGGCGTCGGCGTCACACCTTGGTTAAGTTTTTGCATGCAAGTACATACAGCCATCAATGAAAGGCATATAGCTTTGAAACTTATTTCTTCTTTTTTCTAGGTCAATTACCAACCTCTCTGGGTCAAGTCCCATAACTCTGACATGTATTTTGAGCAAATAATGCCCCCTTTTGGACTTAGAAAATTTTGGTTAAAGTTTTACATGCAAGTTACTATCTCCAAAACTAAAGCAGATATTGATTTGAAACTTCACATGTGTCTTCGGGGTTATAAAACTAGTTGATAGCAGCAAGTCCCATAACTCTGACTTTCATTTTGGCCAAATTATGTCCCCTTTTGGACTTAGAAAATTCTGGTTAAAGTTTTGCGTGCAAGTACATACAACTATTTCTAAAAGGCATATAGATTTGAAACTTATTTTTTCTTTTTCTAGATCAATTACCAACCTCACTGGGTCAAGACCCATAACTCTGACATGTATTTTGAGCAAATTATGCCCCCTTTTAGACTTAGAAAATTTTGGTTAAAGTTTTACATGCAAGTTACTGTCTCCAAAACTAATGCAGATATTGATTTGAAACTTCACATTTGTCTTCGGGGTTATAAAACTAGTTGATAGCAGCAAGTCCCATAACTCTGACTTTCATTTTGGCCAAATTATGCCCCCTTTTGGACTTAGAAAATTCTGGTTAAAGTTTTGCGTGCAAGTACATACAACTATTTCTAAAAGGCATATAGATTTAAAACTTATTTTTTCTTTTTCTAGATCAGTTACCAACCTCACTGGGTCAAGTCCCATAACTCTGACATGTTTTTTTGAGCAAGTTATGCCCCCTTTTAGACTTAGAAAATTTTGGTTAAAGTTTTACATGCAAGTTATTATCTCCAAAACTAATGCAGATATTGATTTGAAACTTCACATGTGTCTTCGGGGTTATAAAACTAGTTGATAGGATCAAGTCCCATAACTCTGACCTTCATTTTGGCCAAATTATGCCCCCTTTTGGACTTAACAAATTCTGGTTAAAGTTTTGCGTGCAAGTACATACAGCTATTACTAAAAGGCATATAGATTTGAAACTTATTTTTTCTTTTTCTAGATCAATTACTAACCTCACTGGATCAAGTCCCATAACTCTGGCATGTATTTTGGGCAAATTATGCCACCTTTTGGACTTTGAAAATTCTGGTTAAAGTTTTACATGCAAGTTTCTATGTCCAAAACTAATGCAGATATTGAATTGAAACTTCCCATGTGCCTTCGGGGTTATAAAACTAGTTGATAGCAGCAAGTCCCATAACTGATATGCATTTTGGTCAAATTATTCCCCCTTTTGAACTTAAAACTCTTTTGATATTTAACTTTTTTGGGTAATATTTTCCTGCTTCTGGGCCAATATTTCGAATAGTCGAGCTTGGCTGTCTTACGGACAGCTCTTGTTATCTTTCCAGCCATGCAGTGAATTTTTTTTACACAAGGATGATAAAGGTTTATAAAAGTTTTAAAGCTATAAAACTCTTAACATCCCATTTATGCTTATCAGGTCATGATCAGACTAAAAGAGAATTTGATTAACCACAGTTTGCTATTAATTTTACTTTAAAGGTCACTTTGTGAATACAGCAAGAAGACTTTTTGAATAACTTACCTGAGTTAACCATATATTTATATGACTAATACAATATAAAAGGCTTGAAAAAGTAACTTAAAACACATGATATTTCAATTGTATGTTTAATAGAGAAATTATAAGAAATAGTTGTAAATTTACATGTACATTGTACTTTGTTACTGACCTGAAACATTGAGTGGAGAATTTTAACATTATTGATCAGTTTCAGTTGAAATTTTACACACCAAATTATATAATCTGTTATGAGCCTAAAGTGTAATGATAGGTACTTAGATTTGTATCAAGAAATCTGCAAAAGTTCTGCAGTGGAAATATTGCACGACTTTAAGAGCGCCATATTATCCTGTGAAATGGGGCCTCCGTGGCCGAGTGGTTAAGGTCACTGACTTCAAATCACTTGCCCCACATCGATGTGGGTTCGAGCATCACTCGGGACGTTGGATTCTTCATGTGAGGAAGCCATCCAGCTGGCTTACGGAAGGTCGGTGGTTTTACCCAGGTGCCCGCTCGTGATAAAATAATGCACAGAGGGGCACCTGGGGTCTTCCTCCACCATTAAAAGCTGGAAAGTCGCCATATGACCTATCATGTGTCGGTGCGACGTTAAATCGAACAAAACAAAATATTCTGTGAAAAAATGGGGGCAGGTTTCTTGATGTAAATCTAATAATCTTTTTATTACATCCATGTCTACACTTTAATAACTGCATAAATAAGTCATATTTGTTATTAAGCCTGAGTGAGATCGAAAATTATCCTGGCAACAGAACTGTTTAAATGTGACGGCATGCACGAAATTTACATCACAAATTACGTCAGATATCCAATATAAAATTTGAGCGTCAATATGGAAAAAAAACATTGATGTTTCAGGTTCCAGTGATAATAGTTTTTAGCTCGACTATTCAAAGAATAAGTAGAGCTATCCTACTCACCACTGCGTCAGCGTCACACCTTGGTTAAGTTTTTCGTATCAGTCCACATTTTGACAAAGTCTTTTGAGATAAAGCTTTGAAACTTTCAGCACTTGTTAGTCACCACCATGTCCAGTTATAGGCAAGAGCACATAACTTCATCAAGAATTTTGGCTGAATTATGGCCCCTTTTGCCTTAGAAATCATGGTTAAATTTTTCATACCAGTTCATATTTTGACAAAGTCTTTTGAGATAAAGCTTTGAAACTATAAACACTTGTTTACTATCACCATGTCCAGTTATATGCAAGAGTACATAACTCCATCAAGGATTTTGGCTGAATTATGGCCCCTTTTGACTTAGAAATCTTGGCTAAGTATTTCGTACCAGTCCACATTTTGTCAAGTGTTTTAAAATAATGCATTGAAACTTTCAACACTTGTTTACCATCACCATGTCCAGTAAAAGGCCAGGAGTACATAACTCCATCAAGGATTTTGCCTGAATATGGCCCTTTTGACTTAGAAATCTTGGTTAATTTTTTCGTACCAGTTTATATTTTGTGTTAAGTGTTTTACATATGGCTTTGAAACTTTTATCACTTGTTCAGTATAATAGTCTTTATCTGTAGGCAAGAATACATAACTCTGTCATCTACTTTGGTTAAATTATGGCCCTTTCTGCACTTTTAAATTGGTTCAGTTTTTCATACACATTGCCATTTAGTGCAAGATTTATCAAAATCCACAAATACAGGAACATTGTTTGTTTATTCTGTTTGTTTTCTTTTGTCTGAAAATTTGTGGTAATATTTTGACCACATTCTTCAATCAATTCTTTGAATAATGGAGCGCGCTGTCATACGACAGCTCTTGTTTTATATAATTATGTAGTTTAAAAGCAAACTTTTTAACTTCTAGTGTAAATCACTAAATAGAAAATATGAAATAAAAAACTTTTGTATATAAGTCTATGCATTCCCTGTTATTGGTTCTAAATGTCAGTCAATTTGTTGTAATACTTGCATCAGGGGATGGCGGTGGGCATTTCGGGTTCTACTATGAGCTCTTGTTTATTGGCTTTGAGAAACTAGAATTCATGATGAGTTTGTTGAAATATTGTTCAGAATTTGAAATTTCATGTTCAGACTTTGAGTTCAAATGCTGGAATTACAGTTACAGTATTTTAATGCCCCCAAAGGCGGGCATATTAAAATCGCACTGTCCGTCCATGCGTGCGCCTGGTAAATTCTTGTCCGGACTGTAACTCTTCCATCCATAAAGGGATTTCAAAATAACTTGGCATAAATGTTCACCATAATGAGACTAAGTGTCATGCGCAAAACCCAGACCCCTAGCTCCAAGGTCAAGGTCACACTTAGAGGTCAAATGTTAACATGGTCTGTTTCATGTCTGGTCCATAACACTGCCATTCATGAAGAGATTTTGAAAGAACTTGGCATAAATGTTTACCATAATGAGACGACATGTCATGCGCAAGACCGAGACCCCTAGCTTCAAGGTCAAGGTCACACTTACAAGTCAAAGGTTAACAGGGTATGTTTCGTGTCCGGTCCATAACTCTGCCATTAACCGGTATTAAAGAATTTTGAAGTTACTTGGCATAAATGTTCACCATACTGAGACAACATGTCGTGAGCAAGACACAGACCCCTACCTCCAAGGTCCAATCACACTTAGAGGTTATAGGTTAACATGATCTGTTTCTTGTTCGGTCCATTACTCTGCCATTGATGTAGGGATTTTGAAATTACTTGGCATAAATGTTCCCTATAGAGATGAGGTGCCATGTGCAAGACGCAGACCACTAGCTCCAAGGTCAAGGTCAAGGTTACACTTAGAAGTCAAAGGTGTTTCTTGTCTGGTCCATAACTCCGCCATTTATCAAGGGATTTGAAAATAATCTGACACAAATGTTAACCATATTGAGAAGATGTGTCACACTTTTGACCGAGGTCTCTTAGGTCAAGGTCACAAAATGATATGTAATTTTTTTGTGAATACAACCCTGGCATTCTTGGGCCTACCTTGGGAGCATTTATCACCAATAGTGACAGCTCTAGTTAAGACTGACATTGTTTCTGGACAGAACTTTAATATTTTGCCATATGATTTAGGTATCATATTCTTGTGACCAAAATTTGGTATGTATCTAATTAAGTATATGTTGAAGTAAATATTTTTTTTATTATTCTAACTAAATAAAACATCAAATTTTATGTTCCAGCATAGCAATATACATGTATGTTCTTTTTCTTTGATTATTGTGTTTATTATTATGTCATATGCTCTAAATGAGCAATGGCTTTGAAATAAAAATCTTGAAGTCTTAAAAAAATCTTGAAATTGATTATTTTATTATGTCTAAGTAATATGTTCATTAAACTCTTTGTCCACCAACCATTTTTCACTGACTTCAGCATGTTTTGTCTAGTTAGCTTGACTATTCAAAGTATAGAGAGCTATCCTACTTGACCTGGCATTCTTTTGCATTCGCACTTTGGTTAAAGTTTTGATGCACTTTTACTTTATCTCTGTAATTACTTGATGGATTTTGTTTCAAACTTAAAATAGTTATTCCTCATTATTCCCCTTTTTAAATAGAATTTCAGGTTAAGTTTTGATGCACTTTTATTCTATCTCAGTTATTACCAAATGGATTTGATTTAAACTTTAAAAAGTTGTTCTACCTTATCACCCACATCATAAAACACAAGGTCTATTACTCTGATATCAATGTTCCATGAATTGTGCCCTATTTTACTTAAAATTTCAGGATAGAGTTTTCAAACACTTTCACTCATATCTCAGTAAATAGATTTGATTAAAACTGTAAATAGTTATTCAACATCACTCACGGCATTTACAAAAGTGACATAACTCTTGCACAAATAGTTCGTGAATTACCCCCCTTTTTACTTGGAATTTCAGGTTAAAGTTTTGAAGCACTTTCACTCTGTCTCAGTTATTACCTAATGAATTTGATTCAGACTTGAAATATTTATTCCACCTTATCATCCACAAAGTTCATAACTCTGGTACCAATATTTCATGAATAATGTCCCCTTTTAGTTAGACATTTAGGTTAATTTTGATGCATTTTCACTCTATGTCAATTACTGCGGAAACCGTTATTTTACAAGTTTTTACGGGCAAAGTCCCGGCAGCTGGTTTCCAGGACAGGACCGTATACTTACGGGGAGACTGTAACTTTTGGGTACCGTAGTAACTACTACAGTATTGCCCGTTAATTATGATTTATGATTTTTACGGGCAAAGTCCCAGCAGCTGGTTTCCAGGACAAGACCGTATATTTACGGGGAGACTGTAACTTTTGGGTACCGTAGTAACTACAGTATTGCCCGTTATTAATACTGTTACAGTCGACCCGTACAGTTACGGAACTGTCCTGGAAACCAGCTGCCGGGACTTTTCCCGTAATATTTTACGGTATTTTTTTACAGTGTATAAATACATTTACCTTTACCTTCTAACTCGAATGTCCATTACATTCCACTGTTGTTCAGTTATCCTTCACTTTTGCTAAAACATATTTATTTTCCTTCTTCCCGCACATTATCTTAGTTTTCTATTCTTCTCACCTAAACTCCATTTATGAACTACTCACTATCTCTCCAATTTGCTCTCCAACTCTCTTATTCTTTCTAACTTAAAGCATATTAACAGAATATCTATAACTTTTTTCCATAACTGAATTGCGTAAAAAATAACATGTTTACAGGTATCTCGAAATATTCACAGCAAATACAAAAACAAGTCAGTCAAAATAAGTACACATATAACCGTAAACAATAGATGTATGAGCAATCACTTCTGGATATTTTCGTAAATAAATAACTAGTTCTGAAATAAACAAAATGATTATGTCAAATATACAAGATAAATCATTCTGTTGTGATTCACATTAGTACAGTTCTAAATATCAATTTGCTGACCAGATAAACAGAATAAATTAATACATTTCTGAGCTATTAATGAAAGTTCCATCGAAAACAATAATAAAATAACTAAGGTCAATAAGATAAATTTCTGTTGAGAACTTCGCAATATCTGACCAGGTATAATAGTAAACAAAGCCAGTTAGGCCAAAACTTAAAATATTCCGCCTTTACGTAATTTCCTACATAGTCAATAACAACAATGATCTAGACATGTATTTCTATGACTTATTTCAGTTTTCTACTCAAAACAAAACAGATAAAGTATACACAATGATTAATTAACTGAAACCTTACCTGCGCGCCATCGTTGTGTTACATCGCTATCATAATCAATCAAGAATATTCATAGTAATCAAGATACTCAGATGTTGGCTTAGTTTGATCGCCTGGTATTATGTAGTATAGTAAGAAACTGGAAGAGTACTTAACTGAAAACTGACCTGTGCGTTATCATTGTCTTACAGTTACCAGAAGTCCCAGGAGAAGTTGCGAGAGTTCCCAGCTATTTTTTATCCAAATACTTCTTGCAAATATTTCAAGTATTTTATCAAAACAGAAAAGCAGTTCATTTGTATGTTGTTTTTTATGTCAACACCGTTTATTAACTATTTACAAGTATTGAAGTATGTTTATCAATTACGTTATTGTGTAGTCTAGAGCAGAATTGAAACGTTAATCATTATGTGCAATCTAAAATGTGATACGATAAGGTAGCCATGACAACAGTTATATTAGCTTCTTACGATTTTACCAAAACTATGAATAGTACGTATAAACTAAGGGTATTGTGGCATTCGCAATCAGAAAAAATACTGCATTAGCCAGACCTTTTTTTCTTTGCGTCCGCTTTTATGAAGAAGAAATTAAAAAGGTATATAATAAATAGCTGAGTAAGCAATATATTAAATTTAAACTTCGTCTAAGAACGGATAGGACCGGATTAGCTATCAATTAACATAATTTATACAAATATTCACTGAACTATAGTGTAATTCATCAATTCCATAACAGGGCTTTTTCATAATAATTTGCAAAAACTAAATCTTATTAAAGTTATACATCATTCGAAAAGATCTCCAGAAGTGGTTGTGCATTGTTTTCCAAAACTGCGAGCGTAAAAGTAATGACAAATATTGAATCAAAATATGTCATTGTCGCTAAATTAAGATGTTTATTAACCCAACCTTAGTGTTCTTTAAAACACTGGATTCATAAACTAAAACGAAATGAACGAAAACACTGCATTAAGGGATAAGCGAATCAAACATTAACTCAACTTAAAATCAAACACATCTTGTCAATATGGCTAAGGCCTACAAAATTCTTTGTTTCCGGTAAAATGCTCAAAAAATTTAGGGTATGTAGGTCGGATTTTTTTTTTATTAAGTGAGACGTTTCGGAAAGTATTTTTGTGTCAAAAAATGAATACAAATAAAGAGCTTATGCCTTTAGAGCATCAGTAAGTTGATTTCTAATATCACTGACAATGTTTAAAGCATAAAAAGTACAGCTTTGCAACCGTTTTTAAAAATTAAAAAAAAAAAAAACATTCTATAAGTCCATAAATATTAGGGTCGGGCCAAATATTTAGGGTAGCTCGGAAACAAACATTTTTTTTTTCACGCCAAACAATATGATTAATATATACAACTATATCGAGCTTCTGTTTTG
Organism: Mercenaria mercenaria; assembly: GCF_021730395.1. Classification (NCBI taxonomy): domain Eukaryota; kingdom Metazoa; phylum Mollusca; class Bivalvia; order Venerida; family Veneridae; genus Mercenaria; species Mercenaria mercenaria. The sequence goes on along the minus strand of NC_069371.1, from coordinate 25,943,886 downwards.
AGACGTAACTTTACCGCTTTAAATAATCCGACAACATATGAAAAGGCTTTATTATGTGAAAACGTAGTTTCATTTGAGTCAACACATACACAACAAAAATAGCAACAACACATTTTGTTGTCACTATGGTGTATAAATAAACACTTCACACAATGCCATATAGTTATTCATCTCGTGTTTGATTTTCAAGAACTTCCCGTAGAGTGTATTCTCACAGGTAATTGTAAGTCGAAAGGGATCTTTGTCAATCACTGGACCGAAGTATGTACCGCAGAGTTTCCCTACATCGTTGATGACGTCATCACGGCTGTCCGACACAGTAACTATGAAATTTGTATTCCACTCAGCTAAAACACAATAACTTATCTTTGAGTTACATGGTAAAATCATTCTAAGGTGAAAAAACAAGGACAAAAGTCATACAGGTAAAGCCGCCCACATGACACTTCACATAGAAATATGGGCATGTGTAACTGTAAACTCGAGTAAGTGTCACATAAATATGAATATTGTTCGATAGTAGTCGCATTGTATGAAATCACTCGATGTTTCCCATTCCCTTTACAAAGTTGTCCGTTAACACTAAAAAATCGTCTTCAATGACAATGGGCCGGATAATCACATTTCAATGACAATTACCAAAATAACATTTCTTGAATAACAATTGAACGGGTAATCTCCCTTCGATGACAATAACCAAGATAATTGTACTTGAGTAACAATGGCAAGGAAAACCTTACTTAAATGATAATGACCAATACAATCTCTCTTCAATGACAATGGCCGAGGTAATTTACCTTCAAAGATAACTTTCCTTTAAAGACAATGGCACAGATAACCTTTCTTGAATGACAGTGACATAAAATAACCTGTCCTGAATGAGGATGGCAGATAATTTTCCTTAAATTAGAATGGTATATTTACCATCACTTAAATGGCAAGACAACGATTACGTTTCTTCAGTGACTATCATGGCAAAAATAACCTTCCTTGAATGACAATGGCCAATATAACATTCCTTGAGTGACAAACGCAAAGATAATCTACCTTGAACGATTATGACAATGCTATTCTTCCTTGAATGACAATGACCGGGGTAACCGGAAGACAAATGACCCAGAATACCTTCCTTGAATGACTGTAATACACAGGATAAACACTGTTGAATGACAGTGTTTTAGATAAACGCTATTGATCGACAATATCTGCCTTTAAACCGACAATGTTTCAGATAAACGCCATTGAACAACAATGTCTGAGATAAACGCCACTGAACAACAATGTCTGATACAAACGCTATTAGACTGACAATGTTTAAGACAAACGCCATTAAACAAGAATGTTTGAGATAAACGCCATTGATCGACAATGTATGAGATAAACGCCGTTAAACCGATTATGTTGGAGAAAAACGACCTTGGATGACAGTTACCAAGAGAACTGATCACTCTTTCTTTGCTGCATTTGTTACCGGTAAAACTTGAAATCATAATATTTAAAAACATTGTTTACATTTTAACGTCTCCAAATAATAAATCAGCGATTCTTTTACATTCCTCAAAATAAAAAAAATAAGATTGGCTGAAATGTATAAATTATGGTTATGGAGTGCAGACGTTGAATGGAAACAGACGACGGACGGACGAATGGCGAATTCAAAAACATTGTCATGTGATGCGAAGTGTGGGGGAACAAAGACCATCGAGACTATATCCATATAAACATCAAACCAGACCGATTCCTTACTTCGTGATTTATGAAACTGTTGTATCAACGTTTTAGCATCTAAAACAGGTGCACCGAATTTAAAAAATTCAAACTGGTGATTGGGTTAAGGCCATGGAGACGTGGGTCTATATTACCGTTTTTAATGAAGGTAACTTGAAGTTTGAGAGTTAAGCGAGTTAGTACAAATTTTCCCCTGGATAAGACAACATGTCATGCGCAAAACCCGAAAGGTCAAGGTCACACTTGGAAGTCAGAGGTCAAAGGGGCTTTTTACTTGTCCGGTCGTAACTAAACAATACCTAAAGAGATTTTAATATTACTCACTCAAAGGTCAGGTTCACTGTCAGAGGTCAAAGGTCAATAGATTTTTTCCTTTCTGTTCCATAACTCTGTCATCAATAAAGGGATTTTAATATTACTTGACACAAATGTTCACCATAATGAGACAATGTGCCGTGTGCAATGCCCAGATCCCTAGTGCATAAGTCAAGGTCACACCTGAAGGTCAAAAGTCAACATTGTTCCTGTCCAGACTGTAAAATAGTTTTATATAAGCCCATGTGTCATATGGACCCAATTAAAAATTACTGATGTATATTCTTCCAAATTACTTCCCTTAATATGATGATTTCTTACATTGTTTGCTCATATTTTCTCACCAATTACAAAATGAAATGTTATCAAAATTGAAATAAAGTACTTTCTTATGTTTATAGACGTATGAAACAATCAAAAACTGTAGATTTTCGTATATGCAAATTTTAATCCAAGAGTTGTGTTATAAGATATTGTATTATATAGTACAATACTGTTTATACATCATTGACAGATATCAGATAATTATGTTGTACTACAGTAGAGAAAATTAGATGCCTTCCAGTAGGGGAATTTGTATTGCATTGCAATACTTCATTCACTTGTTTCTTTAAAAATGTCTTTCCGCGGAATTTCAATGCCAGCAAATTTAAACGATTTCACAATATATGATATATTCCCGCTCTCTGTAAAATAAATGTTTTTTATGAACAATTTTTTGTATAGTTCGAAACAAGTGTATTCATTGGAAGTAATTGACAAACGTACAATTAAGAGAAGAAGGATTAGATCGGTAGAATAAACCTACATTATTCCTCGCCTTTGTAAAATGTTCATTCCTGGAACAAACGATTAGTGTAATAACATGCCATTCTAAGTTCAGTTTAACCAAAACTATCCATTACAATATTGATTCATCATTGAAATCAATTAAATTTCATGCTTAGTTCAATTCAAACAATACAATTCATTAAAATATTATATGTAACATTGCAGTGCCTAGCGTTTCAGCACGTAAACAATTAGCGCCCTTTGTTATTTACAATACTTGAGAATATCTCCGAATACATTTTATGGATATCTATAGACCGGGTTTACTAAAACAAATGAAAATATTATTCTCGGATCCATTTATCTTTCGCCAGAGAACTCGCGTTTCTTTAACGATGATGATTTAAATGATTTCGAAAATGAAATTACGCAAATGTGCAGCGACTATAAACATGTCTTACTGACTGGAGATACGAAACGAAAATAGCTAAATTAAGATTTTGTCCCGACGGATCCTTTTTTAAATGAACTGTTCTACATTGATGAAGATACGCAGACTGATCTAGATAAATATACATTGCTCGAAAGTCTTTTAGTACCGTTAGAAAGATGTTCGCTTGATACTAAAACAAACACTCATGGGTTCCGTTTGATTGAAATTTGCATTTATCTTAAACAGAAGAATGTTCAATGATAAAAATGTAGGAAATTTCACGTTCAGAGGACGCTCCGTTATAGATTATGTTATCGCCACAGCCGGGTGTTTTAAATAAATAAAACATTTTGAAGTTATTCAAACAGACGCACTATTTTCGGATGACCTTAGTGCACTTGAATAGGAATTCAATATAGAGGGTAATTCAATCCCGGAACAAAACTTAACCGAACACGTTCAGAACAATAAAGTGACCTGGAATTGTAATCTACAGAAGGAATTTATTGAAAATATAAATCTAGAAAAGTTAGAAATACTGCATTATCAATTACAAAATTATCCTCACTCTCAAGATAGTGTCGAAAACCTAACGACAGAGCTCCAGAACATTTTTCAAAACTCGGTGAATTAAACTTTTCCGTATAAATCAAGTTCATATGATCACAATAGAAATAATACTAACAATAATAGTTACTCCTGTTCAGATCGTATATTTACATTATACTCCTTAATTGAAATACTTAAAAAGAAGAAAGAAAAACTTGTTTGTGCCTTTGTGAACTTGTCTCAAGCATTTGGTAAGGTGCTTAAGTTGCTTCAAAATTCTATGGTAAATTGTTCAACATTATAAATAATATGTATAAAAGTATCAAATCGTGTGTTCTGCACAACGGACCTGTCTCTGCCTCGTTCATTTACGAAATTGAGGTTAGACAGGGTGAAAATTTGTCCCCTGTGCTCTTTTTCCATGTACCTGAACGACCTTCAAACAATTTACAGAATAGTGGCACTGTTGGAGTAGAATTATTCGATCCACAAGAATTAACACTATGGCTTAAACTCTTAGTCCTACTCTATGGAGATGACAACATTCTTATCTCGAAATCACCCACTGACCTTCAAAATTCATTGAATGTATTTAGTGATTATTGCACTAACTGGCATTTAAAAGTTAATTTAAACAAAACCAAGATAGATGTTTTTGGAGCTCGACAATTATGAAATTTCAGTTTTCATTTAGGTAACGGGAATCTCGAAATAGCAGATAATTACCACTATCTAGGTGTAACATTCTCTAGCAACGGTCCCTTCCTTAAAGCCAGGAAGCATGTAGTACAACAAGCAACTAAAGCAATGTACTTATTATTAACTAAGTCAAATAATTCAGATTTACTAATGGACCGGATTATCAAACTATATTTCAGGACTATGAAAACGCACGGTCGGGATAATTGCATTTTAACAAGGAAAATATTTTTCTTATAAATATTTTTTCACAGTTTCATAAAACCGAATGCATTGCGATCATTTAGATACCAAAATTATGAAAATTGATTGCATAGTAAAGAAGTTATTGCGTAATAAAGACAGTACCCCAATAATCAAAAGTAACACTTTTGGCTAATTGTGATAAGATCACAACAGAAAACAGAATGAACCAATTCATTGTTACTTTATAAAATGAAATTATTTAATTTTTTAAACTGTTAATTATTAACTTGTTTTTCACACCTTTCTAGAAATGTTAGACACAAATGAGCAATTAAAATCTTTATGAAAATGAATATTAAACTATGCCAATGGTCAGCTTTAGAAATCGTAATGTTTTGTCAAAAGCTCCCGTGGAAATTGCATGCACACACAATTTTCCTCTATAAAAGGTACTAAATTTGAAAAAAACTACTCAGACTTGCTAGCAAATTGTACGCAATGGTTCTACAAAGAAATAACCGCTGGGAGACAGATTCAGGCTGGTGTATCTTACCAACAAATTGCCAACCGTTTTGGTGTCCATCGGTCTACAATTTCTCGACTTCACCAGCGTTTTCGTACTACTGGTACCGTCAACGACCGACCGAGACCAGGCCAGCGGAGGGTGACGACAACACGCCAAGATATCAACATTCGCCTGGTACACATTGCCAATCGGTTTAGGACACCAGCAGAAACTGCTAGAACTATTCCAGGACGCTGAAATCCGACGGTCTCTGCTCGCACCATTCGCCGACGTTTGAGGGATGCTGGTCTTCGATGTCATAGGCCATACCGTGGCCCACACTTATTACCACGCCATAGACTTGCAAGAAGACGCTAGGCAGCCGCCCATGCCCGTTGGCGCTTAAACAGATGGGACAGCGTTATTTTTTCTGACGAGACCAAAGTAATGGTCGACTCAAGTGGCCGAAGACAGCGTGTGTATAGCCGCCGTGGTGAAAGGTTCAGGGATAGCTGTGTCGTGGAGGAGGAGCGCAGCGGACGAGCGTCGACTCTGATATGGGCAGGTATAACTGCAAACGACAGGACAGATCTTGTTTTCTTGGATCAAGGTGTGGGACGTGGAGGAAGAAGACGCCGCTTAGGATTGAATGCTCAACGGTACATTAATACCGTCCTACAGCCTGTCCTGGTTCCATTCGTTCAGCAGCATCCTAGGACGTTATTTATGCAGGACAACGCAATACCGCACGTGGCGAGAGTATCCTTGAATTTTCTGCAACAAAACGGGGTACAGCTTCATGCTAACTGGCCATCCATGTCTGCAGACTTAAACCCAATTGAACACCTTTGGGACCACTTAAAGCAGCGGTTTCGGAAGAGACAAAACATTCGTGACGTACAAGGACTTCGGGTTGCACTACAGGCCGAATGGCGTCAGATTCAACAGGCGACTATCCGCACCCTAGTAAGGTCCATGAGGCGACGATGTACATCTGTAAGAGACGCTGATGGAGGACATTGTCGTTTCTAAAGATCCCGACGGTGACATTACGAATAGACATTTATGAGTGACTTTATTTTGGATTTTTATTTTGTTTTTTTTTGCCTTTGTTAAGTTTGCATTACTGTGATGAAAAGGTGTGATTTTGGGATTTTCACCTTAGGTACTTCGATGGACTGGTGTACATTTGATTTTAAACATTTTGAATTATTTTCAGTTGTTAAGTTTGCGTTTTGTAATAAAGTTATGATATATATCTGATGGAGTCGTTAGTGTTTTGTTTTCATGTAATAAAATGCATATAATGCGGGCGTGCGTTTTCATTGTCCTTAAGTTTATTTGACCATACCGTTTTACCAATTTTAACGTACGGTTCAGAAATATTCGGATTCGAAAATTAAGAAAAAGTCCACAATGAGTTTTTACGCAAAATAACTAAATCCCGAAAATCTACTCGCCTGTTAATGGGCGAGCTTGGTCGATTTCCGATATCAGTCATTGTAAAATCTCGAATAATATTGTTCTGGAATCGTCTATTTACCGGGAAAGAAAATAAAATATCTTCACAAATTTATAAATACATGATCAACGAGCCTAACTATGAATTTAAGTGGATAACTAAAATAAAAGAAATTTTGAATTCTGTAGGGCGGCCGGATCTTTGGCAGAATCAATCACAAATTAGTCACGTGTTTATCCATAAACAAATAAAACAAACATTAATTGACCATTATAAACAGTCATGGCATGCGCAGCTCTGTCAATCGAACAAAGGTCTCATTTACAAAAGTTTTAAGGAAGATTCTAATTTTGAAGAATACTGCAGAATTTGACATAACCAAGAATCCCTTACTCTGTTCAAATTCAGAACGGCAAATTACAAATTTCCTGTAGAAGTTGGATACTACGACAGTACCTCTTTTCATGAAAGGAAGTGCACACTGTGCTCTGCGGACGAACTTGGTACTGAACAACACTATCTATTACACTGTATTTTTTTTAGCAAAAAAGAGAACAGTTTCTACAAAGTGTAACGTTAAATCATAGACGCGACATTACGCTTAAATCGCTACTCAGATCTAATAACGTTCTTGTATTGAGAAATCTTTTTAAATTTGTTGATGTTAGCATGAAACATATATAAAAAGATAATCCCAATGCCTCCAATTTGAACATATTTCATTTATACCTATAGTAGTCGCAACTTGACCGCGATGGTTGACCTTAGGTTGATTATTCATATCGATTATTTCATTGTAGAAATAAGGGGTAGGGATACTTAGGGTAAGCGTGCATATCTTTAAATTTTAAATGCAAAGAGATGAAGTGTTCTACGTACACTCCTTTTCAACAATAGGTTGTGTCTCATTATGTATTATAATACAAAGGTCAAACATCGTGGTCAAGTTGCGTCCACTATACGTAGCAAATATATACACTTACACTTATTAGCTTCTTCTAACAAACCAATTTACATATGTATAACTCCAACATATGTACTACTGACATATAAAAATTGTCTTACCTATCAGGGAATTTATCCCATAATACTGTTACAGTTTTTCAGATATTCTTTGGAAATGTTAGTCCTTCTTGTATCGCATTTGTCAAACGTGTTTGTTTCATTAATCTAGTCTATGAATGACAATCCTTTGAGTTGCAAGACACGGAAAATTAAATGCACGGTATTCACGCGCAAAATGGTTAATTCTCCCTACCCATTTTATTCATAATTAAAACCCTAATCCCCATTTACTTAAATTAACAATGTTAATGATTGCTAAATATTGTCAATTCTCCCGTATATCTCTAGAGTGCTAAGTAAGTACTAATAAGCTTTGATAATGTGGCAGTTGAGCCCAATAAGTCCAGGTGTGTTCAAAGATAATCCGTCACAGGTCTATTGTAAAGCAATTATTGGATTTACCTGTATTGGAAAATAAACAGTGTCGACTGTATTGAGGTCAACTGCCACATTATCAAAGTTTATTAGTAAACGGTCGAATTACTACAAAGTGCATAATTACTATATAGTATTAGTAATGTTTGTTATTTCTAATACTGCCCAAATTAATGAATGGCATTCCTTTGAGTTGTAAAAATTTCTACGCATGAAATACTCGATATTCACATGCAGCACCGGTCAATTCTCCTAACACATTTATAATAAAAAGCCATTTCCTAATTTAAACTGGATATAAATATAAATATTTTCAAAACTGTTCTATGTTTAAAATGTTTCCTTTTTCTTGAGTTTTTCTTATTACTGATAATACATTTCACTCTCATGTATGTGGTACCTGTGAAGTAGTTGAGCTTATTATTCATAATCTGTAGAGAAATGTAAATAAGTAACGGTTCCGCCTAATTATAGTATTACTCCTTTTACAACCTTAAACATGAAATTATTACAAGCTTGGTACAATCTTTTTAACACAGTCACTTCTACCGTACTACAAAACTAAACTAAATACTTATTGATTATAGTGATTTTTCAAGTAGTTATTCTTTCAGATCTTAAAGTTGGATATCTTTCAGATAGGTGCATGTAGTCTGGAATACTTGAATTGCACTTTTCTGTGGCTTATTTCATTCATTTCATAATAAGCCGGCTTGAAGTTATATATCACTGATACAGCGGCAGAGAGTTCTTTATTTTAAATACTCAAACAAACACAAATTATTAACGTTTCATACTAAAATTCAAACACAAATGCAATTACAATATTAAATAAAATCTTTAACATCTCATATCATGTTCATTTCAAACAAAGCTAGTCTTTACAATATCAAATTAGATTATTTCTATTTCACAATAAGTTCAATTCAAACAAAACTATTCATTACAATATTATCTAAAACTATTTATACTTTTCTTACCTGGCGCCACAAATTTTACTCTCTTATATCATGTCTAACGGATATAATATATTATATAAACAACATCTGTGGTACCACTAGAACATCAAAACTGGTTTCAATGTACTTCTCTATTCATTTTCCTATCAGGAAATGGAACTAAATAATTTTTCCCTATTCGAAACAAAATTTGTAAAAAGACAGTCAGAGCTGTTTCCAACTTTAGGCTCAGAATAGTTTTAACAGCAATAACAAAACATACAAGATTGAAATATTGAATAGTGTATCGGGCTTTGAATTCGCTAGTTCTTTTTTCCGCTTTTTTCCAAAATGGGCTGGTTCACGGTTTTTGAAATTCGCACATTTTCCGCGGAAGTGTTTTTTCTATAGAGTATACTATCCGACCAGGGATACCTGACAGTGACGTCGTATTGTGTTTACTTTCCAATGTTTACCTTATATTGTACTAGATTATGATTATGTTTCTTTACCTATAGCCTGCATGAATACGTAGCCGAGAGGATAACGGCGCTGTCGTAGTAACCGAAAGGTACCGAGTTCGAATCCGGTTGGCGGAATTTTTTTCCCGCATGGTTTTATAGTAACGAAAAAGGGAAGTAATTAAAAACAAATATATTGTAAGTGAACAAAAGAAAGATCTGCCAAATAAATCTGTTGACATAAATGAAATTTCAGATCAGTATCTTCATTAGTTACGGAGATATACCCATTTTAATTTTAAATAAAGGGAGGTAATTTGACATAAAATCAGTCCATAGTTATCTACCCTGATTGTCTCACTCCAACTAATAACAATAATGAAATTTCAAATACGTCCTATAAATACTAACTGATATAAATCCATTTTGATTACAATCAGGGGAGGTAATCAGATATAAAATAACTCTGAAACCTACGATTGGATCTGATTTGTCATGGAATCCAAGATTTATTGTTGTTGAAGACATTTTGGACGTTTGTATCAAATAAAACCATAAATGAAGTCTATATGGCTGCAAAAGTCCAAACAGCCAATTTTGGACTTTTAAGGGGTCATAACTCCGGAACCCATGATGGAATCTGGCCAGTTCAAGAAAGGAAGCAAGATCTTGTGGTGATACAAGTTGTGTGCAAGTTTGGTTAAAATCAAATCATAAATGAAGCTACTATTGTGCAGACAAGGTCGAAATAGCTTATTTTGGCCCTTTCAGGGGCCATAACTCTGGAACCCATTATGGGATCTGGCCGGTTCAAGAAAGGAACCGAGATCTTATGGTGACACAAGTTTTGTGCAAGTTTGATTAAATTCAAATCATAAATGAAGCTGCTATTGTGCAGACAAGGTCAAAATAGCTAATTTTGGCCATTTCAGGGGCCATAACTCTGGAACCCATGAAGGAATCTGGCCAGTTCAAGAAAGGAACCAAGATCTTATGGTGATACAAGTTGTGTGCAAGTTTGGTTAAAATAAAATCGTAAATGAAGCTGCTATTGTGCAGACAAGGTCAAAATAGCTAATTCTGGCCCTTTCAGGGGCCATAACTCTGGAACCCATGAAGGAATCTGGCCAGTTCAAGAAAGGAACCAAGATCTTATGGTGATACAAGTTGTGTGCCAGTTTGGTAAAAATCAAATCATAAATAAAGCTGCTATTGTGCAGACAAGGTCAAAATATCTAATTTTGGCCCTTTCAGGGGCCATAACTCTGGAACCCTTAATGGGATCTGGCCAGTTCAAGAAAGGAACCGTGATCTTATGGTGATACAAGTTGTGTGCAAGTTTGGTTAAAATAAAATCATAAACGAAACCACTATCGTGCAGACACGAAATTGTTGACACACGCACGGACGCACGCACAGACTGACGACGGACGACGGACGACGGACGAAGGGTGATCACAAAAGCTCACCTTGTCACTATGTGACAGATGAGCTAATAAAAACAACATTTTTCCAAATCGAGGAAAGCAAATGTAACTGGTCTTTCAAACAAATATATATTTTTTTTGCTACAAAAAATACATAAAATATACCTTGGCTACCACTGGTTTCGAACTTACATCGCCTGCGTGACAAGTAGCCAACACATCCACTGGGCCATATCTTACATAGAGTTTCTCATATGATAAGGACATATTTCTTTCTATTATAAGTATATGATCCGTTTGCGATATACCGTGGTTATCTATAGTTTGTTGACATAATGACGTCACTGTCAAAAATTGTCGATGGATTAGTAGGTAAACAATAAAATTGAGTCAATACACTACGTTTACGATGCAAACATTGATTCCTCGTTGCCCGATCGGTAAAGGTATTCCGTATTATACTTTTTCGTCGGGAGTTCGATTCCCAGGCCCGTAAAAATATTTTTAAAACTATTTAATTTCTCTCTTTTTTTAAATACCATTCAACGAAGACAACACGAGTTTGTTAATCTAAGTCTAACTTGTTCTCATTTTCTCATTATGGTCAAACGTGTTTCGTAGTATAAAAAGATATTACAAGATTTCGTTGGAAAAAAATCTTTGGAACGATAAAAAGGCAGACTGAGTCATGATTAGACGACATTGAAAGAAAACTACTGATTTGTTTTCGGTGAAAATTAAAATAAACTTCACTTCAGCCATATTGACTTTCATTTGGACAAATTTAGGTTTTTTCATATCACGACTAGACAGAAGTTACAACGCGTCGCCGCTGAATTAGCTTACATGATTATGTCATTTAAAGTCGACTTTAAAATTTTTTAATGAAAAATGAATTAAGAGTAGTTGAAGAAGATATTCCATTTCCGTTCATGGATTTTGGAGATTTAAATCTAAAGATTTGTGACAGGGTTACAGATTCACCACAAACGCCACACCCCTACCGCGCCTCGCCCCCCCCCCCCCCCCCCCCCCCAACACACACCACACCTTACAACGTCCCCCAAGCTAAATTTTTGTCAACTGTGGACAGAGGCCCCTTTTTGATTTTTTTTTTCATATTATATCCAAATGTCCAATTCATTCCGTAAACAAATTAATCATTTTTATCCTAACAAATGTTATTTTTTATTTCTGTTGATTTTTTATCAAAGTCAAAGCGGGGTGGGGATGGGGGTAGCGTGACCGTAGTGGTAAAGTTAAATAGGGGTGAATTTTCCGTGTATGGGTGGTGGTGTTCTACACTCACATTCTTTATCTGTTGTTAGACAATGATCTCTATTTTTGTGGAAATCAAGTTTATCGTTTTAATTATCTTTTGACAGTTGTTGATTTCTGCGCATATTATATTTTCTCGAGCTTAACGGTTATATTAAAGCTACTCGCCCAGTTTGGGTGAAATTTGTCAACAAATCTTCAAGTCCACCAGGTTTGGCATAGAATGTATATATGACACTGAAAAATGATACAGTATGGATTTTTGGGAGAAATTATTGTTCGCCTAGAATGTGTGGGTTAGTCCCTTTAAGAATATGAGAATTTCCAAATATTAAAGACAACACGAGTTAGTTAATCTAAGTCTAACTTGTTCTCATTTTCTCATTATGGTCAAACGTGTTTCGTAGTATAAAAAGATATTACAAGCTTTCGTTGGAAAAAAATCTTTGGAACGATAAAAAGGCAGACTGAGTCATGATTAGACGACATTGAAAGAAAACTACTGATTTGTTTTCGGTGAAAATTAAAATAAACTTCACTTCAGCCATATTGACTTTCATTTGGACAAATTTAGGTTTTTTCATATCACGACTAGACAGAAGTTACAACGCGTCGCCGCTGAATTAGCTTACATGATTATGTCATTTAAAGTCGACTTTAAAAATTTTTAATGAAAAATGAATTAAGAGTAGTTGAAGAAGATATTCCATTTCCGTTCATGGATTTTGGAGATTTAAATCTAAAGATTTGTGACAGGGTTACAGATTCACCACAAACGCCACACCCCTACCGCGCCCCCCCCCCCCCCCCCCCCCCCCCAACACACACCACACCTTACAACGTCCCCCAAGCTAAATTTTTGTCAACTGTGGACAGAGGCCCCTTTTTGATTTTTTTTTTCATATTATATCCAAATGTCCAATTCATTCCGTAAACAAATTAATCATTTTTATCCTAACAAATGTTATTTTTTATTTCTGTTGATTTTTTATCAAAGTCAAAGCGGGGTGGGGATGGGGGTAGCGTGACCGTAGTGGTAAAGTTAAATAGGGGTGAATTTTCCGTGTATGGGTGGTGGTGTTCTACACTCACATTCTTTATCTGTTGTTAGACAATGATCTCTATTTTTGTGGAAATCAAGTTTATCGTTTTAATTATCTTTTGACAGTTGTTGATTTCTGCGCATATTATATTTTCTCGAGCTTAACGGTTATATTAAAGCTACTCGCCCAGTTTGGGTGAAATTTGTCAACAAATCTTCAAGTCCACCAGGTTTGGCATAGAATGTATATATGACACTGAAAAATGATACAGTATGGATTTTTGGGAGAAATTATTGTTCGCCTAGAATGTGTGGGTTAGTCCCTTTAAGAATATGAGAATTTCCAAAATAAGAGCATGAGATGGAGACACATCAGGTGTTTCCCTTCAGTAAATAAATATTATCACGAAAACCTTACGAATTCGATGAATTAAATTAAGTTAATTTTCTCAATATAATCATCATTCCAAAAGGACATTTCCATCAATTTACAGGTTTTATTTACAATTTCAAATACCATGTGATATGTTTATTTTGGACTTAGGAAACAGCCCAGCCAGATAATATATTTATTCGAAAATCGTTTTTTTTTTAATTAAACACGTGGTAATGTGGTATGAAGAAAGCAAATCAAATTTATAAATTTAAGGTTTTTTTTATTAAAAATACCCCATTTATACATCTGGATAGTTTCTTTTGCTGTTCAGTATATTTTTTAAATGGAAATGTTGAATTTATTGTAATTTATTTAAAAACAAAATATTTTATAACTTTTTGGAAAAAATATAAAAGGATGTTCCGATTTCGCATTGAGATTAACGAAGTTCCAAAAAAATATTCAAATACTATTTGATCTGTATCTAATTCACATTTTATACATTTTCTAAAAGTTTAGTTCTCTACAAACATCTATTTCGGCAACAGTTATCTTAAATGCTTTATTATCAGTGAATGTCTTTCGTTTTAAGATTCCGTGTTTGAGATTCAATTAAATCATGTACTAGTTAGTACGCGTTAATTAACAAAAGTTTCAAATATTTTTAGGGTTCTACATTAACGATGTCACATAGATTATCACGAATGAGACGTGAGAAATGCTCTTACCAAAGTTTCTTCGGAAGTAGATTTTCCAGCCTTCCTCGGGCTTGCCCGACTTCGTCTCGCCAAGGGGATAGTAGTCGGTAAGCTTGCATTTTCCATTGTCTTTATGGAAATTTACCGACAAGCAACCGTATGTGTCATCGCAGAGGGCAACACATGCTTGTACGGAACTTGTATCAAAATTGAAAATGACATTTCCCATTTCCGTTTACTTCATTTTTTGAGTATAACTCGTAAGCGAAAGGTTGTTTGAGCCCGTACCCTACTGAACAGAAATGAAACAATACGTATGAGAAAATAACAAATTCCATGGTTTTATCTTAATTATCAAACCGCGAAAGTGCAAGCTTTTACTACAATATCAACGGCAGAACTAAACATTTCGCGCAACTTAATAGCAGTATATTTAAAATTCCCGTGACTGCTGTATCACCAGGAGAAGGCTTGTTAAAAAAGTAACGATAAAATTTCGTATGTAGCGACACAAGAGGACAAAATTCAGCTAATAGTATAGATAAGAATTGACCATATTTACCGTTTAACAATTATCGTTTTTAGGCATACAGGTTAGCGCTCATGTAACTACATCGTAAACTCTTATATATATGCGGCTGAGTGACGTCATACTGCTTGACTGACAAGTTTCATGAATGTTTCCGATGATTCGTGGGAAAATGTTTTGCTAAATTGACGAACTTTAATTTTACAGTCGGACCAGAGATAAAATAAAAAATATCAAATCCACATAAAATTTGCCTTCACGCTTATTTTATGTCACCACTCATAATAATCAAAAACATTATTCCTTATGATATTATATACACATTCTGTTACCATTCGGTAACTATGCAAAGGCAAAACAGTCAAATTATTGTAACTTTGTGAGATCTAACTTTGACTGCAGCGTAACATGCAGTTTAGCCAAATTATATATATTTGATTTTAATAACTATCTTGTGATAAAAACTTTTAGTGAAGGATTAGCATAGTGTATCTCTAAGAACACAATAAGGTTTGACATAGTGTCTCTTTAAAAACACAAGGTTTGACATAGTGTATCTTTAAGACCACAACAAGGTTTGACAAAGTATATCTTTAAAAACACAACAAGGTATGACATAGTGTATCTTTAAGAACACAACAAGGTGTCACATAGTAAGGTTTGACATACACAACGTCGAACATATCAATAGGAACTACATCTAAATCAATTATTCTGCGTGTGCGAGTTCGGCAATCTCCGGTTGTTATGAAAGAGTTATTATTTGTTATGACGATCGGCATTTTCCGTTCAATTACGTATTCTGCGCGTGCGAGTTCGACAATCTCCGCTTAATATTATCTATAATGACCGAAGGATTCCGAAATGGCAGACGTGAATACGTAATCGCATGGAAATTGCTGATTATTCTGACGGGTCCACTATCATAAAATACCTACAACAACAAGTGTTTTCCTTTTTTTGTGTAAGATGATATTGTTCTATCTTGTGACGCAGGGGTTGGGGAGGGGGTTAAAGAGGTGAAACAGTGGGGCACTTACTTAGGGAATATTCTCTAAGTGGGAGCCCAAATCAAGTTTGAATTTTAAAGACGTCAAAGGATGGCAATCATGTAGGGTGTCCCGACCAGTATGAGCAAAAACCTGCAACGTAAAAAAACCATAATAATCCACACCGTTACATCCATTTGCACTTTTTTCATATACAGAACGTCACGAACAGGCTTTGATCTGCACATTGTTGAATAATAGTGTTTTTTCAAGAAGTATTACAAAATACTATATGACCTGAACACACAGTTCCGTTTTTGTGCAGTTTGTTCCCACACTTACTACATCTACTGTCATGGCACTTTTATTTGCCGTTTACAAGTCGATGCCTTGGAAACTGGCACCCAAAGCTGTTACTAAGTGCACCCAGCGAGTTGATGCCTTAAAGACTGGCGTCCAGAGCTGTTACTAAGTGCACTCAGCAAGTCGATGCCTTGGTGACTGACACCCAGAGCTGTAAATAAATGCGTCCAGAGAGTTGATGCCTTGAAGACTTGCACCCCGAGCTGTTGATAAGTGCACTCAGCAAGTCGATGCCTTGAAGACTCGCACCCAGAGCTGTAAATAAGTGCGTCCAGAGAGTTGATGCCTTGAAGACTGGCATCCAGAGCTATTGATAAGTGCACTCAGCAAGTCGATGTCTTAAAGACTGGCACCAGAGCTGTTACTAAGTGCACTCAGAAAGTCGATGCCTTGAAGACTGGCACCCAGAGCTGTAAATATGTGCGTCCAGAGATTTGATGCCTTGAAGACTGGCACCCAGAGCTGTTGATAAGTGCACTCAGCAAGTCGATGTCTTAAAGACTGGCACCCAGAGCTGTTACTAAGAGCACTCAGCAAGTCGATGCCTTGGTGACTGACAGCCAGAGTTGTAAAATTATGAAAAAAAAAGTTCATATCTAAATGTCAATATGAATTGGCAAAATTTAGAAGAAGAAATTTTCCAGTTGTAAAAATTCTGTTAAAAAAAATAACGGCGACTTGGAAATCAATACTCAAACGTTTCGCTTTTCTGAAATACCCTCGTTTGTCAATTAATCCATTCGTGACATCGGCTAATATTTAGTTTGTCGTGAACGTTGTCATAAATCGCCACGTTAGCTTCCGATTGGGCATGCGCATATACAAATGTTAAGGTAACCTACATCCTTAAGCTTTTAAACGCGATCAGCAGCTAAATTATTCATCAGAAAAAAGAAAATTTATTCTTTAGACTACAAAGAGTGTGAACAAAAATAGAAGTAGTCAACTATTTTGAAAAACTTCATAGAAAAATTATGTTATAAATGGACCGTATACAATAGGTTATGACAGCAGCCATAAGCAAACGCAAAATCATCAGCCATTGTTTAGAGAAAACAATAGTTAAAAATATTAATTATTTATGACTGATTATATAAACATTGCGTTGGCACATGAGTAAGCGTCCGACCTAATACGTCTGTCATACCCCACATAACTAATTCACAAGGTTAGCTTTGTAAAAGTCTATGCGGCCCGTTGCCGATTTAGTTTCGTTCAAATGCAATTTAAATAGTATGTCGGATCCTAAATCTGATACAAAATTACTATTTTTACACTAATTAATTTAAGGTGAATCCTGAAGCAAATTCTACCAATTTAGACATCAGTCTCCGCAATAGATTCATTCCTGCGAGATTAAGAGTTTGAGAGAAGAGCCTGTTCTCGCTGCAAGATAATCTTGATAGCTACTGCCCAAAAACAGATATGTGATATTTTTAATGATTTTTATGTAAATGTAGCTAAGAGCATTGGTGATAGTTCAGACAGTTTTGATAGTTCCCATGAGATTATGCAGGAAATATATCGTATAAAAATTGCTCAAGTCGTACCTATCTATAAAAATAATAGTACCTTAGACAAAAACAACTATTGACCAATAAGCTCATTGTCGGTTATGTCAAAATCGATGAGAGGGCTATCTATGAGCAGCTACTTAATCATTTTAATGATATGTTAACCTATTTTAAGTGCTTTTCGACCGGGTTATGGCTATAACACAACTCATCTTAAAATTACTGGAAATTGTTTTTAGATAAAACATGTATGTATCTGCCATACTTACGGACCTCTCAAAGGCTTTTGACTGTTTACCACATGACCTGCTTCTGTTAAAACTAAAACACTATACTCTGTCAAAAGTATTAGACCTCCTTTTTGAGTGAGTGAGTGAGTTGGGTTTTACGGCGAATCGACACAAAATGGTCATATATCGCCGAGAAGAAGTCATATTGCAAACGCCAACTGTAAAGCCTAAACATTGATGTAAAAATGTAAAGCATACCTAAAAACATCCATGTAAAAATGTAAAGAACACTATGAATAATGTAAAACATATCTAAAAGCATCCATGTAAAAATGTAAAGCATATCTAAAAACAGTAATGTAAAAATGTATGTACGTGTGTGTTAAAATATCAGGTGCAAACATAATAATATTGCAAGATGTAAATAAAAATAAGAAGAAAAGTATTCAATTCCTGCAATAAACCTACTTTGACTAAATTCTTTAGAGGGCGTAGGTTCAAGCCCCACAGGGACCAAATGTTTTTTCCTGGTAAGTGTTTTTTTTTAAGTTATATTATTGAACAGAAGTGGAATTGTTTTCATTTTATAAGCAATTTCTTGCTGTTCAAAATGAACTTAACTCTAAAACAGAAGGGGGCAGAGTTAGACATCTTTAAAAATACAGAGTTGCATGCGGTAGAAGTTCTCTGTTTTGCCTTTAATCTATAGATTACTTATTGTGGCAGAATTTAGGTAGGTTTTACTTCTGCCCCAAGATTATTTTTGAATGAAGTGAGCAAAACGGTCCCACTGGACTCGACCATAATTTTTCAATGTTAAAGTAAGAATTCTGTCTCATTAAATACGTTTACTTGAGGCACCCTAGAAAAAAATATATTTTATTTTGTGTTTTGTTATTGTTTACCAATAGTTTGGTGTTTCATTTATTAAAATTTATGGTATAATGAATTCTCTGCAAACATAGAAGGAGATGTCATAATAATTATTGTATTAGTATTGTACAATATACAGCATTCCGTTGAAAATCAACGGGTCATAACTTCTTCATCGGACCCCTGAAATTATACGCAAGTTCACTTCATAGTGATACATGTCTGTTAGTTTGAGTAAAATCTCTTGAAAACTGTAGGGTTGAATTGCTATGCATAAATATGATAGGAAACGGTCGTCTGCACAAAGATCGGGAGATAGCCGACACACATTTCACTCCGTAAATGGGTCGAGCACAGCTGACTATTTTCTACTGAATATTTATGATTTTAATTTATTACTCATTTCAATACCACATTCAAACGAAGCGCCGTCAAAACTTCTTTTGTTGCAAACAAACGTTCACTGCATAACAATATATTATCGGAAAACCCGGAGGGACGATTCAAGGATCAATCATTTAAAAACAAATCTATTGTCTGTTAAAAAAACAAAGAAAAATATCAAACAGGGAATGCCACGCACCAAAAGCGCAGCCTCCTCAAAACGAACCCCCAGCACGCAAACGCGTGCACCACACACTCAAAGCTTACACATCAGGACAAAACGAACAACACACACACATACACTCAAAGCCAACATAATAAGGACATGACGAACAATAAGCATACACACACGCGCGCACACAAAGTCAACACACAAGGACAAAACGAACAAACAAAGGAACACAGTGGGGCACCGCCTTGGAACGGTCAGTGGCAAAAACACCACTGGGGAGCTTAAACCGGTTTATGGTGCGCACCCAACCTCACTCTTACCCCCACCATGTTCCAAAGACATGGGACAGTGTAAATAAAAGTAATCCCCTCCAGGTGAATCTCTAACACACGTAATGGAAACAAAAAGGCATGGCATGTAAAACACAAAAATGCTCGTGTATAAATTAGGGATGGGAACGAATACTGAAATCAATATTCGAATATTCGGTTTGCTTTAATGGAAGCTTTCAATTCTTATTAAGTGATTGGCATAAACACAACGTATTCATTTGTTTACAGCGTGGATCATCGTACGTAATAAGGCCAAAAAATGTTTGCTTCGGGTAACCCGATCCTACTTAGCAAAACCCGCCGATCCTAGCATTTTATTTCACGATTCTGTCAATATAATCATGAACATATTTAACTAATTCAGTGTTTTAGCTTCAAAATAATACAAAAAATCAAAACGATTATAATTTAGACCGTCGCAATTTTATCTAAAAATAGCAGGTCGCCCCATTTAAACACGTGACGCGCTGTTGTATTACCGCCGCCATTTTGAAAATTTTTAATCGTCGTGTAAAAGCAAGTAAGGCAAACTTAAACCTCCTTCAACATGAACTTATGCATCAGTCATATGTTATCTTGATTTTATTATAAAAGTTAATTCGAATACGGCCGATTGCGGATGAAAACCGATTCTGCGGATGGTCTGAAACGTCGTACAAAATATTGTGAAAAGATCGGCAATATCTACAAGTTTGGTATTGTTTTCGAAAAAAAAAATTCTACAACTTGTTACATAAAACAGGCGCCAATAAAAATGAACAAACGGTATAAAGATATCACATTTACGCCTAATACAAACTGTTAATCCGTAGCGATGACCCCAGGTAATTATGTATTGCAATTTTCTTGTTAATTGGACATCTTTTGACATGCATCTGACACAATGACGCCTGTTGCAAACTGTTAATCCGTAACGATGGCCCCTGCCAATTATGCATTGCTATTTTCTTGTTAATTGGACATCTTTTGATACTCGTTAAACAAACATGACATGGTTTTATTCTGTAGAATTAGCATGCTCATATTGCCCAAAATCAATGATACTTATTTTGAACAAAAATATACAATAATTTACGAATATTCGAATTTGATTTTCATATTCGAATATTCGACCGATTTCCGAATATTCGAATATTCGTTCCCATCCCTAGTATAAATATATAAAAAGCAAACCTTAAGAACCAAAAACGTATGTACTCAATGCCTTTTCAGAAGACAGAGCAACAAGAGAAACACCCTTAAGGGCCCGACGAAACAGGCCAGAAGACAAATATCAAAACAGTTCAGTCCTGGTAGGATTTAAAAACTGTTTATCATAGAGTCCTCCCCCTCTTTCGTCAGACGCAATCAAAAAGGGAAGCGTAGTGTCCAACTGTAAACGGGTTGAACACTAAACATGCGGTATGTCTCAAAACAGTTGGGTCGTAACCTCTTTTAATAAAACGTTTGATAATCTTTCCAAATACATTTGGAAAATTACCATGACCCAAGATCTTACGAAGTTTGTAAACCACATCCCCATAAAAAACGGGTTTAGAAATACCTTCTCGCAGAAGTGTCTTTAAATTACTATTGAATTTTAAAACTAAATCAGAATTACGATAATAAAATTTAGTGAAATATTTACGCAATTTGTAATAACGGTAGTCTTGCTGAAAAAGTTTACTTGTAATATATTGATTACGTTCATTGAAATGCTTGACATGACTACACGCTCTGGCAAACCGAATTAATTGAGAAATATATACCCCATAAGATGTAGCCTGAGGTACATCCCCATCCAAATGGGGAAAATTTACAATACTGAAATTAAAATCATCCCTCTTGTCATAAATTTTGGTATGTATAATATTGTCATAAATAGAGAGATGTAAATCTAAAAATGAAGCATCAGTATCCGAATTGTTAGTTTTAATTAACTGAAGCTCCCTAGGATAAATAGTACCCACCAAATGACCAAAAAACGGATTATCCATATTAAGAATATCATCCAGATAGCGTGATGTATTATTAAATGCAGTTATAATATCTGCTTGCGTATCTGGAGAAAGGCTCAACATAAAGTCTCTTTCATAACAATATAAAAACAAATCTGCGACAAGGGGTGCACAATTTGTTCCCATGGGAATACCAAGTCTCATAATGCCTTTGTTCAAAAATGTGGCCGACACTTTTTCCGTTATGAACATAAACTATATAACTTTCGTGTTAAATCCTATTTACCATATGTTTTTCTCTAATATTTGCCAAATGCTAAATACTGATGAGCAAACTAGAAAGTTTTATTGAATTCTATTGTTTTTATTACCTCCCTTTATGACTCTAACTGTAAAATCGACACTTAATTAATCACGCAGGAATGTCATATATTTGGCAAAATCAGAACTGCAACAAATGTAACATGGCTTCTCATGAACAGACTCAATCAAATCGGGTCTGCAATTTTCACTGTTTGCATTGTTTTCGGTGCTTCCGAGGGATCTACTTTCCAGATTTTATTTTCTAACTAGAAACATATATGGATAGTATACACTTAAACATATATACGATAGCATTGTCAAAATTCTGTCTATTCTTCTCATGATCTGACAATAGAAACAAGACGATATACAAATACAAGAAGAGAGGAAAGAAATTGGATGCTATAGAGAACGAATATCATTTCCTGCTAGTTTTTCACAAGTATAGAAATCTTCGCACTCAGTTTCTTAAGCCTCACTGGCCCAACATTTATAAATTTGAAAATCTTATGTCAAGCACTTCAATTAAAACAATTTATCACATGTTTGAGGTCGGGGGAGTGAAATAAAGCTATTACATAAATTTGATAATACACTTAGTATAGAGTAATAAAGCTTGACGTTGACGTCATTTATTTATAGGAGACGTTGAGCGAGTTTACTTGGTTTATGATAGGTAAAGAAAGAAGAAGTATTGATTATCATCAGGAAAGGCTTACATGTGATAAAAAGAATATTACATTTGTGCTTTTCCACATTTAATTTAAATTTATTAAAGTCGTTGAATAAAATTGATAAAATGCTCGACAGAGTCTCGCATTTTATTATTTTATTCAACTCGTTTAATAAAAACGTAAAGGCTGTACATAGCTTTACTTGAAAACACGTGTTGTGGATTTTGTTATGTGAATGTTGAGATATAACATCTTATCTGTTTCAGACATACATGGTATAGTATCATATCGACCTTCTCAGAAAATACTTTGAGATTGATGGTGGCATATTTCGGCTACAAGAAAGTTAGGTAGCTATTGCGATACTTAACAAAGTTATCATGATAAAGAGGTTTTCTGAAAAGAATATTTCATTTGTTGAAAGTTTCCTGGAAATGTTATTACGATAATTTACATTAGTAACATTTTTTGCGTAAGTGCCCATATTTACCATTTCTTAGCTATATAGTTATCTTCTCGATTCTGTCAGTAATTCTGTTATTATTTCTAACTTTTCTGAAACGTTTTTTTCTGAATATATAGCCTAAAGTTTCCTAGAAAATAACATATCTAGAAAAACTAATTTATTGCGATACTGTTTTCAGAAAATTGTACAACTTTTCTGGAAAGTTTAGAATATTATCGTGATAGCTACCAAGTATCTCATGGCAGTTTCAACCACTAACATATCTAGAAAATTTTATGTTATGCTGAAATTTTTTCAGAAAAATACACAAATTTCTTGGATAGTTTACAGTAGTTTCGTGATAGCTACCTAGCTATCTCGTGGCAGAAATATGCCACCATAGAGATAGCTTCATGTTTTTTTGTATGGCTGTTAATATGCAAATGCTGTTTAAGGCCAATACAATTGTGTTGTGTTTTATAAACTGGCTCTCGGTGTTTTCGGACCAGTAAACAAACAGGACCAGTAACGGGCACTCTCTGTTTCCTGACCAGTAAACAGACAGGACCAGTTCACTGAATCCCGGTGTTTTCTAGCCAGTAACGGGCACTCTGTTTTCTGACCAGTAAAAACACAGTACCAGTAAACTGAATCCCGGTGTTTTGGGGCCAGTAAACAGACAGTACGTTTTTTTCGAGCCAGTAAATTGACAGGACCAGTAAGGGGCACTCTCTTTTTTCTGACCCAGTAAACAGACAGGACCAGTAATCTGACTCCCGTAGTGTTCGGGCCAGTAAAAATACCGGACCAGGCAACTGGTAAATGGTGTTTTCGAAACAGTAAAAGGCCAGGACCAGTAACTGACACTTAATGTTTTCTGACCAGAAAATGGACAGGGCCAATAAATGGACACCTTGTGTTTTCAGACCAATAAACAGACAGGGCCAGTAAACAGACGCGCGGGGTTTTCAAAGGGGTAAACGGACAGGACATGTAATCAGACATGGACAAGAGTTGTCATAGTAATATAAAAACTGATTCTGTTAGATCTAGGACATATGATATTGTGAAAATTTTATTTTAAATTTGTATGCCCGTTTTGGTCCAATTAATTGTATGAATCCATTGCACTATACACTATGTATGTATGGCTCCTCACCAGTCTGAATTTTCATTACTAATTTGTTGATAAGTCAATATCAAGCGTTGATTTCCCCTATTAAACACAAGAAACCGAAGTGTTAATGTTTTATCTGCTGTAGTTTTGAATTACAACAGAATATCAATTTCGACAGAGTATTTTCCATTATTAAGGCCACAAAATAAAACAAAATATTGACTATGTTTAATTAACTGAATCCTCCAATAACATCGAAAAAATTGCAACATTGCCTTTTTATTGTATGTTGTACTTCCCTGATCATTGATTGAAATATTTTCTATTTTTCAGAGAAATTTTAAAAGGATTATTCTTGTCTTAGCAGTCACAGCTACATCTGGAATGGCTAGCTTGCAGCTGGAGATGCATGCTTCCGCTCTGCACCACTAGGCCGATATTGGAGATAGTTGATGCAGTTAACAGAAATTAGCTAATCTGTTCGACAACGATGACAAGCACGCATAAGTTGAGCAGCGGAATGCCTAGTAATAGACGAAATAAGCATGCTCTCTTGGAGAATATTTGAGATGGTAGAGATATTTGTCGTCATGTTAAGAAGAATAACCTATGCTTTTGTGGAATGCAGATACTTTCTGTTGTATTTCAAGTAGAAAATATAGTATACATAACGTACATGACATTATATTAACTTTGGTTCCGCACAGTACACTTCCTCAATAAGCATGCCCGATAAAACGCCACTTCGTGCGCCAGAGTTCATAAGAAGTCTTGCTATTAAATACCTTTGTAGGTATTTGTTAGACGCGGAGGCATGCATTCTTATAGTATCTATAGCCTGCAGAAGGCGCGGGTGGCTACGTAATTCGTTCATGTCAACATTTAGTAGTTTAACACGGTTACGCGTCTGAGCCCGAACGCGATGTCTTAAAATTTTGTGACTCAAGTGTTTTCGCTGACCCTTTGGAGTCCTCTTTGTAAAGGGACTGAGAACCTTTGGGGATTGCGCCCTTCCCCTCTGCGAATGAAAGAAATTTTCCCAGATATAAGAGTAAGGACATGCACCAGTACGGGCTTTTGTCCTCACCCTCAGTATTAAAATACCTGGATAAATCCTCGGGAGAAATACATGTTACCAATCGTTGTATATTGTTCAGACACTCAGAGTGCCTGATGTATCTTTTCACAATATTTACCATTTCCTGGCCGCGGCCAGGATCCACAGACCCGCCTATTTCAGTTGTTAAATAAGTCCCCCAATGCACTAAGAGAGGCAGGCAGCCAGAAGGCCTCCTTGAATCCTGGGTATCTCTCCTAACCCTCCGGGGAGGGCTGCTACTAGGTCTCCTAGTCTCACTATCCTCTAAAGCAACTGTCCTTCGAGGGCTGGTAGACGGTCTCGTGGGAGACAGTATATCCTCATTCAGTGATTCTGAGGCAGAAGTAATGCGCACACGGGGCAAGTGTGAGCTCTATGCTAATTATCTGCAATTAAAAGGAAAGACCAATTACAGAGGTCGGGCGTATGAAGTGTGCCCGGAGGAGGATTGCAACTCTATAATTGCTGACGTTCCCATACATTTAAGGGGCTCTCGGCATTGTATGCACCGGGCAGCTTCAATGCGCCTCTATAAGGAGGCTAGGAAGGTGAAGGATTTAGATTTCAGTATCCCTCCCAAAGGTTCTCCAGCACATTCTGGGGTACCCGGTGATTCTGACTCAGCGGTTGGTCGCGACGCCTGCATGTATTATGTTACAAGTGTAAACGACCACAAAACAAGCTACCAAGATCCCGTTGCAGTGCCATGCACTGAAGATGAATATAACTCTTTATTAAATTTGTGTAATCATATTGAAAACGCATGCCCGGATGCAACCCATCCATTTGTAACGAAGGACGGAGTCCTATTTAACTCCTCCCGAATAGCCAAAGAATGGGCACATGTTTGGAGGGAGTGCGATCTCGAGAAGAAATATTGGCCGTTTAGCCCCACAGATAATCGAAAACATTTCGTAACATTCGTTGTCAAGAAATTTCCGCACTTGCGAGAAAGTCTTAGCAAGCAAATGAAACACTCTGCTGCTGTTGAGAGATCAATGTATGATCTCTCAACAGGAGCAGAGCTTGCCGTGCAGATGCACGAAACATGCCAGGTTATTGTATCTTCCCCGCGGAAAGAACCCAGAGTTAGAGGGGTTAGACAAGTACCTTCAGCAACAGTTGCTAAGTGTCCCGATTCCGATGTAGACGATGATCTGCTACCGGAATCTACCCCAGGCCCCTACTTGCCGCCAGGACGTGCGGCAAGTATTAATTACCCGGAAGGATCCAGGCCACCCCGTGAAATACGCGCAGCAAGTGTGTCCGCAATTCAATGTTCTACCCCCCCCCCCTCCCCCCCCCACTTACGTGCCCCCCCCCCCCCCACTTACCCGCCAGGACGTGCGGGAAATGACACCATCACAGTAAGTGTTAATTCGGTGGCATTGAAAAGTCTGCCAGGACGTGCAGCAAATCCACACACATTGAGTCCACAACCCCCAGCGTTATCACCAGTGAGCCCCCAAGACCCTAATTCCAAAGTAAGTAATTGGCTTAATACCAGTTTTGAAGAGGCCGACTCTCTTTCATTGTTCAGCAATTCGGAGAAGAGATCGTATTCCTCCGGAAAGAAAGAAAGAATCCGTCGAACGTGGACAATCAAGGCTGAAAGTTAATTCAGCCTGGACTGGCGACTCGAGATTGAATTGGCGGCTTCATTAAATAAGAAGCCGTCAAAATTGTCAATCGTGCACAAGTTACACAGTTACCCAGAAATATCCGAGCGCTGGCGCTCTTTGTCTTGTGATAACATTAACCCTCTAGAGCCCAATGTTGCACTGGTGCAACATAACCGTTTAGAAGCGTATCCACAGAACAGATATTGCCAATTTCATGTGTACACCCTCTTTTTAGTGGTGGCTGACCCTAACGAGTAACGGGATTTAGCCGCAGCTTATAATGGCTATGTTTTCATGAGTTGCGTCCCTTTGATGCAAATACGCCATTTGTCCAATGTAAAGTCGGACCGAAAAGGATATTACTTTCAACGCCTATATTTCAAAATAAATGGTAAGTAAATAGTTTTTTTTGTGTTTAATCATTCAAGTAAAAATGGATACATCATTTTGCCTCATTGATGACCTTGTATCTTGCATGTTTGTTATAGGAAAAAAAACACAAATGGACTGTTGCACAAATGCAACGTTGGGCTTTTGTGGAAAATGACATTTCAGGCATGCATCATACCAGTGCAAACAATTTTACTTCAAATAAATAATTTATAGCTAAATGTCACTGAAACTTTCAATTCAGTTTGATATTTTAATTGCCTGGCTATTTTTTACGACTTAGTCAGCAAAAAATGCTTGTGACATGAGTAATTCTACGAGGAAAATCCTTCGGGTCTGGCCGATTTCTATAAATAAGCCTTTATATTAGACTTAAGATGCAATGAAAAATTAAAACGTAAAATGTCAAGACTGTCGAATGTTGAATGGAAAATGGTGCATGTAAAAGCTTATTTATAGAACTAGGTCTGGCGGGGATTTGGACCCTGATCTCCTGGGCGACGGCCGAACACTTAACTCGAGTGACGTTTACTTACTTACTTGGCAGCTTACTAAGTCTTTACTGATTTTTTTTGGAAATAGTTGACTTGTCATTTAAACTAAGCTATTTGTTTTGTCTAAGACTTAATAACTCCTTTTTATTTTCAGTCTGTGCGCTGGAACTAATGGAAGAAACTGCTAGGCCTAAACGTAGCAAAACTGTGCGTGACTTTTCGGAGTTCTTCAAAGTTATACACGCAGTTACACCTGTTACCGGTACCATGCTGATTGAAAAGTGTTACATGCAGTTAAACCAGTGATCTGTTACCGATACATGCTGATTGCAAAGTGTTACACGCAGTTACACCTGTAACCGATACATACTGATTGCCAAGTCTTACACCTGTAACCAATACATGCCAGTTGCAAAGTGTTACATTTACACCATTTACCGGTACCATGCTAATTGTAAAGTGTTACACGCAGTTACACCTGTTACTGGATACATGCCGATTGCTAGTGTTACACGCAGTTACACCTGTTACCGGATACATGCCGAAAGCAAAGTGTTACATCTGTAATCACTACATGCCGATTTTAAAGAGTTACACGCAGTTACACCTGTTACAAACAGCAAATGGAGGCGAGTGTCTGTTGATGTTTGCCATGATGGTATTGATCATTTGCCAGAGTTTGGAGAAAAGCGCAAACGATGCAGATTTTCAGGGTGTGTTGGGATTATGTATGTTAAGTGTCCAAATTGTGACGTAAATTTATGCTTTGTGCGTCAGAAAAACTGCTTCCGGGACTATCACACATAGACACATATGGACAGATGGGACAGTGAATGATCAATTTACACTAAAAGAGAACTTACTGTAAAGTGTTACTGTTGTAGAATTTAAACTATCATGTACCAAAACTGTGTGCATGTACATGAAACAAAATACTGTCAATTCAGTTGAAAATATCAAGTTCTGAAATAAAATACTCGTAGATTTTGAAAAGGCATCAGTACGTATGTACATAAATAGGTCAAAACTGACTGCCATTGTATTT
This sequence comes from Mercenaria mercenaria, assembly GCF_021730395.1. Taxonomy (NCBI): domain Eukaryota; kingdom Metazoa; phylum Mollusca; class Bivalvia; order Venerida; family Veneridae; genus Mercenaria; species Mercenaria mercenaria. Next base: position 25,915,066 of record NC_069371.1, on the reverse strand, counting down.
TAATTGGAATGATATTTATTTATTATTTTATTGTTTATCATTAAATATGTTACACCTGTTAAAAGTATTTTAGCTATTTATTATTTTCTTTAAAACCAGTTTTATGAAAACGTTGCACTGATGCAACGATTCAGCAAAAGCCCAACGTTGCATCAGTGCAACAACAAAAAATTTTTTTATCTACAGCTGGAGAAATAAATTTCTTCCAGTATTGAGTATGTCTACCAAGTGTCTCCTCATAAACAAATTATCAGAATTTTCTTTGAATGTTAACAGGGGTTGGGCTCTAGAGGGTTAAAGATAAAATTTGGGTTATGGCCCGACGGGAGCAGAAGTAAATTATTATTTTTTTGTAATATTGTTAGAATTGTTGCAATCATTTTCAGCTGAAAGTGCACCCTTCCCAGTGTTGTCTATGGTGGCAGGTGGTGTAATACCTTGCCTACTTTTCGGTATAACCGTCACATTGGCTTGATCAGGAAGAAAAACTGGTCCTAGTACTACAGCACTAATATAGTTTTGATAAATTCTAGTTTCTAAAAGGACATTTCAAGCAAATCATGGTTGAAAACAACACACACAGTATGACTGAGCCGGTTCTCCTAAATTTCTTTCCTCACAAATAATTACTTTGCCTATTGTTTGTATTACAAATTATGGACAAACAAATTTACTTGTCATCTTTACACATTACTTATTTTATTTGTAAAACCACTTAAAACCAAATACCAAAAACAGTGTCCACGGAATCCTGTTAGGGTCATCAATATGTCGTGTTTGAAGGTTGTCGCACAACATGCGAAACGACATCGCGACATGCGACATGACGCTCGTCGTTGCGACGTGACATGACACACTGCAATGCAAAATGACACAGGGGCCTGAATCCGGGCAAGTGAAGCAAACGAATGACATTTAAACACAAACCGTAATGTACATTTGTTTAAGCACACCAACTGCGCACAAGTTGTACACCTACTTGTTTGCATTTCAGGAAACCGAAATATATTGTTACGTTCTCCGGTACCAAAACCACTACTGCTGGAACAAGGTTTTCCGGTAATACTAGTAAATATTTAGGTGGTAGACTGTTCAATGGACAACGAGGGGACGGTTCATAAACATTCAAATGGTTTGCATCCAGTAATCAATTTTAATGGCGAATTACACGAAGTGAAAGCCTGTAGTGTTGTAGTTTAGTGTTTGATGCCAATCAAAATCAGATAGTGGCATCACGCTCTCAAATACCGCTCCTTATATGACTTTTGGTGGCTTTATAGATATAATTTCAGGCTCATGTGGTGTGAAAGTTACATTGGCATTGAACTTTTGACTGTATACGGGTATGAATATCAAGCCAGGGAGCATCGATCTTTGGACGATAAATACTGATCAAAGATGCCAACGTGAAATGTGTCGCATTTTAATGATATAAAAGGCGTCGGTTTTCTCCTTGTTTTATACGTTATCACTTCGGCTGAATTCCACAAAAACATTGAGACCATGGTCTAACAACAGATAAAGAATGTTATTGAATTTGAGCAAATAATAAATGCAGCAGAGACCCTCAGTTAATTAGATGATCACATTAACTAATCTAAATAACTTTATGATCACATGAATCAGCCGATGTTCAATTGGTTTCAGTATGGTTCTCCCTCCTACCATTGAACTATTTTTCATGGTGTTATATATTATATATATTATAGCTGGCTTATACAGCACCTTTTTCAGGACAAACGCATTCAAAGGCGGCGGCTTTTCAGGGCGGAACATTCTTCAGCACGGATACACCTATACATAGCGGGAGAAAACTCGGAACAGAGAGAGAGAAGAATCATTTAGATACAGCATATAACCTAGCTGTAAAGATGTCAAACTAACTTTCCTGGCTGTTCGGAAATATTTTATGCCTTTTCTACAAATTCCCGACAGAACAGCCGCCGGGTTCAAAATAATTAAAAAAAAAGTTCAGCTGCATTTTAAAAGAAGATAATCATTTCTACCGCTTTGTACACCTAGTTGATGATACTGAAAAATAAAATCCCCAGGAAAACTGCCACAATTATCATGATGTGGTTTGGAACAAAATAAATGATGCAAATTTTAGTGTGTTTTTCAATAGATGTACATGCATCTTAAAGGCGAAATTTGCACCTGGTCCGATGATGGCTCTTAATTTCGAACCTGGAGGTCAATAAAAAAACATGTCTATTAAGAGCACACTTGCATTAAGACACCGCTTTTTAAATTTCTGTTTCGCGCGATGGAAGAGCGCCTACATGCCAGTAGGACAAATTGATGCAACTAAACTAGAACTACCTTATTTGTCGTATCGATGGGCTTATTTGTCGTATTGGTTTGTTAGTGCCCTTCAAACGCGCCAACTTCAGTAACTGTTGTACTTTTTGCGACGCCTTATCGGCGCGCTTATTTATCTTTCAGGCGTTACTTGCGAGTGCGACAAATAAGAACGCCGGTACGAAATAGTATAAATCAGCCGTCATTTATGCATATGTATTCCCATATTGAATTAACAAATCTATTCTGAAAACATGTGCATTTTATCTTGTTGTTATTTTCAAACTCTAAAGAGTACACTCTGTTATATTTATTGTGAATTATCCGACATAATATGAGAGAAACTATTGGGATTCTTTTTTAAGGGTTGATTGGAGAGGTGACAGTACGAGGTTCTGTAATGATTGAACCGATTTACAAAATACTCCTCATTGTATAATAGTTCGGGTTTAGGTCATCGATGTTTTTGTACTTTTGATAATGGGATGGTCCGTTATTTAGGAAATGGTATTCAGTACGATAGTGGTTCTTTCCTAAATAAATCGGAGGAAATCAATGATTTCCCTTATCGGCAGACGAGTCTATAAATTGAACTCTCAAACATACATGTGGATATAAGGGGAAGCAGTACCTGCAACTCAGATGTATGGAATCACATAGAATTATCTCTCTTACCTTGCAAACTATCACAAATATATGAGCCGTGCCATGAGAAAACCAACATAGTGGGTTTGCGACCAGCAAGGATCCAGACCAGCCTGCGCATCCGCGCAGTCTGGTCAGGATCCATGCTGTTCACTAACAGTTTCTCCAATTCCAGTAGGCTTTAAAAGCGAACAGCATGGAGCCTGACCAGACTGCGCGGATGCGCAGGCTGGTCTGGATCCATGCTGGTCGCAAACCCACTATGTTGGTTTTCTCATGGCACGGCTCATATATCCGTGTTGTTGTTTTTTTTTTCTCTCTAACAAGCTAAGCATGTGTTAACGATGAAGTTAATATGAGATCGACCTTATAATTTTAATACTAAGCAAGTGAAAGACAATAGAGCGAGTTATTGGGTCATATTAAAACTAAACTTATATAAATTATATCGTTATTGTTTAGCAGTTGAATATTTATATTGAATGTGTATTTGTATGAAAAATCAAACTAATTCCACTGAATTTGTGCATATTTAATATGGTTCATGTATATACATATTATTACGCATGCATATGGCTTTATAAGGCCAGAAGGGGATGTTCTCCGACCATTTCTTTGCCTAAAACGGAGAAAATAGACGTTCTAACCCCGTTACGCGGGCCTGGAAAAACAGCAATTTTATACTATTTTATATCATTGGCCATTGTAGCAATTGTATATAAGGCACTTCCAACTGCATTGCTGTTGAGTTAGCTTTTCACACATGCGGTTAGTGTCTGGAACAGTGTGCAAGTTAAGCAACTATGTCGGTGGTTCATGCCTTGAAGCTGTCCCGGAGACGTCTCATAAGGAAAACAATATCATAGAAAGTAGAGAATAAATTTCAAATGGAATGCTGTAAAATAATGTATGAAATAATGAACTTAAGCATTTCATGCTCTGTTTAACTCTTTTGCCTTTACATACTGGTAATAATTGTATTCAGAACTGACAGAACAATTAACTATTTTTTCTCATTAAAATCAGAACTGTCAACAAAATTTTGAATACACATGCATAAACAATTTATTCATACATTTGAGTCAGTTGCATAGTAAAAACCTAAGCTTTTTTTCATCATCACAGTCCTGATGTAGAAAATAGCTGGGCAAATAACAGAACGAATATTGATAACTAATGATTAATATAGCCCAACAGAATCAGTAATTTATTTAAGTTTTTAGCTCACCTGAGCAAAGTGCTTAATATGAGCTATTTTGATCACGATGTATCTATCATCTGTTGTCATTGAGCGTATTCAGTCGTTAACAGTTTGACTGTGTCACTATTTCAACACAATCTAAATAAGACTTAATGTCAGAACATTACCCCAAAATTTTGTCTAGATCAAAAACAACGTCACTAGGTAAAATATAGAAATACATTGTTAAAACACAAAAGGCCACATTTTCTACCTGATCTTCATGGGATTTGGTCGGAATGTTTGTCTGTAAACTATCAATATACATGGTAGGTCATTTAGGTTATAACATAGAAAAACTTTGTTAGCCTTTTAGAGGTCACTTTTTCACTTTGATTAACACAAATGTTTGTCAGAATGTCTGTCTGTGTGAAATCTAGGTCACGGTCAGAAGTGACGTATCCGAGTAATAAACTGTTATCACGAGAACAAATCATTTAAATACTTGGTTAATGGTTAACCTGATTTACATAAAGCGTGTTCAAAATGTTTGGCTTTGTGGAATCCAGGCGAAATTAGATACAAATGTACTAGGTTATCTGGAGTAAGAACAAGGTCAGATGAAGGATACATGACCTTCGTGGCCCTCTTGTTTAAATAATCAATACACAAATTTATTTTTACAAAACATCAACAACAACTAGAGAACAGGAATGTCGGCTTCTTTGTTATATTCGGTATTTTACTGTAAGAGATCAGATCTTGTACAAATTAAGAAGGAAAGAGGTGTATTGTACGAGTTCTACAGCGTGTCAAAGTAGTTGCATCAATAAGCAATCTGGATTTGATTATACTCCCGCTTTTATAGCCTTGAGTATTGTACATTCACCCCTTGGATATGGCGCCTGCTTTTTAATTTTATCTTTTGGCAGTTCCTGTGTTATGCAAGATCCCCTTTCTAAATTCCAGTTTGTTTAGTTCTGCTCAGTGTTTTCTCGTTTGGGGCAAACCCATTATTTTAACTGGGGACCATACGCCGCTTTTCATGGAATTACACACTAATGTAGCATTGAAAGTTCCATGTGCACCGCCGTATGAACACACCTGCGGATGTCTAAACTTTTTTTGTACTTTTAGCATGTGTAAATGTTGAGTTCTGCTCAACCCGGGGCTAGAGGGTGTGGACGGTAGCAAGCATTTCCACTACTGTCCATGAACAGGCTCAATCAAACCGAGCCTGCAACAATTCTGTTTTTTTTGTGTTGAGCAATCTGTGGAGTTTCCACCTTTTCTATTGAAACAAGTGAATAACTTTCTCTTTGTTGCGACGTCTGCACGAAAGATCTTGTATTGAATGGAACTTTTGTAAACTATTGATAAATGATTTCCAAATAAATTGGGACTTATTTTAAAATGCAGTCATTAGTCTCCTAAAGCAACATTTCTTACTCGAGTGAACTATTATACTTAATGTCATGAATCTCTCGTGTTTTGTATATGTAGAAAAGCTCTCAACTGCGTCAATCAGTAAAAAGCATCAGTATCATACAACTTATTTATGAAATTTATATACGAGGGAATTACATGTTTGAGGTCATTTTTGTATCTTATTTCATACGTACTTTTTGTTTGTGGTCATTTTATATCGTAGTTGAATAAATTATTGTCACTGCTCAATAGTTGGTAAATCAATCATACTCCCACAAGGAGCCAATTTCCTTAGTTGAGTTTGGCCTGGGTGGTTCTAATACTCCCGCTTTCACAGCTTTGGGTATTGTATAATCACCCCTTGGATATGGTGCCTGCTTTTTAATTGTCTTTTGGCAGTTCCTGTGATATTCAGGCTCCTTAACCTCAGATCCACTTTCTAAATTCCAGTTTGCTTGTTTCTGCCCATTGTTTTCTCGTTTTGGGCAAACCCATTATTTTAACTGGGGACCATACTCCTCTTTTCAGGGAATTACACACTGGTGTACCTTCGAAGGTTCAATGTGCACCGCCGTGTGAACACATCTGCGGATGTCTCTAAACTGATTTTTTTAATACTTTTAGCATGTGTAAATGTTGAGTTCTTCTCAACCCGGGGCTAGAGGGCGTGAACGGTAGCATGTATTTCCACTACCGTCCATGAACAGGTTCAATCAAACCGAGCCTGCAACATTTTCGTTTTATTGTTTGTTTTGGGTTTAACGCCGTTTTTCAACAGCATTTCAGCCCCTTGCCGACGGGGGGATAGAAAATGCTGGCTGTATCTCCATGCAGAGGGGTACGACTCTCCCGAAAATGGAGCCACCTGTTTGCCGTGGGTGGCGGCCCGTAAGCCGGAGAGGAGGGTCCTGGATGTTGAGGTGCCCCATGGCATCCCGGGGAGATGATGCGTACTGTTTGCATGTGCGCATCTTCTTCCCGGGATGTGGGTGCCAATACACATCTTTGGCCTCTGATTCGGTGTAGACGTTCTGGCGGTCGTATTGGCCCGATACGATCAATTGGCTAGTCATGCCAAGCCCTAGGAAATCTCACCTTCACTTTTACATTTTCTGTTGCTTATTTCAAACTGCATCTTTATGTGATAATTTTTATATTTTCACAAACACAACTTTGGAACAAAATACGTTACACAAAACCTGTCTTTACTCTGCTGTATTGTCACATTTTACTGCGCTCACTAAACTTCATATTACGTTCATACAAATGCATTTAACAATATATTTTCATATCTATGTTTCCTAGAAGGCGGTGGCTTAGGGCCAGTCGATTGGGTAGAGTAACAATCCCTTGAATCCCATGTTTGCTTTTCTGCATTACAACTGGTGATATGAACAGGATTGAAAAATACATGGACGAGTATATCACTACTGTATCCCTATCATGTATGAGCTGGATATCCGCTCTGTTTTCATGTTCCCTTGTTGGACTCCGCGGCGGGTGGGGGCTGCGAGTGACGAATTATAAACATTTAATATGCAAAACCAAAATAAAAAAACGACCGCACACCGAAACAGATTCTGACGGCACGGAAGGTGAGAATCCTCACCGACCATACACTTCCAACATGGCATTTCCACGATTTCATTTAATCCAGTCAACAGACGAAACATTCAAAATGTCAAGCCTCTCGCCATTTATAATTGAAAAAACCATCGAAGGTATTGCTGGTGTACCGAAATCAGTCAAAAACTGCGAACTGGTGATCTGCTTGTTGAAGTTGAGAAAGCCTCACATTCACGAAATTTACTTTCCTTAACTTCATTTTTCAACCGGCCATGTAAGTGCATTGCACACCGTACTTTGAACACCTCAAGGGGGGTCATTCGTTGTTCTGACCTTGCAGGGATATCGGAGACGGAGATTGTGCAAGGCCTTTCAGATCAACATGTCACTGCTGCTAGACGTATAAAAATCAAGCGGTTAGGAAAAGAAATTCACACAAATACTATTATTCTTACATTTGGCACTCCGTTTCTTCCTTCAGTCGTAAAAGTTGGATACCTCATTACAAAAGTTACAACATATATTCCTAATCCTCTTCAATGCTATTATTGCTTTAAGTTTGGGCACAATGAGAAGAACTGCAAAGGCGATTACACTTGCCCAAAATGCGGACAGGATGGACATTCTCATGACCACGACACTTGTAGTTGTCCATTGCGTTGTGTGAACTTCAACGAGCCACATTCAGCCACACTGGCCATAGCTTTATCAGATCAAGTGGTTCCAACGTTGTTTGAGCGGTGAATTTTACGCCGATCAGATGGAGAAATATGGCTGATACTACAAATTTCCGGAATTATAAGTATGATTTAAAGAAATTTCTACCCGTTAAATAACGAATCAAATGAAAACAATGGGTGCACCTGGAGCGCAAATGTGTCTATATTTTAGCACATGTGTCTATTTAGCTGAGATTTGTGCCGTTTATTCAAACACTTCTGTACAATCCGGCGGGGGAAGGAAATTTTTGACAGTTTTTGACAATATCGTCTCATATATAGTGTTTATCGGGAGCAAGTAACTGTTAAAACACTTTTTATGTAAAGGGCTACCTCTTAAAACAAAGCGTGTGTATTTTTATAGAATTATTCAGGGTTGTTTCTGAACAATCGGCCGAAAACCTAATGCAACGCCGTTTCGAGTGGGTCGCTATGCAACGCAATCAAGTGGATACCGTTCTGTGTCTTACTTGCGAAGTCTTATCCGTCTTAAAAACAGTCATTTTTTTCAAAGCCTAACAATGAATAAATTAATTTGGAGAGTTTTATATCATCATAACGATCCCGCCGTTTCTAATATATTGTACGTTTATAGTTTTATGCTCGCTTAACAATTAACATATTTTTGCGGACATTGTCAAAAACATCAACACATAAACATAAACATAAAGAAAGGATGAACATCGAACAATATCATTAAGTAAATAATAGTAATAGTAAAAACAAGAACCAGCTCACGGATATCTATCTGCTCCACGAATGGTACTGAACTGCATACTAAAAGTGGGTTGGCTCTTTAAATCAGTATAGTTACAGTTGGTTACTTTTATTCCCTAAAAACCAATACATTGCGATTTAATTACTGATTTGTTGTGCATTTAAAAGCTGTTCATACAAAATAAATAAAGTTTGGTCCATGATAAAAGTACTGATCAGTTGTTTGTATATATTTTCATTCATATTCCTGGTGGAACGTTCATTTATTTTCAGAGAGATAAATCACAGAGACCGTTAAAATTGGCCAGGGAAAAGGCAAGATTTTATTTGTCCTCCATAAAACAGAAACGATGTAATAAAACTCTATGGTCGCCGTTTAAAAATGAAAATACAAATGAAATACAGACACCAATGAAAAAAAGTTTTGTTGGAGACAGTTAAATAGTACAACTGTAACACGTCTCTCTTAGTATTGCTAGTCCGTTTATTTTCTTTCATTGGTGTCTGTATTTCATTTGTACATTTATACATTGATACCACACCCATTTAAATCCGTTCACTTTAGCTGTGTCTATCGCTCGCTAAACATTGCCTACTCGTGTATACTAATACAAAAATGTCGGAAGAAGGTGAGCGGACGCCGTTGAAATACAGTCCTATATTAAGAATCGTTGTATTCTTGGCGTAGGGTGTAAAGACATTTTTGATGAAATATGTTCTGTTTATGGGCATAATGAAATATCTTTTTCGACAGTTATTCGTTTATTTAAGAAATTCAAATGTGGATTAGTTTCAACAGATATACACCACATGGCCGTCGGCCGAAAACAGCAACGTCTGCCAAGATGGTTGCTAGAGTGAAAGAAATAGTTGTTACTGATGCAAGATACACCGCTAGGCAAATAGCTAGTATGGTTGGCATCTCATAAGAGCAGCTCATACAATTCTGAAACGTAATTTGAAAATGAGAAAGATCTGTGCTAGATGGATTCCCCGTCTGTTGACAGATAAGCAGAAAAAGGCACGCGTGCAATGCGCAAACTTGTTGCTTAAACAGTTTCCAAATTACAATGCACGATCTTTCGCAAATGTCGTCACTGGTGACGAGATATGGGTTCACCTTTTTGAGCCCAAACTAAAGATTCGGAACAAAATATGGGCAACAAAGTCTGGCAAAAGACCATACATTACAAAGCGGACCACGAGTGTCAAGAAGGTAATGTATGCCATATTCTTCACAACAGGTTGCTGTACCTAAAGACAAATCCGTAAATTCGAAGTTTAACAAGACTAAAGATCATACAACGATTCTTAATATAGGACCGTATTTCAACGGCGTACGCTGACCTTCTTCCAACCATTTTTGTATTAGTATACATGAGAAGGCAATGTTTAGCGAGCGATAGACACAGTTAAAGTGAACGGAGTTTAATGGGTATGGTATCAATGTATAAATGTACAAATGAAATACAGACAGCAATGAAAGAAAATAAACGGACTAGAATATTCGCCTGACCTTGCCCCGTGTGACTTCTTTTTGTTCCCAAGGCTTCTGGCCGAAACTTTGTGCAGCGCAAACACCTCGGTTCTGCAATATTCCAGTGTCTTCATAGCATACCTAGAAAATACTACAAAAAAGGTTTCAAGGATTGGATTAGAAGACTGAAAATTTGCAAATCAGTTGGAGGTGAATACTTCGAGGGGACCAAATAAAATTTTCATTGAAATCTATCAAGGATACATTTTTATGTGCTCAGATGCATTCATATTTGAACAATCCTCATAAAGAGTCAACCCGCTTTTGGCATGCTGTTCAGTACCATTCGTGGAGGAGATAAATGTCCTTGAACTGGTTCTTGTTTTTACGAACTATTACTATTATTTACTTAATGATATTGTTCGATGTTCATCCTTGCTTTATGTTTATGTTTATGTGTTGATGTTTTTTGACAATGTCCGCAAAAATATGTTAATTGTTAAGCGAGCATAAAACTATAAACGTACAATATATTAGAAACGGCGGGATCGTTATGATGATATAAAACTCTCCAAATTAATTTATTCATTGTTAGGCTTTAATGATTGTTTTAAAGACGGATAAGACTTCGCAAGTAAGACACAGAACGGTATCCACTTGATTGCGTTGCATAGCGACCCACTCGAAACGGCGTTGCATTAGGTTTTCGGCCGATTGTTCAGAAACAACCCTGAATAATTCTATGAATATACACACGCTTTGTTTTAAGAGGTAGCCCTTTACATAAAAAGTGTTTTAACAGTTACTTGCTCCCGATAAACACTATATTTGAGGCGATATTGTCAAAAACTGTAAAAAATTTTCTTCCCCCGCCGGATTGTACAGAAGTGTTTGAATAAACGGCACAAATCTCAGCTAAATAGACACATGTGCTAAAATATAGACACATTTGCGCTCCAGGTGCACCCATCGTTTTCATTTGATTCGTTATTTAACGGGTAGAAATTCCTTTAAATCATACTTACAATACCGGAAATGTGTAGTATCGGCCATATTTCTCCACCTGATCGGCGTAAAATTCACCGCTCAAACAACGTTGGAACCACTTGATCTGATAAAGCTATGGCCAGTGTGCATTCAGCCAAGTCTCGTGATTGCAAGACATAGAAAATCGAAAAGGAGGTTCTTCATGTCAAATTCACACAGGGCATTGGATTTCCAGAAGCAAGACAAATTGACAAATTGCCAATGCCAAATTTACATCTCCAACACTCGCACAAACTTATTCATCAATAACTAAATCTGTCTCTAGCAAATCAACACAGTGCATTGATGCCTGTACTCAAACAGATTCAGTGACTGCTCAACAAAATCCAACTCAAACTTCTGTACCAAATGAAAAGCCTAAAGCCAGCAAAACCTTCAGAGGCATCTCAACTTCAAAGGGCAGCTGCTAAACCAACACTGCCACCATTTATACAAAATGTTCCTAAGTATTCAGGTATACGTCGTCACGACAAAACGTTTCATCAAACACTAATCAACGTGGGGTGAGTCAAACACCCAAACAAAAAATTAACTTGAGAACTGATGGGTTTGGAAAGGGATCAAATGATCCCATACAAACCCATAACCGGTTCCCTCATGATATGAACCGGTTAACAGGGGAGGATGATGACAATCCGCCATTATCTGCTCCGCCCAGTTTAACCAGCACAAAGGAGGGGAAAATCAAAAGGTTCCCTCCTGAGTCAATGCAACACTAATACTTTAATTTTCCAGTCGTTTAATTTTTGTTTGCCATTGTAAATGGAAAGTAAAATTATCCAGTGGAATTGCCGTGGACTTAAAGCAAATTATAATGAAATTCTCCTTCTCTTATCAAAATATAATCCTTCACTTATGTGCCTTAGTGAAACATTTTTAAAGGAAACGGACAAAATAGCTTTCAAACATTATTCAGTGTATAACTTTATAAACACTAACACTGATAGAGCGTCTGGTGGTACATCTATTATTATTAATAATGCATGTCCGCACAGACAAATTGTTCTAAATACAAGTATCCAATCAGTTGCAATAAACGTAACATTACATCGACCGATTACTATCTGTTCGATTTACATACCTCCCAAATTTAAACTAAATCTTGAAGATCTTGATGATCTTATAAAACAATTACCACAACCATTTTTGCATATGGGAAATTTTAATGGTCATCATGAATTCTGGGGCTGTTCTGACAGCAACGCTAGAAGTCAAATTATTGAAACTTTTATTGAAAGAAATGCCCTCTGTTTATTAAATGATAAATCCAAAACTTATCTTCATCCTGCAACAGGTAACTTTTCATCGCTTGATTTGACAAATTGTCAACCGAACATCTTTCTTGATTTTGAATGGAAAGTACTGGATGATATGCATGGTAGTGACCATTTTCCAATTATTATTTCAAATATTTCTAATCTGCCATCAGACCACCCTTCATATTTCAAGGGAGGAAGTTGTTCTTTCTCGTTGTCGAATAGGTCATACTCGGTTGACTCATTCGTATTTGCTGAACAATGAAGATCAACCTTCTTAATTCTCCAACAGTTCTTTTTGATATGAAAACCGCATTGAAAAAGGCTGAAACAAACCCTGAAATATTCAAGTCCACATATAACGAAATCAAGTCGGCTTACAAAGATCATTTTCCTATTTATACAGATGGTTCAAAAGATGATTCAAAGGTTGGATGTGCCGCCGTTAGCCATCTGCATCAATCAAAATTACGTTTACCAAATAACGCTACAAAACGAGGCAAAAACTATTGATTTGGCCCTTAATTTTATTTCAGAGTATAATGAAGAAAAGTTTATCATCTTTTCCGACTCACTTTCTGTATTACAATCAATACACAACCGTAATACAGAAAATCCTGTCATTCAAAACATTCTTCTCAAGGTTCATGAACTATCTTTTAAAAAGTCCATCATATTTTGTTGGATTCCTAGTCATGTTGTATTTATGGAAATGAAGATGCTGATAAAGCAGCAAAGAAATCACTTTCATTAAATCAATCTAAATTGAAATTACCATATACTGATTTTAGGTCAAAAATCAACAAATACATTTTAACTAAATGGCAGTCCTCATGGAACAATGCTTCGTTCAATAAACTTCGTGAAATTAAACCTACTTTAGGTGAATGGCACCAAGGAAATAGATCTGTTCGCAGGGAGGAAGTTGTTCTTTCTCGTTGTCGAATAGGTCATACTCGGTTGACTCATTCGTATCTGCTGAACAATGAAGATCAACCTGAATGTATACCTTGTCAAACACCACTTACTATTAAACATATTTTAATCGACTGTATAGACTTCGATCCACAGCGCAACTCATACTATAAGTTGAATCTCTAAAAGAGCTGTACGAGCAAATTTCAGCCGACAAAATTTTGCAGTTTTTGAAACAAATAGGTATATATCATAAAATCTGAACCTTATTTGATTTTTATTCACCACTTTTATACTTTTTAATGTTTGCATTTGATTTTTTACACTGTTTATGTATATACGCTTTTACTTTAATAGTTTTATTTATGCTTTGCAATTAACGTAATCCATTTAACTTTTTCTCGGCGATATATGACCTTTTTGTGTCGATTCGCCGTAAAACCCAACTCATTCATTCATTCATTCAACAGTATTTCAGTCATGTAACGGCGGGCAGTTAACCTAACCAGTATTCCTGGATTCTGTACCAGGCGTGGACGGTAGCATGCATTTCCACTACCGTCCATGAACAGGCTCAATCAAACCGAGCCTGCAACATTTTCGATTTTGTTTGTTTGTTTGTTTTGGGTTTAACGCCGTTTTTCAACAGTATTTCAGTCATGTAACGGCGGGCAGTTAACCTAACCAGTATTCCTGGATTCTGTACTAGTACAAACATGTTCTCCGCAAGTAACTGCCAACTTCCCCACATGAATCATCGGTGGAGGACTAATGATTTCAGACACAATGTCGTTTATCAAATAGTCACGATTTCGTTTTTGTTGTGTTGAGCGACCTGTGGAGTGTCCACTTTTTCTATTTGAATACATCCTCAACCCTGTCATCATCGTCTTCTCATCATCACCACCCTCCATCATCATCATCACCATATGTTGTGGAGATATTCTTGTCAGAAAACTTATACTGTGGAGGACCAAGTTACATATACAATATTAATATTTTTCAATGAGTTTCCACAAAATACCCACATGATAAAACACAGTGAGTGAGTGAGTGAGTTGGGTTTTACGGTGAATCGACACAAAATGGTCATATATCGCCGAGAAGAAGTCACATTGCAAACGCCAACCGTAAAGCATAAACATTAATGCAAAAATGTAAAGCATACCCAAAAACATCCATGTAAAAATGTAAAGAACACTATTAGTAATGTAAAACATATCTAAAAACATCTGTGTAAAAATGTAAAGTATATCTAAAAACAGTTATGTAAAAATGTATATACGTGTGTGTTAAAATATCAGCTGCAAACGTAATAATATTGCAAGATGTAAACAAAAATATGAAATGTCAGATTTTTTGATATATTCCTATCTGCTTAAAAAACGATAAAATATTTCCGACTGAAACGTTTTCAAATAACTCTTTTAAAGATTGAAAGTCATAATTGACATTTACAGATTAAGTCTATGTGGACTGTGAACACCTAAGACGATCGATTTTTCAAGAGGACCGTCTCAACATAATAATTTTAATCTATGTTTGGTAGGAAAACATTCCTATAATGATGGTAAGGTCCGGCTAAATATCTCACTGCACAGGATAATATTTGGATTTGTCTGTCCGTCCGTCTGATCGCCAGAGAAGTATTTTGTTTTACATATCGCAAAAAGTATTTGATCTAACGTCATAACACTTTCCTGAAATGTTCTTCAATTATAAGTTGCGAATCTGCGACAAAGTTGAAAAGATGAGCTAGTCTGATCGCAAGGTATCCGTATTCCATCGTCGTCGTCGTCCAACGTGAAAAAAATCTAAACTGTGTCAGTTGGGATCAAAATGTAGGTCAGCAGGTAAAACAATGTGAAAACTGTAGGAAACGTAATATCTTGCGTCTCCATTCCCTTGTTGTTATTATACGCCCAAAAGGACGTGTTTTGGGATACCACAGGTGTTCATCTGTCTGTTTGTCTCTGTGTCTGTCCGTTAACAATTTCGTGTCGACTCCGCTCCTTGAAGGATTTTAAACAAACTTGAAACATATGTTATCCGCATCAAGAGGGCGTGTAGAGCGCCTGTAACAGGTGGCTTGCTTAAAGGTCAAGGTCACACTTAGGGGTCAAGGTCATATGACTTTGTTTCGTGTCCGCTCTGTAACTCTTGATCTGTATGAGGGATTTTAAAGAAACATTACACAAATGACCACGTGCGGAGCACATGTTTTGGATGGTAGATACAAGGTCAAGGTCACACTAAGGGGTCAAAGGTTATATAAGTTTCAAGTCAACAGTTTTGATAGTAACAAAGATATTTTACTTGATCAAATAAAATTAAAAGAAAATTCTTAATTAAAAGGGGCATAATTCTGTAAAAATTCAAATCATAGTTATGGGAATGGATTTTCCTTGTGTAGACTTCGATAGTAAATAAGTATTCATTGATTTCAACTCATTTAGATTTGAAGATTGAATACTGCTTAAGCCGGAGCTAGGGGGCGTGGGCAGTGTTGCATTTTCTATTACTGCTCATGAACAGACTCAATCAAACCGAGTCTGCAATTTTCACTGTTTGCCTTGTTCTCGGTGCTTCCGAGGGATCTACTTTCCAGATTTTTTTTTAAGTTTCAAGTCAATAGCTTTGATTGTAATAGAGATATTTGACTATATACTAAAAAGTTTAAAAGGGGCATAATTCTATCAAAATTCGAATCAGAGTAACGCAGAATGTTTTTCCTGGTAAAGACTTCGATAGTAAATAATTATTTTAAGTTTCAAGTCAGTAGCTTTGGTAGTAACAGAGCTATTTGCCTTTATAATACAATTTAACAGAAAATTCTTCATTAAAAAGGGGCATAAGTTTGTAAAAAAAATCAAATCAGAGTTATGGGGATTGTTCTTCCTTGTGTAGACTTCGATGGTAAATAACTATTTTAAGTTTCAAGTCAATAGCTTTGATAGTAACAGAGATATTTGACTTTATCACAAACTTTAACCAAAAATTCTAAGTTAAAAGGGGCATAATTCTATCAAAATTCAATCAGAATTATGGGGATTATTTCTCCTGGTGGAGACTTCGATAGTAAATAACTATTATAAGTTTCAAGTCAATAGTTTTGATAGTAAGAGAGATACTTGACTTTATCAAAAACTATAACCAAAATTGCTAAATTAAAAAGGGGCATAATTCTGTAAAAAATCAATCAGTGTTATTGGGATTGTTCTTCCTTGTGTAGTCTTTGATGGTAAATAAGTATTTTAAGTTTTAGGTCAATAGCTTTGACAGTAACAGAGATATTTGACTTTATCAAAAATTTTAAACCAACGGAGACGCCGACGCCGGAGCGAGTGTAATAGCTCCACTTTTTCTTCGAAAAGTCGAGCTCAAAACAGGCACATCCAAATTTATATCACCTACCGCATAGTGATGATATAGTAACTCAAACCCTATTGCCGTTATAAACTTTTTCATATCGCGCATAATATAATTAAACTATTTTGAGACGGTCCCCTTGAAAATCTATCGCCTTAGGTGTCCACAGTCCACGTAGACTTAATCCGTAAATGTCTAATATGCACCGCGCTGTGTATACAATTTATCGTTAGTATACACTTAATTATTAGCTTGCTGGCATATAATCAAACCTCTTGTCCGAGGTTCGAATGAGTCTCTGGTCTCGGGCTTACGGCTTACATACACCGGCAGAAGAAATAAAATGACGAGGCAATGATGGATGAATTCACATTAAGAATTGAGGTGCGTTTTTCATGGAATTATTTAGCATGTGTAAATGTTGAGTTCTGCTCAACCCGGGGCTAGAGGGCGTCGACGGTAACATGCATTTCCACTACCGTCCATGAACAGGCTCAATCAAACCGAGCCTGCAACATTTTCGTTTTTGTTGTGTTGAGCGACCTGTGGAGTTTCCACTTTTTCTATTTGAATAATTTTCAGCAAACAGCTGGTCAAATGTACATATACGTATGCCAGTATTAATATTAAATGTATTGATAACGTTTAAATACAAACAGACCTCATTCACAAGTGATATTTGTAAAGATATTAAAACAAATGTTTTTCCTTAAATAAAGAGTATTTTTTTGTTTCATTACTTTTATATCAATCGTGTGATATAATAAAGGACACCAGATTACTACATTCCATATTTAAATAATATTTTGCTGACTGAAGCACAAGGACAAAGTTCCCTGGTGAAGTTCCGTTCTAGATTACAAAACCATTCTGATTGGCTGTTGTGAAAATGTATGTCAATCGTCATTTTACTACACGTGTTCGCTAAAATGTGAAAATGCAGCATTAATGTGCAAAATGAATAAAATAAACAGAACAGATGCAGACCAATGTACGATTTCAAATAAAAGATCATATACAAGATGAATTCCATTCATCATTTCGAGTTTTAGTGTAAAATTGTGATTTTTTTAAATTCTGTTTTTGTTTGTTTACGTTTCGCCAAACATGTGCACACTGCCGTGACCTCTAGACCGGGTGTTCATTAGGGAAGGTCAAGCAAGTTTTTTCTATAACGTTGACGAATGCATAAACTATGTTGATAATCTCAGCAAGATGGAATATTGAGACAATGTGACTGGTGCACGATGGAAGATAAATTATCGCTTGTTTAATATGCTAGGTACCCATTCACCGAACTGCGCGTTTAAATTGAGAAATGTACAATTGAAACGGGTTAGTATATTTTCCCGTTCATGACCATGCCATGGTTCTTATAGAATACCTAGGGGTAGGGTATAACACGTACGGAGGCATTTTCTTTCTGATCTGGTGCCAGTGCCGTCGTTTATATGACTGAAAACTTGTTGAAAAAGACGTTAAACCCGAACACACACACACGGAAGTAGTCCTTTGAAATTTTAAGGATTATTTCTATCTCTTGAAAGCTTCCAAAGCTGTTTATCCCCACCCACTACACCTGTACCTTCTACCAGGACTTTGCTCTGGACCTGAAGTGTGTCCAAGTGTCCCCTTCTAATAAGGACATTCCATGTTACTACTTTATGATTGAAAAATTGTTGAAAAAGACGTTAATAAAATCTGAAAAGTAGATCCCTCGGAAGCACCGAGAACAAGGCAAACAGTGAAAATTGCAGACTCGGTTTGATTTAGTCTGTTCATGAAAACCCTAACACGCACACTTTCTAATATTTTAAAATGACCAATGTTTGAAGCATCTAGAAATATGTAAGTTGTATGTAAATTCGTTTATCTTTGCCTTCTTAATTGCAAAAGTAAAAACTTATCCCAACACACGGCAGGGATAGATATTCCTGTTCTTCCATCAGGAAATATCTTGTCTTAACTAGAGTGCACTCAAGTGAGTGAGTGAGTGAGTGAGTTGGGTTTTACGGCGAATCGACACAAAACGAGAAGAAGCTACATTGCAAACGCCAGATGTACATAAACATTTATGTAAAAATGTTAAACATATCTAAAAACATCCATGTAAAAATGTAAAGCACACTGCATAATGTAAAAAGAATAAAGACAAATATCAAACAGGGAAAGCCACGTACCAAAATCGCAGCCTCCCCAAAACGAAACCTACAGCACGCAGACGTGCACACCACACACACACACGCGCGCACACACAAAGTCAACACACGAGGACAAAACGAACAAACAAAGGAACACACACAAAGCCTACACAAGAGGACATAACGAACAAACAAAGGAACACAGTAAAGCATATCTAAAATCATCCATATAAAAATGTAAAGCATTTCTAAAATCAGTTCTGTAAAAATGGATATACGTATGTGTTAAAATATTAGCTGCAAACATGATAATATTGCAAAAGATGTAAATAAAAATATGAATTGTTAGATTTTTTGATAAATTCCTATCTGTTTTAAAACGATAATTTTTTTCCGACTGAAACGTTTTCAAATAACTCTTTCAAAGATTGAGCGTCATAATCCTACTGCGTTGTGTAGCAAAGTCCACACAGTCGATTAAAATATGTTTAATAGTTAGCGGTGTTTGACGGCGAGAAAGAACAACTTCCTCCCTGCGAACAGATCTGTTCCCTTGGTGCCGTTCCCCTAGAGTAGGTTTGATATCATGAAGTTTATTGAATGAAGCATTGTTCCATGACGATTGCCATTTAGATAAAATGTATTTGCTTATATTAGGCCTAAAATCGGTATGTGGTAATTTCAAATTAGATTGTGATAATGAAAGTGATTTCTTTGCTGCAGTATCAGCATCCTCGTTTCCATGAATACCAACATGACTGGGAATCCAATAAAATATGATAGACTTTTTTTAAAGATAGTTAATGAACCCTGAGAAGAATATTTTGAATTAATGGATAATTTTGACTGATGAAGAAGGCCGACAGCAGCACAGCCAACCTTTGATTCATCTTTTGAACCGTCTGTGTAAATTGCAAAATAGTCCTTGTAAGTTGACTTGATTTCATGATATTTGGACATGAATATTTCAGGGTTTGTTTCAGACTTTCTAAAGGCAGTTTTCAAATCGAAAAGAACTGTAGAGTCATGACGGGTTCATGGTGGTGTATCTGGAATTGATTTTTTTTAATACCATCGAATTCAAAGTCAGTTTCATTCATAAAAGATTTTATGCGAAATCCAAACGGTTTGATTTGTTTTTTTTTCTCATATGAATCTGAGTACTTTGTTTAAAAATAATTTCATGAGCAGGATTGGATCTGTTGGCAGCCACTCTTAAAGCATATTGCAATGAAAGTTTTTCTCGGCGTGTGTAAAGAGAGGGTTCGTTTGCATCAGCATATAAGCATATGGCGATGTTCGGAATGCACCAAGAGCAATACGAAGACCTTGATTATGGATGGTACCTAACTTTCTTGCTGAACCATATGTTATCATATCTCCATTTAGTTTTAACAATATAGCTAAGAAACATGTTCGTATATGTCTTCCAATGAATAACAGCTGTTTTCCCAACCGATCCTGTACAGCTGTAAAAGACCCGTTTTTTTATCAAAATTACAGTCATGATTATTTCAAATTTACACCTGTTGATTTGTTATAACAATATTGATTGAATGTACAGCTGTAGATTTCAATTTACAGCTGTAAAACGACTGTAAAACTGTTCGAATGTTGCCTTGAATGAAATACAGCTTTAGAAAACAAAAAAGCTTTTAAAACGAAAATGTTACAGCCTAAATATGCCTAAAAGCTACAGCTGTAGAAATATTACAGGTATTGGAAAAGAACCGCCTCGGTAGCCTAGTGGTAGAGCGTCCGCTTCGAGAGCGGGAGGTCGTTGGTTCGATCCCTGGTCGCGTCATACCAAAGACGTAAAAAACGGTACTAGTAGCTTCCTCGCTTGGCGCCCAGCATTAAGAGGATAGTGCTAGGACTGGTCAGTCCGGTGTCAGTATAATGTGACTAGGTGGGGTATCATGTCACGTGTCTACGGCGTGATATTCCAGTGAAGCAGCACTATAAAGTTGGGCATTGTGCTCACTGCTACAAGTAGACACCGTCGTTATTGTTGAAAAAGACGTTTAACCCGAACACACACACGCACGCACGCACGCACACACACACACACACACATTTAAAGGGACGAAAGCAGAGGTACAAAGAGTTTTAGGATGAATTGAAATTCTCTAGAAATGGTAGCAGTTACTAAAATAATGGCAACATACATGATCTAGTAAGTAAAAACAGTATGAAATGGAATATGTTTACAGTACAGACAGATTCAAAAGAAGTATTCAATGCATCAAATCTTGTTCATAAAACTTTCTTTGTCATGAAAACAGGATAATATTGTAATCATTGCGTTTAAACTTATAAGCCTCACATATAGTGTAAATAGTTAATGTATGTACCTATAACATGTTTTTATACATCTATAGTAGATAATTACATTTGCACTGACTCCATAACGGTTAAAATTAGAAAAAAAAAAAAAAAAAAAAAAAAGAAAAGAATAAATAAATAAACAGACGCTTTCTAGCAATAAATCCACCTAGCCTAAATGTCTGTTGACAATTGTTACCCGATATGAAAGGAACACTGAATGGAGTTTTTAAAAATATATGTACATCAATATTTTAAACTAAAGTACCTACAAAGAGAACTACAGAAACTGACCATATGTTGGTCTAGAAGTAAGTGGAATTTCCCTCTAGGAATGCCAAAAAGAAATTAAGAAACTACAAATGGTTGATACACTTTTTGTTTTAAATGTTAAAGGCCAGAGATATGATTTCTTTCCCCACAAAAAGGTGTGGTTTAAAAGCGTTTAGTCATTGCAGACAAATAATGAATTTTCTCCTCGATTTGATGAAACACATTTGACCAGAACCCGTAACCATTTATTAAGGGAAATGTTTTACAGCAGACTAAAAATTGATCTGCCAGATATTTAAACAAGAAATTGTCCATTTTATTAGCTTCGTTTATGTTTCGTGGAAACCTCTCCTAGATATAATTGAAGCATGGGAAGAAACATGTCTTTCTATCTCCAATAAAAAGTGTTATTAAGCACAGTTTGATTTAGAAAAAAAATGGACTTTTTCTCCTGTTTTTGCAATATTCAAGACTTACAGCATTGTTTGCTGAGAAGTTTGGCTTAAAAATATTTTATTCACATTCCTGTCATAGCATACACGGAGTAAACATATGACCGAAAGCTATGCTTCAGATTGCCCTTTCCATAAACCAAGAGGTTTGCAGCCTGGCATGCGCTGACATTAAATTTAAGATAAATACAAAAGACAACACTTATCACCCGTTTTATTTCGTGAACGCGAAATGTTTCCGGAGAGCAAAATGGTTCAATGAAGAGACGACTGTCAAGATATGAAGAATAACTTAAGGTCTAATCATATTGCATTATCAAAATCAACCGTTATTACACTGAGTTTATTAGTCCCCTGCTGGTTGAAAACCAGTTTCGGGGACTATAGGAATGCACTTTTCCGTCATTCCGTCTGTCCGTCCGTCCCTCTGTCCGTGCCCGCGAAATGATGGTTAAGTGACTACATAACGGTACTTTCTCTTTGATGTCATTCATTCCGTTCTGTTTATGTGACTATTTTTCTTTTTATGTGACTGTTAGAACAAAAGAGTGAACAATGGGGGTGTCACATAAAGACCGTTTCGTTAGAACGTCCGTCCGTCTGCAATTTCGTGTCCGGTCCATAACTCTGTCATCCATGAAGGGATTTTAATATTACTTGGCACAAATGTTCCCCATGATGAGACGACGTGTCATGCGCAAAACCCGGACCCCTAGCTTAAAGGTCAAGGTCACAATTGGAGGTCAAAGGTCAACAGGGCTTTTTTCCTGTCCGGTCCACAACTCTCCCATCCTTGAAGAGATTTTATTATTACGTAGCACAAATGTTCCCCATGATGAGATGATGTGTCATGCGCAAATCCCGGACCCCTAGCTCAAAGGTCAAGGTCACAATTGGAGGTCGGCCCGCCCGCTTAGCTCAGTAGGTAGAGCGTTGGTCTACGGATCGCGGGGTCGTGAGTTCGATCCTCGGGCGGGGCGTATGTTCTCCGAAACTATTTGATATACGACATTGTGTCTGAAATCATTAGTCCTCCACCTCTGATTCATGTGGGGAAGTTGGCAGTTACTTGCGGAGAACAGGTTAGTACTGGTACAGAATCCAGGACGACTGGTTAGGTTAACTGCCCGCCGTTACATGACTGAAATACTGTTGAAAAACGGCGTTAAACCCAAAACAAACAAACAAACAAACAAACAAACAATTGGAGGTCAAAGGTCAACGGGGCGTTTTTCCTGTCCGGTCCATAACTCTCCCATCCATGAAGAGATTTTAATATTACTTGGCACAAATGTTCCCCATGAGGAGACGACGTGTCGTGCGCAAAACCTGGACCCCTAGCTTAAAGGTCAAGGTCACAATTGGAGGTAAAGGTCAACAAGGCTTTTTTTCCTGTCCGGTCCATAACTCTCCCATCTATGAAGGGATTTTAATATTACTTGGCACAAATGTACCTCATAATAAGACGATGTGTCATGCACAACTTTCAGACCCCTAGCTTAAAGGTCAAGGTCACACTTAGCAGTCAAATGTTAACATAGCATGAACAGGGTCTGTTTCGTGTCCGGTCCATAACTCTGACATTCATTAAGGGATTTTTATATCACTTAGCACAAGTGTTCCCCATGATGAGACGACGTGTCATGCGCATATCCCGGACCCCTAGCTCAAAGGTCAAGGTCACAGTTGGGGGTCAAAGGTCAACAGAGTTTTTTTCCTGTCCCGTCCATAACTCTGCCATCCATGAAGGGATTTTAATATTACTTGGCACAAATGTTTCCCATGATGAGACGACATGTCATGCGCAACACCCAGTACCCTAGCTTAAAGGTCAATGTCACACTTTGAGATCAAAGGTCAAGAGGATTTTTTTCAGTTGGCACAAATATTCCCCTGGATGAGACATGTCTTGCGCAAGAACCAGGTCCCTAGGTCTAAGGTCAAGGTCATATTTAGAGGTCAAAGGTCAAATTCAAGAATGACTTTGTACGGAACATTTCTTCTTCATGCATGGAGGGATTTTGATGTAATTTGGACCAAATGTTCACCACCATGAGGCACCCTTGTTTTTAGAATTACGTCCCTATGTTGTTACTATAAATAGATTTTATAATTGTAACTTTTATTACTGGCGGTAGAGAAAAATCGAGACCACTTTTCTGTGGTACAGCATGCATGTTACATCCAATTTTTAGGTGTATTTTGACCTATCTCTACCTGGTAAAGAGTTTCTTGTGGACTTATATTAAATAGATTTTTTTTTTAAAGATTAATTTCCCTTTGTTGTTACTATAAATAACTTACATGATAACATTTTTATAATCAGCCAAAAAAATTCAATATGAAATTATATATGCACATTTTAATCCAAGTGTGTTGTTATAACATATTGTGTATGTAGTACAATATTGTTTATACATCATTGACAGATATCAGTTCATTATGTTATACTGCAGTAGAGAAAATTAGGTGCCTTCCAGTAGGGGACTTTGTATTGCATGGCAATACTTCATTCACTTGTTTCTCTAAATTTGTAATTTAGAATACTCAAACATTCAAATGAAATGCATAATGTTCTGCTGTAAAAGAAATCTAGGCTCACTGGTATTAGATCCATAAATAGAGAGTAGATTGTGTTTTTTAGCTGGCTTAATCAGTTTGGTCTTGAAGGACGGGTGTAGAATATTTTATTCATACTATTAAAAGAACAACAACAACTGTTATGTGTAATGTGTTTATGTTATGCATAAAAGATATGTCAAACAAAAGACGTAATATTCATGGGAGAGGTTGTAGGATTGTCAGATGTCTGGCGTCCAAAGTCTGTTTGTTCACAGTTCTAAAGCAGTCTTAAAAACAGATACTATGTATTCGATCAAAATTAACCTCTCTGTGGAAAAATAAATGATAAATGTATTTATATGTAATTAATTTTTTTGTGAGAAAATGTTGTATAATCTGCTCATATATTTCAAACCATGAAACGTTAAAAGTATATATTGTCAGCTAAAAATACACTTTTGCGTAAATTTTATGCTGTCTTTTTACCACTGACCCTAAAGTTTTAATTGAAGTAACGTATTGGATAAAAATGTAGATTTATGTTAAACAAGGTATTAGTTAGTAAATCCAAAACACTCCCCTCCGTCTGACCGTACATTTCTATACACTAAAGTCGGCCCTTAAGTAAACAGAGAAAAGCTGGTTAAGTGCGACAGTACGATGGCGAAGCGCGACAGTATGATGGTGACACTACGATGGTGAAGCACGACAGTGCGATGGCAAAGCGCGACAGTACGATGGTGACACTACAGTGGTGAAGCACGATGGCGAAGCGCGACACTACGATGGTAAAGCGCGTCAGTACGATGGCGAAGCTCGACAATACGACGTAGTGTCGCGCTTAACCATCACACTTTCGTGTTGTCACCATCTTACTGTCGCGCTTTGCCATCGTACCATCGCGCTTCGCGTTCACAGGGAGCAGGCGCTGGCCCTAACGGAACACCGTATAATGTAGTGTAGCAGTTTCTGCAAGCCAACATGTCAAACAACTGAGACACACTTCATACTCGTTGTACCCCCCGACAACAAAGTTGTAAGGGGGGTATACTGGTTTCAGGTTGTCTGTCTGTCTGTCCGTCTGGTCGTCTGTCCGTAGACGCAGTCTTGTGCGCACCATCTCTCCTTATCCCCTTGACAGAATTTAATGAAACTTCACACAAGTGATCAGTAACAACAGTAGTTGTGCATAGGGCATGTTAGGTTCTTTTGGAAAAAGAATTTGCACAGTTATGGGACTTTGTTTTTTTTGCTACTATACTATATAGTATATACATAGACACAATCTTGTTCGCACCATCTCTCCTTATCCCCTTGACACAATTTAATGAAACTTCACACAAGTGATCAGTACCAACAGTAGTTTTGCATGGGATATGTTAGGTTCTTTCAGAAAAAAATTGGCAGGGTTATGGGACTTTGTTTTTTTGTTACTATACTATATACATAGACACAATCTTGTGCGCACTATCTCTCCTCATCCCCTTGACACAATTTAATGAAACTTCACACAAGTGATCAGTAACAACAGTAGTTGTGCATAGGGCATGTTAGGTTCTTTCAGAATTTTTTTTTTGCAGAGTTATGGGACTTTGTTTTTTTGTTACTATACTATATACATAGACACAATCTTGTGCGCACCATCTCTCCTCATCCCCTTGACACAATTTAATGAAACTTCACACAAGTAATCAGTAACAACAGTAGTTGTGCATGGGGCATGTTAGGTTCTTTCAGCGACAAAAATTGCAGAGTTATGGGACTTTGTTTCTTGTTAACATACTATGTACATACAGTCTGCATATGCAATCTTGTGCGTGCCAAATCTACCAAACCCTTGCGCACAATTTAATGAAACTTCACACAAGTGATCAGTCAAACCCTAGTTGTGCATAGTGCATGTTACATTCTTTTAGATAAATATTCTGCATAGTTATGGGACTTTGTTTTTTGTTACTATACTGTATACATACAGTCTATATACATACAGTCCACATAATTATGCAGTCTTGTGTGCGTCAAATTGCAATGTACTGTGTCAGTGCATGCGGGGGGTACATTCATCACTTTTAGTGATAGCTCTAGTTAGATCAGAGTCACTGTTACTCGTTTCTCTTTCTAGTAATGAAAAGAATGCTTGCTTGGTGTTGCTATTACTGAAAAAAATGCTTGCTTGGCGTCGCTTTAACTCCAAAAGCGTTCTTAGCAGAGCTAGGATTGCAAAGTATTTAAAGGCGGGCTCATATTGCACTCAATGATATCTCGGACGGAGACGTGCATTTCTACAAAGGGAGAATAGTTGAAAGATTGGTATACGAAATTTGCCTTAAATTAGTTTCAGTCTAATTTTAAAAGACCAGACTTACAATAAAATGTTTCATGAATATACTGATTAAACAGGCTTACATCTAAAAGATATTGCAAACTGTCTGCCACCTAAAAGTAAAAAAAAAGAAAAAAGAAAGCACGACTTTGTGTAAGAGAGATGATACAGTTGGTAGACAGTCGAATTTATATTGCCAACAAGATGTCTCGATGTACTATGCAAATGTAGTATTCTACAAATTATATGTTTCAATTCTAAAAACATAATTATCTAAAACATGTACTTTTATTTTAAATTTCGGTTATACGTAATTTAAAATATTCCAGGTTCGCAAACAACAATTTCTTTGCAAATACGATCGTGCTTTATTACGATTATAAAATTGAAATAAAAATGGAAACTCCACAGTTGCTCAACATAACATAAACAAAACAGAATGGCATTTTTCACCAATATGGTTCCGAAAACACCAGCCCCACACTAACTTCTTGTAAGAGATCATCAAAGTCTACAAATTGTGTAAGTACAGTTATATTTGGTTATGAATTCTGGCACGTTGTTTACTTTAATGTTATTATGGTTGGTGAAGAAAATAAAGGAGCTAAATTGTAAATGTTTTATTTATATAATTTAAATACTCAGAGGGCAGACTATAATTCCTGAAATACTGGATAATAACAATGTTATTTTGTTCAAAAATAACACTCGGTTGGGGGAAATTCGTTTTTAATTTACCTCAAGTAAACCAAGTGAAATAGCCAAAGACCAACGGAGCCTATTTTCGAATAATACATTTTAAACAATATTAAGGTATGATATTTTTTAATATCATCATGCCAGATGTTATTCATTTGAGTGACACAGTCGGGGAATTTTCATTTGAATAACATCAGATCTGGTGATATTCATTTCAATAATACCCGTGCCGAAAAGCGTTCTAATTATTTGATCAATGGACAGAGTTGACAATACTATACAAAACAGAGTTAAATTAAAGTCGGCCCTTAAGTAAACAGAGAAAAGGTAGTGAAACTACAATAGTGAAACGCGACAGTGCGATGGCGAATTCGAAGCGCGACAGTACGGTGGCGAAGCGTGACAGTACGATGGTGAAGCGCGACATTACGATGGTGAAACTACGATTGTGAAGCGCGACAGTACGATGGCGAAGCGCAACAGTACGACGGACTATCCCCATCGTACTTCCGCGCTTCGCCATCGCACTGTCGTGTTGTCATCATCGTACTGTCAAGCTTCGCCATCGTACCGTCGCACCTTTGCGCTTCGCGTTCACAGGGAGCAAGCGCTGGCTCTAACGGAACACCGTAACATTACAATGAAGACCGGTCGTTATAACAGTTTTTAGAATTCAAACACGATTTGTCAACAATGTAATTCAAATGTGGTTGAGTTTGAATTTGTATTGATTTGCCACACACAATTGTTGTTGATAAGAAACAGGAAACCTCGAATTGAATTTTGTACATATATTAAGCCAACAAGAAATTTGAGATCCAAGAACAGCTCAAAACAACTAGTTGTTCCAAAAAAGCAAAAATGTAAGGTACGGTGATCGTAGTTTTTCATCAGCTGCACCAAAGTTATGGAATGCTTTTCTGGCTACCATTAGGGACGCTAAAAGCTTGGATGCTTTCAAAAGGTCATTAAAAACACACCTTTTCTTCAAGATCTATTGAAACTAACTTCGCACTGGAAAACAGGCTGTTATATGCCTTAGGAATGGAAATTATTTACTGTGATTTTATTCTTTAAAATATCTAGTACAATTTCAGTGTAGAGTAAAATCTATTCAGGCTAAACACCTTCTATTACTGATATATTTTTCTGTTGTATTATGTGTCCATATCATTCTGTGATATGTAGTTTGTACAGCGCTTTTGAACGTTTATTTTTTAGATGAAAAGAGCGCTACAAAAATCTGGTAAATAATGATAATAATAATAATAAAAATTAACTAAAGGAAAAATACAATTTAAGAACATAATTGCATTTTGTGTATATTGTATTTAATCTGTACCCTACTAGTTTTCTAAAATGGACTGGTTCATCATTCAATTTGTGTAGTACTTATTATTCGGAGGGTAGTTCGCTGAAACTTTGCTGCAGTGCAGACCATAATTAACCTGCACGGACTTGTGCAGGCTGATCTTGGTCTGCACTGGTCGCAAAGGCTCCTCTTAATTGTCAATATATGAACACTATTCTTTAGCCAAAGGTATGGCAGTAAATTTGTGTCTAAGTTCGATTTTTATATTGTTCAAAAATCGGACACAAGCGTTTAGTTGTTTATATTTCAGTTCGATTATCACATACAAATAATTATTTTCATGTTACGTTTGTTCGATGATAAAAAACAAAATGTATTTGATTATCGCACATACTTTGTTATTAATATATATATTAATATGTCCAATAATCGAAGACATATTTGATACATTACTTTATATATGCGTTCAATAATCGAAGACATAGTTTGTACACACATCTAAATGTGTTTCCAATAATCGGAAATTTATTTAATGAATGCTACTTTTTTGTGTTATGTGTTCGATAATCTAACCTGAAAATAATTATTTTTATTCTATATCTATTTTATTTATGCAATCGTGAACGTTTTGTTTTGCAAAACAGAAAAAGTGGAAACTCCACAGGTCGCTCAACACAATTATTATATATATATATTATATATATATATTGCCAGAATGTCACAATATACGCCCGTCATAGCAAATTTCTTTACACTAGCACTTGTATTTGCAAATGGAATTTTAATTATGTGGTTGTTTAGTAATTATTGTAATTCTTTTGTTTTTCTGAATCCACAAAAAAACTCTTTACCAGGCAGAGATACCTTAAAATACACCTAAAATTTAAAAGTAACATCTATGTTGTACCATAAAAAAGTGGTCTTGGTATTTTCCCTACGATCAATTATAAAAAAAAGTTACAATATAAGTTATTTATAGTAACAACTAAGGGAAGATAATCTTTAAAAAAAATATCCAAAAAAAAATTCTAAGTCCACACAAAAATTCTTACCTGAGGTGGAGATAGGCCAAAATACACCTCAAAATTGGATGTAACATGCATGTTGTACTACAGAAAAGTAGTCTCGATTTTTCCCTATGACTAGTAATGAAAAGGTTACAATATAAGCTATTTATAGTAACAACAAAGGGAAGTAATTCTAAAGAAGGGGCCTGCGCATGACACTCTTGTCTCATGATGGTGTACAATTGTGCCAAATACATCAAAATCCCTCCATGCATGAAGAAGAAATGCTCCGGTCAAAGTCATTCTTGAATTTGGCATTTGACCTCTCAAGTGTGACCTTGACCTTAGACCTGGTTCTTGCGCACAACAATTCGTCTCATGGTAGTGAACATCTATGCCAAGATATATCAAAATCCCTCCATGAATTAAGAACAAACGTTCCAGATCCAGACAAAGTCATTCTTGTATCTGATCTTTGGCCTCTATATGTGACCTTGACCTTCAACCTAGGGACGAGGTTCTTGCGCATGACACTCCGTGTCATAGTGGTGAACATTTGTGTCAAGTAATATTGAAATCCTGTTTTGCATGACAAAGTTATACACCAGACAGGAAAATGTTCCATTGGCCTTTGATCTCCAATTGTGACCTTGACCTTTAAGCTAGGGTTGTGGGTATGGTGCATGACACATCATCTTATCATGGGGAACATTTATGCCAAGTAATATTAAAATCCCTTGATGGACCGGATAGGACAAAAAAGCCCTATTGACCTTTGACCTCCAATTGTGACCCTGACCTTTGAGCTAGGGGTCCGGGTTTTGCGCATGACACGTCATCTCATCATGGGGAACATTTATGCCAATTAATATTTAAATCCCTTCATGGATGGTAGAGTTATGGTCCGGACAAGAAATAAAAAGCCTGTTGACCTTTGACCTCCAATTGTGACCTTGAGTTTTGAGCCAGGGGTCCGGGATTTCCGCATGACACGTCGTCTCATCATGGGGAACATCTGTGCCAAGTGATATTAAAATCCCTTAATGAATGACAGAGTTATGGACCGGACACCAAACAGACCCTGTTCATGCCATGTTAACATCTGACTGCCAAGTGTGACCTTGACCGTTGAGCTAGGGGTCTGAAAGACGTGCATGACACATTATCTTATTATGATGTACATTGGTGCCAAATAATATTAAAATCCCTTTATGGATGGCAGAATTATGGACCGGACAGGAAAAAAGCACCTTTGACCTCCAATTGTGACCTTGACAGGGTCCGGGGTTTACGCATGACACGTCGTTAAATCTTTGGGAACATGTGTGCCAAGTAATATTAAAATTCCTTCATGGATGACAGTTATGGACCGGACACGAAATTGCGGACGGACGGAAAAGCGCATTCCTATAGTCCCCGAAACTGGTTTTCAACCAGTAGGGGACTAATAACCAAATAGTAAGCGATAATCGAACAGAAATATAAACTATATGCATAAGTGTCCGATTATTGAACATAATATAAAAATTGAACATCGACACAAATTTACTGCCATACAAAGGTATATGTTATGCCAAGTTTTATAAATAAACATCGTTGTTGGTCGGTCGTAAAACAACCTGTGCAAATTTCATTGTTACCTGTATAATGTCGCTCCGTCAAGTAGTTTATCGAAGCGACTCAAAGACATTTAGCTGATGCTATAAAGCTATTGTAGTAGGAACTCCAGGTCTGAATACTGTGGCATATATTCGATAAAAATCAAGAACAGCAGTGAACGTACACAGAAATTGAGCACATATTCACATTTATACAAATGAATTGAACAATGATAACGTAGAAGCAACAAACTGGCACAAATAAACGTGAAACAAGAGGGCCATGATAGCGCTATATATCGCTCACCAGAGTTGACCTGGCCTTCTGACCAAGTTTTTTACCCAACATGAGCCAGTTTCGAAATTAACCTAGCTATAATCAAGGCAAACATTCTGACCAAGTATCATAAAGAATGAGTCACAACTGTAGCCTTTAGAGTGTTCACAAGCTTTTCCTTTGATCTGGCCTACTGACCTATTTTTTGACCCCGCATGAACCAGTTTCAAACTTGACCTAAAGATCATTAAGACAAATATTCTGACCAAGTTCCGTAAAGATTGGGTCACAAATATGGTGTCTAGAGTGTTCACAATCTTTTCCTTTGATCTGGCCTACTGACATAGTTTTTGACCCCACATGACCCAAATTCAAACTTGACCTAAAAATCATCAAGACAAACATTCTGACTGAATTTCATAAATTGAGTCAAAACATTGGCCTCTAGAGTGTTCAAGATTTGATCACAAATATGGTGTCTAGAGTGTTCACAAGCTTTTGCTTTGATCTGTGCTACTGACCTAGTTTTTGATCCAACATTACCCAGATTCTAACTTGGCCTACAGATCATGAAGACAAACACGCTGATCAAATTTCATAAAGAAAGGTCACAACTGTGCACATTATCAAACAGTTTTCTGATGCGAAATATTCATTTGTGGCATTTATTATTACTTACCTTGTAAGCCTTGTCCGTCCTATGAATCTACACTTCCAAGGCAAGGCTGTCTCAGTGTCTGAGGAAATCAACACCTTCCCAATAGCTTCAGTAATCTACTCGTAACCTGGTACAAAACCGATATAAAAGTACTACACTGAATCCAAGATAAACACTTAAAAAGTATTATCGTCGGAAGAAATCTTGTAGCACGTCACAAAATAACAAATAGCCTGAAAAGGGCACTTCCAAGGCTGCCTCAGTCAGTGTCCGAGGAAATCAACACCTTCCTACTAGCTTCAATAATCTACTCCTAACTTGGTACAAAACCAGTATAAAAGTACTACACTGAATCAAAGATAAACACTTAAAAAGTATTATCGTCGGAAGAAATCTTGTAGCACGTCGCAAAATAACAAATAGCCTGAAAAGAGCTTGAGATTTGTTTAGCGGTGACCGTATGTGCAATATGGCGCCAGCTAAAGAGACCGGTATAAATTGTCGATTGAGCAATTGGAAGGTAACGGTCGAAAAACAGTAGAACCAGTCAAACCGTTCCGCGTGAGTTTTTTTTGACGTCATAGCAGATGCACTGTTTCACGATTGATTAAACTGCACTGTAACATCGTGTCGTGGTCGTTTACCGTAGATGATGAAAATTCTTTGTTCTTGCTAATAAGGGGAAGACGGGCAAGGGGAGAATCTGGCATGTTGGAAAGGGTAACATCAGTGTTACCAGGCAGAAATATCGACGAGTTGTGGGTATGTTTATGATTAAAATTGTCATTGAATTAACGGGTCTACGTAGATAGCCGCGGAATACCTTTCAATACCAGCTTTAAAAGAACGTACGTCATAATTACGTTAGGCAACCAGACCATCCAGTGCTCTATTTTATCTTTGCAATCACTGTGAATTAGACTTTGCAATATTATGTAGCGGTACATGGCGAGGAAGATATTACTTGTTAGACATCGACCTAGAATACAGAGTAGGCCGAAAACTACCGAATAGTCTCGACAGCAGATTGTACCTGGCCAAATTTATTATCGGCTTTTGTGGTTATTTTCACGATGGGTCTAATTTTCCCATATGTGGATAATAATTGTATACTCAAATTTAATGGAGATAAAAAAGCTTGAAATTACAGCAGCTTAAAAAATCGATTCCTATATTGTCCTATGTATTTTGATAACTTACAGACTCGGGCGGTTATACGGCGTTCAAAATAAATCAGTAGGGTTGCTATTACGCAGGGCATATGAACGCCCACCGTGTATCTACAGTGTTAAAGCATCGTTTTGCTAAAAAATATTTCTTAAATAAAACACTGTTTTTCTATAATTTATTTCAATTGAAACAGATTCAAATTCCGTTCGTTTCCTTCGTCTCCTTCATTATGCAAGCGTATACAGTAATTACAATCGGCAATGTGCGTTAGTCTAATTACACACTGCATTCAAAGCAAGTTCAAGTTAGAATTTAAATGTATCTAGAAAACATACAATTATTTATGTTAATTTTAATTTTAACTAAAAAAAAATGGATATCAACACAAGTATGCATTTAACGTGTACGGGTGTTGATTTCGCACGATTCTATATGTGCGGAAATCTAAAGTGACAGGCAAAATCAAATCATAACATTTTAAGCAATGATTATTTATTATCAAGAATATTTATAATTCTTCATTTGTCAAAAAAAAAAAAATATGTATCATCAGGTGATAGAATATTAATAAAACCCGGCCCGGACCGGACCGGACAGGCCCGAACAACTGAAATAGCCGATTCCTATTGTACGGAAAC
Source organism: Mercenaria mercenaria (assembly GCF_021730395.1). Taxonomy (NCBI): domain Eukaryota; kingdom Metazoa; phylum Mollusca; class Bivalvia; order Venerida; family Veneridae; genus Mercenaria; species Mercenaria mercenaria. The sequence continues at coordinate 25,881,011 of NC_069371.1, read as the reverse complement.
CACCGGTAACTTACGGACGGAAGGCTATTATAATTACGAATGACATTGTGTCAATACCATCTTACATTCTGTCATATGTTTGAAAGATAAAGTCATTAGTTTATATTTACATTCGTAGCTTTATAATCACGTTCTCTTGTAGACCAATAGGCAATTTCTAATTTAACTGGCACTTATTAACATCACTTATTTCAAACACTATTTTCTTTTTTTTTTTTTTTGTCTAAATTTTATATGCAAACTTACCACTTACCTGATTAATCTTATCGTGATTTTTATGTTTCATTTATTGAAAGTTATCAAATTTTTAAAACCGTTATAGAAAAAGTGGAATAGAAATTGTTTTAAAAGTATCTAAAAACACAATTACTTGTCACCAGCGTTTGCAGAAAATAAATACTATGTGAAAACAATTAAAATTCAGGAAATATGATACATAAGATAATGTGACAATAAAACAGGTACCCATTACATTACATTACATTAAAAAAGGAAGATCTAAGTTGATTTCAATCCTTAGTAACGTGCGTGAAAGTCAAACACCTTACCACTACGCCACCGTGTCTTCGATTAACTGCACAAGTTACTTTAGTAATACAGATATTTTCAGGATGCAACTATTGCGTAAATTAACGAAAATGTACGAAAATATTGGCGAAGATTAATGAGTGCGCCAGGTCAATACTTCCGGACAATACAAAAATTTATTCATTTCCGTACACTTTTAACTTCATGTCGTTTTGACTGTGCATACTTCGACTAACTTTAAAGTCAGAATTAGCCGGAAATAATTATTCCTTGTTTTATGGTTTTACGCCCGTTTTCGTCAATACTTTTTTTACATTATGAGCACTTAACTCTTTATCACATGTTTGACGTCGCCGGGTTTAATTATATTCTCAGTATGGTTTTGGAAAAAAAATAGGGGGTGGAATGTCATAGAAGTGAAGAACGTAAAAAAGGTCGGGCCTGTTTTTTTTTGCGTCTTGATTTATTTCTGTTTAAAGTATGAGGTCCGATGTGACAACCCCATTTAGTAGTAATAACAGGGTGTTTTCAAAACAGCATGATAACTTAATGGCACGTTGATTGTCGAGCTACACTGCATGTAATTTAAAATATCTCATTATTACAGGTATTTGTTTATGTAATATGCAATACATTATTGAACAGATAAACCAGGGGTGGCAAATTCACTTGCCCGTACTGCCCAGGTTGTCCCAAAGCTTGTACGGACATGTGAAATTTGACCAGAATTTACTATATAACTAACATACGGACAAGTACAAAATAGCAATTAACAAAAACGGACAAGCAATTCAAAATCAGATTTCGCCACCTTTGTAAACGTCAGCAGCTTTGCAAGCACGTAGACAACAGGGGAGGTGTGTGTTTGCAAGCACGTAGACAACAGGGGAGGTGTGTGTGTGTGTCGGGGGGGGGGGGGGGGGGGGGGGTATAAAATAACTTGTTTCTGTGAATCGATCTTTTGTAGTTATTCGCAGTTCAAAGTTAATTATCCCATCTTCTTTACAGTCGTTTTTTTTTCTGAAATTATCCCAGTTTTTGAATCATAAATTAACTAGTTTCAAAGCATTGCTTTTCATTTATAGTCCACAGATAAAAAGCAACCACAGACATACACTTCGACGAATTTCTAATTGGCCACTCTATAAAATCTGATATTATGCGACATATCTAATCATTAAATCTAAGAGTGTGGTTATTTTTGTATTTTACACACCAATCTATCGATTTACAGAAAGAAAAATACGTATTCATGTACACATTCATCTATGCGGAACGGTAGGTGCGAAAATAGCACGGCATGGTAGGTTGTCGTACTAATGAACTTTGATAATGTGACAGTTGAGTCCAATAAGTCCAGGGATGTTCAAAGATAATCCATCATAGATCTATTGTAAAGCAAATATTGGATTTACCCGTACTGGAAAATAAACAGTGTCGACTGGATTTAGGTCAACTGCCACATTATCAAAGTTTATTAGTATTTGGTACGAATGTATTCTTCGTGGATTGCCTTTTATGGAAAACATTAAATATGGCGAGAATGAGCAGTGCAGCGCGCACTTAATCCGCAGGAATGATTCGTGCCGGTGTAATGAAGTATTTCGACCCCCATAGAATAACGACCCCCCGGTCATTATGTATGAAAAATGTGATCCTTTCGGTAAAATATTGACTCCCCTTATAAAAAACTGACTCCCCTTTTGAAAACTCTCTAGAAAACAGAATAACGACCCCCGGTCATTATTTAAGAAAAAACTGAACCTCAGTAAATACTGAATCCTAAAAGATGATCCTTTCGGATCTCATTGAATAACAGACTCCGGTTATTATTTTATAGAAAAGTGACTCCTTCCATGTAAAATTACTCACTGCCGAAATTACAATTCGATTCTCTCTACATATCGATTCCCGGTCATTATTCTATTTCAAAAAGTTACTCTTTCCGTGTAAACACGGCTCCTAAATGACTTTCGGCGATAATATCGATTAAAAAAGTGATCCCATCATCCTAAAAGGACTATTTTACTAGATCTACAAGCTCTAACACCCTAATTGCCAATAGTTTAAAATTTTGAATGTACTGTACTACTACTGGTGCCGCTACTTTATTGCTATTACTACATGTACTTCTTCTTCTTCTACTACTACTACTATACTTTACTACTATACTAAAACTGTATACTGCTACTACTATACCTGCTTCCACTAATACGTCTTGGAACATTTACCTCTTCTTTCCTGCTGTGTTGCCGCTGCCTGTCACTTATTCTCTGTGCTGCTGTGCTGGCTGCTGCTGCTACTGCAATGCGACTTTGTTTATCCCCCAACTGCACTAAGTTATACTACTATACTACTTTCTATTTGTTGCGCTACCGTACTTTACTGCCACTCGCTCTAAGTAATGCAACTTCATTAATACTAAGTTCTTTGCTAGCAGTTTTCTTGTGCAGTTTTCTTCTGAAGAATTATTCATGCGAAGTTTGCAGGGATTATGACATGGTGTGTTTTGTGACGTATTGTGGAATTGTTATTTTCTGGAAAAATGTATACCCCATAGATACAAGCGTCTAGAATATAGAATCCTTTTCCCGTTGCGGATCTGCCTCTGATTTCTGTGTCAAAAGATCTGGGGCTAATGGTCAAATTTAGTGATACCTCATGTATTTACATGCCCAATTGCTGCATTAATGCCCCCCACTAGGGAAGGAAGGCATATAGATTTTGACCTTGTCCGTCTCCGTCCGTCGCATAAACTTTATGGTATGTGAGCTGAAAACGGTACATGCAGGACAATAGAGAACAATGCCTTTCATTACCGTAAATATAGTTAGCTCACAAGGAAACAATGTTAGCCCACAAGGAAACAAAGAAAAGAACAATAGTTAGCTCATAATCCCAAGCTTTGGTAACGTCCGGCCGTCTTCCGTCCGTCCGAGAATGTTTGTGTCGCGCGTAGCTCCAAAAGTAGTTTTCGACATAGAGTCAACAATGTTACAGGAATATTGGTCAGCATGTGAGTGGCACCTGGGATTTCGCATCCGGATCATTCAGTCATGTAGGAGGTTACTGGCCCCTTGACTTAGTAATAAAAAATGGGTTTATTTTAATGTTGTGCCGCTCTAGCTCTCCAAAAGTTATTTGAGCTAGAGTCACCAACTGTACAGGAATATTGGTCATCATGTGTTGTTGTGACTTGGGGTTTCGCGTCCAGATTCACTCAGTCTTCTTGGAGTTATGGCCCTGACTTAGTACAAAACTGGTCATTTTAATGTTGGTGTCGCCTTAGCTCTACAATGTTTGACTAGAGTCACCAACTTATAGGAATATTGGTCAGCATGGTGTAGTTGTGAAACCTGGGGTTTTTGGTCCAGATTCCTTCAGTCAAGTAGGAGTTATGGCCCTTGACTATTAAAAATGAACAATATTCCCCCCCTTGTTCTATTTTTCCTCCCTTTTTTCCCCCCCCCCCCCCCCCCCCCCTCCGTCCTGTATTGGTCTGAGTCGGGGCAACCGTGGCTTATGGACCTTTCTAGTTACCGTTTGTCCTTTTTATCTCGTCCCAATCACAAGCTGTCAAAAATTATGTCACATATTTTGTTGGGCAAGTTACTTATTTTTGCCTGGGTTTAACGTATCAGCTGGAGGTTATGTAGACAGGATTGTGGGCGATTTTATTCAAAAGCTTGGACATTGTAACAAGGTGGGAAGCGGTTAATTAGGGCCAATCAAATAAACAGACATATAAATTGATCTACATAGATATTTGGTTTTAATTAAAAATAAAACATTTTCCACTATTCTACAATACAAAACTCTCGTTGGATACAGATATTCAATATTAATCATTCAAAACAGGTTTCATAAAAATTCAGCGAAAAAAATGTCCATCAGGCCCCCGTGCTTCTAAAACCTTAGTGAACTCGATTTTATGATCACACTTCAGGTTGAAAATGAAAGTGTTACTCGATTACATTATGGCGAAAACCTGTGTCTAGCAGTTCCTAGGTTCTACATGTTTAATCTAAAATGTAGGGATTAAGAGCTGTAAACAAATGTGTTGAAACCCAGTTGAGCAGGGGATTGTGCTCAAAAGGGTTTTAGATTAATCGATTTATTTTACTCTCGATTGTGGTCTGAAACTAACCAGTTTCTCTCTCCGAAAGAAGGTATTGCAGAATTCGCAGTACAACCGCTGGCAACGGGATTGTACCTGCGACATTCGGGGTTAGGAGACCGACGTTTTTACCTTATAGAACCGCGGTGCCTTTTTATAAGACGTGTGTCAGGTTGCTAAGGATTAAATGTTGAGAGCTACTTTAATACCATAGGCAATTGTCACTCGATCAAGTGAAAGAAAAGTTGCGCATTTCAAAAAGTAAGATTATTTTAACTTTTGTTCCATTACAGTTCAAAATAAATCTGCTTTCTTCATTACTATCGCCTTTACTTGGCGCTAGAACACTTAACTGTAGTGTTTGACTGGTGATATTAAAATGAAGCAACGTACGAATCAAACTTAACCTTTACCTTCGGAATACGTGTTTTTCTCTAACAAGTGTATATCCAGTTAGCCTGCACATCTGGCAGTCTGACCAGGATCTGCACTGTTCGCTTTTCCGTAAGAAATACTTTTAGCTAACAAAAAACCGAACAGTGCAGATCCTGATCTGACTGCACGGTTGTTCAGGTGGTCTGATCTACATGGTCGCAAAACCCATAAAACACGTTTCCAAGATGGAAAAGGTATGTTAAAAGTTTGATAAGTTCAGGAGTTCACTTTGTGAGTTGTCCATGCTGAACCTGTCAATCAATATCAAGGGCGGGGCTCTGGCAAATCAAACGATGGCACCGACACTGCCGTACGTGATTTTCTCAAACAAAAGCAGAGAAAATACTTTAAAAGCCGCGCTTCTCTTTCATGTGAGGAATAGATTCAAATCAAAAGGTCGATGATGCAAAAGTTCTTGACGCAGAATGAATCGCTTAGTCTTGGCTAAGTCTGTCTTTGTCTCGCAATGGAGGAACAGAGTACGTAGAAATTAAGGGTTCTTACTAGACGGGAAATATCCCGAAAAATATGAAGTGAGCAAGCATAAGAAAGGAACTTTACGACGAAGTTGTGCACAGTTTGAAATGACAAGATGATTTGTACTATTTTTCGAGAGAAATCAAACGTCTCAAAGTCATAAAGAAGGAGTGACGGTGAACATAGTGCAAATACTGCTCCATGCCGAGGAACTTGGTGGGCACCTAGGGGTATTGAAACGTAAGTTTGATTATTTCATTCTTTATTTAACTACTTTCGAATGTATCAAGCCAAGTTACTGAAAATTGAGAACACGTAGGAAGGTGATCACATCAATGAAAATAACTTTCATCCCGTGAATGTATTGAACATAATCATATTTGAGGTATTTGAAAGTCAAGGGAACATGGAAATGCCACAAAACACTATTTGCAAATCCTGAGCGCTATTCATCAGAAATGGCTTGTTGTGACAACCTGCCAATATATTTCACATGTACAATTCAAACAAAGTGCATAATTTGCCAAACATTACCAAATTTCAAAATCCGTTGCAAAGTGAACTTGATACTGAAGCGCGTCATGCGGATAAGGACCTTAGGGCCTACTGATGCGATCCGCATAGGCCCGTTTTCAGCCTGCGCGCAACCGCGCTGTCTGATCAAGGACCTATGCTGTTCGGCTACCCAATATATGCTTAGCTTACAATCAGCGGACAGCATAGGCCCTGATCAGATGCGCAGTTGTCCGCAGGCTAATATTGGTGCAAAGCCTCTCCAAGGTGTTTTACCATGCCACAGGCTCTTACTGGATAATAGTTGGTTGTGATAGTTTTGGTTGCAATTTTTCCATGAATAATGTAGATGAGTTGCTCAAGAAGAGTATTTCCTCAATATATTGCATATGTGCAAAAATGACGAATTTACCAAAAAGCCCGAAAATATCCCTTGGGCACTTGAGGGACAACCGTTTTGTTGAGTGTGGTCTCAAAAGAATGATTCCACTCCGTGGCCTCCGCCCATACGACGCCGACATTACCAATCAGAAAGCAAAAAAAAAAAAAAACAACAGAAAATTAAAACAAGGCTGGTAGCCTATATTCTTTGTCATTTGCATTTAAAAATTATGATTGTATCTACTGAATTACACAATTGGCGAAGCGACCCAGTTTGGTCCGTCCGCCCATTCGCTTTCCGGGTCCGTGATTGGCGTTGGCATTCAGGGGGATTTTTGAAAAAAACTTGGCACAAACTATTCACCACATGGAGACGACTTTTGTTGCGCACAGTGACCCTGGTCCGTTGGTCAAAACATCAAGGTTCACAATGGATTAAAGGTTAAAGGTCATCAGGTTTGATAAAAGTTTACCCTAGCAAGATGGGAACTTGTCGGCGTAACACCCTAGGGTCCGTCCCGAATGGTCAAGGTCGATGGTCGCATTAGCGATTAAAAATCACCAGGTCCTGGCCATTTTGTGCAATAGTGTGAAGATGGCCAGTTACGGCCAAGATGTATTAATGTTGGTGATTAATGGGTGTGATTTTGAAATAACTAGTAGAAATGTTCACGATATCGAGCCGTTGTATCACACGCTAGACCAGGTTCGTAGCTCATAGTTCATGGGTCAGCTTAAATGATTGTCTTTAAAACTTTGGTCACATGTTCACCTTATCTAGACGGCATTGCAAATGTCAGGTAACCGTTTTTCGGAAGCGGAGAAGCCTTAGGAGACTTTTTATTGATTGGCAAAATTCATTTGTTATTCAATCATTTATTGTAATGTAAGTGCACATCGCACTCCCCAGTGGGGCTATGGTCCATTAACACACGATGCGTTTTTTTTTTTGAAACTTTGGCATGTATTTATTGTCCATCCTGCAAGCACGACTATACGATAGAACGCTCTTCAGCGTATTTGTTTGTTATATTCAATTATACACCAGTATGTGAATATTTCGGTACATTTACGTTATTTTGTCATTTGTCTTTCCAGGTGGGAAAAAATTTCTTCAAGATTTTAATGGAGAGGCAGCAGTTACGACGAGGGTAAAGACGGTCATCAAAACTGCGACAAATGTCAGCGGAAAAGCAGACCTTGAAAATGTGCAAAGAAACCGCGGCGGCCATACCGGGGCCTTCCGGAAATGCATTTAAACAAAGTGGGCATGGATCTTATAGGCCCTTAGAATCTACATGCGGGTCAGTAAATAAACATCAATAAACACCTTGTTTCAAATTTAGAAAAATTTATGAAAATAACGAGAATTTAAACATTTTATATTTAAACCTGGATCAGCCTCAGATAAATGTGCTGTTGCCAATTGACAAGTCTTGGTGACAAATAAGGGACATGATTACTTTCCATGACTGTAATATATCCTCGCAGCATGGTGCGGATATTGTTACGAAGCGACAAGAGGATATGTCTAGTTGGGTGGTCAGTAGATAGAGCAACTGACTTCCAAATACGGAAGGCGTGGGTTCGATTCGCTTCCGCTAAGTGACTTTTGACATTGTTACATGCAACACATCATGTATAAGTGTCATAGTATGTGTTAAAAAATGCAAGTACATAACTGTGGGATCATATAAGGACGCGAACGACGTAGTACGGCGTTTACACTTGCACTGCTTATCTACTAGAAACAATGTAGCCTAGGATAATGATAACTGGTAGGCTTGTTTTTCATGACCCGTAATAACCATTTTGATATGTTGGGTCATGGGCTCAAAGGTCAAATGCCACGGAGACCTTTTGTTGAAAATAAGTTTCCACTTTATTTACTTAAGAAGGCTTGGTCCTCAAATAACTTGGTAGGCTATTTGTCCTGGTCGTAGATGACCCATATCGATTTTTTGGGTCAGTTGGTTAAAGGTCAAGTTCATATCATTCTTCGATTTCGAATTCAAGATGATCCGTGTCATGGAAAAAGTTACTCTCTGGCGTTTGCACCCCGCGAAGTCCTGGTCAGTTTGCTGCACAACAGTGTGCGCAGCCTGATCAGGTCTATGCTTTCCGTGATGCAGCTAAGACCTATTTTGCGGTAGCGAAAAGCATAGATACAGATCGGACTGCGTGGGTTGTGGTGCAGGATCTTGCATGTTCGCAACACCTCCAAGGCTTATTTCTCTTGACGGACTCAATTTTAATGTAGTCGCAGCCTTAAATTAGCCTCATCCTCATACATCAGTGGTTTGTCAAAGTCCCAGACAAACGGCCGTACGCGCAGTCGTAATATCAAGGTTGATTTGCGCTCTTGGGGTACGAGAATGGCATTAGGCTATGATCATCACACTTGCACTTTGGTCATGGTCATAAATGGACCTATGTGATATAAAGGTTGGTGGTGGTGGGTCAAAGGATGGAGGTTCATAGTGACCTTCGATTAAAAATTATATTTGTCATTTGTTCGGAGGATTGATTGGTTCTTGTACTCAAATTTAGTGGCTTTTGGTCATGGTCAGTAGAGGACTGTCAAAAGGTCAAGTTCGTGTTGACCCTATGCTGAAAAATGATTTTGATTGAACAGCCTTTCGTCTGGGACTTTAACTTGGCAAGCTTATTTGTCATTGTCTGTAGATGACCTAACATTGATTTCGCGATCACTTGGTCAAGGAAAACAAAGTGTGAACACATTTTATCTCCTTTAAGTTGTAAATTTGTTCACTGCAAACATTTGTTTTTGTTTGTGTGGTTTTGGGTTTTAACGCCGTTTTTTCAACAGATTTCAGTCATGTAACGGCACTAGGCAGTTAACCTAACCATTGTTCCTGGAATTCTTTACCAGTACAAAACCTGTTCTCCGCATGTGTAATGCCAATTCCCCACTGATATATCAGAGGGTGGAGGACGAATGATTTAGACTCCCCCCCCCGATTTCTTTTATTCAAATCGTACGGAGATCATAACGCCCCGCCGAGGATCGTAACTACGACCCGCTATCCTAGACCAACGCTCTCCCTACTGAGCTAAGCGGGCGGGCTGTCACTGCAAACACTAACTTTTGATCAGAGTTATACTTCCTGTGGGTATGGGACCATTTCAAAAGCAAACCCTGTGCTATGTGCTATTAGTATGCTGGACACTCATTTTTATCACTGGGTTGTTTGTTAAATCTATTATCCGGATTCGCCTAAAAGTAGCTGGTATTTCCGATTCATTCCATCTACTCTTTGATAATAATGAATCATAGACTACAAGCCGGGGCTTCTAGTTTTTATGCATAAATATCGGACAGTGATCTTTAAATGCACGACCACCATCATGTCGACTTTCATTCACGGTATACGCTCATATAAAAGTAAAAATAAAAAGCTATCTGTTCGAATGAAAAAGTTTATTATTTCAGATGAAATCTAAATTTAATAACGGAATATTCACTGCTATAAATAATGTTTCATCTTGGCAGTGCCTGATTGTACATCTTATTGCGTGACATCCTAACTACGCAGGACACTAAGAACGCCCGGGCTCTTATTAGAAGAATTTTTCACTAACAAAGGAAAACAGACATGTGGATCGCATGTCACATCCACATGTCACTTCACGTGACGTCACATATCATCACTCGTTTCTCGAGCTGTTTAGATGAAATTTTGGAATATATCATTTGTTTCTGTACGGAATTTTAAATGGGTAGTAGTTCTTTACGGACGGTCAACTTTCGTTTTGCATCGTTATGAAGTGTTGGGAGACGATCCATAAGATGTATTAAGGCATGGAAGTCCTTCATTGTTATGTTGTGAGTCACCTATGAGTATTTGATAGCATAATGACCGGGGGGTCCCTTTTTTTTCTATAGGAATAATGACCGGGGACGTCACTTTTTCTATAGAAAAATGGGACCGGGGAGAGTCATTGTTTTTATAGAATAAAGACGGTGAGTTTCACTTTTTCTATAGAAATAATGACCGTGGAGTCACTTTTTCTATAGATTAATGGAGTGGGTGTGGTCTTTTTTCTGATGAGGTTCGAATACTTCCTTACAGCGGAATAATTGCACACCGAAGTGCTTTGATGAATGAGGGTATTTAGAAGGGTCAGGGGACAAAGTTTTGTAAAATTAAAACTACTTGTGCGATTAGATTAATTTTCCGCTCGGTGGAACATTAACCACAAAAGCAACACAATGTATTGTTTTATATCGTAGGTCTAAAAAAAATAAGATGATATAAAGATTTAAAATGTACTACAGACCTTCTAGCGCCGCAGGTCAGAAATACGTTTAGTTTTTGACGTCGGTCAGCATCTGCGTACGAAGCCAAGAATTAAAACTTGTCATTATGGTGTCATAAGTAACAACTTGTGTTGGATGTGTTGTACTGTCTGTGTTTATAACCAATGTTTTGCACATGCAATTCATATTCACAGGATGTTGCTTTCATTAAAATAATACTAATTTCAATGTATAGGCAAAGTTGAGATGTTACCTGTCCTATTTTTCATGCATGTATCAATGACAGGCCCTTGTTGTGGAGCTTTTATTCACTTCAGTAAATAGTCTCGTTTCATTGTTTTTAGGTATCAGTTTATCTGGTGATCACAGATTATTTCACCAAATGGGTTAGAAGGCTGAGGCAATCCTGATAGTCGCGGAACAAGTGCTGAGGGTATTTACGAAGTTTATAAGACCCATGGATGTCCCAGGTGTTTTAATAACAGATCAAGGGAGGGGAATTCTGCAATCAGTTAAACGATCAACTGTGCAGCAATTTGGAATTGAACACAGAATAGCGTCTCTTATCACCCGCAGACTGGGGGGGGTTGGGTGGTCTCATTTTTTTAAAACCCCGGAAGGGTTCAATAGGACTTTATGCAAATGTAGTCACTTCGTTATTCGGCGCAAAATGATTGGGACATGAAAGTTGGCCTCTTGTATATTTGCGTACGGACGTCAAAAATTTATCAACAAAAAAACCATACACCATTTTATCTTTTGTTTTCGGAAGGCAGGTTCGTTCTACCAGTGTGGAGAACTTAAATGTAACCACAGTCAGAGGGTGACAATGACGGACTATGACATGTTACTCCAACAAAGATGCCGAGTCTTTTGTAGTGGAGCTGTCGTGTAACAGAGAAGGGGCATCAAGAACATTAAAAACATCGCAGTCAAAACAGAAAAAATAATCTGACGTGCAGTACATTCGAAGTGAAGTGTTTAAAGTTGGGGACCAGGTCCTAGTGCACCATAATACTTAGAAAGGTCACTCGCAAAGGTTGGAAAAACTTGACCGAAAGTGGAAAAGGGCCATTCCACATCACAAAGCAAGCGGAAAAGGAACATATTTCCTTCAAGGAATGAGACGTCTGTAAGTGGAAGCGGTTGCGGATTACAGATTGAGGAGGATGACTTAGTGAGGAAAGACAAAAAGGAACATTGTCAAAAAGGACTTTGTTGCAGAGCCGAAAGATGAAAAGAAGAAATGTCAAGGAAAGGCCGCGAATGTAAAGCTGAAAGACAAATATAAGAAAGTTAATGATGTCCGTCATCTCCCTTTAAAGAAAAGAAAGATATTAGAATCAAGATGGTACAGCATCTGCATCTCATCTAAACCAGAACCATTTATGTTTAAACCAGTAAACAAGGATTGAAGGAAAAGGTGGCCAGTGGATTTAAGTCAAACTATAAAAAACTCTTACGTTATGGGCCTGATAGGTTTGTCCGACGTGAACGCAGGCCCACTCGTACAGTCAAATGCGTGGCGACGGTAATTGTCTCTTTAGAAACGTTTAGCTACCTCGTTTTTGGTTGTACAGACATGTATAGCTTAATCAGTCAAGCAACAGTTTCATATATGAAAGAAAATGAGAATGTGATATGGAAAGGTTGTCCTGCCTGATCTCAGTTGATCGCTATTTGACAACTCAATAGGGCAAACAGTGACACGTTGGGGACAGATGGTAGACATATTAGCGTGTGCAACACTAACTCGAACCACATTTTTGTTTATTCAAAAATACGGTGGTGGTTATTGGCGCGGTTAGAATATAAACCATTAACGAATGACGGCATACAAATGACGGGGCTTGTTCATCCAAAACACAAGTGATCACTTTGTTCTGTTCTAGATGTGATGGCGAGGGAATTTTCAAGACGTCCAGATGTAAGGAATACGGAACTACATACCATGGAAAAATATACCCATTAATTACAGAGGAGATTTTGGATGGGGCCGTTAGTGAATAAGCTTGAGGACGAACCCTTCTGCGGAAAAGAGACAAAGGGTGACTTCTGTCAGGTGAAACGTTTACGAACGTGAAGTTAGGACGTCGACGTGATGGCGAGAGGGCTATCGAGAGGAGGTGGATGCCAATATCTATAATCGCGTTTGGTGACTTGGGGGAGGATGTGAAAGTAAATCCAACTGAGTACTGAATGTACTCGTATGCTAGTATATATATAAATTAAACAAGAAGTAAACGGTGAAAAACAGCAGCGTTTTTGTGCTTCTTTCACAAGATAATATGTTCATGTTGTCCTTGTTCAGACTGTTCACATTAAAGATACTTTTTTGATACATGTATAAGTTAAATCGTACACGATTAGTGCAACAAGTACATGTTTGCGTGTGTGTTATATAAGAGTTTCTCATATTATTGCGTATTACATTGTAACCAGTTTGAGTTCTACAATAATAAATAGTTCTGCTGTTGTATTATCATCGTTCTATTTGTTCAATTAACAAATTGTTTGCGAATAAAGGTTCTTTTATAAGTCCCGTTGTATGAGCAGTGGTTATTGACTATTGTATGTATACGTAAATCGCACAGAAAGTACACTCGACGTTCAACTATTTACAAGTAATTACATTCATGAGGTCTTTAGGATTACAGCGAACTCATATAGCCATTCATTAATTAGTAATCCTGCATTTTCGACTTATTTTTGGTATATATTTTCGTTTTGTAACATAACGTCAAGGAAGGCATTTCGACTGCCTATAGTTATGAAGAAGTGTGCTCCGTGAGTTATGTTATTGGACCAAATGAACTGAAAATTAGCCGAAGTTCACGATTTAAAACGATTATAGTTTTACCTGGTCTTTTTGGTAATGTACAAAAGGAGAAGGAGTATCGCTTCAAAAATATTAAAAAGGGTTTAAATGCCTCAAATTTAGGTTTTCCGTTTTGTTTCATGGTACATAGAGCTTTACTACTACCTCGCGATTTTTATTATGAATCCGGAAGCGGATCATGCATTTGCAAAAGGTCGCATTTCGGTTGATACACAAATCAACACCGAGAAATACTAATCAAATACTTACGTTTACCACATGGACAGATTATATACAGTTTGTTATAAAGGACCCTGGTAAATTACATTGAAATTAAATGTATTTTTAGTTCCATTTCATATGGGACAGTACAGTTATGTACATTTTACATTTTTAAAAATCTATAAAACGTTTAAAAATCATTTGACGGAAAGAATAGCCATCAGGTCCGCCAACGAAGTTTGTGGGACGTCTCAATTGGCGTTTATTAAAGTACCATTCTATATTATCTTACTTCTTTGATCGTTCAAAGAAAGAATTAAACAGTGGAAAAAATCTCCGCCAACAACAATAACAACGGCTACGCGCTGTCCCATTGAGATCCTTATGTTCGAAAGTCACTTTGATCGCATGACGTCTGGAGTTATACGCAGATGATGTAGTTCGGTGTTATTCTTATTTGAGCAATTAATCTCTGTGGAGCATGTCAGAATCAAAATGATCGAGCCTTCTTGTGGTTTCTCGTCTGATATACAACGGTTTTAGATGCTTGGATGTTTAACCACTTGTGCCATTGCCTGTGTCAAATGTACATGACGCATCTGAACTTTTAACCGTTAATATTTAACATGTATAAGGACGTTAAACCACGTGATAAGACCTTGATTATGTGTTAAATTAAACGTCAAATGTCAAGTTATTCGTAAGCAACGTTAGTATCATCACAAGCCGAAACTCTGCCCCACTTTGTGGTTGACGTTCGTTGCAAATTCTACTTCATCTGATTTACCGGTTAAATTAAACAAAGAAAAAAACCAACCGTTTGTAATATTGCAGAAAAACAACAGTTGGACGCATGCTCTTTACGTTACTAAGCCGACGAATCTGTGCTGCGTTTATTTGTTTGCATGTATCTTTTACATGTGTATATACATGTATATTATCATGTAAAAAAATATTCATCGGATGTGCGACCGTTCAGAGTCCTAATGCTAGGACAATAGCAACTGACAACAGAAGCGAATGGGAGAATGACGTATTTTATAAATTGTTCAGAGTTTCAGGTTTTGTATGAATTACGACGACAGGCACTCAACGGACAACCACCTATCACATGAATTGTACGATCATGTCTTTGCTCGTTTGAACTACATTGTTTACTTTTGTACTGACTGCTACCATTTTTTTCTCTTCAACTCTGAGTGGCAGTAATAATCAGTGTGCTGGTCTGTAGAATTTCGATCGGGGAGTCATTTTATTCGTGGTTTAAGATAATATTGTATTATGGAAGTCGTAGTACTTTGATCGGGGTGTCACAGTTTCTATAATGATAATGACAAGGGGTCACTTTTTCTATAGTTATAATGACTGGGATCACTTTTGCTATAGAATAATCGACCGGGGGTCCAACTTTTCTATAGAAAAATGACGGGGGTCGTTTTTTTATGGGAGTCATATTCTTCGTGTGGTTCAGTTTACTTACGTGGGGGAGGTCATAGTTACTTTGATCTGGAGGTCATAATACTATGACCGGGGTCCCTTTTTCTATAGAATATTGACCGGGGGGGGGTCTTTATTCTATGGGTCGAAATACTTCATTAAACGGACACCACCATCAAACAAATATGTTACGCGTCGTTATAAAAGTTACAATATGTTTTATCATTTGTTATTTAGTGCAAAATACTGACAGATACATGTTTTTCTATCAATCTTTAAAGTGGAATGGCGTCATTCGGCCGGTTCGTAATTCATATCTGTGTCAATCGCGGTATGATGCTGGCACAGGATAACGCACCATGTCACGCGACTACAGGCACACAAGTAAAGCTTGCGACGCTCCAATGGCCTGCAAAAAAGCCTGATTTAAATCCGATCGAGCACGTGTGGGATCTGATGAAGCGCGAGGTGCACGCCCTGTATCTTCACTGATACATTGTATCGATGAGAACAAGGTGCCGTGCTATAATTGCCGCAGCTTGTGGACATACAATGTATTGAGACGAAATCAAATACGGTCACGTGATTTTGATTATGCAGTTTCATCCCGTAATCGGATTTCAATGATTTTTTACGTATTAGGAATAAATTGTATTAAACTTCTATTTGGTTATTTGTATTTTCCTCCGAATAGTTTTCCTAAAATATGATAAAAACTAGGTGGTAAATTAGAAATTCGTGTAAGTGTATAAGCTATCAATTTGTTTACTGATCTGTTAATTTCACACTCATGGTCATGCGGATCGGGCCGTCTGCTCATGTTAATTTAACTCGTGGCCAAATCCATTTGTATTAGATCTATGTTACTTTTGCGTTCGTATTATTGTATAACTTATGTGCCTAATAACAAATACAATATAATATTATTAAACTAAATAACCGGGGTTTAAAAAAAAAAAGCTTTTCCTTTCAGTCATCCAAACAGATAATAAACTTTGTTACCCACAGAACAAGTTCGAGGGTTCCGCCACCGGACAAAGAATGAAAAGGAGTTTGTACAGAGCAACTGACGAATTGCGAAAAGCAGTGAGTACATAACAACTTTTCACAAAGGTAAACAGCAAAGACACCACGTTTAGAAAAAAATTTGATTCTGATATGTAATTGTACTACATTACATACAGACATGTCAAGTCGTCCCCGAATTGAAGGGTTTCCTGTTTACACACCTTCAGTTGCAGACTGAATTCAATTTAAAGGTCAGTCTTTGCAATGTTGGAAACATATAATGAAAAAATAATTACATTATCGTAAAGGAAAATTGGTCTGAACTTAGTACATATCATGATACAATACATACAATGGAATCGAAATTACTCGAAAACCCACACTTTATATATGTTTCAAATGAACTCACAGGTTCCCTATGGCTTGACATAATCGTGTTTACTAAATGAAATGATTTGACCTTTATTCCTTAAGTTATATTAATGCCGCTTTTCGAAGAAGGAGGGGTGTATATGTTATGCAGATGTAGTCCCCCCCCGGTCATAGCGGATTCTGGTCAGTCTGTCTGTCGCGGTATGTTGACCAATTGGTTTCCGGATGATAACTCAAGAATGCTTGAGTCTAGGATCATGAAACCTGACAGAGAAATTTGTCATGACCAGTAGATGACCACTATTGATTTTGAAGTCAGTCAGTCAGTAGTGAAGGTCACAGTGACCTGGAACAGTTAAACCATTGCCGGATGGTAACTCAAGAACACTTGGGCCTAGGATAATGAAAGTTGAAAGGGAGGTTGGTCATGACCAGCAAATGACCCCTATTGACTTTGAGGCCAGTACTTCAAAGGTCAAGGTCACAGTGACCGAGAACAGTTAAACGGTTTCCGGATGATAACTCGAGAACGCTTGTGCCTAGGATCATGAAACTTAAAAGGCAGGTTGTTCATGACCAGCAGATGACCACTATTGATTTTGAGGTCATTAGATCAAAGGTCAACGTCACAGGGACCCGGGACAGTTAAACGATTTACGGATTATAACTCAAGAATTTTTGGACCTTGGAACCTTAAAGTTGATATGGGGTTGGTCATGAAACAGAGTGACTTGTTGATTTTGAGGTCAAGTGGACTTGGCCACAGTTTAAACTAGTTTCCGGACAATAACTTGAGAATGTTTGGACCTAGGTAATCATGAAATTGATAGGGGGGACCAGCAAAAACCCGATTTGAATTTTGGGGTCAAAGGTCTATGTCAAAGTGAAACAGAAACAGTTAAACCCTTTCTGTCATACCTTCAAAAATTAAGTTAGGGATCATGAATTTATCAAACTTATAAGGGAGGTTGATCATGACCAGCTGTTGGCCGGTACTGATTATGAGGTCAGTGTGTCAAAGATAGGTCAAGGTCACATTGATAGAATATAGAAATTTGTGCGCTTTACAAATAATTTCTGTTCCTTGTTGCACTTATGAATGAATCAAGGGTTCGTGTTCTACGAGGTTGTTTTGTTCATTTGTATGCAATGCACCCCCCCCCCCCCCCCCCCCCCCCCCCCCCCCCCCCCCCCAACCCTACAGTACATTGTTTTGCAGATGTTGGTCTGTCTATCGGTAAGTAGACCAATTCGTTTCAAGATGATAACTCATTCAAATACGCTTTGGCTGGACGATCATAAAAGTTGATAGGGATATTACTCAAAACTAGCAGAGGACCCCTATTTATTTTGAGATGAGTTTGTCAAAAGTCAAGGTCACGGTGAACCTGGAAGAGTTGAATGGTTTCCTGATGATAAATCAAGAATGCTTAGAGCTATGATAATGAAAGTTTAAAGGGAGATTGGACATGACCAGCAGATGACCTCTATTGATTATGAGGTCATTAGGTCAAAGGTCAAGGTCTCAGTGACCCAGAACAAATAAATTTTTTCTGTATGATAACTCAAGAATGCTTGGGCCTAGGATCATGAAATCTCATAGGGAGGTCGGCCACGGCCAGCAGATGACCCCTATTGATTTTGAGGTCAAAAGGTTATAGGTCAGTTAACAGGGAACAGTTAAATGGTTTCCATAAACTTCTATAGTCAAGCTAAAAAAAATTGAAATGACTTTCCATTTTAAGCTCACCTGAGCCAAAGGCTCATTGTAGGCTTTTGTGACTGCTCAATAGCCGTCGTGTTTCGTGAGTCATCCGTCCATCAACATTTTCTAAAAAATCTTCTCTAAGATAACAGCTGGGCAGAATTACAGCAAACTTCACGGGAATGAACTTTGGGCCGTCTTTCAAAATTGTTCAAAGAATTGAATTCCGTGCAGAAATCTGGTTGCCATGGCAACAGAAAGGGAAAAAAAATCTCCTAGTCCAAAACTTCAAGGCGTAGCACACTTTATATTTGGCATTTGACATCATCTTAAGGTCCTCTATCAAGAATGTATAAATTGTTATCTTGGTGTGAAAAAACACCAATCCCTCGCGGTGTCAAAAAAAAACAAAGAAAAATATCAAACAGGGAATGCCACGCACCAAAAATGTAGCCTCCTCAAACGGAAACCCCAGCAGAGACGCGTGCACCACACACCACCTCACACACACACAACAAGTGACACCGTCGTTTATGGACTGAAAATTTGTTGAAAAAGAGTTTAAAACGACGCACACACACGACCTTTATAAACAATTTTCACGGACGGACGGACGGAAGCCTGGCATTTCCATTAACGTCCACGAAAGGCTCAACTAAACTGAGCCTGCAACATTTTCGTTTGTCGTATTTGGTGCCCTTTTGTTTTCCACTTTACTTTTTAATTTATAGTTCACAGCTAATAAAATAGAAAAAATCGTGTATGTGTTGAAGGGAAAGTAACGAACGTATGTGTTGAAGGGAAAGTGTGTGTGTGTGTGTGTGTGTGTGTGTGTTCGGGTTTAACGTCTTTTTCAACAATTTTTAAAGTAATGAACATATAACAAAAGCAATAGTTTGCAGGACTATTTATTTCTCAGAATTAAATTCGGACACCATACTACTAGAAATATTGGCAATTAATGCTTTTTATACTATTAGTAATAGACATTTGCGAATTAAGACGAAGTGGAGTGTGAACACCCAGGACGATTGATTTTGCAAAGGGGTCATCTCAACATAATTTGATTATATTATGCGCGGTAGAAAAAAACAACCTTTAACGGCAATAAGGTTTGGTTGTGTTACACATATCGCCAAAAGTATTGATCGATCGTAATGGTCATGCAATTGTATAGGAATTTTATTTAACGTAAGGAGCTGCACATCCGACTTTTTAGATCATCTGAGTGCTCAAGTTGCACTGTGTCCGTCGTTATCCGCCGTACACAATTTCACTGTTAACACTGTAGAGGTTAAACATTTAGCTAAATCGCAATGAAACTTAGGCATAATGGTTTAGTTTAGTTTATACTAATTTGTTTCAGCCCGATTATGATGGAAGCTCGGAGCTTATTGGACCATCTCGAGTCCGCTTCTGAAAAAAAAATAACCAGTTATGGTGTCTATGGAAGTAATGGTCGTGACCCCAGTGGGGGCTCGAACCACGACCCTGGGATTGAGCGGCCGACACCATATCCAACTAGACCACCGCTCACCATAATGGTTGGTTAACCAAGTTCTTGACAAGGTTTGAAATCGGATATCTTGCTTTAAACATAGGCAACTAGATTTAGATCAATGAAACATGCCCGTTTGGATGTATATATGCTTGATTCCAAATGTTTTATGCTCCCGAATTGGGGACATATAGTCGCCACCTTGCTCGTCCGTCCGTCCTTCACACCTCGTGTCCAGAGGATAACACAATGGTAGTGTTCGTTGTTAGGAAATGGAGTGACAAGGAATCATAACTCTAGTTAGTCCAATTTTTTAATTATCTCCCATTTTTGCTAACCTTGTCTGGGACATAAATCGTATGCAACATATTTACTTGATACTTTACAAACAGATAGAAGTCAGTGAGGAGTGTAGTGAAAATGAACCATAAATCTAGATGGTCACAGTTTTGAATTACCTCCCTTTTTTGAAAATCTTGTCCAAGGAATAACTTGAAAGGTATTTTTATTTTTTACGTATTTATAAAGGTCTTTGATAGGGGTTCATGACAAGAAATTATAACTCTATGTGGTCCACTTTTTTTGAATTTTATCACTTCATGACCCACTTCTTGCCGGAGGAAATAAACTAAAAAGTATTGAAATACCAAGTCGGCTTACTTTATAGTTGATAGACCTCATTGAGAGGAAGTGTAGTGACAAGGAACCAAAACTCTAGTTGGTCCCATTTTTAATAATCTCCCTTTTTAAAAAGATTCTCTGCAGCGTAACTCCGATAGATTTCATACTTTACAAACTGATAGAAGTCAGTGAGAAGGAGTGAGGTGACGAGGAACCATAAATCTAGATGGTCCAATTTTTTAATTATCCCCCTTTTTTGAAAACTGCATACTTACATATTCAAAGAGACCGGTGAGAGGGGTACCACAAGTCTTGCTGACTACATTTCTGAAAAGCCCATTAAGCTACCGTAATTTCGGAGAGATCCATCGGTATTAATGGTTGCCTTGTTACCTATATTGTTTTTTCTTTTGAATCTTTGATGACGGGTCAGAAATTTGTTCTTTATAAATCTATATAAAATATAAAACTGGATTATCTAGGTTCAAAAAGTAATGTCACAAGGCGCGAAGTTAACCGACATTGTTAACACATACAGGTCATGATATTATATTCAATAATTAATGATACATGATTAGAATGTTGACGTTATAAAATTAGCTTGAAACTGGATTATCTGGGATTAAATGAGTCACGAGGTTATATATCATAGAGAGAAAAACAAAAACACTGTTAACATTCTACGGAATTTGGATTTACGTAATTTTTGAATCCGGGTCAATGTACATTTAGGTTACTTTGCAAATTGGGTCTAAAAGATGTACTATTTATCCAAAAAAAGAAAAGCTAGAGACTGAATAGTTTTAATCATGTTAATTAAAAATCGGTAAAGTTTGAATACTTGAGTATATGCGGTAATAGATGGTAAGTAAACCATCAGCATCGAAAAAATTTAACACTTAGATGCCTCATATAAAAACAAGGGCACGCAATGCAAAGCAATATACACACGGGGACAAAGTCATGTGACCTTTGACCTCTAAGTGTAATTTGACCTTGAAAGCGGAGGCCATCTGAAAATGGCGCTTCTGCACAGCGTCTCGATGTGGTGAACATTTATGTAAGTTTCTTTTAAAATTCTCAAGCAGTTCAAGAGTTACACAGCGGACTCGAAACAAAAGTATATGACATTTGACTAAGTGTGGACATTGATCTTGAAGACATCTCCAAAATAAACATGCGCTCTGCACGTCGTCTCGATGTGGTGAACATTTATGCAAGTTTCTTTTATAATCCTTCAAACAGTCCAAGATACAGACGGGACGCGAAACAAAGCCATATGAACTTTACCCCTGTGTCCTACCTCTGACCTTTTAAAGCGAGCCATCGAAACAGGCATTTCTGCACGTCGTCTTGATGTGTGTGAACTTTTGTATTAAGTTTGTTCGAAATCCTTCAATGGGTTCAAGAAATCATTAGAGCGGGACACGAAATTACTAATGGACAGATGAACGGACGGACAGGCGGGCAGATGGACACCGCAGGTATAACAAAATACGTCCATTCGGGCGTATAATAAAACTAAGGAATGGAGGAGCAAGATATTAAGTTTTCTACAGTTTTGACAATGTTTTAACTGATAGACCTACCTCTGATCCCAGTGACCAGTTTTAGATCTTTTCATGTCGAGACGACGACGATGCATTGCGATCAGACTAGCTCATCTTTTCAACTTTTGTCTCAGATGCTCAACTTACATTATTTAAGAACATTGCAGGAAAGTGTTATGACGCTAGATCAAATACATTTTGCGTATGTGTAACAAAACATTTCTTGACGAACAGACGGACGGCAGACAAATCCAATATTATCTGTGCCGTGGCATATTAAGCCAGACATTACCATCATTATAGGACTGTTTTTCCTTACCGCAATAAATTAAGTAAATAGTATGAGACGGCCCCTTACAAAAATCCGATGTCTTAGGTGTCCACCGTCCACCCGTTAGATTAATCGCAAAAGTCTTAGACTGAAATTCTCGTAACATTGAAATAATTACATCCTAGCTGTCACACTGTGCCGAATAGCAATTTCCATTGTCGTTAACATGACAAGTTTTGCCCTCAGTGTGAATTTTATCAAGGAGACAGAGGCTAAACTAAGCTAATAAAACAGACACATTCATGTTCAAAAGTCTTAAGAAAAGAGAGTCTATAATGTTCTAAATGTATTCTAAATCTATTAAGATTTACGTTCGGATTTCCGAGTGAAAGTGGTTTTCTTTCTCGATTCGTTGGTACAATATCTATAATTGTAAAAATGTGGAAAATGATGTTAAGCCACTCGTTAATGCTCAATAGAGATAGTAGCAATATATGGATCGCAGGGTCTTAATAAACGAGAAGGGGCACAGGGCGTATTTTTTCGTTTGTTTTTTGAGTTTTAACGCCGTTTTTCAACAGTATTTCTGTCATGTATCGAACGGGCAGTTTACCTAACAGTGTTTCTGGATTTGTACCAATACAAACATCTGTTCTCGCAGTAACTGCCAACTTCCCCACATAAGTTATCAGAGGTGGAGGACGAATGATTTCAGACACAATGTCTTTTATCAAATCGTCATTGAGAACATACGCCCCGCCCGCGGATCGAACTCGCGACCCCACGATCCGTAGACCAACCTCTACTGAGCTAAGCGGGCCGTGACGATTTGATTGAATACATTGTGTCTGAAATCAATCGTCCTGTAATTCTAATTCATGTGGCGAAGTTGGCAGTTATTTGCGGAGAAAAGGAAAATACTGGTACAGAATGCAGGAACACTGGTTAGGGTAATTGCCCGCCGTAACAACGTAATACAGTTGACAAAAAAAAAAAAAAAGAGAAAAACTATCGAAAAACAGACAAGCAAACAAGGATGTTGAAAATATCTAAGTACAATTACATTTGTAAAAAGTATGTATTATTTTTGTCGAAAATGAAATGTCATTTCTGTCATTTAGGGATACATATTTGCGGACTTGTAATTTTATCATCCTCTTTTAGCTCAAACATGTAGCTAAGATTAATTTTTGTTGTTGAGTCAGTTTCGAGGATTTGCACCATCTGTGTCTGTACACGTTTTTGTTCAGCAGAGCTGCCTATAATTAGTTTCCCTTCTTAATGAGTTAATTGATATAAACTTATTTTTTAAATACCTCGTCGGAAACCATGGAGCTACAGTTGCACATAATTACTTTTAAATTACTTTGTGTTACAGCATTCTCAGATTAATTTCCGAACAAAAACCCAACTCATTTCAAAAATGCTTTAAAACTGGTTGGTGATTGACGCCTTTAAAGTTAGTCACTACGCTTTCCCATCTGATGGTGCGATCACTACTAAAGAAGTGTAAGAATTCTTGATGCTTTTCATCCAAAAATCCTATGTCCCAAAAAAACCCCCAAAAAAGCGGAGAGAGTGAAATATTGGTTTGTTCAAGACAGTTGTTGAGTACACTGGTATAATTAAACCTTACATTGGTATAATTAAACCTTAGATTGACCCTATTCATATTTTTTACTTTATAAAATTTTGGTATTTGTCACTAATGTTAAGAGCCTTTTTCAGCGGGGAGTGATTTTATTTACACGGTCTTGTCTAACTTGTTGAAAATAGGGTTAGTGCGAGGTCACGCCCGGTAATCTCCAAAATCATAACCAACGGTTATGTATGAAAATGCTTCTGTTGTGATTTCCGGTTATGATTGATCTAGTATAAAGTCATTGACACAGGTAATTAAATCTTACGTATTTTTCTAATATTATTGCAAATGAAAAATCAGCGAATTCTATTCGATGCAGGATTGAACAACGATTATGGACATACAAGACATACAACGACCTGTTATCTTTAAAAGTTGTGCACGTGATGATATTTCAGCGGTTCTGTGTCACCCCCATCGCGTTCTGCTATTGATTTCGAACACAAGTAGATTAGTTTGCGAAAAATCGGAGCCAATCGATTAATGATAAACATTTGTATTTATTTTCACAAAATTTTACAAGAGTGTAGTTTACGACAGAATTACTGAAGTTTTTTCGGTGCTATGATTTGGTCGGTGATGTTATAATTCTTCGGAGGGGGTTATGATTCTTCGTAGTATTAATTTTTCCCAGGAATTCGAAAAAAAGGGGAAAAAAAAGATAAAAATTTTAAACGGAAAATCCCCGGGAACACAGAGACCCCAAAAAGCCCGGATTTGAAGATTTGTCTTTAAAAAACCCCTGTACTTACGATTGGGCCTTTTTGTACATGTCCCCGTATACCTTTTGCATCCCCCCCACATAAAATTTGTTGAGGGGCTCCATGCAGTTCTCCCAAAGGGGATCCCTTTTTGAGGATATTTTTTTCCCTTTTAATATAATGTTTTTACAAAGTAATGGGAAGTGAGCTAAAATATTGGAATTTTAAAATAGCGGTTTTTTATTCCCTTTTTCCTGTTTAAAAACATCCCGGGTTTGAGTTTTTTCCCAAAATTCTACTACAAAATACTGTAAAAACCCCAACTGTAACCCCAGAAATAGTATAGGGGCCGGTTTGGCGCCCCACCCGCGCATGGCGGCGGGCCCTTTTGGGAAAGGACGTCATGCGCAGCGGCCCTTTGATTTTTTTTTTAGGAAAGGGCAAAATTTTTTCCTTTTAAGAATGACCCACTTTTTCTATTTATATCTCCCGAATAAAGGGGTCTTATATCCTTTAGGGGGGTTTCGCGCCCCTTGGGGTCAGGTGCTCAACCCTAGCGGGGGGATATCCCAAAATATTTAGAAAACAAAAAAAATTTTTAATTTATTTGACATTTAGATTTCTATAACCCAAATGAATAAAAAACTTGTATGGTTTAAAAAATACTTTTTAAGATAATTTAAAACCCAAAAAATTTATTATTTTTTAATTAAACCATTAAACGTTTTTTAAATTTTTAAAAACTTAAGCTTTTTTTTAATAGCACGTTGAAATTTAAAGTTAATGAAAAAAATTTACTTTTTGCTTACGATGTTTCCTCCTTTGGGTTCCCCCTGAAAAAAATGATTCAAACATAAATTTTATTATTCCTAACGCGCATGCTCGGACCCCTTTTTTTATAATGACCTTCATAAGCTAATTTAAATAAGGTCATGAGTGCCTCAAACGGGTCATGGTCGAAAGTTAGCGTGGGGTTTAATTTTGAAGGGCCCGGGTTTGCCGGGGCAAAAAAAAAGTAACATGTCAAAATTTAAACCCTTTAAAGTCCCACAAAAAGTCTGGCGTGTATTTATTTAAAGGGGGAGCGTTTTAAAAATGCCTTTCAACTTTTTCAAGTTAATCCCTTTAAAAGTCCCACAATGGCTGGCTTAGGGTTTAAATTTGGGGGTGGGATTAACCCGGCCCATTGGGTTGTCCCCAAATTAATCCGTGTATTTAGTGGGGAAGGGGGGGTTTACATCAGGTCCCGGGTCCAAAATGGGGCCAAATGCCCTCTTTCATTTCCATCAAAGAAAATGATGGGTTTAAAAAACATTTTTCTTAAACAATTGCAAAATTTTTTAAAGACCATCCAGAAATTTTGAACCAAAAAGGGCTTTTTAAAAAAAAGGGGTTTCTAAAACATCAAAATAAGACGTTTTAGGGTCCATTTTTTTCATTTTTTGGGGATTGCCCTTTTTTAAAAGCCCAAAAGGGGGTACTTTTTCTATCAAAAGGGGCCCAAACCCGGAAAAAAGAAGTCCTTTTAAAAAATTTAAAGTCCAAACGTACGGGTCGGGACCCGGTTTCCCTTAGAAAGATTTTTCGAGTGGTTTTAAAAATATGTACAATTAGGGTCATCCCTATCCCTTTTTCCCAAAAATTTTAGGGTTTTAAAACCGAACATTTTATCCCAAAAAAACCCGGCTTCCCGCCTTTATTATTAAAAATAAACCCAGGCTTTGGGTTTTCTAACCCAAGGGGCTCGGGCTAGTACTATAAACTGGGACACCCCAAACCAAGTGGAAAAAATCAGCGTAAAATTCACATTTTTTGCGCGTCCCCAAAGAAAATGGTCAAATAAGGTCCCTTGGAAAGGTCTTTAAAAGACGATTCGGAAAACCCCGTACCGCACGCACAGTTTCCGCCACACCCCAAGCCCCGCACGCCCCCCCGCAGCAACGGCCCCCACGCACACAACAAAACCACAAGCACACGGGGCAACACAATACACACCCACCCGCCCCAACCAAAACACACAAAATACCACACCCCCAGCACGCATGCACACGTCGCCCATTTAAAAATATTGTAACTCATCACCCTTTAAAAATTTTCAAAATCATTCGGGCCCCAATTTCCCTAGTACAAAGATTGTTTTTCTGCCAAATTTATTTAAAAGGTGCCCAAAAATATCTTCCTTTGGGGAAAATTTTCCTTTGTCATTTAAATTTTTTACAAACCCCAAAACATTCTCCCAAATTGAAAATGCATTCACTACGGGGGGTAGGGTTCCCAAACTTTACACAAAATTTCAAATATAATTTTGGGAAAATTTTTCCCGAATTTTGAATTAACAGGTATCCCCTTCAATTTTAAACGTAAAGTTAGGGATGAAATTTAACCTTTGCGGTTTTTATTAATATTTTTTGACTTGAATGGCTTAAGTAATGTAAAGAAAAAGAACTGGGGCCCTTTTTTGGCCCCTAAAATTTGAAAAAATGTAAACGGGGTTAATTTCGGGAATTTTATGACTTTTTGGGGGAAACTTTAAGAAAAAAAGTATTTTGTTTTTATAAAACTTTTTTTAGTCCCTTTTGGATTTCTGTCTTGTAAGATGGTTTTGAAAGCCCATTTCGCCATTTAGGAAAACGCAAATTTTCAAGAACAGAAAAACATTGAACAATCGTTTTTTCCCCCCCTTTGTGACAACTTTCTTTCATCAATTCTGAGATGATAAATTTTATGTTATAGAATTTATAAAAATTTTAAATTTTCTCCCCCCTTCTCGATTTGTTTTCCCGTTACGGTTTGAGTAAAAAGCGATTTTTTAAAACCTTTTTTAAACTTAAATAAACTCTTTAAAAAGGTGTTGGAAAACTGTGCATGGTTTTAAAAAAAATGGGTTTAAAATTTCCCCTATTTATCCGTTCTCGATTTGGCGTTTAAAAAAAATTTAAATGAGTCACGTTTTTGGCGGAAATTTTAAAAATTTTTGGTTTTTAAATTTTAAAAAAGTTTTTTATCTTGGCTTATTTTTAAACCCATTTTCTTGATTTTTTGGGGTTTTAAAAGGGTCTAGAGAGAACTCTTTTTTTGAAATTTTGGGAAAAACTGACCTTTTAAACCTTTTTTGACCCCAAGGGAAATTTTTTCCTATTAAAAGCCCAACTGACCCTTTAAATTTTATTTGGGGGACTCAAATAAAGTTGCTGGAAAAATTTTTTTTAAACCCCCTTTTTTTAATGGCATAAATTCCCTATTTTTATTGGTTTTTAAAGTAATTTTTAATCCTTCAATTAGACCCCTTAAAACATTTCTTTTTGTTTTTGCTTCAAAATGGGCTAGTTTAAATTTTTACTCATGCGGGTTTTGAAAGCTTTTGGGTGAAATAAAATTAAAAGCTTTTGTCTTTTTTTTTGGTGTGGTTTTGTTAAATGCAAAAAGGGGACTGTTTTTAAAGAACCTATGTTGTGATTTAAAAGTGGAAAACTTTCCAAAATTTCAAAACCGGGTTTAATTTGATATTGGAATTCAAAGATCACAAACCCCCAATCCAAGTAAAAGGGGTGTACACCCCAAAAAAGAAAGGGTTTTTTTGTCCTTCGGTATCCCCTTTTCTGATTTTATTTCCAGCACATGTTTGAACTTGTCCCTTTTATAAATGATTGGCCCGGTTTTCCCAAAATTCCACCAAAGACAGAAACCCGGGAAAACCTTAAAAAGACAACCCAAACCTACTTTGATTTATGGCCCAATTAAATGCGGGGATTGTATCTAATTCGCTGTAAATTTTTCTCCCTCTTAAGTTTTGATACCAAAACCCAAACCCCACTTTCCCGATGTTTTTCGTTTTTTGGGGAAAAATCGTTATGTGCAGGTTTAACGGGGGGAAAGGGGAAAAAGAATTGACATTAGGAAATGGGGAAGGCAAAACAAACCCGAAAAAAGGGGTCGTTTAACCCTTAATGCGATGGAGGAATTTTGAACCAAAAATAACCTATGCGGTAAAGGGTTAAATAACAGATTTTTGGGGTCACCTTGGAGGGAATGTTTAATTTTAACCCTTCAGAAAAAAAGGTATGCGGGGGACATAAAACAGTCCCGGAACCCCGAAAATTTAAGTTTGGGCCGCCCCAAAAAAGGTATATTTTTTGCGACCAAAGAGTATTCTGTTTGAAGAAGGTTTTGTCCCCTAGGAAGGCCCCCCCTGAATTGATGCAGTTTGGGACCCGTTTCTACCAAAAATCATAGGGAAAGGTTTGGGGCGCTTCAAAGTACAGAAAGTAAACCAAAGATTATGGGAACTACTAGGTCATTTCTTAAAAAAAAACAAGATGCCCTGTTAAAAAAGCAACCAGTGAGAAAAAGGGTTTTAAAAAAAAAAACCAATCAGAAATCGGTTTTTAAAGTTATTTAAAAAAAATGTACTACAAGGGGTTATCATTGACAAAAAGAACCCTTATCGATTTCCCCAACCCCAAAAAAAAAAATGGAAAATTTTGAAAAAAGGCTGAAAACGTTCGAAACTTACCCCAAAAAAAATGCTTCCAAAAAAGTATGAGCTGGGCAAAATGCCGGGCTGTTTTACCGCGGAAAACGGCATGTGTGAATGTTTTTGATGTCACGGGGGAAGTTTAGCGCTTGGGAAAAGGGGACTGTTGGGATTGAGGGAACATTTAAAAAGGCTCCCAAAAACGAATATATAAAAATGTGGGGGCCCCCCAAAAAATCCCGTAAAAGTTTGGGTTTTGGGAAAAATAAAAGCAACGAGACCCTCTGGGGGGTTTGGGGGAATAGTTTCAACTACTCAAAGGGGGAAAAATTTTTTTGGGCAAAAATAGATGCGTACAAATAACGAACCCAAATTATAAAAAAAATTTTTGATTTTTTTAAAATGCCCGGACCGGGTAAAAGGTTTGGAAAAAAGGGCGTTTTTTTAGACAAGAATATTGGGGGAAACGCCCGAAAATTTATCGATATTTTGGAACAGTATTTAGAAAACTGTGAAACAAAAAACCCCTTCCTTTTATTTAAATGTATTTCTAATATTAATAACAATTTGGGAAGAATATGCTAACTTTGTTGTAATTTGTAAAAAAATAAAAAAAGTTAAAAATTATCAAAATAAAAGATGTCAACTGGAAAGGGGTTTTTTTCTCTGTATTTTTTCCCCCAAAAACCCCCTAGTTTTTCGGTTTTAAAAATTAACCCAAAATATCAAGTCCGAAGGTAATATAAAATCGGAAAACTAGAATAAGGAATTGGCTTTTAAAGTCCATTTTTTCTTTGACTGAGGGGCCGACGTAAAATTCCCCCGTCATGTAAGGGCCCAAAGGGGTAGACAGCCAAGGGATATGGATCAATGGACTTGGGTTTACTTAGCCAAAAAAAATGAAAGGGTTATAAAACGTATTGGTGGTATGATATTTTTTTCCCGTTTTTCTTATTTTTATCCCCTAAAAATAAAAAAGGTAGGAAATCCTAAGGGGCGAAACTATAGGTAAAAAAATAAGTACGGTGAGAACCCACGGGGATGGAATTTTGAAGCAAGGGGGGGTTAAAAAGTATCTTTAAAATGAAGGGAAATTTTCAAATTTTTACCCCAAAATGAGACAAAAGGGTAATACGGGGGAAAAACTAATTTAAAAGCTAAAGAAGGTTTTCAGGTACATGTTACTAAAAGAACAAAAGCGCTATATTTGTGTCCTTTCCAAAAAAAATTAAAAGGATATAACCCCAAATTTACCGGGGGGCCTCGGAAAGAGAGTTTGATATAAAAAAGAGAAAAGGGGAAAGTAGGCTTCAGCAAATTTTAAATTGAACCAAAGGGGGGGGAAAACAAAATAACAAGAAAAATTTCAAGTTCAAAAAAGGTCAAACGGTACGGTTCTACCCGGAAAAAATGGGGTTTTGATAGGGGAAAACTCACAAAAGTGGGGCGGGTGAAATATTTAAAATTTCAAAAATTTTTTAAAAAAGGGAAAGGGATACCCGTGGTTTACTCTGGCTGCTGGGATAATGACGATCCAAAGGGGACGGAATTTTTTTACCGGAATAAGCGGTCAAAGTTGACGAAAACCCCAAGTACCCTTTGAAAAAATACTAAAGAAAAATTCGAAAAACCAAAAAAATTTCCCTTTTTAAAGGGGGGTTTTCAAATGGCCCAAAGAATCATATTTTGGTTCCCCAAAGCCTGCGCGTAAATCCTAACCAGTGATCTGACTTTTTTTTAATGAAGATAAATTTATTTTTTTCAAATTTTTAGCCGAGCTTTGGAGAGTCAAAACCCCATTTTTTTTTCCAAAAACCCCGTTGTGTAAATTTCCCCTTTGGGTTTTTGCAATTGAATTTGGGGGCTTGTGTTAAACCCCTATTCAACGCTTTGTTAGATCCCAGGGGAAAATTCCCCGGATTTATTGGCCCAAAACCCCGACGTAGGGGGAAATTGCTTAAACTTTCCAAAGGCTTATACTGTAATGGGAAAACGACCCGTTCCCTTTAGGAGGGTGCCCCAAAATACCCAGTTATGCCCGACTTTTAAAAGCGATTAGGGTATTCAGTGGTTGAAATTTCAAATGCCTTTTAAAAGTGCAGCCAGTCCCCTTTTAAATAACCCTTTAAATTTAAAACCCCTTGGTAAAAGAAAAACCGACCCTGTATGAACCTGAAATATTTTCAGCATTTAAAATTTTAAAAATGATGGAAAATTTTTGTTGTTTTCAAGTGGTTTAAAATGGGGTTTTTTCCCGGAATAAAAATCACCCTAAATAGTGATTTGTTAATTTAATTGAATGGAAATCCCCTCCCTAAAAAGGAAAAGGGGAGTAAAAGAAAACCCAAAAAAAAACCCCGGTGTCTCAAATGTACCCTTTAAATAAAATTTCTTTCCCAAATGGGAAGATGTACTGTAGCTTAGAAAAAAAATTTTCTCATATGACGCGATCAATGAGGCTATAGCCCCGTTGGGCCCGGGGAAATGATTTAAAGAACCATTAATCCGCAAAAGAATTTAATTACTTGAAAGGGAAAAACTTTTTCTCGGTCCCCGGTTCTGGAAAAATATCATTAACCCAGAAAAAACATTGTTAAGCCTATTTTATCACTTCCCCCATTGTTGAAAGCCCCCTCTTTTTTACACTTCTGGACGAGTCAGGACGAAAAGAAAAGGAAAAGGGAATTAAAAAATACAAAAGAAAACCTACCCAAATTTCCCTTTTTTTAGATTTGGACTTCAAAACTAGAAAAAAAACCCCCAGATTTTTACAATTTAGTTTCCCCAAATCATCCCCTTTTAAGGGTCGCTGGGAAGGCGCTGTGATGAAAATTTTTAAATTACCTGCAAATTTTTCCCCCAGAAGTAAAAGACGGATTTTTGTGCGCGATTTGGGGGCGAAATTTTATTAGAGGGCATTTTTTTACCCCTATAAGAAAATGGATAGAAAACCCGATACAAGAAGTTAAAAACAGAATAAATTCGTCCGGGGGACCACCCGTGACTGGGGAAAACTTTAAAACCCGGGGAGACTTATGTGAATCCGAGGGTTTTAAAGGGGGAATTTCCCCAACCCATCTTACGCTATTAATTTTTAAAAAGGTTTGGGGGCCCCTAGAAAAGGGGAAAAAACCCAAAAAAAAGGGACCAAAATAAACCAGACCCCAAAAAAAAGGATAAACTTTTTAAAGAAAGGGAGGATCGGGACGGCCCGACATATGGGGCCCTTTTCAATTTTGGGTTTTCGGTGCTATCTTAGGAAAATGGCCCCAAAAGAAACCCGCAGCCCATTTCAATGGTATCCCCCAGCAAGGCGGGCCCCCAAAAGCCAAGTGAATAAAACTAAAAAGGGAAGGGGGTTTAAAAATCGAAGAAGGGGATGGAAAAACGAAAAAAAAAAAGAATACGTCACCCTTTAAAGTTTTACTAAGCCAAAGAGATAATTTTCAAAAACCTGAACCTTTAGTCTAAAAAAAAATGGAAAAATTTTCATAAAGAAAAAATTTTTTCTTTGTTCACTTCACCCCCGCAGCCAGACAGACAATCGGAAAATGGATCATTATCTCCAGTAAATCAAGTAACCAAACCTTTTCGGACTCGGGAATTTTCCCTACCCGGCCCTCTTTCGGGTTCTGGAACTAAAAAAACGCGGGTTTAACCCTTTAAAATGCAAAATTTTGGAAAAAGGGGGATGGCCCCCCGTGTTTTGCGGGCCCAAAATTTTTTGGGCCAATCAATTCCCCCCTTTCCCCTCCTTTTCAGGGCGGTTTTATTCTCTTTTAAACCGACCCCTTTTCCCAAAAAGGAATCAATTACCCCCAAAACCTACCTAGCCCTTTTAAAAAATCAAATCGAAAATAAGGAAAAACTGTTTTAAAAATTAAAGTTTATAAAAATACCGGAAAAATTGGCACCCTTTACGGGAAAAAGAAATATGGGTTGTTTTGATGTGCGTATTTAACGGGTAAAATTGTGGAAAAGGAAGGACCTTTCATATTTATTTGTTTTAACAAAAAATTATCACAATGGGGTCGCTGTAGGGATTAAATAAACTTAAAAGTGGGGCCCTTTTCCCCCAATAGACACCCTTCCCGGGCACGCGAAAAGGGGACGCCCTTTTTCAAACCTTTTACAGCGGAGGAAAAAGGGGGGGATTAGGAGGCCCCACCAATTCCCTTTAAGGGAATTAAACCCTTTTCCCTTCCCTTGTAAGGGGGATAAAGACGTCCATTGTTGGGGACTTTAGTTACAAACGAGACGATATATTTCAAGGACTTGGGACCAAGGGAAATTTATAGTACCTCGTTCCCAGTTTGGATTTTAAAGGCATTATGGGCCCCAACCATTTTAACTTTAAACATTTAACTGTAGCCATCGGCCCTTTCTTTGTGGGGCAATCCCTGCCCCACAACCGATGCCATCCCAAAAAATTTTTGGGGGTCAATACATGGAGGGGTTTTCCCGAAAAATTGCTCTGTTTAGGAAACATTAACATTTTTAGACCGAGATTATAGAAGGGGGGTATTGTTGTACGCTATTGAGGGAGATCCTTATACTCATTTTGCCCTAAAAAAAGGGAATTGTCGACTAGAAACCCAAAAAGCTGAGGCATTAACCCGAGAATGGGGGCCGGGTTATGAGGCCCGTTCCCGAAGTACTTTTTTCCCCGGGAGGGGAGTTATTTCCCCAAAAAGAATAAATAGAACTTTTTAAAGTTTACTCATTGGGTATAGTTAAATGTATGCGCCTTGTCCCAAAAAAAGTTTTAAAAAAAAGGGGAGTTTGGGAAAATTTTTAAACGGGTCGAGGATGGCCCCGGGGAAAACTGGGTCTTTTTATTTCGATCAGGCCCATGAATTCTTTTATTCTCTGGGAAAAATGCCAAAAAAACTACGATGGGTTTTTTTTGAAACCCCTATTAAAAACTAAATGGGTGATTGTGATCCCATTCAAGACTTAAAATTGACACCCGTGGATTTTTTGCGTTTTCATTTCGTCATGGCCCAATTTAGGAATGACTTTTAAAAAACATTTTTCCCAAAAATTTTTTGGGGTTGGATAGAAAATGGAATGATACTACATTGCAGAATTGGGGAAAAAAAAACAACCCCTGAAACTATTTATATTCGTTTTTTTGGGAGTATATAACAAAAAAAAGAAAACCCCAAAAAATCTTGTTTTTTTTAAAACCCCGGGTCCCTCTATATTTGTTTTATGTTTTTTTTTTTTTTTTCTTTCTGATCGCGCGTTCCCCCCCGGAGTTAATGGGATTCTGCTTCCCCCCCCTTTGGGGTATGGGCCCTCCCCTTTGTTTTCAATCCTGTATATTGAACTGCTGCATCCCCTGGGTATTTTTTTTTTAGGGAAAAAAAATAAATTTCCCCTTATTTTTTTAGCAAGGGGTTCCCAAAAAAAACAAAAGCAATTTTCAAACCCAAAAAATTGCCCTTTTGTACCCTTTGTTAAACCCGGTTCTTTTTTTGTTTGAAAAAATTTTTTTTTTCCCCAAAAAATGAATAAACCCTCTTTAAATTTAAAACGAGCTTTTTTGAAAGGGGTCAGAGTATTTTAAACCGAGAATATTTTTAGGAATCTGATGAGTGCTTTTATTGATTCTAGAAATGTATCAACCGTTCCTCCTTTGCGACATTGGGAGTGGGACACCCCGAAAATTTAGAATGAGGTGCTGTTTGATTAGTTTAAAATGGTTTAATCTTACGCTGATTTCGTCTTCCTTCTTCCCTTAATTTAAACGATAGGGTCTTCTCCCCGGAAAAAAATGGGGGTTTTTAACGAAATTTATCCCGGGTGAGGGTCATTCCCCCAAAAAATAACCGTGTTTTGGGTTAAAGATTTATAGGGTTTTTTGAAACCCTTTGTTTTTCCCCGGGGAGAGTTGAGATAAATGCCCACCCTTTTTTTTGTTTTCTCAAATTTTTATAAAAGCATATCCCCTGTATTCAAGCAAACGTTCTGGGGGTGTTTTCCCTTTCCCGGGGGTTTGGTTTTGGGGAATCAAATCTGACAGATCTTTTCCCCTGGTAAACCCTTTTCGTGAAAAGCAACCCCCAGTCTTTTTTTTTGCATTACTTGGGGATGGAAAACATCAATAAAAATAAATTGTGCCTTTTGTCACGGGGAAAGTATCCCAATTCTTCACCTTTTTGGGAGCCCTTGTTTTACTATAAAAAAATTTTTTAATAGCCCTTTCCCTATCGTCAACAAGTTTGTGTTTTACCCTACCCGTATAAAAGGTGCGGGAATGGGTCTCTCCAAAACCCTGTCTTTTTTAAAAAGTTTCCAAAAAAGTTTTCCCCCCTTCGTTTTTAAAAACCCCCCCGTTTGAAACCCTAATACATTACGGAACAAGGTTCAAAGGTGGACGATTTCATTATTTCTTAGTTTGGACTTGGCCCCTGCGTACCCCATACAACCTTTGAAAATTTCCCCCAATTGCTTTGTGCCTTTTTGGGGGGATAGGTTAAAAATTGAGGGGATGATTATTTTCATAACCCCCTGATCAAATTTGGGAAAAATAACGATTTTTGCTTGTTGGGAAACGAGTTTTCCCAATAAAGCCCCCTCACCCTCGGATGTGTTTTCGTTTCTTAGAATAGGGAAACGTTTTTAAGGTTTTTCCCCTTCAGGCTCGTGGCCCCGGGGGCAAAAAATATTCTTACGTTAAAAAGGAAAAAAAAAATCGAGAAAATAGGGTTTTTCTTACAAATTTTTATTCTTTTAAAAAATAAATTTGTTTTTTACAATTCTTTCAATCTCCTCATGACAAAAAAAGAAAAGTGTAGACCAAAAATTTAAAAATTTTGTGCCAAAAAAATTTAAAAGAAGAAAAAAAACTGTAACAAAAATGACAAAAACCAAAAAACCCGAAAACCAAAAAAATGTAAAAAAGATGGGCAGAAACGGGAAACAGAGACAAAAATGAACAAACCCTATGGAAAATTAAATTTAAAATGCCAAAACCCAAACCCTTTGGGAACAGAAACTAAAAGTAGAAGAAAAAAACAAAACAGATGACAAAAATGTAACGCGGAATTAACAAATCTGTTTAAAGCAATGACAAAAAAAGGTAAAACAAAGACAAAAAAAAATTTTAAAAATTTAACATCAATTAAATTGTTCAATTATAAACCCTACGGTTCTGTCAAAATTGCTTTTTTTTAAAGTTTTTTATGACCTTTGATTTTTTTTTTTCTTCTCGATTGATATTTTTCTTTTTCTCTTTTTTTACAAATTTTAGCGGATTAGTCACTGTTTAAGGGTTTGGACCAAACCCTTTGGGGTCGGTAAATGTTTTTTTACAATTTTAAAAATTTTTCAACTGACTATTCTTAAATTCAAAAAAATAAAAACCCCTAAAACCCTTTCAGTTCTTTTTTTTTACTGGTTTTTAAACGTAATTTTTTTGGGCCCCCGACCAAACCCCACAATTTCTCCCCCCCGTCCAACCTCGTAAGCTCCCCCGTAAACACTAAAGGAGGTCATACTGTCCCCGGGGTTCCTATACACGGGCTATCATTAAAAAAACCCCCTATTGAGCTTTTAAACAAAATGTAAAATTTAATCTGGCCCCAATTTTTAAAAACGTAAATAGATGTTTTTTTTTAAAATTTTCTTTGGGTTGACAGTTGTTTTTTTTTGCCCTCTCTTGTAAAATGTCAGGAAAATATGAAAATTTAGTGGGTTGTTTCGTAGGATCAGAAAAAAGTTGGGAAAAAAAGGTTTGCCTTATTTTCGTGAAAAAAAAAATGGGCTGACCATATTTAGAAGTTGACCAAAAATTCCCCCCAAATTTGAGGGCATAGTTTGCCACGCTCTCAAAAAAGGATTCCCTTCCCAATGTTTGACCGCCAATGAAAACCCCCCCTTTTTCCCTATATTGGTTATGAAATTTTTATGTCTTTTTATTTTGGATCCAGTAGGGGAGCCCCTGCCTCTTGCTTAAATTTTAAAAAAGTGTTAAAGTAAATTTGGGAAACGCCCCCCGGTTTTTAAAGGGCATAATTTTTAGTTGTTTTTCCCCCGGGGGTATAAATTTTATATTTTTATAATGGTTTAAATAAACTTTAAAAAGGTTTTTGGGTCTTGGAGTACAAAAATTAGTTAAGCTCTTCATCATCCGGGCCAAAACGGGGTTTTTTGGGTTTTTATTACCCGCCCCAGGTCTACTAAAGGGAAATTTTAGTTTCCAAATTTGGGCCCATAAGGGGGGACGGGATGGTATAGACCCTTGGTGGGGACTAATTTTTTTCTTTTTGGGAATACCAAAGTACTCCCTTTTAATCTTAAAATCTTTGTTTTATGACGGGGGGGACCCACAGAAACTGGCCCAAAATTGTTGACCCAAAGGGTACAAAATAGGAAATCCAATTTTTATTGCTCCTTTCCCTCAACTTGGTAGTAGAAATTTTTGGCATTGGTGCGCCCCCCAAAAAATTTCCCCAGGTCTAAACGGGCTGTTAAAATTTAAATTAAACAATTGGGGAAAAGGTTTATCTCAGAATTTGTTCTTTTGGGTTTCCCGAATTCGGGGCCCCAAAAACAAATAATTTATTCCTAATTTTTCATGTACTTTCTTTTTTAAAGTCAAGGGGGAAAAGTTCGTCTAAAAATTTATTGGTGAGTGGATGACAGTATTTTTTGGAAAATCAGTGAAACAACTTTGGCATCCATGGGGAAAATTCACCCGTTTTTAAATATACGCTGTTTTGTTTTTTTTTTACAATACCCCTCTAATTTTTATCGTGTATGGTTAAAAAATTTTTTGCCCAAAATTTAAGGGGGTTGAAAATTTTTAAAATTTTTTATTTTGTGCCAAAACCCTTCTAACCATTTAAGAGAAACCTTACTATATTGGGAAATTTTAACCACCCGGGAAAGGGAATTTTTTTCTATCATTGTCCCTACAAATTTTTTCTTCTCCCCTTCCCCTTTCCCGGGCATTTTGGTTTCGGGATTCCTTTTATTTTCGTGTTACCTCAGCTTTCCATCTACTAATTTTGGGGGGTTTCCCCAACCGTTTCGTCCTCAATTTAAATTTCCATTTTTCTTCTAAAAAATTGGGGTTTTAAAAACGGGTTTTATCCCGAGGAAATATAGTAGGAACGAATGGATTAAGGACCTACGGGCTTTTCTTCTTCCCGCCCCTTTTCCTTTATTTTTAAAATTCTTTCCCCCCGTACTTCATCCAAATTTTTTAAATTTTAAACCTTTTCTTTAAAAAATAACCCTCATTTCTACAATATTCAAAAAATTTTTTTTTAAATTTAAAAACCCTTATTTTTTTACTAACCTGCAACAAATCAGATCTCTCTTTTCCCCCTCATTAAAAAATTTTCCAAAAAAATTTTGCCTCTGGGTAGGGGCCCCATATAATTTTGGTTTTCTTTTGTATTAAAAAAAAAAGGGAACCCCCCCTTTTTCAATTCAAACTAAACCCAAAGGGTTTCGGTTTAAGCCCGATAATTTCATGGGTAAAAAAATTTAGACTGTCATCACTTTAATTTTGTAATCTTCTCCAATCATATAATAATTTGGGGGTGCTTTTAAATGATTTTTTGGGCCCAAGGGGTTGGGGCTATAAAGGTATTCCCCAAAAGGAAAAAACCCCTCGGAGCCTTATATTTTGGGAAAAAACTTTTAAAATATTTTTGTTGATCAAAAAACAACCATTCGCCAAAATTTTTTTTCCCCGGTATTCCCTTCCTTTAAAAGTGACTTCTCTAACCCCCATTTTCCCGGGGGGGGCCCTTCATCTTGTTATCAGGCAAATTTGATTGTACTTCTTCGGGAAGGGGGACCCCATTTTTTTAAAAAGGGCTGGGCGGTTAATCCCTTTTTTTAAGCATTGGGGAAAACCGAATTGGGGGCTACAAAATTTTGGGGCGATGCTGGTTTTTTCCCCACCATGACGTTTTACAATTTTGACTTTTGGAAGTTTAAAAACCCGGGAACGTTGGGATCTTTACAATAATTTTTTATTAGGGAATATCCATTTTACACACTGTGTTTAACCTGACTACATCGAAAACAAAAAAAAAAACTTTTGGGATGGGATCTTTTTTGCCCGGGTTTGGGTCTTAAAATAAAACAGATGTCCTCCAAAACTTTTTGGTACATGAATGCCAAATATCTCCCACCGTGTTCTTCTTTTTTGCGTTGATCTAAATTTTTTTATAGCATAAGGGGCAAATTCCACCCTTTGTCGCAATGTGAGGTGCTGCTGGGTTTTCCCTTTTTTTTTCCCTTTTTTATGTTCCGGGATTTTTTTTTGTTTTTGTGCTTTTCTGATTTACAGTCCATATTTCAATTCCGGAAATACTTCATTTTTTTTCCCTTTTAAGGGGATTGGGCTCTTTTACCCAAAAAAAACAGGTTTTTTCGCCTGGTGTCTTTCTTTTTTGTTGTAAATGTTTAAGACATTTTTCGCAAAAAAACTGGATGAAAAAAACCCGTTATACTGGTGATGGGTGGAAATGATTGTCCCTCCCCTAAGTATATGTAATGCATGGAAAAGCTCGTCGGTTTGGGTTTTTTAATGAATTTGTTTCCCCCATGGCGCTAATACTATGACGCGTACCCCAAAACTTCTTTAAATTTCCGTTACAAAATTTTTTAAATCGCTGTCTATCCATGGGGTTTTTACTAATTTACTTATTTTTGGCCCCCAACTGTCGTTTTTTGTTTTTTTCTTTTTTAAAAGTTTATATAACTTTTTTTGGTCTTTTTGATTTTCTAGTTTTGATTGTTAAAATTCTCTTCTTTTTCCTCTGTTTTTGGTTATTTTTTCCCTTCATTTTTAGTACATCTTTTTAAATTTTTGCCCGGGGTTTAAAAATTAATTGCTCTTTCCCTAACATTGGTCATCAATTTTTAAAGGTACTATAGATGTTTTTTTTGTAATGGGAAATTTTTTTTTTTTTTTTAGTTATTCTTGTCTTTTGGTCCCCCCGCTTCCTTTACGTAAATCTATGTTCCCCCGGGGTATTTCCCCCCCAAATCTATCAAATACAGGGGTCTTTGGGTTTTATTCAGCCCTTTTCCCATAGGCCCCCTCAATGTATTGGGGACAAATTCGTCCCCGGGTGGAGGGGGCCCCAATCGGTCGTTAATCCTTATGATGTTAAACAACACGCCCTAAAACTTCCCCCCCAAAAGCCCCCGGGTTCCTTTTAAACCCCCCGTCCCCTTTGAGGGACCCTTTCCCCAAAAATCTTTGCTTTTTCCCTTTTACTGTTCAATTTATTTTGACTTGATACGTACGTCGATGGACCTTTTTTGCATTAAAAGTTTCTCCCTTTTTTTTCCCTATGGTTCCCGGAGCCTTTGGGGGCGGGTGTTGGGAAAAAGGGGGGGCCCCCCGGGCTTCTTTTTCCCCCACCTATTTGTAACCGGTGGGTTTTTGGGGGCCACTCCCCATCTCGAATAAAAACCGCCGCCCTTTTTTTCCATTCCCTCATCCAAAAAAAGTAAAAGCTTTAATACCTTTCAACTTCTCCCCGCTCCCCTTACGGTATTCCGGGCCCCAAAATCCAAATGTTTTTTTGTTCTGTTTAGGGTTTGGGTCCCCCCAAAAAGTTTTAAAATATGTTTTCATCTTCCCCGACCAAAATCAATTTCCCATTGTGGGGTTTTCCCCCTTGGGAAAAAACGGAACGCACCCCGGGGAAACCTGATCCCCCACGTCGCCCCAAAATTCATGGCCCCATCGGTCGGTTAAAGTATTACGTTTTACAAAAATTTTCCTGTTGCCCGGGACGAATTTCTCAAGTTAGAATGATTTAACTGACTCGAGCGCGTTCTTATATACTCGCCAAAAAGCATTTCAAAACGAGGCTTGTATTTTTAGTAAGAACGTCATTTATCTTAATTCCGATTGGTCAGTTAAAAATAGTAATACTGGTTTAAACTAGTCAAACATGAACCGTCACAGAATGGACAAGTTGAAAAGAGTACCTTTGTTAGAGGATTAAATCTTTATGTCAATACTTCTATTGATAAAATCAATATCCATTATACTGCGTCCGCTCTTAAATAAATACACGCCAGACACTACGGCGACTTTAAAGGGATTAAATTTGATAGTTGAATAGGCTATTGTTAACGCATCCGCTCTTAAATAAATACACGCCAGACGTTGTGGCGACTTTAAAGGGATTAACTTTGACATGTTTACTTTTTATTGTCCGTCTATCCGGCCTTCAATCAACACACGCTAGACATTCTGACCATGATCACGTTTGATGCACTCATGACCTTATCTAAATATAGCTTATGAAGTCATTATGAAAAATAGGTCCGAGCATGCGCATTTAGGAATAATACACTTATGATTGCAGTCATTTTATCAGTGGACGCCAAGGAGGAAACATCGTAAGCAAAAATGTAATACTTTATTTTCAGTTAACGTTATTTCTAACGTAGCTATCTTAAATAAAGCTTAATGTTTTTAATATCTTAAATAACGCTTAATGGTTTTAATTAAAAATATAATAAATATTTTGCTTTAAATTATCATTAATAAGTTATTTGTTTACCATACAATGTATTTATTCATTTAGGTTATAGATAAATCTATATGTTCAAATATAATTAATATTTATTTGATTTTCTTGAAATATTTTGTTTTCATGATATCTCCCCGTCTAGGGCTGAGCACCTGACCCTCAATGTGCGCGAACACGCCCTAGATAGGTATATAAGTCAGCTCTATATACTTCTGGGAGATATAAATAGCAGAGTGAGGTCATTCTTAAAATAGGAAGATGATGTCATTCTAAAAATAAAATTCAAAATGGCCGCTGCGCATGACGTCATAGATCCAAGATGGCCGCCGCGCATGCGCAGTCGTGGCGCCAAACCGGCCCCTATACTACTCACAGAACTATGGCATAATGTAGAGGAAGACATTAAAATTACTGTTATTCGCATTTGCTTACAATTGATATTGCTTTTTCAATGAAAAAATGACATAAATCTTGAGGCATAGCCATTTAAGTAATGGCAGTTTTCCGGTCATAATTATGGAGGAAGATCGGATTCCCTCCAGATATTTCTTCAGACACCAGATAAGAACAACCTGTCTTCACACAGCCACCAGTTAGTTTGCTTCATTATTTAAAAAAAAAAAATCTTAAAAGGGGCTGAATTGTAAGAAATCAAAAGCAAACAAATGAAAAAATAAATCTTAATAGTTCTGATCTATTAGTTTCATGTAGAACATTTAGTTTTTTGTTAATAAAAGTATCTTTCAAACAGGAAAAACAGTGCAGTTTGATGATGTATGCTTCTATTGTGGCGATGTTGATGTCCCTGACACCAACGAAATCAAAAGACTTAAGAAACAATATGGAATTGTGCGGCCTATTTGTGCTGCATGTAAGGCAGTAAAGCCTGTAAAAACCAGAAATGCAATTAAACCAAAAAAAAAAAGTGACAGTTTGAATAAAGTTTAGACAGAAACACAGTGTGAAGTGGTAGAAGCGAAATTTAATGTTGAAAAACTGAAGATGTTATTTTGTGAGCCTTATGTGTTACAGAATCATTGTCAGATAACGTTCAGACAGAAACACAGTGTGATGGTGGTAGAAGTGAATTTTTATGTTGAAAAACTGAAGATGTTACTTTGTGAGCCTTTAATATGTTTTACAGAATCAGTGTGTTAGGTGCACTTTAATAGTTAAGTTTAATGTTGAAAAACTGAAGATGTGACTTTGTGAGCCTTAGTATGTTTTACAGAATCAGTGTGTTAAGATTTAGACAGAAACACAGTTTGAAATGGTGCACTTTAACAGTGAAATTTACTGTTGAAAAACTGAAGATGGTTTTACAGATTCTGAGTTTTAAATTTAGATTGAAAGAAACAAAGTGTGGTGTCATGTACTTTAGTAGAATTTAGTGTTGATTAGTGTGTTCAATTTAGATTATTAAAGATAGAAACAGTGTGAATTCGTATTCTTTAGTAAAATTACTTGTTCAAAAACTTGAGATTTTTCTATGTAAAGTAAGGTATTAATGTGGAATGTTCTTAGAGTTTCTTTTTAAATATTTTGTAAAAAGTGTATAGTCATGGACTCAAACATTTTCTCTGTCAAACCATGTACTGTTGTTTTGTGTGAAATCTATTTGATTAAAAGAATCAAAGTTTTTATCTTTGAATGCAAAACTGGAAACCCCTCACACTTTACAGGCTTGGGACTGTCTAGGTGTTAGTACAATATGAAGCGAGTACACATTAAATAGCACTACACTACGCTACGCTACACTATTTAGTCTTTTTTATATTTTGATACAACTAAAAAGCATCATGTATTCAAGTTACACATTAAACTAACAATATATTAAATGTGATATGGTGCCTGATAGTTAGGATAGTTTATTTATGATCAAAACTTTATTTTCTATGATTTACAAAAAAAAAAAAAACCCCACGCCTTTTTGTTGTTTTATTTTTATTTATTTAGTCGACTGCTCAAAATTGTGGTTTTTATTTTTATTTGTCCCCCCGACTCTTAAATTTTTGAAAAATCTCCCGTAAACCAAAAAAGTAAAAAAAGAAATGCTGGCCTTAGTATTCCATTATTTACACTCTTTAATTTTCCCACGACTTGTGGACGATTCACTTACAAAAGAATTACTACGCGGAAAGAACGGTATCTGCAACCATACACAGGGAGACAATATAGGTGGCAGCACGTGCATATTTATTTTAAAAGTTCTCGTTGTTTAATAGAATGAATTAAATTCAGTAACTTGTCTTCGATATCTGTAACATAATAATGGCTTGTTTAGCATTATAATTGCACAATGTCAAGGTTGTCGTAAGTAGTTTAACTACATACAAGTTCTAAAGTAAACAATTTATATGACAAAAATGTCAGAGCTATCTGGGGTTCAGAGACAGCAGGTGGTGGTGCAACCTATTTGAATGAAACACTTACAGCAATGGAAGTCCTACAAATGTCAGACCTTG
The DNA here is from genome assembly GCF_021730395.1 of Mercenaria mercenaria. Taxonomy (NCBI): domain Eukaryota; kingdom Metazoa; phylum Mollusca; class Bivalvia; order Venerida; family Veneridae; genus Mercenaria; species Mercenaria mercenaria. The sequence goes on along the minus strand of NC_069371.1, from coordinate 25,836,970 downwards.
GAAGAAAAAATAATGAGTGAGTGAGTTGGGTTTTACGGCGAATTGACACAAAATGGAAGAAAACATAGGGTCATGGTGGGAGCAAAGTTTTAAAAGGAGCTGAGGAACGCCGCCTTGCTTTAGAGGGCGGTGACTTTCATCAAGAAGTGCCAGCTATCACAGTTGCATGTGATGGAGGTTGGAGGAAGAGAACACGTAAACATTCATATAATGCTTTTGTTGGGGTGGATGTTATATTTGGTGCTGGCACTCAAAACTTGCTATACATTGGAGTAAGAAATAAACAGTTTGTGATTTGTTATAAAGCTGAAGGTGACAACAAACCCCCAAGTTGCACAATTTTTATAAGAACTGGAACGAAAGCTCCCTATCAATGCATGTAATTTTGCGTGGTTTTCTTGGTTAAGAATCAAGACATCGATTGAGGTACACCAAAATTATTGCTGATGCGGATAGTTCTGTGTAAGCACAGCTTCAAGAAAATGTACCTATTGGGGGCCTTGACATTGTTAAAATGGAATGTGCTAACTATACTTGCAAATGTATCAGAGCCAACTTGGAGAAACTTGTAGTGTTGCATTTTCCATTACTGCTCATGAACAGACTCAATCAAACCGAGTCTGCAATTTTCACTGTTTGCCTTGTTTTCGGTGCTTCCGATGGATCTACTTTTCAGATTTTATTTTGTAACTGAAAAATCACTCTTTAAAGGAAGTCAATTTGACTAAAGCTAACAGAATAGGGCTCAGCACTGCAATTACATGTGCAATTAAAATACGGAGTGCAACAAACAATACAAGACAGTTAAGAAGAGACATTTTAAACTCTGTATATCATATTTTAGGTTTGCACAAAATGTGCAATGATTTTTGTAAAAAAAAAGGGCCGGAAATAAACAGTACTATAGATGAAAATATCATACCTTTGACAATATTCTTGATGAATGAGTGTGTGTGTGTTCGGGTTTAACGTCTTTTTTAACAATTTTTCAGTCATATAAACGACGGTGTCTACTTGTAGCAGTGAGCACAATGCCCAACTTTATAGTGCTGCCTCACTGGAATATCACGCCGTAGACACGTGGCATGATACCCCACCCAGTCACATTATACTGACACCGGGCTGACCAGTCCTAGCACTATCCCCTTAATGCTGAGCGCCAAGCGAAGAAGCTGCTAGTACCATTTTTTACGTCTTTGGTATGACGCGGCCGGGGATCGAACCCACGACCTCCCGCACTCGAAGCGGACGTTCTACCACTAGGCTACCGAGGCGGTCTGATGAATGAGTGAGTTGGGTTTTACGGCGAATCGACACAAAATGGTCATATATCGCCGAGAAGAAGTTATATTGAAAACGCCAATTGTAAAGCATACCTTAAATCATTTATGTAAAAATGTAAAGCATATCTAAAATCATTTATGTAAAAATGTTAAGCATATCTAAATTCATTTGTGTAAAAATGTATATACGTATGTGTCAAAATATCATCTGCAAACATAAAATAGCAAAAGATGTGAATGAAAATATGAAATGTCAGATTTTTTGATAAATTCCTATCTGCTTTAAAAACGATAAAATATTTCCGACCGAAACTTTTTCAAAATAACTCTTTTAAAGATTGAACGTCATAGTATGCACTGCGTTGTGGAGCAAAGTCCACACAGTCAATTAAAATATGTTTAATAGTTAGCGGTGTTTGAAATGGTACACATTCGGGTTGCTCTTCTTTATTCAAAAGATAAGAATGAGTCAACAATTATAACCTATTCGACAACGAGAAGGTACAACTTCCGCCCTGCGAACAGATCTGTTCCCTTGGTGCCATTTCCCTAGAGTAGGTTTAATATCATGAAGTTTATTGAATGAAGCATTGTTTCATGACGATTGCCATTTAGATACAATGCATTTGTTTATATTGGGCCTAAAGTCGGTGATAAGATGCTAAAGATGCTCTTTTTAATAAATGCATCACGAATAAAATTTTCCAGTCGAACAAGATGATCAGTTGCGCTGCGTTGTTTGCGAAAGCCGCTTTGAAAGTTTGCAATTAATCCTTGCGATTCGAGATACCAAACTAGTCTTGAATTGATCATACGTTCTAGAGTTTTACATAAACAGCTAGTAAAGGCTATCGGTCTATAATTACTTGGGTTCGTGCTATCTTTTCCGGGTTTTTGTATTGGAATAAGAATAGCTTCTCTCCAGGAGTCTGGAAAAATACCAGTTTCCATGTAATATTGTAGATTTCAAGAAGATGTAATGATTCTTGTGGTAAGTGTTTTAAAAGTTGATAATGTATTTGGTCTGGACCAGCTGCAGTATCATGACATTTGTCTAGAGAGTCAAGTAACTCTGCGATCGAAAAAGGTTTATCATATTCAAAATTCAAAAGTTCAGAGGTTTGCTTTCTTTAGTTAATTTAATGTTTTGGAATCTTTGGTCGTAATTATGTGAAGAGTTTTTTGAAAAAGCTTCACCAAGAGTATTAGCAATGTCCTCTTTGGTAGGTGCAATAGACTGGTCTGATTGTTTATCATAAGATGAGAAACATTTGAAGTTTTTTTTTCTTTTCCACTTATTTTACGAATCATTTCCCAGACATTTTTAATCTCCCAACAGAATAAAAGGTTGCGGTAGTTGACTGATTAGGTTGTCAATGTCTTCAAGATTACGTTTAAATTTAGGAGGTACATATATTGAACAAAATGTAATAGGTCGATCCATAGTTACATGTAATGCAACTGACTGAATAGTAGTATTCAAAACAATTTCTCTATGCATTATTTATTAAAATTGATGCGCCACCAGAAGCCTTTTCTGAACTTTTATTTATAAAGTTATACGTTGAATAATTTTTAAAGGATATATTGTCATTTTATTTCAAAAAGGTTTCACCTAGGCATATCAAGGAGGGATTATATTTTGACAGAAGAAGTAGAATTTCTTTATAATTAGTCCACGACAGTTATTTTATTCTGGATTTTGGGGCTGGATTTTGAGAAACGGTCACTTAATCTGTTTGAGTAAAAGCATCAATACACTGTGTTGTTTTGTTAGCGAAAGATATAGTGATTGATGAATAAGTTTGTGCGAGTGATGGAGATGTAAATCTAGCATTGGCAATTTGCCTGGCTTCTGGAAAGCTAATGCCTTGTGTGAACTTGACATGAAGAACTTCCTTCTCGAGTTTCCACGTTTTGCCACCGCCTTCTAGGAAATAGAAATTGTAATACATATTGCCATGACGTGTTCAATACTTTTGTGTGAACGTACTATGAAAGTTGCTGAAAGCAGTATAATGTGACGACAGAAGGAAAGTACATTTGATTTTGTGTGACGTTAATTTGCCAAAAGAAGATAATTGTGCATTGTCAAAAGGAAAAAAACAGATGCAATTTGATATGACGAATTAGAAGATGTAAGAGTAATTAAAGTGCAATTTCCTAGGGCTTGGCATGACCAGCTGATTGATCGTATCGGGCCAATACGACCGCCAAAAACGTCTAGACCGAATTAGAGGCCAAAAATGTGTGTTTGCACCCACACCCCGAAAAGGGGATGCACACATGTAAACAATCATGCATCACCTCCCCGGGGTGCTATGGGGCACCTTAACATCCAGGACCCTCCTCTCCGGGTTACGGGCCGCCACCCACGGCAAACGGGCGGCTCCATTTTCGGGGGAGTCGTACCCCTCTGCATGGAGATACAGCCGGCATTTTGTACTCCGCTGGCAAGGGGCGGCCTAGAAAAGATCTTAGGGGTTGCTGGGTCACCATTGACCTTTCAAACAGTAACTGGTACGCCGGATGGTGTTTATTTTCATCAAGGGACAAGGAAGCAGGCACAGAAAAGACATGCTCCAATTAATTACAAAAAAAAACCCCAAAAAACATCAGACAGAATATATTACAAAGTTTGAAAGAAAACTGCTCTAAGAAAGCTAAAGCAAGAGTCCAGAAGTGCAGATATTAAGAAAAACACAGTAGACCAAACTTCAAGCCAATTATGGGAAAAGGAAAGACATATCCGTCTTACAAGTTCCAACTTCGGTAAAGTAATGAAAAGAATGACAAGCTATTTTTGTGACAATATAGTCAAAATATGCTTTATACTAAATTTAGAGTGAACATCTTCACAGCAGGAGGGTAATACCATTATTGAGTACAAAAACCTGTTGTTTTCAAAGAATAATTACGTATTATTTTTAATTGCCACGGCATTGGCACATATTAAATTTAACATTAAAGATACTGTTCTCAATTTCACAGTATCAATTGAATTACTTCCCTAATTGTTATCAAACGTTGCAGAATGATTAATCTTTTGGTTTAGGTAAGGTGGTATGTGCTGTAATATTTTGTTTTACTTTAAATGGACAAAAGTCCGCATTGTACATAGAAGCACATTATATTTACTTAATAGTACCACTGATTACCAGCTTCTGCAACTGAATTTTTATATGTTTAAAAATCACAGACAACACATTTATGTCAAAAGATACTTTGCCTTGAATGAATTTTTTAAGGAACTGATTAAGAACTTTGGGTGAATGTTTTTTATGGCAGTATGGCAGATCTCTTTTTACATCATTTGTACGGTCAACTCTTTTCCTACTACACTTCAGTGTTAATGTTGTAAGTATCATCATCAGAATGCTTATTGAAATCCATCTGAAATAATGATATAAATTTGATCACTTTATTATAACAAAATGTATGAATTTACAATTTAATATAGGAAAAGATGGTGACCCCAAAACAGTGTATGAAGTAATGCACGAAGAAGATGATGCTGCTCATTATGAAGTAAAACGTCATAAAAGGCCATTTGACGTAAAAATTTGCTATAAGCAAAGAAAGTAAATAGGGGCGTAAGAAGAAGACAATAATAAAACCAGTCAATTTGCTGTTAATGTTCAATGAATGTTGCATTTAAATTGATGAAGATGTTTAGCCATCATGTTCATATATAATTTTTCATACAATGTAGAATTTTCTTAAACCCTGATGTTTCAAAACATAAGAACATCAGAGAAAATCCAGCAAATAATGGAGTTATGTCCTTAATTTTTAGCTGGACTGCTTAGAATATTGAACTATAGCAAATTTCCATAATGTGACTGTATGAAGATTTCTGACCTTTTCATGTATAGAAATATATAAAACTTTTTACAATTGGGAATCAACAGTGTCTTTCTTTCATATGAAGGATGGTCCATTTCATTGTTTATATACTTGCCTGTAATTAAGATATAAACAAATTTCAAGCAGATTTGAATGGATTTATTTTTCATTTGTCAAATTATTCATGATTATATTTTATGTTTAGAAACATGACTTCCAGTTTATATAACAAGCACAAATACCTTAAATAGTAGATTAGGGGACACTTGTTTGAGCCACTCACTTTGAACCAGTTTACCCTCAACTCTATTAACTCTATATTCTAGCATAAAACTGCTGTTCTTGTCACTTTTTAGGGTGTTTTAAACAGGACAGAAAACGTATGTTAACAGAGAGATTCTCGCGCTCACGCGCTGTTATAACACCTTTTTATATTTGCGCATTACAGGGTCCAACGTAAACAATGGAGACTGACCCGACCTTTTTGCCAAAAATTGGCGATACTTGTAATTTGGCAGGGAGAAATGTTGAAAAATTTATAATTGTTGATAAAATGAATGAGCGGCCATGTCAACAATATATCATACGATCTAAAACCTGAGGGGAAACACTAAGAGTCTTTCGGCATCAGCTATTCAGACCTGAAATTGAAGCTGCCAGGCCGGTTCAAGCTGCCATAAATAATGGCAATTCCTTTGCATCTCTTACTATAGTTTCCACTTGTTACTACATTCAAGTTTCAGTCATAATAATCTTAACTATATACGGACTTGCATAGCTAAGACGAGGTCGTTTATAGCTTTTTTATCGGCTGTCAAAAACGTTACAGCATACATTTCTGAATTTTTCCGTTAGCTTTCAAATTCCGTATAGTTCCGTAAAGATGTCAAATGAAATAAACATTGTCTTGCTTATAAGTTCAACCACAAAATTATAGCATTACTATTAAGTTAATGATATTCCCGTATTTTTTTTCCTGGACAACTCTATTATAGACGATTTATTTGAGGAATGGGGATACATTAATGGATGGCAGGAAGAAATTCAAGATGTAAATCCTGTTTCTGAGCAGGATGTTGCCGACTTGTCTGAGGATCAACTACAGATTTCTTGTAAAAAAGGGCTTTACATGTAGCAGCTGTTATATGCATCTACTTTAGGCAAATTACAAGCAATGTTCTGAATATCTGTCCATAAACTGAACCACTGAACACAGGATTGCATGAATAATATTGCTACCTATCCATTTTCAGGTTATTAAAGCAGAACCTAGTCATGGCTTTTTTTGGAGAGGTCTCTCCATAGTGTTGGCTTTCAAACTAGGAGAATTTAGACTAATCTACTAATTTTACGGCGTTAGATTTTACTTTCTAGCGCAAATTACGGTAGCCAGTCTAAAATGGCCCAATGCGCTTGTGCACAAGTGAGTTTTGAAATCCTCTAAGATGAAAATAATTGTTAAATTTAGAAATTGACCTTTGGACAGTGGAACCAAAAGAAATGGCTATTTGTTTTGCAGAAATAAGAACAAAGGATGGGAAGTTCTACGCACCTGGAAGTTTAAAGGGGTATAAGAGCGGGTATACACAGAACAATTATATCACCACCATACAAAAGAAAAATTAACATAATTTTAGATTTTTAGATTGGCCTCTTAGATGCATCGGGCCAAAACAACATAAAAATTAACGAAAAGAGCAATACATGTCACAACTAAGAGATAATAAACAATCAACTTACAGATATTAAAGTTCAGTGTTTATACAATATACATAGACACCTGAGCCAACATAACAATTTTAGAGTTGAATACAGACATTTATATAGTAGAAAAGAGCTAATTAATTTGTTTTATGTGTTTACAAAAGACTGCTTGCTTTACAAGTGTGTTTCTTTCAGTATTATTCATCAACATTGAAAACTTTATAATATTTGGCATGTATTAATAACACATTCATTCGAAATGTATTTTTTTTCTTTCTTGTTTGAAATAGTCACAACAAAACAGAAAGTGAAATTCATCACCTAATGAATCAGTATTACAAAGATTACTAGTTCTTTGATCCCTAGGAATACTGTGGAATATGCCCTTTTCAACTAGGAGCTTATGATTAACACATCTGTAACGAAACAAAGTTTTGGCTAAATTATTTGGTAAAATGTCTAAATATTTTTCAAAAACATTATCTTTAAACATTCTATAATTCAAACATTTACTTGAATAAAAAATATTACTATGCCAATTTTGCATATATTCATCTTTGAGCCTAGTTTTCACAATTTTCTTAAACATTGCAGGAGACTTCGCAGTGTTATTCAACCAGTAGTTTGAAAAACCAAGGGAGTCTAACAAATTATTAACACACTTTAGCCAAGGAAGTTTAAGCTCGTTTTCACAATAAAGCTTATATGAGGTGTCGTACAATATATGACAAATATTTCCTGATTTACTATTCAAAATCCCGTCGTTTATATGACTGAAAAAATGTTGAAAAAGACGTTAAACCCGAACACACACACACACACTATTCAAAATCTTATTCCAATAACACAAAACACGATATTTAATATGAACATATAGAGGTAGAGAAGCAAGGTCACCTAACAACATGCAGTTTGGTGTCCTTTGTGCTGCATTAAGAGTGAGTTGGGTTTTACGGCGAATCGACTCAAAATGATTGTATATCGCCGAAAAATAAGTTTATACAATTTAATTTGAAATTTATCAGTTGTATTTATATTTTCTATACCCTATACTTCACTGCCATATAATAATATAGAAGCAACCATACTATCAAAAAGATCTAATTGCATACTAATTGGTAAATCCATATTTCTTGACTTTAACAATCATAGAAAACATTGCTTTTATAGCTTGTTCTATAAGATAATCTTTTTCAATGTAAATTTACCATTAAATGAGAACTTAACTTCAAGATAAGAAAAACTATCAACAATTTCTAAAATGTTGCCATCAAAATTTAAAGACTGAATATTGCAAAGACCTCTTTTACTTTTCCAAAAACAATAATTGTTGTTTTGGAAGGGTTAACTTGCAGATGCCACAAATTAATCTGACATTGCATCAAGTGCTTTTTGGAGTTCTGCAGCTGATTCTGACAAAATTACAATGTCATCAGCATATAAAAGAATATATAACTTGAAATATACTTGAATTTTATAAATTGGTAAAATGATCCCTTTGCTACATACATCTGGAAAAATACCAGAATCCAAAATGATACTGAAAAGATAACAAAAAAGTCAAACATATTTACAGGAACATTTTTTTCAGATATTTATTCAGTACATTATCAAACAAAGACGCTTTATTATTTTTCAATGAACTTTTCTGGCCAGCTGATTAATCCCATGAATCTTGGTCTGGAGGTTAACGGTTCATCATCAGGTAGTGTTCAACCGGATGCAAGTTTTCAAGCGCATTCTGCTACAAGTACTGTTACCGAACCCCGGCTGCTTTGAAGCTAGCCTGAAAACATAACAGCAAACCTCAATACAAATTCATCGACGGCAAATTGGCAACATATCAAAATGCCTTATTTTTTCCAGAACCGATGCATTTAATATGCTAACCAGACAGGCCACGGTGGAAATCAGTATTTTTAGATAAGGTTTAACTGACGTTCGTTTTTTTCTCTGTTTCAGACAATATCGACCGAACAAAGAAACAGTTGCTTCCGACAGATACTATCGCGACAGATAGTGACGATGAGGAAGAGCTACCAGATATCATTGGTCCGACTCTGACGCCAACACCTAGTTTGAAATCAAAAGGTCCTGGAAAAGGCATCAGAGGACTGCATAAGCTGAAACCATATACAAAACCTTCATCAACGGTTACAAATGCAAGCAGCACCATCGATACTTTGTCCGAAACGAAAAGAGGGAAAATGGGCTGCTGGTGGCTCATCAGAGAGAACTGTCTGCAGCTAAGCAAGAAGCAAGGGATGAACTGTTATTGTGCATTATATGTCTGTCAAACCAGAAAGATCACACACTAGTGCCTTGTGGTCATACATTTTGCAAAGACTGTGTTGGTAAGGTAAAAGTTAAGGGAAAGTGCTGCTTTTGCAATGCAAAAATAGATTAGAGTGTACCAGAAGGGTTGGCCTTGGGCCTTACTGTAAAGTTAACACCCCCAACGCTGACGCTAACTATAGATTGTCCTCTCATTAGGTTGGCAAAAAGGTGCATCAAAAAAAAGAAGTGCCAACCTAATTCGGGACAAAATATTGCGCCAAAGTAATTGGGACAATATTACGCAAGAAAAAAGTCCCAAATAAAAAAGTTCGGGAAATATGTACAAAATTACGTATTTAAATACGTAATAATGTACGTCATTGTTTTGTACCTCTTTGAGAGTATAAATAGGAGAATTCATTACAGCTAGTTATTGTCGTTTGAGACACTGAAGAGAACACATCCGAATATGGCAAACAGTACATTATACGAGACACCTAAAAGGAAGATAGTCATTGGAGCACAGAAGCATTTCTGCTTTACATTAGACTCCTATACAGACCTGGAGAAGACCTCCTTAGTAAGACATCCTCAGCATCAATACTTACTCTGTGGAGAATATACCTATCCTGGAGATGCTGCAGAAGCAGAGAGAAAGGGATATCTGCAATGGAAGAAGAGAGTTAGGGTCACAGGACTTAATAAGATCTTTCCAAGATACTTATTCGTCCCTACCAGTGACAAGGTCAACGACTATAGAGACTAATATAACGCATTGTGCGATGATATAGTTGAAGAACATGGAGTACCTCAAGTAAGAGGAAGACATAAAGCAGACCTCAATATAGCACTGATAGAGACTGACAGTGAAGAAGAGGCAGCGCCTCCAAAATTACTACTTGCACCAAAGAAGACCTCTACTCCTAAGAGACATACTAAGAGAGAAGGAATGCTTACAAAAGCATTGCTAGATGTCATGGATGGAGTACCTACAGAAGAGATGGTGAACAAGTATGGAGACGAGTACATTAAGTACTGTCTACACTTAGAACATCTGGTAGATAAAATCAAAGAAGAGAAGAGAAAAGCGGAAGACATGGAAAGACACAAGGCAGACATGGCATTCAAAGCAGATGTCGAAAAGACTATCAAACAGATAAAGCAAAAGAATGAATGAATGAATGAATGAGTTGGGTTTTACGGCGAATCGACACAAAAAGGTCATATATCGCCGAGAAAATGTTAAATGGATTACGTTAATTGCAAAGCATAAATAAAATCATTGAAGTAAAAGCGTAAATACATAGATAGTGTAAAAAATCAAATGCAAACATTAAAAAGTATAAAAGCGGTGAATAAAAATCAAATAAGGTTCAGATTTTATGATATATACCTATTTCTTTCAAAAACTGCAAAATTTTGTCGGCTGAAATTTGCTCGTACAGCTCTTTTAGAGATTCAACATTATAGTATGAGTTGCGCTGTGGATCGAAGTCTATACAGTCGATTAAAATATGTTTAATAGTAAGTGGTGTTTGACATGATAAAGCAAAAGAGGAATCTGAAAGACCTATGAAGAGAAGCAAGAACTTAAAGCCTCCGGCAGTAGAAAAAGAGAAGACAGAAGAAGAGATGAACAAGGCGCCAGGCTTCGTAAGAAACTTCAAAGAAGTATTCAACTTGAAAGAACAAGAAGTACCTGAAAAAGGAGATCCTAACATAGTAACTGTCGTAAAAAATGGAAAAAATATCTCTGAAAAGAGATTCATGGAGCTGACACACCAATGTGTAGAGCACCCTAGTAAAAAACCAAAGAAGAACAGATGGGGACAACCAGACTTGGGGTCACAATTCGATGAAGACATGGTCCAGGAAGCAGCGCTTCAAGAAATTAAATGGCATTGAAATGAAATTGTAAAATTTAGTACATTAATAAAAGTATATCGAGTTAGCTTTAGAAAAAGACTTACGTCTTTTCTTTTCCCTATAATAAAGACACTATAGCGAGTTATTGTGACTTTATATATGAAAAACTATCTTACTCAAAATAAAACACTTAGGAAAAAAAAAACTTAGGAACAAAACACACTTAGGATTTTTGGAGTGTACCAAATTAAACTTGGCACATTTTTAATTCGGTACAATTTGCTGACTTACTGAGGGGACGATCTACTAAAAGCGTTCGCGTTGAGCGTCAGGTCCCTTCGGGATGGCGAACGCCATTTGTGCGAACCTGATGGTCAACGCTAACGCTTTTAGTAGATCGTCTGACTGATGTTACTCTATTGCCTTAGTATGATGATAATATGATACCAAAAATCTACTCTGTATTGTTTTTCTTTATCTGATTTTAGGTTTATATACGAGTCCACTACACCTATTTTGATACCAAGTAAGTCTCGACAATACATCTACATCGCAAACTCGATTCTTAAGTATCTACTTTAAAAACGTACTTAAACAGTATCCGTGATTTGAACACCAGTACATAATCTAATGATCTTGAGAATATGCGGACTCAAAATGGAGACTAATAATTTTGATCTAGACAATTGCCCATCAGCTTGAAACACAAATGTGTTCATCCACTTTCGTTATCGGTATACTAAGCATATAGTCAAAAGTCACTAGGATTTCGCTCTTTAGTGATAAATGAAAAACATTCCTTATGAAAAGCCAACTGCAAGTATCAGTTAATGCTGGATATTTGTACACTTTAACCAAAGGACTCTTTTGTACAAACTCGCCGTTTTGTCAAAAGTAAAAGACAAGCCTTTTATATGAATACCTTCAAAAATGATCATTGCTTTCGCTTTACAACTAAATCAAGTCTATTAGGAAATAGTTGGTCTTAATTAGGCATCTATGCTCTTCGGCATGTAAAAATATTGTGTCCGATTCTCAAATATGAATTGACATTTTATTGCAATATCAAATTTAGAAAAAAAATGACCAGTACCAAATTTCTTCGACTCTGCGTTTGTCCAGACTTGTCACTGGCATGTTTCGAGACCACAGTGACATCAGAGAAACTCTTGATCACAGGGCCTCGAAAGATGGTCGCATTAAAAGAAATTTGGGATAGAGTGCCAAATGATAGAAGAAACAGAGAGTAGAAGAAGAAGCCAGAGTCACTTTCGAATTGACAAGATCAGTATCTCCGCAAGACATTGTCATGCCAGTCCCCGATACTTGCCGCGGCACTCGGACGACAAGGCTATTCAAAGGTGTATTGCAATGACGGGCAAACTAATTCCCCGCACCGGCTTCGTTGCCTACCAAATGCAGAGTCGGGCCGAAGCCAGCATTGACAGTTTACCCGTGCTGATCTATGAAAGTCAATCTGATTGAGAACTTTCGGTTGTCGTTCAGTCTATAAGTGTTTTTGATTTTGATTGTTTGAAATGAGAAAGAGATTTGTGTTTGCCAAAGATTCGAAAGTTCGATATGACATACATCAGAGTCGGGCTTTTAAGTTTTTGTACTAGGATCATGGCGTTGCAAGCTTGTCATAAGTAGGCACCCTTTGGCATACAGAGCTGGTTTGTATACCCGATCTAGCAATCTTAGTGGACGTCAAAAGACAAGATCCTGTCACTAGACGGAGCCTCTCCTACTTTTCCAAGCTTGTAACGCCTCGTGATGGCCAAAAGCGGTTCCTTATAAAACATCACCCTACCATAGCATAAAGCTGGTCTAACGACACCTTCATACTTTGGCTGTCCGTTTTTTTTTTTTTTTTTGCCTGAACTTAGCCCAACTCTAGCGATATCGGTTGCCGTTCGGTCCGTTAGCATTAGTAATTTTGATTTTTGTTTTTGAAGAGCAAGAGAAGAGAGAAAGAGGTTGCATCGTTTTATGTACAGATGTTACATGTCAAATATGTACAGATGTTACATGTCAAATAAGCTGTACACTAGATACAACATTGAATTTGAAATTTTGATTTTTTCAATTACAAGCAAAAATGTTCTGAAATTTTGATGTCACTTATGTTATCATGTAGCAGTGCGATCAAGCCAAGAGTCGTTTTCTTAAATTCAGCTAAACAAGTAAGGATACGAAAACGCCCCTTGCCGTACTCCATCACCAATGATAAAAGTGACAAAGCCCTGTGGAGGGAAACACATTCAATATCTACAATAAGTTGTGCACAACTTGTCTATTTACACTGTCTTGTGTCTTTGGAACATGGTTGGGGTAAGAGTGAGGTTGGGTGCGCACCATAAACCGGTTTAAGCTCCCCAGTGGTGTTTTTGCCTCTGACCGTTCCAAGGAGGTGCCCCACTATGTTCCTTTGTTTGTTCGTTTTGTCCTGATGTGTTGGCTTTGTGTGTGTGTGTGTTCCTTTGTTTGTTCGTTTTGTCCTAATGTGATGGCTGTGTGTGTGTGTGTGTGTGTGTGGTGCACGCGTCTGCGTGCTGTGGGTTTCGTTTTGAGGAGGCTGCGTTTTTGGTGCGTAGCATTCCCTGTTTGATATTTGTCTTTGTTTTTATCAACTAACAACTAAGACTTAACTAGCATATCTAAACATCTAAACACTATCTTATACTAAGGCTGCGAAGGTCCCGTCGCTCTCGTTTCAAACTGCTTGTCATTGCTCCTAACATGCAAAAAGATGGAGAAAAAACGTGGTTCGTTAATTGGCTATCGCATTTTCTGGCGATCTGCAAAGGCACTGAACGATCAATAGGTGACCGTGCCTATCGTCAATATCGGAACGCAGCATCAAGATGATGCAAGACTCAAACGGTAGACACTCAGACGACCTCGAGAGTAAGTATATCATCTCGAGTGTCATTTCAATCAAGAGAGAACTCCGGCTATCTTAGGCTGGAAAGATATTGGTCAAGATGACGGGCACAGGAGCTCAACCGTCTTTCCATTTTCGGTATATCGAGTCTCCTCGCCCTAACCAAACTACGCCGAACACCGGACATTCTCAATTGATCGAAACACTGTATTAAGTTCTAGCCGAACCAAGACTTGGCATCGCTATGCCAATGTGCGTTGCCAGTCTTATGTCCTAACCAAATCCTAACATATGCATTTCGAGAGCGACGCGACTTTGCCAAAGTACTCACCCCAGGCGTTCTTCATCTGTCTTGTACTCTTGTTACCACGAATTTAAGCCATACACACAAGAAAAATGTAAAACACACTGACGCGGAAACACCTTGTAATTCACATGGTGATTTTAAGACACTTCTGCGAGAAGGTATTTCTAAACCCGTTTTTTATGGGGATGTGGTTTACAAACTTCGTAAGATCTTGGGTCATGGTAATTTTCCAAATGTATTTGAAAAGATTATCAAACGTTTTATTAAAAGAGGTTACGACCCAACTGTTTTGGGACATACCGCATGTTTAGTGTTCAACCCGTTTACAGTTGGACACTACGCTTCCCTCTTTGATTGCGTCTGACGGAAGAGGGGGAAGACTCTATGATGAGCAGTTTTTAAATCCTACCAGGACTGAACTGTTTTGATATTTGTCTTCTGGCCTGTTTCGTCGGGCCCTTAAGGGTGTTTCTCTTGTTGCTCTGTCTTCTGAAAAGGCATTGAGTACATACGTTTTTGGTTCTTAAGGTTTGCTTTTTATATATTTATACACGAGCATTTTTGTGTTTTACATGCCATGCCTTTTTATTTCCATTACGTGTGTTAGAGATTCACCTGGAGGGGATTACTTTTATTTACACTGTCCCATGTCTTTGGAACATGGTGGGGGTAAGAGTGAGGTTGGGTGCGCACCATAAACCGGTTTAAGCTCCCCAGTGGTGTTTTTGCCACTGACCATTCCAAGGCGGTGCCCCACTGTGTTCCTTTGTTTGTTCGTTTTGTCCTTGTGTGTTGACTTTGTGTGCGCGCGTGTGTGTATGCTTATTGTTCGTCTTGTCCTTATGTGTTGGCTTTGTGTGTGTGTGTGTGTGTGTGTGTTGTTCATTTTGTCCTGATGTGTAAGCTTTGAGTGTGTGTGTGGTGCACGCGTTTGCGTGCTGGGGGGTTCGTTTTGAGGAGGCTGCGCTTTTGGTGCGTGGCACTCCCTGTTTGATATTTTTCTTTGTTTTTTTTTTTTGTTTTTTTTGCTGCGCTTCTTAGACTTGCTACACAAGCTTGAGCTTGACTTGCTTTGCTTCTTAGACTTGCTGCGCTATATAGATATGATGCGCTTCTTGGACTTGCTACACAAGCTTGAGCTTGACTTCCTGTGCTTCTTAGACTTGCTGCGCTATTTAGATATGTTGCGCTTCTTAGACTTGCTGCGCTTCTTAGACTTTGCACTTTAAAGACTTGCTGTGCTTCTTAGACTTACTACGCTATTTAGATATGCTGTGCTTCTTAGACTTGCAGCGATTCTTAGACTTGCTGCACTTCAAAGACCTGCTGCGCTTCTTAGACTTGCTGCACTTCAAAGACCTGCTTCGCTTCTTAGACTTGCTACACAAGCTTGAGCTTGACTTGCCTTGCTTCTTAGACTTGCTGCGCTATATAGATATGATGCGCTTCTTGGACTTGCTGCACAAGCTTGAGCTTGACTTCCTGTGCTTCTTAGACTTGCTGCGCTATTTAGATATGTTGCGCTTCTTAGACTTGCTGCGCTTCTTAGACTTTGCACTTTAAAGACTTGCTGTTCTTCTTAGACTTACTACGCTATTTAGATATGCTGTGCTTCTTAGACTTGCTGCGCTTCTTAGACTTGCTGTGCTTCAAAGACTTGCTGTGTTTCAAAGACTTGCTACGCTTCTTAGACTTGCTGCGCTATTTAGATATGCTGTGCATGTTTTTTTTAAATACATAAAAATATAAATCTGGTCACAAAACATCGCCCTGTGGTATGCCAAACTTCTCCTGAAAGAAATGAACACAGTGGGCGTCGCCTTGGAAATGTCAGTAAGGCGGGTCTCATGCATTCAGTTTTCAAACTTTAATATGATCACTGTTTTATTGTAATCTTTTGCAAAGTTTTTAATGTGCTCTAAGTAGATTTTGCACAAATACATGTGAGACAGCTACAACCAAGACTAAAAATAATATTTGTGAAAATTGGCTTCTTACTCTCATAAAAGCTGCATGTTGCCTTGTTCAAAGCAAACAACGACTATGAATCGCAAGAGAAGCCTCTCTCCTTTAAAGCTTTGGAAAGCGGCACACGTGTTCAAGCACCAAAACCTGGAGTGTTGGTTACAATTCGCGAAGGATGGAGAAGCGCACAACAAGGTGTTTGCATCTGATTTCGAACGAACAAGGAAGCAAGTGAAACTGGAAGACGAAAAACCATTCATGACGACTTTTAGTGTCGGAATACGTCCAATTCGAAATCGGAAAAGAGTGCTCAACGAGATGCTTAGAGTGAGCAATCATGCGTATAACTGGAGCAACTATCTCGTTCGTGAAAAGAACTTAAACTCTAATCCGTACGACTTGCAGAAATATGTTTGCAAGACCAATTCTAGTGACGTCCAAAATGATTTCAGAATGGAAAACAACGACGACTGGTATTTCGATAACAAGATGACAACGCTAAAAACAGCAGCTTGTAAGTACTTCTGTACCATGTACAAGTCGGCGTTAACGAATCAAAAGAAGAAGAAAA
Organism: Mercenaria mercenaria; assembly: GCF_021730395.1. Lineage (NCBI taxonomy): Eukaryota > Metazoa > Mollusca > Bivalvia > Venerida > Veneridae > Mercenaria > Mercenaria mercenaria. The sequence continues at coordinate 25,820,264 of NC_069371.1, read as the reverse complement.
AGTACATCAAGTCTGTGAGTCTCAAGGACAAGGACGATATCAATCCAAGTCAAGTAGACTTCGAGATTCAAAAACAATTCATTCGTACATTGAAGGAGACAGACACTGACGATAACGATATCTTACGCCACTGTGTATCAGCCATTGCTAACAATTTTACGACGCGAAGGATGTAAGAAATTGATTTCTGCGCTTGTCTTAACCAGTGAGTAAACTGCCACCTATAGAACATGCCGTCAAGATTGTCAAGAGACCGAAAGGAAAGTTCGTTTTACATATACCGGGCGATCCAAAGTACACGAGGAGCAAACGGTACAACGAACCATACGATACTATGTGTGGCATCGATCCTGGCGGAAGAATGTTCTTGACAATATACGATCCATCAAAGCCGCAGGCATTCCAAATTGCATCTCGATGTAAAGCGCCAACTAAGCCAGTTCGTGAAAGCCAGTTCGTGAAAAGGTCAAAAAGATTGGAAACGTCTGGCACAGGAAAAAGAAAAGTCAGCGCCGCGTTAGGAGCATCATAGACAAGATTGACGGTTTGCACGCAAAGATAGACTATGTTAATTCAAAAATGCAACCTGCCATACGTCGAAATCAGCCTCAAGCAAAAGATGATCGGCAAAGACAATTACAAAAGGTGTATTATCAACTAGGTAATGCTATCAGATGGGTGCATCTTCGTTGTACATATAATCTCATGCAATACTCGTACGTAGCCATCGGAAAGATAGGCATACCTAGTATCATTCGAAGGCAATGTAATGGAAAACGAAGACGCATCAACAAGAAGTCCGTAGGTCATCTGACAGTGTGGAATCATTGCAAGTTTCGTGAAAGGCTCGTGTATCGGGCCAAAGGCACAAAGACCAATATTATTATTCAAGATGAAAGCTACACATCTAATACATGCAGTGAGTGTGGAACAATAAACAAAAAATTAGGAGGTGGAGAAACGTTCAAGTGCACAAATCCTGCCTGCGATTACATTACAAACAGAGACGTTAATGGTGCTAAGAACATTCTAAGGAAATCGCTTGGTATCGGCTCAATTGCAACATACCGTGCCTGACTTTGAACACTGGAAAATAAAATCGGTTGACTCGGCGTATTCCGGCTGAACCTTGTGGGGAAGCATTGGTGAATAAAAGGGTCCATCCAAAGTATATATCCGCTGTGGAAGGTTTATTTGCAGCAACAAGCGTGCACTAAAATGAACGTACACCCATAAAAATATCCCCCATTTTATAGGGGTGGGGGTCTTTTTCTCAGTCATTTTCCCCGCACAAAAATCACTCTAAAACACCCAACCTTCTCACACAAACATCCATTTCAATTCGATTTTTTTTCAAAACTCATTTTGGTTGTTGTACTGTACTGTGTGGACTCAAGGAAATATGAGTTCTTCAATGAAAATAATGAGTGAGTGAGTGAGATTTTACGGCGAATCGACACAAAAAGGCCATATATCGCCGAAAACAAGTGGTTTGAAAACGTAAATTGTAAAGCATCTCTAAAAAACAATTATGTAAAAATGTATAAACATATAAAATAAATTGTAAAGCACGTCTTAAAACATTTATGCAAAAACGTATATAAAGGGTTAAAATATTGGTGATAAACAACATTATTGCAAAATGTGTAAAGAAAAATATATGATTTCAGATTTTGTGATAAATGCCTATCTGCATTAAAAAGGACAAGATATTGCTGACTGAAATGTTTTCAAAAAACTCTTTCAAAGATTGCACGTCACAGTATTTACTGCGCTGTGGAACGAAGTCCACACAGTCGACTAAAATATGTTTAATAGTAAGCGATGTCTGATATGGTACAAATTCAGGTTGTTCTTCTTTGTTCAGAAGATAAGAATGAGTCTAACGGGTATGACCTAATTGACAACGAGAAAGAACAATAATGAAAACTCAAGGTAGAGCTGCAAGAATAATTATAAATAAAACGTTCCAAACAAGAAATAAAAAATGTTTAAAGTAAGTATAAAGGTATAACATACAGTTGACTGCATAAACAATCTCTTTGTTTATATCAGCTGAATTATAACTATGCCAATATAATATAGTTATGCATGTATATATTATGTCACTAATTCATTGCCTTGGCAACAGCATAAATGGATATATCTTTTAAGGGGTATTTGTCCAAGAATAAATATGATATTAATTAGGTTATGTGATAGTGTAAATTGTATTTGGTTGTTATTGTTCAGAAGACCACATTTAAAATTAAGATGTATTATTTGTACTTTTTACCAATCTGTATCTTCTTGTGCTATCTTTTATAAATAAAGTTATTACTATTATTCTCATTATTATTATTACAATTTCTACGGCAATTTTATGCTACGAAGAATCATGATCTCCTCAGAAGAATTGTAACATTACCAACCGAATCATAACACCGAATAAACTGCAGCATTTCCGTCGTAAACCACGCTTCAATAACTTTGTGCGGATAACTTGAAACGTTTGTCACAGTGTATATTTAGTCGATTGACGCAGACTTTTCGCAAGGAGTGAGTGAGTGAGTGAGTTGGGTTTTACGGCGAATCGATACAAAATGGTCATATATCGCCGAGAAGAAGTCATATTGCAAACGCCAACTGTAAAGCATAAACATTGATGTAAAAATGTAAAGCATACCCAAAAACTTCCATGTAAAAATGTAAAGAACACTATGAGTAATGTAAAACATATCTAAAAACATCCATATAAAAATGTAAAGCATATCTAAAAACAGTTATGTAAAATGTATATACGTATGTGTTAAAATATCAGCTGCAAACATAATAATATTGCAAGATGTAAACAAAAATATTAAATGTTAGATTTTTTGATATATTCCTATCTGCTTTAAAAACGATAAAATATTTCCGACTGAAACGTTTTCAAATAACTCTTTCAAAGATTGAACGTCATAATATGTACCGCGCTGTGTAGCAAAGTCCACACAGTCGATTAGAATATGTTTAATAGTTAGCGCAATCTGACTAAAGTACTTGATCTTCTAAACGAAGATCTGAGAACGACCCATTCATATTCGTCTTCTGTATACTTTGGATTTCCAACATTGCTATTTTTATTTTCACAAATCTATTTTTGTTTGAACCAATTAGACAACTTGTTTGAATGTCCAAGAGTAAGAAAAATTTGCAGTTAATCCAGGGCTCGAACCCGGGACCTCTCCCTTACAGAGCAAGTGCCCTACCGACTGAGCTAACCGGCTATATGACATCTTTCGACATAAAAATTGTTGATATCAAAAGCCACGACTTTTTAAAGCTTGCAGAATGTTGTAAGTTAGCTTTTGATTGGCTAGCGGAAGGGTTGTCAGAACGAGGCCATCAATAGCTCGTTGTCAGGTCCTATGCGTAGCGTAATAGGCATTTTTAGTCTATCCCGATGACGAGTTGTATACCCGATTAAGGACGTATTTACCTGTTTACCTGTGTAAGGGGACATCTCAAAATATTCAAGTGATATAACGTGGTGTAAGTGTAGCATTAATAATGACACGACTTTATTCATTTATTTCATACCAATCTGGTGGTTAATATCTTATTCTGGATATGTCATCGCTTAATTTTTAAACGTTTTAGAGTGAAGTTGTACACGTATATGAATTTCCCGAGCATTTGAGTAATGTTAGATATCAACAGGAAGTCGCTTTGAATTCAGGCTTTGTAACCATGATAAATGTAAAAAAATCAAACGTAAATGTAAAACAAGAGCTGTCCGTAAGACAGCCAAGCTCGACTGTTCGAAATATTGTCCCAAAAGCAGGGAAAAATTACAAAAAATGTTAAATTATCAAAAGAGTTTAAGTTCAAAATCGGACATAATTTGACCAAAATGCATATCAGAGTTATGGGACTTGATGCTATCAACTAGTTTTATAACCCCGAAGATACAGTGAAGTTTCAATTCAATATCTGCATTAGTTTTGGAGAAAGTAACTTGCATGTAAAACTTTTACCAAAAGGGGGCATGATTTGCCTAAAATACATGTCTAAGTTATGGGACTTGACCCAGTGAGATTGGTAATTGATCCAGAAAATGAAAAAAATAAGTTTCAAATCTATATGCATTTTAGTAATAACTCTATGTACTTGCACGCAAAACGTTAATTAGGATTTTCTAAGTCCAAAGGGGGCATAATTTGGCTAAAATGCAGGTCAGAGTTATGGGACTGATGCTATCAATTAGTTTTATAACCCCGAAGACACATGCGAGGTTTCAATTCAATATCTGCATTAGTTTTTGAGATAGTAACTTGCATGTAAAACTTTAACCAGAATTTTCTAAGTACAAAAGGGGGCATAATTTGCTCCAAATACATGTCAGAGTTATGGAACTTGGCCCATGTCTAAGTTATGGGACTTGACCCAGTGAGGTTGGTAATTGACCTAGTAAAAGAAAAAATAGGTTTCAGAGCTGTATGCCTTTAAATGATAGCTGTATGTACTTGCATGCAAAACTTTAACCAAGGTGTGACGCCGACACCGACGCCAGAGTGAGTAGAATAGCTAGACTATTCTTCTACTATAGAATTTTAGGCGTATTGAAAAGGCTGCATTAAAGAGCATTAATGTGTTATTTAGTAAAGTATGTAACTTTTAATTTCGAGTTATGTACCATTCTAACCCTCATTTTGAACCGTTGGATATGCCTTACTGGAAATTTTGTCTTACTACTCCGACAGGTCGAATGAAATAACACAAAAATTGGATTTTCTAATATCAAATACTCAAAAATTCGTCTTAGTATCTCTTCTAAACAATCCTAGGATAAAACGTGATTGCGATAACAGGCATAGCAAGTTCCATCTCCAGATGTCGCACTGTCCACGCAAAATGCCACTTATGTATCCATATGGTGACTGCCCGATACTTCGGTCTTAGTTTTTATTTGAAAGTCACATGGCTGATCGACCGACAATCTGAATTTTCTCTTTTTTTGAAGTCACATGTCAGGCCGATCGACCGACATTCGCAGGTTATATAGCTTAAAGCCATGCTAAATAGTTCGTATCATGCGCCGACCGTATATCATTTCCGTATTCACACATAAGGAAAGTAGAATCACTGTATCACTGTATATCACTGTATTTTCTGCTACCATTCTTTTTGTATGGTGTTTGCTCTGTCGCAGCGACATAACGACAAACGTTATGAACATCGTTATGGCGCCCAGTCAAATGTCGCCTTTCCGAACGTCTCGTCCCGCCAAATGTGCCCCGCTGAAGCTCGCCCCACCAAACGTCGCCCCGCCTAACGTCATCCCGCCAAACGTCGTTATAGCGCCCCGCTGACTGTCACCCCGCCGAATGTCTAACTGCCGAACGTCGCCCTACTAAACGTCGCCCCGCCTGACTCAGGGCCTGTGTTTTGCATAGTACTAGCCGTATCATTGAGGAAGTAAATAGATTTCAGTAATAAAGTTACTGCTCGGATAATACTTGCCATAAGTTTTGCCAAACCCACTCATTTATATATAGCATTGACCTTTTGGAGAGGGATCTAGTGCTCGAACGACTATTCATCTCACTGAGGTAAGCGTAAGGTGTTTTTCCAATGTAAGACAAATTTTCAATTTCGATAAAGATAAGACGGTCGGACGGACAAACGCGCGCACGCATGCATATTGCCCTCTATCTATATTCCGAGAAAAATCGTGTAATTTAAGATAGTGGGGTAGAAAGGTTTGGGGAGGGAAATGGTGGTGAGATTGAGCAATATTCTTTGATAACAGTTCATAAAGGACATACAAATATTCCGTCAAGATTAAAATCTTACAACTCTTTCTCAAATTTAATTGATACTGTCATGTCATTCCAGAAAGCGGAAACGACGTATGACTGGGCGACGTTTGGCGGGCCGACGTTCGGTGGGGCGCCATACCTACGTTTGTCGGGATGACCTTTGTAGGGGCGACATTCGGTGGGGCGAGGTTTGGCAGGGCACCATTACGACGTTCGGCGGGGGACCTTTTGCGGGGCGACGTTCGGAGGGGGCCATAACGACTTTCTGCAGGGTGACATTATGCGTGGTGACGTTCGGCAGGACTCCATAACGACGTTTGTTGTTGTATCGCTGCGACAGGTCGAAGTAACGAAATATCACAAATCAGCCACCGTATTTAATCTAAAGTCATTTTTCGATTAATAAATATATAAATCGATAATAATTTCAACAACAGAAGTCATTTAAACATATGTACAATTGTTCTAATATGTATTTAAACGCAAACGATATATATGCTGAAGTTTTGGAAAGCACAGAACTTAAAACATGTTATGAGGCACCCTACAAACAGTAAACATACGTGTGTCTTTTAATTGTTTGCAGACACGAACGATTAAAAGAAGTAAAATAATGCTATATTTTCAACAAAATATAGTTACAAATCTATCTGATTTATTTTCTAAAACAATGTATAATGATTCTTGGAAATAGTTACCGCTTGCTACAGCCCTGTACCTTACATGCGTATATACTTGAATGCATTTGAGAAAACCCCCAGTATTTAATCGGCATATGACATCCAAGTCAGCATCGTGATAGGCTAGAAATGCCTAATAGGAGATGTACTTTAGTCAGATTGTAGTTAGCGGTGTTTGACATGGTACACATTCGGGTTGATCTTTATTCAAAAGATAAGAATGAGTCAAACGGCAGGTTTGAACTAGAACCTTCAAATTTCATAGGAGTAGATGACCCCTATTGTTTTAATGGTCTCCTTTTATTAAAAGTCAAGGTCACAGGGGCCTGAACATGGAAATCCATTTCTAATCAATAACGTGAAAACCACTTGACCCAGAACGACGGATGATTGGAAATGCAGTGTAATGACCCTACTGATGTTTGGGTCCCTCAGTGTTCAAGATCACAGAGGCAAAAACACGGAAAAGTTTGAGGTCCATAACTTAAAAAGAAACGCAGAAGGTTGAAACTTCATAGGATGATTGTACATGCAGAGCAAATGATTCCTATTGATTTTGGGGTCAGAAGGTTAAGGTGACAAGGCCAAAAACTGGAAAACTTTTTCCGATAAATAACCCGAGAACTATCTGACTCAGAACCTTCAAACTTCATAGGCTCATAGAGTAGATGAAACTTATTGTTTTAGGGTCAGTCCATAATCGCTTTATACCATAGAGTTGTAACTTGCATTCTAGACTGTCAAGTTTGTTTTTTTTATATCTATCAAAACATACTTTGACCTTTGAATTACATTAATGGGAAAACGGATATAAAAACACTTGTATTACACTTTATAAAAATATAAAAGGGAAGTAATGTCATGTTCTAGGGAAAAAACAATTTAACTTGAGACGCTTGTGACCTTTAACTTGAATATGTAATAAAATAGGTTATTATAATAGCAGCTCGATCTGGGATGCTGTCTTCGGCCCGAATGGATTTTTGCCAGGTCGGATCCCACGAGGCGTGCAAGCGCCGAGTGTGATCCGACCTTAAAAAATCCACGAGAGCCGAATACAAAATCCCAGATCTAGCTACTGTTATGACCCTTTATTATATACCTCTACCTTTATTTTTGTTATTGAACGAAATCTGAAATGTTTATCGATATTAAAATGGAACTAAATGTAGTTTTTATGAGCGCTATTTAGAGAACTGTGTCAGGTCATGCATATTAATAGAAGTAGTCCGGCAGCGTATAATACGGAAGGTACAATATGGAATTTAAAAGGTACAAAACGGATTTGTGAACTGCCTGTTTATATTTATTTGTGAAATACAAGCCGGTTTTTTTCAGAATTTATATAGGTATATAATAACAAGAGGGCCAAGAAGGCCCTAGGTCGCTCACCTAAGAAACACATCACAACAGTGTAAAACATGTTTGACCTAGTGATTTCATGGAAACAAATATTCTGACCAATTTTCAATAAGATTGGACCAAAAAATTGGTCTCTTGCGATAAAACAAGCATTTTCTTAGATATGACCTAGTTTTTGACCCTAGATGACCCATGTTCGAACTCGACCTAGATTTTATCAAGGCAATCATTCTGACCAAAATTCATGAAGATCAATTGAAAAATACAGCCTCTATCACATACACAAGTTTTTTCTTTGATTTGACCAAGTGACCTAGTTTTTGACCTCAGATGACCCATATTCAAATTCGACCTAGATTTCATTAAGGCAATCATCCTGACCAAATTTCATAAAAATCAATTGAAAAAACAGTCTCTATTGCATACACAAGATTTTTCTTTAATTTGACCTAGTGACCTAGTTTTTGACCTCCGGTAACCCATATTCAAACTCGACCTAGATTTCATCAAGGCAATCACTCTGACCAAATTTCATGAAGATCAATTGAAAAATACATCCTCTATTGCATACACAATGTTTTTCTTTGATTTGACCTAGTGACCTAGTTTTTGATCCCATATGACCCATTTTCGAACTCGACCTAGATTTTATCAAGGTTATCATTCTGGCTAAATTTCATGAAGATCAGTTGAAAAATACAGCCTCTATTGCATACACAAGGTTTTTATTTGATTTGACCTAGTGACCTAGTTTTAGACCCCAGATGACCTGTTTTCGAACTTGGTCTTAATTTTATCAAGGTCATCATTTTGACCAAAATTCATGAAGATCAATTGAAAAATACCGCCTCTATCGCATACACAAGGTTTTTCCTTGATTTGACCTAGTGACCTAGTTTTTGACCCCAGATGACCCATTTTCGAACTTGGCCTAGATTCCATCAAGATAATCATTCTGACCAAAATTCATGAGGATCAATTGAAAATTACCGCCTCTATCGCATACACAAGGTTTTTCTTTGATTTGACCTAGTGACCTAGTTTTTGACCTGAGATGACCCATTTTCGAACTCGGCCTAGATTTCATCAAGGTTATCATTCTGACCAATATTCATGAAGAATAATTGAAAAATACAGCCTCTATCACATACACAAGGTTTTTCTTTGATTTGACCTAGTGACCTAGTTTTTGACCTGAGATGACCCATATTCGAACTCTGCCTAGATTTCATCAAGGCGATCATTCTGATCAATATTCATGAAGATCAATTGAAAAATACAGCCTCTATCGCATACACAAGGTTTTTCTTTGATTTGACCTAGTGACCTAGTTTTTTACCCGAGATGACCCATTTTCAAACTCGGCCTAGATTTTATCAAGGTTATCATTCTGACCAATATTCATGAAGATTAATTGAAAAATACAGCCTCTATCGCATACACAAGGTTTTTCTTTGATTTGACCTAGTGACCTAGTTTTTGACCCGAGATGACCCATTTTCGAACTCGGCCTAGATTTCATCAAGGTTATCATTCTGACCAACATTCATGAAGATTAATTGAAAAATACAGCCTCTATCGCATACACAAGCTAAATGTTGACAGACGACGGACGACAGACGACAGACGACGGACATCGAGCGATCAGAAACACTCACTTGAGCATCGTTCAGGTGAGCTAAAAATGAATCCGAATGACAGTTCTTTGTGAGGCTTGCCTAAGAAAACTGTATTGGAAAAAGTTAACTCAGGACGAGTCTGTTGTGCAAATCAGGACTGAAGTTGTGAGCAAAACACATTCGAAATGTGTCATTTGTAGGACTAAAGTAGAAGCAGGTCGCTGCATAAAAATTCCACTTGAAACTCGGCTGGATGTTTTAGATCGTTTTCGGGTCTGCCGTATTTGTATATGCCATCTGCATGGAAAGCGACATGACACATCACTTTCATGTGAAACCGTCACTGATACGCATTCGAAATGTGTCATTTGTAGGGTTAAAGTAGAAGCCGGTCGCTGCATAAAAATTCCACTTGAAACTCGGCTGGACCTTTTAGATCGTTTTCGAGTCTGCTGTATTTGTATATGCCATCTGCATGGAAAACGACATGACACATCACTTTCATGTGAAACCGTCACTGATGCGACCTGCAAAGAAGCTACTGTTCTTGACCTATGCACCACAGGCATATCAATACAAAGCGTTATTTTTGTTGGATAGACTAGTCAGGATCAGATTAACTGCTATACACATATTGCCTCTTTGTTGTGGTGTTAAGACCTAGTCCGCCACAAAGAACAATTTTCAATTCAGTTTTCAAAAAAGGAAGATACTGTTGAAAAACGGCATTAAACCTAAAACAAACAAACAAAACGAAGATTACGAAGTAATGAATGCGTGTGACAGTAGCATGCATTTCCACTACTGTCCATGAACAGGCTCAATCAAACCGAGCCTGCAACATTTTCGTTTTTGTCGTGTTGGGCGACCTGTAAAGTTTCCACTTTTCTCTATTTGACTGAGCCTGTTATGGACGGTAGTGGAAATGCATACTACCGTCCACGCCCTCTAGCCCCGGGTTGAGCAGAACTCAACATTTACACATGCTAAAAGTACAAAAAGCAATTTAGAGACATCCGCGGATGTATTCAAACGGCGGTGAACATGAAACCTTCAATGATACACGTGTTGAGGCGTGTAATTCCATGAAGAGCGGCATTTGGTCCCAGATAAAGTAAACGGTAACCACAGAAAAAATAAAGAAATGAAATATATATGTAAAAAATACAAAGTAAATGGAAAACGAATAACTTCCCCATCGCTAGTGACATGCAGAAGATTGTCTGGTGTGTATGTAAAAAATACAAAAAATAAATGGGAAACGAATAACTTCCCCATTGCTAGTGGCGTGCAGAAGATTGTCTGGTGTGTTGCTAGTATTTTGCAGCACATATTTGCCAATCCACTGCCACAAACAACCAGGATAAGCCAAGGAAAATTTAACTCCACGAATAATAATGAATTCTTTCACTACTATACATGTATAACATACCTATGTGTACGCTTTGCAAACATTTGTAAAAACATGTGACTATCAAAATTATTTTAAATGAATTTAAAAAGGGGAGGACTATGATAAGCAGTTTTTAAATCCTACCAGGACTGAAATGTTTTGATACCTTTGTTGCTGTCTTCTGAAAAGGCATTGAGTACATACGTTTTTGGTTCTAAGGTTTGCTTTTTATATATTTATACACGAGCATTTTTGTGTTTTACATGCCATGCCTTTTTGTTTCCGTGTGTTAGAGATTCACCTGGAGGGGATTACTTTTATTAGTCCCCTACTGGTTGAAAACCAGTTTTGGGGACTATAGGAATGCACTTTTCCGTCATTCCGTCCGTCCGTCCGCAATTTCGTGTCCGGTCCATAACTCTGTCATCCATGAAGAAATTTTAATATTACTTGGCACAAATGTTCCCCATGATGAGACAACGTGTCATGCGCAAAACCCGGACCCCTAGCTCAAAGGTCAATGTCACAATTGGAGGTCAAAGGTCAACAGGGCTTTTTTTCCTGTCCAATCCGTAACTCTCCTATCCATGAAGGGATTTTAATATTACTTGGCACAAATGTACCTTATAATAAGACGTTGTGTCGTGCACAACTTTCAGACCCCTAGCTCAAAGGTCAAGGTCACACTTAGCAGTCAAATGTTAACATAGCATGAACAGGGTCTGTTTCGTGTCCGGTCCATAACTCTGACATTCTTTAAGGGATTTTAATATCACTTAGCACAAGTGTTCCCCATGATGAGACGACCTGTCATGCACAAATCCCAGACCCCTAGCTCAAAGGTCAAGGTCACAATTGGGGGTCAAAGGTCAACAGAGTTTTTTTCCTGTCCCGTCCATAACTGCCATCCATGAAGGGATTTTAATATTACTTGGCACTAATGTTTCCCATGATGAGACAACATGTCATGCGCAAAGCCTAGAGCCTTAGCTCAAAGGTCAAGGTCACAACTGGAGGTCAAATGTCATTAAGGTTTTTTCCCTGTCCGATCCAGAACTCAAGGGATTACAATATTACCTGGCATAAATGTTCCTCATGATGAGACGAGGTGTCGTGCAAAACACCCAGTACCCTAGCTTAAAGGTCAAGGTCACACTTTGAGATCAAACGTCAAGAGGATTTTTTTCCAGTACGGTCCATAACTTTGTCATGCAAAGCAGGATTTAGATATCAGTTGGCACAAATATTCCCCTGGATGAGACAACATGTCATGCGCAAGAACCAGGGCCCTAGGTCTGAGGTCAAGGTCATATGTAGAGGTCAAAGGTCAAAATCAAGAATGACTTTGTACGGAACATTTCTTCTTCATGCATGGAGGGATTTTGATTAACTTGGACCAAATATTCACCACCATGAGGCACCCTTGTTTTTAGAATTACGTCCCTTTGTTATTATTATAAATAGATTTTATTGTAACTTTTTTATTACTGGCGGTAGAGAAAAATCAAGACCACTTTTCTGTGGTACAGCATCCAATTTTTAGGCGTATTTTGACCTATCTCTACCTGATAGAGTTTCTTGTGGACTTATATTATATAGATTTTTTTATTTTATTTTTTTTTAAGATTAATTTCCCTTTGTTGTTACTATAAATAACTTACATGATAACATTTTTTATAAACAGCCAAAAAAAAATCAATATGAAAACAACTGTGGGTTTTTATATATGCACATTTTAATCCAAGTGTGTTGTTATAACATATTGTATATATAGTACAATATTGTTTATACATCATTGACAGATCTCAGTTCATTGTTATATTGCAGTAGAGAAAATTAGGTGCCTTCTAGTAGGGGACTTTGTATTGCATGGCAATACTTCATTCACTTGTTTATACTGTCCCGTGTCTTTGGAACATGTTGGTGGTAAGAGTGAGGTTGGGAGCGCACCATAAACCGGTATAAGCTCCCCAGTGATGTTTTTGCCACTGACCGTTCCAAGGCGGTGCCCCTATGTGTTCCTTTGTTTGTTCGTTTTGTCCTCTTGTGTTGGCTTTGTGCGTGTGTGTGTGTGTGGTGTATACGTCTGCGTGCTGTGGGTTTCGTTTTGGGTAGGCTGCGTTTTTGGTACGTGGCATTCCCTGTTTGATATTTGTCTTTGTTTTTTTTTTCGTTAGTTTACATTTGGGAACACCCTGTAGTTTGACTCCCCAGTGGTGTTTGGCATTTTTTGCCACTGACCGTTCCAAGGCGGTGCCCCACTGTGTTCCTTTGTTTGTTGTCCTCTTATGTTGGCTTTGTGTGTGTGCACGTGTATGTGTGTGTTTGTGGTTTGCACGCCTGCGTGCTGTTGGTTTCATTTTGGGGAGGCTGCGTTTTTGGTACGTGGCATTCCCTGTTTGATATTTGTCTTTGTTTTTTTTTATGTTGATGCAAGGGGAGGGGGAAACAATGTTGAATAAAGAAAAATAGCTTTTATATGTATATAACAGGGTACGCAATTCTATTTAGAGCAAAAAATCACTGTTTTATTAAACAAATATTGAAAATTTGACTTTAAGAAATAATCACAAATATGTATTTTGATGGTATTTGTAATTAAATACATATTTCTTAGTGGTTTATTTTTCACTTTTGGGAGTATGCAAATTCATATATAAAGTGTCCGAAGTCCTTAAACATTATGATATCCTGCTGATTGTCTGTGACTTTTGATCTTATGGTGAGTTTTGGGATTTTTGGAAGTCCGACGTTCTTCATCCATACGTGTTTTTATTGCGCTCATTTTACTAACCAATCCTAATAAATATACACAAAAAAAGTTTGTGTACCTTAAGAACCAAAAAATAATATGTACTCAATGCCTTTGCAGAAGACAAGAGCAACAAGAGAAACACCCTAAAGGGCCCGCCGAAACAGGCCAGAAGACAGATATCAAATCAGTTCAGTCCTGGTTGGATTTAAGAACTACTTATCGTAGAGTCCCCCCGCCCCACCCCCCACTCTTCCGTCAGACGTAATCAAAGAAGGAAGCGTATTGTCCAACTGTAAAGGGATTGAACACTAAACATGCGGTATGTCTCAAAATCCTTTCTATAAAATATTTTATAATTCAATGATGCAGTTCATTTTTCTGACGTCACAATTGTTACGTCAAAGCATCAAACTACATAGCGGCGCGCTGGAAAAGAAACAACACTGGCAGATATTTAATGGATGTACTTTAAAATCCTTTATAAACGTGATAGTCTGATTTAGTGATTTGCTCTTGAATAAAATCATTGTTTGGAGTTTTGATGCGAAGGAATTATATCTTGAGGGCGAATCTAACCGAGTCTGCAGCAGTTTCATATTTGTCGTGTTGAGCGACCTGTGGACTTTCCACATTTTTCTAAATTTTGTTCAGCGATAAATCGTAAAATGAAATATATTATTTCTTAATCAACATCTGATCCGTAATGAAAGACTCCCTACATGTATATTCTAATTTTGTTAGATATCTGAGGCACCATAAAATAGAAAATGTGGAAATGTCGCCCAACACGAAAACAAGGTTTCGTTTTATTAAAAGAGGTTACGACCAAACTGTTTTGAGACATACCGCATGTTTAGTGTTCAACCCATTTACAGTTCTGACGGAAGAGGGGAAGAACTCTATGATACGCAGTTTTTAAATCGTCCTCGCTTGGCGTTCAGCATTAAGAGGATAGTGTTAGGACTGGCCAGCCCGGTGTCAGTATAATGTGAAAGGGTTGGGTGGGGTAACATGCCATATGGTCGTGGATTCGATCCCTGGCCGCGTCATACCAAAGACGTAAAAAATGGTACTAGTAGCTTCCTCGCTTGGCGCTCAGTTTTAAGAGGACAGTGCTAGGACTGGTCAGCCCGGTGTCAGTATAATGTGAGTGGGTGGGGTATCATGCCACGTGTCTTTGGCGTGATATTCCAGTGGAGCAGCACTATAAAGTTGGGCATTGTGCTCACTGCTACAAGCAGATACCGTCGTTTCTACGACTGAAAAAATGTTGAAAAAGATGTATAACCCGAACAAACACACGCATAAAGACAAATATCAAACAGGGAATGCCACATACCAAAATCGCAGCCTTCCCAAAACGAAACCTATAGCACGCAGACGTGCACACCACAAACACACACACACAAAGCCAACACACGAGGAAAAAACGAACAAACAAAGGAACATACACGCGCACACACACAAAGCCTACACAAGAGGACGAAACGAACAAACAAAGGAACACAGTGGGGCACCGCCTTGGAACGGTCAGTGGCAAAAACACCACTTGGGAGCTTAAACCGGTTTATGGTGCGCACCAAACCTCACTCTTACATGCCACGTTTCTATGGCGTGATATTCCAGTGAGGCAGCACTATAAAGTTGGACATTGTGCTCACTGCTACAAGTAGACACCGTCGTTATTGTTGAAAAAGACGTTAAACCCGAACACACACACACACACACTCTGAACTGTTTTGATATCTGTCTTCTGGCCTGTTTCGTCGGGCCCTTAAGGGTCTTCTCTTGTTGCTCTGTCTTCTGAAAAGGCATTGAGTATATACGTTTTTGGTTCTTGAGGTTTGCTTTTTATATATTTGTACACGAGCATTTTTATGTTTTACATGCCATGCCTTTTTGTTTCCATTACGTGCGTTAGTGATTTACCTGGAGGGTATTTCTTTTATTTACAATGTCCCGTATCTTTGGAACATGATGGGGGTAAGTGTGAGGTTGGGTGCGCACCATAAACCGGTTTAAGTTCCTACTGGTGTTTGTCCGATCGCTCAGCTCAGTAGGTAGAGCGTCGGTCTACGGGTCGCGAGTTCGATCCTCGGGCTGAGCGTATGTTCTCCATGACTATTTGATTAACGACATTGTGTCTGAAATCATTATTCCTTTACCTCTGATTCATGTGGGGAAGTTGGCATTTACTTGCGGAGAACCTGTTTGTACAGGAACACTGGTTGGGTTAACTGCCCGCCGTTACATGACTGAAATACTGTTGAAAAACGGCGTTAAACCTAAAAACAAACAAGAGTTGGGGTTTTTTTGTTGGATTTAACGTCGCACCGACACATGATAGGTCATATGGCGACTTTCCAGCTTTTTAATGGTGGAGGAAAACCCCAGGTGCCCCTCCGTGCATTATTTCATCACGAGCGGGCACCTGGGTAGAACCACCAACCCGTAAATAAAATCTGGAAAGTAGATCCCTCGGAAGCACCGAAAACAATACACAGTGAAAATTACAGACTCTGTTTGATTGAGTCATGAGCAGTAATGGAAAATGCAACACTGCCAACGCCCCCTAGCACCGGCGTAAGCAATATTCATCTTCAAATCTAAATGAGTTGAAATCAATGATCCCGAAGGACCAGAAAATATATCAACACTGAGATGAAGTCGGGGCGACGACTTTTTACGGCAGCACACAGCACAGCACTTAACACTCGCTGTTGTGAAGTAAATAAAATCTGGAAAGTAGATCCCTCGGAAGCACAGAAAACAATGCAAACAGTGAAAATTGCAGACTCGGTTTGATTGAGTCTGTTCATGAGCAGTAATGGAAAATGCAACTCTGCCCACACCCCCTAGCACCGGCTTAAGCAGTATTCAATCTTCAAATCTATACGAGTTGAAAACAATGATCCCGAAGGACCAGAAAATATAACAACACTGAGATGAAGTCGGGGCGACATTTTACGGCCACCACACAGCACTTAACACACGCTGTTGTGAAGTAAATAAAATCTGGAAAGTAGATCCCTCGGAAGCACCGAAAACAATGCAAACAGTGAAAATTGCAGACTCGGTTTGATTGAGTCTGTTCATGAGCAGTAATGGAAAATGCAACACTGCCCACACCCCCTAGCACCGGCTTAAGCAGTATTCAATCTTCAAATCTATATGAGTTGAAATCAATGATCCCCAAGGTCGGTGGTTCTACCCAGGAGGAAGACCCCAGGTGCCCCTCCGTGCATTATTTGATCACGAGCGGGCACCTGGGTAGAACCACCGACCTTCCATAAGTCTCCGTGCATTATTTCATCACGAGCGGGCACCTGGGTAGAACCACCGACCTGCCGTTAGTCTCCGTGCATTATTTCTTCACGAGCGGGCACCTGGGTAGAACTACCGACTTTCTGGCACCTGGGTAGAACCACGACCGACCTTCCGTAAGCCATACGGAAGGTCGGTGGTTCTACCAAGGTGCCCGCTCGTGATAAATAATTGACGGACCCGGGGTTCCCCGTCTTTGATGAAAAAAAGGGACGGAGGGGCCCCGGGGTTTTCCCCCACCATTTAAAAAGCTGGAAAATCGCCATATACCTTTCAGTGTCGGTGGGGACAATAAATAAAAAAAAAACTGGGTTTTTTTGGGTTTTTTTTGGGTTTAACGCGGGGGCAACAGTTTTCAGTAATGAAAACGGCGGGCATTTTAACCAAATTTTGTAACAGTTTTCCCCTGGATTCTGTCCCAAAGTAAAAAACCTGTTCTCCGCAATTTAATTTCCAAAACTTCGCAATGATTTTCCCCCAGAGGTGGAGGACGAATGATTTCAACACAATGTCTTTTTTAAAAATCGCACGGAGAACATACGACCACCCCCGGATCAAGGGTTAAAAGCGTTACAAGGGGACACAAAATTGTTTAACAAACCAGACGGACGGTTGGGATACGGGGGGTCATTACATATTTACGAATCCCAAATCTTTTAAACATGGAAAACCCAAAAACCCAAAATTTAAAAGGGGGGGGGAAACCGCATCCCGAAACAAGACCCCGAGGGCAGGAAGGGGGAAAAATCATTCTCACCGACCTTTAAAATCAAACTTTCCCATTTCCGCGATTCCCTCTCTTTCAGTCAACATTCGAAAACTTTAAAAGGACAACCCCTCACCTTTTAAAAATTAGAGAAAATTGGGAAAAGTATAGCGGGTGTCCCAAAAATCTGTAAAAAAAAACACTTTCTGGGGTTTCTTCTCTTTGAAGTTGTTTAAAGGGCGGAAAAATCCCTCAAAATCTACTTGGTACAACATCATTTTTGGGCCATCCTTGCAAGTGCATTGCGCACCATACCCCTAAAACTCCCAAGGGGGGGGCTTTCTTTGTTTTTTTTTATTGCGGGGGCCCTTCTTTGCCTTGATATTGGGGGGTATCGGGGGCGGAAATTGTCAAGGTCTTGTGTTCAACTGTTACTGCAGCTAAAACGGGTCAAAATTTAAAAAAGAGATGGAAAAAAAAATTTTTACAAACACTATAAACTTATTTTTTGGAAATCCCCCTTTACCCCCCGGTTTCCCAAACAAAGGTCCCCGGGTATATACCAAAACCCCCTTCAAGGGCTACAACTGTTTAAAATTTTTGGTAAAAAAATAAAGTCAAACTGCAAAGGAATCACATCTGTCAAAATTTTAAACAGGATGGTTATTCTCATGAGCTGACAGTGAAATAGCCCATTGTGCTGTGGGGAATTTGCGGCGAGGACTTCGGGCGGGTCCGCTTTGAAAGGGACATGGAAAACCCAAAAAGGGGGTACCCCATGTCAATTCACACGGGGCTTTGGGTTTCCCCCTAAAGCGGGGGAAATTGCGAATACTAAATTTTCTTGTTTCCACTTCCACAAATAAATATTTTTTCAATAAACAAAATAAACAAATACTAACAAATTAACTTTTTTTGACGCATCTACCCCAAACTGACTCTCCCCCTGCCAAAGACAAAACCAAAAGTGAAAAGCTAAATTTCCAAAAAAAACCCTTCGCAGGCATCTCAAGTTAAAAAGGAAAGCTGCAAAACCAACACGGCCACCAGCTTAAAAAATGTCCCTAAGTATTCAAGTAGGGCCTTTGTTCCTTTTTAAATCAAACTCTAATAAACGGGGGGGAGTAAAAAAACCGGGCCCAAAAAATTTACTTGAAAATGAGGGGTTTTGGGAAAAGGGGTTTCAAATGACCCCTTACAAACCCAAAACCCTTTTCCCTCTTGATTTGAACCGGTTCGGGGGGGGGGATGCGATCCGCCTTTTGTCGGGCCCCGGGTCCAGTTTAGCAAGCACAAAGGGGGTAAAGTCAAAAGGGCCCCAACCCCCCGGGGTCGATGCAGCACAAATTCTATCGTTGAAAATTTCCTTTCGCCAAATTTTTGGGTTTACCATTTTAAACAAATATTAGAATGAAAAGGAAAGAAAAATTATCCGGGGAAATTCCGTGGACTTAAAGAAAATTTATAATGAAATTTCCTTTCTTATCAAAATTAAAACCCTTCACTTATGTCCCTTGTAAAATTTTTTTTAAAAGGAAAAACGGCAAAATAGTTTTAAAAAAATTTTCAGTGTAGCCTTCTTAATACAAACCCCTGCCCGAGTTCTGGTGGAAATTCTATTTTTTAAAAATTGCATGTCCCCACGGGCCAAATTGTTCAAAATTTAAAAATATTCAGTCATTGCAAAAAAAACGTTAATTACATCGCCCCACTAACTTTTGTGGGATATATATACCCCCCAAATTTTTTAAATTTTAAATTTTGATGATCTTAAAAAACAATTACCCAACCTTTTTTTGCTTATGGGGGGATTTTAATGGCCCCCAGGAATTTTTGGGGGCTGCCCTTTACGCAACACTAAAGGAAAATTTATTGAAACATTTATTAAAAGAAATGCCCTGTTTTTTTATTAAATGTTAAACCCAAAAACTTTACTCAATCCTGAAAGGTTAATTTTTCTTCGCTTGTTTTGACAATTTGTCAACCGAACTTCTTTCTGTTTTTGACGGAAAGTACTGGATGACTAACACTTCGCGGATGCCCCTCAAAATTTTTTTTTTTGTTTTTTTTTGGCTGTGTAAATGTTGATTTTCTGCTCAACCCCGGTTTTAGGGCGTGGCGGTACCCATGCATTTCCCTACGCCCTTTAACAGGCTCAATAAAACCCGACCTGAAAACATTTCGTTTTTGTTGGGGTTGAGCGCCTGTGGATTTTCCCACTTTTTCTATTTGCAGGCAGTGACCATTTTTCCAATCATTATTTCAAATTTCTTTTTAATCTTTCCCTTTAAGACCCAACCCTTTTTTTATAATAAATTTAATAAAAATGACGGAAGCAAATTTTAAAAAGTTTTGCAAAAATGATTTGACTTTGGAGAAATTTTTCAAAATTTTTTTTATGACTGAAAATTGTTGAAAAAGAAAGTTAAAAACCCAACACACCCCACATTTTTATTCCTATTTATCGGTTTTTTTGGTTTTTTTTGTCCCCAATTTTCTGACAAAATCCTTTCCCAAAAATTTAAGAAATGGTAAACATAAAAAAAAAGGGGGGCCCTTTTGGTTTTTAAAAATTTTTTTTTTGAATTTTTAAGACCTGTTCGCCCGCCCCCTTGCTCAGTGGGTAAGAGCGTTTTTGGGCTACGGGTCGGGGGCGGGGGGTTTTCCGTGGGGGGGCTATTTTAAAAAAACATTGTTTTCTGAAATCATTGTCCCCCACCCTGGTTTTAGTGGGGGAATTGGGAGTTTCTTTCGGGGGAAAAGGTTTGTACTGGACCGAATCCCGGAGCACTGGTTAGGTTAATGCCCGCCGGGACATGACTGAAAAACTGTTGGGAAAAAAACGTTTAAAAACCCCAAAACCCCCAAAAAAAGACCACTGTTCGAAACGTAGAGGGCCCTTAAACAAATTTTAATAAGGCCCACAAAAAGGGCAATTTTTTAATCAGTTTAAAAAACTCGCAGAATATTTAAAAAAACCCAAAAAAAAAATCATGGGACTCATTCGTTTCCAAACTTTAAAATTTTAGGTTTTATCGGTTAAAAAGGGTTTTTAACTGTTTTGTAAAATAAGTGGAAAAGGAAAAAAAATCGAACTTTCCCATCTTACAAAAACAGACCATCTTCTACTAAAGGGGGGACTTGCCAATTTAAATTGTTAATCTTTTTTCGAACAAATCTTTCATAAAAAATTATGATTTAAAGGTTCAAAAACCCTTAAAAACGACTAAAAGAAAATTTAAAACCCTTTTAAATTTTTTATTTAAATAATGATGAAAATTAAAAATAAACCCCTTTTCGCTAAGAAGGGGGGGGGGGTTGGGCTCATTACAAAAAAGTCAGACCCCTGCAGTGGTCCAACCAAATTCATTATAAATTTTAAAACATTTACCCCACGATCATTAGACCCCATCCCCTTTAAAATTTTTAATTTTTACAAAGGAAAAGGGCTTTTTCCAGATTCCCGGAGAGAAGCTTTAGGGTTTTTCCCCAAAACCAAAAACCCCGGGAAGTTTGTACAAACCCCGTTTTTATAGACCCTTTTCCTTACTACTGTTTTTGTTAAAAAATCTAGAAAGTATAACAATTTTAGACTTGTTTGGGATCCCTTTAATCTCAAGGCCTAATTAATAACTTTCAAAACGGTTTTTTTGAAAACAGCGCAAACCAACGATCATCTTGTTTGAACCTTTGGGAAAAAATTTTTTTCGTTTAAAGCATTTGTTAAAAAATTAAAATCTAGGGGTCTGTCTTTTTCGGGTTTAAAAAAGCTTATGACCCCCATGGGGAAAAATGGAAATGAATGTCTCAACGATTAGGTTTTTTAAAAAATCGTCTTTCCCAAAATTTATTTACAGTTTTAAATTTATCTCAATTTTTAAGGGACGTGTTTTGGGGATACCCTTTCCCGACTCTTTTGAAACGGGAAAGGGGGTTCCCAAGGGGTTTTATTTTTTCTGTTACACTTTTTTGGTTTTTAAAATTAATAATTTTTGTGAAATTTTTTTTGTTTTCCAGGACAGATTTTTCATTATTATTGATGTTTTTGATATGTTTTTCGTTAAAAAAAAAAAGCGTTCGTTGGGAAACCCCAAATACAAAAATTTTTTGAATAAAAATTCAAAAATTGTGCCCTGGAAAATGGTTTTTAAATTTTCCCAAACCAAAAACCGTGTGTCCCCTTTTTGGGCAAAATTTCGGAAACATCTTTTTGAATGGCTTTTTTAAATGGTAAA
This sequence comes from Mercenaria mercenaria, assembly GCF_021730395.1. Taxonomy (NCBI): domain Eukaryota; kingdom Metazoa; phylum Mollusca; class Bivalvia; order Venerida; family Veneridae; genus Mercenaria; species Mercenaria mercenaria. Next base: position 25,798,407 of record NC_069371.1, on the reverse strand, counting down.
AAAATACCCGTTGTTGCGAAGAAAAATTTTTTGGGGTTTTTTTTTTTTTATAAAAAAGCTTCCTTTTTTACCACATATAAAATACCCGAAAGCCCAAAAGGGTTTTAAACATTGAATTTTTAAAGGTAATTTCCAAAACTGATTGGGGAGGGAGATCGCAAAAGGTTTTTTTAAGACTTTTTAAAGCTTTGTTTGATCCCGCAAAATTACGGTTTTTGGGGTTTTTAGGGGTTTAGCCAGGAAATGTATTTACAAAAAGTTGGATTTCATTTCCCTAAACAAAGGGCTTCGAAATTTTCTTGGGGCATTTAGAACATGCCCCGTTGAAAGTCTGTTTTGTTGAAAAACAAAGAACCATCCCCTTTTTACGAGACGTGAAAACTGTCATTTCAATAGCTCTGGGGGGGTAGCTGCCCCAAAAAACCCAAACCCGCTCATAAAATTTATATTTTTAAAAACCCTTTTACCCAAAAATTCCCTATGACAAAAACCCAAAAAAAATTAAAAACCCTTTTTGGGTTTCGCCAAACAACAAAATTTACGAAGGAAAATGATTTGAATTTGATGGTATAAAAGAAAATTTAGTTTGAAACACCCCATGGGCTCTTAATTTTTTGTCTCGACCCACCCCCCCCCCCCCCACACACACCCCTCCCGGGGGGGACTTTTTTTTTTGCACTGTCCTTCCCTACGTCACCTTTATTTCCGAGCAATAACTGGGAAAAAACCATTTGCCCCGAACCCTTTAAACTTCTTTGGGGTTGGGAGGGGGTGCTTGATTGACGAACCCCCATTTTTTTTGGGGTCACTCCGTCCCAAAGGTTTAAGGTTTACAAGGGGCCCGAACATTGAAAACCCCTATCCGATCAATAAAAATTTAGAACCACTTGACCCCGAATGTTGGGAAACTTCATTGGAGATTGGTCATGAAGAGTAGTTGGGCCCAGGTTTTTTTTGGGGGCACTCCGTCAAAGGTCAATTGGCCCCAGGGGCCGAACATTTGGGAAAAAATTTCCCCGGGCAGTAACCTTAGGGTTCACTCGACCCAGAATTTGAAACTTCTTTGGATGATTGTTTATGCAGAAAAAATGGCCCCCATTGTTTTTGGGGTCACTCCGTTAAAGGTCAAGGTCACAGGGGCTTGAACATTGATAACCATTACCGATCAATAACTTCAGAACCTCCTGATCCAGAATGTTGAAACTTCATAGGATGATTGAACATGCAGAGTAGATGACACCTATCGATTTTGGGGTCACTCTGTTAAAGGTCAAGGTCACAGGAGCCTGAACATAGAAAACAATTTCCTATCAATAACTTGAGAACCACTTGACCCAGAATGTTGAAACTTCATAGGATGTTTGAACATGCAGAGTAGATGACTCCTTTTGATTTTGGGGTCAGTCTATCAAAGGTCAAGGTCACAGGGGCCTGGTCATGTAAAATCATTTCTGGAAAAAACTTGAGAACCCCTTGACCTAGAATGTTGAAACTTAATAGGATGACTGGACATGCAGAGTAGATGACCCCTATTTATTTTGAGGTCACTTTATCAAAGGTCAAGGTCACAGGAGCCTGAACAGTGACTTGAGAACCACAAGGCCAATACTGTTGAAATTTAGCGGGATGACTGGACATGCGAAATAGATGATCCCTATTGCAGCCAACCATCAGTGTCTCTTTGACTTTCGCTCCTGACCCCTATTGACTTCTTGCCTATAGGACTTTGCATTGGGGGAGACATGTGCTTTTTTACAAAAGCAATTTCTAGTTCTGCAACAGTTCTTTTTGATATGAAAACCGCCTTGAAAAAGTCTGAAACAAACCCTGAAATATTCAAGTCCAAATATAACGAAATCAAGTCGACTTGCAAAGATCATTTTCCAATTTATACAGATGGTTCAAAGGATGATTCAAAGGTTGGATGTGCCGCCGCTAGCGCCTACATCAGTCAAAATTACGTTTGCCAAATAACGCTTCACTTTTTTCAGCCGAGGCAAAAGCTATTGATTTGGCCCTGAATTTTATTTCAGAATATAATGAAGAAAAGTTTATCATCTTTTCCGACTCACTTTCATATTACAATCAATTCACAACCGAAATACGGAAAATCCTTTCATTCAAAATATTCTTCTCAAGATTCATGAACTATCTTTTAGGAAGTCCATCATATTCTGTTGGATTCCTAGCCATGTTGGTATTTATGGAAATGAGGATTCTGATTCCGCAGCAAAGAAATCACTTTCATTACAACAATCTAAATTGAAATTACCATAATACTGATTTTAGGCCAAATATCAACAAATACATTTTAACTAAATGGCAGTCTTCATGGAACAATGCTTCGTTCAATAAACTTCGTGAAATTAAACCTACTTAAATTAGGTGAATGGCACCAAGGAAACAGATCTGTTTGCAGGGAGGAAGTTGTCGAATTGGTCATACTCGGTTGACACATTCGTATCTTTTGAACAATGAAAATCAACCTGAATGTGTACCATGTCAAACAACGCTAACTGTTAAACATGTTTTAATCGACTGTGTAGACTTCGGTCCAAAGCGCAATTGATACTATAATGCTGAATCGTTGAAAGAGTTGTTTGAGCAAATTCCTGCTGATTAAATTTTACAATTTTTGAAACAAGTAGGCTTATATCATAAAATCTGAACCTTACTTGATTTTATTCACAACTTTTACACTTTTTTGTTTGCAAATGCTTTTTACACTATATATGTATATACATTCTTACTTTTATAGTTTTATATATGCTTTGCAATTAACGTAATCCATTTAACTTTTTCTCGGCGATATATGACCTTTTTGTGTCGATTCGCCGTAAAACCTAACTCATTTATTCATTCCAGCCCAGTTTGTTTCATTTCAGTAAAAGCTATATAAAGCTACAAAATATATTTTTGTAATGGGAAAATGTAAGATATATATGCGACATTGGAAATGCCTCGCCACCAAAGGATCGATCCCCTATAGGTTGAAAGACATTCAGTCGCACATGACGCACATGCGAGTAGTGTGAACTGCACGATCTTGTTAAGCCAGTTCATGTAAAGGGGTGCACACGAGAGACTTAAACCTGTCCGTGTCACTTATATACCCGCAGGTAGTTAACCTAAACAGTGTTACGGTGTGTTGTATCATTGTAGCTGTAGAAAACGAAGATTTTCTTGTAATCAGTCATGGTTTCTATTCTTTGTTGGAGGTTTACATTTAAAGTCATAAGGCGACTATCCGGCTTCAATGGCAGGGGAAGATCCTAGGTGTCCCTCTGTACATTATTTCAGGAACGAGCGGGCATTTTGATACTTTTCATTATACCCCCACAAAACGAAGTTTGGTGTGTGTGGGGGGGGGGGGGGGGGGGAGCTATATAGGAGTGAGCTTGGCGGTTGGTCGGTCCGTTGGTTTTCATGGTTTCCGGATGATAACTCGTGAAAAGCTTGAGAGATTTAAATAATGTTTGGTACACAGGTATAACATCAGAAAATACAGGTCAAGTTCGAATTTGGGGTCAGTAGGTCACAGTGACCCTGAACAGTTAAACGGTTTCCGGATGATAACTTGAGAACGCTTGGGCCTAGGATCATACATTTTGGTACACAGATGTAACATCATGAAATTTAGGTCAAGTTCGACTTTGAGGTCAAAGGTCAAGGTCCAGTGACCGGAACGTTAAAGGGTTTCCCCGGAGGTAACTTGAGAACCTTTGGGGCCTAGGATCAAAATTTTTCGGTACACAGGGTAACTTTAAAAAAAAGCGGGTCAAGTTCGATTTTGAGGTAAAAAGGTCAAGGGCACGGACCGGAACAGTTAAATGGTTTCGGTTATACTTGAGCGCTTGGGCTGGGATCTGAAAATTGATGGGGAGGTTATTTATGCCCAGCAGATGCCCCCAATGATTTTAATCGGCCACAGGCCCTTAAACATTTAAACAGTTTTCGGACAAAACTTAAAACGTTTGGGACTGGGATCAAGAAATTTACGGGGATTGGTATGTCGCATAGACCGTATTGATTTTATTTCCAAAAGGGTTTCTTTTAAAAAATTTTACGGACAATAATTGAGAACCCTTGGCCCGAGGTCATGAAATTTATAGGGAGGGATCATGATAGCAGATACCTCTTTTGATTTGAGGGTCAGAGGTAAAAAGGGTTCTAGCAAGTTCGGTTTTGAATTAGCTTAGTTCTGTGCAAGGCCTATTGTGGGGGTATAATTCGTCATACTGGACAAGCTAGTTTTATTTTAGTTTCTTAGAATTGTCGGTTTAGTCCATTTCCTGCCATTACCCCCCTTCTCCCCCACCGCACAATAAACCCATTCATCCCCTATTAAAAAAGATGAAAAAATATATTTTTAAAAAATTTGTCTTGTTTGTGTCTTAGTTTTTTTCAAAACCACCCGTTCCCATCCAACCAACCCCCGAAAAAACAAAACGCCATTCCCAATGGACTTGGGAAATATTTCTGTTCAAAAAAAACTGGCTTTTCAAAAAATTTCATGATATTTCTTCTGGTGACTGTTAAAGCAAGGGTGGAACTCATTTGAGCGATCCGGGCACCAAGGCCCCTCTTGTTTTTATACGTTCAGCACTAATTATTAAAAAATTTAATTTTGTACACCAAAAACTTTAAAATTCTTCCCCCTCAAAAAAGTAACAAACTTATGAGTAAAACTTCCTCGGGTTTAAAGCCACCAATTATTTTATTATTGTGATTACAAAAATGACGTAGAAAAAAATAAAAAAATATACAAAGAATTGTTTTATTGTTATAGTGTCAAATAGGAAGCGCGAATTTACCCTGGTGTTCGACATATAAAGGGGGGAAAATTTTGCGACATTTAACTTTAAAGGTGGGCATTTAGGGAGTGATTTTGCGACATTTAGGGGTGGTGCAAATTTTTAAACGCAACCTTTCGACATTTAACGGTGGTTGCGACTTTTGCGTTGTTGCGCTTTAACGGGGCCCAACAAGATTTAAAACAATCCCCGTTGATCAACAATTGGATTAGCGTTCGATACGTTTCCTGTTTTGAAATACGGTTTCCGAAAAGTAAATATTTTGCCATGCAATGAATGCAGTTTTTGTGAATTTTTTCACCGACTGAACTGAAAAAAAAAACACTGGTTTATATAATGTCCATCATCCCCTTTTAATTTCCATACTCCTATTCGTAGAAATAAAAAAATGGTCATTTTCTCTTTGTTTATTCAAAAAAGCAAAATTTTTCAGTAAAACGGGGCCAATCACATTTTCACGACTCGCTGATCATGACTATCGTAAATATTTGCCCCTCGAGTATCGATACAAATTGTTTAATAAAATACTCCACACACCCTACCCTTAGCCATAGGGAGAGCGTTGTCTAGGATCTTTTGGGTCTTTAGTTCGATCCCCGGGCGGGGCGTATTTTTCTCCGTGAGATTTGATAAAAAAGGTCTGAAATCATTCCTCCCCCCCACTGATCTTTATGTTGGAAAATTTGGAAGTTCTTGCGGAAAACGGGTTTATACGGTAAAAAACCCGGGGAACCGGGTTAGGTTAACTCCCCGCCGTTACATGACTAAAATATTTTGAAAAAGGCTTTTAAACTAAAAACAAAAAAACAACATCCTAAACGTAATGTGTGCTTTGCGTGTATAAAAAAACATGTCACGGATTGTAGGGGTGTGGTGACTTGCTTCAACCTTACAAGAGAATAACCCAAAAAATGTGAAAAAAGTTCCACCACAATTTTGTTTTAAATGAGCCACACACGGTCAATAAAAAATATGCACCACTTCTCCCTTTTGAGCGATCATGCTCCCCAAGTTTAAAGAGAATACACCAAAAAATGGGAAAAATAGTTGGCACACCCCCCAATTTGGCCAACAGACAAAAAGTTGACTGAAAACGACTCCATAATACCCCCTCCCCAACATTTTGTTTGCGGGGAAATAATAAGCAAACTTTTACACCACCCAAAAAAAAAACAAATTTCCCAGGCAATAAGAATAGCAAACAGTATTAAAATTTAAAAAAAAGAAAAAATTTCATACTTCTTTTTGTTTTTTTCCGCACTCTTGCTGCCTTTTCCCGGTGTGAATATTGCTTGGGACAGTATCGGGGTACCATAAAGACTCCGGGTCTTCAGTAAGAAGTTCTTCGTAACGAAGTTACAGCCGGAATTGGGATTTGCGGCAGGTTTTTCTGAAAAGGGGGAAAAAAGCACAACTTTGTCAAGTACCAAAAACATTTTACCAAAAGCAGAGATTGTCCTTTACATCCATTTGGGCACCATCCTCAGTGAGATCTCTCCTATTCATTTTTTCGTCTACCCTTTTACTGTCCCCTTGGGTGAGGGGCCCCTTTTAATGGTAAGGGAACAAATTGCAACCCCCGTGAGCCCTGCCATGTCTGGAAAAATATATCTTTCCCAACGTATCGCAAAGGCGACTAAAGGGGCTTTGTAACTGGAACTTTCTAACTCATTTCCCGCGGAGAGTAGTTTTTCCCATACATTTTTTTTAAAAAATGTTGGGGATTTCCCGGGAAATCACCCTCTTGCAAGGAAAGTTGTCAGTTATTGCGTTTTCACACCATTTTGGGTTTCCACTTAGGCCTGCAACCCTGCCCAGGAAAAGGGTGTTTTAAACTGACCGCCACAAAAGACTGAAATTTTTTTGTATCCGGGCACCGGTATCGGGGAAAGAGCAAAGGGTACCCCAGAATCCCTTGATTACTTGTTTTTCCCAGATATCTCTGCGCTGTCAGACGAATCAAAGAAAAAAAACAAAGAAATGGCTTACAGTAATAACAGATTATGCACGTAGTTGTAGTGACCGTCAAATGAAGGCTTTTACCCCCTGGTTTTGAGGGTAAACAAGGCGTAAAGGTTGTTACGTGACAAACCCGGGTAAGGGGAAGGACACGTAATTCCCTTTTACTACGGGCGTAAACCGGGATAATCATTAAAAAACCGGGGGGAACCCCTTCATTTTAGACAAAATTGGGTAATTTAAAGGGGGGCAGGAACTAGATAATGTCTTGCTGCCTCAGCTGGTTTCGGAAGGTCGTGGTTCTACCCGTGTCCCCCTCGTGAAAAATAATGCACGGGGGGGGCACCCGGGGTTTCCTCCACCCCTTAAAGTGGGGAAAGTCGCCAATATCTATCATGGTCGGTGCGACATAAAACCCCAAAAAAAAAATGTCTTGTCTGTCTTTTTACATTTTTAAAAGGGATCCGCATTATTTTTAAGCAACCTTGATTTTTTAAAAAAAAATGACAATTTTGTTATCAAAAATTTGTCGTCGTTTGCCCCCGGGTTTTATTATCTAGTCGTATACTTCGTCCCGACAAATCTATTAGTGTATATTTTTATGACTTTTTTTCCTTTTTTAAACCCGCCAAATTGAATTTTTTAGACCCACTAATTTTCCGATAGAATTAACCTTAATCAGGTTACTTAGGTACATTTACCGCCACGGCCGTGACGGTAAGGTACGTATATTTTTTTCAAAATTTGAGGCCATATGTATTTATTTTTTATAACCGTCGGTCCTGGGAGGCGTCCGCTTCGAGTGGGGAGGTCGTGGGCGATTCCCCCGCGCCATACCAAAAACGTAAAAAATGTACTAGCAGATTCCCCCGCTTTGGGGCTCAGCATTTGAGGATAGTGAGGACTGGTCAGCTCGGTGTCAGTATAAAGTACTGGGTGGGATATCATGCCACGTGTTTACGGCGTGTATTCCCGTGAGGCAGTACTATAAAGTTTTAGGGATTGGGGGGGGGGGGGTCCTGCTACAAGTAGCACCCCGTTTTATTGACTGAAAATTTTTTTAAAAAAAACGTAAAACCCGAACACAAACAAAAACAAATAAATACAACAATTTTGTGTATTTGTGTATGTTCAGTTTTAAGTCTTTTCCGTCACGGTCGAGTAAACTGACGGTAAGTTTTAAAATAATAAAAATAAAGATAGCTCTTTTACTAAATTTGTAAAGGCATAAATTATGTCATTGTATTTACATATGATGTTATGGGGGATCATGAGTCAAAAAAAAACAGTCCACTGATTTAAATTCAAAATTTTATCAAGGGACTGAAAAATGTGAGAATTGGTATTCTTGAGAATGCCATGTATAAACACATTCTGTCCCCGATTCGTCTACAAAATCGTTTTAAAGGGAATGTAGTAGCTGAAAAATAAAGTGACCGAAAATACACAATGGGCAATAATAAAAAAGTTGTAAAAATTAGAAGCTGAAACCTGAAAAAAGTTCTATTGTTATCATTGTTATTTTACAATACTATTAAAATATGGCAAAAAGCTAATTGTGTTTTGTCCCTAATTTATAAATAAATGTAAAAAAAAATTCAGTACACATAAAAAAGACTTGCTTAACTTATAAAGCATAAAATTCTGACAAAATCACATATTATGGACTTGAGGGAGTGAAGTTTTTTTCTAGTAGCTGGCTTAGTCGTGCGCTTTAAAAGTTAATACTTTTGGTGCTCTGACTTCAGACAACTTGTAATACATCTTTTAAATTGAGGGGGGCCCCCACGGCGATGGGTTAAATCCTACTTCAAATGACGTGCCCCCACCGTAGGGTTTGAGTCAGTCGGTGGGTTTTGCCAGGGACCCACAGTGTGAAATAATGCACGGAGGGGGAACGGGGTTTCTTCCCAATCAAAATGGAAAGTTGCCATACCTAAAATTTTTTTGGTGGACGTTAAGCCCCAAAAACAAAAAAAAATTGGTTTTTCTAAGAAAGTTCCGATTATTTTTGTTCACATTATTTCCGGGGCCGTAAAAGGGGAAACTTATAAAAACAAAAATGTAGTTTGAAAAAGGGTTTCAAAAAACTACCCCTTTTTTCAAAAATTTCTCGGGAAAAAAAAAAAAGATTTCCCCTGAGTTTTTAGTTGCTTGTTTTATTTTCAATATTTTGTAACTGACGGGGATTAATTGTAGTTGTTTAAAAATAAAAAAGGAATTTGTGAAAGTGCCTTAAAAATTGATGTCCCAAAATTAGTTTTTTCATTAAAGAGATGTCATGCTTTCAAAATTCCCCAGGAAAATTTTTTAAAATTTTTTTTAATCTGGTACCAACATTTAATCAAACTGCGACAAAATGGAAAAACATTTTTGTTGCATTTTTTTTTTAAACATAGTCGTGTTTTTATTTGGTTTTAGGTTATTTCGCAAAAAGTGATGCATATCAGTTGTTAGCTTTAAAAAATAATGTTTGTGTCAAAAGTTAAAATTTAAAGGGGTCTCGTTAATTTAAATAATTTCTGAAGTCCCAAAGTTTTAGTTTTTTCGAAAAAACGGAAAAAAGGGTTTTTACCCTTTTTAAAATTTGCGGGGGTTGTGTGTGTGACGGGTGGGGTGGGGTTTTACTTGGAGCCAAAAATCTTTTTTGCCTTCCACGAAGTAAGCAAAAGATAATTTCTTTTTCTTTTCTCAAAATATCTTTTTGTTATCTTTGCTTTTCGAAGCTGCAAGGTGATATTGCGTACATTCTGAATTTGGGAAAAAGCAATTCGATTTTAAAGTTAAATAAGAACAATTTGACAGTTCCTTTTTTGAGTACAGTAATATACTTCTTGAGCAGAAGGTAAAAATTGCTTTAATTTATTTTATATAAACAAATTTAAAATTGATACATTAAGTAAATGGTCCCCAAGGAGAAAAGTCAGCCAAAACCCTTTATGTTACGGAAAAAAATGAACAACTGTTACACCTTGGACTCTTTTTGGGTTTTGGGGTGGACGAGGGTTCCATTACCATTAATATATAATCATCATCAACAAAGGAATGCAATTGTTTCATGATTTTATTAAAATTTTAGTGGATTTTAGTAAAACTTTTCCCTTTTTATGTTACATTTAAATCTTTAAAAAAAATTCCAAAAATTGTAAAATTAATGTCATTTTGAATTTCTATATAATATTTAACAAAAATTTTATAAAACCAAAAATTTAAAGCCAAACTCATTTTTGCTTTGCCCCCCCCCTCTTGCTTTTTTTGTACCCGGTTTTATAAAAAATTGTGAGCAAAAAAAATAAAATTACTGCAGATTTCGGTTAACCTGAAAAGTTATTTAAAAGAAATTGAATGAAGCGGTAAAATAAACGTTATTAGCCCCAAAAAGAAATTATCATTTTAATTTCACAGAAGGGCCCCCAATTTAAGCTTTTATATATAATGTTTAAAAAATTTGACTTAAAAAGAAGTTTCGGTAAAACCCGTAATGACCGAAAGGCAAAAGAAAGCAAAAGTACTATAAATGAAGATTTGTTCAGAAACAAATCTTTTTATGTAATTTTAACAGTTAGAACAGTATCAAAACGAGAAAAGATAATCATCATAATATTTTTTTTAAAAGGTTAGAAAATTTTTCACTCTAATCAGATAGAATTGTAACACGTTTGGTGCTTTTGACTTTAAAATCTCCCACTTTTGCCCCCTTTCCGGCGGGGGGTGAAAATACCGGCTGTTTCCATGCAGAGGGGTACCCCTCCCCCCCAAAAAGAGCCACTGTTTGCCCTGGGTGGCGGCCGTAAGCCCCGAGAGGAGGGGGCCGGATGTTGAGATGCCCCATAGCCTCCCCGGGGGATGAGCGTGCTTGTTTTCATGTTCGCGTCCCTTTCGGGTGTGGTTTTAATACCTCTTTTTCCCCCTAATTCGGTTTTTAGACGTTTTGGCGGCGTATTGGCCCCATACGATCAATCGGTAGCATAGCCCCAGGGAAAACTCACTTTAAACGCTTTCTCTTAATATTTTTCCGTTAAACTGCATCTTTTTGTTTTTTTTTCTACATTTACAATTTTTTTTTTTTGTCAAACTGCGTACACTATCGAATGTTTTTCCTTCTCAGTATTTCTACGGCGTTCAGCAAATTTTTATAGTTACACAAATTCATTGAAAAACTTTTTTGCAATATACATTTTAATTTTTATTTTTCCCAGAAGGGGGGGGCTTAGGGGGCAATTGGTTTTTGGGAAAGAGCAAAACCCTCGAAAACCCCCTTTTTGATTTTGCAGACAGCTGGTATGTAAAAAATTGAAAAAAACGGGGGGTTTCACCAGTACCCCAAAATGTAGAGTGGGTATTTTGTTCTATTTCCCTTGGTGGGCTCGGGGGGGGGGCTGCGGGATAATCAAATTCATTTAAATAGGGAAAATATAAAAAAAAATAAACGACCGCATACGGAAACAACTCTGAGGGCAAGGAAGGTGAAAATTTTTCTCCCCGACCTTTTGGTACAAACATTGTTTCCCCCTAGATTTCTACTGATCAGCCACGAAAAACATTCAAAATGGAAAGTACCCTTCTTTTTGGGGTTTGGAAAACACTCCAAGTGTCGCGGTGCTCCAAAATGGGTAAAAAAGTTTGCGTACGGGAGCCTGTTTGTGGGGGTTGAAAAAAAGCCACGCACAGAATCTTCTTAGCATACTCGTTTTTTATCCCCCTTTAAAGTGAAACCCACACTTCTCTAATTCCTAAAGGGGGTCTTTCGTTTCCTGATCTTGCAGGATATGGGAGAGGGAAAATTTGTGCGAGAATTACGGCGCAAATTCACGGCGCTAGACCATCAAAATAAGAAAATTGGGGCAAAGAAATCCTACAAACACTTTTTTAACATTTGGCATTCCATTCCTCCCTCTGCTTTAAACATGGAACTGCTAAAAAAGTTAAACTTACATTGCCATCCCTTTTTCAATGTATAATTGTTTCAAGTTTGGCCTCAATGAAAAAAACTGAAAAGTGGCACTTTCCCCCAAAAGGCTGCCAGATGGCTATTTCATGAACAACACTTGCAGATATAAATTGCTTGTGGAATTCCCGGGGAGCCGCTTTCCCAGCCAAGTCTGGGCTGCAAAGCCAGAAAGGAAAAGGAATTTCTCCAGTCAAATTCAACGGGATTGGTTTCCTGAAGCTGACAAATTCCCAAAAGCAAATTTCGTATTCCCCTTGACATGACATATTTTTCCCTAACAAAACTAACCACACAAATCAACTCAATGTTTTGTGCGTCTACGCAAATTTTTTCTGGGGCCTGCCCAAATGTCAAAACGAAAAGCCAAAATTTGGGAGCAAACCTTTCAGACCCCCTATTCAAAATCAGTCTACCCAAAACGTCCCCACTGTACAAAATTACCAAAAGTACTAAATTTTTTGCAGCGTCAAGCAAAATGATTTTAAAATACTAAAAACGGGGGGTGATCAAACACCCAGCAAAAAATTGATTTTAAATGGGGGTTGGAAAGGGATCAAAGACCCCAAAAAAACCCAAAAACCGGTTCCCTCTTGATTTAAACCCGGGTTTGGGGGGAGGATAGACTCCCCATTATCGGCGCCGCCCTTTACCACAAAGAGGGAAGATCAAAAGTTCCCCCTGAGTAAGCAGCACAAATACTTTAAATTTCCCAGTCGCCAACTTTCGTTTACCTTTCAACAAATATTAGAATTAAAGGAAAGTAAAATTACCCAGTGGAATTCCCGTGGCTTAGAGAAAATTAAAAGAAATTCCCTTCTCGTATCGAAATTAACCCTTCATTTTATGTGTTTTAGTAAACATTTTTAAAGGAAACGGAAAAATAGCTTTCAAAATTTATTCAGTGATAATTTCATTAATACTAACACTGACAGAGCTTTGGGTACTCTATTTTTATTAAAAATGCATGCCCCGCCAGACAAATTTTTTAAAATCAAATATTCATCAGTTAAAATAAACTTTAAATTTGCTCCCAAATTTACTTCTTTCGATTTTATACCCCCCAAGTTTAAACTAAATCTTGAAATCTTGATGTTTTTAAAACAATTCCCACAAATTTTGCTTATGGGAGTTTTTAAGGGTCCCCATGAATTTTGGGGCTTTCTGCAGCAAACAGAGGTAAAATTTTTGAAATTTTTTTTGAAAGAAATCCCTGTGTTTATTAAATGATAATCCAAAAGTTCTTCATCGCAACGGGGACTTTTCTTCGCTTGATTAAAAATTTGTAAACCGAACATCTTTCTTGTTTTGAAGGGAAAAGTACGGAGACTTGCAGGGCAGTGACCATTTTCCAATTTTTATTTCAAATACGTCTAATCTCCCTTCAGACCCCCTTAAAATTTTTCAAATTTAATAAAGCGTTGGGAAAACAATTTCAAACGTTATGAAAAAAATTATTTGCTTTGGAGAATTTTTTCCCAAATTTTTTAGATCCATTGAGGTTTTCGGGTTTTTTGTCCGTATTGCTGAAAAGCCCTTTCCAAAAAACTTCAAGAAATGGAAACATAAAAAAAGTTTTGGGAGATGTGATTGAAAACCCGCGTTCAAAAACGTAAGGGGCCCAAAAAAATTCAAAACGGGCAAAAAACAATCTTCAATATTAAGATTCGGAGAAAAGCTCGCAGAATAAAAAAAAAAAAGAAAAGTCATGGATTCATACTTTTTCAAACTTAATTCTAGGTCATCGTTAAAAAGCCCGGGAAATGATTGTAAAAAAAGGGGGAAAAGGGAAAAAACTTCAATGTTACCCATCTTACAAAAATCAACCAGTCTATTGCATCTCCCAAGGGGGGCATTGCCAATAATTTGGTGAAACGTTTCAAAAAACCTTTCGACAATTATGATAAAGGTTTTCAAAAAAAATCGAAAAAAGAAAAAAACCCTTTAAAATTTTTGATTCAAATAATGATGAAGATTATAAAAAACCTTTTCGCTCACAGAATTGCTTGATTTTTAACAAAGTCAGATACTCACGGGCCCCAACCAAATTCATTCATTTTTTAAAAAACAAAACCCCAAAAAAATCATTAGACCCCTATTTAAAATTTTTATAATTTTACATAAAAAAGGGGCTTTTTTTTCCAGATTCCGGAGAGGAAGTAAGTTTTTTCCAATACCAAAACCCCGGGAAAAATAGCACGAACCCCCGTAATTTTACGATAGCCCTTCTAGTTGTTTATGAAAACGCAGAACGATGACATTTTAGGGTATTTGGTATTGAAACTCAAGGCCCAAAAAAAAACTTTCAAATGGTTTTTTGCAACAGGAGCACCATGCATCTTGTTTGCTGAAAATTTTTTTTCGTAGCATTGTTAAAAAAAAGCATTAGGGCTGTCTTTTTCGATTTGGAAAAAGCTTTTTGACACTACATGGGAAATTGGATTTGAATATTTTTAAAGACTGAGGTTTAAAATCTCTTCCCAAAATTTTTTATCAAATTTTTATTGATCGCAATTTTAAAGTACGGTTGGTTCTACCCTTTTGACTCTTTTTAGCAGAACAGGGGGTTCCACAAAGGGTTTATTTATCTGTCCACTTTTGCACAAATTTTTAATATGGAAAAGTTTTTCACCAGGGCAGATTTTTCATTAATGTTTATGACTTTCTAATTGTTTTCGTTCAAAAAAAAATGCGACATTGAACGCCAATTACAGCAGTGTTTTTAACAAAGTTCAAACTTGGGGCCCTGGGAAAAAGGTTTTTAAATTTTTCCCCTAAAAACCGTGGCCACTTTTGCAATTACGGAAACAACATTGTGACCCTGGCTTTTCTAAATTACAAAATACCCCTTGTTGACGAAGCAAAATTTCTTTGGGGTTATTTTTGATAAAAGCTTTTTTTATACCCACATAAAATACCCGAAAACCAAAAGTTTGAAATCGTTGAATCTTTTTAAAAGGGAATTAAAAAACTGATTGGGACAGATCGCAAGGTTTTTTTTAAGACTGTATAGTCTGAGCTTTTATTCGATTAAGCTAGTTCGGTTGTGTTGTTTATGGGTTTAGCCCGAAAAACGTAATACGATCTGGATACTATTTATCAAGGTCTTGTATTGCTCTGGGCATTTTAAAAAATCGCTGCTGAAGCTTGTATGTGGAAGAAACAACCCTCCCCTTTTTACGGAAGGGAAAAAATTCATTTCAATTGCTTGAGGGTAGGCCAACAAAAAAACCCGCCATAAAATCAATTTAAACCCCAAAAACCACATTCGATGACGAAAACCAAAACAAATAAAAAAATTTTGGATTTTGCATTGATAATTATGAAGAAACAGATTTTTAATTTTTGATGTAAAGATTATTTTTCTGAATACCCAATGGATTTTTAATTCTAAAAGTTCCCTTTTTGATACGAAAAACCCCATTGAAAAAAGGGGAAACTAACCCGAAATAATTTAAATCCCAAAAAAACGAAAACAATCGGCTTACAGAGAAATTTTTCCCATTTAACAGATGGTTCAAAGATGATTAAAGGTTGGGTTGCCGCCCTTACCCTCTCATCAAACAAAATTTCTTTACCCCAAATAACGTACAATTTTTTTTAGCAGAACAAAAGCATTATTTTGGGCCCTTAATTTTTTTTAAATATAATAAGAAAAGTTTATCATCTTTTTCCCACCACTTTTGTATTACAATCATAAAACCCTAAAACAGAAAAACCCCTTATCAAAACATTTTTCCAGGTTCAGAACTATCTTTAAAAATCCATCAATTTTGTTGGATTTGTATGTTGGGATTTATGGAAAAGAAGATGCTGAACTGCAGCAAAAAAATCACTTTCTTTTAAAACAATCTAAATTGAAATTACCCTATTGATTTTTAGGTCAAAAATCAACAAATACATTTTAACTAAATGGCAGGCCTCATGAAAAAATGCTTCGTTTAATAAACTTCGTGAAATTAAACCTACTTTAGGTGAATGGACCAAGGAAATAGATCTGTTGCAGGAGGAAGTTGTTTTTCCGTTGCGAATAGGTAACTCTTTACTCATTCGTATTTTCGAACAATGAAAATCAACCCGAAGTATACCGTCAAAAACCACTTACTATTAAACATTCTTAATCGACGTATAGACTTCGATCACGAACCCTATTAAAAGTTGAATCCTTTAAAAAGCGACGAGCAAATTTCAGCCCACAAAATTTTCAGTTTTTTAAAGAAAAAGGATATATCATAAAAATCTGAACCTTTAAAATTTTTTTTCACCGCTTTTTTCTTTTTAAGTTTGCTTTGAATTTTTTCACTTTTTATGTATTACCTTTTTACTTTAATGGGTTTTTTATGCTTTGCAATTAACGTAATCCCTTTAACTTTTCTCGGCGATATATGCCCCTTTTTTTGTCGTTCGCCGTAAAACCCAAAATCATTCATTCATTCTCCCCCTTTTGGTTTTTTTGTCACCTGCGCCGAAATGCTCAGTTGAGCTTTTTTTTATTGCCCCGTATCCGCGCCCCCCGCTAAACGATTTTTACTGTTAACACCTAGATGTCCAAATTTGGCCCAATCTTAAGGAAACTGGTGAATGTTAACCAAAAAAACTTGGAGAGTTCGATATTGGGTTTATCTGGGGCAAAGTCATCAAGGGGAAAAACTGTTAACATCTAGGTTCCGGGTTTTGGGCCAAATTTTAAAGAAACTTGGGCAAATGTTTCCCTCAATTAAAACTTGAAAAAATTCGATATTGGGGCATCTGGGGTCAAAAAAGGGCACCCAAACAAATCAAAAGGGAAAAGCTTTTTTAAAAACTGTAAGGCCCCCATTTAGATTGTATCTTCTGAAACTTGGGCAAATCTTGATCTGATAATCTTTATCCTTTGAATCTGGGTTGAGGGTCAAAACTAGGTCACCAGGGCAAATCAAAGGAAAACTAGGTAACACTCTAGAGGCCACATTTTTGACCATATCTTAATGAAACTTGGTCAGAATGTTAATCTTGATAATCTTTAGGTCAATAGGTCAGGTAAGCGGTACAGGACCTTCATGGCCCTCTTGTTATATGATAGTTTTGCTTGTGAACATCATGAGTATGTCCTGGCCTCTGGACCTGTGACTTTTCTTATGTAAATGCAAGCAAAATGTCTGGTAAGTATTGCTTTAAGTAAAATAAAGGTGATAACTGTCTAGACATTATACAAGATTCAAGCAGTCTGATATGTAGAGAAAGGGAGAAAAGCTAAATATCAAAGCATGACCAGGCAGATAAAACAGTATGCTTTCAAAGCATGGCTATGCAGATATAACAGGATATTTTAAAAGCATGGTCATATTGATCTTGCAGATAAAACGGGATATTTTCAAAGCATGACCATATCGATCATTCAGATAAAACGGGACATGTTAGAAGCATGGCCCTATTGATCTTGCAGATTAAACGGGACACTTTCAAAGCATGACCGTACTGATATTGCAGATTAATTCGGACACTTTCAAAGCACGGCCATATTGATCTTATAGATAAAACACTTTAAAAGCATTACCGTATTGGTTTTGCTGTTAAAACGGGACACTTTCAGAGCATGGCTATATTGATTTTGCAGATAAAACGGGGTACTTTCAAAGCAATGCCATATTTATATTGCTGATAAAATGTGATACTTTCAAAAAATGACCATATCGATCTTGCAGATAAAATGGGATACTTTCAAAGCAATCTTACAGATACAACAGGATTCATTGTACGCATGGTAATTTTAATCATGCAGATAAAAGATAATTCAGACTTTGATGTAATCTTCTAGCTGGTAATTGAACTTTAAATCATTTTAAAACCATCACATTTTCTACATAGACCATCCTAATTAATGCAAATTAATTACTGATACCCGAATTAAATATACATTTCTGACTTATTATATTTTACACACTCATTTTACGATCTTGGTTTCTTAAGTTTATAAAGGTGTTTAACGATTTATACAGTGTCATTTTAATCAAACTGGAATATGCCACAGGAAAGAGAGTAAAGGTATGAAATATAAGCAGTGCCTTTCAAAACAACCTACAGAGAAAATATAGGGCTATTATGTTGTGTAAACATCAATGTAGCGCCAGTTCGACAAAGACAGTTCCACATACTAATCTTAAATTTAATCATTTGGAATAACGATAGTACATATTATTTGTTAGCACCCGTTTATTATCGACTGTAAGCCACGTACATAAAACATCTTTGGTTCTATACCATTCTAATCTTTTTCTGTGAAGGCAATTTATTTCCGGCTCTCATAGCTTAACAATACTAACACCTTATTAGACAATAAATCTAACAAGATGAGATAAAGAATTTATGGAATTCTTTGACTTATCGAATATGTCACGTTTATCTTTTTGTTTTTTTGGGGGGCGGGGGGGGGGGGGGGTTAACGTCGCTTCGACACATTTTAGGTCATATGGTGACTACGTTTATCTTTGTCGAATGTTTATGTAATGCTTACGTCAGACGTATAATAAAATTGGACATGTTTGATTATAACGGGTTTGACAAAAGAATACTCTTGTCCTTAGCAAATACAATGTAACTAATATATAGTATTTGATTACAACTGGTTTGACAAAAGCATACCCTTGTCCTTAGGAGATACCATGTAACTAATATATAGTTTTTTTTTAATATACACATTGGTTGTTTAGTCATTAAGGTGTGAAATTGGTGGCCTTTTCGGTCCAGTCATATCATTCACGTTCTCATGACCTGATTTGCAATGACCTGTGACACGTGACCAAGTTTGCCGATCTTATTGTTTGATAACGTATCATATGTATAATAGTTATACAAAAGATATATACTAACTGGATAAAAGTGTTCAGTGTTTTCTCTCGGCTGAGTAAAATATCAAAGCGATCACCCTAAATGACACTGTTTTCAGTTTTAAAGGTATGTTTAGGTCAGTATACCGTAGTCCTATCAATAAGACCTGACATAACATATTTTAACATTTTGACGTCTATCGGTTATGTCAGGTCTTATCGGATCGCCATGTATAACATGTAGTGAGAAGCGAACACACTTCATGTCGCCTAATCTTCAAATTATGAACAACATAACCAATCCGAAGTGAAAGAACACTACTTACACCGAAATAATCCTTTTTTCAACTGCACATGGAATAATTATAAAATAAAAGTTACTTTTCATATATTAAATATCGAGTTGTTTCTTTCCACTGTATGTATTGCCGTGTATCTGTATTACGGTGTGCAACATTGCGGTCTATTCGAATGTTGTGTAAACACAGTTTATTTTGAGAATCAATTTTAGACGAAATATTTTCCCTCTGGATCAATTGGCAAATAGTTCACGTGGAAAATTGTTTTCGTCTAAGTCGATTCTAAATATATTATAACCTGCTGAATATGCTTGAAAAATGGCGGAATGTGTATTGAAAACTGTACACAATTGACATATATTGGATATGAGGGCTTTTAAAGGTAAATTTAAACGATATATTACTAGAATATGATAAATAACGGTAGGCTGGACTGTCTAAATCTGCGTATATCGTATATTTTTCATGTGAGAAAATGCTACATTCTACTGATTAGGGCCCTTTTAGACGTTACAATGCAGATTGAAAATAAAATGTAAAATAATAAAATAATGAATGTTGAAGGTAAAATGAGCATGTACACGTCTAATATTTTGGACTAAGTATACCGGTATTTAGCAAGTATATTGGTATAAATCAGTATGTGTTATAGATATATATTAAATATGCAATTAAAGTACACATTTTCATAGATTTACAGAAAAAGCTGTGTACGGGCGTTTAACTAGCATTTACTGCATGTTACATTTTCAGGCACAATCGATTTAAGCAACTTTCTCTTTTGTGTTGTAAACTACAGCCATTTTCATGCAAGATGTTTCTCTCGTTTGTTCAGCTTTAGAAAGGAACCACTTATTATAAGATGAGTCTAATCCTAGATACAGCATTCTCGAAGTAATCTGAAAGATATGGCCGAAACGAAAATAAATATCCCTTGTTTAGCTTTGAATTGTGTTGTTTACATCAGCTGTTTCAGCCACGTGATTATAGCTTACATATGTTTATGAAGATACTTGTGTCATGTTACAGATCCTCAGTGAAAGTAAACACACATTCCTGAACACAGATGACATACAATATAGGCACATTCAATTCAATGTACATTTAACATGTTAATGAGATTATGTACCAACACAGCCGTTTAGGTTTATGATTAAAAAAAAGATATTTTGCCTGACTAAGCATTGTTTAATGATCGCACTTTATATTATGAATTTAGAATACTTTAATGAAGATGGACACTGATAGAAATAGAGACATATTGTTTAGACTCTAAAATGAAAGAAAGTTATTTTGTTATTGATTTTGTAATATTTTATTCAATTTATTTCTGTCATAAGAAACATACATCATTGTTATAAAAGATAAAAGGTAAGGATATATTTCTCGGAAGCACAGAGCCACGCATAATTATAAAAATATACAAAAATAGTTTTAATTTATCTAATCAACGATTGCAATGCCAGTCGCTCAATTCTTCAAATCATTAAGTACGTCGGTAGTAGGTATCTTAAATTTTTAAGTTTTACATCTTGGCGAACCCTTGCCTTTTGTCTGAATATCTTGTTAGACAGTTATATACATATTAAAGATAATTTATTTCAAATTCCTTATTTAGTTTGCCTTGGTTACGTTTAAAATCATATGGGCAAGAGTGACAAATTTACTTCATTTAGTTTAAAACAATTTCGTTTTTAAGATAAAGCTGAAATCACATTATTCTTCGTATGTACTGTTGTGATTTATTAAATGTGTTCCTTTTGGTATAAGGACTTCGGACACTATCGTATGCTTCTAGCCTACATTTTAAATGCAAATTTCTCATTAAGTATTTGAACAATACCCAACTCGTTTCAAGTCAATGATAAACCAATGTATTAATTAATTTATTACAGCAGAAACTGATTTGTATCTGTTCCTATCAAGATGTTTTTCTTATTTTATGTGGGCCAGGATATATTTTCTTGAAAAAAAAATGTTTAATTGCCGTAAAAATATGTCATCACTTTACGGAAGTTTTAAATATATGAATTCCAGTCGAAAAAGGTGACAAAATTTGTTTATTTAAGGAAAACATCACATTTTAAGATTAAAATCCTATAAATAAATAAAAAAGATAACGATATTTTTGCAAACAACCTGTACTTGATTTATCTATACACTGTTCGTAATGTAAAGTTATTGATGCATTACATGTGTGAATAGGATACATGTATAAGTGACCGGTCAGTTTTATTACAGTGGTTCAGGTAGTTATTTAAGTACATGTACATGTCTGTATAGCTCTGTTATAAGTGATGGCAGATATTTGTGTGCTGTATAACATTAATACTAAGAAAAGGCAGTAATCGTATCAAGGCCGTAGGGTGGGTTTGCATGGGATAAGTACCAGTGGCACAGATAATATTTGAGCCGCGCCATGAGAAAACCAACATAGTGCAATTGCGAGTTTCAGGCGGAATTTTTATGCAGAGACCTGCTTCTACTTTAGCCCTGCAGATGACACATTTCGAATATGTTTTGCCCACAAACTCAGCCCTGAATAGACAACATTATCTATAGATGGGTTGTTGTCAGACTTACTCCGATTTAACTTTTTTCCGATCCAGCTTCCTTAGGTAAGCCTCGGAAAGAACTGTCATTTCGGATACATTTTTATTACATGTTTAAGCGAAATGAGCCGTGCCATGAGAAAAACAATATAGTGGCTTTGCGAACAGCATGGATCCAGACCAGCCTGTGTATCTGCGCAGTCCAGTCAGGATCCATGCTGTTCGCTAACGGTTTGTCTAATTCCAATAGACTTTGAAAACGAACAGCATGGATCCTGACCAGACTGCGCAGATGCTCAGGCTGGTCTGGATCCATGCTGGTCGCAAAGCCACTATATTGTTTTTCTCATGGCACGGCTCATTTCGCTTAAACATGTAATAAAAATGTATCCGAAATGACAGTTCTTTCCGAGGCTTGCCTAAGGAAACTGGATCGGAAAAAAGTTAAATCGGAGTAAGTCTGACAACAACCCATCTATAGATAATGTTGTCTATTCAGGGCTGAGTTTGTGGGCAAAACATATTCGAAATGTGTCATCTGCAGGGCTAAAGTAGAAGCAGGTCTCTGCATAAAAATTCCACCTGAAACTCGGCTGGACCGTTTAGTTCGTTTTCGCGTCTAGCCGTATTTGTATATGTCATCTGCATGGAAAGCGACTTGATACATCACTTTCGTGGCATCACACTGAATGTGAAACCATCACCGATATGACCTGCCAAGAGGCTACTGTTCTTGACCTATGCATGCCAGGCATATCAATGCCAAGCGTTATTACTGTTGGATAGACTATAGTCAGGATCAGATTAACTGCTGTGCACATATTGCCTCTTTTTTTGTTGTGTTTAGGCCTAGCCCGCCGCAAAGAACAATCTTCAATTCAGTTTTCACAGAAGGAAGAACATGAAGTAATGAATGCGTGTGACATTTAGTATGTGTCTAAAAGAAATAAATATAAATGCACAGAAGAAGATGAAGAAATAACGAAATGAAAAAAATATAAAAAAATACAAAAAATAATAAAAACAAAATGGAAAACAAATTACATCTTCATCGCTAGTGGCGTGCGCGTTGCGAGGAGGGCATGCAGAAGATTACCTGGTGTGTTGCTAGTATTTGACAGCACATATTTGCCAATCTACTGCAACAAACAACCAGGATAAGCCAATGAAAATTTAACCCAACGAATAATAATGAATTCACAGTACATTTTCTGTTTGCTTCTCTCACTACTATACATGTATAACATGCCTATATGTGCCCTTTCAAACATTTGTATAGTATTTGAGTTACGAACAAATGTAAAAGTATGTGACTATCAAATTATTAAAAATGAATATAAAAAGTATTGGTTACTTTACATTTGGGAACACCCTGTAGTTATATTTTTTGTTTAAAAGTACTGCTCCACCCCTTGCATCAACACAATAGTCACAGAAAATGTGTATAATTAATATCTACATATGCTGGCCAAATATGGTTTTGATGCACGGGGGGAACAATGTTGTTTAAAGCAAAATAGCTTTTATATGTATATAACAGGGTACGTAATTCTATTTAGAGCAAAAATTACCATTTTATGAAACAAATATTGAAAAATTTGACTTAAAGAAATAATCTCAAATATGTATTTTGATGGTATATGTAATTAAATACTTATTTCTCAGTGGTTTATTTTTCACTCTTGGGGTAGGCAAATTCATATAGAAAGTGTCCAAAGTCCTTTGGTATAGATGAAGCTTAACTGATACAAGATATTTTAAACCTGTATTCCATTCATATATAATTGGCAGTGGTAAGAAAATGTTACATCCGACAGATGCTGAACCGCTAATTAAAGGAAAAAGATAAACCAGTATTTGAAAAACTTTGTGCAGCGCTAAAGGCTGAAAACGCTTTACGATATCACATGAAAAGAAACGTGTATTCAGATATAAAAGCTGAATTTTGATTTAATCATACGATAAGTGATATGTGTTGTGAATACTGAGCAACACTTCAATGTTCAAATAGCTTGTTTTATTTACTGATTGCGCATTAAAGTGCATACGTAAACGCAAATGAAATGTCTAGTTTACATGCATCTTTAAAGTCCTTTAGATTGAATGCCAACATTAAATCAAATCATCACAAGGAAAGATATGCCCTAAAATGTTCATAGAAATTTTGTTATTAAATTTTGAGTCTGTTTTTATTATGCTTGGATGGGTTTTATGCATCCCAGGGTTCTTTTTATTGACTGTATTGTGCATACAAAAAACGAAGCAACACAAAACCACAACAAAATCTTTATAGAAAGAACAGAAATAATATTGTTTTAGTTACAGTATGTAAATTGATTCTCGGGGTTTTTTTTGGGGTTTTTTTTTGGTTATGATTATCGTAATTAATATCGTTATCATCACACCATTTTCTTAAACCTCTGCTTACATGTTTGCTTATTAATAATAGAAATTTCTTTTATTATCCTGTTACCGAAAAAGATAAATTAGTTCTTTAAAATGTACAGAGACATGCTTTCCAGAATGTTTTTTTCTGTTAAAAAGGTTTGTCATACTGGGAACGCGTAGTAGAATTAATGTTTCGTAAAAACGTCACATTATTTTGTAATTACGAAATGTGCATTGTAAAAAAACGTAGTATCATTTTAATTTCGTATTTAGGCAATAATATAACGTTTGTACGAAATAATTATATGTAATTACGAAATACATTTCGTATTAAAGAAGATTTACAAAACGCTTTTACGAAATAATATTACCTTTTTACGAAATAGTATTTCGTCATACGTTTTTCACGAAATAATATATGTTTTTACGATATAATATAACGTGTTAAAATCTACGAAATACATTTCTTGACTACAAAATAAGATTAAGTTTTTACGAAATAATATTACGTTTTTACGATATAATTTAACGTTATTACGAAATACATTTCGCGATTACAAAATAAGATTTTTAGAATTCCATTTCGTAATTACGAAAAAGTAATTACGTATTTACGAAATAATACTACGTATTTACGATATGATTACATATGTTTGTACGAAAAACATTTCGTTATTACGAAACAATATTACGCTTTTACAAAATAATCTGACGTTTGTACGAAATAATTTTAAGTTTTTACGAAACTTTATTACGCTTTTAACAAATACATTCGTAAAAACGAAATATTATTACGTCATAGCGAAATGAAAAACAATATTGTGGATAAAAATAAATCTGTCTCATGTCACTTTATGTTGAAATGTGGAAATGAATAAGAGTTTCACGTTCTCTGTACAAGAGCATCATATCGGCCATAACTTGAATTAGTAAAACCACGTACATGAATATCACAAAAACCGACGTCAATTTCAAATAGAACAGTCAATAAATGGATTTATCTTCCAGTACATAAGGGGTTTCATATAAAACCACACTAAAACTCTTGCAACATCAACAGTTTTGATTTTAGTGTATCGGAAGTTTACTCAGTCAGTTTTAAAACAGGCCTGACAGGTTTCTTTCCCCGCAGACGTAAACTGGGAGACACTTTTTTCACCGCAGACGTAGACAGGAAGACACTCTTTACCCGCAGACGCAGATCGTAGACTGGAAGACACGAGTCTGCAAAAACCTATGAAGTTACATTCAAGACAGCAGGTAGACAGGTATGTATATCTTTTTTTTCTGGTGTTTCACGCAAACATTTATGCTATAGAATGCCAGTAATACAGCATATTGTCCACAGTATAATCCACAGTAACAGACACAATACGTCTTAGACTTCAGAATTCCAGATGCAATATCTCACAAATGTGCCATGATATTTTTGAGGATTTTTTCTGTTTCATTTCTTTACATACTACTTATTCCACACCAAAAAGTTTAAGTCCCCAAAAGTTAAAATGTCCAGCCTGAAAGGAATGGCTGATTGCAAGTTTCTTTTTCCCTACAAAAACAAGATTGATTGCCTTGGAGCTATTGTGACATTTCTTATGCAACTCGTTCTCCTTTGGTTGGGGTAAAAATGTCTAAATTTGTACGGGATTTGGTATAGAATGTATGTTTGTCATGAACAAGGAACTAAAGCAAATTATAACTTAGATTTTATGACGAATTAAACGTAACATTTTGATTTTCTAACCACGTAATTATGCATAACATCTTTATGAATAGCTGCTTTATCTGTTTTTACCATAAAATTTAAATCCTTCTGTATCCTTAAAACAACAAGAAAACATTTTTTTCACAATGAACAGTTTACTCTGAAGGAAGGGAAAGTTTGCAAACTGCACAATATCGCCTGTATTTTCACAACGTATAAATTTGTCAATAATCACGTTAAGCAGAAACAAAGTATCAGCAGATTAAGTAATTTCTTATTTGAGGCAAAAGTGTGTGAAGACGAGACGCTTGAAGACACCAATGTGACTGCTGAAATACTTACACACACAAAACAACAACAGGTCTAGAAAGATACATTAATCTTGAGTTATTTGCTTCAGTTATTCACTTTTACAGTAATGTCTTTACCGGCCAAGAATATTTGACAGAACGAGGTCAAGTGTACGGCATGTAATCATTGTGTGATAAATCAATTTACGGAGAACAAACATTTCAACAAATCTACAGCTCTTGTTTAGCAAACATTAATTAAATGCCCCGATCTTGATTGGAAGCAGCACGTTAATGCTTCAATAACGCCAAAGATATTACAGACATCTTAAGACTAACAATTTGGAATAACATCACAGGCTGTTTTATTACGTATTTTTTTATTAGCGCTCGCATATTACTACAGAGAAAGCGCCGACGCAAACCATATTTTATTCTTTACAATTGAATCGTGTTTTTTTTTCTGAGAAAGCTATTTATTATTTAACAAGCGCCATTACCAGTAAAAAGCTGAAACGTTTTGGGAACAATTTATCTGATGGCCATTAGATGAGATAAAGAGCTTCCAGAGGTCATTGTGAGATATGTACTTTAAAAAAAAATGTGTATGATATTTGTGTTATCTTTGTCACGGTACGGACTTGGTCACGTTAGGGGAGAAGATGTGTCAGGCAGCCGGTTAGCTCAGTCGGTAGAGTACTCGCCCTGTAAGCGAGGGGTCCCGTGTTCGAGCCCCGGACTGGCTGCACATTTTTCTCACCCTGTGACATCTTTATACTTTGAACATCTAAATTCGATTCTTGTAATTTCAGCAAGCGTGTCTGTTTCATGATGAAGATAAATTTGTGAAGCTTATCAATACACAAAATTGTTGTATTTATTTGTTTGTGTTTGTGTTCAAGTTTAACGTCTTTTTCAACAATTTTTCAGTCATATAAACGATGGTGTCTGCTTGTAGCAGTGAGCACAATGCCCAACTTTATAGTGCTGCCTCACTGGAATATCACGCCGTAGACTCGTGGCATGATAGCCCACCCAGTCACATTATACTGACACCGGGCTGACCAGTCCAAGCACTATCCTCTTAATGCTAAGCGCCAAGCGAGGAAGCTACTAGTACCTTTTTTATGTATTTGGTATGACGCGGCCGGGGATCGAACCCACGACCTCCCGCACTCGAAGCGGACGCTCTACCACTTGGCTACCGAGGCGGTAATATTGTTGTAAGCGATTTTAATGATTAACATGATTAATATATGTAACTTCTGTATTTTTGGTTAAAAACATTTTGAGTATTTTATCACAATAACAATACGAAGAGGGCGCCGCCAAGTGACCAAGTCGGTCAGTTTAAATACTGGCTAACAAATAAAGCTGGTGACTGCAAAGAAAGGTTATTTCGTTCGAGCAAATAAAATAAATTTTATTTAATATTCTTTATGGATCTGATCATTTTTGGAAAACACTGTAATCTCTTTTCTGTGGTTCGGCATTATTTTGCTAATATTCCGATTATTATAATACTTGATGCTTTCATCAGCACGAGATCTCTTAGTTTTAATTGTAAATAGAAGTATTATAATATCATTTTGATATTGATTGGAATTCGGATACTGTGTCTAAGTAAAGTCTTAAAATCCCTTTTAATATTCATCTCCATCACCATTACTCACAAACGTCATAGGTCATCACCATTCAACATCATCGTTCATCTTATAATAAGTTATCAACTTTTATCCAGTCATCATCCATTATCATACTTATTCAACAGATCTGTTCGCAGGGAGGAAGTTGTTCTTTCTTGTTGTCGAATAGGTCAGACACGTTTGACTCATTCTTATCTTCTAAACAGAGAAGATCAACCTGAATATGTATCTTACTATTAAACATGATTTAATGAACGGTATGAACTTCATTCCACAGCGCAGTATATACTATGTTGTTCAATCTTTGAAAGAGCTATTTGAGAAAGTTTCAATCGGCAATATCTTATCCTTCTATAAAGCAGATAGGCATTTTCAACAAAATCTGAACATTAAATTTTTGAGTCACATATTTTGCAATAACAACATCAACAGCATTTATCTGTCATTATCTTAACCATTCATCATCACAATCATTTAATTATTCATAATTGTTGACAAGTTAGCCGGGGACTATTTTGAGGTTATTGTATTTTTATTCTTCATTCTGTTATATCAAAAGTGCTCGCCTCTGGCCAAAAGTTATACTGCATTTTTATTGATTACCAGCAATGTTTTGATAGAGTTGATAGAGCATTTCTTTGGCAGAAACTCATAAATGAAAATATTAGTAGCAAACTAGTTCAAGCAATTAAGTCAATGTATGCCCTGGTAAAATCATGTGTCCGGTATAATTCAGAATATTCCGAATTCTTCGCGTCCGAAATAGGCTTAAAACAGGGAGATCCGAGTTCTCCTCTACTCTTCATGCTATTCGTGAACGATATATCAGATGATATTAATTCTGATCTAGATGATATATTCACTTATAATGAAATAAAGTTTTTCCTTCTGTTATATGCTGATGACCAAGCACTTTTTGCGAAGTCACCAGAAACGCTACAACTCATGCTTACAGATGTTGAAATGTTTTGTAATGCTTGGGGTCTTAAAATAAATACAACGAAAACCAAAGCAATGATATTCGAGAAAGGGCGACATACAACATTTGATTTTTACATATATAATTCAAAAATAGAGATAGTGAATTCATTTAAATACTTGGGAATTACCCTGTTTAAAATGGTTACTGGTTTAGTACCCAAAAAAGTATTGCTGAGCATGCATCATTTGCATTGTACAATTTATTGAAAGTATTCAGAAGTATAGAATTACCTATGCCACAGAAATTTAAGCTATTTGACACCCTAGTTGCATCAGTTTTAAATTTTGGAGCTGAAATATGGGGTTTTCATACTGCAAAAGAGGTAGAATTAATACACACAAAATGTATAAGAAGTATACTTGGCGTTAAGAAGTCAACAAACTTGTCGGCACTGTATGGTGAAACAGGGCGGTTTCCATTTGAAGTACTAAGAAAGATGATAATGCTGCGATATTGGATGAAAATATTAAGCCAAAATAACACTTCACTAGTAAAACAGGCATATTTCTTACTTAGGCAAGATGCGGATTTAAACAGAAATTATAATAACAATAATTGGGGTTATCAGCTTAAACATTTCTTAGATTCTCATGGATTCTCTCAAGTGTGGATTGATCCAGATTTTATAGATATCCAATATGAAATTATTAAGCAAAGAGTTTTTGATACTTATAAACAAAACTGGTATTCTGATATAAATAACTCCGGTAGAATGCGGTCGTATGCATTGTTTAAACATGACTTTGAATTAGAGAAATATTTAAGGGTTGTTCCTAAAGGTAAATATAAAAACGCACTGTGTAAATTTCGAACTTCATCACATAAACTCCGTATTGAAACAGGAAGGTATGAAAACGTATTAAGAGAAGATAGAATATGCACTTTTTGCAATATGAGTAAAGTTGAAAGTGAATATCATTTCCTACTTGTCTGTCCATTTTATAGTGAAATAAGAAGAAAATGTTTAAAACCATATTTTTGTCATTGGCCAAACACTAACAAATTCGAAAGTCTTATCTCTTCAACTTCTAGTAAAATCTTAAATGATTTAGCAAAATTCATTTACCTGGCAATGGAAAGGAGAAACTCCTAATATATTTGATTTACAGTATAGGTATATATAGGGTGTATAAACCCCTGAACACAGGTTTAATTGTTTGATATTAAAGTGAAAATATGATATTATATAAGTTTTGTGATAACATTGTGACAAATTGTTTGACTTATTAGTTTATTATCTCTTCTGAAAATAATTATGTACTCTCTGTGCTCTATATTATATTATGTTTGTATTTGCTATAGGCATTGTATTTACATGCTTTATGCAATAAATTGAAAATTGAATTGAATTGAATTAATGATTTGGCAGTGAAGATGAAAAGTTTAGGATATGGTATTGATACTGGTAATGATGAAAACGTCTGTATTTTACTTTATGCCGATGATATTGTACTACTATCCTAGAATGAAAAAGATTTGCAGCTTATGTTAAATACACTGTATGAATGGACCAATGAAAATTGTATTTATGTTAATCCAAACAAGAGTAATATAATTCCTTTCAGACCACGACATATACCATCTATCAAACATATATTTAAATGTGGTAACGATAGTCTTACAGTTGTAGATAAGTATGTGTATTTAGGCCTTACTTTGGATCAGTTTCTGGACTTCAATATTACTGCTAAATATGTTGCACAATCTGCAAGCAGGCCACTTGGTCTTTTGACTGCAAAGTTTAGAATTCTGGGTGGTATGCCTGTAGATGTGTTTACAAGACTATTTGACTCGAAAGGTGTGGTCCGTCACTGGATATGGAGCAGCTGTTTGGGGAACCCAGTCATTTTCTTGCATTGATTCAGTACAAAATAGAGCAATGTGTTTGTTTCTTGGTGTATCAAAATTGTTTCAGATTACTGGTATAGAGTTTGTAGTATGTCAACAACACGTATAAACCGTAGAATCTTTGATTATTGCTATAACCAAAATGGCAATAAATGCAAAAAAAAATGGTGTTTTAGAATATGTCAAAAATTTAAACTTATTACGTGTGAAGAGTTGTGTAATCGCTCTTTGAGTATGTCTAAGAAATCTGTTTTAGATAGAGTCATTGAGTCTTCCATGCAAGAATTTGTTAATAGGTGGAAAACCGACATAAATGCTCAACATTGCCCGAGCAAAAGAGGTAGAAATAAACTACGTACTTACAAATTGTTTAAATCAAAATATGAAACAGAACAATATTGTAAAGTTATTCTGTCTCGTCCACATAGAGCTGCTTTTGCAAAATTTAGGATAGGTGTTGTGCCAGTACGTATTGAAACTGGAAGATATGAAAGACAAGATATTGATGAAAGGCTTTGTCTATTTTGTAAGGAAAATATTGAGGATGAAAAACATGTCATTATGGAATGTCAATTATATAGTGATTTTAGACAAGAATTATTCAGAAAAGCCAGTTCTATAGAAGCAGAATTTAAGCATTACTCTGATAATGAAAAGATTCTATTCATTTTTACAAATAGAGCTCTTGTTCGTTTTACAGCCAAAACCTGCTTTCTTATTTTAAGGAGAAGAAATGAATTTGTATATAAATAAAGTAGTTATTAAATGTACTAACAATATTCATATTTAAGATAAAACATGTGTTTTAGGTTAATGCATAATGTCAGTGTTAATCACTCATATTCCATGCAAAGTAATTTCCATTTTGAGTAATAAGTGTTTCTTTTTGTTTACAATTTTTATCAATGGTATTCACTATATCTTTTAGCTCGACTTATCGAAGGAAAATGGAGCTAGCACACTTGCCGCGGTGCTGTCATAACCCTCAAGGTTTTTTTGCTGTTTTTTTTAAAGTCAGAAGCATTTAAGGATTAAACTAAAACAGTTATCAATACCAAGATCTACACCAGGGGAAACAATCCCCATGGCTCTGGTTTGAGGTGTGACACATATGCCCCTTTTAAGTTAGAATTTTCTTTAGTCAAAAGTTTTTTTGATAAATTTGAACATCTCTGTTATTATCAAAGCTTGTGACTTGAACCATAAAATAATTATTTACTACCAAGTTCTATGCCAGGAGAAATAATCTGCATAATTCTTGTTTCAATTTTGATAGGGTTACGCTCCCGTTTAACTTTCTTTTTTTTTTTGGTTTAAGTTTCATAAAACTTGAAATGGTCATCTGTTGTCAGTCTACACCAGGAGGGACGATCCCCATAGATCTGATCTTGGATTTTGACAGGGTTGTGCCCCCTTTTTAACTTAGAATGTTCTGATTAAAGTTTTATACAGTGTTTCTTTTGCGGACAAAGCTCTAATTCACTGAGAAAGGTTGAGCGTGCTGTCTTACGAACAGTTCTTGTTGATATTTTTAATAAAACATACATTTTAAAACAGATAGCTTTTTAATAGCTGTATCAATAACACTGACATTATGGTCTTATATGTACCAATGTAGATATTTAGGACAGTCTGTAAACAATTGTTCTATCTCCTTTTCATTATAAATAGACTGTTTTAAACTTTTAAATGGCACTGTCTTAGTAGTTATGTGTTTAATCCCTAGATTTTAGATAGTTAATATAGAATTTTAATTAGTGGTAATACTAGTAAAAGTAAATATGATTATGTTTTAAAAATTTTGTCTGGCTTTTTATAGTAGAAATCAATTTTATCTCAATCTCTTATAATTCATACATGAATGACATTGTACATTGTATTATTGTTTCTATAACCTATGTAGTATATTGATGTACTGTACAGTGAAGAGACTATAATAAATAAATAAGATAAACAGGGCTCGTGTGCCTTTAAGTAATACTGGTATACAGGTTAGGGATTGGGTCTAAAACTGTGTATTACGCAAATCTCACCCATAGACACACTATCCCTGTATAATATCTTTTAGTGTATATATGTTCGAATAGTTGAACCAAGATAAATAAATGTTCAGCGTCATTTAATGTTCGCGAAATGCGCGGGGACGTCAACGTTGTATAATACTGACGACATTTCATTCCTTATATATGTTATTTATGCATTCTAGGAACTTTAACTTCTTGTGTCGTCCTTATTTAACTACGTTAGCGAAATTATGTTAATTACCCATCCTTTATTCTGCATAAAAAATACCTGTTTTGAGACCGGGGATATACAATTTAGCTTTTTTGCGCATGTGTAGCCGTTATTTGGCAAGGCAAGGATATCAGCCTTATGCTGCCCGAATACTTTTAAATTCAGTGCAAAATTGTTATTTTGTCAGGTGACATATGCAGTTAGACTTCACATTCACTGGCAGAAAAATCGCCTCAGTCATTTCTCTCCGTGAATATCTGACCATATTCTATGACACTGGTAAACATGTGTTATTTAGTGAGTTTTTGGCCGTATTTAAATTCTTCAGTCTTTAAAATATTTATAAAACGATCGACTGCGTTAATCATTCAAAAGAAATCAAATATAAAGTAAAATGAACTTGATACCGATAACATAACAACGCAAATGAGCTTGATATGCGATGTGTCAATCATTCGATCAAAGCTTCTGGCGTTTTTTGAAGAAGTACTGATTGTAATGATTCTCAATTTTATGACGTTTACATTTTTCGCTTCTATTCATAGTGCTCAGTATTAAGCAAGTCAAAGGTATTGCGCGTCTTCCTTGTATGAAGCACATACCTTTTTGTTACTGTTCTTGCTTGTAATGCAGTGATTATTCGTACAATATTCCAGTAATTGCATTGCAAGTGCAAAGCTGATATTAAATTTCTAGTCAGAATCATTTTATCACTGTACAAAACTGTCTATGAGAATAATAAATGACTTTGCATAAATATGGCAACGTTAATCCACGTAAACCCACTCTATTATTTGGGAATCAGATAAAAGCAAGCCAGACAAGAATGATTTGAATTTGTCACAGGGGAATTAAACTCAATTGTATTAGTAACGTCTTTGTTAAAAAGCCATCTTTATGAGCGCTATACGAAAATATGTGATCACGTTGGATAACAAATTGCTATAATTGTTGTTATTAAATGCAAATTTATTTAATTTGTATAAGACCCTTCAAGATACAAGAATTTAAGAAATAGATATATATATATATACTGTCATATAAAAGAGATGCCAAGCAAAGGTGGTTTAACCAGAAGCTTCACGGAAGTGTGTGTACATCATATGCATTATAAGCAGAAAAGGTTACATTACTTGGAACCGATATGTTTTAACTGAATATGAACGCAAGTATAGCATAATTTAAAATAGAAATAAATGATAGTAACCATGCTAAAAGAAAAATGCTGCACGTTTTTCGAAAGTATACCTCTGTATACCAAGAATGATACTGAATTTATTTAATCTAAATACCAATTAGATAAAATGCATTTCACATTGTAAAAAGATGTCTTCGACAGTAATATGCAAAAAGCAAACATTAGGTTCGTAATTTAGCAGCTTAAACAGAGAAATGCAACAAATATGAACATAAAATACTTAAATAAATGACAGTTGCGGTTTCGGATATGGAAGGTGATTTCGAATATCGTATCACATTTCTTGCTGAACGTAGTAAAGAGTTCAAAGAAACAAATATTTTTTATCCATTTTCACTCAAGACAACCAAACATGATATACATATTCCCATATATAATTGGTAGCACCACCAAACTTTCGTAACTCCGTGGCATCCTTGCAGAAATAATTCTACTTCCCTTTCTCGGTTATGAATCCACAGCAGCAAGGCGCAAGTGATTTATGACTTTCATGACTTTAGCAACTAACTTTAAAGATACTTCTATTATAACGTGAAATATGTGTATTAGAAAATATACTGTAATTCGAGTAAGGGGAAGGATAGATTTGCATCTTTATATAACAACTGTATCAAAAAGCTATCGCTTTAAATGAGTATTTGTAAAATATGTGTCTCTGGCGTGTTTAATTTATTGATGAAGAGTTCTAGGCTTTACATCTCAGCTAACACAAATTCTAGATGTTAAAATAATATTTTATCTGTATAAATCGGTTTAACTGCATATAAATTTGTGCAAATTTATTGCTTTTCATTTTACGAGTTGACAGTACATTCTAATTTAAATAAACACATAATGTTTTGAGTTATCTTGCAAAATATGATACATTTTTGAGCTGCACTATGAGAAAACCAACATAGTGCATTTGCGACCAGCATGGATCTAGGCCAGCCTGCGCATCCGCGCAGTCTAGTGGTTTAAACATATTTTATTGCATATCAATATACATAATATCTACATCTCAAATACAAAACTTAACAAGATTATATGCAAAAGGGTTGAGTAACAAGTTCTCACAACATTATTACATACCCTCCCCTTAACAACATTCACTTACATGAGATTTGGCTACAAAATGTGTATTGAAAAAGCTATGCAAAATTTTATATAATTGAAGTTAAAAGAAGAGGGAAAGAGGGAATAAAGAATAGTAAGAGAAAGTCAAGTTAGATCAAGTATAACATAATGTTTATATTTCGCTTAAAACTAATATTTTAGTTTTTGCTTTCTAGATTTTTATTGTTGGTCTTGTTGCAAAACTAAATCTAGATAAATTTGGACACAAAAGTCACTGTAGTATTTCAATTCTCAAATCGTTTTGTATCTTTAATAAATTTTTGAACACTTCTGAAAATAGTAATATTATCGTTTACTGATAAAGAAGGGTTTCCAAAAAGTAATGTATCTGTACTTAAAGGATGATAGTCCTTGGTTGACTGGAACATAACTATTCTTTGATTTATAAAGTTAGGACACTGAAAAAGATAGTGCTCACAATCTTCAATATAATATCCACAACTACAACTAAATTCGGTAGCTAAATGATTATTAAAAAGATCAAAACACAAGTTGCTGCATTTGTTTCCGATAATGTCAAAATCTAAAAGATTGTCATTTACATAATTCATTTTATTTTTAATACTCCTAATATTTAAATGGCAAATCGAAAGTGAATTTGACTGCTCCGGGATACTACTGTATTCAGAGCTGTCTGGTCCTGGATTTGTTTCTACATCTCCGGCCATTATCACTAGCATTAATACAACCATACCAAAGTTGACAAAATTAAAATTAAGAAACTTAAATGCTAAGAGGCATATTTCAAATGACCTTAGTACACAGTAAACAAGAAAATGGCCAATGTTCATTCGGTAATATTTAAAATATTGCTTCACTTGTGTCCTGTGGGTTTTATTATAAAATAGTCCAATGGACACCCTGTATGATACTATGTCATTACCCATTAGGTTAGAAAATTCATTAAATCAATACTGTAGCTTAGGGTGCATTGGCTATGCAACAAATTTAAATCGCGGAATGCGCAAAAAGCTAACTCTGACGTATACTGTTGTACTATAATGCTAGAATAACTAATATGAGTGATAAGAGAAAGGATAGACAGAAGAAGAAATAACATCTTATTGAAGTAATAATAATAAATTGAGATATTATGGTTTGTAGACAATGAACTGCTTTAATTAAAACAGAAATAGTGAAATCGCTGACTTAAAAATAACATTCTTAACACATGTGACAATAATATAAAACTTATCATGTCAATTTTGTATATTGTGAACAAATGATATATGTTGATGTAATGCATATATTAGATATTACATAAGGAAAATCAGAAAAATTGAAATAACTGTAGCAGATATCACAAAAGACGTTACTTGAAGAAATCCAAATAAAGTAAACTGCTTATAATTAAAATTGCGATAAACGTTACTTGAAGAACATCCGAACAGAGTAAACTAACTGTAGTAGATATCACATTAGACGTTACTTGAAAACAATCAAATAGAATAACACTAACTGTAGTAGATATCACATTACACGTTACTTGAAAAAAAAAGTTTTAATTCAAACAAAATAAACTAACTGTAGTAGATATTACATTAGACGTTACTTGAAGAAAATTCAAACAAAATAAACTAACTATAGGAGATGTCACATTAGACATTACTTGAGAAAAAATCCAAACAAAGTAAACCACGAAGTTTTACTACTACTACGAAATCTAACACATATCAAAAACATGTGAAAAGATTAAATCAACGCATATAATAATAATAATAATAATAATACTTATAATAATAATAAAAAACCCTGATCT
The DNA here is from genome assembly GCF_021730395.1 of Mercenaria mercenaria. Lineage (NCBI taxonomy): Eukaryota > Metazoa > Mollusca > Bivalvia > Venerida > Veneridae > Mercenaria > Mercenaria mercenaria. Next base: position 25,761,862 of record NC_069371.1, on the reverse strand, counting down.
ATGAAAACATGTGAAAGTATATAGATTTCACACAATAATCTACATTACGAAGGTAATATGTTACCTTTCATGTCCACATGTAGTTTTGCCGAATGTATCATACTAATTTTCATTTGTATTTAAAACAAAAAAAGCAAATACTGTGACCTGTCACAGCATTAATACATAAATACGTTTTTGACTTTATATGATATCTAACCGACAAAATAAGAAACAGAAAAAGAAACGCCAAAAAAATAATTCGTATATATACACATATTTACACAACTTGTTTGATTACTACCAACTCAGAGATAAAACTCTTGAGTTTCTTTTTCTCTGAGTTTTTATCCAGTAGAACAAGTTAAACCGTATTACTCAATTACATTGATTTGTCTATAGCGTTGTTCTATACTTAGATATTCTTGAAAATATATGCTAAAGAAAGACATGTTACTAGTGAACTTTAATTAAAATTCACGACATAATGAAATAGGTTTCGTTTTGACTTTGAAACCAAACAAAGCATACTTATAGAGCTTTTGGCCGCAATACGTAACGACAGTGAAATACGTTTTTAACTGACACTTGAAACTTATTAAATTAAAGAAACAAAATGAACAGTACTAGACACGATGTTAAAGAAGTACACATAAATAAATAATAAAAATAACAAGATATAGTGACATGTCTTTGTTTGTAATGGCCTGGTATCTACGGCGCATTTGCATAGAATTTCCGCATTTACAAATTTATGTAATAAACAAAATAATAAAAAAAATTCACATATGAGCTTAAACTCATTTGCCGCGTATTTTATTCATACAAGTAAATATACGAGTCATATGTATTCACGTGATTACTAACTCAGGTAAGACGATTTTGGAGCTTTCATTGGCTACCTGTAAGATATTATTGACGAGGTTTTACTACAACTACGTAAACACGCGCATATCAAAAATAATCAATGCAGTCGTGTGAAATTATTATCTATATCTCCGTGTAGTGACGCATATAAAATGATCTATGAAATCTACGACGTATTTGCATAGAATCTCAAGCACAGTGCCGCATTTACAAATTTATGTTAATACAAAATAATAATAAGTTTAAACTTAATAACTTTAACCTCATTCGCCGCGTGTTTTATTCATACAGGTAAGTAATCGAGTCATGTGATCATGTGACGGCTAACTCAGGTAATACTATTTTCGAGATTTGATTGGCTACCTGAAATATATTTCCCACGAAGTTTTACTACTGTACTATTAAATCTAGCGCATATCAAAAATATGTGAAAAGATTATAGTAACGCATACATAATAACATAAAGAAAAAATAAAAAATAAAGATCTGTGAAAACATGTGAAAGTATATAGATTTCACACAATAATCTACATGAAGGTAATATATATTACTTTTCATGTCTACATGTGGTTTTGCCGAATGCATCATACTAATTTTCTTTTGTATTTTAAAAGAAAAGCAAATACTACGGCCTGTCACAGCATTAATAAATAAAATTAATGTTTGTTAAAACATGGTAATATGTTCAAGACCGACTGATCATTAATACAACCTGGAAATTACGTTGAGCATTCTAAACAACATCAATACAAAAGTATTTCAAAACATGGAAATATGTTTTGAACCCTATGGAAACTATGTACGCATTAAATACGTCTTAACTGCGTTAAGAAAACAATTACGTGAGTTTTATCGTCACGGTCTTTCACTAGCATCCTCCCATCATAAGTCCATGCTGATTTAAGGCAGTTTGTCTTCACCATCTGTCTGGCCGCCTTTATAATGTTTGCACGCCTCTTGGTCAGATCTTCGTTAATGTAGACATTTCTAAATGGATGACTATTTCTTAACTTTTTCCTACTTTGGAGAAATTGTCTGCGGTAACGGTAACTGGAAAATTTTACCAGAATATCCCTTCTCCCATCGCTTTTTTTACCGACTCGATGTGATCTGTCAATGTCTTCAATATCGAGCTCAACAGCCATTTCTTTTATCTGCAATACTATATCATCAGAATTTTCACCTGGTACGACAGGAAAGCCAGAAATTCTGATGTTATTCCGTCTACTGTATTGTTCGGACTCATCCATTTGAGCCTCTAGCTCCCCAACTTGTTCCGTTACCTCGTCTAGCTCAGTTCTCAAAGTACGATTTTCAGCCTCTAGAGATTTAACCCTGTCCTCGTACACTTTTGAAATAGATGCAACAACAGACTTTGTAGTCTAGTCAGGATCCGTGCTGTTCGCTAACGATTTCTCTAATTACAATAGGCTTTGAAAGCGAACAGTATGGATCCTGATCAGACTGCGCGGATGTGCCGGCTGGTCTGGATCCATGCTGGTCGCAAATGCACTATGTCGGTTTTCTCATTGTGCGGCTCAATTATTGATTTCTCGTATATTGACATTGATGAGGCATTAAGAATCACCGAACTTTGCATGCTAGGAATCAATATTTAGACAAGCCCTCAATGTTAATATATAAGAACGCATTAAATATTTATTCAACTGCAAATAGAGAGTACTTTAAATTGAATGTCAATATTAGATGGCATCCTAGCAAGATACGTTTGAAAAATAGTTCAAAACGATTTTGTTGTTTACCAATAGCCGGCCACTAAATGCAGCTTTAAACAGCAACAACAATAAAAAAGCAGCTTTATATTAACACCATTAAATTTTCAGTTTTTAAACATATATTTTTCATTTTAAATGAAACATATATATATATATATATATATATATGTATCTGTGCTGTTATTATCAAACTTACCTGTATCATCTTTATCATCAGCATCATTATCACTGTTATTACAAAACATAAATGTACCGTCACCTTGATTAACTTGTATCTCTCTTTTAAACAGTTTATTTACTAAAACACTCAACTCCTTGAACATAGAATCTTCTTACTTTTGGCTATGGATCGATCTTGTTTCTCGAGAACTACAATATCCGAGATGGCGGTTTTAGCAAACATTTTATGAGAAGACACGTGACTTAAAAGTTTGCACTGACTGTCGGACTTGCAAAAATGAATTTACTTTGACAAAAATCGTAATTCATTGGTTACTCTTAAAAACCTTAATAAAATAAATATACATAGCTATAGCGGCTGATTTGTGCCATTTCGTTATTTCGTTTTGTCGTGATGGCGCCCCGCCGAACGCCACCCCACCAAAGGCCGCCACACTGAACGTCGTTTTGGCGCCCCGCCGAATGTCGCCCCGCTGAACGTCGCTCCGCCGGACGCCGCCCCGACAAACGTCTACTCGCCAAATGTAGCCTCGGCTAACGTCACCCTGAAATATGTCCATGTATCAACAATCCTTTTCATGTTTTTTAACGTTTTGTTTCAAGAACAGGAAATCAAAATATTTTCTGACAACTTAAATGCTAAAAAAATATGTTTTCTTTCTTGATGACATATAATAAAAGTTGGTATTACCTGTAACATAATAACTGTATTGACTCTTCTTTCAGAATACACAGTAAATAATATAAAATCAATTCTTAAAATAGAAAATGTTCACTTCCGACAGAAGAGGTGAAATTTAATTTAACACAAAACAAGAGTGCCAGAATGTCACAATATACGCCCGTCACAGCAAATTTCTTTTCTCTAGCTGCTGTATTGCAAATGAATTTTAATTTTGTAGTTGTTTAGTAATCATTGTAAGTCTTTCGTTTTCCTAAGTCCACAAAAAAAATTCCTTACCAGGTAGAGAGACCTTAAAATACACCTAAAATTTGAAAGTAACATCTATGTTGTACCACAGAAAAGTGGTCTTGGTTTTTCCCTATGGTCAAATATAAAAAAAGTTACAATATAAGTTATTTATAGTAACAACTAAGGGAAGTTAATCTTAAAAAATCCAAAAAAAAAAAAATCCAAAAAACAATTGTACGTCCACACAAAAATCTTTACCAGGTAGAGATTGGTCAAAATACACCTCAAAATTGGATGTAGCATGCATGTTGTTCTACAGAAAAGTGGTCTCGATTTTTCCCTACGACTAGTAATGAAGAAGTTACAATATAAGCTATTTATAGTAACAACAAAGGGAAGTAATTCTAAAGAAAGGAACTGTGCATGACACTTCCTCTCATGATGGTGTATAATTGTTACAAGTTACATCAAAATCCCTCCATGCCTGAAGAAGAAATGCTTCGGACAAAGTCATTCTTGTATCTGACATTTGGCCTCTAAGTGTGACCTTGACCTTAGACCTAGGGACCTGGTTCTTGCGCGTGACACTTTGTCCCGTGGTGGAGAACATTTGTGCCAAGTTATATCAAAATCCCTTTATGCATGAAGAAGAAATGCTCCGGACAAGGTTTTCATTCTTGTATCCTTTGACCTCTAAGTGTGACCTTGACCTTAGACCAAGGGACGTGGTTCTTGTGCATGACACTCCGCCTCATAGTGGTGAACATTTGTGCGAAGTTATATCAAAATCCCTCTATGCATGAAGAAGAAATGCTCCGGACAAAGTTATCATTCTTGTATCCTTTGACCTCTAAGAGTGACCTTGACCTTAGACCTAGAGACGTGGTTCTTGCGCATGACACTCCGTCTCATGATGGTGAACAACTGTGCCAAGTTTCATCAAAATCCCTCCATGCATGTAGAAGATATGCTCCGGACAAAGTCTGTGGACGCCACGCGCCCGCCCACCCGCCAGGGGCGTTCCCATAATACGTCCCGTTTTTCAAACGGGCGTATAAAAATAATGAAATGTATGAAAAATGATTTTTTTTTCAAATTGCATTGCGTGTTGTCAAATGGTGTAGATTTTTATATCAAATAAAAGCTAAGGTCGTCAGATCGTCTATTCAGATTGAAGAAAATGAGGGAAAAAAATAAAAAGGAAAAAAAACAGAATGAATTTGCAGAAATATTGATGGAAACAAAGAAACAAATCAAAGCTCTTAGTTCGTATTTGCAAAGATTCTGAAGCTCAAGAAAACAAATTTGTTCAAGCGCAATTTTGTAAAATATTAACTTAATTCCCATCATTAAAAAGACATCTAAATCTTAAACAATACCACGACAATCCCAAACCAGTATTTTAAGTTTTAATTGAGTTAATCTAAACATGAAAAGTTCAAGGAAACCGTCGCTGTTGTTTGAGTTAACGACAATACGCTTTAAATTGTCATTAGAACTATTTAAAATTATACCAGTTAGATACTGAAGCCGTTCGCATCTTCTATGAAAGCCATAGAGGGACTTTTAACTTCTTTATCAATTTTAATCGAAAGTTCACAGAATTTCGTGCAAATATTACCAGTAAACATTGGAGACGGATAACGGCATTTTATCATGCAACTACTATCAAAACTGCCTGATAAATACAATGACCTGATAACAGTTTAACTGTTGTATGACTTTTTCTAAATATATTCCAAAATTTTAACAACTCAGCCTGTTTCAATTTTAATCGAAATAATACTAAATGACGATATTGTGTAACGTACACATTACTTGTTTAAATGGATTGATTCCCGAAACGTTAACATCATAGAGGCAATATGCTTAATTTTTGCATTCTTGATTTATGCCTAATTGTAGGCATTTACCTTTGATTAAGTAGATGCAAAAGCGTTTATATTCATTATTATTCTTAAAGAGGTGTAACTGTATGACTGTACCTGGAAGTGATTTTTTTAAATGTGAAAATAAAGCAGGGACGTAGGTAGGGCTTCGAGCATGTGTACACAAGTCATTTTGAGGGCTCCACTGACATACTCCCGTGGGAATGTTTTGTTTGTTTTCTAGAACGCTTGTGTTGCAATCTAGAAGCATTTCGACAATGAAATTTGAACTACTATTGAATACCCGCAAAATTACATTACAACTTCTTCCAAATGCTTAAAATATAGATGAATATAAATAAATTACCTTGTTTAATGGCAACACCTAAAATTTTCATTGATTCAGAATAAAATACTTTATTTACATATACGTATGGTAAAAAGTACCTATGTTATTTAGGAATTGCATTAACAGCAGTCAGAAAATTTACTTTAGATAAAAATAAATCTGAGTTTGCAAGAAATAATGCTCATATTAATTACCGTTTAAGCAAGTTAGACCAATACCTGCCGATGATAACGCAGGGGAAACTTCCATTTCACTAGTCTGCTTATTTGGATGTTTATGAGGGAGTCATCTTGTAAATTAGATATATTTGCTTTCTGTAGTTTTTACAGAATAAAGCAAAACTCATTTGCAGTATTGTCTGAATGAAAATAGATTTTTACCATTTAGTATCTTACAGTTATAACACACAAAGATGATTAAATTTTGTTAGTAACTGGCAGACCATCCAGTACAATCAGTCATCGCTATGAAACCTTTACCACACTAGAACAAATAATGTTTGGAAGAGCGTACGTTGCTCACTGGGAGCATGGTAGGAGGATGTATTTGCATTTCTGCTCTGTAAAACTACAAAAAGCTGACCAATTAACCAACGGTTTGCAGATGAGGTTGTCAAAACGTGGGTATCCGACGATATGTCATTTCCACTTAATATAAAAACCAAAATAATAAATTAAATGAGTGACTGTCATAACACAATGAGAGTTTGGGGAAATACAGATTCAAACAGGAGTTAAAATGAGACAGAATTGTTGTTGTGACGTGTAACCGAAGTTCCTATAACTTGAATTTTTCCACGCTGAAAATGCTATAAACTTGTCAGTCAGAGACCTTACATGTTAGTACAGAACGAAATATCTGTGAAATTAAGGGAAATGCACCTGAGAGCTTAGTACATATGAACTAATTGAACTCGTCATTATGAGACGTTGTATGGTGTGACTATCTAATGAAGTATACCTTTAATAACTAAAGATGTCTGCCCTCAATTTGCATCTTTATGTAATCTGAATATAATTTTAAAAGAAACTGTCTGTATTAGTTTTCTCATGTTTTACTGGAAAGGTTCCCTTATATTTATTGTACAATAACGCAAATAGCCTGACCAAGTGTATTTTCTTCTACAAAGGAAATCGTAATCAATTAAGGTTGTTTCTCTTATGAACACGGTATTGAAAGGATAAGATTGTCTGTTACACAGATATTCATAGGTTATAATTGAATTATTGGCAGTAATAACTCCATCTGTCATTTGACAAATTATACTTTGACGTCTGTGTAATACTATATAAACAATAACATTGTTAAGTGTTTTCCTTTCATAAAAGGAAAATGTTTCAATAAAAAGGCATTCGTGTTTAAATTTGACGTTTTACTAAAGCAATTGCAGCCTGAATGTGCATTTACATACAATTAAAAAAAAAACATAATTAAAGCAGTCAGTATTGACATAGATATGTTAGACCTTAAACTGAAGTGTATATATTCTATTTTAGTCGGTTAAAAAGCTCACTCAAAGCTTATGTTGTATTGTTATATGTCTTGCCAACTTAAAATAAAACTTATCTTATCTTATGTAACATGAACCATATACTCGAGTCCACTTTTAAAATTAGCATATTACACCATTTTTGTCTTACAATTTTTATATGTCATTTCTGATCAGTTTTTATTAGTCAAGATTTTAAAGAAAATAGTGTTTATCGATTTAAAAATAGAGACTACTAAAATTTGCAATTAAATTGTAATTCTTGGAGAGTTTAATCTAAAAAAAATGATACATTACATTTCCTACAGTGAATTATGAAATAAAGCTTCATGAGGTACCTACTAAACGGATTTGTTAAGGATACTTAATTCCAATCCTTATTACCACATCTTGTATCTCATACTACTAGGACCGCCTCGGTAGCCTAGTGGTAGAGCGTCCGCTTCGAGTGCGGTTCGATCCCCGGTCGCGTCATACCAAAGACGTAAAAATGGTACTAGTAGTTCTCTCGCTTGGCGCTCGGTATTAAGAGGATAGTGCTAGGACTGGTTAGCTCGGTGTCAGTATAATGTGACTGGGTGGGGTATCATGCCACGTGTCTACGGCGTGATATTCCAGTGAGACAGCACTATAAAGTTGGGCATTGTGCTCGCTGCTATAAGTAGACACCGTCGTTTGTACGACTGAAAAATTGTTGAAAAGGGCACACACACATACTACTAATTCATGCGAAGAATACATGCAGCCAGTTTATGGAAATCGGTGCTTCTTCTCGGGTTCCTGTACGCTTCAGATGCCATTGGGATTAAATGGGGCATTGTCCTACCATTTAGCCCTGAACATTGGTCATACAATCAAAGTATTCGGTGTCATTTCAAACCAGACACAAAACAAAATCTGTTTATGAAAATAAACAGTTGAATAAAAAAAATGATATCCATGATAGTTTATGTGGCTGAAATTGTTTGAAAAAAAAATTAGTCTAAATTAGGTTTGCATACGACATGCTTTATACGTAAGTACAAAAAAGGTAACTTTTGATGTTAGTATAAAATAGAAAAAGTGGAAACTCCACAGGTCGCTCAACACTTATGACTGAAATGCCTACATCAAATAAACTCTCCATTTTGTTTTTTTTTAAAATACGTTATGACATTAATAATACTCTCCTCTATTTCTGCAGATGTGAAGTACAAGTATTATTGTATTGTACTTGTAGTTTGACCTACTTGTTTTAACCAATTATCTTTCGTTACAGTGCACAAATCGGTTTTGTCTCTGTGTGTGTGCACTTGCTTGTACCGCTGTATAAATTATGAGCTTTGAATCATGTGTTGAGTAGAAACAATAGAATATAGTGTATCCCATTACTTACTACGTTCACATACATACAGGTGCGTATGCGTTATCCAAGGTTTGATATCTACAAGATTATACCATTGTTTTAACGACACTTTACATTGTATGCGTAGAGTGAATTAGAAGAAAAGAATGGTGAGACTTTTGTTACATGTAAAAAGAAAACATAACATAAATCCTAATAAAACACACAAACATTTTTATTATGCTTCAACACAAAAATACAGTTCCACGTAACGATTCTCAACACTGCACTTTAGAACAGGTTGATAATTTTTGAAAATTCTACAATCTATTTCCTTCTTAATTGTGGTTATCAATAAGAAATTTTACTAAATTATATAGGCTAATACCACTACATCGTTTTATTTTAATTTATTTGTTTCAAGGCTAGTCATGAACTGTTGGACTAACATGACCTTTGTTCTGGTAATTTCGCCAATTGCAAGGAATGATGAAAGACACAACTGTTATGTGAAAGGTTCATTTGTTGGGCACATGCTCTTCTTGACTTTGAACACAGAAGTCAGATTCAGCTCTGTAATTTATGCAAACCGGCATTTTTTAGGAATTACCAACATCATATCAAACAGAGCTTCCTACATTCAAAGAAAATAGGCTGTATATGCTGATGATATTGCTTGTATATCATGAAGTTCGTTGTTTGGCAACAAGAACTGTCTGTGTGTGGAAGTCCTTCAAAATGTCTACTATTAGTAACTACAGTAACTTTTTCCGCTATACATCTCCAGCATGGAAATTGAAAATGAAACGGGATATGTACATATCATGTACAATATACCTGATTTTCAACAACCTAAAGAGTCAGGGATGAATACCGAATACTCCAATTAACTAGCACACTTTTATTATCAATTAAATGACGACATCATTTTAATTTATAGTAATATGATATCAATGTTTCTTTAGATAATAAAAATAAAATACAATAATTTCAAAATAAACAAAAAAGACTATCTCAAGTAAACGTCTATTACTTTTAGATTATAGAAACTGAATGTAAACGATTCATTTAGAAATGATGTATTCATTTGTCTCTTGAAGACTCGCACATACAAGTAACATCGTGATAATAATCATTCATGAGATAGCTTTGAATTTTTTTTATTTTATATTGAATTGGATTTTGTTTAGCACAAGTTGTCAACAGTGCTCAAATATTATAATAACGAAGTTCCGATAAATTAAATACATGTTTCTTTTTTGTTCTGGTACATACTCACATATGCTGTTTTAAAAAATTAAAATTATTGACTTGTGTGCAGTTGTTTTCGTCACCAGCGTTATTAATTTTATCTGTACGGATTTCGCTGTAATTTAAGGCAATTCAAATGTTCAACTGGTCTGTTTTTGTAAAACTATATAAAAAACTGTGAAACTATGTTTATTTAAAAAAACATATATTTATCATATTAATATTTGTTCCTTATCTTGTGTTTTGACTGTGCAACAAGTTAAAAAAACAACATTTAGAAGATTAACAGATATTACACAGGACTGAAATAGTCAACTAAGTGATATATTATATGTGTTATTTTTTTCCATAAAATCTTGAAAGAAATCCATGAAGCTTGCACAATACTGTTAACCGCTGACTATCCAGTAGCAAGACATTCAAAATATAATATGATCATTGATCAAATAAAAGAAATGTGGACGTTTGCATATACAGAGTGACAAGATGTTCCCAAAAGAAAGATATCTCTCAAATAAAGGCAATTGTCTATTCAAACCAATTTAATACAAACACATTTGTTACAGTAGCAAACGAATCAGAATCGAATAAATATCTGACAAAAGTAAACTTGACGTTTTGTAATGCGACCAAGAATGATATCGTAAACTCTTTATCCCATCAAATGACAACCATAAAGATTGTCCCAGAAATATGCGCCATTTACAAAATCTCCCTCATAACCCTCCATTTTCTCAAAGGATTCTGTCTTTAACACTGAAAGATATATTAGTTGGGATAGTCTGCTTAGAATTACTGTGTCTGCTTCCTCCTTTTAGTTTAATAGTAGTTTTTATTTAACTACCGTCCAGTCGGGCTTAATAGAACCTAATGGTTGCAATATTCCTAAGTTTTTAATTTACATTCATAAGCAAAAAGGTGGTTTTTGGCATGTTGTCGCGTGGTACAACATATCTTTTGAGATTTTTTAGAGCATAAATAAACTTCCGTTTCATTTTGAAATAAAGGGTTCCAAAGACAAACACATATCCGCAGGTAATTGTCGTTGCTCCGTTTCAAAAATGACGTTGCATGTTTCGAAAATATGTGAAGCTCGGAAATAATTGTTCCATAAAGCGACATATATCAATCGAAAACAGTCAAAAATAGGTACAATCAAATGTCCTTTTTTTGGGACTTCCACTGGAGTATCCTATGGCGTCATGAATAAAGGCACTATTGTGGCAATAATGTAATACCATATTTTTCAGTCAACGTTGTTGTTTGAAATACGTTGGTATTAACTATAATACTGGCCATATTATCATAAATAAATCGTAAAATATTTCCTCATTCTTGATGCCTTGAATTGCCTGAACTGAAAACTCTAGGTATAGTTTATGTACCCCACCCATTGCATTATTCTTATGAAAATCAGTATAGATTATTGATGTATCTTGTTTCGACAATTATACTGCAGTCAAAAGCTTAAACTTCTATTTAATTTTATTACACATACTGAGCATAACGCTTTAATCATACCAAATTCAAATGATAATCAGAATGTTTAGTACCAGATGTATGTACATAAATGTATTAATATCATAGTGCACTTGCTGGATTTGCATTATTGCCAAAATCATATTTTTATGTTACTTGTTAGATTTGATTTTTCCAAGTTGATTTCTATTATGTAGGGTAAAATATAAGAGGGACTGTTTGTGAATTTGTTAAAACATAATTAAATATTCTAAAATGTAGATGTATGGTCCTATGTTTTATTTTCATTCTTCTAGTACTGAAAAAATAATATTACAATGTTAGTCTCATTTTGTTTTATGTCAGTCTGACGTATAATATTTATTTAGAGTTTCCTATAAAGGCATCAGTTTTACGGATCATTGCATCTACATTATGAATTTAGATCATAACGTAATACTTTGTAGCGCTATATATTTGACTATAATAATCTTCCTTTCTGCATATTATCATATAAAATGAATACGGATTTGAATCTTTTGGGATGATATGTTTATCATATTTACATTTCTCTTTATAAGGTATATTTGACAATGCAATGAAATGAGAAAAGTAAATTCAGAAATATTCTACAAGTGATCAATGTATATTAGTACATTGTGATCATTTGTTATATTCGGCGATATATGGTCTTTTGTGTCGGTTCGCCGTAAAATCTAACTCACTAACCCATTTCGTATAATTCATTCTAAACGACACATGGAATTGTGATAGGTCACCAATGGATCATCCATTTGATAAGACGAAATAATTGTGATAATTCTGATGTAATTAGAAGCAAGTTTTAGAGTTTTGCACCAGAAGGCACACTTACTATTCATATGTCTTTGCTAAAGAAATAAATTAAATTATGTTTATGTATTTATTTCATTCCATAAAATCTCAAACATATCCATAAAATAAATAAATCGCTATAAATTCACAGAAAGATATCGCTAAAGAAAGAAAGAATTGGTGCTTGAATCAAAGTTAATACAGAAGTATACATTGCAAAGTATTTTCTGCCGGAAGCAGACACATTAGTATTGCATAAATATCTGGCAAAAAGGAAGCTTGACATCTTGAAATGAGACCGATAAGTTAACTGTAAGCTCTTTATCCCATCATATAATCATCAAACAGATTGTCCCAGAAATATTCGTAATTTGTAAAATCCTACTTAACCCCTTCAGTATGGCTGAGGATTTGCCTTCACCACTAATTTACATGCTAGCCTGGAATGTCTACATAAAACTACTTTGCCGTCTACCTCTAAATGTTCATTTCTGTACATCGTGGAGACTTCTGTCAAGTGTAAGGTCATACAATTGTTATAAGAAACATTTAATTTTAGTTCTAGTGTTTATGCGTTTTAGTTTTTATGTGCGTAGTTCAACACTTAACTTGAGATTTAGTGTTTATGCGCGTAGTACAATAAAATATTATAATAATAATATTAAACTTGAGTTTAAATGTTTACTGGCGTAGTGCAATATTAAATTTGAGTTTAAGTGTTTACGGACATTGTACAACATTACTTGAGCTTTGGTTTTTATGCATAAAATTACGTTTAGTCTTAAATTCAGATATATTCGGAGTTTGGTTGTCCGTAATTGTCAATCACTAGTTATCTATTCCAAAGGGAACATAACTAGTTTTTATTTCTATTATTTTCCCGATTTTACTTAAAATAATTACTTATAATTCACATTATAATTCGAAACTGTGAATATATGTTAATATGGAAAATAGTCAAGTCTTTTTGTTTGTTGATATGGTATCAGATGCGGTTAATATGAGAACAAATATTTCAAACGTGTGACAAAATATGATAAAGCAGGCTCCTTTGATGACTTAAAAAGACAAAATATTTTTCACAAAATAGATAGATGGATAGCAGAGTGTTGAGAACATGTCCATTATTCATCATCTGTTTGTCCTTCGGTTATAACTTTAAAAGAGTATTTTACATTAAACCTCTAACATAGATTAACAAATGGGAGACTTTGGCAAGTTACCTCCGTTTCATACCCTCTTAGAGTAAGTAGGTCCTTTCATCTAGATTATTCTGTTGTTAAGCTATTTTATTTGCAACAATATGATGTAAATGAAGCTAAGATATTGGTTATCATGACTGTTAATTTAATAATGCCTTCAGCAACATATTCTATAAACACACAAGTGTCTTAACTTTGACATGCCAGACATTTAATTTAACAAATATGCAAGATATCTCACACCTTAGATTTGAGATATCTCATAGACAAAACAACGATAAAGTCAGAGAATTCCAAATGATGGGACCAACTTAAGACATAATCCAATAAGGGAGACAATTTAAAACCCACTGAAGTCCCTCCATGTAATGTTACGTGTCAATGAGAAAACTGTAAATTACGTGTCAGTTTTGCGTGCCTGTATGCTAGCATATGGAAAGTCGCAATAGCTTTCTGCTTTATCAATATGCATCGTGTTTTAACAACACAGACATCAGCCAGCTACTTACCGTCGTAGTCTCTTTGCTTTCCATTTTTGAACAATTTGTGCCTCGACAGGATTTATTTAAAATTGATAATGATTCTTTATCATCTTGAATGTGATATTTATCAAACACCATAGTTTTATTATGAGACTGATCGCAGGCTGTATATAAGGTTAAAGACAATTTGTATGTAAATTAAAACCATTGCTGAGACGTATATTTGCAAACACAATAAGAGTTCCCCAATTTGTTTAATTACTAATAGGTACTATTTCCTATTTTTATTATGTTTAAATATTTTTATCGTGTTTTTTCAAATGTGTGAGTCAAAGGCAGGGATTACGCATGCATGAATATCAGCAAAATACTTTAATCCTTATAATTCGAAGTCATAATGTCAGCTGTATTTTTTCCATTTTTTTATGATTTTACACTCCGCATCAAACAATTCGAAAACAACATTTCATCAAATTCTGAATCGAAACTACGTTCGTCAGATAGGAACTTGTCTTACTAACTGAGTTTCACTACAAACGTCTGAACTTTATTTTGCTTTTTTAATCAAATTTTGAAACAGACATGCTCAGAAATTGATACTTTATAATTAAAATCGCTTTTTACCATATCAGTATTAGCAAGAAAAAACTTAATCAAGATAACATCTGCTTTTGACATTTGGTTTTTAAAGCAGCTTTTTCATACATTTTAGAAATGCTTTTCAAATAATGGTCAAAATCGACATTCTTTTTGCTTTTGTACCAATAACTTACACTTATCGTCACTATATCATTTTAATGCAATAATACATCCTGTGCCAAACTTGGTGGATACGAACATATTTAAACATTTCATCTTACATGTAGCTGTGTGCAAGTAGATTTTATAACTAAATCGCCTGCTAAAAAGATCTGCAACAGAGTTTATGCATTTGTCTTTTCGCTTCTTCAGGAAATGAATAAATGAGCCGTGCCATGAGAAAACCAACATAGTGGGTTTGCGACCAGCATGGATCCAGACCAGCCTGCGCATCCATGCTGTTCGCTTTCAAAGCCTAATGGAATTAGAGAAACTAATAATGAACAGCATGGATCCTGATCAGACTGCGCGGATGCGCAGGCTGGTCTGGATCCATGCTGGTCGCAAACCCACTTTGTTGGTTTTCTCATGGCGTGGCTCAAAAATTATGCATCATTCTAAACGTCTCCGTGCGAGAAAAAGGGGAGTTTTTGAATTTTGAAGATATATGTAATTATTGCATAATTACCTTAAGCAAATATACTTTCAAATGGAAATATCATTTAATTTTCATTACAGTAACTCTGTTTTACAAACACCTACACACTTTTTACATGTAAATTTCATTTTTATAGCTAAAATTGCATGAGAATCTCAAACATCAAACATAACAGAAATTGCAATTTTAAATCAAAAAAGAAAAAGGAATTTTGACAACATATCAGAAAAAAAAATAAAATAAATATAAAAATAAATAAATAAACGACAATGGTAGAGAGCAGCAAAAAGAACCACAGGCATACATCGAAAGGTAGGCCTGTCACAAGTAGAAACTGTAGCGGAAAGTTATAGCAGACAATCTAATAAAACACAATTCGAAGAGATTGATTGGTGAAAAAATGAGCTCCTTATCCTGTAATAATTGCTACGATATCGTTGCTCATTTTTTTTTTTTTTTTTGCAAGAAAGTTACCGTTTTCACTTAACAACGAGATCTTTTCTCATTTCTGTAATGACGATTTATTACATTTTACAAGAAAATATTGCGTTTTCACATTAAATGATACCGTTATAAAAATTATATTGATATTGAGATTATTACGGCCAAATGTTCTCGCAATACTGAAACATACAGTAAAATTTAGAATATGTTTTTTATCTAACCTTTTCTTAGAAGGTGAAATGGCACGCTCCTGTATGTGTAATTTTGGGTAGAATCTCAATAAATGTTTAGTATGGCTATAGTATCAAACAAGTTTATACGCACACGTTTTGAAAAAGTTGAACATACTAGACAAAATTGCAGTTTACTGTAATTGCTTTTTGTAAATAGATTATACGTATATAGTAATGCGGCCTGTCTCCTTGTATCGCTTTCAATGAACCCAACTTGAACCAAAATCTCTTTTAATTCGAACAATATCTTCTACACTACGTTTTATACCCGAACCTTTTCCCTCATACGTTCTCTCTTTTTCTGAAATAATTTGACTTAGTAAATAAGGCTATGAAATGATGGATGCAATAGAAAAAGAAAATATATAACAACTCAGATATTTCTAATTCAGATACCTAACATACACTAATAGACAATTTTATATAATATGTTCATAAAATGAAGCAGTGTTTTATTATTTACAGCATTTGTTTTGATACATTGTGTAAGTGAGTCAGTAATGTGGTCTTTTCTTCAGCCGCCTAGATTTCCCAGAAACAAATACAGAGATTACTTACTAGGTCAAATAGAGGTTAATTAATGGATAGAAGCTATGTAGTGCTGTCTTAGGAATGCTTGATAATTATTCCACTTGGAAATTAAAGATAATTGTCTTTAAACATCTACATAACGTGCAGTTAACAGCTATCATGATCAGTTTCAATAGTCTCAGTGTAACAATAGTTTTCCAGTACCATAAGTGTTATCTTTTAAGGTAGTTCTGCACGTTTGAAAAACCGGAAGTGATGGCGTAACGTCATTTATCCGGAAAGCGTAGAATAAAGCCTGGGTTCGGCGTACGGAAATGAAATCAGTTTATAAATAAATCGAAACCTGTGTGTAAATTTATTACAATGGCACTTTTGCTATATTTCTAAAGTCAAAATATGATATTAAAACATATGGTACGTTAAAATATTAAAAATAATGTCTTAAAATCAACGTGAAATGTCCGGTTCTCTTTAATCATGGTCAAATATCTCAAAAATAAGCACACAGACCTATACATTTTATTTCACCAAATAATAGGCCGTGTGTTTATTTACAATTGTGAGAAGTTTCATCAAAATCTACATTGTAGAAAAAAATCTATTCGCGAAAATGTTATGAAAGTTATGATTTTCCCATAGACTCCCATTATGAAATATTGCGTAAGGTCCAAATTTTTCAAATCAGTCTAGCAAAAAATCAAGCACACGACCCTATCTTTTTTATTTGCTGAATTTTCTAGGTATATTCTGAAGTTTTGAAAAATTGGAGTTTAATCAAATTCTACATTGTAGAAAAAGTTTCGATCCAAACGTGCAGAACTACCTTAAACAAAATAAATTCAATTTATTCTATTTCCTGTGATTAAAGGGGGTAACGATATTATCTGTTGCTGTCCCAAAAGAGATCTTCAAGAAAACATTTTTGTTTAGATCTGAATGGGGAAAACAATACATTCGCAGAACGTTTGACAAAAGTTACTAAACGTTGAGCGGACATTTACATTTTAAAGGGTTATACGTGTTTCGTCGATTAGTAAGTGCGCAGGTCTAAAAATGTCTCGTAGTAACTATTTTTTTAATCGAATATAATTATTTTATGTAATCAAACTATAGTGGTGGAACAAAAAGATGAACGTACCCAGTGTGATTTTGCTAAACTAAATACTAATTTTAGATCGTGTAAAATGAGATACGTGAGTTACTGTATTAACTCCACTTTTTTGTTATCATGAACGTTTCTACATTTTGCTTTAACATTTATAAATATCTTAGTGTTTTAGTTTAAGTTGCTGGAAGGTGAGATATCTTCATCTCTTTATTCATTATTTACAACGTCTTGGTTCGTTTTGTTACGTACCAACTTTGAGCAAAGGATGGATAAGTACAAGAGTATTAGGAATCTAAATGATGCTATGTTGGTCAAATGAATTTAAGGTAATAAAAGGAAAATTCTTGTCTATACCACGTATATGGACACAAGTTTGACTTTTCCGTTTAACTGACGTATTTTTCAGACATGATTGACGTGATATGCAAACACAACTCTGACATGTATTTTGCAACATACTGCCCCCTTTTGAACATAACAAATTCTGGTTAAAGTTTTGCATGTTAATTACTACATCCAAAACTAATGCAGATACTGGATTAAAACCCTATAGATATTTTAACATTTAGGGTAATATTCCTGATTCTGACACAACAATTCGAATAGTCAAGCATTGGGACAGCTCTTGTTTTTGATTTGCATGAAAACAGTTTGCTGTCTTTGTTTCATAAAGTTACATTTTATACAGTCAGGTGATATGACATTTTTATTAGACAAAATGTGAATTCAGATATTGTCTGCTTTATCTAGCTAATAATGCCAGGCTTTAAGGTACAGAGCAGTTGCCATCAAACAGAAAATAAATTTACTAAAACCCGCCACCACCAGGCGTCTCAAGGCTTTGATTGGAAAAGTAAACGACAGAAAGCCTCTTTTTCTGCAAAGACCGGCGGAAAATACTACTTTACCTGTCAAACTCAAGTTTGATTTATTAATCTTCATGCAAGATTCAAACTGCATGACTGATAATAAATTTGAATGAGGCTGATTAAGGTACGCAAGTAATTTAATCCTCCTTTGACGTCCTAATAGATTATTTGATCCGTCTATGTTTTTATATTACGAATTTGATTTGTATTTTTCCAGGCTTACGTTGTAAATTATTACCACTTAAAACAACATTTTACTGTGAGTTTTTCTATTTTTTCTTCCTTAATACGAGGAACATTTATTAAAAACAATAGAAAAATTTATCTGATCTATCCATTTAACGAACATGATCACAAATACGATGGCGATAAAATAATTGCACATAAGTGGTTGACTTGATCAAATATTAACAGTAGGACGCTCATAAAAGTTATCTTTACTACTTTCCAGATTCTCTTATGTTACACTTATAAACATCGTTCAATGGCTTTGACCATATCACTCATATATGACCTCTAGCTGACCTTGGTGAATTGTCCGCTGTAATTTTCTGGTAGGAATCATTCCAGAACACTGTCACATTGTGATTGTGCATTTTGGACCGTGGACAATTTTGCCAATATCATGTAAAATGATACTTATTTGTTTCATATTATTGTATATACAATATACAATGTGCATTTGTTTGCTTTTTTTACATCGCGATCATTTTACTGGTACATACAGTGCATGTTTTCGTCCTTGTTAATTAAATGACATTGACAGACAGACAGACAGATATTTTATTGAAGACTTGTACATTGTACATTGTCTATAACACATAAGTTACATAAATAATATCAACGTGAAACTACACATATATTTCGTAAATAGTATCAACGTGCAATTATAAACAGTTTGGATAAGACATTACACAAATATAAATGGAAAATGAATAAGTAATTGTATAAACCTTTATAAACATTATATATGGATATTCGATGGAGATGAGCAAATTTAAATTTCAACATTTGGAACATTAGAACGTGCACACAATGCTTCTTTCACAAATAAAGCCAAATTAAAAGTTCGGTTCTGTTGGTACTAGTTACCAATTGGATATATTTAAAAACTGATGGTCTAACATGATATAGTTTATTGACATATTTTTGTCTCAAATCAGATTTGTATGGGCATATACATATAAAATGATACTCGTCTTCTAAATCATTTGTATTACAAACTAAACAATGTCGTTCGTGTCTGGGTATACTATTACCACTATATCTACCAGTTTGTATTCGTAATGGATGCACAGACATACTTAGTCTACAATAATAAAATCTGAGGCTTCTTGGTAAAATATCATAATAACATTCATAACCAAATGAGGCTTTAAATTGTCTATACATCGTCAGCACAGAACTGTTATCTATGGAACTAAACCATTCTTGTCTAAAAGTGTCAATTACTCTACTTTTAAAAACTTGAACAAATGATTTCATGTTTATGGTATTTATATCATCAAATACATGGGCAAAGCTATAAGTATTCGACATATTCTTTACATTAAATATCCAGTTACGATGCCCGCTGTCACAATCAGCAACTGCTTGTTTATAAATAGTTTTCAAAATAATATTTTCAGTTGACACAAGTTTCGACCAATATTGTAATATGCGGACATATCGTTGAATATAAAGGGGATATCTACCCAATTCGCCATAGACAGCAGTATTACATGTGTTGAATTTAACTCTTAACAATCGTTTACAAAATTTAAAATGAATTTGCTCTATCTCTTTAGATTTAGTGTAGCCCCACACTTCACATCCATAATTTAAAATTGACCCAACAAATGCGTCAAATAACTGACATAACAGTTTTGGTTTTAAGTCATAATCTTGACATTTACAAAGTAAAACATTCATTGCCTTAAGGGCTTTACCCACTAAATGTTCCTGGTTAAGATTGAATCCACCTGTGTAGTTGAAGACAGTACCCAAGTAATTGAAATCATTAACAACTTCTAATGGATGGTCATTATAGGTCCAACGCTCAGTGTGTAATAATCTGCCCCGTTTTCTAAATACCATAATTTTTGTTTTTTTCAGTGTTTACCTGTAATCCCCATATGTTACAATAATTGTATAAATTATCTAATTGATTCTGCATTTCGTCGGGCGTTTTACCTATAATGGCCATGTCGTCGGCAAAAAATAACAATACCATTATAATTTCATCAATTTGCAAGCCACTGTTTACACCATTTTGAAGATATAGCTCAAGGTCTTCAACAAATAAAGAAAATAATAATGGAAACATTACCTCCCCTTGACGTAGACTGACAGCATAAGTGAAATATTCAGAATACGAAGAAAATGACTTAACACATGATTTAACCTTTCTATACATATCACGTACAATACTTAATAATTTACCTTGTTTACCAGATTTATACATTTTTAACCATAAGCCATTTCTATGAATAGAATCAAAGCACTTTTTCATATCAACAAAAGTCACATATAAACGCTTATTGTTATATAAATAATTTTGTATTAAAGATGAGAGAATGAATGTGGCATCTACAGTGGAACGCCCCTTTCGGAAACCAAATTGTGCGTCCGAAATAATGTTATGGTTTTCACATTAATTTTCAACACGTTTATTCAAGATAGTTGTGAATAATTTAGACAAACAACTCACAAGGGTAATACCACGATAATTATTAACATCGGTAATTGAGCCTTTTTTGTGTAATGGTATAATAATACCCTCTGACCATGTATCCGGGTAATACCCAGAGTTCAATATCAAATTAAAGAGGTCACACAAATGAGATGATAAGATATCAATATTTTCTATAAAATATTCATTTAACAAGTTATCAATGCCATATGCTTTATTGCGTTTTAAACAAGTAACTGCTTTAACAATTTCATCGACAGTAATTGGCGTGTCAAGCTCAGGATACACATTATTAGGCAAGTCAAAATCATTTTGTTCATTAAAGATCTCAGATTCGTCGTTAGTACAACTGAAAATATTTCCTCCTATGTTCTCAAAATAATCGCGAAAATCATTTAAATGTATTTTATCTGAATTTTGCAAGTTTTTGACTTGAAGTGCTTCCAAAAGTCTCTAGGCTTACTAGACTTCATATTCTCAATCTCTTTCATTTTCATTTTGTAATGTACATTTTTCTTTTTTCGGACAATACCTTTATAGTGCTTCTTACATTCACATAAATGAATTCTATTTGTATGAGATTTGTCAAAATTAAATACTCTAAGAGCATCTAAGTACAAATTACGAGCCTCAACACATTCGAAATCGAACCAATCCTTATCTTGATTCTTATAAGACTGAAAACACACAATGCGACTATTATATAAACCATGACGAAATATAAACGATTTTGTAAATACCGAAATGGTTAGAGTCTTACCAAGCTTAATACCCCAGTCACACATACGGCGCGGATATCTACGTCTGGCCACGGATAGAAACGTAGTTATCCTTATCGATCAGTACCTGAGCCGTACGGATTGTTACGGTTTACTACTTTAAGGTACGGATCGATACGGATTACTACGTTTCTATCCGTGGTTAGACGTAGCTATCCGCGCCGTATGTGTGACTAGGGTATTAGGTAGTTCTGCTCGTTTGATATACCGGAAGTAATGGCGTAACGTCGTTCATCCGGAAAACGTAGAATAAAGCCTGGGTTCGGCGTACGTAAATGAAAATCATTTTATGAATTAATGACAACCTGTGAGTAATTTTATTAAAAGGGCGCTGTTACTATATTTCTAAAGTCAAAAATGATACAGAATCATATGACCAGTTAAATAATTCAAAATAATGTCTTAAAATTAGCGTGAAATATTCGATTCACTTTAATCATGGTCAAATATCTCAAAAATAAGCACACGGACCTATACATTTTATTTCACCACATTATAAGCTATAATGTTTATTTACAGCTGTGAAAAGTTTCATCAAAATCTACATTGTAGAAAAATTTCTATTCGCGAAAATGTTTTTAAAGTTATGGTTTTCCCATAGACTCCCATTCTGAAAAATTGCGTGAGGTCCAAATGTTTCAAATCGGTCTAACAAAAAAATCAAGCAAAAGGCCCTATCCTTTTTATTTGCTAATTTTTTAGGTGTATTCTGAAGTTTTGAAAAATTAGAGATTAATCAAATTCTACAGTGTAGAAAAAATATTCGATGTAAACGTGCAGAACTACCTTAAAGGTGTTACTTCAATACGGAACGTCGGGAGGTTCATCTCTAAATTAATGCTAAAAAACTGGGTCTTTTGACGACACTTGCATTACCTCAACAGTTTCCTTAGAAATTTTTTTCTGTAGAAACTGTAACGGCAACTTGAATATTTATCATTCTTTAACCGTTAATGTACAAGTATATATTTGCACACTGAATTGAATATACAAATTCTAGCTGCTGTTCTTGTCACTTTACGGGGGTGTTTTAACAGAAGAGAAAACATGTGTTAACAGAGAGATTCCCTTGCACACCTGTTTATACATGCTTGTCCGTGGCAAAGCGTAAACGTATTACGGACCAAAAACAGATAGTTAAAAAGGAAATGACGTCAACGTACTAAACATGCAGATATTTCCGCGCATTTCATTGAAATTAATGACAATAATAATATTCTACTGTTATTTTCTAAATAGTGAAAATATTTCAAACTGTTTGACAAAATAAAGGAATAATTAAATAATATTATTAACTGGGATTTTCCGGAAGCAGCTTTCTTGTAACAGTCGAATTTCTTTTATGTCCTGTCAATAATTACCTATCTTCACTTAGCAGAAGTTTATAAGAACACAGCGCACAGTACACAAGTATAGACGATTAACTTATAACGGCAGAGGTGAACGACAGACAACCTAAAATAAAAAATGATTATACAAACAGCAACGTTTTTTCAGTCTACCGAACAATTTTAGTCTCGCTTTTTTCGCATCCGTTATACTGTTATTATGGTTATTTAAAAGACAAAGAAAAAAAAGACAATTCCTATGCTTTATTTTGTGTTTTTCTGTTTCTTCCAGAAAAGAAATAAAAATATTGAATAAAATTATCTTTCTTGTTAATGTAGCTTTAAAACATATTATTTCTAACGTAAATTATATTTTCGTGTTATTTGCATTTATTCAAACAAATTTCTAAGCTTAAAATACTTACAGCAGTACCCTTCTTCTGGCATTTTTTCATGGAAAAATCGTTCAGCATGCTGCTATTATTCTCAAGGATATTTTTGAAATGAAAATAAAAAGCCGAAGCTAAATTCCTTAAATAGACCAGTGTCAACGCTTTTGAATTTTACATTTAGATATATAGGTCACGGGCTTCGTTTCCATGGTAACATCAATTCAATTCAAGGAACCACAATTTTCTACTGAAATTTGAACAATATTGTAGATCTTAGTTTAAGTATATAAGTAACAAATTATCAACGGAAACTGAAAAAACAGGTATTACAAATCAAACTGCTAGTTTTTTAATTTGAAAATGGCCGTAACAAGTAACCTTTCACCCAACTATATTCCAAATAACATTGGTTACCATCATCCATTTTCTTACATTCCGCATAACATTTCAATATAACTACATAAAAGAAGCAAAATATTGATTATTATTCAGAGCAAAAGACTCATAAAAATATTTTAGCAAATAATGGCTGTTTGAAAATAGTTCAAATAAAGAAAATGCACAGAATTACGTACTTTCAAGATAAAAGCAATTAATATTGCGCGGTAACTGACACGTAACGTCATGACGTAATTGACGTCATTTTAAAGTAACATTGTTTTTGAGCGTTTCTGTGGCAATTTATTCATTATTTCTGCATTATTAAATCGTAAAGCATCAGATCGGAGACAGGTCCATGATTTGTTTTCAGAAGAATGGATATACAAACACAATTAGTTTGTCATAAACGTCGTCGTAAATCGTCACGTTAGCTTCCGGTTGGGCATGCGTACATACAATTATTAAGGTAACCTACCTCCTTCAGAGAGATTCACAATCCTGTAGAGATAGTAAATTTCTAAACATTTCTTTTGCCATGGTTACTTTAAACTTTAAGAAATACAGGGTACCATGTAAAGTGCTTGGTTTTTGCAAATAATATTATCCAAATATTCCATGTTGGTCATTAACAGAATGGCACAGAAGCCGTCGAAAAACCTTTTTTCATACATAGTTCTTTAAAAATGAAAGAAAATGCGTTACCATGGAAACACGAGCCCCGAGACATATACATTTTAAGCTTAAATTAGAAAGCTAATGCGCATACTAGTAAAATTATCAATTATGCAGACTTCTACGAATATCAATGAAACTAAAATACACTGAAAAATGTTACATATTTGTATTTTCCTTCTTCTTTCAATATAAAATACCTTTGGAGGGTCATGTTCTTCAAACCTGGATAAAAACTGAACTTAAAGGGACAGAGATAAACGAAACTGAGATTGTATCAGTTAAAACATCACGTTACATGAAATACAAAAAATTGCTGCAGTTCAACTAATTTGAATTTACCCTCAGGCTGGTAACAAGGTAACCTACCTCCTTAAGATTGTCGGAGATTGTTACGTTAAACTACATACAAAGAGTGAAAAATGATGTCGAGGCCAATCATTAATAACATTACATCCTACGTTGTCAAAAGGCAGACATAGATATCTGCCATGCGTGTTTTGCGATTGGGAATTCCTTTCAGACTGACTTTAACAATAAAATATTTAACATTTGGCACAAGACACCAACAAGACAATTCTAAATTTTAAGCTTATTAAAAACGATTTGAATGTATGGAAAATGTGTGTTTAGTTAGCCAAAAGTATTTCCACAAAGCTTTCTTGTTGATCTATAACTTTAAATTCAAAGGCGTTATCACTGGCCCATTTTAGGAATCTCGCTGCAGCGTTTTAAACTGTTTTTAAAATAGTCCATGAAAATGATATTTGCAAGCACGTATGAGCATTCCACAAATAGTCAGAGGAGGAGTACTACTGTAAGTATTTTAAACTTTAATACTTATTTAAATAAATAACAATCAATCACGATCATTACTTCCGTTCAGAAATAAAATGTTTTGAAGCTACACAAAACATGAAAGTAAACTATTTTTTCAAAGAAATTATGAAAACCAACACAAACACAAAATAAAAGATATTTTAAACACCCCTGTTGCCACGGTTTCTAATAGCCTTAAAGAACGATAAGGTTTGATATCGTGCCCATAACTTAGTTTATACATAATTTATTTTAGGTCGATTGTGAAGGAAGTTCTACAATTTATATTAATCACTCTCGACACCTCATTCCTGATGGAATCCATCGCCACCAGGGTATGAGAGAAGAGGCCAGTTTCTGCCCTTTTAATGCTGAGCGCCAAGCAAGGGAGCCACTGGTACCAATTTTCACGTCTTTGGTATGACACGGCCGGGGATCGAACCCACGACCTCCCACACTCGAAGCGGACGCTCTACCACTAGGCTATCGAGGCCCATAACTTCGTCCAGATATTCCGTTTCAGCCATAAATATTGCCATTGAAGACGTCGAATAACGCAATATTATCTTTAATTGCTCAAATATGAGAGAAAATGTTTTACAATAGCCACTCTAGCCTAGCGACGTATCTTTTAATCTCGTACAAAAATATAGTGAAAATACAGTCAAATAAAATCTAATACGCACCGGTTAGAGTAAAAGAGAAATTAGCTGCAAAGTGTTAAAAATTGATATACAACTCCGTTCCTTCTAGGGGCTGATGTACTTCAAACAATCATCGTCCGTACCTCATCTATCGCATTCAGTAGTGTTTAAGATCTCCATAATGCACCATTCATGCATGTTGATGTACAGTCTATTCATGTATTTATGAGCATAAGTAACTATTGATAATCTTCCTTGTGTACGTCTTTTTTATTTCAAGTAAGAACGTAATAAGAAATTTCAATCTTACATATCCTCTATATCTATTGTTGAATTATACTCTGCAGCACTTTGGCATGGTTAGCAAGAACTGAATTACCATGTCTCATTTTCTTCAGTGATTTTAAAGAACGAACATGTCTGTGATCTCTATCTTTTAAACAATATATCCTGTTTAACAGCAGAGGAAGACATATATCACAGAGTTAGTTTTCGATTAAAATGTTCTGACTGAATCACTCCAGCAATTCAACTGATAAAAGGTTACACTTTTGGAAGAATATCTGAAAATGTGCTTCCTAAACTGCCAAACAGCAGACGGAGATATCAATCAAATACTTTTTTCGAATAAACCTTCCATCTGACTACTTTAATGCAACTGACAGATGTTTTACCACGGGCTTAAATCTTAAAATACCGTTATAGATTTGGCAGATCATTTTTATTCTAAATGGTTGTCACAAATACGAATGGTCTATTTAATTTAATAAAGCCCGACTAAGTATGTAGATATCGTTTACAGGCATTGTGTTTTTCTTAGACGATAAACAGTTATATTGCAACAGAAGCTTAACATTGTCTTCGATACCGTGCCACAGATACCTAGATTTAAATAGTAAGTGATCATAACATTATATATTATGCTTTCCGTTTAACAAAACAAATGTTTATAACGTTTTTGTCCGAAATTAACGAGTACTAATCCCTAATGATAACGTGATTCCCGCGCAAGCGCGACGCCGTGCCCATTTCGTGATAATTGATAAAGTAAAGAAGTCATATTGCTTGTACATTACTTGAGAATTACGTATCAGTATTTGTTTCATTTCAAGTGTAGTCAAAATACCTGAGTCGGGTAAAATGCAATATCAACAGCAAGTTATCAAATCGTTTTGCATGACTTCGAGTCATGAGGATTTTTTTATTATTTTTTTTTTTCCTGAGTGTTTGTTTTCTGTTATATTCTCGTATTTTTCGTTTCTTTATTTGATGCTTTGTATTTGCATATATGTCTCTATATAACATATGTGCATTATTCACTGTCTATTCATATTAACTGTTTAATTTTAATCCATCAATCGAAATTAAAGTGATTGAGTGGAAACTGTTTTTGTTGTATTTTAAGTAAAAGTGACATTGTTCTTGACTTCACTGATCCAAATTCAATTCTGATCTTGGTCTTACTATAAACTACCAATATTTGCCAAGTTTTATTTCAATATCTCGAGCCAAACTAACGTTTTTGAACGTACAACAAATCTTGACACTACCCATCAATCTGCCAAAGAATATCGCCAATCTAATAACCAGGGTTTTTTTTTGGCGTAGTCTTAGATGACTAAGAATAATTCGGTAATTTTAATCTCCTGTCATCCATACATAGACTCTAGACATAGAAAATCATACATACTTTTTACAGATGAAGGTGAATATAGCTATAATTTGAACTGTAAAATATGTAAAAGTAAAATCAAGAAATACTCAGGGGATACCGTGATATATTCTGTAATGAAATTTGTCAATATACCGATTACTTTCTGAAAAGTTATACACACAGAATGATATAAGGCCAAATTGTTGATAAAACGGCTTCAATATATTTCCCAAAGTAAAAATATAACACACGTCTAGAAATATATAGGAGTTTTAAATGCATATACTGTCTTGTATAATTGTAGGTTGCATACATATACTATATATTTCCCCTTGTTTTGAAACGACAACAATAGGATAAGGATTCACGAACGGCACTTAAATTTTAGAGAACAAATTTAAAATGCAGTTTCCTTTTTTTATAAAGGATAAGGTCAAATCTGTAAGATGTTTCACATCATAACATTATTCTGATGGTCTACATTTATGATAGTTTACTCTTCCTTGTCTGAAACACATTAAATGTAGCGATCCAATAGGCCTTTAATGCCTTATGTCATAAAATGTCAGATTAAAAAAGTTCGAGTAAATAACGGGTTACCGCACGTTTCTTGGCGTCCTTGATGCAATACGGATTTGACACGTACATTTGTTTTCTGCTCACAAAAATCATAATTACTTTTATACTAAAGTCTGTTTAATTTATTTAGTTTATCTAATTACATAAATGTTACATTCGTTATTTTGTCTTATTAATTGATGCAACAACGACCATATGGTTGTACATGTAAGGAGATTTTCTTTGATACAATCCAACTAACCATATTAAATTTAGTAGATTGATAACTACGCTTTAAGCCATAAAACTAATAAAATAATAAAGCAATACCAAGTAAAAAGCAAGTAAGTATTGGAAAAGCATGAAGTTGCTCATTTATGACACATTTTGCCGAGATAATCCACCAGCTGCTAAGCTACTAATATGTAGACATACAACCATTTACTCGAATTAAACTGAAATATAAAGTAGAAACATGCAGTATATACTCGAATTAAAGATGTTAATAAGCATAAATAAGAATAAAATATATAGTGAACACTACTAATTCGGTAAAGACATGCTATTATTAACTTACTTGGCAATAAGGGTAGTGGGTGCATAAGAAAATAATTTGTTTTTGTATTTTTTCTGTTCAAAAATTAATCTGAGATTCCATCGCAGGTATATGTGTTTTACAAACAGCTCTTCTTATGTATCTATAATGTAAAAATAGATTGCGACAACCTAAAAATGCTCATTTAAGCTGACGTTTTGGGGAACATTCAACTAACCGTTTTAGTAAAACGACAAGTCAAACATTATCAAGAACAAAACAATACCTTATTAAAAGCAAGTAAATATTACACAATCAAGATGACCGTGACTCTTGATGACATATCTGACTGAGAAAAGCCAACATTAGTTAGAAGCTTGTCCTTTTGTCAGCTATTTTCATATCACTTATTTCTCTTTGTAAGCAAAATTGATAAGTATTTGATGGGTGACTATGAGGGATTGCGGAAAACAAGTCTGTATCAATAAATTGTTAACATTTAATCAAAGATGTATCATGATGATTGATTTCATCAAATATTCGATAGATAAAGAACTGTAAAAGTTATTCTGTCAATTTGTTTTCTGACATATTTTGAGCAAATTAATCTGATAAGACTTGTACCTGTGACATCTCAACGACTGCTGACTTGATGGTTTTCTTTTAAAGAGGTATGCATCTAGATTTATTTTTTCCGAATATAGATTGTAGTTTCTCTCATAAGCAATTGTAAGTTAAAAGTGAAAACGAAGTGAGCTTTATGCAATGATTATTAAAAGCAGAGATAGTAACTACACATGAAGATCTAACTTAAGGTAAACAACTCTGAATTGACTAATACACTGTTTGTGTTGGGTTTAACACTATTTTTCAACAATTTTCAGTTATGTGACGGGGGCAGTTAACATTACTAGTGCTCCTGGATACCTGTTCTCCACAAGTAACTTCTAACTTCACCACATGGATCAGAGGTGGAGGCCGAATGATTTTAGACACAGTGACTTTTATCAAATCGTCACGGAGAACCTACGCCTCGCCTGGGGATTGAACGCACAACCCCGTGGACCGTAGATATGTGTTCTCCCTATTGAGCTAAGCAGGCGAGCTAACAATTAAATTGAAGCCAACACAAAAACAGTGATAAAAAGTGAAAGAAAAAACTAGAAAGGTCCTTTGCCAACAACTGATAAGGCAGACAAAATATGACATACATGTACATTTGTTTAAAATTCTTTGTCTTCGATATAGAACATGCACACTTTTCTCATGACTAATTATTGTCTGGCTTTTTGGCTTCATGTACTCTTTGCTGCTAGTGAGAATAACTTGCTTTACACAAAATTTTATCTAAGATGTAAAATGTCCAACATTTAGAAACAACAAATACAAAAGATCAAAATTGGTACATGTAGCACATATTTTATTTGTGAATATTCATTATATCAATCCATCATTTTGAATGAAAGAGTTTCGGATGCTCTACTGATACTGAAGCATTTCTTTGATTGTTCAGGAGTACTTCCCTGCAAACAGAGTAACACAAAGGACGCTGCTGTCTAGTTAACATTTGACGGTAGTGGATCCGTAATGATACTTTGCAGTTTCCGTGTGATTACGTATTCCCATAAGAAATTTGGCATTCTTAGGACGTAACTTTAGCTCAACGCGCTCATTGCTTGTTGTAAAAGCCCCCCCCCCCCCCCCCCCTCAACAGCAACAAACAAAGAATGTAAGCCCGCCGGATAACTTTATTTTATCAAAATTGATTTAACCTTCAATTCAGTATGATGTAATTCTATGTAAAGGACCACTGCGTTTCCCAAGAATCTCTAACAGAATTTAAGAAAAATGAGAAATATCACACAAAGGTTGTTTAAATGAGATTGGCCACCCTTATCGAAACATTCGGACATTCCGTGAAGAAAATATAGGAACGCCGCATAAAACCTGAAATCTGATGTAAAATTGACAGACTTAGCTCTTTTTTTTGTATTATATCAATTAAAGGTCCATTACTAAGGGAAAGTGAGTTGGCAATTTTTTTCATAGCCAGTGCATAGACTTCTGCAAGACACTAAATAATGAAGATTGGCAGGTCAAAATTTACAGAAGGTCTATGGAACTCAAAGAAATGTATGTGTATTATGTTGAAATTTCAATGAATCGACAGAATGACCCCCCAGGTCTTTTTAACTTTCTTCATACTTTATAGAAAAATAATTGTACATATACTGCGATTTATTTCGGATTTCTACATACCAACTTTCATTTTCCAATAAAATGAAATAGTTTCTGTGCTTTTTAAAAGAAATTAAAACGTTCACTTTCTTTAGTATTATTAAATATTATTCTAAGGAATAATGATATATGATTTTGGATAATAAATATACCTTGTAACAGTTTTGTCTTGCTTTGCATTTATATTCTCTTTTCTGACCAACTGTCCTAAAGAATATAAACATGAACAATATCAGACTCTGTCCATACATGTACAAGACTTTAATAAAGATATTTTACTAATACGCTTAAAACCATCCCCGAGGGAAATTTGGCTACACAACAGTAAATTTCTGTACCTTTTGAAAGGATAAATTGATATGAAAAATGATGTGCCATCATAAAACGACACCGTTAAAACATTAATAAGTTTATGAGTGAGCTGCGGCAAGTTTGATACGAGCTGCAAATCAAGATTCAAAGTAATAAAAAAGAAAGCTTTTGAAAAATTGGATACGGTCATAATGAACGTAAAAAAAATACCCCCATGAGTAATTTGTCTACACGATAAAGCAAATTTCAATACTTCCACTGTGGTATAGAAATGATGTGCAGTCAGAAAAATATAAATACTAAATTTATTTCGTTAAGAAGCTTCCGGAATTGGATACAATCAAAAGAAGCTAATAAAAGAAGACTATGAAAATAGATGCAAACATTTGTCAAGTCTTCTTACAGATATTACTTTTCCGTTGAATACAAGGGGCATCTTGTCATGTAGGGCATCATGTGGAGCTTTCATTTCTTTCCATTTTGTGAAAAATTACCGCCATAGGCTGTTTTACCATGTATAACCTGATGTGTTTTTTGTGATAAGAAGGTCATTATATGTATTTACTTGGATGAAAATATAGAAGAATCTTTCACTGATTGAAGGTTCGGATGGAAATCTCTGGTTTGAGGGTAACTAATAGGCGGTAACTTATCACTGCCGAGTAACCACAAAATAGTTTACCGCGAACCTGTTATCTTAATATATGCGCCTTCATTCAGTGACAGATCCCTTTCCCTGAATTTCATATAAATGAAAAAAAAAAAAAACAACAATAAAAAACGAATGTACTATTTTATTGTAGAATCGATTTCCTTTGTAAGTTACAACACGAGAGTCATTTTAAACCTCAGGGTATAGGAAGAGTACTTTCCAGCACTGGCAAAAACACGCGAAAAGCCTGTCCGGAATGCAAGAAATAATGATATTCTATATGTCAGTCACAACAAACAGAAACACTTTTAAATAAGCCAGTCGATATCCCGATCAGGTTGAACATGTGTACTGGCTGCAGTTTCAGGTAAAAGTTCTCCCTTTGCACAATCGCAAAACAAACAAATGTCTTGATCAAACGATGATTTTTAAAGATATTTTTATCAATTTATTACCAGTATTATGAACATTACAACTAAGACATTTTATATGCGCTATAGATTAAATGAACGCATGGCATATTCTGTAGGTATTTAAATAAAAGTTGCTACCTTGGTGAAAGACTTTACATTCAATAACTTGTTCTTTTATCTTTGTGTATATATTTACAACTTCTTGCAAATATGTCAGCGAGAAAATAACAGTTCTTTATTCCGGCGGTACACCGATAAGATTTTTATCTAAAAACAATGAAAAAGACCGAAGCCATCGACTTCCATTGAGGCTTTTTCATCTTGCTTTCTGTAAGGAAATCGTACCAATTGCATCGGCAAACTGAGAACCAGCGTCGTGCTGAGCTACCGAAAGGACTTTCATCTTTGCGACTTTAAAATCCTTCGTCGTTGATTTGTTTGTAATTATGTTTTAGAATCTGTTGAATTGGCGTCTTTATTTCTGACGAAGACGTACAATTTTTAAACTATAAAAAGAAATTGTAAAAGTACTTGAAAACAACATATATGTATCCGAAAATCCTACCGATTTCTACAGGATTGAACTGAACTATAATACAGAATGTGATTTGAGCGAAAAAAAAATCTGGTTTTGAAGACTTAATTTTTTGACGCAACTGCATTGGCAAGCTGTTGGAATGAATAAACACAAAGAGACTTTTTTTAATGAAAGTTGTTTCCATTTTGTATAACTACTCACTTTTATAACAGTTTTATGTACTTCACATAAACTTTCAGTCCCATCTATGTTGAGCACAACAAACGGGCCACTAGATAGAGACAGATTTATTTCAACATAAAATGTAAAATTACATTGCAAGTATAATATCAATACATACAACAAACGGTAAACATGTATGCAACTGACTAGGTTTTACAAAAAGCTCTAACCTTCTAAATATTTTGATATAATACCTGCTCATCTAATTAACATAAGCCTCAAATTAATATCTCTATTCTGTGTATCACAAGTGTACAACTCGTCTGTAAAATGTACTAAAAGCTGAAATTAATTGTTGTTCTAACGAATTGTATACATTTGTGAATGATGTTCATAAAAATGAATTTATTATTCTTGCTGTTGTTGCTTTAGTTCTAACCTCTAACATGTTAGATTAAAAATATGTAAGATTACGTGAAATTTATAATTTGCGGAAATCAAATATGAAAACGTATATCACTGAGAACTGTTTAACTGAATTCTATTGTCAACTCAATGCATACATAAAATAAGTATTTCCATGCTTAGAAATTGAATATTACATGAACTGAAACCGTAGTATGTCCTTACATGCTTGAATTTAACAGAATATCATCGTGCGAAATCATTTTGATTCGGTTTCATTATATAAAGACACAGCCATCAAATATCTTACGCTACGCTACAGTCATCTCCTTCTTTTCCTGTACTTCTGTTATCCTCTTTCATTTATTCTGTCTCTTATATCTTTCACGTAACGACATAAACATATATTTTACTAAAAACTGTTGCTGTTTTCATACATAGGTACTTGTTGGTTTATAAAACAAAATGAAGTACATTGATAAAACCTTTTGTCTCAGTGTCAAAATATATACAAACATTAAACGTTTCACGAGCCTTACTCGTTAATCGTGAATGCATCATGATTAGCTTGTGTCTTTACACAATTGATTAAGTTGCTGTAGGAACTAAAGAGCTTGAAATGCGGCTATAGTTCAAGAATGCTAACAACTTTAACAAATTGTATCAAATGGGAAAGGTCTATAAACTGTATTGATAAATATATTATTATATTTGCTGTCGTAATGAATTGTTTTCTGTTCATGAATTTCACGCCAATATTTATATATAAACACTCATTTTCATTAGCCCGCCCGCTAAGCTCAATAGGGACAGCACAGATCTACGGACCGCGGGGTCGTGAGTTCGATCCCCTGGCTGGGTGTATGTTCTCCTCGACGATTTGATAAAAGACACTGTGTCGGAAATCATTCGTCCTTCACCTCTGATTCATGTAGGGAAGTTGGCAGTTTCTTGCAGAGAACAGGCAGGAACACCGGTTGGGTTAACTACCAGCCGTTACATAACAGTACTGTTGAAAAACGGCGTTAAACACAAAACAAACAATTTAAAAAAGCTGACAGTCATAAGTACTTTGAAACTCCTTGTCTCAGATAATAACAGTTAGAAATGACATATATTTAACAAAATATAATTGTGTCAAACCTAACGATGTGAAAATCGATCTATGCAGCACGCAAACCTACAGCACGCAGACGTGCACACCACAAACACACACACACATACACAAAAAAACAAAGACAAATATCAAACAGGGAATGCCACGTACCAAAATCGCAGCCTCCCCAAAACAAAACCTACAGCACGCAGACGTGCACACCACAAACACACACACATACACGCCAAAACGAGCCAATGTACGTTGCGATAGCTGGGAACAGGGCATTCTGGTATACCGCACTCTGTAGTGAGGACGCCATCTTCTGCATAGAGTACGTTCAGTATTTCTACACCTACATCTTTGAACTATGTAGTTCAACCATCAGGAAAGCATTTCCAATAAGTAAGTAAACCATTACTTATTGTTATTTATTAGTGAGAAACACTATACTTAATTCAAAACTGCTAATGCTAATTCATGTTGCCTTCTACAACAGTATCCCAATTTATGACGCTATCATATTTTATTTGTAGCTGGCTTCCTGTATTAGATTTTGGAAAAGCTGTACTCGTTCCTAGTTTAATTGATCATGTTTAAATGAAAGGAAAATCAGATAGCATTCTTGATTTCATCACCGTTTTCTTTCATTGTAATAATAAGTATTCATCGCAGCAGGGACTTTTGCTGCACGCTGTCAATTTTGATTTATAAATACAATGTCTTTAAATAACTGATACTATGTTTAAGATGAATGCCATGTATTTGGATAAATGAATTTCTTTTAAAAAATGACAGCGTTTTACCACTTAGTATTAGATGTATAAAAAGACGCCTTTCTACCTATAATTGCATTTGAAAATTATATTTTTCATGTATAAAATATCAATACTTTATTTAAACTTTAGAGAAACCTTATAAATACCAGCCTTTACCATTTAGAAATTCAAGATGGCTGCCTTTTATAAATACACATGTCTCGATAACATAAGCGCATAGTCATCTCTAACATCTCAGCAAAGTTCCTGAAATGGACACTTGGACAATTTACGTTTGTTGCTACAGCTTTCGCCGCTTAGGTTGCAAAGAAATGAAATGAATGAGGCGAAATAAATAGACTCTGAGGATATTACATGAGTGTTTTTGTTTTCATACTGAATTTATAAAACGAGTTGAATAACTTTGCCGAGCAGTTTATCAGTTCTATTCAATACTGAATAAGTCAAACAGGATCGTGGTAATGTCATGAAGGAGAGTCCCAATAATGTCAGAAATTAATCTCTTCAAAGACATTTTTATGTGGGATGCTTGATTAAAACAGGAAACCTTAAAACAATCTGACGCCTACTATTTTTAACTTTAAGATAGAAACAGATGATTAAAGTTAAAATGTTTTTAATTCGAACTTGGTTATCGATTTTCAGATATTGATGCTACGAAGGATGTTCCAACAGTCATTCAAATACGTCTTTTTTTCAAATTGCGTTCATCATGATAACTATTAAAAAATTGTGATCATTGAAATTTCCAGAAAATAAAACACTTCTACTAAAAGTTTACTTGACAAAATATTTGTCATTTGAAGTATCAAGTACATAAAGCAATTATGTATACGCATACATTTTCTTTTTTTTCTGTTTTCATTTAATATCTGAATAATCATATACTTTTTTGTTCTCATTTAATTTTAAATAGGCAGACATGTAAAGAATATATTATGAAAAGTACATTTCCAACAAACTGATGGCGGTTAATGGTCTCATCCAATTCCGAAATGATAGTACTTCTGTTCATCTCAGTGCATATATGAAAGTGATAGCCAAGACCAATTCCTCATTTTCTAGACGGTTCCTTTTAAAAAGGTAAGAGTACTAACTATGTACATGTACATTCTTCGGATATTTCAACGACTGCTATGAAAGGAAATCCATTACAGAACATAATTGGAGGCATTGTATCTTCTAACAGCTGTATGCTATAAAGTACATATTAACTGAATGAACAATATCAATTTGCGAAATAATTTCAGGAATCTTTTCTGTTCCCTTGTGGGTAATAAAATCACAAAAAGCTTCTATGTAAAATGTCTGTAGAAATGTGGAGTATTGTTTGTCATGTCTTTTCGTGTATGATGTTTCCCTTGAAAGTCTTAAACAAATAACCTTGTGATGTCTGTACAAAATGACACACAATACATATCAATAAGCAACGAGCTTTAAATGCAGTGTAAGTGCATATTTCATTACCTAAATAAATGACAAACTAAATCTGCTCTTATTTGCTTTGTTGCGTTCTATGCTTCGAAAGCGTTCGCTTATAAATAAGTGTCGTGTTGGGCCATGAAATTATTCAAGCATGTAAAAAAAAGATCTCCGTAGCTAGTTCGTATCTTTCGGACCATAGCGTCCTCTTTTTGGAATTTGAAAGAAAAATATGTATAGAAACGGTTGCAACATTGACTTTTTTTCGATAACTAGTCGTTCTTGCCCTTTCCTAGGCCACTGTTTGTTGTTTATCCACTTTTGCGGTACTGAAATAATATGCGCATGTCTCATCCCTTATGATAAGTTCATTATTCCTCCTTTCATCTGCATTTTTATAGCCTTTTAAATGTTCTTTGCAGCATTGCATCCTCAGGTGTTTTCGCTCTTTGGTTAAAATATTGGAGGCCCACCTCGTACACGCGTTCTGTAATTTCAAACGTTAAAGTAGAATTTCATGAAGACTTCCGGATGAAATTTCTACTGATGCAGCTATTTGGGATATTGTATATCTCGGGATTCTGCTCCAACGGCCACTATTGAAGCAATGGTACGAGCGGATGCTAAGGGTTTATGGCATCCTACATTAAGTAGATCTTGGACTCGAGATTCTCCCTTATTAAATGCCTATACTCACCTATAAACAGTCTTTGGATCGGTAATAACCACCGTAGACAGTTTAAAATTGTTGCAGAATCTGCCAGAATGGCAAATTCAGGGAACAACGCAACTTGATGTAGGACTTTATTTCCTTCCTACATGCGTACGTTTAAATTACTCAAGTGTATGCGATTGTGGTGTGTTAGAATGCTTAGCACTTAGCTAAAACAAAATCAATCATATCTAAATTTTCAATATACATAGTTATTTAAACCCCCGAGATGTCCATGAAAATTGAACCAGTATTTGTATCTATGGAACCGCTAGTCTCACAATGATCTGGATTCTCCTCGTATAACCGTTTTCATGTGAAATAATTTCGGGAAACTTTACGTGCACTTTATGATCTGGTAACGTAATCTCATTAAAACTACAATTTTCTTATAATAAATGATTTATAGCCATTTAATTAATAACAGTTACATTTTGTTTTAACATTGTGTTTGATAATACAGCCTTTGGTCTTTGCCAAGTGAAACGAGAATTAATATTACGACATACATCTTGCCATCCACTAGATGCTTTGAATTCACTAATTCCCAGTTCATCTGCAAACTGCAATGCTTTTTCTTTAATTATTGGACCCGAAACGGGCATATTCTTGGCACGAACAACACAAAAACACTGCCAAACCAGTTCATTTAATCGTTCATACTTTGCATCGTAGCCAATTCGTAGCTTGTGATTTCGCATAAAATCTTCCTTGAATGAAACTGACTTTGAATTCGATGGTATCAAAGAAAATGCAATTCCAGATACACCATCATGGACCCTTAATTTCCCTACAGTTCTTTTTGACATGAAAACTGCCTTTAGAAAGTCTGAACCAAACCCTGAAATATTCAAGTCTAAATACACATGTATCAAGAAATCAAGTCAACTTACAAGGACTATTTTGAAATTTACACAGACGGTTCAAAAGATGAATAAAAGGTTGGGTGTGCTGCTGTCAGCCACCTTCGTCAATCAAAATTACGCTTGCCAAATAATGCAACAATATTTTCAGCCGAGACAAAAGGTATTGATTTTGCCCTAAATTTTATATCAAAATATAGTGAAGAAAAAGAAAACAATATTAT
This sequence comes from Mercenaria mercenaria, assembly GCF_021730395.1. Taxonomy (NCBI): domain Eukaryota; kingdom Metazoa; phylum Mollusca; class Bivalvia; order Venerida; family Veneridae; genus Mercenaria; species Mercenaria mercenaria. The sequence continues at coordinate 25,723,259 of NC_069371.1, read as the reverse complement.
ATTTTCCGACTCGCTTTCTGTTTTACAGTCCATTCATAACCGAAATATGGAAAATCCTTTCATTCAAAATATTCTTCTCACGGTTCATACACTATCTCATATTTTGTTGGATTCCCAGTCATGTTGGTATTCATGGAGGATGCTGATTCTAATCGAGGATGCTGATACTGCAGCAAAGAAATCCCTTTCATTATCAAAATCTAATTACCACATACCGATTTTAGTCCCAATATAAACAAATACATTTTTTTGTAATTGGCAATCGTCATGGAACAATGCTTCATTCAATAAACTTCATGTTATTAAACCTACTCTAGGGGAATGGCACCATGGGAACAGATCTGTTCGCAGGGAGGAAGTTGTTCTTTCTCGTAGTCGAATAGGTCATACCCGTTTGACTCATTCTTATCTTTTGAATAAAGACGATCAACCCGAATGTGTACCATGTCAAACACCGCTAACTATTAAACATGTTTTAATCGATTGTGTGGACTTGCTCCCCAACGCAGTACATACTATGACGGTCAATCTTTGAAAGTGTTATTTGAAAACGTTTCAGTCGGAAATATTTTATCGCTTTTAAAGCAGATAGGAATTTATCAAAAAATCTGAACATTTCATATTTTTGTTCGCATCTTTTGCAATATTATTATGTTTGCAGCTGATATTTTAACACATACGTATATACATTTTTACTTAAATGCTTTTAGATATGCTTTACATTTTTACATAAGTGATTTAAGGTATGCTTTACAATTGGCGTTTTCAATATAACTTCTTCCAGGCGATATATGACCATTTTGTGTCGATTCGCCGTAAAACCCAAATCACTCACTCACTCACTCACTCGCTCGTAGTTTGTTTGAGGCAGCGTTGTTCTCCCAGAGCTTCTTGAATATTTCTTTCTTCTTGATGATGTCTGCAACAGTCGACTTGCCGATGCCTTACTTTTCTCCCAGAACCTGAGTAAAATAAAAAAATAAATAAATGATCAGCCGCTCAGTCAATGTGTTTTACAGATTGAATTTTATATAGCAGAGAGGAAGTTGTTCTTTCTCGCTGTCGAATAGGTCATACCCGTTTAACTCATTCTTATCTTTTGAATAAAGAAAATCAACCCGAACGTGTACCATGTCAAACACCGCTAACTATTAAACATGTTCTAATCGACTGTGTGGACTTTGCTACACAGCGCGGTACATATTATGACGTTCAATCTTTGAGAGAGTTTTTTGAAAACGTTTCAGTCGGAAATATTTTATCGTTTTTAAAGCAGATAGGAATATATCAAAAACATCTAACATTTCATATTTTTGTTTACATCTTGCAATATTATTATGTTTACAGCTGATATTTTAACACACACGTATATACATTTTTACATATTCTGTTTTTAGATATGCTTTACATTTTTACATGGATGTTTTTAGATATGTTTATATTACTCATAGTGTTCTTTACATTTTTACATGGATGTTTTTAGGAATGCTTTACATTTTTACATCAATGTTTATGCTTTACAGTTGGCGTTTGCAATATGACTTCTTCTCGGCGATATATGACCATTTTGTGTCGATTCGCCGTAAAACCCAACTCACTCACTCACTCACTGATTTTTATATAAACTTAATTCCTAATGACATCGTATAATTTCATCTTGGGTGTTGCGATTTTAATTTAAATGATAACTGACATAAACAGATTGTCAAATTCTATCATTTAATTTGAGCCTATCTGTATTTAAAACAACGATTTTATGGAAAAAAATCGAGTTAAAGTTAATTCAATCACCTTGTCCGCATTTTTTTTATTAAAATTGCACACTTTCAGCGTTGGTTTTGGTACAGACACCGATTAACGAATTAATTTTATTTTGTCCTCAAGGGACAATTCTGTTCTTTTGCGTTTAGACGGAGGGGTAGCAGACATTTTGCAAAGCAAAAATTTCAAATGTAAGATATTTAAATCAATTAAAACACCGATCTTTCTTCGATTTAAACATTAATAAACTTTTCCACACGCAAGATTTAATCCATCACGTTTTCATGAATTGAAAACAAAGTAATTCCCAATTATTTCTTTACCTTTTGCATCAAATGATCATTGTGATTATAACGCGTGTCAAAATAAACAATTGACAAACAAAAGAACATGTTGACAACTCGCCGGGGGCGTTTTTGCAATTCGGTTTTCGGAAGTCGACTTTAGTGTAAAAATATTAACGGGCCTTCAAAAATCGTCCGATTTTCAGATTCGGAAGTTTCGGTTTTCAGAAGTTAGAAGTATATAGAAATAAGAACGAAAACAAAAACGGGACTTTGAGTTTCGTGCGGTTTTCAAAGGTTTCCGGTTTTTAGAAGGTCCGGTATTCGGAAGTTACACTGTATTTTTTCTTTTTTTTTTTGTATGTTTTATTTGTTGTCAATTTAAAGCAGATTTCATGCAAGAATACTCAGTCATTATTATGTTTCACAATCAGTTCTGTTAGAAGAACGTGGTTAGAAACATATGAACAACAATACCATAATACGATAAACTTTGATCACAGAATCGTTAAGGAAGAAACTTTATTAAGATTTATCTTACATGATAAAAGATATTATAAAAAGTTATTACAATCTTGTCAACATCCATTAGACAGACCTTAGTTAAATACTAACAAGTCTCCATTCTACAAGATTTTTTTTTTCATTCATGTATGCTCGTTTTCATAAACTGAGTGAATAAGAAACTTAATTTTGCTAACGAAATTGTTATATTTATATCTTTATCTGCATGTAATTATGGACATTTTGTATCTCAGCTGCATCTGTTGTTCCCATGTACATGTATTTCGAATATACTGTTGTCTTATTTGTATGTAATTGTATTGTATGATTCATATACTATTCGTTAATGGAGGAAATAAAGAAATATAGGATAGAGAACATGTGTGCATGTTACAATCTTTCCACAACACGTGACTACATTACCGGAATATGAATTGAAATGTTTTCATGCTCCTTTTATTTATTATGCCCCCTTTGTAATTTGAAAGGATGGCTGATCATCATGTGCAGAGGATCCCTATTGATTTTTAGATCAGTATGTCAAAGGTCAAGGTCACAGAGACCCTAAACAGTTGAACGATTTCCGGATGACAACTCAAGAACGCCTGGGCCTAGGATCATGAAAGTTGACATAAAGGTTGATCATGACTAGCAGATGACCCCTATAGATTTTGAGGTCAGTATGTCAAAGATCAACGTCAAAGTGACACGGATCAGTTAAACGGTTTCCGGATGTTTCCGGATGATAACTCAAGATTGCTTAAGCCTAGGATCGTGAAAGTTAGGGAGGTTGGTCATGAGCAGCAGATGATCCCTATTGATTTTGAGGTCAGTAGGTCAAAGGTCAAGGTCACAGTGACCAGGAACAGTAAAACGGTTTCAGGGCGATAACTCAAGAACGCTTTGGCCTGGGATCAAGAAAATTGATAGGGAGATTGATCATGACCAATAAATGACCCCTACTGATTTTGAGGTCATTAAGTCAAATTTCAAGGTCACATTGGCCAGGAAAAGTTAAACGGTTTCTGGACGACTTGAGAACGCTTGGGCCAAGGGTCATGAAAGATGATAAAGAGGTTCATCATGACCAGCAGATCCCTACTGATTTTGAGGTCAGTCGGTCAAAGGTCCAGGTTACAGTGACCCGGAACATTTCAACCGTTTCCAGACAATAACTTGAGAACGCGAGGCCTAGGATCATGAAACTTGATAGGGAGGTTGGTCATGACCTGTAGATGACCCTTATTGATTTAAAGGTCAGTAGGCTAAAGGTCAATGTCACACTGACCTGGAAAAGTTAAACCCTTTTCCGAAACGATACCTTGAGAACGCTTGGGCCTATGAGTACTAAACTTAATAGTGGTGTTGATCATGACCAGCAGATGACCCCTCTTGATTTTGAGGTCAGTAGGTCAAAGGTCAATGTCACATTGAACCAGAACAGTAGAAATTTTGTTTATAGTGAGCAAATAATTTCTGTTCCTTGTGCAATTACTGAATGCATCAAGGGGGGCATTTCATGTTCGACGAGCTCTTGTTTTAAAAACAAGCCTACTTTGTAATTTGTTAAAAGTGAGACTTTAACCACGGTGGGGAATCACATGACATCGGATGAAAGTACGCACGGAAAAATGGCCGCCGTTGATCTCGGTTCGCCGAAAACAAACAAGGTAATTTGACTTAAATACGTGACTTTGTTCATTGTAACATACCCTATCATATGACCATTGTCTTCCGATTAACTCCTATGTTCGATACTCTTACGAGTTTGCTGTACTTTTCGAGAACTCCCGGGAAGTTTAAATCCATGTGTCGTTTCCACTGTGATAGGATACACGGACTGGAGGTTATTTCAAGCTTTTCTTTTAATATCTTACGAGTATTTGTGTCAACATGAAGATACAACAGTGTCTAGTAGTAAATACTGAAATGCGCTTTTAACAGGTTGGGTAACACTCTCAAAATTCGTGAAGTGATCGTTGTTAGTGAACATACGTTGCCTCATGCTAGTTTCCACGGAAACGTCCAGATAAAACATATCGGTCCGGACGATCTTGAAATATACACGGCATGACTTAATTGTGACGTCATCTGTTTTCGAACAGCATGGTAATACTGGTGCATCATATATCCACGGAATTTGAATGCAAATAAGTTACAGATACATTTAAGCATTATAATCTTTAATACGCTTTGACAAAACGCAAAAGAAAACAACTTATACGTGTTCCTTTTTGGATATATCCGAATTGAATCGGCATTGTAAAGGTCAGAATTCAGTTGGATTGTACGTTTAACATCACTGGTGACGCTCAAAACTGTTGTAGACCTAGTTATGATTTGCACACAATATTAATTTGTTTAGATATGGACTGCCAATCTTTCCATTAAGAGGCGATAAGCCGCCTCTAGATCAGTTCGAATCAAAGCGATGAACTAAAACATTTTTTTCAGTAAGGAAAACAAATAAAACATATTACTTATGTTCTTGCAAGTTAAACGTACGGTGTCCCGTTAGGGCCATCGCCACATATTGCAGATTCAACAGCAGAAGTACGAGACGACTTTGTTGAAAAGTTGAAATAACAAAGCTACGAAGGAAAAAAGTCAAAACCCGAAACTACCATGCTGAAAAGCCGAAACAATGAAACTATAATCATTTATGGTGAAAATTCAATATTACTTTGTACTTTCATCATCGGACCTTCGACTTTTTACCATCGTGGTTTCGTTGTTTTAACTTTTCACCATCGTAGTTTCGACATTTCACGTCGTACTTTTGCCTTTTATCATACCTTTGACTTTTCAACACCGTTGTATCGCATTCTTCTCGCTCATTATTTATAAGTCATATAAATGTTCTTTTCAGACCCACGAACAAGCTTTGTGGAATATGTGGAAAGAGGTTTAGCAGCCGCTCAGGCTTGTATGACCACAAAAGAAGGCATACAGGCGAAATGCCTTACAAATGCTGTGGCAAGGCCGTTTTAGTAAGGCAAATATGCAAAGACACGAGTAATAATTTTCGAGTTTTATTGAACAGTTTATTCACTTTTAGATACTTCTTTTAAGGGACTGACCTCCAGATCGCGCGACATCAAAGAAAAGCGTTTTAAGAAATCAGGAAATCATCGTTATATTTCTTTCGAAGACTTTGAATCTTAGTTACTGACCGATGTTATGTTATGGAAACACATGAGAATCAATTGTTTGTACTTTAAATTTTACATTTTAAGATTGAAAAGCGTTTGTAACGGGGTACCGAAGGTAAACTGCCTTGATAATCTAGATTCAAAATACTTTAGATTCTTTAATATTAAAGAAAGATAATTTTTAAGCCCAAATCACGAGTCCAGTCCCTTTAAGAAAATTTCTGTCTTGTATGACTGAGATATTCTGGAAATTTCAGTGTTTTGTAATTGGCAAAGATGGACCCAGGGGTGGGTGCGCAGCCGGCGCCCACCTAAAATCCGACGAGCATACGTTTTCATGACATCAGTCTTTTCAGACAAAATCTTTAGTTCACTTCGCTACACTCGCAATTTATTATACGTAAAAATATATAATAAGTCTAGACGCGGGAACTGAGCACATTTTAATTAAAAACCTACCAACTGGGTCACACTGCTGTTTTGAAAATTTACAAAGTCAAAAGATGATTTTTTGTCAAATATTAATTGTCAGACACAGAGTTATGTCTAATTATTTTATCAAATAATTAATTTATTATAATTACTTTAGCAATCTTCTTAATTAAATTCTAATTAATTACTTGGTTTCTTGGAAAAAATGATTAATTAATTACAATAATTCGGGACAAGTAATTAATTATAATTAATTTTAATCAAATCCTGCCTTAAAATTTCCATTTGTATCTTTTGGCAAAATAAAATGTTTCAATGCAGCCAAGCTCTTGGTGTGCCTAGGCAAACAAGACTAATAATTTGTTTCAAATAAGTCGGCCTATGTATACGAAGTGAATCTACTGTATACACTCAGTTATGACCTCGACTTTTCGAAAAAAGAAGTAGGGCTATTGTACTCGCCCCAGCGTCGGCGTCGCCGTTGGATAAAGGTTTTGATAAAGTCAAATATCTCTTGTTACTATCAATTTGAAAGCTATTGACTTGAAACTTAAAACAGTTATTTATTATCAATGTCTACACCAGGAGAAACAATCCCTGTAACTCTGTTTGAATTTTGACAGAGAAGCCGCTTTTTAACTTAGAAATATATGGTTAAAGTTTTTGATAAAGTCAAATATCTATGTTACTATCAAAGCTTTTGACTTGAAACTTAAAATAGTTATTTACTATCAAAGTTTACACCAGGAGAAACAATCCCCGTAACTCTGATCTGCAGAACTATTGATTATATATTAAGCCCCTTTTACTGGTAAAGCTCTAATTCTGAGTCAAGCCTTGAGAAAAGTCGAGCGTGCTGTCTTACGGACAGCTCTTGTATAAAATTAGTTTATACTGGTAACGAGTGCTGGGCAAAAACTTGTTTTCCTGCTATTTTTTTAATAGACTGAAAAAAAGGCCAGAAGAAAGTACTACCAGGTACATAATTATCATCAATACAACATTTTCGAAGGAAAAATAATACAAATGACAGATTTTGTGTGGCAACCAGAAGTAAAGTTATTACATACCAGAAATGCACGTTAAAGCTATGTAAGTGATAAAAGAATACAAAAGGTGTTGACACCTTGTTATTTACAGCACAATAGGTATAAACTATGGATACTTTACAGTGTGAAATTTCACTTGAGCACTAATAGATGAGGTACAATAATTAAGAATAATTATATTAGATTGACAACAATTGGTCAAAGCTAAGTCAGGAACTAATTAATTACAATTGCTTTAATTGACTTTTGTCTCAATTAATAATTAGTTCAAATTTGTTAATTAACTATAATTAATTATAATTATAATTAGGCACAAACCTGGTCAAACACATGTAAAATTGAATCATTTGAGGTATACTTGTCAACAACTTTCCCCAGCCTGGTTTCAGTCACGCCAAATCCGCAACAAAACACAATTCTAGATCCACTTTTGATTAGCCGTTGTTAGATATTTGGCAAGATCATTAAAATGACGTAATACTATTATGAATCTCTATTAAGGTGCGGTTTACATATAGTATAGCATAAAGAATGGTGGATCCAGTGTTTTTCATAAAATTTCAACTCTGCACCGTAGGCAAGATCATTGCGATTTAAGCTTGTGCTTGCACGATTAAAAACCAGACGTTATTTATCCTGAAAACGTATAGTAAACTTAAAAAACTCGTACTTGTAAGATTAATATCAACAATGTATATTCATCAGACCGCCATCTTGAATGCAGTGTGCTCCAATGCAATTGCCTCGGTCCGTGGCTGTATCTCACCTAGGCTGGAACTCTTTTTGATGTCATTCCAAAATCCTTGTCAGTCTACGGTTTTGCTGATGATCATATAGCAAATAAAAGCTTTCGTCCTATATCTGTTTCCGTAGAATCACAAGCGATCAGAGACCTTGAAAGGTGCGCAGTTATAATCAATGACAGGATGAATAGAAACAAACTGAAAATGAACACTTCCAAAACTGAATTTTTAATGTTTGGTAGCAGACCTCAATTGAACAAATGTTTTACAAATTCCATTGCTGGTGATGATGTCAAACGTGAAAGCACAATTAGATATCTCGGTGCATTTCTTGACGAAACCTTGAACTTTAAATATCATGTAAATCGTAAATATCGTATAGCCATGTTGAATTACCTACGAATTAAGAACATCCGAATATATTTAACAAAAGCAGCCACTGAAATTTTAGATTTGTCTCTAGTTATTTCAAATCTGGATTATTACAAAGTCATACTGTATGGTGTAGCTAACTGTGACATGCGTAAGATGCAACGTATTCAAAACATATGCGCAAAACTTGTCCTTAACAGGAGGAAATTTGTCACACTGGCAGAGCACCTATGTATTTAACAGAATTACTTACAGAGTATATTCCTAGTAGACAAGGTTTGAGATCGTCAGAAAATTCTGAATGTCGTTATGTTGTTCCATATAACAAGTGCAAAACATTCAATGATAGAAGTTTCTGTACTATTGGTCCGAAACTGTGGAATGAACTGCCGTTAGAACTACGCAAAAGTAAATCACTTGACACATTAAAAAAAATCTTAATACACTGTATTTCAGAGAATTTGATTTGATTTTTTTTTGATAACTGTTTATTATGCGATAGCAGCAGGTGATTGTTTTTAAATTTTTGTAAAAGGTTTTACATTTCAACATTTTATATTTCCAAGGTTTGTTTAATTAATCGCTCTTGTTGGTACAGGCTCTGTGGGTAGGGTAGTGTGTAGTATTTCTTTTTTAAATAGTATATGATGGCACCATTAAACGGGGTGTTTGAACCTCTATGTGCAGCCCGTTTGGGCGTACCATGTAATACTTTAAGCACTTGTATCCGCAAGAGGGGTAAAATGACCTCAAGGGGAGGGGTGCGGTCATGACTGTTTGTTAAGATAAGGCTGTTATTATTGTCGTTATTAATATTGTTATTATCATGTATAACGCCATTAAATATGTCATTGTATAAAAATAGGCGTTTTATCAAATTATTCAGTTTCAGTTTCAGAATAAAACCTTGATTCGGTATACGGAAGTCAAAATCATTTTATGAATTCTTGGCAACCCGTGAGAAAATTTATTAAAACAACATCGTTACTATATTTCTGACCAGTCATGACCTGGAGAATGACTCTTCGTGCATAACTGCGAAAGATCCAGCTTTCATGGGGTGAGGCGAAAAGAGCGCCACAGGACCGAGACAGAAGGAAAGCTGTAACAAAGACCATATGCCCGAGCATGGGCAAAGAGGATTAAGGACGTATGCTAGAATTTGGGGCGAAATTTTTCCCAGTAACAGAATTATGAATTACTTCAAACTTTGGATATCTAAGAAACAAAAATAAAATGCAATAAAAACCATAGGTCACCGGTATTAAAAAAAGAGTTATCTGCACTTGAAAACGGCATTTCTCCCAAAGATTTGGAGGCCAATGCCTTTAACATTGTTAAGGAGTGTCTTGATATATATGACAAAAACAAACATATATCCATAACCAAATACTGTGTTTCTATAAAACTCATTTAGAGATGCGTGGTGAATAGGAATTATATCCGTCTTGTCTTGGAGGAAAATAATGTCTGACATGCATTCATACTGGTTTAATATGAAATGCTGCTCTTAGACTGTAAGTCAATCATGTCATATAACACGAAATTGAATCAATCTTAATAAAACGATGTAAATATAGAAATGGAAAAAATCTTTACATAATGTCGTCTGTGCTGTTTTGAAATAAAGAAGACATATCAGGGATTATTTTGTTGTATACCATGATGGAATCAGTCGAGAAATTATAAATTATAACTTATTACAATAATATGACTGATTTGTATAATGAGACCGATGCCTGATATAATAGCATTCCGAAAGAGGTATAATAGAATAAGGCGCAGACCGAAACATGAAACCAACATAACCATGTCTAAAGTGTTTCAATGTACACACTAGCTGAATGCCAGTGAATACCGTATGTTATCACGTCATTCTGCTAACAAAACCATTCACATATACAGCTGTAGTATTGGTGCTTGGGGAACAGTCAAAAGTAGTTTTGCGAGGTAGCAGGGACGTCGTTAGAACTGCCAAAGCCGGTAGGAAGAGAACAACAGTTCTTAATTTCGTCACCTATAGCAAGTGTTACTTAATATGTACATACGGATGTTTTCTATCAAATATTAAAAGTAACGCAAACACCAGTCGAATCGAATGAAAACACTAGTAATGCAAATAATACCGATATTGTAAAAACTATTTGGGAAGACATGTCACTAACTATATAATTTGGCAAATACAAAATAACCACACAAACTTCAGAACAAGTGTTTTTGTCGACGAAACGAATATATAGTAATCCAGTTTTTGGACGGAAAGTTTAACACACAAGAGCTTTCCTTTACAGATAAATTCTTTAGGGGAAAAAGATACTCAGCCCTGGTACTTAAATGGTCTGAAACAGTCATTCTGATAGTCAAGATCATCTTGGGAAGTCCATACCTATTTCATTGCACGTTTTCTCCATTGGTTGATTCCGGGTCCTTCCGCGGAAAGCTAGTAGTTCAATTTGAACATGTTACGGACAGTCACGTTTTCAACTCGTCACAGAATCTTATTTGACCCTTACATGTACGCAAATATCCACAAACCTATGGCAGCTAGTCATGGTCACATCTAACAGCATTTACAAGTTGCACGGGTTATATATTTAAGTAGTCTACTTTTAGCCCAACAGAATCAGATAACTAATAATAGCATGCAGCAACCGTTCTGTAATAAGGGTGTCTATATTCCAAGAAAGTTTGTGAATGGTCGCCATACGCTCTTTGCCGTTGACAAATGTGATTTCAAGGAAGTTACTTGTGATAGCAAGAACTCTGTCATAGATATTTTATGACAGTTCTCCATAAATGTTATAAAATATGGTTTGCGTGTAAATTGTGTAAATGTTGAGTTCTGCTCAACCCGGGGCTAGAGGGCTTGGACGGTAGCATGCATTTCCACTAACGTCCATGAACATGCTCAATCAAACCGAGCCTGCAACATTTTCGTTTTTGTCGTGTTGAGCAACCTTTGGAGTTTCCATTTTTTTCTATTGCAAATCATTGACCATTGATCAAATTAGCTTAGAGCTTTCAAAAGTTAAATCAGATTGCCAGACAATGGCAAATGCTTCATCATCCAGTTGTGATACCCATCATGAAACGTTTACATCTTGCAAATTGCTTGGCCACAGAATGGGCTAAAATTGCCGACATATTCTTAAACGACGGTAACGATGGAAACTATGGACTAAGGAAAGTTTATTGTTCCAAGACGCAATTGTTGTTTGATATAAGTTTTCAGGTTCTATGGAAACTATAATTGATCCTAGCTTTTGAAAGGCTTCTATTTAAATGAAACATATCTACCAACGAAACATAAAAGGAAAGGTAGGAACTTAGTTGCATGAATGTTAATCATTACGTTAATTCTAATTAAGCGCGGATGTTTAAAATTATTGTACTGTTCAACGTGATACGAACGCTGAGTACAAATTGGTACAGAATAATGTTCATGTGTAAAAGAGAATGATTTTGTTTAATTACAGGCTATTGTTATATCGAACATGAAATGTAAGCATCACTTTGAGATAGTTTAAAAGCTGCAACACCTTTTGAATAATATTATGATGATAATCGAATTTTCCAATGGTATAGCATATACGTAACAAATATATTCAGCAAGAAGATAGTCTGTTGAAATGAAGTGGAAATAAAATGGTTGGGGTAAGATGTATTTTGGTTAATTCACATCATATAGATTCTAATTGTTTTTCGGCGACGCCGTCTAAGTTCGTTTTCGTTACCTATGCCACGTGACTTCAGTTTGCAAATCAAACTACTTGATAACGCATTATAGATAATTTATCAAAATGGAAGATTTATGCAACACTCTGCCTGATTGGACGAGAGTGTCAATTTCTTTTACTCTGTTGATTGTGCTTCGCTGAGTGAAATGTAGACAAAGCGTTTATCCTAAACGACGCTGTTCACAGTTTTAAAGCTAACTTTGGCTCAGTATATTTAGCAAGAATATTGATATATAATAACTGAATCTCATTACACTGAAATGAAGGTACGCTTCATACAGTTTATCTATGTGATATGACTACGGTCAAACTTTGCTTATGAAACAGAAATATTGAAATAATTACAATTGTATATTTTGCTTGACCTTCAATTTTTATAGGTGTGACGTCATTGTCCAAAGATTCATGAATAGCGAATATGCATTTGTTAAAGCGGGATCAGTTGGCCTATTTTAGAAATAAATAAAAATAATAAATAATAAAATCCTTTAATTGTTTTTTTCTCATGTATTCTAATCAAACTTGATTTGTAGCATCTTTATTAGGCCCGCAGCCAACTTTGTTCAGCTGGGACATTTAACCCCTTTTAGGGGCTGCTAGAGCTAAAACTAGAAATGCCTTTATACAGCGTCTCATGAACAGCTTGGTGGATCTTTGTCATGCTTGGTCTGGAGCATCATTATAAGGTCCTCTTCCAAATTTATTTATATAGGAACTTGGGCCCACTATAGCTAAAAGTAGATATGCCTTTCTTCGCATTAACCACTAAAATGTAATGGATTTTTATCAAACTCGATGTGTAACAATATCGTAAGGTCTCCTGCTATTTTGTTACAAATGGGGATAGGGACCAATTTAGCTAAAAATATAATCATGTTTAATGACCTCTTCTCATGAACCGCTTCACGAATCTTCATCAAACTACTGCTGTAATTATTCGTCTAAGGATAAACGAAACAAAATTGCAACCCTACGAAACCTTTGCGAAAAATTAAAAGAGAACCATTTAACTCGTTAAAGTGTGGTGTTTAGTTTTGCAATTTGAAAAATGTTAGATGAAAGATGAATGTTAGATGAAAAAGTTATAAACTTCTTTCCTTATTACAATTCGCCGACCATCATTTTTAAAGATATTTCTTGTTATACTTCAATATTGTTATTAGATTGACAATAAATATTCAAGGACTGAAACGCAAAGGATAATAATATACAATTTTACCGTGTAACGTAAGTAAATTTTAGAATGCGCAAAGTTATATTTTCAAACTTGGTCGCCATTTTGATGACGTCATAGATCAGTCATGTGGTGAAACTCGGATTGGCAACATGTTTTTCTTTGCGACTTTCAGACATTGCCTAACAATTTGGTATATATCTTTTTTCCCGATCGTACGGGATTCACGTTCTGCATACATTAACATATTTCCATTAAATTTTAAGTGCGAACATGAAATGGAAATTGCATCAAATAAAACCGAGAAATGTTTCTGTTTGTCTGAAAGCCTTAGCAAATGTAAATACATTTACATAAAGAAAAAAGGTATAGTAATTATAAACTAGCTTCAATACTGCCGGACAGATTTTCATATCAATCGTACACATAACTTCATTTACTTAGCAAATCTCTCTTCCTGGTTTGTTATTGCTAAAGACATAATGATATTATTTCATTTACAGATGTGACAGACGGAGATCGTTAGTCAATGTCTTGATCGATTCAGGTCAAACATAGATTAATAAAAATATGATCGTTCGGATATTTCTCAATTTAAGGAAAAAGAAATTTTTGTTCGCAGTTATGGTTAATTTTGACGAAAACAATTGTAATTTATTACATCTGTATTGATGTCTTTAGTAATACAAACCGGAAATAGGCATATTTGCCCATAATTTTCTGACACTTTGAAAAGTACATGTATACCAAACAGTCAAACAAAGGCATGTTTGGAGCGTGACCTTCCCTGTTGAATATTAAATCTTGCATATATACCCTTACCATTTTATCTACCCCTTATTTGTGTTTTGCATATGAATACAATGTACCTATTGTTGGAGTTTTTAATCTACCTGTCTGCTTTATTTTTCCATTACAGCTTTTTTGTTGCAGGCCTAATTTGCGATGCATTGCTCTATGGCTGTGTTTGTGGTGCTCTGTGCTACCGAGAAATCTACCCTTACATTTTTCACTTTTTTTTCCAGGGACTAACAACTGACATACAGTCAAGGTGCAAGTATATAAAGTGAACGATTGGATAGTAGAAATAATTCAAGTGTGTCAAGTTGTTCCGTTAGGTCAAATGACAAGCTCGTTATCACACCCGTTACCTTTGAAACAAGGCAGTCTGAAAGACAGCTAAATCCCCCGCTACTGCTATGGATAGTGAAAGGGTAAAACCTTTGATTTTAGCTGTGACCTTGACCTTGAACTGACATGGCTGACTCATGAATTCTGCAAAACGTCTTGATGAGGTGATCATTTGACCAAAGTTTCATGTAAATCCTTCAAGGGGTTTAGGAGATACAGAGCTGAAACCTTTGACCTTCAGTTGTGACCTTAACCTTGAGCTGACATGGCTGACTCATGAGTTCTTGATGAGGTGATCATTTGACCCAAGTTTGATGAAAATCCTTCAAGGGGTTAAGGAGATACAGAGCAGACACCAAATGAAAGGCTCAAACCTTCGACCCTTAGTTGTAACCTTGACCTTGAGCTGGCATGGTTGACTCATAATTTCTGCACATCGTTCTGATGAGGTAATCATTTGACCCAAGTTTTATAAAATTCCTTCAAGGGGTTTAGGAGATATAGAGCGGACACAAAATGGCAGGCTCAAACCTTTGACCTTGAGTTGTGACCTTGACCTTGAGCCGACAAGGCTGACTCATGGGTTCTGCACATCGTCTTGATGAGGTGATCATTTGACCCAAGTTTCATGAAAATCCTTCAAGGGGTTTAGGAGATATGGACCGGACACGATTTTGTTACGGACGGAAGCACGGAAGGACGGACGGACGGAAGGACGGACGCAGACCATTCCTATAATCCCTCCGCCACGGCGGGGGATAAAATATTATAACGTACGCTGCTAAATAGTCGATAAACATACCCATCACAGAACATTTTCTGTATGAGAAATGTCTGCCCGACATTTTTCAGCAATGTATCTTATAAATGCAATTTAAAAGGCGGAGCTTATTATATTTGTCGTCAATTTTATTGAGACTTTATTAGCAGGCAATTTAAACTTTTGAATGCAAATTTGAGCTGAATTTTTATCTTTTATAACAAGCACGTTTCTTTTATAACTCTTTTTGAACTGGAGGAAGTATGAGATTGTAGTTCTTAAAATGTGAGGTTAAGATGTATTACGTTTCAAGTTTTATGTATTAATGTTGATTTGTCGGCACTTCATAGAACTGTCATTAAAAGGAAAAAAATGTGACAACCTCAGGTTAATCGCCCCTTTCAGTATCAAACTTATCGTTTCTATATCGCCTAGAGAATCGTAGGGTATGGGATATGATATTGAAGTTACCAAAATTTTAGGTGGCTACATTGTAAGGTTCATTTATTGACGATAGTTTGTGTGACTGGCGTTGCATAAAACAGAAATATGACAAACTTAGGTAAACATTGCCCTTTACGTATTTCATTTAATTTAGTAAGCGCAATATAGATCTAATAGATTCTGAATGTAGAAGCGGCAGACATGATTGACTAAAGGGTTTTCAAACTTATTACATCGTCAATATAATAGCTCTACAATTGTTGAGAATGTATGGAATGATATTTAGGTAAATATTACACAATGCTTGCTGACTGTTACAATTTACTCACTGACACTCCCATTGTGCTTACTGGTATAGTAATCATGCATGCTGGCACCTTTAACACGCTTGTTGACAATGATACCACGCTTGTTGACAATGATACCATGCTTGCTGACAATGATACCACGCGTACTGGAAGTTACAACTTCTTTGCTGCTTAGACCCTGATGTCTATATCATAATTTCATTTGGCAAAATGACAGTGCCGTGTATCGTGTTGTAATATTTCAACATGCTATGGTTATACTGGTTAATCTGTAATACATCCAAGAACAAAATTCACGAAGTGATCAACCAACAAGTAAGGAAAATGTAATCAGGCACTAGGCAAAATAGGAGTAAGTATAATGTCATTTCAAAAGTATATGTCACATTTTGATAACAGGGGGCGCTGTGTTCAAGCGGTCGTGTTTTTCCGTACTTTGGATAATTATTTGCCGGAAAGATTATCTAGGATATCCGAATATGTATAGAGATCTAACAATAGTTACTTCCTCTTTTTGCAAATCGCCATTTGTCGTAACTTTATTTATTTTTAATGTTTCGTTTATTTACAAGTGACGTGTTATATAAATGGAAGACTTACAGTTTGAAATTCCTGAGATTTCACAAATTAAACTGGCTGTTAAGGACAGAATTTTGCAGATTGCTAATAATGTGTCAAACTTTAGTTTTGAACATGTAGAATATGAACTTGAGTCAGTGATGGCTGTTTTGACTTAATTATGCTATCATACAGATGTTTCCTGTTTTCTAGATAAGGTAAAGCAGTGTTATGACATTATTTTGAGCGAGAACAGATCAAGCTCTGCTGCTGAGAATTCTGTCTTACATGGAACTCCCGAGTTGATTTACACATCTAGAACAGGAAGACCGTACTATAACAAACCTGACGAAACTCTTCTGTACTTCATAGAGAATGGTTTCACTTTAAAACAAATGGCTGAAATGTTGTCAGTCAGTGAAAAAACAGTTGTTAATAGAATGTCAGATTATGGTCTTTCCGTACGAGATTCTTATTGTTCATAGTGATGAAGAACTTGAGACAATTGTTAGCGCCAAGGTTGCAGAGTTTCCAATGATCGGGTATAAATCTATGCTTGGCCACTTAAGATCAGATGGTATCAGGATTACGAACGCCAGAATGAGGAGAGTCACGACAACTGTAGATCCCCTTCGAGTTTACTGCGAAATGTTTTTTTGCCAGACATACAAAATACGAAGACGGTCATACTCTGTGAGAGCACCTATGGCATTGTGGCACATTGATACTAACCATAAGCTTATCAGGTCTGTACGAAATTGAACAAGCCAATATTAAATTTGATTTAAAATATATTTAGAATTATAAAATCTTTGCAAAATGTCATGAAAATATAGTTGGATAATTTGCTGCTTACTTGCAAATATGTATATTACAGGTCTTTAGATATTTGTTACTGATATAAACATGTATGCTTCAACCATATTTTTATGCTCCCATCATTCCAAGATTGACAGGAGGGCATCAAGTCTCTGCACATTTGTGTGTATGTGTGTGTGTTCTCTTTAACCCAAAGCTGCACACTTCTATTTTAAAATCACTTTTTATGTTAGTACTATCAAAACCATTGTCGAAACTTTGCTTCCTTGTTCAATCCGATGATCCTCATCACGTCCTGTACAGCCAAGATGAGATAACCTTGTGAAGCTTTATTTTCAATTGATCGCATTTGACTTTTGGTTAACCTTGAGGTGCAAGCCTCTTTTATTAACTTTCAATTTTAACTGTAATAATGCTACTATCATACATGATTGTTTATGCTGATGACCTTCAGTTTCAGTTAAGACCTAGTTACTTCACCAAGAATCCTTTCCCTTTTTAGTTAACTTGAAATTTTTTAAGACTCCGGGGGAGAGTTTCCAATTACAAATAGCACGATTTTCTGTCCATATTAGTTAATATTTTCAGTCAGCTACCATATAAAAATGATAAATTTTACATGTTGTTTTCAACATCAGAGGCCATGACTCTTACATAATATTATTATTATACATTTTCTGTATGTTGAATATGTTATATGAAAGGTATATTAATGCCTATTGATATGTTGATATGTTATTGTCTTAGCGAGGACATAATATGATGTGCAAGTAGTAGTACACTTTCAATTCAATTTTTATCTGTATCATATTTATTTACCAATTTTATTTTAATGTTAAGTTATGTACAAATAAAATTTTTAATATTCCATTAAAGAAATCATCATTAAAAATTTAAGAACATTGAGCCCAAAATGACCTTAATTGTCGACGGGCCATAAAACTCCATTCATTCATTCATTCAGCGGGGACATGTATTTGGAATGGGCAAATGAATTTCTAGTTAATTCCTATATTTTTCTATGTGGAGATTCGTCTTCCATGGTAGAATTGACGGTTATTCGCGGCTACCAGTCTACTTGAAAGTAGCTTCAAACAATACGGCAGCTACAGCATTCGCTTCATTTTCATCTGGTATACAGCAATATGGCATTCCAGAACGTGTGAGAACAGACAAGGGGTTAGAGAATATACAAATTGCAGAGTTCATGCTTGACACTAACTCAAAAAGTAGAAGTGTTCATAATCAAAGGTATTATATCATATTCTTGTTTTTGAATGTTTAGAGCTGTTTGAGATTAGAAAAAAGAAAATACCTGTTTTAAAGCTCATGAAAGTGATAATCCAGCCTTTGATAGGTGAAGCAAACATTTTATTCCACATTTAAATGTTGTATGGTTTGTTATAAATGCGTTACTAGGCATTATTGCCTTACTGTAATACATTCATAACAGGGTGCATGTCTACAAATTTTCAAAATAAATGTAAACAAAGATCAAAAAAATAAACATTAACCTATATGATACTTAAATTCTGAAAATCAATTTTTAGCTAAAGTTTCAGGCATTAATTGGCAGATTTACTCCCTAGAGCGTGCTCAGCTGTTGAATCCCAGCGCTAGATTATAAAACACATACAGTGTATTTTCAGTCTTCCAAAAGCTGTTGCATTTTCCATTTACCTTCTGGGAATAGTATGTACTTGGACGTATTAAAGCAAAAATCCAGATATAAAGTAATATTAAAGCAAAATGCAGATATAAAGTAAAACAGAGCGATCACTGATCGCAGGTGATCGCAGGTATTGTCTGCTGGGAAATAATAAATGAGTAGCATAAGCTAGAGAAGTGGAAACAGAATAGGTTAATCTGACAAGCGTTGTTGCACTTTTTCTCAATGATCTCTATTATTTTGTGAAGTTTGATTGACATGCCAAGTTAAAGCCAAGAAAAACATTATTTTGTAAAATAAAGGCAGATAATTCAAAAACTAGGACAGGTAGAGTTATGGTAATTGATACTGCACGCCCTCTCAATGAGTTATATTATGTGAAGTAACAAGTTTGTACCTTTAACACTTTTCAAGTTATGCACTGGACAAGAAACTCTATATATGTAATAATTTTATAACATATAGTCGAGCACAAAATGCAAATAAAGCAAGATACACATTTTCACCAATTTCTTGAGCAATACAACCTTTTAATATATGCATTTCAGGGTGAGGTGGTATAGTGGGTTTGAAATGACGCAAGTACTAGTTAGTTCCTGGAAGCAGACGTAAGAGTTGTTCATCAAGCTTTCTTCACAATCAAGTTAAAATAAACTAATTGTTTAAAGTAAATATATGCATTTCACCCACTTTTAAAACCATATTATGTGTACCACATTTCATTTAAAATACATAATTGCTGTACAATTGTTCTGACATCATTGTATGTTTATCTAATTGATCACAGGATTGAACGATTTTGGAGAGAGCTATGGCAAGGATGTACATGCACTTATTATAACCAGTTTAGAAAAATGGAGGTGGATGGCATTCTTGATGTTGATAATGAGATCCATATACTTTTCCTTCACCTTGTGTATCTAAACAGAATTCAGAGTTCAGCTGATCGTTTTGTTCATGCAATTTCTCAAAGGCCACTGTGGACTGAAAACAACAAACACCTTTCCAGTTATGGATATGGGCCAGGTGTTGGATCCGAAAACCAAGCTTTCAGATGAGGTAAATAAAACCATTATTATCCATAACTATTTTCAAGAAATCACTTCATACACTATTTTATAATACTTTTTTCATACAAACCTTGATAGAAATATTTGAGGAGACTTTATGGTCTTTTCCTTTTGTAACATAAGGAATACAGACCAATACATGGAAAGCACTACATATTGCTGGGATATACCTGTCTTCAATTTTCTCAGCCTTTGACACGGCTTTCATTTTTAAGTTATCTTGATTGTGCTGAAATGTTTGATTCATTGCAGCTTTTGTGCTGAAATGTTTAATTCATGGATGGTTTTTTCATTGACTAGATTATGTCAATTTTGTGAAGTCCTTTCTTTTGCTGTTGAAAGACATAAATAAAATCTAGTGTTCCTCACGTTTGCTTATTCATCCTTAAAAGTTTCTTCAAGGAAGAAGATACCTACGGGATAGACTACAGTACACCTGATTTGGTATTTCATGATGATCAAGAGAGTTTGGTTGTACCAGAACTTGCACCAATGCCGGATAGTATTATTGGAGCGGTGAATGCAAAACTTCAACAGCCTGTTGACAGCCCATATGAAGTGAGCAGTACATAGACATTTGCCATATCATTCAAGCTAATAGTGAAATATAAAAATTCATGAAACAGAAATCACTGAGAATATCAATTCCATTTGTCCCTGTTTATAAGCCTACCATCTACCAAATGGTGGGCTAGTAAAACCGCTTTCATCTGTGGCTGTCCGTCAGATTGTCCATACAAACCCAGAGGTACTTGTGTGACCCACTTTATAGTACAACTCAAGTTTTGCAACTTCATTTCATACAATCTATACTTGTGAAACTACAAGATGACTTGTGTTATTTACTGTCGTGACTTTTATACATGTAAAGATCAAAGAAATATCACACAAGATCCGTTACGGATGTGTGTCTGTCTGTCCGTCCGTCTGTTAACAATTCTTGTTTTCGCATCTTCTCTGAAACTGGTAGGTGGATTTCAAAGAAACTTGGCCACAATGATCCCCTATTACCCTAGTTCGTCCTAAGTTGAAAAGACATCACTAGGTCAAAGGTTATCTCCAACTTAAATTTTTGGTAAATGTTTATTGCATCGCCTCTGAAACTACCGGTTGTATTTCAATGAAACTTGGCCACTTTTACCCTCCAGTACCATATTTGTTATGTGAGATATGTATTGATTTCAGATCGTTTTCTCCAAGGTCAAATTCATATGAATTTAAATCTTCCATCAGAAATATCATTTGGTGGTCGGCGGCAAGATCCCTCTGGGATCTCTTGTTACGAAGAAATAATGGTTGTTTTTTTGAGTAGGCAGTTCAATTTTGTCAGCTTCTTGTTTATGAAAATTTTGATGTTTTACTTTATTTGAAGCATGTCTGACTAAATTATTGTGACACCTGCTACAGAGTAGCTGTGTAATAGTGGGATCACTTCTCCGTTGTCCTTCTGTGTCTGTCATGTTTCTTGTCAAGAGCATAACTCCAAAGTATGAAAGTTACAAACTTTGTAACTTCACACTACTCAGTGAACTATATCTTTTAGTTTTCAGGACATGTAGGGTAGAGTGAATATCTATATCGTAAGGTTTTTCAAATTCTGTTTAGTTTAACTGTAGTTACTGTTTTTATGAAGTTTAGAGTATAGACATGATACTTTTGAAACTGTTCTTGTTATAACTTACGAAACCAGATACGAGTTACGAAACTCTTAAGACATATACATGTATGCTTTGAACTTCCCTATGAAATGCCAAAACAATGTTATAATTGGTCGTAAGAAGAATTTTCTGGCAAGTCAAATCAATTTCTTTTTCGCAATGTACAAGCAAAATACACAAGAATAAATACTCATAGGGATGTACATGACAGAGAACGCAGGGAAAGGTATCTTACAACAGCTGAACAACTAATTTTATTGTCTTTTATAATTAAATTAAGCTATGTAACTTGACTGGGAGCAATTTTTATGCTCCCGAAGGGACAACATATAGTCGCTGCTCTGTCCGTCTGTCTGTGCATGTTCTTGTCTGTACTATTTCTCTGCAACCGCTGACTGGAATTAGACGAAACTTCACAGGAATCATCAGTATCAAGCCTAGTTGTGAATATTTTTAATCACTGACATGTTCTGCTTCGCACCACTAAATGGCCACCATAGATAAAATAAACATTCTTAGTTGTGCAGTTTCTCACATGTTCTGCTTCGCTGCACAAAATGGCAGATCATTTGGACTAGCACATGCCTCTGGGAGCATCCATCAGTTCCATCGATATTCTTGTTTAAACAGATAATAAGTCTTCAATATGTTTGAAATGGTATTTCAATTTTATTTCTTCAAAATAGCTGTCTGATATTATGCTTGTCTAAACTTACAACAAACTGATAATGCAGTAATTCTGAATGGAAATATACGCTGTAAACAATCTGTAACAAGAATTATAACAGGATGATGAATATTCAGCTTTCACCAGGCACCTTGTCATTGAAGAATGATCATTTTATTGACAAAAAAGTAGACACAATTAATTCCATACAAACCTATTAGAAGATATCGACATACAAGAAATGAAGTCGGAAAAAAGGAAATAATGAGTTTCAAGTCATTATCTTTGACAATACCAAACTTACATGTATGCTCAGAAAAAGAAACTTGTCTAGTAACTATGATAGGGGCTGTTACAAATACAAATCAGGGTTATGCGCATTGTTACCACACATGCAGATGATGAGGATGGTGATGAGGATGAAGAGAAACATGAGCTTAAAGTGTCATGGTATTATCTTATATAGTTCTTAAGTTTGCACAAACAATTTTATTAAAAAAAAAAAGAACATCGTTCTTTCCAAACTGAGTTATGGGGATTGTTATCACATGTACAGATGATGATGATAAAGATACATTTTGAGTTTCAAGTAAGTATCTTGAATAGTGCCAAAGGTATATCCAGAAATCAAAGTTTGTTCAAATATTTTACGTATCACAGAAAGGGGTGTAATTCTGTTGAAATTACAAAGTATAGTTATGGGGAATGTTACCACAAATGTAGATGATGATGACTAAGATACATTTCAAGTTTCAAGTAATTATATTTTAAGGTACCAAAAATATATCCATAAAACTAAGCTTCCCAAACAGTTTACCTGAAAATAATATATGTGTAAAACCTTGATGACCTTGACCTTTCGTAAAGTCGGTAAAGCCCCTGCATATACTTTGTATGTATACTGCCTAATGATTATGTGAAGTCACAGTAAGAAATAAGCAATAGTGACAGAGATATGACAGAAAAACATAGGTTACCGAAAAACTTTAACCTTAAAAATAACCTAAGTACAACACCTTGGTGACTTGACCTTAAGGACACAGCCACTGCATATACCTTGTTTTTATGCTGGCCAATGTGTATGTGAAGTCACAGTAAGATATAAGCAATAGTAACAGGAGATGACAGAAAAACAAAGGTTGCCGAAAAACTGTAACCTTAAAAATAACCTAAGTACAACACCTTGGTGACTTGACCTTGGGTATAATGGACACAGTCACTACATATACCTTGTATGCATGCTGGCCAATGTTTATGGGTAGTCACAGTATGATATAAGCGAAAGTAACAGAGATATGACAGATAAACAAAGGTTACCAAAAAACTTCAACCAAGAACGCCAATGCAAACGCCAACACTGGGACGAGTAGAATAGCAACCCTATTCTCTGAATAGAGGAGCTTAAAATGAAACTGCTATCATGCTGACAAGAAATTGCTGACAGACGGAAGACGGACATTGAGAGATCACAAAAGCTCACATTGAGCTTTCGGCTCAGGTGAGCTAAAAATGAAAGAGAAAGGGCACTTTATTCAGTAAACCAACTCTATTCGATGCCAAAATCAGGCGTTCCAACAATTATGTACAACATGTGCACTTGTACTTGTTCATAATCTTCTAGAGCTTTGGTGTTTGAAAATTTAATTGATGGTGCACAAGTGTTGACATTACTGAGTTTGTCGGATGTATGGTCAAATTCAGTAAGTCCATATGGAATGCCGCGTGGCAGGTTCATACTTCCCATTAAAGCCTTGCATACATGGCCCATATGTATAAGAATGGTCTGTTCAACGTTCTGGTCATTTTCCACACTTATCCAGTGTATGGTAATAGTGCCTCCTGTAATATAAATTGTCAATAGTCTTTAACACAATATTGAGCTGAGAGTAGGTGCTATGTATAACTCAAATTCAATAATCCTTTCCCTATCATGTTTATGACAATATTGACTTTTGGGTTGATCACTTAGAAATTACTCTCCGTGTCAATAATACCCGAAAAAAAAGACAAAGACAAATATCAAACAGGGAATGCCGCGTACCAAAATTGCAGCCTCTCCAAAACGAAACCTACAGCACGCAGACGTGAACACCACAAACACACATACATCTACACGTGCACACACACAAAGCCAACACACGAGGACAAAACGAACAAACAAAGGAACACAGTGGGACACCGCCTTGGAACGGTCAGTGGCAAAACACCACTGGGGAGCTTAAACCGGTTTATGGTGCGCACCCAACCTCACTCTTACCCCCACCATGTTCCAAAGACACGGGACAGTGTAAATAAAAGTAATCCCCTCCAGGTGAATCTCTAACACACAAAAATGCTCGTGTATAAAAATATAAAAAGCAAACCTTTAGAACCAAAAACGTATGTACTCAATGCCTTTTCAGAAGACAGAGCAACAAGAGAAACACCCTTAAGGACCCGACGAAACAGGCCAGAAGACAGATACCAAAACAGTTCAGTCCTGGTAGGATTTAAAAACTGCTTATCATAGAGTCCTCCCCCTCTTCCGTCAGACACAATCAAAGAGGGAAGCGTAGTGTCCAACTGTAAACGGGTTGAACACTAAACATGCGGTATGCCTCCAAACAGTCGAGTCGTAACCTCTTTTAATAAAACATTTTATAATTTTACCAAATACATTAGGAAAATTACCATTACCCAAGATCTTACGAAGTTTGTAAACCACATCCCCATAAAAACGGGTTTAGAAATACCTTCTCGCAGAAGTGTCTTTAAATTTCTATTGAATTTTAAAACTAAATCAGAATTACGATAGTAAAATTTAGCAAAATATTTACGCAATTTGTAATAACGGTAGCCTTGCTGAAGAAGTTTACTTGTAATATATAGATTACGTTCATTGAAATGCTTGACATGACTACACGCTCTGGCAAACCGAATTAATTAAGAAATATATACCCCATAAGATGTAGCCTGAGGTACATCCCCATCCAAATGGGGAAAATTTACAATACTAAAGTTAAAATCATCCCTCTTGTCATAAATTTTGGTATGTATAATATTGTCATAAATAGAGAGATGTAAATCTAAAAACGAAGCAATCTGACTAAAGTACTTGATCTTCTAAACGAAGATCTGAGAACGACCCATTCACATTCGTCTTCTGTATATTTTGGATTTCCAATATTGCTATTTTTATTTTCGCAAATCTGTTTTCGTTTGAACCAATCAGACAACTTGTTCGAATGTCAAAGAGTAAGAAAAATTTGCAGTTAATCCAGGGCTCGAACCCGGGACCTCTCGCTTACAGAGCAAGTACCCTACCGACTGAGCTAACCGGCTATCTGACTGTTATGACATAAAAATTGTTGATATCAAAAACCAAGGCTTTTTAAAGCTTGCAGAATGTTGTAAGTTAGCTTTTGATTGGCTAGCGGAAGGGTTGTCAGAACGAGGCCATCAATAGCTCGTTGTCAGATCCTATGCGTAGCGTAATAGGAGATGTACTTTAGTCAGATTGAAAACGAAGCATCAGTATCCGAATTGTTAGTTTTAATTAAATGAAGCTCCCTAGGATAAATAGTACCCCCCAATTGACCAAAAAAACGGAGTATCCATATTAAGAATATCATCCAGATAGCGTGATGTATTATTAAATGCAGTTATAATATCTGCTTGCGTATCTGGAGAAAGGGTCAACATAAAGTCTCTTTCATAAAAATATAAAAACAAATCTGCGACAAGGGGTGCACAATTTGTTCCCATGGGAATACCAACTACTTGTCTAAAAACTGCATTCCCAAACCTGATGTAAATGTTGTTCAATAAAAAGGAAAGGGCTTTACAAACTTCGTCACAGGTCTACATTGTATAATGTTTAATAATATTGCTAGTAAAAAAAGCTTTATCAAAACTGCAAGCGAGAAATGTAGCATCTCTGGCATAAGTCTTTTGAATTAGGGCAGTTAGTTTGTCATTTATTAAGTTATGTGGTAAAGTGGTATACAAAGTATAAAAAAATTTATATTTACATCTCTCTATATATGACAATATTATACATACAAAAATTTATGACAAGAGGGATGATTTTAATTTTAGTATTGTAAATTTTCCCCATTTGGATGGGGATGTACCTCAGGCTACATCTTATGGGGTATATATTTCTCAATTAATTCGGTTTGCCAGAGCGTGTAGTCATGTCAAGCATTTCAATGAACGTAATCAATATATTACAAGTGAACTTCTTCAGCAAGGCTACCGTTATTACAAATTGCGTAAATATTTTACTACATTTTATTATCGTAATTCTGATTTAGTTTTAAAATTCAATAGTAATTTAAAGACACTTCTGCGAGAAGGTATTTCTAATCTGTTTTTTATGGGGATGTGGTTTACAAACTTCGTAAGATCTTGGGTCATGGTAATTTTCCAAATGTATTTGAAAAAATTATCAAACGTTTTATTAAAAGAGGTTACGACCCAACTGTTTGAGACATACCGCATGTTTAGTGTTCAACCCGTTTACAGTTGGACACTACGCTTCCCTCTTTGATTGCGTCTTACGGAAGAGGGGGAGGATTCTATGATGAGCAGTTTTTAAATCCTACCAGGACTGAACTGTATTGATATTTGTCTTCTGGCCTGTTTCGTCGGGCCCTTAAGGGTGTTTCTCTTGTTGCTCTGTCTTCTGAAAAGGCATTGAGTACATACGTTTTTGGTTCTTAAGGTTTGCTTTTTATATATTCATACACGAGCATTTTTACACGCCATGCCTTTTTGTTTCCATTACGTGTGTTAGAGATTCACCTGGAGGGGATTACTTTTATTTACACTGTCCCATGTCTTTGGAACATGGTGGGGGTAAGAGTGAGGTTGGGTGCGCACCATAAACCGGTTTAAGCTCCCCAGTGGTGTTTTTGCCACTGACCGTTCCAAGGCGGTGCCCTACTGTGTTCCTTTGTTTGTTCGTTTTGTCCTTGTGTGTTGACTCTGTGTGCGCTCGTGTGTGTATGCTTATTTTCGTCTTGTCCTTATGTGTTGGCTTTGGGTGTGTGTGTTGTTCGTTTTGTCCTGATGTGTAAGCTTTGAGTGTGTGTGTGTGGTGCACGCGTTTGCGTGCTGGGGGTTCGTTTTGAGGAGGCTGCGCTTTTGGTGCGTGGCACTCCCTGTTTTATATTTTTCTTTGTTTTCAAGCAGAACTGTGCTTGACTGTACTTACGCTCAACTTTTTTTGAAGAATTTTTTCATGTTGTAAACAATAATTTCCTCCAAGGACTTGTCTCTCTCGTTCTCCGAAAATGTTGGCCTGAAGAACTCACCCATTTCCTCCGCCGAAGGAATTGTGTCTTTTAAAGAGCTTGACGGCATCGTTTAAGAACACTTGCTGTCGAATGGCTTTCAGGACATCATGCAATTGTAAGCTTGTGCAAAACAATACACGACTTTGTTGAACAATAAGATATTTGTACCACAAAACAAGTCAGCAAGATGATATTGAAATATTTATGATATAAACTTCATTGTAAATGATTAAGCAGATATTAATGGCAGTCTGATGGACAACATACAGGTATTATTTCAAACCAAGTGTTGACAACAGAATGTTTATCTACTATTTAACTTGTAAGTAAGACAAAATGCATGATGATAAATACAAGGACTAAGTAGTGTTTTTCCTTATCATTCATCAATTATAAATGTGCAAATTATTATTATACCTTCTATGTACTGTGTCAATGGCCCTAGGTGTCTGTAGAATGCAAAATGTTCATATAACGCATTAATTGCCTCTTTCCTATTTTTGTCAGACAGAACTTTTCTAAACCCATTGGCTTCTAACATGTCTAATGCATTCAAATCACACAATTCAGTTTCGTCACAGGTTTTCAACTGAAAAAAAAAGATTAACAACTAGAGAAGTCATGCTCAAATCCTGTTTTGTATCATGCCAATGGAAATATAACAAAGGAAGTAAAGGTTTTAGGGTAGGGGGAACTAGACAAATAATTATGTCTTCCACCACAAGGTTTGACCGACTGATTTTAGCAATGTTGGCTGATTCTAGTAAATCGGTGACCAGATCCTATTTCAGACAATAACTGAAAAGTTTTTAACTGATCTTTACCAAACCCCTCAATTTTAACACTGTCTTGACATGGCAATTATGTGTACCAAGTCCAAGAAGAATCTGTATGTGTTTAAAAGTTATTGCTTTGACAACTGCAAAATGACAAAATTTAATATTTGACCTTAAAGTGTGAATTGACCTTTAACAATGGGTCACAAAAAATACTATGCAACACTTCAACTACACAGTGACATGAGTTACCTTTTCAATTACTGAAACCATTTCAGCTCTGCCAATATCGTTCTCAGTAATATCCCCCATATTTGGTATTTGGCCACTACAGAGGTATTCTGCAATGTAATTATGGAAACACTGGGGCCCTGGGTGTCCTGAAAGGAGAGCCATGGCACTTGCTTTTCCGAGTAAAAAGTAGATTCTCTTCCTTATCATTTGGGAGTCGTAGTTGAACCCATTGTGTTCAAAAAGTTCTTCATTTGTAACAAGTAAGGAGAAGAACTCCCTTGTCAGCCCTCCAATGTCTACTCCTTCTTCCCAAACAAACTTCATTTTCATCTGTTTTTGCCAATCTTCGTTGAACTTTTTTCCAACTGTTCAAAAGCCGTTCTCACAACATCTATAGTCCATGATTCTTTTTCCAAAATCATTGATAAGTCTTGTAATGTTTCATCCAGGGAACTAAAAAAAATAATTCGACTCTTAAATATCCTATTGCAAACTCAAATTTTGAGGATTTATGTATTTTCATGGAGGTGAAAAATGCTGTAATACCTGTTTTGGTTTTAACATGGCTCTAGTCAATGTACACACTGAAAAGAATTACTAGAATAAGTCTCGGTCCAGCTGTTAAACTTACGAGTTTTTGTTATCTTGTGAAAATACCTTATAATTCTGTTCTATTAATTACTCTAGCAACTTCCCCAGAATGCTTGGATCACATGACGACCTTGGACACGTTAATAGCTATCAGGCATGTACAATGATTCTAGCAACATTATAAGGAAATTTAAGCTCTCAAAAATTGTTACATTGCACTCTGAAAACAATCCAAACTTCAAACATTGGTACAAAAACATTTATACTACAGATACATATTTTAACAAGTAAAATATGGTCTTACTTTTGTATTGAAACACTGCTCTCTCCGCAGCTTACAGCATGAACTTCAAGAACATCTGCACGAAACTTGAGCCCACACAATGGACACTGACTTTCTGGTGGATTTGGACTGAAAAGATAACCACAAAGCTTGCTACACAATTTTCTATGCTAAAACATATAGGAGGGCCAATAGGGCCCATATATCACTCACTTGAATAAAATGACCATCGTTTGAATAAAGCACAAATTAGATATGATTTTTAGATGTAAGGCAACATAGCCCATATTGCTCATGAATATTGACAAAAGGTCATCATTAGGCTGATCTATGATAAATACTGAAATGCATTTCAAGAACTGTATAGCTGATATTTGTGACCACCGGGGCGAGTTGTTGAAATCTGTCACAATTGGGGCGGGTTGCTGAAATCTGTGACCCCTGGGGCCGAGTTAAAAAGTAACCACTGGGGTGGAAATGTGAAAACTGGCAATTCTGACCAAATGAAGGTCTGAAATTCTGCAAGTAATACACCGATACAGCTGAAAATTGAACCAGACAGATGCTGATAAATCAACAAAGTGGTAGGAGACAAGTGGCCACATAGATCGATAGTGTACAGAATGTTGGACACCATCCCATCACAGTCACTCTTCATGGGCTGCGTTTTTGGTGCGTGGCATTCCCTGTTTGATATTTTTCTTTGTTTTTTTTTTTGCTAAAGTGAGCTAAAATACAAACACTAGCCAAACAATTCAACAAAACCACATGCGTAACAGTTTGGGAAACTTAATTAAAAACTCAGAACATTGGGATAATAACAAACATAAAACAAGGACTATCAATGCAAGTGATTCATACCCTGACACCACCAAATTCTCAATTAACAAAGGCTTTGATGCATTTTAAGCACATTGATTTAAATACAAAATTTTGTCAAAAATTTGATTTTGATTTGAAAAGTTAATACTATCTATCAAGTAATGAAGTTGCGACAAAAAACGACATCAACGGGTGATAGAATGTCAGATAGACAGACATATGGACCAAAGGAATGACAAAACTGTGCCTTCTCATCGAGTTTTGATAATATTAAAACATGTTTCTGTTGTTGGTGTTTAGTAAACAAAATTAATTCAATCTTTCAACAATGACAACTACTGATGCCTAGTTGTGCAGGAACAAAAAAGGATGGATTTGCTTCACCCATTCCAGAGTTATGGCCCTTTGTAACGTATTGCTATATACACGGAACAAAATGTTGTGACGTGAACTCCTCAATCATTATAAACAAAATTAATTCAAACTTTCAGCAATGACTTCTATTGATGAGACATGATGACTAGATGTGCAGGAAAAAAAAGAATAGATTTCCTTCCCTTTCCAGTGTTATGGCCCTTTGTTACTTTTTGCCCTATACACTTAGTGCAAAATATTGTGACCTGAACTTCTTATTCACTATTTGATGGAACTGATTCAACCTTTCAACAGTGATTACTTTTAAACCTATTGATGCCTAGTTTTGCGGGAACCAAACGTTTTGATTTGCTCAACCAGGAATTGATTCAGAGTTGTTGTTCTTGAATCTTCTGATAAAGTCTTTATTTCTCTGACATGAGTCATATTAGGGGCATGAATCAAGATAAGATAAATAAGTATTACAATTTGAGTTGATTTTTTTAACCCTTGACTTTAATGTGGAAAAAATTGCCATAAAACAATTATGACCAATTTACAGTTGAATACCTGTGATAGTGTTGAAAATATTTAAAGTTTTTGCAGCGCAAAACACAGGTCGTTATGACAATACTTTGGGTTTTCTCAGCAGTCTTTGTTTTACATGTAATTCTAAACAAGGTGAATTGATTTAAAAATGCAAAATCATTTGCATTTATTGTTATTTGCACTGAATGAAACACTATCAGCAGAGAAATGAAAATGTGATTATCTTGGTATTGTCATTTGTTCCAAAAAGCCTGTTTGCAGAGAATGATTCTCTTCACAAAATACATTGCAGTGAAATGTAAAAACAGCAATATGGATATAGCAAAAACACACTGTCATTGAGCTGTCCTGTACCACTGGAATATGCGATATTGTGTCATTCAAAGAACATACCAATAAATTTTTTATTCAAACTGTTCATGTGGTTTTGCAAACAAATGTTTAAAGATATTGTGGCAATGCACAAAACCCTTTAGAATACTTTAAATGAGTTAAAAAAAATTAACAGAATAACAGTAAAAAGTTGTAACATATCAACTTGCAGACAAATTACTTTTCCATGTTCATGTCAATCTTACTCTCAGAAGCTGGCAATGGTGTTGCCTAAAAAAATAAGATCAAAATGATAATGGCAATACATTAAATCACACATGAAGAAGAAAAAATATTAATGTTTTTTTCAAACAGCAGAATGTACAAACTAGATTGCTGTTAAAAATACTTTGTGGTTAATATTTAAAAACACATTCAAACCACTTATACTACATTTTGTATTTATTATTACTTGGACAAAAAATTTGATTGCATCTGATCTTTGTAACTTTCTGTCCTTTAAAGGCCCGTTATCTCTCCGAAAAAAAAGAATGTTTGTACATAAATAAAATGTTTCTACTTGCAGGAATTACCATGTTAGAGTTACTGTTCATTTATACACATTAAGGGTTGGCACTGATTGCCTTAAAAGTTATCATGTTTCCAAACAGCTTTTGTTAACATTGTTTGTATACAATAACATTCAATCAGGGCTGTTATATTTCGATCTTCTCAGATCGTTCAGCACGACTTTTATGTCGTGTTATTGGTACTGTTTAGTTTCTCAACATGACCATTTCGGCCTGGGTGGTTCCAATACTCCCGCTTTCTTAGTCTTGGGTATTGTTTAATCACCCCTTGGATATGGTGCCTGCTTTTTAATTTTGTCTTTTGACAGTTCCTGTGATACGCAGGCTCCATAACCTTAGATTCCCTTCCTAAATTCCTGTTTGTTTATTTCTGCCGATTGTTTTCTCGTTTGGGGCAAATCTTTTACTTTATCTAGGGACCAAACGCCGCTCTTCATGGAATTACACGCCTCAACACGTGTATCATTGAAGGTTCAATGTTCACCGCCGTTTGAATACATCTGCGGATGTCTCTTAATTGTTTTTTGTACTTTTAGCATGTGTAAATGTTCAGTTCTGCTCAACCCGGGGCTAGAGGGCGTGGACGGTAACATGCATTTCCACTACCGTCCATGAACAGGCTCAATCAAACCGAGCCTGCAACATTTTCATTTTTGTTGTGTTGAGCGACCTGTGAAGTTTTCACTTTTCTCTAATTACAGTTATTGGCCTTGCTCAGTGACCAACAATTATGACATTATGAAGTTTCAAGTGGATATCTTTGATAGTTTGATATTTTCGTAGATATGAATTTGCATGCAAAACCTTAATCAAAGTATTACTCCAATGCCAACGCCAAAGCAGCTCCCCTTTTCTTTAAATAGTCGAGCTTTAAAGTAGTATTTTGACATGACAGCAATATCATCTAAAGAACATTTAGTACTTACACAAGCAAACTGACATACAGGAACTTGCACCAAGTTGCTTCCTCTAGTGGTTGAAGGGCTCTGGAATATGACCAAAGTATAATTATTTTCAAAGACAAGATCAAACCCTGTTGTTGGTTTTTGCATCTTGCTCTTTGTGCTGTGTACGTCTTATTGATAGCTAACTGTATTTGATATTGCAAGCTTCAGGTTTTGAGATAACCGCTACACAAAGAATTTCAGATAGATTCATGCACACACACGCAGACACACATGTACAGAAGGACTTCCCTACGAGAAAGTAACATTGGATATAGATTATTTCTCTAGTATTAGCAAAAAACAACTAAAAGGCATTGTCCACAAAAATCAGTTATAGAAAATTGATCATTTTAGAAAAAGTTCATTTCAAAAGTGTGGTAACAAATTTTAAATAGTTAATACAAATACTTTTATAATTATTTTGACTTTACATAAAATTATTATACATACCCTTTTCCCACACACAGCTACGTGTTCCCTCAAACAGCGAAGAGGAATCGCTTTACAACATGTGATACACTCCTCTGTATTGTCACCTGAAGGAACCTGAATAACAGATAAAATTGCAAAGATGCAACATGAATATCATGAGCATGAATTCCTTTTGTTCAATGCGTGTATCATGAAATGTCCTTCAGATTTGTAGATTACAGTGACATCATATTCGCATGTGTATCATCATGCAACAATCCAATCTATTTCAGAAATTATTAGTGAAAACTATTAGTGAAATAGTTCCAGGATAACATCCAGAGTCCAAAAAACCAGACTCGGTTTGCTAAACATATCTTCATGAAGGCCGGCTGGGAAATTTGAACAGTGGTTTCTATTAATATATTCCATATCGTATTGAATTTCTATAACTGTATCACTTTTTAGGAAATGATGATATCATAATCTAAAAGAGGTATGTAAGGTACATGTACATTTAAAATTGTATGAAATAGGTGGAAGACACCTCTGGTCTTAATGAATTGATCCTCTCATAATTATTCCTATTGAATAATATATTTTTTCACCAACACTGAGAAAAAATTCTATAAATGAAATAGCCTAACTTCAAATTACTAGAAATGGGACAATATAGTCACAACTTAATCACAATATGGACACTGAGATACTGACAATAGTTTAAATACACGTTTCGGTTATGTCAATAAAAGCCTTCCTTAGGCATTTTGTATATACAGCTATGTATTCATTTCAACAAAGAGCAAGCCATTTTGGACAATTGTAATATTTCAAAAAGCATTTTTTTTTATTTTTGGGAATATTTGGAAGAGATGAATTCTTTTGTTCAATAAGAAATGTACTTTTGTGCAACATATCATCTCATGAGGAGGGCATATCAGTATGTATAAAGACACACTGTATCGTACAATATACTAGTAGATAGGAGACATACAATCCCATTCCAACAAAGTACACAAACTTTAAAAACTAACATCTACCTCCTTGGGAGAGTCTTCACGACCTTTGGTTGCAAAAAGCACAATGCCTGGCCCAACATGCTGCAGTCAGCAAGGTATTCTGTGGTGTAACCACCTAGGGGAATTTGAATGGGCTCTAATTTAAATCTGGAGGAAATTCCACTTCTTAAAAGTTCATAACCTCCAATGTCTTTAAGTTTGGGAAACTTTTCCTCTATCTTGATTTTAAAATCCATGGGGTCTGCGGACCTCACAAAAGTTATCTTTTGTTCACCCAATCCAGAATGTAAAAGATTTTGTTTTTCTTCCCTAGTTGGAACATGATCCTGTAAAGAAAAACAACTGTGTATCTGAACCAATATACATTTAATGTGATGAAAATACTTATACGGCCAGCAGCTTATTGATACTTGAATAGTTAATAGCAACCAGCAAATTTTTATGGTAGACTGCTCGTGATATGTTCCAGAGAATGATGGATTAATGAGGAGTATGACAGCTCCACTCCCTACATCCATTCAACACAGTTCAACCTACTGTTTGTTCAAAAGTTGTATTCAACACCAATCAGGCAATTATATTATATGGAAACAAGGGCTTTTTGACTGTTGAGCTTCTTGTCAAAGTATTATTGAAACCTCCTAAATATTGGCCTGGATGGAATGATAACATTTGGTAAAGTTAAACTTAAACACTTCCCTCACAAAAAAAACCCATTGCAAATGAGAATAATTTTGGTACACATACAATATGCTTAACTCATTGCACGAACACAAAATGATCAATATAACAAATTATTGCTGTAACATATTGTTTGATCTATGAATGGTATATTGAATGCAAGTAATAATACATTGATGTGTGAAAATAATGTCAAAATTTATTCCAATATGACAGCTTTGAGCTCAATAAATTATATAATCACAATATTTTAAGCCATTTCGGGTAATAACTAAAATTTTATGTGTTATCTGTCATAATTCTTATTTAAACTAATTACATACCTGGGCACAACTAGCCAAGGCACAAAACCTATGTGTCCAAAATGTAACTCTGGGGATTGATGAAATACCCCATGATCTTCCCCGTGTTGTACTGTAAGGAGCAAATAGACTTCTTGTTGCAGCTCTTAACTGTGCTGAGTGTGAAACTGTATTAATTGTATTTGTTGTTGAATCACCTGTGTTACTTGAGGAAGTTGAGACTGTTGCACTTGTTGATTCAAGGAGCTGTGCAGCTTCTCTCAACAGCTGTGAAGTTCTAAGCTGGTTGCTCATTATCTGAAATTACAAACCTACTGGTAATAAATTGCATAGGGGAATAAGGATCAATGGTCACAAATAAATTTGCAGCAAAAAAAAAATGAAAACAACATCTGTCTTAACTTTTTAACGTCGTAGCTAATTTTTTTACATAGTCAACAAGAGCTGTCACTGGAAAGTGATGAATACCCCCATAGCAGGCCCCTGTGCCCTTTTTACCTTTGACCTGGTGACCCCAAAATCAATGTGGATTTTGAAGGTCCTGGGTGCACAGGCTCTAAAGTAAAGTGCCTTCATGCAAAGTTAACATTGGCCCCCGTGACCTTGACCTTTGACCTGGTGACATCAAAGTCAATAGGGTCTTTTTAATCAATATTATTAAAATATTACTAGCATGTGAAGTTTGAAGGTCCTGGGTGCACTGGCTCTCGACTCGAGTAAAGTGCCTTCATGCAAAGTTAACACTGGCTCCTGTGACCTTGACCTTTGACCTGGTTACCCCAAAGTCAGTAAGGGTTGAGTAATCAATATTATTAATGTATTACTAGCATGTGAAGTTTGAAGGTCCTGGGTGAAGTGGTCCTCTAGTTCAGTGCCTTCATACAAAAAATTAACACTTTCAGATAGTTGAAAACTGATATGCCTCCCATTTTGCTGCATGATCCTCTAATTACATCAGGAAGATTCAACAAGAAAACCTAAATCAAAGCCAGTTACATCTTAACTTTATTTTATTACAACCTACAATAGGGCATAATACTTGTCTTGGATATAATAGGATTAAAAATGTATATCTGTTTTATTAAAGCTGCATGCAGGTGAGTAAACAAATATTCACAAACTTAAACTTAAGAAACAGTTTTAAGAGTTTCAAAATGTATCATATAATGATATTTAATTTATGTGTGCCGAATCTTTACTTAGTGGTTGTGAGTCATTCTGGGGCAAATATGATATCATCTATGAATTTAATGCTTTACTTCAATAAATACTTACATATAATGTAAAACAACAAAGAGATTTCCATTTCTTTTTCACTTTATTTATGTTCTGTCAATTTCATGATTAACACTCCTTCCCCTCAGTGACAGCACATATTAAACTCCTTCAGTCTCCCCACCCTGTGGTGAAAGCTGGAAGGCAAAAACACAGCCATTTCCCGTCCCATACCCAGTTCCTCTACAGTGTGGAGGCAATGACTGCAATTGACTAGTGCTAAATGGCTCTAAAGTAAACCAAAGGGGAAAAGTGCGCCCTAACCCATAACCCCCGAATACAAGTCCATAGCTCTACCAAATGAATAGAGCTAGCTGGGTGCTTGTTGCAGGCTGATCCAAACGTCACTACACTCTTCCCCCTTTTATCTTGTGAGACAAACCAATATCTTCCCAACAAGGCGGAGCTATTCCAGGCGTCGCCACACCGTTTTTACTTCTAACACCAATAAAGTAAACCATGGGGGAAAGTGCACCCGACCTGGGACCCGGACCAACGACCCCGGGATACTAGTCCGTAGCTCTGCCAACTGAGCTAGCCCGACACCTGTCGTAGCCGTAGTAGGATCCCAACATCACTCCAGCTTAATTCTTAGCACCTCAGACAGTATACTATGCCCAACAAACTTATTATATAGGGATTCGGCCAAACGTTCAACGGTTTCATTGTCAAGATTATCAGATTGGCCACTCTGAACATTGAGCCGAAACCCTATGCTTAATTACCAGTTTACAGAGACAAAACATAACGAGGCCGAAACGGCGAAAGTCGGTAGAAGAAACATCGAGGAAACTGTAAAGCTGATTTTCTTGCAGCAAATGTGCGCTAAACAGGCTGATTTTCTTGCAGCGAATGAGCGCTGAACGTATAAAAATTCTCGCTAATAAATGGAGTAATTGAAACAAAGGGACATAACTGATAGCAAATGGTTTAGCCAAGAGATAATTCAAATCCGTTATAGGCCAGATATTCCCGTTACCTTTTGTGAAAACTACGAACTTGCGCCCCCTGGTATCAAAATGTGACGTGCAATGTTGCACTTTGCATTATGCTTACTTTCAACTTGCTTAGTGGCTGACTGCATCTTTCATATTGTGTGGTCACATCGTGTATTTTCTTCTGTGAGCATTGTAACTGTGCAATGTTGCTTATATACAGTCCCGGCATGTTGAAATATTCCAATACGCTACACGGCACTGTCATTTTGCCAAATGAAATTATGATATAGACATTAGGGTCTAAGCAGCAAAGAAATTGTAACTTCCAGCACGCATGGTAACATTGTCAGCAAGCATGGTATCATTGTCAACAAGCGTTGTATCATTGTCAACAAGCGTGTTAAATGTGCCAGCATGCATGATTACTATACCAGTAAGCACAATGGGGGTGTCAGTGAGTAAATTGTAACAGTCAGTAGGCATTGTGTAATATTTACCTAAATATCATTCCATAAGAAGGGATATCGGACTCCTTTTATTGCATTCAATGAATGCTTCCTGATCCGATTTACATTCACATTTGTAAATGCTCTGGAATTCCGTTTGGCAGGTTGTCACTTAAGATACTATCTTTAATTTACTGTGGTCTCTGTTATCAGGAGTAGCCTGTCAATTTATGTCAATATTGTGATTCTCTAAACATGAGGATTATAACTGAATGAATAATGCAGTGTTCGTTGCTTGTTTCATAGTCAAACCAAATTTTCGAATATTACGTCATTTCACTCGATGAAATAACAAGCAGCGTATAAACGTCTACGTCTGATGGAAGGGGAAAAATGACGTAAAACTGAATAGTGTAAATTATCAAAACCTATTGATGCAAGCAGTATTTTTCGATTTATTCTTGAATGAATATATAATGTAAATTAACATTTTTAACATTACGGGTATGTAAAACATTCAGTTTTAAAATAATTTTTGAACAAATCTGAAATTTTCAATATTGGCACAGCTGTCCACTACAATAAAAAATATTCATAAATTATGTGCCCTTGCAAATAAAGTACCCTTTGGACAAAACATTTTTTGTGGTCAATGGCTGTGAAAACTACTAATACAGCCAACGTGACCTAAGTATGGCATAAATGCCCAATTTGTCAAACATCCGTGATTTCAGCAATATCCAGGGACATGTTTAAACAAAATAATAATTCTGCTTAAAAAACCTAAATTAAGGTACCCTTTGGACAAAACATTTTTGTGGTCAATGGCTGTGAACACTACTAATACAGCCAACGTGACCTAGATATGGCATAAATGCCCAATTTGTCAAACATCCATGATTTCAGCAATATCCAGGGACATGTTTAAACAAAATAATAATTCTGCTTAAAAAACCTAAATTCAGTAAAAATGACAAACATTCTTTCTGGAAGATAAACAATTTATTATTCATAATTTTATTTAGTTATGAACAATTTGAAATTTTTCAAATAATGTAAGCCATATAAGGCTGATGTGAACCTTACCCTAGGCATACTTCCGCAATTTTACCGGACTATAACATAAACTCTTTAAATGTAATACTATTTAATATTACTTCACAAGTTTCTTGTCATAGTTACATTCAAA
The DNA here is from genome assembly GCF_021730395.1 of Mercenaria mercenaria. Classification (NCBI taxonomy): domain Eukaryota; kingdom Metazoa; phylum Mollusca; class Bivalvia; order Venerida; family Veneridae; genus Mercenaria; species Mercenaria mercenaria. The sequence goes on along the minus strand of NC_069371.1, from coordinate 25,683,969 downwards.
TTCAAATTGTTTTAAACAATATTAAATGCATTATATATGGTACTACCTTTTTCTTGAATATTGCTTCAATTAAGGTTCGAAAACAATGTGATATGATAAATTATACGCCGACTGTTGGTTGCTTTGCACAGATTAGAATGGGTTGGAAGAGGGGAATTAATAGCACAACATGAATTGAAATTGTATGTAATTAAAAAAGAACATGCAAGTACTCACGCACGCAGTGATTCATTATGATGAGGGGTTCCACTCTGTAGACTAAGATTTTTCATGTATTTATTAATGTGTTTTTTTTCTGCAGTTAGTTCTAGATGAAAAATCATTAAATATAAAATTTCTGTTCTTGTTTTCATCGCTGTTACATTAGTTATGACGGCTGTCTGGCAGAACAGCGCTTTCTAGACTTCTTACAAACATGTTAGTTAATAAGCGTTACTCTATTTCGCCACTTTGATGTTTGTCAAATATGACCTTTTGAAGATCTGGAACATTTCACTCTGTATTTCACACGTACGGAACCTTTGATTTTAAACAGTCGACTATTTTTGTCTATTTCTGAAGAGGTAGTGTGTTCCTTTTAGTATCGGATGCACTTGCTAAACATGTTAGAAAGAACAAAGAATCTTTCCTCGGTATGTTTCCTTTATGCGAAATAGTGTCACTCTGAGTAGAGGTTACCTTATCCTTGACCAGGCAATTGTGTATTATATTCATGTTTATATGTAATCGTTTTTTCTTTTGCTTTACATGTACAGCAATACACTAAAATTGATCCATATCTGTAACTAACATTTTCTCTATAAAATATGATAATTCTTTCGATTCTGTTTCTTCGAATTGAATATGCATTTGTATCAGACTTACTAGAAGGTAAAGCTGATACAAAGTTAATGGTGGCAATATTAGATTCAATAATATACGTTCCTATTTGTTTAGGAAAATAGAAAAAATGCAGCTACTGTAACAGATCTCCCAACACGTCAAAAAAGAAAATGTTGCAGGCTCGGTTTGACTGAGTCTGTTCGTGGAGGTAGGTGAAATGCATGCTACCGTCCACTCTCTCTAGGCCCGGATTAAGCAGAATATTGGCACATGTTGTATGTACCAAAATAATTTTGAGACATCCGAAAATGCGTTCATATGGTTTTGAAGATTTTCATAAAACGAACTAGAATTGCTTAAATCACCAAGATGAGCGCACAACCCAGCTCATTAGGTTCAAGGTCAATGCCATTCTTCATACCATCTTGACCACTGCGAAATTTCCATAAAATTAGCATCAGGTTTTAATCTTATCAAGACAACGTGTACAGTGGACGACCCTTGACACTAGGTCAGAGGTCAAGTTCACACTCAGGGGTTAGTGTTCAAATAGCTTACATTTGGGTCTGCTCAACATTTTATAAACCGCTTGGAAGATTTTTATAGAACTAGCATCAGTTATTAATCTCATTCAGACAATGTCACAATCTAGCACACTTTGAGGTCAGATACTTAAATTTATGACCGTTCCTATCGTTTAAAGCGCTTGAAAGATTTTCATTAAACGCGCATTTATTGTCTACCTTATCAAGAGAACAAGCAGAAGTATACCTGTGGTCACTAAGTTCAAGGTCAATGCCACATTTAAAGATCAAAGTTCGAATAAATTATGTGTTTCCACTCCATTTTATCTTCTTTATCACTGAAAGGATTTTCATAGAATTAGTGACAGTCACTATTGTTAACCCCATCCTAACGACACGCAGAGGGAGCAACACAGGTCATAAGGTCAAAGATCAAATAGCTTAAATTTGTGTCCGCTTCATATCTGCTTAACCACAGGAAGGATTTTGATAGTAGTAGCATCAATTGCACGACATTCGTATACAACACATGTCATTATGTTTATGTGTTGAAGGGCAAGGGTCATGATCACACAATTTTACTTTATTTGCATCAAAGCGGCGTCATGGGTATTAATCACCTTTACTTCCAGTATTTCATATAACATTTACAAACACTGAAAATGAAATATTTGCCTCAAATTATAGAGAAGAATGAAAGCGATGGCAGTACAACGAAAAACGTATAAAAGATATAAACGATCATAATGACATTTGGGAAGGACGGTACCGTGAATAAAGTAATAATATAATACTAACTAAGTAAACAGAGAGAAAATGATGCAAAACTTTAATGATTTGTAGAATACGTTTCTCAACGAAACTCTCAAAGTATGTTAAGAAAGTTGTTTCTTCACATATATGTTTTGCAGATATTACTGCTTCAGATGAAATATAGGTCTTGAGGCTGTTATTTTCCTAAATTGTAACTACATGTATGTCTTACAAAATTCTGTTGTAAAACGAGACCGTGGTTTATATGACTGAAAAATTGTTGAAAAAGACTTTCAACCGTAAACCAAGAAAATGAAATAATAATTATTGAAAACCAGCAATATGTGACTGGGAGGGCACCAGTCCTTAACGAAGACGTCACCGCCGAGAGTGGGTAGGTATGAAAAGGGGGCCTCTGTCCATGTTATGGGGTCCGGGGGCTCTCACCCTGGAAAAGTTTAAAACACAGGCATAAAATGGTGGCATTTGGTGCATTTTAGGTCTAAATTTGGAGGTAATGGAGGGGTTACTCCCCTTTTGATGGGGGATCAGGGGCGCTCCCCCTTGAAAATTTTGAAATACAGCCATAAAATATTTTGGGAAAATATTTTTCCTTTGCTAAAATAGTAGGGTGCATTTGGTGAATATAGGCTACTTCTCAGCCGTCTGGGGGAGGGGAGGCGGTGGGCACGAGCCCCCTCGGCCCGGACCTGAAAACCAATATCTAGATGACACATTCCTAGCTGAGAATCGAAGTTTAAAAAATATTGATCTGAATTATGAAGAGTTTTATTTAATATAATTTTTTATATTAGTTATATAGAATTCAGGCAGTAATTCCACGACCTTCACAAAAAAATCTTTTATTATTTTATTTTATAACAAAAGATTGTTCAAGGAATATTAAATTAATCTTATGTTGACACTGAACAACACAACAAGTCACAAAGTAATTTAACCTGTTAATGAGATGTTCACACACTCACTACACCCCATAATAGAATGTACAGCTAAATGATATAATCTAAAACGCTAAATGAATTCATGGTCCCCAAAACAGAAATGTTGCAAAGGAAAGGTAGTTTGGACAGTAATTGAAAAATATAAGCATACAAATGACACATCACAGAAAGTTAACGCTTGAATATTTGAAGAAAAATGTCAATGTTGAATCAATAGCAACATTAAAAAATGAGTTTCTATCAGACAAACTAAATTTAAACATGAAGGTTTAAAATTTAGCATGATTTTGCATTAATAAAAAATCTATTTCTTTTCGTTGAATGCCAATTACAAACTATTCCTGTTCCATTCAAAATTGAAAAGCGTGGGGTACCGGAGGTATAATGTACTGCCTTACTATAAAGCTTTATATATAAAGACCGTTAAGTACGTATTCCTCCGTTGTGTAATTTTGTCAACAACGTAGGATTGTTTTTATTTCAGCGACGGCATTGGTTTGATTTCCGACTCGGGCATGTTGTTTTCCTTTGATTTGGCATTTTTAAGATAATTTAGAAACAAAAACAAAAAAAAAAAGAATCACGTTCTAATGTTCATAATATTGACCAAACTTCAATGTTGAAGAAATATCATTTGTTAGGCCTAATACCGGAGTATGAGCCATTAATTAACGATTATTAGTTTGAGTATACAACAGCGTTTGACGAATAATATACCCTGGTGCATTTTTAGATTTTTTAAGTAACACTGGGAATTGTAATTCATCTACTTGCTCCGTGCAGCAGTTTAAGTACGAAAAACCTGCCCTATAGACTTTCTGTAGATTGATTCCCTTTGGCGCTTAACTTATTGATTTGATAGCTACAACGTCACATGACGTTAAACTGTATCTGGCAGACATGATAAATTAAAACAAATAAAGAATATACTGACAGTACAAGTACAAAATCAAGAATCAAACAACGGTGACATTCAAGAGTTTAAACATTAAATATAGACATATAACATTTGTTAATGTTGCCAGTTATATAATAGTTGTTTACCACCTTTTTATTCTACTTCATTTTCAAATACAATGTAAATATCTTAAAGTTTGAAGAAAAGCGGTGTGGAAAAGGGGGTATAAACTATGACATTTGCTGTATTTGTGTAATAGGAATGCTCCCATTTTGATGCTTATTTTTCGAAACGTGTTGAAGACTTAACTTCTTTTCATCAATGTAGAAAATTCGGCAAATAAAAAAGATAAGATCATGTGCTCTATTTTTTGCTTGACTGATTTCATTTTTTTATCTAGCATAAGTTTTCAGAATGGAAGTCTATGGGAATATCACAATGAAAGTATATTAATATGAGGTTTTTGAATAAACAGGGTTTAATCACATTAAACACTGTAGCAAAAAGATTGATCCGAACGTGCAGAATAACTTTAATGGACAGATTTTCCTTAAAAAAAAAATTGTCGGTATAGATGTTTCGTGTTCAGTTGACATTCACATTTAAAATTACCATGATCCATTTTGGCAGGTTGACATCTCACATTTACAGCTATCTCTGTAAAGAATGTTGGGTAATAAGTCATGCTACAAGCATGTTCGTTATTACTGATATATTGATGTTGTTGTCCGTTTCTTATTTCACAGACAAATAAATTTGTTCCAAACACACCTACAGCTGAATATATCATATCTTTACATGTTTTTGAGCAATTTACGACGTCTACTTTCAGATGTATGACGGCAATGCACAAGTATATAATATTCTCTTGAAATCGCTCAGATTTCACCATCCATTTAATAATATGCTCGTTATTGAGAATCTACCTAGTTACATATGACACAAACATGAAAGATCAATGGTTCTTCGAAGGCTAGCAATTCGTACAGTAAATTGTGCCTGCGTATCTTATAATGCCATTGTGTTCATGCAATTTGTAACATATTCACATATACAGGGAAATGTAATAAAAAACGGGAAGTACTATATATGAGGAAAGGCACATGAGTGTTGATGTTATTTATAAGCATCACATACTTTCTTTGTAAGTCTGTCAGAGGGGATTAGCGCTGGATTACATAGTAAGGAGGTAGTTTGTACCGCCTAACCATGGTTTATACTTACAATTAGGAAACTAGCTACATGTATGTATTAATAAATATATCCTTTTTAAGTATTTTCTGTATTCATTTTATATACTTTTTTTCGCCCGCCCGCATAGCTCAATAGGAAGAGCACAGATATACGGATCGCGGGGTCGTGAGTATGTTCTCCGTGACGATTTGATAAAAGACATTGTGTCTGAAATCATTCGTCCTTCACCTCTTATTCAAGTAGGCAGTTACTTGTGGAGAACAGGTTTGTACTGGTACAGAACCCAGGAACACTGATTAGGTTAACTGCCCGCCGTTATATAACTAAAAATACTGTTGGAAAACGGCGTTTAACCCAAAACAAACAAATACACTTTTTACTCTGGAATGGTGACGTAAGTGATTTGGCCTTTTTACACCTATCAAATAAAATACACATTATTTCCATAGCATGAATCTAAACTTGCAACGTTTCAGCAACAAGCATTATTGGCTAATTTATTATATGCACGTGCTAGATAAATAGCATACCGCTAGTGTTTATACTTACGTTAAGTCAGCACAAACTTGAACCAAAACTAACGACTCAAGTAAGTGTAAGACTAGCATGTTGAATTAATGTTGTATGAGGCACTTGTAATGTATCAATTTATTTTGCAATTATGACTGATACTGATGATGCTGACTTTTCTATTTTTTAAATGTTGACTACCTTTTACAGTTAAACATTGCTAAGTTTTGATTACAAATATGTGAAATGTTGCCAAAGTTAACTGTTAGGCAGGGTTGACATGAGGGTTGACAGGAAGACAAAATCGACAGGGTTCACAGGTAGCCACAAGGTGAGAGGTTGACAGGTGTACAGATTTGACAGAGCTGACATGCCGACAAGTTAGACGGGTTTGACAGGCCAACACGGTTGACAGAGACGAAATAGTTGACAGGGCTGAAATATAGACATGTGTTGACAGAGAAGAAGGGTAGAGTAACAGGGTTGACATATTAGCATGGCTGATAGGTCGATAGGAGATAATCAGGGTCGACAGAGTAGGCTGATTTGACACAGCGGACAAGTTGACAACTTGGCTGATATGTTCAATGACAGAACAATATGTTTGACATGTAGATTATGTCGACAGGGATGGCGTAATGTCAAGCATGATATTTGGCGTCAAATTTAATGAAACGTCAGAATGTTTGTATCTTAAATTAAAACTTTGAAATTATGATCATCAGTTATTGAAAAGAATACTATTGCAGCCTGTTTTTGAATTGTGACAAGCAAACACTTGTAAGTTAAGTGCATTCTATTATTGAGCTGAAATATAATCTAGTGTATCCTAAACACAATGAGTACAACTTATGCCTTTGTAGGAGAATAGGACAAAACCTGTCGACCGTACCAAGGTTCAGGTTTCGTTTTTGTTATGTTGAGCGACCTGTGGAGTTTCCACTTTTGCTATTTTACGACGATTTAAAAGCTATTTTCCACAGGAGCCTTGCAAGGATTATACTGTCTAGCAATACAGCTGAGAGCACCTGCACACACCTTAAGAAAATATTATCTATGCCATTCGAAAACATGTGGAATTTTTCATCAACCAAACAAAATGTACAGTTTTAATCAGCTGTTTAATGACCTTCACCCCAGATATAAGCAGGAAGTAAAGATGAAATCAATACCGGCCTGCGGCCTGAATAAATATAAAATCAAATTTAAGGGTAGATTTCACGGAGGCACAGGTGCCGAAATATAGCCATAGAGCTATGACTCGCAAAACAGGCCCGTAACGAAACCAAAACTATAGTGGAGAAATATAGCGGACGGGTTGCTTCAAAAATCCAACAAGTACATTTTAATTATCTGCAAAGTACAAATATGGGTAAGGGGTATGTGCGGGATGTTTGTGAAGTGGAAAATAACATCGATGAATATTCAGCAGGGAAACCCACGCATAAAGACGCAGTCTGTCTACACCACAAACCACGCACACACACGAAAGTTGTGACATTAAAGGGTTTGACACGCTAAATTTCAAAATAATGTCCTTAAATCAGCTTGAAGTATGTGGATCCCGTTAGTCATGTGCAAACATATCAGAAACAAGAACATGCATACCTTTTATTTCATCCTATTGTAGACAAGATGTTAATTTTAAGACTGTTAGAGAACTTTCATTTAAATCCACATTCAATTTGTAGAAAACAAATTAGCCGCGAAGATCTCATCGAAATTTTGATTTTCCCACAAACTCCCCATTATAAAAATCGGTGTAATGCCAAAATTGTTCAAATCAGTCTTAGACTGGCAAAAAATCAAGCACACGACCTTATCTTTTTTTGCTGATATTTTTAAGAATATTCTTTTGTTCTGGAAAATCAGGTTTTACCAAATTCTACATTGTAGAAAATTTATTTATCCGGACGTGCAGAACTACCTTAAAGTTAAGAGAATGACAACAACATTAAGGAGATGTGTTCTGTTGAATACTGAGATACCACCATGAATGTTGTCTGATTGTTTCCCCGATATATATTTATAACAAGAAGCCTGTCGGATGGTAGACGGATGGATCCATTATAGAATGCCTTTTTCGGCTAAAATCTTGTCAGGCTGTCTTGAGCAATATCACCTATCGGAAACGTCTATCTTATACACTTTGTTGTCTAGCGGATAAAAGAGAAATTTATCATAAAATCCTATTCCGATTAAATTTTTCTGTTCTACTGACTTGCGTGACGCAACTAGTAGATGTTTAACGTAAGGAAGCATACAATATACAATAAATTCTAGATTGTCCAATAGCAGACTAGGATACTGTAAGTGAAAACTGTTTATTTAGTTAAATGAAATCCGACGGCAAATACTTTTTCTAGAGATAATATATTGCCTTAAGGTAGTTCTACATTTTTGATAAACGGGACGTGTTGTGTACAGTAGGGGAATTGTTATACGGAAGCCCGCTCGCTTAGGTCAATAGAAGAAGCGCATTCTACGGGGGATCGGGGGGGCGGGGTCGGTGGAGTTCGATCCCCGGGTGAGGCGTTTGACAACGTGACGTTTTGATAACAGACATTGTGTCTGAGCCGGGTTTGTACTGGTACATATCCAGGAACACTGGTTAGCTTAAACCCAAAACAAACAAAATCTGTATAGGAAACAAAATTAATTGTATGGGTTAATGGCAATAAGAGACTAAATTTATCGAAATGGAAACGTTACTGTCTTTTTCAAAGATAAAAATGTTTAACATAACGTCTTAAAAGTGGCTTGGAATGTGCGGATCTTTTAATTAATCGGAAAATACATCAAAAACAAGCACGCAGACATATATTGTTTATATGTTTATTTACGGCTGCGAGACGTGTAAATAAAATCTACATTGTAGATGAAATTCTCTTTGCGAAGTGGCATCCAAATTGTGATTTTGTTATAATCTTCCATTATGAAAACTGGTGTGAGGTTCAATCAGTTAGCAATATCTTTTGAGTTGCATCAGTAAAATCTACACACCGTTACTTAAACATGTTTCTTTCATCAGCCGCACAATCAATTCAGTGGACGATACCGGTACATGGATACCTGCTATTTTCAGTCACATATTAACGACAGATTGATTAATTGTGGTAAATAACAGCAGCTACTTTGATGTAATATTTTTCAAACGTATTTAGATCTCATACGAAATAAAGTTTTCTCTTTAGTTATATATCGCGTCTGTTATTGCTGGCAATATACTGGTAGGTGTTAATATAATCTGAAAAGCAGATCCCTCGGAAGCGCCGAGAACAAGCCAAACAGTGATAATTGCAGACTCGGTTTGATTGAGTCTTTTCATGAGCAGTAATGGAAAAATGCAACGCTGCTCACGCCCACTAGCACCGGCTTAAGCAGTACTGATATTAAAATCTAAATGAGTTGAAATCAATGATCCCGAAGGACCAGAAAATATAACAACACTGAGATGAAGTCGGGGCAACTTTTTACGACTTTTCATTGAATAAGTGTTAAATTAAGTGAACGGTGAATAATAATCTGCATCAAAGTATTTTCCCTCAAAAAGTATATATGTAATTTGTACCATAGGGTACATCTGTCACGGCACATTGAATTACAAAAGCTTTACACCATCTACTTAATGAGACACGGATTCGCATATACCCTTGCTCTAACTAGTATAGATTCTAATGATACTGTAGCAAAAACGTTTATGGTAATGAATTAATGTTTGTTGAAATGGTTTTGTGCAACACCTCTCACGCTCCCAGCACCGGCTTAAGCGAAATTCTATCTTGGTAAAAATGAATGTACTCCATGATCTTGAAGGACCAGAAAATATAACAACACTCGTATGTGAATATTTGCACATCATTAAAATGTTCGGAAGTAATGTTATAGTATAATCGAATTTGGCAACAAAATATTTCGAAATAAAATGGAAGAACCTACCTTTTAATGTCTGCTAAGTGCATCAAAATGTTTAGAAATTATGTTTAAATTGCTAAGAAAATTTTGGTGTATACGCGCATGTGTAAGATCCATTTTATGTCACAAATTTGGTATATTTGTATTTACATGTCAAGTCTGACTAAAAGTACATACCGAATACGCTCGCATAGGATCATGAGAACGACCTATTCATTGCTCGTTCTGACGACCCTTTCGGCTACCAATCAGAGCCTAACATACAACATCTTGCAAATCTACCTGTAGCCTTGACGTTTGATATTTTACAATTTTTATGTCATAATGTACCAGATAGCGGTTAGCTCATCGTAGGCCCACTTGCCTTTGTAAGCGAGGGGTCCCAGGTTCGAGCCCTGGAATGACTGCACATTTTTTCTTACTCTTTGACATTCGAACAAGTGGTCTGATTGATAAAAATAAACAATACAATACTGGAAAGACCAAAATATACAGAAGTCGAATGTGAATGGGTCGTTCTCAGATCTTCGTTTAAAGATAAGTACTCTTGAGTCAGATTGATTTTACAGGTTTAACATACTTCAACTTCTTATAAAAAACAAATTGCATGACATTTAACGTCGAAATTTGGATTGTTTAACGTCTTTGAGAAAAAAAAAAGAAAAAACTTGATAGCATAATAATATCTCTTCAGTATTAAAGATTTCATTACTGATGAAAGAATTACCTTTAATATAAACATTTATTGAATACCCGTCTACTTTGTAAATCAGCAATATACATATCACTATCTGGGAGTCAAAATATATACAAACATTCGACAAGTTAAGTCGACCATAATAATCTACATTAAAACTTGATTAATTGGTCTACCCGATTCAGACCGATTTATCCAAGTTTTTGATAATATTCTAAATACGAGGTAAATAACAAAGCATAGCCAGAAACCATTTCAGACAGAATAAAAGTTATAATTTTCCAGATGCATGGGGGTGAAACGAGCTGTGATTATTCCAAGAATCATATTAAAATATTTTGCCATTTCGAAGTTAGGAAATTACATGGGGTCATAAGTTTAGCCAAAATAAATTATTTCTGTTTTCTCTTCCTGTATCATAAAGAAATTGTTCGTAAAAGAAAAATGTAACGCCAAAAGTCCAATATAAAAGGTCATCTTATATCAGGAGAGACAGATATTATCCTTTTCTGTCTTGAATTTGTGTTGTTATAATTTGAAAAATACCAAGATTAATTCTTCTGTCAAAGTGCAGTTGGAACCATTTCTGTAGTAAAAAGATTGTGTGAGGGTTAAATGCAATAAATAGCATTGTGTCAGATATAAGATGTCAAAAAAAGAATAGGTACTCAATAGGGGAAGCCAGGTTATAGTAACGCAGCCTGCCCAAACCGCATCTCACAGCACGTACACGCACGTGACCAACAAACACATTCCAAGCACAGTGGGGCAACAGTGTCAAAAACACTACTGGGGAGCTTAATCCGGTGTAAAGTGCACCTAACCTATCTGTTTTCCCAGCCATGTTCCGAAGTAACAAGACAGTGTAAATAAAAGTTGTCTATCGAAGGAAAGTTATGCAAAGCACAAAATGGCCTTGTACAGTAAATTTATTTGAAAAGCATTCCTTAATAATAAAAAACGCATGTACTCAATTATTCTGCAAGAGACAGAGCGACAAGGGAAACCCTTATCTTCCCGATGATATTAATATAATTTAATCCTGGAGACATTACCTATCAGTCCTCTGCCTGTTCCATCAGACATAATGAAAGTAGTATGGAAAATGTAGGGGGTACTGGTTTTGAAAGAGCTGGAGCATGAGGAGGGAGTTGGAGCCGGAGCCGGAGCTGTGTAGCCTTACGGTAATTCTAAACATTGCGTAACTCTAATCCCCATAATATTGCGTAATTTGATAAACATCTTTAATTTTCATTCCGTAAACATTGCGATTCTTATTCGTCCATCTGTAAACATGAAAACAATGCATATTATTATCGTTAGTCATTTAGAATTACAATAAGATTGCGCACAGTCAGTCCAGTACACAGTCCTCGTTTATAAGGAACAAAAGAACGAATAATCTATTCATTCATTAACAATCACCCCAGGTGTACAAAATATATTTCTCCGTTTAATATATATATAGAATCATGTTTTATTACGTTAAATCTTACAACAAAAACACGCAAAATCAACAAATTTAAATTACCATAATTGTTTTATGGTTGTTCATCATTAAAGGAAAATAATTATAGATTAATTTAATATAATATTTTAATATGGAATAGAAAAGGGTGCGCCGTATCCACGGACACACTTATTGCAAGTGACAATCCAGTTGAGTATTCTACCACCAGGAAAAAGACACTGTAAGCTCGAGTAACGAAGATCATCAAAGCAACATTGTACTAACGTTTGCCCCGTAATCAATAAACGTTGTGCGCAGGTTATTTTAATCGATGGAATCGTGGCTGTATCATTGTTCACAACTATTGTAAGCGCGAAAGAACAAGAATTTGTGGAATAATATTGTGAGCACGGCGGTGGCTATTTATTGCCGTACACCGAAACTTAAATACCTACGGACAGAAATCGCTGGCACAATTGTCGCTGCGACAAAGTTGTCTTCTGCTGAGGGTAACGGAAAACACACATCCGGGTCATCGGTCAGTAGTTTGTTCCATACTCATTCTAGTTCCAGAACAGCTGGGAAATGACTTTTCTCCAATAGGCTTATCTAATCCCAGCAAAGAACGCTTAGATATTTTTTATACATAATAAAACAAAGAATCAGTATATAAAAGCTGTGTATTTATCAATGGAAACGGATGATCAGTATCTAAAAGGATTTACAGTGATCCGAATCATCCGGTAGCTTCGGGACCGGGGGACAGGGAACTGAAACAAGTGATTGATCACGAAAGCAAGCGCGACATCAGTCTAAGGGAAAATAAAAACATTTCGTCAAGGCAAGATACGTACACATCAATAGACCTATAAAACATAAATTTACGTGAAATGCGTGCATTACCAGAGTATACGCGACATGTGGGATGGAGATCTCGCGGATATGACTAGATTAGCAAAATGGAAACAGTGGCGTGAAGTTCTTGTTGGTAGTCATAGATGTTTTTTCACGTTTCGCCATTGTAAAACCTTTGCATGATAAAAAGGCCGACACTGTTTTAACAGCTTTTAGAAACATTGTATCTGAGAAATGGGAAACCACGAGTATTTCGTTCAGAGTTTGTGCGAATTTTAAAAACATCAGCAATGGCGTCCTTTCTAGCAAAAAACAACATTAAGCATGTATTTGCAAATCCTCCAATAAAAGCAGGGTATGCTGAGAGATTAATATTGAGCTTAAAGCAGTTGATATTTAGATATTTACATTTCAATAACACATTGTATAATACGTCCGACAAATTAGATACTCTAGTACGAAACTACAAAACTACCACAGGGTTCATAGGTCACGCGGTGTAAGTCCCAGTGAGATTAAATAAGTCCAACGAATCGTCGTCATTGGAATGAAATGTATATGAACCGGCCTACAAACAGAAAATATATTCTGCGAACCAAACGAAGAGAAACTCAAAATTTTACATCTGCTAGAAAATTTAGATTCAAGATTAATCAATTCGTTTCGTGTGAGTATAAATTGGCGTACATTTGAAAGAAGTTTTTGATCAGAAATTTTCAGATGAAATTTTCAAAATCAAAGAACCGCGAGATGAGAGTAATATACCCGTGTACACCCCAAGACCTCCAAAATGACCCCATTATTGGGGCTTTCCCACACATCAGAACTGCAACCCGTTCTAAATCGAGATAGTCTGTTCAAAGTTGAAAAGATAATTAAACGTCGCGGACAGGGAGATAATCGTGAGGTTTTAGTGAGATGAGAGGCGACCCACCCAAGTTTGACTCGTAATATCCCATTGTCTTCACTGACAGAGTTAAGACGCTAAATCTATGTTACCATAAGTACTACGTACAACAAGACATTTGTTTACATTTCGTTTTATCGCATATACATAAAAGAGAGTGATCATGTCACACCCATTTAAGATGTAGTTGGTTAAGAGGAGAACTGCTACTCTCATTATCAATAATCTATTGCTTAAAAAATTAACTTTGCTTGGATTATAATGAATGATAAAAATTCTCCGGGACAATTATTCGATCTTTATGTGCCCCAGATTATCAAGCCATGGAGTGCTTTTATGAGAAAAAAACTTCGGCGCGAGAATAAAGTCGATTAGGTATCAAACTGAAACAACAGGCACTTAAAAACAGAGAGCAGCAACAACAGCGATTACATTCTCAAATAGACAATCAGTTCAAAAAACCAGAAATCCAGGACCCAAAATGTAAACGTAATTTCTCCGACTGAACAAACTGTACAGCAGGCAGAGAGTGTAATGAAACAAAGTAAAACTAAGAGTAAGGAATAACAAAATAGGGCGGATATAATTGCCACAAACCCAGACGACCTAAAAAAACGAATAAAAAAGAAACTAAGCTCCGTATGATAAAAGTAAGAAGACATTCACATACCGCAAAATAAGTGATATCTTCAGCGCCAGAAGTGAAGCTTTTAAAGTATTCGTCCGCCAGAATGTCCTGTAGTCCCAGCCGACGGAGGTTTGACTAGCACCTCTTTGATTGGATATTTTTTCAGTACCCGCCAAACCAAGTGGCTTGCTTAGAACAAGTTACGAAGACAATTAGGCCTATAAGCCATTCAAGGGTTAAATCCTTTAGTGTTTGAAGTAAACTGCAAGGGGACATTATACTCATCTTTCACAGAGGCGCCTAACTTGAAAATGTCGCTGCTGAAAGGCATGGTAGCCGATTCCTGAACTGACTGACGTTCCCGTGTATGTTAGTCCTGTTAACTTAGTGTTTCAAGCAACTGTTTTCGAAATAGATGTAAAAAATGAATGGACTAGGTGAGTACATCCGGGAACTTTTTATCCATACTTAGCTTAATATCCAAACGCTTTTAAATACAACACCTGTTTGAAGAAAACGTCATTGACCAGCGAGCTATGGTATCAGGACACTGCAGGAAAGTTTCGATGAGTCACCCACGGGCAGCTAACTATGTTTGTTTAGGCAGACACAAGAATTACCGAGGCATCCAAGACTATTTGAAATGTCAGGGGGGCCGTCTCCTTAGCACTGCTTCTGATGGATAGGTATCTTTTAAACGAATCTAGTTTTGACATAAGCATGAAACGATCATCACGCTAAATTTGCCGTAATGAGCTCAGAAAACCCTAGTAACCAATCTGATAACTACAAATTGTATAGGAAGACGCCCTTTCTCCAGATTATGTAAAATTTAGGGTAAATCCTGCAATTCTTGTAGCTCATAATAAACGTCATAAGACAGTTACAGCAAAATATTCCCTATAAACGAAGTATAAGGTGTTGTTAATGTACCACCAAACCAGACCGTATTTTTCATTGGGATCTATAACTGAATCACACGCTTCCAAGAGTTGTTTATTGTCGGGTTCTGCTACAGCGGACTCTGTGGCCGAAGTTATAAGACAGAAGCCCAGGGAACTTTATTGACCTTGACTAAAACACATCAGTTTATCTGTGAACGGTAAATGTCTTCCCACGACACTATCCAGGTAACCTACAAGGAATCTAACCATGCGGAACAAGTCTTACAGGTATTTGATAGAATTCTCGAATATACACGGGTTCAAGTTTTCCATTTGAGCGTTCCGAATCGGGAGGGGTTTATGCACTTTGACCGAGTTAACAGGGACCCGGAGTACAGTGAAACAATGCAGTTTCCACTGCAAAGAATGAGAATTATCTGTCAGTGAAGGTTCGGCACTGGGCCTAGACAGAGGGCGACTTGTGTCTATACATGGAACGTTACTCTCTCCTTCAGATTGAGAAACAAGAAATGTAAAGATCAATAGGTTTCCGTATGTACGTACGTGCGGTTTGTTCCACCCGTATGTTTTATATATATATATATGTGTGTGTGTGTGTGGTGAAGTACGTTATTACATAAATGAACAACATACAAGAACTATAAGATGCAGCGAATACTTCCACGCTGTTTACTTTAATTATACTCGCGGAGTAATATACCTTTATTATTATATAAATAATTAAAAAAAAATGAAATGTTAAAACAAACACAATGAAATGCAGACGCATTGAACGACATTTATGTTAGATATCATTGGAAATTTAAACGGAAAGAAAAAAATATAAGGATTTTCATGACTATTTACTGATATGATTCAAATGTGTAAATAATTACTTTTTTTCAGTTCATTTAATATTAATGTATTTACGCCCATAATTTTATGTATATTTATTGACAAATGTGGGCACAACGATTCCTAATTAAGGCACTTTGAATACACATGTTAGTTTAGTATTACTGTAGTGAAAAAATAAATATTAAGTAATACGGTTTCTCCTCCTTTTGATGTTCCATTGAGAAGCGATGTGTTTAAAATGTTGTTTACATTGTGCATGGTAGTAGCACTAAAATAGTAACACTAAACCCAACTGTCATGCCTAAGTATTGCTCCAAGATTATTCCAGACACTGGCCATAACTTATTTTTCTCTTTTTTTCACAAAGTGGATAGATCTAAATGTGCAAACTTAATTTATAATACAAAGAAAACACGGAGATCATTATATAAATTAAATTATTTTAGTGATTTACAAGTTCACTGGATTAGGAATTAATTGG
Source organism: Mercenaria mercenaria (assembly GCF_021730395.1). NCBI lineage: Eukaryota > Metazoa > Mollusca > Bivalvia > Venerida > Veneridae > Mercenaria > Mercenaria mercenaria. The sequence continues at coordinate 25,667,631 of NC_069371.1, read as the reverse complement.
AGATTAATTTTACAATGTTACCTGACCATCATAGGATTTTTCAAAACATGATCTGACTTTTCTGATTGTGTTTTCCGTTTCAGTTGATAAAAAATAAAACTTATGTGGATGTATTGACCAAAGTGGTTTTGTTTCCAAATAAAGAACAAAAATTGTATAGCTAACATTAAACAGTTCATGTAAACTATGTCTAGTTCCCAAAGTGACGATTTTTGGGAAACATTTGACAGTTATTCTGTGGATGAACGTGCATTCCAGAATGAGCTGCAAAGGTTAAACCATGTGCTTCAATATTCCAGCCGGGGCCTCAAACGAAAAAGGTATGTGTGTAAACCTCTGCAACACAGAATTTTTGCAAGAATTTCAATCTAAAACGGCACGTTGACGGCAACAGGGTGTACTAAACGTCCGAAAAACTTCCACTCGCAACGCCCTAACTAGCATGATTCCATTATGCCCAGTACAACACTTGCAAACAAATTCAAACTTGGATAGCACTGCAGACAAATGTCCTGCAGAAAGTTGCGAAAGAAAACCGACTGAATTAAATGGTAATAGGTGCAACAGAAAGTTTTCCAAAACATTTAATTTTTTTTAATCCAAGCAACATGAAAACAGACTGTTTGAAAACAAATCTTATAATATGTGATGACTGTGGAAAACCTTTCAGTGAAGGAGGGTTTGCTCACAAAAACATCAGAGAAATGATCTTTGCGACAGAGGGCGTCACTCTTGAATTCAGAAACAGTGAGGCCAGTGTAGTAGTTTTTGCATGGGAAACCTGTATGCTTAGCGTGCACCAAAAACTTTGCAACAAAAGCGTCCGTAATGCGAACATAAGAAACGGAATGTTTTATTTGCCAAACAAAAATTTTGAAAAGTGTTTCAGTGCAAAAAATGTAAGAAAATGTTTTTCTTCCGCTGCCGTACCTAAAGCAGCATTACAATAGAGCACATCCGCTAAATCAAGAACGTAACCCACCAGACCATGGCAAGTGATGGAATCAACCTCAGCCAACATAAATGACGAATACGATGAAATCCTTCCCAAGACAACTATGTTCCCATATAACGACGGTCCAGTAAAGCAGTATCGTTGTACTTTCTTTGGTAATACCATGATATCGGTACAGACTAACAACGGTAGATGGAGAAACAAAATGATATGCCTCTACTTCTTTGGAAACCGGAGGGAACAAATTAAAGAGTAAATATCACACGGGAGATGAGTGCGGGTGCGGCGGGGGACATTGAAAATGGTTGGTGGCGTTAAGGTCAAAATGATAGGGGTCAATGTTGAGGGTGCGGTTGTTGACGAAGCCACTCCAGTTTTTTAGGTCTGTCCACGCAGCCTATTGTCAGAGAAAGCAATAAAAGAAGTAACAGATATACGATGCGTATCTGAAAATGATGAAACACGTTCGACAGTTTTCGCGAATCTGGATCAGGATGGCGCCTGAAATAATCCGTGGAGAACATGGAACAAAACCCTTGTAAACCTACCGCCCCCTCCGCGGATCGGGCTACAATTATGGTCATTCCCGACACACTACTAAGAAAAAAAACAGCCTCCTTAACGTCACGGGACCTCCTGCTTTAGACGGCGACTGTTTCCCGTTACTTTACTCCACTGCTGGCCGCCCTTCATACAGATAGGAATTGTAGGAAACATCCGTTGGGCAGATCTCCACCAGTACAGAGACAATACGATTTTCTTTTGAGGTATAAGGGTTCTGGGAAAACACATCAAATTACGGACATTGAGGCCTTTGAAATAAAAATAACATTCGATCCATTTGTACGGCTAGAAGATAGTATTTCCGATTCACATATCCAACAAACAAGACAAAAACATGTGGACTTACTAATTCTTCAGGGAAAAAGTGATGTTGATGAAGGTGATGATGATGGGATACAGAAGATGTTCATTTGCTAGTATTTGGACAATCGAAAATCAACATTACTGTGTCCATTAAAAGCTCAAACGGCTAAGTCTCCTCACAGGTTGGGCGTCATTGTACCGATATTTTGTAGACGTTGCTCACCCCTAGTACACAAATGAAAGTATGGGCTGAACATGAACTAATATGTTCCAAGGACGAAGATCAAGTTCACTGTTCTATGCCTAGTAGGCTCACAAAAGTGCTAAAATTTAGCAATATGGCCGCCTTCCTGAAAGTTAGTTTCGTCATAGTAGCAAATTTTGTCGCCTATACGTGTCCACCTTTGTAGTTCTCATGATGAACCTAACGGAAAGGCTATGAAAACTAAGAAAGAAATTGGATCCGTGTGCCTATTCATACCAGAGGAATTACATTGATGGTCCTCAATCAAAAGAACCTGTTTGTGTACGTAGGGTCGACCGCAGACGACACCATGGAACAACTTGTTGGCAGATATGGCGGCTGAGGAGGCGGAGTATTCCAGAGTACAGAGAGAACAGTCTCTACCCTTTGTGTTGTGACGAACGGTTTAAGAAATCTACAGTCTTCCAATGAACACGTGTTTCGTAGGCAAAGATCCATTCTTCCTGGAGAACGACAAGTTGTAGACCATTCACACGTCAGTGGTAAGTAGCCATCCTATTACTACAATTCACTTATTGAAAGTAATCCTTACATTCAAATCAAAAAGACCAGCGTTTAAGTTTTTAAATTGTGACTGCCAAGGCCCAGGTATATCCCCTTCACCCTGTCGCCCACCTCCTTCAATGTAGAATAGGAAAAAAACACCCTTTTAGTTCGAGTATGGTATTTAAATGCCTCGTATAATAAAATGAAGTGAGTTTCATTGTGATTTACACTTGCCCAAACTTTGAAGGAAAACAAAAACTAGTAAAGAAGAATTAACAGTGTACACAACCCTGTAAATATTAACATTCAATCTATTTAGTTTCTTATTTTGTGTCTGTTTTACAGAAAAATAAGGAGGGCGCTGTCACAGATGCTTGTAATTTGCGGGTGAAAGAGCCATTTTTTCTTCCAGTTGGTTCTAGAGGTTGGTAGGATTAACGTTGACCTTGAGGGTTCTACTAATCGTTAATTTTAAGTTTAATGTTCGCACCTTTAAATTTAAATATAAACCTTACTCTACAGACTGTAAACAGTTATGTTCACTGGTGGTGTAAAACTATAGTTTTGACATATGAGTAAAAGAGTTATTAGGGAAAAAAAAAAAACAAATTAACCGTTAACCAAGGAATGTAAATGTCCTTAAAATATGTTTTAATAAAATAAGCAAGCTTCAATTTAAGTGAATGTTTAAAGTAAATTATAAACAAGATAACTGACACCGCTATTAAGAGTCACCTGGGCTTAAGCAGCTCAACTCAGTAATAGCTCCCTTGACGGCGGGCGTCTGTATAGGTAATACCTTTCATGGTGACAAATCGATGACTGGTTCATCCTCTTCAGCTGATGCAATCATGAAATATAATCGAATCTACTAATATTCCTTTTTTTCCTTTCTTAAATAGAAATACATTTAGCAAGATATATATACTTAATATTTAAAAGACCCCTAATCATAATATAGACAGATAAATGTCTGCTGATTTTGTAGCGTTAAAAAGTGCTTACTTTAACTATAGAACTTGAGTAAACAAAAAGGCAGAGGGATCCAGGCAAGCAATCGAAAGTTCGGAGCTGATGCTGTTGACGTTATACCACAGACTCTGGATACATTTGTCTCTATATCCCATAAAGCGCTGTAGATATTTAGACTTCAGCCGGTTTCCTGAAAACGGCCTTTAGATGATTAGTGGACAGTGTTTTAGAGCGAAATCTGGGTGGGAGCTTTCCACTTGTTAAAAGAAACATAAACACCGAATACCTAGATATCAGCATTGAAAACAGTACATGTTACGGATTATCTGGATTCCTTCATTTGTCTGTCGAAACCTCTTACCGCCGCTTTCCTCCGCCTTCAGCGAACCGTTCAAGGATACACACCTAACTGATGAAGAATACCGGCATGTGGGAGCGGTATGGACCGCATGTGCAGAGGATGATCTAACTGCTATATAACACAGTAATTGAAAACAAGATGTCTTCTCTTCGCAGACGTCGTGAAGATTTCAAGGCAGGTGTTGATTGCAGCCACGAACTTCTCTCTGGATCCCATGCATTATTACAGTCCTACTCGGGGACAGCTTTGTGATTGTTGTTTATATAGATCCGAATTACACTTGAACTATATGACTGACGATACTTGCAAAATACCGTACTACAAGCGTTACGAGGTGGGGTAACTGTCGTTGGTTCTTTTCTCCAAGAATATGTTCAGCAAACTCACCAGGTCCTGTCCAGATTCGATCCAGATTCTCCCTGTCAGCAGAAAAGTGTTTTTTAGATTTTAATTCCTTGTACCCGAGCGGCATGATCGTCTACCCACTTCCTATATATGGCTTCCGTATCTAACGCGAGTTTGACATAGACGCGATGAATAGCATGGATATCCCACAAATTCTGATAAGGGTGACATCTTCGTCGAGATTTAGAGTACCAGAGGTAAACAGGATACATTGTTTCAACTAGGCAGCAATTATTGGTTTATGCCATAATTTAACACTTAATAAGCACAAGCGTTGCAACGGTTTACTACCTTCTCGCAAGGTCATTTATAAAGCTAACTGAAGAATTTCATGGTGTCTAAAGTTTATCCAGTAGTCACTTGCATAGTACTCACATTTAAGGAATTTTGCGAGAAAAAAGATAGACGCACAAAATGTAATGGGCGAGTTTCATTTAAAATGTTAAGAAAGAAAAGCATACAATGAGACATGATACTGGGGTTCATAAAAAAGCTACAGTAATATATAATAATATATTGCTGAATCAAATTTCAAATCCACAATATGGTACAAACTCATATATTATGTATGACATAATTTCAGGAATTACACGATAGAGATGACGGTTATCCAATGTGCCCAGAAATCTGTAATTACAAAAGACTGTTGGTCTCCATAGACTCATCACTTGGCAGAAAAGTGTGAATAAAGCTGAAGGACGACCGAAACTGTGTCAAACCTTTCATATAAAAACAAGATACGCCACCATTACCTAAACGCTTCAGCACTACTGATCACGGCATGGTGCTGAGAAAAGAATACACGCGTTAGATTAATACACACATTCACGGTGGCTTGAAGGATTTCATACGTACACCATGTACTAAAAGAAAGGAAGCCACCAACGAGTTCGATGCTATTCTGTACAAAGGAATACCAATCAATGCTTTGGGTAATTTAGTTTTAAAAATATACCATAACTATTCATAACCTTGCATTTGATATTATTGATATACATTATAAGCTACAGTTTTTTTTAAAGCAAAACAGTATTCTGTGATAACATTGCTTTTTATACCGCTTACTTACTAGCAGACGTTTGATGAAATAATATATCCGCGAAATATGTTAACGAATATATATTAAACCTATGTCATATATACGTAGAAGACCTATACTTACTTCTTACACCAGATTTATTACCTTTTTTTTTTCGTGTATTCTCATGGGAAAAGCATGGAAAACCAGAATAACAGTATTAACGTTCGCATAAGTACGAATGCCAAACAACTGGAACGCCTGGTCAGGAAACCAACTTTGCAGCTGCGCGTGTAATTTTCAACCAGATCTTGCAGCTGTACAGCTTTTCAATCGGAAAAGTTCTTCTAACAAACCGATATCTGTTGGGTTCACCATCCTTGAATACCTAAGCGAACGGATGTTCCAGTTTTATCACGACTTTTCTGTTACAAAGCCTTTCCAGAGGGGAACCGTGACTGTTCGTTACTCGGACACTGATAGCTTGGTTGATAAATGTACAAGGCAAATCATGACATGGACTCAAATTTTACGGGCAAACAGAAACAGGTTCGATTTTTCATCCTCCTTCCAGATGTCCATACCCCTGAAAGATGACATGAACAGAAAAACACCCGCAAGTAAAGTTTGAATTAGGAAACAGTAATTCACTGAAAGTATTGTTTTGTTCTAGTAAATGTATTCTCTCTAAACTGAGAATGGACCAAATCGGCCTCAAAGGGGTACAGTGCAATGTTAAACATGAAACGCGACAAGGAATGCCTGTTGAGCGACAACCAGTTATAGTGCACACCGAAAATGTTAAAAAAAACTTCGGACAATCGGTGTATCACCGTACCAATACACAAAGGCGCATGCTCACGCCAGTTGACCACAAAACGTTTTTATTGTCTGCAAACAAATCGTACAGTTACGGCCACTATTGCTACAAACTACATGAAAACTTATAAATACGTGCTATGTGACCCGACTCAACCAACTCGGCACGTATTTATTTTTCAGTCAGGTTACAGACAAAATAGCTAAATGGACATAAAATATGGGTAATTGTAAACAAATGAAACGAAAAAAAACTTTTGGGCTTATTATGTCCCATTATAAAAGTGCGAAATACTTCATATTTACTGGTTCTCGCTTACATTGCACAATATTGTCACGTGGCTTTAAAAAAAAAACAAGTTATAAAGAAATTGAATTTTCTCAGTTTGACCGCATACATACATACTTAAGGAAACAGTTGTTAACGATCATAATTCAATGTGTATATATTGAGCAGTTTATTTTATGTTTAATTGATTCCCATGCTTTGGTCAAATTTTTTATTTATTTTCAACATATGTTCTAGCTTTTTTTATTCCGCCTTGTAAATAGTTTCGGCTAGTTTTACCATTTGTTATTTTCAGTACATTTTTTATCGTAACATGTTTATGCAAATTTCATTTCTTTCCTCTGTGTTTGTTTCTTATTCAGAATTTAAAACTTAGAGTATTTCATAGTTGCCCGACAGCTTCCTTTCGGTATAAAGAATTAAAATATTTGATGTTGTTTTAAAAATAACTTAAATTTTCTCAAATAAAATGTCATTAAGAGTACTATGTTTGTATGTTGCTTTTGTTTGGTGAGAATAAACAGCTTGATGGCTTTTGGTATAAAAGAAAGTACAAACTTCTTTCCATATATTTGGGAAAACACTTATAACCTTAAACACTATATTTAAACACTAGACAATAGCGCCATTGTGGCAAAAATATCAAAAAGGAAAATATTTTCTAAGGTAAGTCCGTTAATTGTATTTATTTAAAATGTATCTGTTTTAATTGAATACACTGCGTTAATCGTCAATGTTTAAAATCTTAAATATATATCAAACCCTTCGATTAGAAATTATACGAGTGGTCTACTTAACATTACTTTGTTTTTAATTTAAACATAATCATATCGCCATAATACATATTATAATCCATGAAGTAATTAATGAAATGCAGATGGTTGCCGCCAAAAAGCAAAGAGGTGCCTTGATTTTCACTGGGATGGCCCTTGCCCAAGAAAAGACATATAGAATTGTATGCGACATGGATACCTGCTGCTTTAACCAGGGTACCAAGGAAACGGAATGGCTTAGGCTGTAAAGTCCAACTTATGGATATACCTTGGAAGGTACAGAAACCACGGATGTGTGTGTTTATTCGTTCTGTCTTTAGACACTTGCAAGGAACTAAAAACACGGCCGTAAAACACTGTCCCCGTGAAATTAACAATATAATTATAATTCATCCGTGGGCAAATGATATTTCAAAATTATGCTTCTATTATAATAATAATAATATAATAACTAATTTCAGGAATATCGGCAACGATCTATTTCACTCAAATCTCATTCAGACCTAAGTCCCGACATCATAGACTTGCTGACTCCATGTACAGTGACACCAACTGAGATGACGGCTAATGTAATGGGGTTCGAATATTTTACTTGCTTACCAACAGTCGGTGTTGCTATAAAATAGTGATGAGTGTGACATACAGAGTGGGGGCGCATTAAGACTTTCCCAAACGGGTCGTCTGTTTTTAGAACTATAGATACATGCTGTTTTGGGAAGTCGTTTATTGCAGGACTTACAAGTCACTTCTTATGGGGTGCAAGTACTAACACAAAACTAGACTTGTAAAAGGAGAGTAACAGGAACTGTTTAAGTTAAAGCGAAGGATCTTATTTTAAGCTTGTGTGTGATGGTTGTATTATTTACACCACAAATCAAACCTGTACAATATGAATTAAACAAATAATTCTTCATCTATGTATGTTGTTTTATTTCTACGATGTCCTAAAAGTTCACGTAAACAATGTTTGGTCATCCTTACAACTATATTTCAGCCGTCACTAGTACACTAACCCTATTATGTTATAGGGAAGAGAGGACATAACTTTATTATTTTGATCGAAATCGAAGAAGAGAAAGTGTATTTTAAACGTGAAAAAAGTAAGATGAAGTATTTACGAGTTACACACGTAAGTAGTCCATTTTGATTCTAGTATTTTTAAGAACACGTCAACTAGTAATAGTATCACAAATCCCGTCAAGTGAGTCAAGTTATCAACCACCTGCTGGCAGGTTTGGACGAAATAAGAAATAAAGAAAACAAGCATAGTTTTTTTTATCAATGATTGATGGTAAAATAAGTTCAACTAAAAATAAATTGATCAGTAATACATTTATCATACCTTTGAATCGTTCTTATTATTGCTTCGGTTTTTTTTCCAGAAAACATATTGAGGAAAAACCAAGTAAAACTGTGGCAGGAAAAAAGCAGATGTCTAAAGTGTGAAAGAGCGCAAGAAATTTTGATACAGCAGAGTGCTTTATCTCTAGCTGATAATGTGACTGTCACACGGACAAAAAACTACCCTGATACCAAGAAGGACCATTATTCTGAAGAACTAGATCCACGGGTTTTGATCAATGTGGACAGCTTGTACAACGGGTGTAGGTGGTTGTGGATGTAAACCGTTCCGTGATAACAGCTTTTCCAATAAAGTAAAGAATTTTTATTTTATTTTGATCTACAATTATATAATTAAATGAAAACACATATAATTATACAAACATTAAACTTTACAATCTAATTAATTCAAAGACCGCTATAAATTCTCAAAATTGCTTTTTATGGTTTGCCGCATCTGCACCTGTCGTGTAATGCGGTCTCTAAAATAAATTAAGAGCTCATCAAATAATAGGAGCACAGTCCGATATAAGTGTCATCACGTGACTATGGTCCAGCGGTGTATTGCGTCACAACAAAAGTGATCAGAGATTACATAAGAGTAATCGGGAGCACGCGTGCTTGATTAGCGTATCACGGGCAGTGGGGCCCATGGGACATATAAGTAGAGGAATTGTTTTAATTGCTTCATTCTTTTTTAAGTGCTGAGCAGTTGATTATACCCGCGTTTAAAGTGCTAATTAGTTGATAAGTAGAATGCATTTGATATTACTTATTTTGCTTGGGACTTTTGATGCCAATGTTGCACATGTCAGTGTCCCAGTGTAATGACAATGTTATTTGTGTCAAGGTGAATGGACAAGGCGGGTGAAATTGTTTTGTAGCAAAAAATGTGACAGAAATGCCAAGGATGCGACGACGCTGTCTGCGGCGGGTGATGGATTTGTGGTCGGATTCAGGCTGGAAACGTCAAACAGAAGGAAGGAGTTCATAGTAATTTCTACCAAAACAAATTTGAGCTGTAGTGACGTAATTTACTACCTTTCGACACGCACTATGCGAACGCTCAACGGAGATGTTTGTGTCCACGTGACAACGTACAACCATCCAACGTTGCCGGTAAGTAAATTTTTAAACTACTTCTAAGTTTTAGATTCAAATGAATTAGCAAATCCTATGTTAGATTGCTGTATTTTCTACTTTTTTTAATGCTCACAGTGTACATATATCATGGCTGAAACCGATCCCACCATACAAACTAAAATGGCTAACTTATTTTGTCAGTGTTTAATGAGATACATATAGATCATAGTCTCTCATATTTCTGAGCAGAAAGGTAATGTGATATTATTTTATCTTAGCAATAGTTGTATCTCATGCAAAGTGAGACTTTAATAAATTTATTATCTACTTAACATATTAATAACAATTTCAACCGAAAACGTAAAAGACACCGCCCATCTATCCATTCCGGTTCGGCCGACAGACAGGATGACGGTAATGTGATGATTGATAACGATGATGAGGATGATGATGGATAATGATAATGATGGTGATGACAGTAATGATGAAGATGTAAATGATGAGATGATGATGACAGTAATGAGATGATGATGATACTGGGTGAAACGATACGTCCTCACTTCAACCACCACAACCACAACAACGTTAACAACACCAACAACAAACAAAAACGGGGTCTTCCATATCGACACCCAACTTCTACTAGAAGGATGATAGGTAATAGGCAATATGACTTTTTTCAATCAGTTGTTTATTAGGAGAGTGATTTATTTGAAGTATATCATTATAATTAAATTATCTGCAGTCTTGAGTATGGAAATTATTTGCAGCTCTTATACACGAAATTACGTTCAGACAAAACAAAAGGTTGATACTATTTGTTTAATCATAAAATGTTATGACAATTAGATTTATGGTAACATTGACTTATACCGATGATATATACATATATATGACCGTGCCATGAGAAATCCAACATAACGGCTTTACGAACCAGCATGGATCCAGACCCAGCCTGCGTTGGTTTCTCATGCACGGCTCATAATCAATTTTAATGTTTGCATTGTCTTTTATAGATGTATTATATATATTTTCATTAGCCAAGCCTCATTCCGGTATGAATGGGGCCTGGCCGTGGCCATTACGGCGATTATCGGAAACTGAATTATAATTCTGATCAAATACGCATCCGCAGCGCAACGACTTGAAACAACCGATACAGCTGAATGAAGTATCGACGACCTCACGGAGGGACTTGGGTAATTAGACCAGTACGGTTCCAAAGTCACCTAGACGGAGAAACCACCTCCTTGGATTCTGTAGTGTTTTGTTTGCAGTGACGAACATCAGGGATTAACATTTGAGTGTAACTCTATTCAATTGAGAAAATTTTAAAAGTAAAAGTTTAAAGAATGGATAATGAAAATTTCAAAAGTAAAATAAAAAAAATGATAATTAAAATGATCATTTATTATAAAAGACTGAACAATAAGTGAATAAACAAATTAACATATATGTGCACAGATACATAGATTATCCTTGTTAAACATTCATGATATTTCAACAGTGTTTTTCCTAAAAGTGGATATATAGACTTTTACTAATGTTAGAGGACCTTACAAACTTGTGAATTTTTAAAAGAAATATCAAGAAGACACGTTTAATATCGAGACAGAAAACTTAGTTCATAAAGTATTTAATACACCCAAGTGTTTACCTAGAATGGAATAATAGGACTTTTACTAGTTTTTCAGAGGACTTACAAACTTGGTGAACGTTTAAAAGAAATGTTAAGAAACAGGTTGAACACTAGACAGAAAACGAGTTAAAAATATTGATACACATGCACTCAAGAGTACTATAACTTCTGAACATATTTTTCACAAATAAATGAATGATGAAAAATAAAATTACAAATATTTTGTAACTTGTGTTAGTTTCTGTTGTATTACGTATTGAAGGATAATAATAATAATAATAATAAATCGGCTCGTAAGCAATATGGGGACATTTTTAAATGACAACAGGCTGTAGTGTGTGGGTTTTTTTTTCCTGACTCTATTCTTTGTGTTAAAGATGAACATCAAAATTTGAATTGAAAAAAATAGATAGCAAATAATATTAAGTATCCAACATGATACACAGCTATTGTTATAAATAGATATTGTTACTGAATATGAAGATAAATTCCTTCTTTATGATTCAAATTTCAATAGCGAGTAATTAACACTTCTGAGAGTGCTTCTATATATTATCTTGAACAAAAGAGTATTCTTATAGCATTTTCAAACATATTTTAAAAGAAATGACATAAATCTGATCGTGCAGCTTTAAAGTTTTTATACGTTGAAATGCAGTTGAGAGAATACATTCGTTTAATCACTGACTGGTACAAGTTTAGCAAATTCGTTTTCAAGTGTGAAATGAATGTAAGAACAACAAGGCACGAAACTCTCGCTACTGTGTACCAAGAAAAGCCCGAAAAAACAACAGCTTGCAGTCTGGTTTAATATGCTTGATGTTAATACAACCCCATGTCCATTATTCTCTCTATCCCCTTACCAAGATTGATTTGTGCAATATAGGTTTTAAATCACACCCAACAAATGAAATGTTCAATTATGTCCACAGCTGATGTAGAACCATCTTTTCCGTCAGCAAAGGCTCATCAAGAGGCCTGGTAATGGTAACATGGTTTAATGAAAGGGCCAAGTTCCCCTTCAAATCTGAGATCCCTTGCAAATCTTACGCGGAAACTTGATGCAGTAGTACCCGGAAAATAAATCGTTGGAGTCGAAAATTTCTACAATGGCGTTTAAACTCACTATCCGTGTCCATATTCCCTTGGGGGGGGGGGGGGGGGGGGGGGGGGGGGGGGGGGGGGGGGATTGGCTTATACACGTAAATCTGGTTGTTTAAATAATTTTTGAGACAAGAAAGCTTTGTCATAAGGCGTCCACCGAAAAAATAGTTTTAGACGTATTCAATTTCCCGCCTACATCGCGTTTTGACAATTGTGTCTGCCTCGTCAGGTCGATATCTACAAAGATTTCGGAACATTTATAACTCTCAAAGCTAAGATAAAGCGTCATATCCGGGAGGCTTTTCTCTGAGCTGATTAAACCCTGGAACGCACAGTCGCTTCTAGAAGCTCGATTATGGTTGATGTTGAGTCAGCAATTTTTTTTCCGTTGATCAAAAATATTTCCATTGCGCAAATCCGGATAGAATTATTTCCTAAATAACATAACATTAAGTGTCTACGCATCCCCTTATTTGACCTGCAGGATAACTACACTCTATGTTCGGAACACTTTGTTGAATTAGTCTTCATAATTCTGAGTAACTGACCGTCAAGGACGTCCTTCACGTTTCCTCGACACTATTTGTGGTTTAACGCACTATACTGATCATAGGCGTAGTTGTTGTCGAGTAATCGTCGCCGTCGGCGGGCGGGCGGCGGCACTTGCGGCGTCGATTGTGCATGTTGTCCGTTTGCGTTCCTTGTTCAAATTAACTGCGGTACTGAGTTTGAGTAGTATAATTAGTTTCCTTACCCCCCCTCGTCCATTTGTGGTCAAACAATGAAAAGTGATTGAAAAAAACTGTATCAATGTGTTAATGTATACACGTTTCTTAACAACGCTCTCTTTTTGTCAAATTAGAAATCCTTCGGAAGCTAACTTTCCTCATAATATGTTTTTGTATCTGTTATGTGTTTAGTAATTCAGACTCTCGGATAAATCAAACACGCCTTCCAAAATATTATACGCTATGTCCTGAAAAGTTATTAATTTGATCGGATGAGGCGTTTCTAGACACTTTCTTCTACGCTGAACACAATTGTCTAAGTCCTGAAATACTGCAGTAAATGTATGTGTTTATCCTGACCGATCCGGACAATGAATTTAACAATTGAAACTGGGGGGAATGAGATGAGGTACCATTTAGCTTATCTCGTATACAATAGGAAATTCCCCCGGGCAAACAATTGAACGGAAGCTTATACAGTTTGTTTGGATTTGACCTAGGTGAATTGTCTATAATAAAGTGGTTTCCAATAGTATTGTCTCCTGAAACCATTCGTATACGTTAACAAAGTTTTTTGCCTTTCCTTATGGGGCTAGAATAACTGACCTCCGAAAACGGTACAACTGCATCCTGTTTCGCGCAATGTAAATAATCATATGTAATGCAGGTTCGTTGAAAAATTGTTTTGCTATATTTGCCGCACATGATATATTATGACTTGTCATTATAAACTAATATTGAGAGAGGGGAGAGGCATGATTACAGATCACAAATAACGTGTCTGTAGTAACCCCCCCGTAATATAAATCATCAAACACTATCAGAAGATGAGTTCTGCCGCGGCCCATTGCGCATGTTTGGCACGATCTGCAGACCTTGATAAAAAACTTAGGTAGGTACAGTTTGTCCCAATTTCGTGAAAAGTGACTGGTAAAGCATGGACGGCCATTTAGACAGAATACTACCCCCTCGACGGAGGCATAGACAATGCCCCTTCAACTGTTCTAGAAGTTGCTTTATGTAGTAGTTGGCCCGGGGGGCACGAAGTCATACTCCTGAAAAAATAGGTTGCATTTATTTCATAAGCAGTAACAGTGTCAGTTTTACGATCGTTCGCGCGCGCCAAAAAAAAAAAAAATATATTAAAGAACGAAGAGCGTTAAAAATCTTTACCTATTACACACATACTGACGGCGCAACAATTATGAGCGACTCCGTCTCAAAACCATTTAAATATTGTTGCAAGAGCAGAATCAGTATTCTCTGTACGCTGGTGGAAAGGCGAGTCTGGAGAGTCGCCGTTCCATCTGGACATGACAACGCAGTAGTCGTAGAAGTATGATAACTTTCTCTCGGTATGATCTCCCCAGTACCAGGCGCCGTCGGCGCCGGTTTCTTTCGCCTCCTTTGTTTGTATCATCATCAAAATTGTAGGAAATATGGGGTCTGGGTCGTAGGCGCCACTTTCTGAATCGTTCATTATTTTTTAAGCATTTATATCAGTATTACTTTTTGGTAGTTGGCAATATACAGTTAACCGTCCAGCGCACAGTGTATGTCATAACGAAAACCTATGTAAGGAATAAGGTAGCTTAAAAAATACAGATGAACGTAAACAAAATCGAAAGATCATCAGTATGTCTGTTGGTGTGAGAACAAGCAATATTTTGTACACCTGGCGGTGATTGTTTAATGAAATGAATAGATATTCGTTTCTTTTGTTACCTTGATAAAACGAGACTGTGTACTGGACTGATGTGCGCAATCTTATGGTACTTCAAATGAATAAAAATAAATAAATATGCATTGTTTCATGTTTACAGATGACGATTAAATACCATGTTTACGGATTAAAATTAAAGATTGTTTGATAAAATTACGCAATATTGGGGATTAGAGTTACGCAATGTTTACGATTACTAAGGCTACACACTCCGCGCCGGCGCCAACTCCTCCTCATGACTCCAGCTCTTTCAAACCAGTACCCCCTACATTTTCCATACTACTAATGAATGAGGAAAGCGTTGCGTCAAACTTTAAAAGAGTTTAAAACTAAACATGCGGTGTGTCTTAAAACAGTTGGGTCATAACGTCATTAACAAAACGTTTAATTACTTTACCAAATTGCCATGACCCAAAAGTTACAATACTAAAGTCAAAATAAACCCTCTCGTCAATACCTTTGGTATGTATAATATTGTAATAAATAGACAGATGTTTATCCAATTTGAAGCAAATAGTTTTTTTTTTTCAACTGGGTAATTTGCGACAAAGGGTGCACAATTTGTTCCCACGAGTATACTAATAAATGGCCGGAAAACTGTATCCCCAAACCTGACGTAGATGTTCGATAAAAAGGAAAGGGCTTTCCAAACTTCGTCACAGGTCCACATATTATGTTTTAAAAATACAACTAGTAAAAGGACATTTATCAAAATTGCAAGCAAAGATATAGCATTCTCCGAGTCAAAAGTCTTTTGAATTAGGACAGTTACTTTTTCATTAATGAAAAGCCAATAAAGGGGTTAAGTGGTAAGTTTAATACTGTACTGTTGCTGTAGTTTACCTGTCGGAAATCGCAATTCCAAGGACAGCAAGAGAAAACTACTGCAGAAATTGCTTCGACAGAGTTTAAAAAATGGACACTACGGGGTGAAAAAGAATGGAAATACAGTGATTAACATTTCTTATTTCAGTAAGCCTAGGTTAAAGGTTTTCGCTGTTACCTTAGAATTAAACTTTTATTAACTTATTTTATTGACAATTGGTTTTTCATGCTGTTTCAAAAACTAACGTGGTTAATTTTATATACCATTTCTTTAGTATTAGTATTATATTAACAGGAATCCCTAGTCGAGAAGTAGTATCTGTTTGAGATAATTTGTCTTTCAGCATATTGAGATTGTTTAATTTTTGTCAAAGAACAAGGGTTCAATAGTAGCCGTAGTCAGTGTAGTAAGTCTGGGAATTGTAATGATTTACCGGTTGAACATTTAATGCCACTTTAAATCACCGGTATGTGATAATTTTCCTTTGAATAAATATGATGCATGATATCACAAAAATAATTAATCTGCGAGTTTTTTAGTTAAAATTTGTTACAGTTAGAAAGATACCAAATATCATAAATAATGTACAAATAGGTACTTTTGATTTAACAAGCTAGCGTGAAATTTTTGCAATCCTTAAATTATTCTACAACACTTAATCAATTATGTTTTGAGGAATACGGAATAAAAGATAGGAAAAAAGAATCAATAAATTTCGTTTTCTGACATTATTAAAAAGTTTAATAATAAAATTAATAGAACATAATTTTGGAGTAAAAGTCATCGTTCTTTGATAAAAGGTTAATAAGAAATTCCATTGCCTTTCTTGAGTATCGATTCTGCCAAAATACATGCTTTTCTGCGGAATCTATCGTAGAATGTAGTATGACCAGCAATCATACCATGGCAGACACTTAATATTGTCAAAGTGATCGGTACTGCAATGCATTAACTGTCTCAATTCGTTTAGGAGTGATAAATCGTCTGGATTGTATGCTAATTCTAACGTTTGGGGTACTCGATCACTGTGTATATTCAGTAGAACTATTCACATGTGTTTAACAAAGTTTTTCAGCAGCCAAATATATGCATATCTGACCATTCACTTAAAATGTATTTATTGACTCAACCGCCAAAATCTGCAATTTTTTCATTCTTATTAACTGAAATAATGCATCGATATAATGGCATTCAAAATACTTTTCCCATCCTGTTTCTCAAATAAGGCCGACTGTTATGAAAGAAATTGGTAAAAAATCAGTTTCTTGTGCTTTAAATCTTCGGGAATTTTAAAGTGAAAGTGCAAGAAAAAAGGACGCAAACGCCGACACCTGAGCGAGTAGGCCAGCTCTCCAAATACGCCGCCTATTTGACCTAAAATTACCTTCGACAATTGTTTAATGATTTTGTGACAATTGTTGACAATAACTATTGTTAAATTATCCGGGGACGCATACGATACTACAGTCACAAGCATTGGGTGAGAATTTGGTGTTTTTAATACGCATTAAAAGAAAATTCTATTGCGTAATTTGCAAATTTAGTCGGGTATTTACGCAAATGCTTATCGGCTGCCCTGACACTGTAAGTTGCTATATTTTTACTTTACCGTCCTTATCGCCTGTCATTCTCTTGCTCATTTTTCTCAGATTACGACTTCTTAAAGCAGGGTTCTGTTCGAATAAAATGACTCATCTCCTTTTCCTTTAATTTACATAGTAAAATGATAGAAACAAAGTATGGGTTTGCTTTCAGATAATAGTACAACAAATAACGAGCAAATGCCTTATATCATTAATGGATTTTAAATGTTGATTATTCTTCATTTGAAAGTCAAATTTTACCTAGATGAAAACGTTGATGGAATATTAAATGGGAAGTGTATCTTTCTTAAGACTACTGGATGAGATAAGGCGTCCACTGGAGAATTCTTCGCCTGTTACCACATGTAACGTTGTCTGTTAAAAGATATAATTATGTGCAACACTTTTAATACTTCTAGCGTCAAGAGACACCTTAAAGTAAATCATTTTGTATTCGCGTTTGTACTATCACTACTTTTCTTAAGGGGATAGTCTCTTTCATAAGAAAAGTAATGATAGTACAAACGCGAATACAAAATGATTTACTTTAAGGTGTCTCTTGACGCTAAAAGTATTAAAAGTGTTAGAGCTGCACATAATTACATTTTATAATAGTCAACGTAACCTTAAGAGGATAGTCACTTTCATAAGTCGCCTCGGTAGCCTAGTGGTAGAGCGTCCGCTTCGAGTGCGGGAGGTCGTGGGTTCCATCCCCGGCCGCGTCATACCAAAGACGTAAAAAATGGTACTAGTAGCTTCCTCGCTTGGCGCTCAGCATTAAGAGGGTAGTGCTAAGACTGGTCAGCCCGGTGTCAGTATCGTGGGTATCGTGTCACGTGTCTACGGCGTGATATTCCAGTGAGGCAGCACTATAAAGTTGGGCATTGTGCTCACTGCTACAAGTAGACACCGTCGTTTATATGACTGAAAAATTGTTGAAAAAAAAATGTTAAACCCGAACACACACAGTCTCTTCTCGATGAAGACAATCATAAATGGTCTTTTAATGTAAACATCAATAAACATATCAAACAAACTGTTAATTAAAAGTAAATTATAAATGGGTATTATTTATATTAGCCCTATAGGATATAAGGTCATGAAACATAATTCCGAAACAATATATTACTTTATGATCAAACAATGCTATGATCCTACTTCTTACATTTTACATTAAAACAGGTTACCCAGATATACTAACTTTGTGTGTGTGTTCGGGTTTAGCGTCTTTTCCAACAACTAACTATACAACAACAGATATGGCCTTTTTTTGTAGCAAATACGCGATTCACATGACGGCGAGAAACGTTGTAAAACTTTTGCTGCACTTTCCAAACCATGTCAGGGGCTGAATTATTGCCTTTAATCACCTTTGTACAAAAGTGTACATACCTCAGTTTTCGCTACAGAGCCGAAAGTTAAGTTATATTTAACTGACTTTATTCATATGTCACTTGCGAAAACAGGCTCATAAACCTTTAGGTCAGTCTTGGTTCAAGAAATTTGTTACTGAGTGGAGATTAGCAGGGCACAAGTTGAGGTTGATGGTCTTATGGGTATGTTTAGCTCCGTTAGGGGTAAGTATGGATGGTATCACCTACTGTATATGGGTCAGGGCACTCCCCCTAAAAATATGTGGAAATACAATATTGTACAAGTATGAAATGGTTGCCCTTGTGTATTTCTGTCTAAATAATCATTATCTAAATATCATTAATCTAGACAGAGGAAGAGACAAATACATATTACGACTCCACTGCTTAACGTCTGCGGGTAGGTATGGAGGTAGCAGAAGAGGGTGGTCAGAGTATATCCTCATAGCAATTTTCGAAATAAAGGTATGATTGAGGGCCATTCACTGCATTTTAAGTATGAAATTTGATGAACACATTTCACTTTTAAGCTGTTTATGGATGGAGCCATGAGCCCAAAAAGCCTTCCCTCTGTATAATACCTGTACAAACACTACGTCAAAAAACAAACCTTGCTGTCGAACAAATCATCGTCTGCATCTATAAATCAAGATGTTGCAGAGATCCTGAATACCAATATGTTAACCGCAAGTCATAAATAAATCTTTCTGTTTTCCAAAGAGGTGACGTTTCAGCTTAGGTTAAGCCTTCATAAACTAAAGAAAACCCCACGTTAATCCGTCTTGTTATTATCACAGACTCTGATGATATCACGAAAGCCAAGAGGGATTAGATTTCCCCACGTTTGTATTTTCTTTTATAGTCAAGGCTGTATTGTAGCGGCAGTTTCTTATTTCGCTGTTATAAGGAAGTAAGCTAGACAAGTGTGCTTTGTCCGAGTCAAATTTGCAAGAAAGATTAACATGTTAATATCTTATTCTAAATTGCTGTTATTAGCTTTTTGTGGAAACAATTATTAGCGTATGATTAAAAAAATAGATAAAATTACAATATGGCGGCTTAGCTCCAATACAACCTGACATGTAATTGTAATATATTCTACATTCTACGAAAGGAAAGACTCTCTCTCTCTCTCTCTCTCTCTCTCTCTCTCTCTCTCTCTCCATCCATCCATCTGTAACAGCATAAGCAACTAAACGTTGAAGTGTGGTCGATTCAGTCGATTCCTCTTGAAATATTCTTCTAGTTCAAAATAATGGCATTATTTTTGAAGTAAAGACAAGGCGCCAAAACTATCACAATAACAAGGTATGTACCTCCCTATCGTTAAATCAAATGGATGAAAATGTATCATATCGATGACAGCTGTACAATAAATATAAGCATTTGTTTTATACAAATACTTTCAGGCTTAACTAAGAAGCAGTGCCTATGCAATTATTTAGTTCCTGATGTAACATGTAGAGATAGGCCCTAAAATGTTCAATGATAGAATTACATTAAATAAAGTCTAGAAATTAATTTCCAAGTCCTTGAAATAACCAAAAATGATTTCACAAATGTGAAGTTTATGATAGTTTTGTTAATATCAATAACAGAAGTTTTAATTTTTAATTTAAAGTTGTGATCCACAAAGAATGACAACTCTTGCCTTGGGCTAGTACTTATAAGTAGAGATCTATTAGTTTACTTCCCTTGCAATTACACAATTGAGTGGAAAATGAAAACTGTTTAAGACACAATATCATACTTTTTTGCACAACAAAATCATTAAGGATTTATTCATTTGTGTTTGATTTACCCCTCAAGACATGGTTCATATGATTTTGTCAACTTACATATGGTAAAAAATTAACTTTTAACAAGCCAATAATAAAACGAAGTACCAGTAGGTAAATAATAGTGCAGATAATACAGTTTTGCTTGTATCAAAATGTCACAATAGATCCACTTTTGTAATACAGAACACCTGGTAGGATTAGTAAAGGTGCAATTATATTGATCTCTATTTCCTATGCCTATAACATGATTATAAACAAATCAGACTTAGTCTGCCTTATAAGTGGTTTGTACTTTTGGAAAACCATACCGACAGAGAATTTAGGAAATCGAAAATGTCTGGATACAGCTTTTAGCATCCTTTAAAGTACAAATAAACTTGAACGAGTAATATTCTTCAAAACAAAATCACGCGCTTTACTAATAATATAATAATTTTTATACTGAAACAGAGTTACTAAAACTGTGATCACAGAGTCATGCAGGGCACGTGGGGGAAATAGAATCAGATATGGCGTTATTCATCAGTCAAAAAGCAGAAGGTACCAGGATAACGATTTTAGTTGAAATGTGGAAAGAATCATGAAAGAAGAATGAGGACGTTTCTCATAAAACATGGGAACTGAACAATCGGAAATGGCTGCAGAAATATGAAGATGCTTTCAAGAAAAAATATAGTAACACTAATACTTTCCTGTGGAAAGAAGCAGTTCAAGTTACAGAAAATAAAACTATTTTCCAAAGAAACAATATTCCGCGGACAAAAAAATAACCAAGTAAAAAGACCCACGACACTCGGGTATCGCTCTGCAATAAACGGTGAAGCCACCATACCCAGGTATAGGTCTGTAATTATAGTAGACCTACAGTGCAAAGGTATCACTCTACAAATAATATTGAACGGGCATCCAGATTATACGCGGAAATAAAGCGAGGAAGTCGGAACATCAGGAGTAACGCCGCGTCAAATATATATCAGCAAGGTCGTTATTCAGAAACAAATAATACCACATATAGAGATTCACAAGGGGACGGTGCCCATACATTAGTAACTTTCCACTGTGGCAACAGTATGAAACTTCAAACATGAGACCACCAGCTTACAACAGAATTTGCAGTATGCGTAACAATCAGAACACTTTTCCGAATCAGACAAATGAAAATAACAAATATTTCTTTTAAAACTTTTGATAATGATCAGTCTAAGTTTTTATAAAAGGGTATAAAATCTACCCCAACGGCAGAAAGGGATGTTTTTGTTCGGGTATAGCGTCTTTTTCAACATATTTTCAATCATTTAAACGACGGTGTCTACTTATAGCAGTGAACGCAATGCCAACCTTTATAGTGCTGCCTCACTGGAATATCTAGCCGTAGACACGTGACATGATAACCCACCCAGTCACATTCAGTAGAAATGCAAGTTTGTAATTATTACCACCCTTTACTTTTTTGGTTGCGCAACGAGGAAAGATATAAATTGCGAAGCTACATACTGTTTTAAATCTTGTCTTTCTGTTCAGATTGTTGGAATATTGCAATATCTATCAAATGCAAATACAAAATTAAAAGTTATATTGAAATTAAAAGCAATACTCAACTTTTCAATACTTTCGTGATAAAGGGGAGTAATTACAAAATTCCATAAGAAAATAAACATATATTCTTAATAAGGGTCTAGCTCTATTAAAAGGGTCTTTCTGTTCTTTAAAACATCTATAAAAATAAACTTATAATGAAATATGTCATAAAATTGTGCTCAGATATGATCGACTACCTTTAATCTATCAGTACTTGCGCACCAGTTATTGTCACATCAAACAAAAGTTATTGCTGTGCTCAATAAGTTTGTAAAAACAAGCAACTGGTTGTGTTTGAAGAGTATGTGTCCCAGAATCGGTGGTCTGTTGTTGCGTTGAGCAACTGGTTGTGTAATACAGGAATGTTATATATGGAAATGATCCGAGCGGACCGCGATTATCCAACAGGGCAATTGCTCAAAGCTGGAGCAGGGTTGACTGTAGTTTGAAGGGAAATGCATTTACTCATATTACAAAAGTAAATAGAAAATGTTACTATGCTTAAGCTTCATTCGTAATTTCGTTCCAATTTAGCATATGATACCTTAATTAGAATAGACAGGTAGCTATAAATATAAATTCAGAAAGTTTATATACGATTTTAAAGTTGATACATTCGTAATTAAACCGTCATTATAACACACCTAAGAAAGCTACAGCTACCAAACAAGTGTCCGTCGTAATGAATTATACTAAATTGAATATAAAATCATTATCATGTCACTTCATCAACAAATATCATTAACGCCTAAATAGAATCATAAAGGCAAAGAATGTGTTAGATGTCATGAAATAGATACTAAAGACCTTGACAAATTTGCATATAATTTGCTCATGTTTTGTCAACCGTATGAAATCTCCATCAGCCAGCCAATATACATAGAGGATATTTGTTTGTTTTGAGTGAATATGGAATATTTCTACCTGAGAAGTGAGAAAATTTCAAATATTTTCACGTGAACGTTTTTTTCACTTCGAGGTATAATATATATTTAATATTCATGAAAAGAAACAAATTTTCTTTTCATTTTATGCTCAATTACGTTGAGATGTGCATTTTGCAACAATTTTTAATCTCAGCGTAGGAAACAGACACACGTAAACAGACCTGACGTCAGACGTGTTGTGACGTTAGAAAGACGCACACAACATAAAGTTCCATAAATATACTATAAAGAACAAAGTGTGACAATAATTTTCATCCTGTTTTAAGCAAATCATTTAAAATTCATACACAATGTATGAGGGGTCGGAGCTAAATCTCTCACAGTGTGAAAATATAGATTTCATATTTTATATTGAGAAATAAAAATATTTAATTGATAGAATACATTATTTCTTTAGTTAGCATAAAATAAATATTTAACATTTATTCGACATGATTCATAATTATGGTAATGTGCATATTTTTATGTTTGAGTTTGAAGATATCAGAGGTGTTTGTATCAAAATTAACCGACTATGTTTTACATTCAACTTTATACTTCCATTGACCCACTTCTTTACATACTATATTAGGATATGTACAGATTCTGAATATTATGTAAAAAAGATAAACAAATATCATCTTTGCATCTTCCAGAGAATCGGTGTGTATCATGTTTTTAAAAGTTACCGGCGACACATACTATTAGTTACACTGCTTGTTGGTGACAGGATATGGGATATACGCTGTCGAGGAAATCCATATCAGGCGATAACGATTTTGTCTTGCGGATTACCCTTTACTTACATCCTATAATCGACACATTTTATAAATTAACAAAGCTACTTACAGTGCAGACTGGAATCCTGCAATCATTTGTTTGGTCATCGTGTTTTGTTTATAGTTGATTTACACCAGCCATAAAAAGCAAAATGACCTTTATTTTGGTTAAATAACAAAACACAAAAGCTCATTTACACAGGTTATGAACTGGTTTAGATCAGAAACACAAAAAACTTCTTGTTCCATCCCTTCGAAAATCACCAGATTTCACGATGTCACAAATGTCTTGATACTTGATATCTTGCACGTAGATTAAACGATCCTACAACAAACTGTTGAGTAACAAATATGTCAGTTCCTTTATTTTACGATGATTTAACTTAAAACAAGATTTCAACGCCCATGTCTCCCATACAGAGTTATACCGCTTTTTTTACGGCTAACTTTTGTCAAACTTCATGAGCCTCAACTTAAGTAGAATGAAATCAGCAAGAAAACACTAAATTTACTCTTAGATACTATCGCTGGAGCTTATAAATAATCTGACTTGATTCAATTACGCCTGGGGTGCGGCAGCCATTTTGTTTTATTCAAAATTCATATCTGAAATGTACTTGCATGATACATCCCGTCTTCACGTGACGTCTATTGACCAATAAAAATGCAAGAAACTTGTAGGAGGCAAGATAATATTAGTTAACCAGCTTGTTGGCGACAAGATACGGAATATATATGCTGCAGAGGAAATCCATATCAGTTGAGAGCGAAGCTCGAGCCCAATCTGGATTTTCGAGACAGCAGAATCCCGAATCCAGTCACCAACAAGCTGTATAATGACTTTTGCCGGCTACCCTTTACTTCCATATTTTCTGAATTTGTCATTTTTATGAAACAAAATCAATATCTAGCTGACTACTCTATACCTCAGTATTTGCTAAATAAATTGTAACTAGACAACCAAACTGAAGTGATACAGGCTAAATGCTATGCTTAATGGTATAATCGTGACATTTTGTACATAACATGCGTTTTGTTGCCATTCCGTACGTTATGGTTTCACATGTCGTGAATAATATTTATTTACTCTGTTCTGTGACTTTGGAACATGGTGGGAGTAAGAGTGAGGTTAGGTGACCATAAACCAGTTTAAGCTCCCCAGTGGTGGTTTTGTCGCTGCCCGTTACAAGGCGGTACCCCACTGAGTTCCTTTATTTGTTCGTTTTGTCGTAGTGTGTTTCCTTTGTGTGAGTGTGTGCTTTGGTCGTGTGCACGTCCACGTGCTGAGTTAAGGTTTGGGGAGGCTGCATATTTTAAACGTGGCTTTCCCTGTTGGATATTTATCCTTGTTTTTCACCCTGTTTCCTGTTAAATCCCTTATCTTGCATGTAGGTTAAATGATCTTACAAAGAACTGCTAAGTAACGAATATATTAAATCCTTTACTTTACGAGAATTTAGCTTAAACAAGAGTTCAACATAACCGTGGCATAATTTGTCTCCCATACAGAGTTCTTGCTTTTCTGTTTCCACTTATTACGGCTATCCTAAACTATGTAAGCGAATAGAAACGGCAATAAACAATTAAATTTACTCTCGAGCTATAATAATATGCAGCCAATTAGTTTTAATCAAAATTGTTATCGGAAAATTACTAGCAGGATATGGAATATATCCTGTCTGCACGTAATATTTATTGACCAACATAAACGCAAGGTACCTGTAGACGGCGAGATAAAGATAACTTATGGCAGTCCTATATTAAATTTTCAGTTTGAGAATTTTAATTTAAAACTGTCCGATTTTGACTTTATTTAAATACGCAGTATATGCAAAACATATGGACTTAGTTTTAACTTGAAAATTACGATTTCATTTAATCAATTTCAAACTTATTATGACATATGTTTACCTTTTTAGGTGTAGAGTTTTGTATAATGCCTAGTAACATCTCCTGGACTAGAATAGCTATACCACTGTGTTGAAATGCCAAGGTATGATAAACCTTATAAATCGTTTTAATGCACAATAATTCGTCTATGCGAAATCATATAATATATGTCTCTGAAAAAGAACACTGCTAAGTAAATGAGCATATACTCCTTGAAGAAATTGCGATATAAAATGCTATGAGTAATTATCTAGGCCTTGCCTTGTGTGTCACGAGCTGACAATAATGGTGGAACAACTTCTAATCTCATGTCTGATAACTAGGATAGCGCAATACAGAATGGTAATAAGTTAAGGATTTACGGGATAAAACATGATTTCATTCTTTTCGTTGGACATGTTCAGAGGGTTAGCTGTCTTTATTGCTGTGCTTCATGAGCTTTACAGATATAAAAAGTATTTTAACGCAACACCTGATACTTTGCCAATATGATTTAAATTACTGACAACATTGCTTAATTAGACAAAAACATTTATATTAGAAATTTAATTTTAGAAAGATTAAACCAAGTAATCGTAAATTTGTATTCAATATGCGACTACATGTCATTTTTACACGTAGCAGGAATACAAACTACTGTTTTTGTAAAATATGTAATGTTGTTTGCGTGACAAATCAATGATGTCTATTTAATTTTGTACGATATATGACCATAGTTCTTTTCATTAAGCGGCGCTTTTGTAATCACATTGTCACCGATATTGACATTAGTAGAGGATGATAAGAAAATTGAGTTTTAAACTTTCAAAAAATAGTAACAGCATGAAAAATGATTTGCTATTTTATTACATTGATATCTCATCCAATGAAACATGTCGCATAAAGAACAACTTTTAAGAATATAAATATTATATATATTGTATATATATATATATTTAAATTATATCGTGCATTTAATAGTTAAACACGTTAAGGAAGTTTACGTCAAAACCCTCAAAATTGGACTCTGAAATACGTTATCATAAAAGTTCATTTGCTTTTTTAGAATTACTAATTATCGGCTTTTGACAGATGGTAATGGTTTGTGATGGTGGCACTTTAAGAACGAAAGTTTAAGTCGAAAGCACGGTTTTAGGTGTTTTTACACAAAGTAGTGAAACTTCTTGTTTTCTATGACCTGTTGTATTAGACTGGACATTCAGAAATAAAAGCATGCTATTTTGCCATTACCTTTTAAATTTTCCAACATTTCGGTCAACTAATTACCACGTTAATAAAGATTTATAACTGTTTTATACTATAAGGGGTTCAAACCAAGATCACGACACGATCTTGCAGAAGTGTTGCTGGAGGGTAAACTACCAATGATATAATTATACTGTGTTCAATAAAATGTAAGACACAGAAGGTCTCATTTAACAGTTGTTATTTCCTTTGTTAAAACAATTTCGTGCTAAAATTAATGCAGCTAAACAACAAAAGTTGTCATCAGTAGGAAAGACAGCAACATAATGGCTTTTTTTATATTTATATTTTAATAAGCAACAACTTTTAATGTGACTGACAGTGTGTGCTGTGTTCTGTAATTTTAACTAATTGAGGTGCTTTTTTAGATACAACAAATAGGAAAACAATTATCTTATAGAAATGCTTTTATGTCTTTTTTGTTTCCTTATCAACAAAGACGATAAATTACTTTATAAGTTGCAATGAGGGAGTCATGAAAACAGATTTCCATTAGTACAAATAAATGTATCAAAGCCACATACCTATTTGTAGAAAAATGGAACGCGTGACATGTGTTTATTCCTCCTGTGATGAATATAAATTAAATGATGGCAGCATTGTCGTCTGCTACCATTCTGGTATTTACAAATAACTCTTGCTATTAAAGAGACAAAACGGCAAATTGTGAATGGGCGGTACTACTAAGGAATCCTTTGTAAAGATTAACATAAGTATGTGCTAAACTTGATGTTTATCCTTCTATATCCAGTAATCCAAAGGTCCAATGAATGTATCAACGCGCAACTTTTGGGGAGTAATATTCCTTGGGCGAAGAGTGGGTGCACATTTTTCGTTGAAAACCTAATTGTGTTGTGATTATAAAATAGTTAGGCTGAATATATAGTATACAACTGATATATCTCTACTGCTTTATACTAATAATTGTTTGCTTTTCTTTGAAAAGTCACGCGATTAATTTATATATAACCAGCTGTTCCTGCAAGTATTCAGTGTACGTTATTGGTGTCATTTAATTGTTGGCGTTTAAAAATCATATTTCCTCCAGATTAGGTATATGTCTCCATAAGCCTTATATTAATATATTTAATAATTATCTATTAACTACTGAGTACAATAATTTTGTTTTTAGCAACAACAGCAATAAAATATCATTCCAAAGAACTGACGGAGTTTTATGAGAATGTAGATATGTTTTTTTAATGAATTACAGTCTTATTGGACATCAAAATGTACTTCAAATACAAAACAGACTAGATTGGATATTGGATACTTACAGACCTTTCAGAATATAATACATGCAATAACGTATACACACGATGCTGATGTCAAATGACTGTACAAATAAAAAGGGGGAAAAAAGGGGAAAAATACAAAACAACGAAAAACTAATAGTTTATAAAGTTGACCAAATATCAATATATTTCACATGACGAATCGTGTTTTTTTTCATTCTTTATCTATAAAGTAAACATAAAATTAAAAACACCATCTCCGTGGTTCGGAAATAATTGGGAAGGTTCCTGTTACGGCTTTATAAGTATACAGTAAGATGTAATAGTGTTGAGAAATGTTGAATAATTAATTTCAATAAGACAGGAAAGGTTTGTAAATTGAATGATGGTGTAATTTAAGGTGACTGTAATCGTATCATTCGTATGCATGATCATAAAGTATATATAAATCCAGTTAATATGAGTTTGAGGAAGTACTTGGATTAATTAATTGATTACTAAATTGCGCTTAAGGGTCCGAACACTGAGAAAAAGCCACTGTATACGTTATACCACATCCCTAGGTATACAATACGATCCATGGTCATGAACGGGAAAATGTGCTAACCCATTTCAGTCTCGCATTTCTCACCTATACATTTCGCCTAACATGTGCACACGACCGTGTCGTCTAAACCGGTAGTTCAATAGGGAAGTTCATCCATTTTTTTTATTTTCTGTAACGTTGACAAACGTTTAAGAAATTTTCATAATTGCAATTAATATACTAAAAAAGACAAAAAGCCTAGCAAACTATTTTGTAGACTACTGTTATTGTGTTCGCTACTGATTTATCTTATTAGTCAGCGACGATATCTGATCAGATTTTTTAACATTCAAAAATTCAGGTGTCTCTCCTTGGCCGCAGCATTCGCAAACACACCTTTATTGTATACTAAAGTACGCAACTACGATCTTTAGAATGCTAAATTGAAATGTTTTACATTGTAGATTTAAATTAAACTTCTCACAGTCGTAAATAAACATATGACCTATGAAATGGTGAAATAAAATGTAAAGGTCCGTGCGCTTGTTTTTTGTGGAAATTTGCCTATGATTAAAGTAATACATACATTTCAAGCTGGTTTTGAAATATTATTTTAAGTTATCTAACGTGTCAGATGTTTTAATATCATATTTTAACTTGGGAAAGAGAGTAAAGTTGCCATGGTAATAAATTTACTCACGGGTTTCCATTAATTCACAACATGATTTTCATTTTTGTGCGCCGAAACCAGGCTTTATTCTACGTTATCTGGAAAAATGACGTCACGCCATCACTTCCGGTTAATCAAACGTGCAGAACTACCTTGAAGAGGTCAGTATTTTCTAAGAAGTTATTACATCCGTTAGTTAACTCATTTTGACCTTCGTAATCTCCATCCGTTGCATTCAAATACCATTGTCCGAAATGTTATGATATGAGTATATGTTAATTTTTCTGTTCAATAATTTATTTGAAATTATAAAGAAAACATATCTGAAAAAGTTGTTGGTTATCTGCTTTAGAAGATAAAATATTGCCGATTGATACTTTTTCAACGACTCTTTCAAAGATTGAACGTCATAATATGTGCTGCGCTGTAGAGCGACGTCCACACAGTCAATGAAAACATGTTTTATTGTAAGCGGTGTTTGACACGGTTCTTTGTTCAAAAGATAAGAATGAGTCAAACGTGTAAGAGCTATTCGACAACGAGAAAGAACAACTTCCTCCCTGCGAACGGATCTGATCTGAAATGGCCCGTTAAAGTCGAGCATGAAATAATACGTCTATGTGTGTTCAAATACTATACAGTATTACACAATTCTTCAATGTAAATAGTTGTAGACGTTATCACCTAGATAATACACATTAAATCATCATTAGTTAACTGGATCAAATGATACCTGAACTTCCACAGAGACTCGGACAGTTAATAATATTCAAAGAAGTGGAAATAACAATAAATTATTGAGGATTCAAATACAAAAGTTTTAAAGGTAACAGAGATTCTTCGTAATGCAAGAAAGTCATGGTAAAGTGATTGAAACAGCTGACCTAAACAGAAACATTCATTTGCAGTTCAACCAAACACGGGATACCTAGATTTTTTTCGATCGTATCTTTATGATTTACTCCGAGAATGTTGTATTTGGGATTAAAACTATCTGAAATGTTTTCCTTCTACAGCTGATATCAAACTAAAGAAAGCCTTGCATGGAACTTGATGTAGTAGTTTATTATATACAAAGTGAAAAGATTGTCACCAGACCTCCTTGGATACCTTATAGACTGATTTACCTCATTCTGTAGAACTTTCAACACTAGTATTTTATTGCATTTATAAGACCTACTTTTTATATTTATTTAAACATATCAATATACTTGTTTAATATACTGACAAACGCATACTTTTAAAACTTTGAACAGGGCCATTCAGAATGTACGCTTTGTCATTTCACTCAGCGGTCATAGGAAAAAATTGAACAATCCAATTAGCCAGACCTTTGCATAAGTCGTTCTTATAGCTAAATACGTTATCACGCAATCTGATTTGCCAGTTTAGTCAAGAGGCATAGGCCACTGAAGGTCATGAAAAACGAGCTCAGTATTGCTGCGCCGAAAAAAACGTAAACAGTATGATAAATATCTCAGTAAAATTGTTCATGTGAATGTTTACAGCCGATATACAATTCGGTTGAAATGTAACAAGGCGTCTAATTTGATTACGCGTTATGATCGTCTGTTTTTTTTAATGTTTAACCCCCTTTAACACAATGAGAGTAAGTCTTAGTCGATCCTTAAAGTCCCATTTTCTACATATAAATTTGTTTTTTTTAAACGAACTGTTGAAGTACCTGTTCATTCTTACTAATATGAACTCACTTGGAAGCAAATCGTATATTTTGCGGACTACAATAACACAGGCAGCAGAATAATGATCAAAACGAAAGTTATGACAATTTTTGATGTCAAGCGGGAAACCCTAACAATTATTAATAAAACAGCACATTTTACTTTAAACGTATACATTAGTAGTCGCAGATAACTGTACACGTGAGAATGAAAGAAAATGCAAATAAAGCTGGAAGATGTCTTGTTTACATTGCAATTTGTGTAACTTTAATTTGTATATCTTATAGACTGATTTACCTCATTCTGTTAAAATTTCAACACAAGTATTTTATTGCATTTATAAGACCTACTTTTTATATTTATTCAAACATATCAATATATTTGTTTAATATACTGACCAACGCCTACCTTAAAAACTTTGAACAGGGCCATTCAGAATGTACGCTTTGTCATTTCACTCAGCGGTCATAGGAAAATATTTAACAATCCAATTAGCCAGACTGTTGCATTAATCTTTCTTATAGCTAAATACGTTATCACGCAATCTGATTTACCAATTTAGTCAAGAGGCATAGGCCACTGAAGGTCATGAAAAACGAGCTCAGTACTGATGCGCCGAAAAAAACCGTAAACAGTATGATAAATATCTCAGTAGCATTGTACATGTGAATTTTTAAAGCCGATATACAATTCGGTTGAAATGTAACAAAGCGTCTAATTGGATTACGCGTTATGATCGTCTGTTTTTTTTTTAATGTTTAACCCCCTTTAACACAATGAGAGTAAGTCTTAGTCGATCCTTAAAGTCCCATTTTCTACATATAAATTTGTTTTTTTAAACGAACTGTTGAAGTCCCTGTTCATTCTTACTAATATGGACTCGACTGGAAGAAAATCGTATATTTTGCGGACTACAGGCGGCAGAATAACGTTCAAAACAAAAGTTATGACAATTTTTATTTTGATGTCAAGCGGGAAACCCTAACAACTATTAATAAAACAGCACATTTTACTTTAAACGTATACATCTTCAGTAGTTGCAGATAACAGTACACGTGAGAAGGAAAGGAAATGCAAATAAAGCTGTGATGTCTTGTTTATATTGCAACTTGTGTAACTTTAACATGTGGTTTTCATCAGATGTGTATTTCTCCCGAATGTGTGTTACAAACTTGTCAGCAATAAATTATTTACGATAAAGCGCGCATGCATTATGAGCAAAGAAACTGACTAATTTGCATTTCCTTGGATTTGGCATCGACATTTGATAACGCAACACTAATTTCTCTTACACCAGGAGGTTCAATTCCGAGCGCTGTTAAACAGTATTTGGATGGCTATTCAGAAACTATTTTCTCCATAACTGTCACATTTATATATTGTGTCATATATGAACAGTAATTTAAAGGCAATAATGTTTTAAACAGAACTTCACGAACAATTTCATGATGAATCAATATGTTGTAGCAACATGTAGTTTGGAAACAACTACGTACTTGACGGAATGTTCATTAAAGACATTTTTTAGAATTTATTTGCATCTTTACTGGCGTATTTTAGGCAAAAGCAGTATTTCTTTCTAAGGCGACTTGTTTGAGTCATCTTCTTAACGAATCAAAATTAAGTAATGTCATGTAATAAAGTACTGTATATGACTTTTTCCTCAGAGTTCTGTTTCCAGTGAATAAATGTCTCAATGGCAGTGAAAAATGGAACTATTTAGAGAAAAACAAATCATATATATCCCTCTTAATACTACGTAAACAGGAGGTTTAATGATTACACAATCACGACATCATTTCATCAATTGAATAAATAACATATCAGACTTGTTATTATTTCTTTGTTTGTTATGCTAATATGTATCGTCTCAGAAATGTTTTCATTTACATATTATTGTCTGTCACCTAATGCAGTGATTGAAATCGGGGTAAATATTATACAATATTATTGAATAAATTCCTCAAGAGGATAAGGAATCGCAATAGTGCCCCGAAATAAAACGTTGAAACTGTCACTGAAAATATGTTTAAGGAGGTAGGTTACCTTAATATTTGTATGTGCGCATGCCCAACCGGAAGCTTACGTGACGATTTACCACGACGTTTACGACAAACTAAATGTGTTTGTATATCCATTCTTCTGAAAAAAAAATCCTTAACCTGTCTCCGATCTGATGCTTAATGGTTTAATAAGGCAGAAATAATGAATAAATTGCCGCAGAAATTTTTCAAAACATTGTTGCCTTAAAATTACGTCACTGACGTCATGACGTTACGTGTCAGTTACCGCGCAAAAAGTTATAGTTTTTATTTTGAAAGTACTTAATTCTTTGTATTTTCTTTATTTGAAATGTTTTTTAAACAGCCATTATGTGATGAAATATTTTTGAGTCTTTCGCTCTGAATAATGATCATTATTTTGCTTCTTTATGTAGTTATATTGAAATGTTACGCGGAATGTAAGAAAATGGATGATTGGGAATATAGCTGGGTAAAAAGTTACTTATAATTACGGCCATTTTCAAATAAAAATTGGGCAGTTTGATTTGTAATACAATGTCATATTTTTCAGTTTCCCTTGATAATTTGTTACTTATATACTAAAACTAAGGTCTGAAACTGTTCAGATTTAAGTAGAAAATTGTGGTTTCTTGAATGAAATTGATGTTACTATGGAAACGAAGCCCGTGACCTATATATCTAAATGTAAAATTCAAAAGCGTTGACACTGGTCTATTTAAGGAACACAGCTTCGACATTGCATTTCAACAATATCCATGAGAATAATAGCATCGTGTAGAACGAATGTTTTGTAAAAGGTGTCTGACGAGGGGTACTGCTGTAAGTATTTTAAGCTGTAAAATTTGTTTAATTATGTGCAAATAACACGAAAATATTACTTACGTTGGAAATAAGTTGTTTTAAAGCTATATTAACAAGAACGATAATTTTATTTAATATTATTTATAAGAAATTACGATAAAAGCAAGATATAAGCTAATTTAAACATATCTGTTGCCATGGTTTGCTAATAATATTACCAAAATATTCCATGTTGGTCATTAAGAGAATGGCACTGAAGCCGTCAAAAAAACCCGTTTTATAACATAGTTCTTTAAAAATGAGAGAAATTGCGTTACCATGGAAACACGAGCCCCGCGACATATGCATTTTAAGGTTATATTAGAAAGCTAACGCGCATACTAGTAAAATTATCGATTATGCAGACTTCTACGGACAACAATGAAACCAAAATACACTGAAAAGTGTTAAACATCCGTATTTTCCTTCTTCTTTCAATATAAAATACCTTTTGAGGGTCATGTACTTCAAACCTGGATAAAAATTGTACTTGAAGGGACAGAGATAAACAAAATTGAGATTGTAGCAGTTAAAATATTAAATTACACGAAATACAAAACACTGCTGCGGTTCAACTAATTTGAATTTACCCAGGTAACAAGGTAACCTACCTCCTTAAGTTGATATCGGAACCAACACTCTTGATTCCAAACGTAGCTAAATAACAAGGCCGCGACACTAAATCTGATTTTATGTCTAACTAATTGACATGAAATCGACCCTGACTCTCATTTCTTGTCTTAGACTAGCTGGATAACATATCAAGAACCCTGACCGGTTTTATGTCTATCTAAATGACATGAACACGACCCTGTCTTTGATTTCGTATCTACCTCAGTCAAATGGCATGACCACAACACTGTCTCTGATTTCCTGTAACACCATGCTCCGTATTGTATTTACATTATTTACGCGCCGATTGTCAGTAAGCGTGTGTGCCCTTGATTTGTCTATTATTATATGTGTGGTTTTTGTTGTTCTGTATTTTTGATGCTTGTATAACATTTGCAAAATCATGTGTAAATTGTAATCATACATAAAAGAAACAAAACAAAGAAATCATTTATAATAGTTTAAATTGTAACTTGCCGGTGCCATATTGTATACATTATGTAAATTTTTGAAATGTAAAACAGTATCATATCTTAATGTGTTTCATTGCCTCCGACGTCCGCATATTTTGTTACTATGGATACTGTTTTAACTATTGAATGACTAAAATTTGTACGTCAAGTTACGTTATTAAAATTTTCTAATACTTTTGTCTTGTTTACAAAAAATGCTCCTTGATTATCAATAAAGAGGCACTGATACAATAATTGAATATAAGAGACCATCCCTCCGAACAAGCTAAATTAAAGTGGACTCACTTTGACTAAGTCTTTTCATGAGAGGTCATATTACGTTCAACATCCCTTAATCCTTTAGCGCCTATCCTCAGTGACAAATTGTAATATATTTTTGGTTAACCGTTTGCTGATACACACCTGTTTGCTAGTAGGACATTTCCGAGAATATTGTTTCTACTATCATATTCTGTTCACGACTTGCAATTTATATTATTAGTACAATACTTCTGATACTGTTCTAAACTTTTACTAAACTTGTAAATTACCTGCAAGAATCATCGCCATTATAACAATATCTTCGTGTTTCAGTTAATCAGATGCGACAACGACTTTGGGTAATATTCAACAGAAAAACTAAGTACATGTATTACATTTCACAATCATGGTTAAATGAATTCTACTGATAACTCTTTACGTCATCGGTGAATTATTAGCTCGATTGTCCCAGAACATTTCGTAATTGGTGAAAGTCCTCAACACAATCAATTCTAGAAGCCGAGGATACTTTGCTGTGACAGATGAAGGAGACAATGGTATAAAAAGAATTATTTAGTTAGCATTCTGTGCTGAATACGTGTTGGTGATTTCTTTGCCGTAAAATGCCAGTGCTAATTAACATGGTACCTACTAATACATTAAAGTGACTAAACCACATATCGTGATGGGAGATTTTATAAATCAAACACTTCCTATATTCAACTTTATGTTGCACATTTGATGTTCTAACTATGTATTTTTCATCGGATTCTGTTGAAAAGCGTTGTTTGTCTAATAAATTAGAAGTAAAAACATTCCTTTACTTTCTGAAAAGGGTTTCCAGGTTCATAAAAAAGGGAATTCCGTTCAACGAGCACTTTGCAAAGATTACGTGACTGTGAGAGAGTGCACAAGTATAGGTATCGCGTAGTATTATGGCGTTTTGAAATGTAACCAAACAAAACAATAACATAAAATGAAGTCAGTACACTACGTTAACGATGCAGTCAGTGATTCCTCGTTGGCCGAGCGGTTACAGTATTCGTAGGATACTTTTTCCTTTGGAGTTCGATTCCCAGACCCATAAACATTTTGTTTTTAAAACTATTTATTTTCTGTTTCTTCAATACGATTCAACGAAAACAAAACGAGTTAGTTAATCTAGTTCTAACTTGTTCACTAACTTATATATGTCACTATTGACACGTAATTATGAGATATTTTCAAACTGTACGGGTTAGCTTTATAAATTTTTCAACACTCTTACACTTCACTTTAATAAAAGCATTGCCCAGTCATAATTTCAGTATCGACTGAGTCAAAGATACTACCAATTTTATAATGCTAATTTTACTAATAACTATTTTTTTAAATGAGAAACAAAACAATAGAGTAGAAATCAGAGAAAACAAACTTACACAAAGTATCTATTTGCAAAAAAAAAATGTTGGTCAAATGCAAGGTTCGAACCGACAAAACTATCACTACAAAATGAATATGTATTCATTCACTCAACCTAATGGCGCCATCGTATCAACTATTGACTTTCACCGTATATCTTTACTTTCAACAAGAGTGCTACTGTTTATTTATTTATATATTGCTTAAATTAAAAACGACATAATACTGTGCGATACCTACATGTATGTGTGTTGAGTTTCTTTATAGTCGCCACCGGTTAAAACCATATGGGCCACTGGTTCTACAGTTATTCTCCTCCTCCTGCTTGGTACATCGTCTTTCGTCTACTCCCATTATAAACATCTGTTAGGTATCTACGTAGTTATGTTCTGCGTTGTTATGTTGTGCTGCATTAGTGTGTGTCTACGTTGTATGTCTTCTTAAGTGCTGAACTACAATTAGATGAACTTCATTTAATACGTCTGGTCATCTGTTCTTCATCCCGCTCTCCTGCCCCGGCGTTGTCCGTCGCTTCCGCCAACTGTCTTGCCCGGAATGTCGCATCCAGAAAAAAACAAAGACAAATATCAAACAGGGAATGCCACGCACCAAAAACGCAGCCTCCTCAAAACGAAACCAACAGCACGCAGACGCGTGCACCACACACACACACACACACAGCCAACACATTAGGACAAAACGAACAAACAAAGGAACACACACACACACACACACACACACACACACACACACAAAGCCAACACATCAGGACAAAACGAACAAACAAAGGAACACAGTGGGGCACCGCCTTGGAACAGTCAGTGGCAAAAACACCACTGGGGAGCTTAAACCGGTTTATGGTGCGCACCCAACCTCACTCTTACCCCCACCATGTTCCAAAGACACGGGACAGTGTAAATAAAAGTAATCCCCTCCAGGTGAATCTCTTACACACGTAATGGAAACAAAAAGGCATGATCCTGAAGTCCCTCCTTGCCGATGAACCAGCCCTGGCCGACATTTATAGACCTCAGATATGGTAATCCGGCATCGAGTCGGGGGTTCTGAGCCAACATCAACCTCGTTGATAAACCAGCCGAAGGTACCTGGAAAATTTACCAAATCCAGGACGTCCCTCAGGGATGGTAATCCGGCATTGAGTTGGCCGGGATCAACCAGACCCGGCACCCCGGTTGCAGAAGAAAGGTCCAACACCAAAGACATGCCGGCAAGATGAAGTCGATAGATGTCCCCTTTTTACGGCCACACTCCCTGGTTTTCGTCATGTGACGCTAACTAGATCAGGCGTTGACCAAGTTAGGGCGCTGACACAGTTAGCGTCATATGTGCCCTCTCCGCGACGTGCACGCACCAGGAAGCTCGGAGAAGTCGCGATAACTACAGATACGTATGCGCACTATTATTTTTTACGATAGCAAAATATATGCATGCGCAGTTTTGATTTGCTGCCTATGTGATGAAAGTGTCTTAAAATACTGTCGCGTCTCGTTCTATATTTATATCAATGTTAACAAAATAAAGCGTTGCAACGGTTTATAAAAGTGCAAGAGAAAAACTGCGAAAACTCGAATGTTACCGTATTTCTGGAAATAAAGAACTAATCAACCATTAAGTGTCATGTAAATATATGAAACAGTGGCGGCATTTTGCCTTTCGGTGATTTTTTTTAAATCACAAATCACAATGTGTGGGTTATTTGCTTTAAATGTGGCTATTCTAAATTATTTATCTTTTAAGTTCCTAATATTTTTATAGCCCAGTGTTGAATGTGTATAAGAGTAAATAGAATGAACGCGGTAATTAATTCACAGAAGACGATTTTTACAAAAAAGGCATTTTGAGATCTAGTGTTCGTGTTTTTTTCTATAATTTACAGCGTTTGAATGAAATGAATTCGTAATCAGCAACGTTAATATATAAAGACAAAGTCACAAATGTTTCACAAATACCTTTAGTTAATTATATGATGCATTCAATCTGGTTCTACAAAGGTTAAAAAGAATTTCCGATCTCTTTTTCCAATTTATTTGCATGTTACAGTATGCATTTTCATAACTCAATTGACACTACAACAGGGTGTTTGTGTGGCCGAAAAGATAAGGTCATAGACTTAAATCGCTTGCCCATGAAGCCTGTGCGTTCGAAACCCAGGAAGGGAAGTGGAATTATTTCACGTGTGAATGAAGACGATATAATATCCAGCTGGCTCATGAAATTTATGAATAGTTTGGTGGTACTATTAAGACACTCGCCATGTGTATAGTATAATTGCCGTAACAAAAATACAATGTCGGCTTGTTTTGACATTGAAATTCATACTGTATTTTGCATTAACAGTCATTAACAGAAGATGAGACGGTAATATTAACAGCTTAATTGCTATGTCTGCGATAGATATAAATTCTATAAATTGTATTCATTAAACTCAATTATGAATATTTGCGGAATCAGTTGACAATTAAACAAGATGTTATCTTCGACAAGTCAACAATGTGCATCAAAATCATATAGTCTTATGCGTTTGCTGAGACTGAATTCATACAATTAGCGCCCTATTACTCCATATTGTATCCCGACGAACAGAAGAGACGATGAACATTTATTCTTTCTGAAGATATTATTTGGCAACAACATTTACTGTCATTGTTTATTACATGGTTTACAGTGAATTATGGAAATTTTTAATTGTAACTGGTATTTTGACAGTGAAAAATGTCACTGGTAAGAAACAATAAAATTGGTTAATTTAGAAAAAAACATGAAATAAAAAGAAAATTTGTTTGTTTTACATGTAAGACAAATACATTTTTTTCTAATGATCACCATCTTAAATTGTTTACTCTTGGCTGTGCTACTTGTGAAAATGATGTATCCAGAGTTCACTCGTGAAAAAAAAAACAAATATCTTCTGCATATCATTAATTTAAAATATAATGCATTCTTGTTCAGCCTCACATGTCTGTCATGTTACTTTTGAAAAATAAATAATATTTTTGAAGGTATCATGGAATTTTTTATTAATTTAAAGTGATAGAAAAGGGACCACGGTTAACAATGTATTGCATGAAATTGTCATTGCGTATAGGGACAATATAATAATGTATAATAATGTCCATGTATAGACTCATAAAAGTACGTTTATGATCGTTGTTGCATTACTTTTTACATCACGAATCATTCATTGTTTCTTAAATCAAATAAAAATATTTCGTTGAGGGGCCTTCGTGGCCGAGTGGTTAAGGTCGCTAACTTCAAATCACTTGCCCCTCATCGAGCCTCACTCGGAGCGTTGAATTATTCATGTGAAGAAGCCATCCAGCTGGCTTACGGAAGGTCGGTGGTTCTACCCAGGTGCACGCTCGTGATAAAATAATGCACGGAGGGGCACCTGGGGTCTTCCTACACCATTAAAGCTGGAAAGTTGCCATATGACCTATACTTGTGTCGTTAAACCCAATAACAACAACAACAACAATTATTTCATCACGAGCGGGCACCTGGGGTCTTCCTCCACCATCAAAGCTGGAAAGTCGCCATATGACCTAAAATGTGCCGGTGCAACGTTAAACCAAACCAAAAAAAAAAAAAAAAAACAAACCAAAGTAGTTCTAACATAACAGCCTGTATGGATAACTTTATTCTGTGAATGGGACTTTCCCTTTTAGACTTTTGTCTTTGCCTTTTTATTACATCTCTCAGTGTGTGATGTAGTAAAAAAGCAAGGACAAAAATCCACAAGGAAAACATTCTGCATTTAACTAAGGAAGACCTACTGCTGTCCATAAGAATCTCTTTATATATCTCTACTAATAATCCATGATATTCATTAAACATTGTTTTGCCAGGTGGACCTTCGTGTCGCATGCCTTGAATAATATGCCTTTATCGCTGTAGGATTGAATCCGCCCTTTCAATAATTAGCATACCACTCTGTTTTGTCATGCTTCACATAAATGATCCAGAAAGAACATAACCGAACTAAAGCGTTGTTTTCTATGTCTCAGTTTGACAGGAACAACTAAACAACTGAGGTTCCGCAGTATGAGAGTGAAATCGTGACAGCAAACAAAATTTAATTCCAGTTGACAGTGGCGATCAATTCTGAATAGTCACTTGAAAATAGTAATCAACTTAACATTTATTTCTAAACATGCAATTTAGATATAAATGACAAATAAACCTTCTCTTTCAAACTCAGCTGAGATTGAAAATATCTTGTACACTCGCGACTAGGATCTTATCTCTTTTGTTTACGATAAAGATACAGATAGAAGCATTTTAAATTTTACTGAATTTCTGTAATCGATTTGAAAAAATTGATAACGTTTCTATGGAAGTTTACATCATGCATAAAAATAATTTGTGCTCTCTTTAATTAAGATAAAAAAAGCTAGACTAAGTGTTTCTTCATAATAACAGCTGCCACAAAATTTGCAAAAACATGTTTGACGCATTTGCATTAAAATGTAAGAACTAGTTGTGATTTCTGATATTTATTACAATTATCATGTCTACTAAATGATTTGAACTGAGATGGATAAACAATTTAGAATTTAAAATCGAATCATTCATTTTCTTTCAGTTTAGTGTCTGGGCAAACATGCTTCATAAGATACTGTGTCTATCAAAATGTCTGAAGATCAATGCTTTTTTTCTAAATGTTGTTTTCAATAGATAACAGTCACTACGCTTATTTGGATTAAGTGTCTTTAAATGTTTATCATCATAAAAACTTAACACTATGTAACATTCCGAGTTGTGACATTCTTACAGGGCTTTAACAAAAAAAACATGTGCAAATAGCAAACATGCACGGCAGGCGACAATAAATTCAATGATATTGGTATATATCTAAGGATGCGTTAGAATATTTGTAAAATGTGTTTGACAACTATTCCGAGTACACATTATTATGCTGAATGTAATACTAGTATATTTGTTTAGACCGTCTCGGTAGCCTAGTGGTAGAGCGTCCGCTTCGAGTGCGGGAGGTCGTGGGTTCGATTCCCGGCCGCGTTATACAAAAGACGTAAAAATGGTACTAGTACCTTCCTCGCTTGGCGCTCAGCATTAAGAGTTAGGTCCATGTTTCGGAGAAAAATGTTTGAACATCACCAAATCATAGAAGGAAAGCATTGTTTTACATGAAAATTAAACAGCATATAAAACATGTATATTATTCTACAAAACCAATGTCAATTTACTCATATATGTATTGAATTCCGGAAAGGGACTGCATGAAGGGGCCACACTTCTGGACAGTTCAGCGCCTTTAAAATCTCACCATTTCTAAACAGTTGTTACATGTCTTCGTTCTGATGCATTTGCAACACTGTACCAGTGTTTAAACTTAACATACCTATGTAAAACATCGTTTTTGACAATTGTTTACATTTATTTTATTACAAATGGCATTCTTTTTTTAAGGGGACAACTCCTTTAGAATATTTAAAATATCCAATTCTATGGGACAGAACAGTAAATATTGTATTGGACAGATAAGTAGTTTGTCAAGATGTTGTTCGTTTACTGATAATTTTTGTTGTTTGGTGATATACTGCTAAACCTTAAGAGGATATACTGGTGGGGTATCATGCCACGTGTCCACGGCGTGATATTTCAGTGAAGCAGCACTATAAAGTTTGGTAT
Organism: Mercenaria mercenaria; assembly: GCF_021730395.1. Lineage (NCBI taxonomy): Eukaryota > Metazoa > Mollusca > Bivalvia > Venerida > Veneridae > Mercenaria > Mercenaria mercenaria. The sequence goes on along the minus strand of NC_069371.1, from coordinate 25,625,449 downwards.
TGTCCTCACTGCTACAAGTAGACACCGTCGTTTATACGACTGAAAAATTGTTGACAAAGACGTTAAATCCGAACACTTACTTGCGCGCACGCATGCACGCACGCACGCTCGCACGCACGCACGCACGCACACACACACACACACACAGAGTATATTTGTTTGTCTTGATTAATTAAACTAATTAAGCTATCACTGAAGGCGATGAATGTACCCCCGCACGCACATACACAGTACATTGCATTTTGACACGCACAAGACTGCATAATTAAGTGGACTGCATGTATATAGTATAGTAACAAAAAACGAAGTCCCATAACTCTGCAGAACCTTTTTCTTAAAGAACCTGTCATGCACAAAGCACAACTAGGGTCACTTCTGGTCAATTTTGTAAAGTGTCATTAAATTGTATAAATTGGTTCTAGAGATTAGGTGCGCACAAGATTTCATAAAATTATGCTGACTCTATGTATATAGTATAGTAATATAAAGCAAAGTCCCGTGTCTCTGCAAATTTCTTTTTCTGAAAGAACCTAACATGCACCATGCACAACTACTGTTATTACTGATCACTTGTCAGAAGTTCCATTAAATTTGGTCGTGGGGATGAGGAGAGTTCGTGCGCACAAGACCGGTCTACGGACAGACAGACGGACGCTCCTACGTATGAGTATTTACATTTTTTGTGTATGGTTACTATTTTGTAATTAAAACGTACCATTGTTCCTATAGCCACCTAAGTATACACAAGAATTATAGCTTTCTTTTTATATCTATGTAACATCGAAAATTCCAGGAGGTGAAAGCTGCATAGTAGTTTTCCCTTGGTATGATCTTAAGTCATTGAAAAATACAACTCCCAAGTGCTTTATTCAATAAATGTTTGCGCCAAGCTAGCATTTTGTTTCAACCTTGGAAAAAGAAACTAGTCAAAAAGACTTAGATCTAGAGAATAAGCGGAAGATTGATTTGTAACACTTTTTCAGCTGTCATGAGCTTCTGAAGGATAGCACTTGTGGGTCGCAGCGTTGTTAATTGTCAACGCCAGTCCTTGGACGCATTTTTTTTTGTATTTTGGTTTAACAGCCTTCATTACTTTGTCTCTGTAAAACCTTCTAGTTATTGACTTTCCTGACGCTGTAGGACATTTTACCACAGTACCTCTTGAGTTTAAGAAAAGGAAAACATTTTTTACTGTTTCAGTTCTATTTGCAGTTAATGGTCTGCGGTCACTGTCTGTTGTCAACGCGACGCTGTGGCTCATTAAAGTATATCCAGGTCTCATCTCTGGTTAGGAGCTGTGGCATTGTGCTATCATCTAAATTTGAAAACTTTTTCAGCGTTTTTTTTTAGCACATCTGACCTTTTTTGCCTTTTGCTTCTCGTTTAACATTTGAAGCACCTAACTTGTCTAAATCTCATGGCTTCTCCCCGTTGACATGCATTAAAAAACACTAGCTCGGACACCGTGTATCTTCATTTAATTAGACGTTATTATCAATGTTCTTTGACGCCACTTCTGTTTAGAGCCTGTCAAGATAAGCACTGTCTTTTCGGACTGCTGATAATTTTTAAATTTACGCACCCGCCTGTAAACTGTGTTCTCTGATACTGCATACTTCCAACCGTGTATCTGCCATGCTTGTATTTTTAGAGAACAACGTTCTTTAATGTACGCTCTCATTTCAGTATTTGTTTGCTTTTCAAAGCAGTATGTATTTCACTAAGTGTATATGACTACGCTTGATAAAAAAATACATATCTCCGAAACGGTACCACAGTCTTCAATAAGAATGCGTCATTCTTGTATCATCCATGCAAAACACAAGTTTCTTGCTTGTCAAACTTCTACGGAAGCACGCTATTTCCATTATATTCAGAATGACTCGCGTATATTGCAAGTGTTCTGTAAATCCAAAGAACCAGAAAAAATTTTACCGGGAGACTTGTCATGACTTCTACACGGAACTTTTGACTGTTTTATCCCTGAATACGTGGCTGTTCATTAAATACCTGGTAAAATGCTCTAATATATTTATACCGCATGAACACAAAGGATGAAAATGTTATAAGATATAGATGAGATAGTGTTTTGTAGAATTTCTGAAGACATTGTGCTTCCATAGAACACGGAAATGCTTCTTCCAAAGGCAAAGTCAAGTGATATCATTTTGACTATTTTATATATTTTTCTTAGTTTGCATTTGTTGAAACAATACTTGTCACTTCCTTATTTGCTAAGTTATGTTTTACATAAGAAATTGATTTATCCAAGTGTTTTCTTTGTTTTGGTCTTAACGCAATGTTTTGAAGTGATTTATCAATTTGAAAATCACCTTCTCTATATAACCGCGCAGAATTTAATCAGGAATAGACTGTCTCGCAACTATTTCGTATCTATCCGCTTTAGTTCAATGTAGTTCAATGCGGAATGATTTACCACCTCTGGCGTCATTATCGGTACGGACCAGAAAACTTGGCCTACTCTGTCACCCCATTTGAGGCAGCCGTAGACTTGATGAGATTTTCAAGTACTCATGCCCAGTAAAAATAGTTCAACATACTTTGAATAATGGCGCAGTAATTTACTACGAATAACTATCGGCCACGTGCATTTACTTCACATCTTTTTCCTTTACAGGGGCTTCGAATGCATAACAGTTGTATATATCACCAAAGTGCAGTATAATATTGATGATATGGTTAGCCGAATCAAATCCTAAATGTATTGTGTTTCTAACTATCAAAGCGCTGTCAGCGCTTGTGCCATTTTTGGAATGGATTCTTTTCATACAAGTTACTAACATAAATCACCTACCATCAGTACTGTACTTAATACTTTAATTCAACATTATTTCAGTGTTCCTGGGTTCAGTACCAGTACAAACATGTTCTCCGCTAGAAATTGCCAACTTCCTCACATGTATGAATCGGGAAAATAAGCGTAACGCCAATAACGTCAATATATAAATAAAACGTCATTAATTTTTGGTGAGCATAGTGTGTTTTTTTTTTGTCGTCGTTTGAAATTAATGTTGAACAGAGATCAGCGATAATATTTGATTTGAATAAAGGAAGAAACAAATGTGATGCTGTTTAAGGCTAAAAAGACAATGAATCCGACGAATACAACTGCATTTTGTAATTCATATTTAAGGTTAAAATGTGGACAAGTGAGTCAGAAATTTGAAGGACAGACAAGTGCTATGCCGCAACAAAAGGTTAAATGGTCAATGTCCTGAAGGAAACAGCATTTTGTGAGTGGTATTACAGTTTTAAAAGTGGACAGCAAAGTATCCCTGATGTCCTATTGATTGAAGGCCTGAAGGCGATAACGTCCAGTAGATGTTATACAATTCTTAATATTGATGTAGATGCCTTTTTATTTCAGTGTTCATTAAATCAATGCGACAGGCATATTAAATGAATAGGTTTTTTTTGTTCGAAGGGAAGTGTATGATATTCATATAAGAGCGTGAAACATCCAGTCACTTGTTCTATCATTTTGTTTTGACATGAGGACGTCATGATGACATTGAGCCGCTTCAATGAAAGTGACGTTGCAGTTGAAACAATAACAAATACTTCTATACTCTAATTCTGGAATTTGCAATTGAAGAATTGTTCCAAATGTTCAGATGTCAGCAGCTAAATTAAAGCAGAAATAAAGATGTTAGTTTTTTTTTTTTTTTTTTTTTTTTTGGGGGGGGGGGGGGGGGGGGGGGGGGGGGGGGAAGGGAGGGGTATCTATTTAACACTCCATGTAAAAATATTTTTGGTCGAAAATCAGTGTTAGGTATAATAGTGAATTAAGAATATATATATCAATCATTCTCTAAAATGTAAGACATGCATTAGAAATATAGTCTCATCCTGCCCTAAAAGCATCTTTAGAGCTTTTGTGGTGACAATGCAGTTTTCATTTATACTAATTATTATCTTGTTGGAAACAAAATAGTGACATGAAAAACGATTCATGTTAAAAATACAATTAATACATTGAAAAGTTTATGACATTTCGCGGCAAATATGAAAAGAGCTGCAAAATAAAAAATGAAAGCGACAAAAATCTCTTTTCGCTTAAAACAATGAAAACTGGATATGGTCATAAAATGTAATAGAACACACACACACACTGTTTCTGTTTTGATACAAGTAAGCTCATGTATTATTATTCCCAAGTTTTCATACTCATTAGCAAGATTGGCGTCAAGATTTGAAATTACAATAATGGTGAAAAATACTACAAATGTTGTTCTGTTGTACATAATATCTATTCAAGTATTATTGCAAACAGAATAGCCAGAAATTCAATCATTGACAGACAATGTCAAAAACTGCTACAGTTAAGATTACGTTATACGGGAGTTTTTGATCTAGATTCAGTAAACAGCCCTTGACAATGAAAGGCTCGGCACAAGATGGAAGTCTATAAATCAAATAAATAAAATGACTTCACATGCCTTTCCAACAGTATTTAATTATAAAAATACAAACTAGTTTCGCCTGTCGGCTCATCAGTGTACATACAATGTAACGTGACGTCACGTTACATTGTATGTACACTGATGAGCCGATCGGCGAAACTAGTTTGTATTTTTATACGTCACGTTACATTGTATGTACACTGATGAGCCGATAGGCGAAACTAGTTTGTATTTTTATAATTAAATACTGTTGAAAAGGCATGTGAAGTCATTTTATTTATTTCATTTATATATATATATATATGCGCTATTATCATTTATGATTTTTTTTCAGCGATTTTCTTTTATTCTCCTATCATTCAATGCCTGCATCTGTCAGCCGCGCAATTAATGCAGTGTAAGATAAAGAAATAATCACAGTAGGGGCAGAACGCATTGAATATTATATAGGTTTCTAAGCCATAGTTGTTGTATGTACTAAAGTGTCCTGTAAGTTACTTTGAAATTTGTATATTGCAAATATAATGTTCAAGATTTGTGTTCTTTTAAGGGTGTTGAATTTGATCACACAATATAATTGAGCCGTGCCATGAGAAAATCAACATAGTGGCTTTGCGACCAGCATGGTTCCAGACCAGCCTGCGCATCCGCGCAGTCTGGTCAGGATTCATGCTGTTCGCTAATGGTTTCTCTAATTGCAGTAGGCTTTAAAAGCGAACAGCATGGATCCTGACCAGACTGCGCGGATCCGCAGGCTGGTCTGCATCTATGCTGGTCGCAAACCCATTATGTTGGTTTTCTCATGGCACGGCTCATATGATAGTCTGTATGTAAATATCGTGCCTGCTTTTTAGCTATTTTTATTATTTAGCTTGCAGTGAATGAATATCTGCATTAATTTATCGTTTTCTATAAATTTTAATCTTTATTATTATTTTTTGCACAAAAATGGTGCATTGTCTTCTGACAATGTGCATTAGATTGCAAAGGAATGTTAATATAATTATAATTATATGTCACGTCATAGTTGTTAAATCAAAAAGCTTTTGTGAAATACGCGATCGTACATACTTCCTAGCATTCGAAATTAACATCTCATGAAACGCACAATTGTGAAAATAATGACACTACGGCTATAAATCTGTTTGGTAATGACTTAAAAGTTGTTGTAATTGTTGTTTAAAAGAAGGTATCATGTATATTCATTGTACACACAGCATAAAAATGATGATATTTCAAGCTTAGAGACTGAATAAAAAGGTTTGTATCTTTATAATCTATATATCAAACATATTGCTTTTTTTTCTAATAAAGACAAACTTATAGAGGAAACAATTTAAAAAGCAGTTTTATTGTAATAAGATGAAGAAATGCGATGAAATTTAAATTATTTGGAATATTAAACGAAGAGCAGATCGTTTTTGAAATATATTATATTGTAAAACACTTGCATTTAATAACCACAAACAGTGCAATAGAATTGAATAAATAATACACATGCCACACTCCTGTCTGGCTATAGATTTATACCGTCGCCTGCCCCTTTTTATTTGGTCAGAAGTGGCCACTGAACGTTTTAATGGGACTTGAGTGACAACGTTACTACGTTAAATTAAAATAATCGTAGTATGTTTGTGATGCTTAAGGCCATTTGCTAAGAAATGTATCATTTTTTAGCAGTAATATAAATCCCTACCATTAATGTTGTCCCTCTATCCTTTCCTAGACTATCAGTATTAGCTGCATTCCATTTCGTGGATAGTCATGCTGAAATCGCAAGCTGTCTGTTTAGCCATCCTTGTCAATTCTTTCATTTTAGATAGGCTTTAATCCTCGAGCTGAAAATCAATAGAATGCCTAAAGGTTTTTACACACAGGTAGAAAACATATTGCCTACACCATATTACTCTAGACAAACAGTACATGTCTACAGTACATTGACAGTAGTTTACAATGTCACTTATCTAACGGTCCAATGTTAAAATCGATCCGTAAAAAATAAGTCAGTTTCAGTTTCAGTTGCTGATAAATTGAAATATAAGTAGTAAAGACATTTATTTAATTTAATGAGTGACTGACTAGCACGATAACGGAATAATTACCCTTCATATGAATTAAGAATGCACTCTGGGCAATACTTCAGAATTTTTCTAATTGTAGGGCACAAACTCAAATACCATAATTAAAAACAGACTTAAAGGTACAATTTGGCATGTAAAGCAATATTGTGTCGAATGTGAACAGCAAATATTCGTAATATAATTTGTTTCCTTTTTCAAGGCATAAGAATATCGACTGGGCCATATATTGTACCGAGGAAATGTATTTTTACAATTATTTTATTTTTGTAACACAAGAAGGGAAGGGTATCTTTTGAGTGAAATTCAACGCCAAGACCCAATCTTCTCACATTTTAACAGATTAGATAAGGCTGACTTTATGACATCTCGCATCATGCACCCAGATTAATCATTCTTTTGTCAGACGAAGAATAGTTTATGACATTTTTAAGTGACATAATATGTAGGCGCAATAAAGTAAAATCTAATTTTGCCGATCGCAAGGATGTAAAACGCAATAAAACAGGGAATGTAAATAACTAGACATAGCAGTTGTTTGATGACTAAGACAACTGCCGTTAACTTTTAAGTTACTTGCTTCTGTACAATATTAAATAAATGTAAACATAACAGAACACGGAAACATACGCACCGTTAAAATCTAATACTAGCAGACAGATATTGGTATTGTAAATCCTCTGTCCCAATAGATGGTATGGCTGTCAGTTGCTTTTGCGCAGAAATGTCTTCTCTTCATTCACATGTCAACAGCATTATCGAAATTATCTATATTGTCTCTGACCTATATGTCACTCTTTCCGGACCTGTAAGTTCCTGTAAAGGTAAAAACTTTTATATTGATGATTATTTAACCCTTAGCTTCTTCCAAGAGAAAGGTAATTTGACCCTAACTTGTTGACATCGTTAAATGAAAAATATGTTTAAAACAAACAAAGTCGCCTCTTCACATTGTGAAGGTATCGTACGTTTATTCATTGTTTGAATTTACGTACATTCAGTTATAAACAAACACAAAGTTTATTAAATACAGCTGTGTCTTGTACCATGGGTATGCGATGTCTTCATATATCAGTTTTTGTAGTTTAGTAATTGATAATATATACCTTTAAATGTTTCTGTATTGTAAGCTAAAGAATTTTAGTTTTTTTAAGAAATGGCTTGACATTACATTAACATGACAAAGACGTTGCAACAGTGCAACAAAATAATCTTAATATCGGTTTAATATATACAAAGGAGACCTTTTTAATTATACTGGCTATTGTCAGTACATATGATATCCTTTGAAAGACCATAATGCTTTAAAATGCCCGATGGCCATACCGCCGTATGAATACATCTGCGGATGTCTCTAAATTGCTTTTTGTACTTTTAGCATGTGTAAACGTTGAATTCTGCTCAACCCGGGGCTAGAGGGCGTGGACGGTAGCATGCAATTCAACTACCGTCCATGAACATGCTCAATCAAACCGAGTCTACAACATTTTCTTTTTTTGTCGTGTTGAACGATCTGTGGAGTTTCCACTTTTTCTATTTTAATACAAATATTTGCCGTATCAATGTAATTGCAAACAAAGTTAACTTTTTCAAATATTTTCCTAAAAGTGATTTCCTTCTTACTAGATTATTTTAACTTTATTTCATTTTTTTGAGTCGGCTAAACGATGTAATCGTTTTGACGAGTCCTTGCTATCCAGCGATTCTCTAAGTCTAAATGGACCAAATAACACAGTGAAGCGATGTAGTTCCATTAGATTTCTCAAACTTCAAACAGTTCACTGCAAGAATGAAGTTAAGTTGCGTGAATTCCCTTTGCTATGACCAATATACGATGTAATCTGTCATATTTATGACTTGTAATTGTGCAATACTCGAATGTAACTCATTAAGCATAAATGTGCATTTTATGAATTGCGCAGGCTTACAAAGCTTGCGTAACATCCAGCGAAAGACAAAAAATAGTTCCACAGGGCTCCAGATAAGATGCGTATTAGCGTAAATTACGTATAGAAATAATGCAAATACGCATGTCTAATAATTTCTAAACGTATATAAAATTACAGAAATGCACACAATGCTTTTTTAAAAACAAAATCTGAATCGTCTGGATGCGTTAGGTAACATAGCCGATCCCGATCAGCCTTAATTCTCCCACATTGAACGTATACACGCATCGTATGATTTCTATAAACTTTGCGAGGGTTTCTACACACACACATGAATTTTGCAGTCAGTAAACGGATAAATTATCGGAAGAAGAAGCTCTAACTGGTTTGTTTAGTTACAGTAACTACAGATATTAAAAATGATTTTAATTCTTATTTTTCGAGAAACAAACAAATCGGCGAAACATTAAATTGTATTTTCTTGTAGTTTTTGAAATCGAAAGTAGATCGTCTATGTTTGGCGAAACGAAATAACTTTTTTATGAAAAGATTTAAATACGAGGTAATTTAACCGTAAACTTCAATGTCAGATACTGTCAATTGCTGCTAAATGTCTTCGTATCATCATAATTTGTAAAATATATTGTTCAAACTGGAGAAAAGTGTAATCGTATCCGGATATGATATTTTGGGTAAATATCGAGCTGTGTTATGAAATTTTAAGAAAAAAAAACTAAAAACAAACTGAAACTGGTAGACTATACTGTCAGTACATCAATCATTAGCCGACTCAGGCCATTCAGGCCTTTGATTTTCGGTTTAAAACGCACAAAAATATATTGATAGATTCTTTAACCATCATTTATATTTATAAAGTAAAATTATGAATTAAATGGTAAAATGATTCAGTGCTTATGCATGTAAAGTACAAATATAAATATCTGTTTCGTATTTTAAAAAGACACCGTAATACAAAATATCAGATATTTTCAGACAGAATATGTAGAATGTTTAGATATAAATACACGTAGTTTGTTTTGTTTTCAAATCAACTAACATTATCTAACTATACTAATCTTAAATGTAAATTTAGCAAGTTGTCAAGCGTGTTTGGAAGAGACTGTACACACAGAGAGCCTGTATATAAGTCTTTACAGAATTGTTGCAGGTATGATAATGTACACATTTCATGCTTTGCCGAAAGTATGGAGAACCATTAAGATAAGGCTAATAATAAGTTACATGTACGTTTGCTGGAAACATTTACTTATCAACCAAATCAATATTCAGATATCAAATTGCTAGAAAATCGTTTGAGATAAGGCGAGGCGAAATTCAAACAATCGTTAGTTTAATCAATACTGCTCTAGAAGGATAATTACGGTGTTTGTAATTTTCTGTGAATCGTACTTTATCGGAAAGCAGTAAGACAGCCTGTTTCAAAGACGAGTGGAAAAGGCAGTTTTGATCTGAAATATGGAATGTAGCCAATTAAAGTAATAGAGACTCTGCTCCCTATGGTATGTGCATGACATGCAAGAGGCCAGTTTCCCTTTGAGCGCCAAGCAAGGGCGCTACTGGTATTATTTTTCACGTCTTTGGTATGACGCGGCCGGGGATCGAACCCACGACCTCCCGCACTCGAAGCGGACGCTTTACCACTAGTCTATCGAGGCGGTAAGACTTTACTGATGTAACTAGAACTCGTGGTTTAAGAAAACAAGGATAAATATCCAACAGGAAAAGACACGTTCGAAAAACGCAGCCTCCCCAAATCGCAGCTCAAAGCGCGCGGATGTGCACACACACGCGCGTACATACAAAGCAAACACACGAGGACAAAACGAACGAATAAGGAACACACCGGGAAACCGCGTTGGAACGGCAAAAACAATATGATATGCACCTAACCTCAATCTTACTCCCAGTTTGTTCCCAATTAAGAAAGAGTGAATAAAAGATATTCCCACAAGACATGTAAAACACAAAAATTCTCTTATACGTTTATATGAACAGCAAACCTTAAGAACCAAACACGCATGCATTCAATGCCTTTGCAGAAGACAGAGCATTAAGAGAAGCACCCTTAAAATCCCAACAAAACAGGTCAAAAGACAGATGTCAAAGCATTTCAGTCCGAGAGGGATTAAATAAATGCCTATCAAAGATTCCTGCCTATCTTCCGTCAGACAAAATCAAAAAGGGAAGCGTAGCAGGTTGAACATGTGGTGTGTCTCAAAACAGTTTTGTCATACGCTTTTTTTCATAAAACGTTTCATGATTATACCAAACACAGAAAATTACCATGACCCAAAATCCTTCGACGTTTGTAAACCCTTCCCCCCCCCCCCCCCCGCACCCCCACAAAAAAAATCGGGTTTTGAAATATCTTCCCGCAGAAGTGTTTTTAAATTACTACTGAATTTTAAAACAAACTTCGACAGTAATATTTAACAAAATATTTTCACAATTTAAAATAACGATAGCCTTGTTGAAGACGTTTATTTGTAATTCATGTATATTGACTACGTTCATTGAAATTCTCAACATGACTAATGTAACCTAAATATCATTTTTATCAGGACACAATGTGTGTGTGTGTGATTGTGTTTGTGTTCGGGGTTAATGTCTTTATCAACAATTTTTCAATTGTACAGACACCATGCAAAACTATCATTCCATGTCTTTGTTTCATTGTAATGTATTACATAACGGTACACTCGTCGTTGGTATTCATGAAAAACTGCTATGGTATATCCATTTGCCTTTTATTGAGCATCAATTCTACCTAAACACAATTATACAGAATTATGCAGTGTCTAGCTTTTAAATATATAGTCAAAGACCAATCCACAGTTGAATTTTATGTTATGACAGACCATTATCACCAAATGCGTTTGCAAATGATACTGCCTCGTCTAGTAGACTAATTCCAAAGTGTGGTTACGTATTAGAACTCGCTGTAGATTAACTATCATAACATTATACAGCATCATTTTATGACTTTATGTCTTCAGATGCTGTGTGGCGTGTGTAGAAAGTCTCCCCGTACTTGGACTCAGTGTTGTTATATTTTCTGGTCTTCTGTGATCTTGGAGTCCACTCAATATTGATGGATAATAGAGCTCCGTTGAAGCTGTTGTTGGTGCGAGGAGGGGACGGGTGGCGAGGGTAGGGCTGCTCGTGAGGAGTGTTGCACATTTCATAACCTGTCATGAGACTCGGTTAGCTATATTACTTTTTGCTTATTTGCGTTCTTTGCTTACAAAACGATCTTCTTATATATTTTATCTTTTAAAACTTTTGTACCTGGACAGATTTTACACGGTGTTTCTAATATGTCAGTACAAAAGTAATCCATTTATAAATGACACAAAGGCATGCACTATCGCTTCTTATTATATACCTATATAAATTCTATCAAAAATACTGCTTTCACAAGTAAATATGAACAAGCAGAAAAAAATCCGTATTGTACCTTTTGTATTGTATGTTGCCGGACAATTTTCATTTATTTAATATTCATGACCTGACACAGTTCTATAAACTGGGCACACAAAATCTTCAAAACTTCACTCATTTCTATTTTAATAATGCCAAAAATAAAGATTTCGTTCGATAACAAAATTACAAACAAAAAGACGGAGGTATATAATACAAGAGGGTCATGACCCTAGATCGCTCAACTGAGTAATATGAGCTAATATAATAAGATCGGTGTGCAAAACTGTTTATGTCATCCAAATTTCAAGGCCGTATCTTAAAAAACAAGAACGTAGGTCAGTAGGTCAAGGTCACAGTCAAGTGATCCCTACTTGGGGTCATCAGGTAATTATAATTAAACAGGCAAGGAAATATGATCAGATATTTTTAAGTATTTTTTCCTATATACCTCATATAACAAGTGACCCCCGGGGCGAGGCCTCTTTTCACCCAAGGGGTATAATTTGAACAATCTTGTTAGAGAACCATTAGGCAAGGATACATACCAATATCAAAGGCCTAGGCCTTTAACTTTCAGACAAGAAGATCTTTAAAGTTTTTTCCTAGTATATAAGTCTATGTAAAACTTGGAACCTCCAGGGCAGGGCCTCTTTTCACCCCATGGGCATAATTTGAACAATTTTGTTAGAGGACTACTAGGCAATGCAACATACCAAATATCAAAAGCCTTAGCCTTGCAGTTTCAGGCAAGAAGATTTTTAAAGTTTTTTCCTATATATGTCTATGTTAATCATGTGACCACCTGGGCGGGCCATATTTGACACTAGGGGGATAATTTGAACAATCTTGATGGAGGACCACTAGATGCTAACAAATATCAAAGCCCTTAGACCTATGGTTTTGGACAATATGTTCAAAGTTTCCCTATTAAAGTCTATATAAACCATGTGACTCCAAGGACAGGGTCAAACTTAGCCCTAGGGGGAAAATTTGCAAAGTCTTGGTAGAGGACCACTAGATGATGCTACACACCAAATATCAAAGACCTAGGACCTGTGGTTTTGGACAAGAATATTTTTAAAGGTTTTCCTTTCGGTTGCCATGGCAGCCAGTCTTCTGTGTGGAATTCAATTCGTTAAACAATTTTTAAAAAAGATCACCCAAGAAACATCCCTGTGAAGTTTCATTAAAATTGGCTTGGTGGTTTGGGAGGAGATGTTGTTTAAAGTGTGGACTGACGACGGACGGACGCCGGACGAACGGACGCACAGTAACTTACTGTGCTCAGGTGAGCTAAAAAGGGTCATAACAACAGTAGCTCGATCTTGGATTTTGTATTCAGGTCTCGTGGATTTTGCAAGGCCGGATCACAATCGGGGCTTGCAGGCCTCGTGAGATTCGATCACGAGCCGAATACAGCATCTCAGATCGAGCTACTATTCTATTAACCCTGTTATCTTCAATTTCTTAATCAGCAGCGAGTAAACGTAAGGAGATTGAAATGATGCTGGAGTGAAAAGTACTACATATTTTTTGCGGTAATTATTTACCATTAGCTACATTTCTTACAGACAAATTATGAAATTGCAAACGTATTGTTTTTGTTGCTGTACATTAAAAAAATATAATGACGCGATATCAAATCATTTTAAAGACACTTCAACATTTCTACAAATAATCAAATGTTGTAATCTTTGGAATGTTGAAAATTTTGCATTTTTTTCTAAGACAATGTCAAACTTTAGAATGATTCAGATAGGAAATATTCGATTTATACCTTAATTACTACTAGTATGTACTATGTACATAATAGCGTAAAACCAGCCACTGCAGAATCCAAACCACACCGGAAAGTAACGAATTAAAGCAGAATATATTTTTCTGAAAATACAAGTTTTGTGACAGATATAACTTTATTTACATTTTGTAAAAATCATTATCATCGTTTAAACGAAATGGACATTTTACTTATCAATTCTTTGAAGAATTAGAATAGTTACTTGAGGCATTTTCTGATCATAAATCTTTGGCCTGCAGTAATGACTTGAAAATTCAGTTTTTTGAAATTTGGTATTTTATACACAGTATGGACAGTAAAAAATTATACTTAACAAAAAATCAGCAATAATTATTGACGGTCTGTCAAAGATTATATATCGCCGAAAAAAAAATCAAGGGCAAGGATCCAGCTGGGAAAAAGCTATGCCATGTTCCCAGAACGCAGCCTAACAAACCAAACACCCACTGCAGTGTATGTCTGTATAACAAATAGACAGCAACGATAAAAAAAGATTTAACAGATCATCAGGTCAGCCAGATCCAATAATACTACCTAAATGTAGTAATCCATACTTTTATTATTAATAATTTAAATGTTTCATTTTTCACTTAAAGTTAATATTTAATCCATAGTATCTATGTATTTCAATTAAAAATGCTTCATTCCACTTAAAGTTAATAATGTTTTCTATCGAGTTGGATAAAATTCATAGAAAGTATACACAATCATTCAATTTATCTGGTACTAAACTTGACGATTCCATAATATTTACAAAATAACACCATTATCTGTATATTTTCTTATTCATGTGTTTTAGTCATGTTTTATCGAAATTCATTTACAATTTTTTTGTATAAACGATGTTCAAATATGTGTACAAGTTATCATAATAAAATTTTGTCTTGTCTTGTCTTGTAAATAAAAACACTAAAAATGTTTAAAGCTGTAAAATGGCCACAGGGCTTTTCATGTTACAAGCCGAATTCTCACGTTGGTTCAGCTTCTGTATGCTACAAGCATGTGGTACAGAGGCCATCAAGCCACAGCTGAAGTCTTTTTTTTTTATACAGCTTGAATCCAAGAAATTTCTTTTTGTTTTCGGACTTCAAGCGAATGAAAAACTGGTTCTTGAAGTATACTTGAAACAGACGAAATAAGACATCTAGTTGTCATGTTACAACTTATACTTTAGCATATAGCAAAAAGTCAGATTAATTAATTTAGCTGAAATCTGAGTCAGTGAGTATAAATTATTCTATTCTATTATTATACAATGTGTAGCATCAATCTAGTTCTGTTGTTATTGCTACTGCTATCATTATCAGTTAAAACTACATGTATTAACTAAGCATGAATATAAAACTTCACAATAATGTAAATCTGACAAAGAGATATAGATACAAAGTATTAAAATACAAAATGATGAAAAAGTGTTTCAAACGTTTATAACAAGATAATTTTGCCAGTTTTTGAAGTGTTGTAAATTATAATTTTATTATAACATGTTTTAAAAGTAACCAATACATCAGCTTTCACTTTGAGAGAAAGAAAGAGTGATAGACAGAGAGAGAGAGAGAGAGGGGGGAATTTTCCACAATCTATGAGAAGCTTACACAAAGCTCGTTTAATCTTTGTTTATCGAATAAGAACGAGTTGCAAATGTTTTACTGCGAAATATCTATTTACGTCTGGACCCACCATTAATAAATTGCATCAATCTGGCTGAATTATTCTAACACCATAAATACATCTGACAGTTAAATAAATAGATTGTCTGCGATGCCAATATTAATAAAAATTGCGCGTTAACTGTAAGTTCAACAAGCTGTATTGAAGAAATTAGTTTCCGTTCGTTCATTGGAAGAAAGCTAGCTCACTATAACTACGTTTCGGACTACCACTCCTAGACCATAGCAATACAACCAGTGTTATCTCAGTTTTGCAAAGGAAGCACATTTTTTGTTTTTAATAATATGAAATGTAGTATGTTTAGCATGTTTTCATCTAAATTACAAAAGTAAACAAAAATAAAAATGCAGACAGATAAAAACTATATTTTGTCTTTAAGATTTTTAGTTTTTGTGGTTTGTTTCCGGTAAACAGACGGTAAAATATGGAATGACAAACATCAGGATAACACTTGAAGTAATGTAAACACTAAAGAAACAATTGATGCAAGAGTTTGAGGTTATGTATATGAAACTGTCAAAAGAAACCAATCAAAGAGACCATAGTTACAAATTTAAATCGCACTGCACGAAAAAAAAAGAATTGTACCATTATAAAAACCTCATATGATGATTTTTTGCACAGAGTTATAAAATTTAAAAGAAAACGACTCATTGTCACAGATTAATTTAGACCTACTTATATCAAAAGAGAGTTCTTTAAACTAGAATAACACCATTTCAAAGTCAACAGTTACTGTAGTTGTCTTTGTACTTGTTTTGTGTAGATTTTTGTATACATGCTATAAACGTTGCCTGGACTAGATTAAGCATAATACCTGTGTTTCAATAAAAATATACTAAAATTCATTTACCATAAGGAATTTTCTTGATACATGATAATTTATCTTATTATACTGTATCATATATATGTCTGAGCAGTGAACAATGTTGACGAAAATAAGCATGTTATTCTTAAAGAAAAATGCCGTCTGAGACAGAGAGAGAGAGAGGAGGGGAGAGAGAGTAATAAACTGGAATATTTATCACTAAGCTGCGACATGTGTATGACGTGTCGGCAAAAGTGGTTAGGAAAAGTTCTAATCTCATGTCTGACAAATAGGATAGGCCCATAAAAATGTTGATAAATGAAAAGATTTAAGAAATAAAACACAACTGACACATATAGAAGCCTTAATGTCTAACGACAGTGTCAAATACACGTTGCTGATATTCTAACGCAACACATGATACTCTGTCTAGTGACAACTCATGTTGTTTTTTTTTCTTTTTTGAAATTGCTGCATTCTTCTGGTAAATACGCTGTTATTGACCAGATTTAATTTTTAAAGTCTCCCAACCGTCTCATTGTTTAGTTATATTCAATTTACGACTTCCTTTCAATTTTAAACTAAGGGAAAATACAAAATGCGTAATAACAAAATAAAATGAAAATACTTTTTATCAACAAAATAAAATTAACGAACATTTCTGCTTGTTTCTGGCATAGTAAGGAAGACATATCTTTAATTTATGCTAAGTAGCGGTAATTTATAATGAAACGTTTAGAATGACTGTATTAGGTGAATGCAAATGTATCTCTTGGGCGTATGAATTCACATAAATGTTACCGTGCTTGTATAAATGTAATACTTCACACCAATTTAAAACAAAATACATAAACGCTATAACATTTTAAATGTTATAGTCAGAGTAGTGCTTAGTGTCAGATATCATTATGCGTCCATTTAGTTTAAGCGAAAAGTTCATGCTCTTTTTTTTTTTGCAAAAGGGGACTATTCTTCGGTATTACTTACTGTGTTAACAAAGGTGAGAGGTGATATAATTAATGTAGTATTTTGTAGTAAGTCCTATTTTTGTTGGGTTTAACGTCGTACCGACACAATTATAGTAGTAAGTCCTTTAAAAGGACGAAAATGGATTTTTATATCTACAGTGAAAATATGAAAATATGTCGATTATTAAGGGACGCATATTGTACATTCACAGTTATACAGAAATTGCGGAAGGGGTGCATATTCAAGAAATGATGGTGGGAAAATAAAAAAACTATTCCTAAACTGAATAATGTGATATGACGACCTGTATATTCAGTATTTTGCGGATAACGGATGTGGTACTATGAATGTATAGGAAAAACAGGAGGTCTTTGTTGAAAGTACATTTCAACCCAAAATATTAAGCTTTTGTAATTATACGGAAAAAAAACAGGTTTTTACAAATACAGTGTTCCAATAAGCTTGAAGGGATGAGATTTTCTTTCATAACACACAAGGTTTGCTTAAAATGTAAAAATTTTAACACCAACTCATTTCAACTCGGAATGTACGCCATATTTCTCATTGATAAAAATGTAAGAACAAAAATCAGAGTGGGATTAGCTTGCAAGGGATAACATGACATTTACAATGAATACCTTAGAACAGATATCGTAAGATTCACAGGTTCAGGCGGGTTAAATGCTAATGACGATCACTTGAAATTCATCTTGAAAAGGTGGTTAATTTTTATTTATTTACATTGTTGTGTTAATTTTCCCACGACTTCTCGGGATTCACTGCAAATGTATACTGCGCCGGACGAAAGGTAACTCTAAAAACAACGGGAGACAACTTAGGTGTCAGCACGTGTACGATTTTCAAAAAAAACATGTTGATGATTATAATTTCTTATCAAATAATGAATCCTATTCAGATATTCGTCTTTAGTATTAGAAATTTATTATATCTGTGGACATTTGTCAAAAAATATTACTTACATTGACTACTTTGCGCATCAAACTGGTTTCGCTTCAGTTGTGAGGCACTTCCGTTATACTTGTTGACAACAATAACAAATCAAAAAAATCAACTTATAAACGACTGCTACTTAAATCAGTGTAAGTAAAGTTGTTGTTCGTTACGTTATGAGATAAAGTTTATCTTGAACAGCATAATCCATTAATTACGTTTAGATGATATTGCATTTACAACTTATTTGACCCCATTTTTTACGTGAATGACAGCATTCTCGTGCAACTCGTGCAAACAGAATTATGAAAAGTATGGTGGAGAATTCAAGGACAAATTATAAATGACATTAAAGTGAGGATAACTGTATATTCGTCCAGTGTTGATCATTGACATTCCTGCTGTGTATTAGTAACTTTTGTGAACAAGATTAGAATGTTACTTTTGCACATATACACATTGATTGGACCTCTAAACCAAATTTCATACCTTATTTTAGGGATTTTTAAGACAATACATTTTCAGAAGTTTGTTGAATGTGTTTTGATATTTAAGTGCATTGTAGTTCATGAATACCAAGTTAAAAATTAAGAATGGCAACATTTCTAGGCCCTTATTGTAAGCCACTAGACTTCTGTAACGATAAATGTTTAATGTATTAAGGGGAATATACTCTTTTAGTTTTGGAATGTGGCATTCCTTGACCACCGTATCTTTTCTTATGCACTACTTAGTAAACAAACTAAATAATGTATTTTAGCTTACATATGCGAAATGAAAAGCAAGACAGTGACCATATGTCACATTCTTTTTTTAAATTAGAATCTGTAGGACATTGATAAATGTTTGGACAAGGTGAAGCACTATTATTTTCGCACCAAAAAGTCTTAATTGTTGACTTTGAATGTACACAGTAAGTCTTATGTAATTCAACAATAACTTTCTTGTTTCAGTTTTCTCATTTTTATTTTAGTGAGCAATCCTTTGTGTACTTATAACAGTTGAAAAGGTATCCATTTCATGTACCAAAACCTTCTGCTTTTTTGCAGGGAAATTTTATCATACCCCACCCACTTTTTTCTAATTTCAAAGTATGCGTCCCCTTAACTTACAAACGTTAAAATTTAATTGATCATTTATAAGATAGAATTATCTGTTTCAGGAAAGTGTGGGTTTAAAAAATGAGAAAGTTGAAAGAAAACGGTTGGTCTTTCGTTTTAAGCTATCCATTAAATGCAATGCAACATAGCAGGATATCCGCAAAAGTGTGACCTCCATGTTGAAAAGTTCATCTACAGGCGACCGATACTGTTTGATTATCTTTGAATGTGTTTGAGGGGTATTTTCTTCATGATGTTACTTTTTTTCTCATTATAGATGCAATGTCAGTAAAATCCTTATACAGGAATAACATATGAACAAGAAGTATCTTTAAAAAAGATACACGGCCGCATTAGTCAATACACACTTTAAGCTTCGAAAAGTGCATGCACTCTGCACTTTTACATACGATCGGGTATTTATAAAAGCAAAACAAAATGTAGTTGTTAAAGTAAAATGTTTATGATTTTTATGTACATCATAATTATATTAATCATACTCTAGGAAACTTTGACAAAACAATAAGACTAAAAAGGAGGGGCCGAAATAACCAATTTGAAATCGTCAAGGGATACGAAAATAACCAAAATGTGGACGAGTTGACTGTAAATCGTTTTCGGCAAGTCACTCCGTTTTAAGTGGCAGAGTTGGTAGGTTTGTAGCTGAATTCTGTCGCAGTTTCACTACCGAGGGGATTCAGGTTTATGACGTAAGCTATTTTCACAGGAGTCTTGCAACGGATTGCACTGTCTAACAGTACAGCTAATAGCACCTGCACACCCTTAAAAGAATATTATCTATTCCATTCGAAAACCTGTGGAATTTTTCATCCACCATTTAAAATGTACAGGTTTAATCAGCTGTTAAATAACCTTCACCCCAGATATTTATAGGAGGTAAAGGTGAAATCATCATCGGCCTGCGGCCGGAAAGAAAACAAACCCCAGGAAATACAATGTAACAGCAATTATAGACTTCTTAGTTTTCTTCTCTAGCACAGTAACATTTTTATAAATAGACACAGCTTGATGGGGCAAAAATGACAACAGGAAACTAAGTTTGGAAATGTTTGATAAAAGTGAAGTCTTTGAATTTTTTGACGCATTTTTTATTATAATTTTGATAAAACATTATAGTATTAATGCAGCGTTTATTTCGTGTTTGCTGAGACGCTATGTGGTTTTACTTTAATAAAAGGTAAAGGTAACACAAAAGCATAGTTAGATATAAAAACAAACAGAAAAAAATATCTATTTTGTTAAATTGTTAAACGAACCTGATCTCGTACGTTTTAAGACGCCTTTGAAGAATAGAATGCACCAAGCAAATGAATAATACATTCCAGTTCGTTGAGTATGCTCGTGAATTGTAATGAAATAAGAAACGCCTCTCACGTCCAAATGTAATCGCGACATGCTTAAGCGGGAGAGTTTTAAAAATAAGGATTAAATGGACATCATTACCTCAAAAGGGCGCCCTACAAAACCAGGGGTCATGAGTTCAAGACCCTGCTCATCCAAATGGAAAATACTAACCTTTTGATAAGAGTCCCTTGTATGGGTTCTTTACACCTGGTACGCTAAAGAACCAGTGAAGCTGCTGGAAATGGATTGTTTTATGAGTCTTGCACTATCCTCCCATTAACATTACTAACAGTCTTCTGGAGGAGTCGCCCATATGGGTTACCTGTGGCGACTAAAAATAAACTTGCATACAAAAAAAAAACATTACCTCAAGTTACACAACATTAATTGCGTCCAAGTACTGTGAAATTGTTTTAGCCTGGACAAGAATTTATGACTCCATACTATTATATTTACAGCGCTAGCATGTTGCTGTTTTGCAATACAAGCGTCTTCTATGTTTTAGAAATGTTTAATGATTCTGCAATTTAAGTTATTTTAACTTTCATGTCCAAGACGTTTACTTTTTACGTAGGATTTTGATTGGTTTAAGCTCTGATTACATTTTGAAACCAAAATGAATTCATAAAAAAGCCGTATTGAACAAGTACAACTGTATTGTAAAACCGTTGGAGCAAAAATATACTTAAAATCATTCGTGGTTGTAGATGATTGTTCATTTGCAGTTTGAAAGTTCGCTTTTCTATAGTTGTGATACTACGGATTGATTGAAGACAATTATCTATAATTTCCCGTGGGATATTAAACGAAGTTTGCTCTGGGATTGCACTTACTGATGTAGCTATTTGGTACAAATTCTGCAAAAGTCAAGATGTGATTTTTTATCCAGGAATAATCTTCTCATATTTTGACGGCCTAATCTAAGCCTTAGTTTAATGCAAGTAATATTCTCCAGAAAGTTATGAGTTGTGTAATCTTAATCCTACATCTATTCATTTATTCGACTGAAATTTTATGTCATTGCGAGGTCGAGAATGTCAATATAATAGGGTTATTATAACAGCAGTTCAATCTGGGATGTTGTATTCGGCTCGTGTGGAATTTTGCCAGATCAGATCTCGCGAGGTGCGCAAGCGCCGAGTGTGATCCGACCTTGCAAAATCCACGAGAGCCGAATACAAAATCTAAGATCTAGCTACTGTTATAATGATCCTTTTATTATATACCTAGAGCTACATTTGTATTTGTTGTTTTGTTATGGAATGAAATCTCCAATGTTTATCGATATCAAAATGGAACTAAGTGAAGTTTTTATGTGCGCTACTTATAGAACTGTGTCAGGTCATGCATATTAATGAAAGTAGTCTGGCAGCATACAATACGGGATTTTTTTCTGCCTGCTCATATTTAATTGTGAAATAAAAGCCGGTTGTTTTACAGGAATTATATAGGTATATAATAAATAGTGATGTCGATTACATGTATTCGTAGAAAACTCATATTCTCGTTTACCTAGCTTAAAACTGTATATCAACTTAGATAATGGTTTATGTGCAGATTAAAAATTTGTATACGTCTGCCCATGATGAAATTAGTTTAAAGGTATATTTGTACAAAACAGTCGTTGCCAATAGTAAAAAGTTAATCATATTCATTTTGAGATCCTGTATTTTGTGTGTTTACAGAAGGCGTTTGTACATTATGTTCATAAAGTTAATACGAAGCGTTCCTTGTGCGCAGAAACCAGGTAAAGTACACAAGCAAAAAATCAAATGGAATAATTTGATAATATATATATATATCGAAATGTTCAGTTCTCATGATAATTTGTGCTCTCGTAAATTCAAATAATTAGCGAGTGTTTTCTCGAATTTACTGAAGCTTAGGAACTGCAAGAACATAAATAATACATGTTTTGCTGCATCAGAACTAAAATGTTAAATCTAGTCTTGAATTTTTATGAAATTTATAACTCTTTCATGTCTTCCTAATTATCTGAATGCAGAATGGATAAAGTTTTGCACAATTATCATCGGGCAAATCATTTTCATTTCTATGATAAGATACTAAGATACTGTGCCTTTACAACAAACAAATGTCCTATAAAAAGAAGGGAATGCAACCACTTTTAACTCACCATTTTAACCAAAACTCTCATCACAACATTCAGGTACATTGTATCAGGTATTTCGCTTTACACATAATAAACATTCGTAATGGTTTACTCAAAGATTTAAAGCAATCTTGGTATTTCACAAGCGGTACACAGTTCATGTACTGCAAAATGGCTGAACCCATAGTATGTATCGCTCTGCCAAAACATATCGGTCTTAGGAATAAACAAGAAACGTGGAAATTCAATAAAAACTAGGTTTTCAAACGTTGCATCACGCCAACAGGTTCTTTAAACAAGAGGGCAATGATGGCCTTATATCGCTCACCTGAGATTAATAGCTTGTTTGAACAAATTTCTTTCAAAAAGTTTCAAAAACAAAAAAAAAAACAGGTGAGTAGGTCATGGTAAAGATTATTCAAGGTAACTACTGAAGTTTGTTACAAAATATTCAGGTGGTCCAAATCTCTTTCCTGTAGCTTCAAAACCAGTTGGTAATTAGGCCAGGGTTAAGAATATTAAGGATGAGTATTGAAATCTGTATCAAAAGTTATACGTGTGGTCCAAATTTCTATGTTGTACCTTCAAAAACGAAAAGTAGGTCAGTAGGTCAAGATTAAGGCTATTCAAAATAAGAATTGAAATCTGTATCAAACATTACATTTTTGGTCCAAATTTCTTTGTCATTGCTTCAAATACAAACAAGTCTGTTTAAAACAAGGTACCACCCGTGCGTGGCCTATATTGACCATAGAGTCATGATTTGAACAAAATTGATAGTTGACCACTAGACAATACTAAATATCTAAGGTTCTGGAAATGAAGATTTTTAAAGATTTTTCCTATATAAGTCAATGTAAAAAAATGGACCCCATAAGCATGGCTTATATTGACATTAGTGTCATGATTTGAATAATCTTGGTAGAGAACCACTAGAGCATGCTATATTATAAATATCTAAGCTCTGAGCCTTATGGTTTAAGACAAGATTTTTGTAAAGGTTTATTTCCTATACAAATCCCAGGGTCAGTTTTAACCCCAGGGGGATAATTTGAACAATTTTAGTAAAGGACTACTTCACAATGCTACATACCAAATGTCAAAGTCCTAGGCCATGAGGTTTTGTACAAGAAGATTTTCAAAGTTTATCCCTATATAAGTCTATATAAACCATGTGACCCTCAGGGCGGGACCATATTTGATCCTAGGGGGATAATTTGAACAATCTTGGTATAGGAAGACTAGATGATGCTACATACCAAATACCAAAGCCTTAGGTCATGTGGTTTTGGATAAGAAGATTTTCAAATTATTTCCCGATATAAGTCTATATAAACCATGTGACCCCCAGGGCGGGGCCATATTTAACCCTATGGAGATAATTTGAACAATCTTGGTAGAGGACAACTAGATGATGCTACATACCAAATATCAAAGCCCTAGGCTCTGTGGTATTTAAGAAACTGGGGCAAATTTTTCTTTTCAAATAGGTAGTCTAAATCTATATGAGCAACAAAGGCAATTTGATGCATACAAAGTGTTATACATGTTTATATTTTGAAAGGATTTTGGAAAGCTTTCAATGGTTTAAATGAAGTATTGTATCTTCCATTTGGAATCCAGTTATTGCTAAACATTGGACTAGAGTAAATTGAATGTATATATTAATCATCTTTTTACGCACGCATTTTCCCACGTGCAGTTCAATATTAAATGAATTGTACAATGTTAAAAAAAAATGGACTCCACATTAAAATACATTCCTGAATCCTATTGATTATAACACTGTGAGAACAAAGGCATGACTTCATGACAGTGTTTTAATAGTAAAAAGACGCCGTTTAAATTATAGTGATACCCTATTTGTGTGCTAGGAGAGCAAACAGCTGTCGTCATAAACGTAAGAAATTCTAATAGACTGGCTACAGAAACCTAAAGAAACAGTGTATTAACTCTATTCTTGACATATATGTAAATCGTATGTTGCAAATCATCAACATTTCGTATTATTTGTAATTGAATGTAAACAGTTCGGATATGAAGTTCACGGTGTGTCTCTATGATAACAATCATTGAAACACTGTGATTGGCGCACGATGGAAGATACATTTTCTCTTATTCAATATACACAGTATAAATATACCAAATAGCACGATTCAAAATGGTTCAGATCATGACCATGGCTCTCATAATACCGGGAGGTACTGTTTAGCATGTACAACTATGTTTTCTGTCTGGCCTGGTGCCAGTAATTTACACTGCCTTTAGCAATAAATATATGAAGTGTGTAATTAAACATAATGCATAGTACCGTTCACATAAATATAATTTTTTTTATTTAATGTTTATAAAATTTGGGTATGGTTTACGTTTAAAAGGAAACCTTATGAACTTTATCAATCTGCTTATATGCAATAACTTTGCATAAGACATGGCATCAATTGAAACGCCTTTAAGGGACTGACGTAACCACATTGATAAAGATATTGTTCTTTAGTGCGTCTCTGTGATAAAACGCTAAAAGTATTGAAAAAAATCAGATTCTTATTCACGAAGACAGCCGGCACAGCAACATTATTTCGTAAAACATGAGACACTTTTTAATGGTATGCTGAAGCTCTAATAGAAAAATCTGTCTATAATTATTGATCCCTTTATATATTCTACTCGAAGATATCAAGCAAAATTATTCGTAAAATGCGATGATATAAGCACTTTCAGCATTGTGGTTTCTTGGCAACGGTCATCAAATATTATCCTTGAACTCTTACCAAAGTAATGACCCTTGTATGAACCTTGTCTCATTATTTTAATGATCCGATTTTAGACAAATTTATGTAAGACAACAATAAATATTACAATATTACAGATTCTTATAAATTAATAGGCAAATTATACAACTCGATTACTGAGTATGAGAAGGAAAAAGTATAAACAGAACAAGAAGCAGCGAAAATTGACTGTCTGGAAAAGAAGAGGATAATGAAACATGAACTCTAGTAAAAAAAAGACAAATAAAAAATAGATGGATATGCCAAGTACGCACAAAATCTTCAATTTGTAATGGTAAGAGTAAGTCCAAAAAATGTTTCTAATTCAAACAGCAAATATATATTATTATACCATTTCAAGATATTAGCTGGTCCCCGTTTGCTAATTCTTTCTTTTTTTCTGAAAAGAATTTAAACCACTGTATTCCGTCACCTATAATGGAAATGCGAACTTTTATGATATTGTGGTATAAGCCTCGCCGACACAATTTGGGTAACTATAAAGGTTTGAAGGTTTCTATGGGCATTCTGTCAGATATGGAAATGCACTTTGTTAGGACCAAAGATAACATGAATATCCAAAGTGGTTCTGTCATAACATAATTCAGTCCGCTGTCTAGAACTTAAATATTTATTTTTGCATTATTTATTAATCATTTCTATTAATATGCAATGGTAAAATTCTTTATAATCTGACACCAAAACATCCTGATGAGCGGTTCCAGTACACATTAAAACATTAGCTTACTAGTTAAAAAAAGTACGAAATGTGAAACATCAATATTTTGATTACAAGAATGTACTTTTTATTTAATAAATATATTTATCATAATGATCACTTGCTATTTACATTGATACCTTCATGGTATTGAAACCAATGTTACAACTTATCTTTGGGGCCAACAGGAAAAATTGTCCTAGCTTCTGTTGCTTTATACTTTTACATCACCTGATAAGTAGAAAATATCACCTGGTTATACAATAAACTGGCATGCCATATTTAAGTAAACGTTCTGACAATAACGATATCTAAGACTAAAGCCTTTTAAATGCCTCAAGGCAGTCAGATAGGAAATTTTAATAGACAATAAAAGTGGCTGATATATGTCTCCGTCTGCTATTGGACAGCCTATAATGCATTATTTGATAAATACTTCCATAAATAAACATTTATCAGTTTACAGCTCAGGCTAGTCAGAAAAAAATAATTGAAAACCAATAATAGATATTTGCGCTTGTAGATGCATAACCTAAGTAAGTAAATATTTCGACAATTTTGATAGACTGTCTGCAATCATTGAATGAACAATTTGTATGGATTGAACCGCTTTTCGTAAATAATAATAATATTTGTTAGTAAGAGTTTTACAAATATTAACTTTCATTTTCCATGTGTTACAATAATTGTTCAATATATTTTTATTCCTTTATATTTCGCCTGATATGTTTGCGTAAACTCCAATACAGTGTTACTTCCTCTTATAGTTGTCATCATGTATAGATAAGGCTGAGTTTCATCCGAGTTATATTTTTCCTTTTTTATTTAAAAAATGGCTGTACAAAGTTTGTATCTCAGTAGTTAAATATTATATATTTTGCTTGTAAAACGAGTAGAAACCAAAAAAAAAAATAAAGTAAAAGAAAAAAAAATGCAATTATAGATGTACTAAAATTACTTCTTATTCTGTTGTTGGATCTCGCACTTGAACACAAAAATAATATTTGACATTTTCTTGAGTACAGACAGAGAATCTGACGAATCGCATACTGCCAAAAATAGATAAATTGAATACTTTCATAATGTTCCTAAAGGTTGTGACATAAATGTCAATTTGCCTGTAGATTATGGCAAGCATTTTATTTACCAGGCGTTACTAAGCGTGTCACAGGTTTTACCATCGCCACTTGATTTGCTTGGAGACAGGGATGATTGTTTGACAATATTACTGCACAGAGGTTGATGTTTGCGAAATCATCTTAATCATGCACATATTACAATTATAAAAACATCTGAAGTAAATACACATCTATACATGCACCTAGAGTACCACTTTCAATAAAAAAGCATCTTCAAGATCACACTTTATAGACTTCGATTAAATAATATCGGAAAGTCTATCACTTATACCATTGGTTATCTCTAGCAACGTAATCAGAGGTCTTTGTTAAATCGAAAATATACTGCCTAGCATGACTTCCCTACTAACCAGTTGAACTGTTTGAAACAAAAACATTATCGGCAGTACTCGTGTATGTTCTACACACAGCTTGTACCTCAACACATTTATACTTTTTGGCTATATTAATAATGCGTATTAATAGTTTTACTGAACAACTTAGCAATGCACAAACTCTATGATTTTCTAAACCAAGAGGTAAACTTACTTATATAATACATACATAGCCATCTGAGCAGTGTTCTGGAAATGTTACTGGGTATTCTATTCCCTTGGCCTCCAGTGATATACCTTGCTAAGAAACAGTTTCACAATTTCTGGAACCATTAAATACCTTTTGGGTCTATGTACGAAGTGTATTTTACACGATAATAATTTGTTTGACATTGTTTTGAATCTTTTGTCAAATAATAAAAGCATACCTTAATGTATATTCATAAATTCGACAAAAGCTCTCACCATTTTTATCAGTCAAATAATTAAGGTAAATCTATAAAAATACCAAATTTTGTTATTTCTATCAATCTAGATTTTCCTTGTAACGCGCAAGACACTGACAGAAGATGCCTACCTGTTGGCATTCAAAAACATTTAGCGGTAAATTATATAACAATTTATAGTCTTTCATAAAACAAACCATACAGCGAGATTTGCTAAACAAATGAAACCACGGAGAGAGATGATTGAAAATCTGTTTAAAATACAAATAATCTATTGATTTCACATAATACTAGTTATTTAAACGTGACACTGGAGTTAATATAATGTCGCACAGACAAACAGGAAATTCTCAGTTTCATATGATGCAATTTTCTTGTTGTGTCCTTGTTTGAAATGCAATAGACGTTAGCTGAGATGCATACGTTAATTGAAACGGTTGTCTGATATCAGAGGTTTATTTAAATTTGCGAAATGCATGATCCTATCAATGTAATGGACAGGATCGTCAATTCCCATGAGAAATTAATCAAAAATGAAATAGAACTGCGCATTAACATGCTTGAGTAATGTATTCTTCAAACTTTGCACCATCGGCTGCAATAGTTGAGATATGGGCACGGATCTGAATTTTTATATTCTGAAACGAACTTTTTGACTGTAAATTTATTATACCACACTTATTCAGCACTCTTTTCATACAAAATATGTGCGTTCAAGACATAAAGAACACGTACATACTTATACATACATGTAAATATAATGGTAAAAGATTAAAAGGAATAGTAATTAAAACAATATCCATAAATTATGTTCAACGTTAAACGTTACGAGAGCAATCCTATTCTCAACACGAAACAAACCTGTCATGGTTTCATGGATTGTTTGTTTTGGGTTTAAGGTTAAGAAGTAGGCCTTGAGAAACAAAAATCAAACAACACCAAATCATAGAAAGAAAGAGTTGTTTCACATGAAAATTGAACAGCATGTATGTGGTGCCCCTCTATCCGGAGTACTTTTGTTGATATAAAATGTTTCCAGTAGTTCTCTTCGGTATGACGCACGTTTTTATCGCCACTGAGGGCGCCATGTTTGTTTTTTGAGTTTCAAGTTCTTGAGTCGAAATTCTGTCTTGTATAGCCGCTCATGGTGTAAGTTTTATAGTTACATTGTATAATTTGAAGCTGTTCTTTGTGACTGTAAAAATGTTTAAACCTGTCAAGCCGTATAGCCTTTGATACAGGCGATTTTTATGACATGATATTCGCACCTGAATTTTCTCGAACCATGTATTGTTGTTTTTGTAAGTCGAACATCTTTATTAAAAGGTTGAATGTCAATATATACTGTTTCTACGCATACCATGTAAATGATTAGGACTTGTTAGACGTTAATATTGTCCATTATATAATATATGTAACAATAAGTAATTTTCTTGTCCTGTATTTTAACGCACTGTAATTCTAATTTCACTAATTTGCCCGATGGAACGATATACATTAAAGAGCTTGAACAGTCAGTGTCTTCGTCTTGTCAATTGGGTTCGCTAGCTGCAAAGTACATCTAAGGGCAGCATAGTAAATTAACCGTGGCTTACGAGTGGATATGAGTAGCGAGTTCCAATGTCAACAAAAAGGCTTCGTAAATTAACAGAAAAGGCCATGTCATCTTACGAAGAAAAGGTACAAAAGTTTGAACATAACTTCAAAACTTTGGTGCAGACATTGCTTGAATTATCAAAGCAAGATGTAACATTGTCTACATTACACAGTTTAGATAAAGAATTTACATCTAAAGTTGAAGATTTTGAAACATTATATCAAGAATTCTGTAAATACCTACAATTAAACATACAGAAGAGAGTTTGAAATTATGTAAATTAGTTGAAGAGCAACATGAAATAACTATTCAGACAGTTACAGCTTTCAGGGACAAAATAACTAGTCTAAAACACCAGCAACCTGAACTTGAACAATCTGAGTTGTCGTTCTAGAAGCAGTCGATCGAGTAGACATTCATCAGCGACCAGTAGATTACGTACTAAAAATATGCGGAAGCTAAGGCAGCTATTGCCAGAGCAGGGTATGCTGAAAAGGAAGCAACAATGAAGAAGGAACGAGCTGATCTTGAAGAAAAGGAAACGATTCTGAACGTTGCAAAAGCTAAGAGAATATCAGAAATAGCAACCGACTTAGACGTGTTATCTCACAAAAAGATCGCAGCTGCAGCAATAGCTGAAATGGAAGCTATTGAGAACATGAGTGAAGGAGGTAGTGGTAAAAGTGTGCTACAACAGTTACCAAAGCAAATGTTTGAAGAAAAGGTTGTAAACTTTGTAAGTTCTATGAACCAAATTAAGAAAGAAGATGCTCGAGAAAGCATAGGGCCTTTACATACAGATAAAACTTCTCCTGAAATTCCATTGGCAACCTACTTGCTAAGAAAAGATATTCTTATGAACAGACTTACATATTTTGATGACAGTTCAGAACAATATAATTCTCGGAAGAGTACATTCAAACAAGTTACTAGTGAGATAAATGCCAAACCGGCTGAAGAAACTGATCTCCTAATCGAATGGTTGGGAAGGGAATCAAGAAAACACGCACAAAACTTGAAGTCGGTTTACATCAGAGATCCTATAGCTGGATTACAGCAGATTTGGCACAGACTAGATGATAGATATGGGTCGCCGGAAGCAGTTCATAAGGCAGTTACAAGAAGGTTAGATACATTTCCAAAGTTAACAATTCATGATACTAAAAAATGGTATGATTTAGCAGACTTGCTAATGGAAATTGCAGGCCTGAAGGATGATTCCGTATATTCAAGCACACTTGCATACTTTGATTCTTCAGTTGGGATGTCTCGAGTATTATGTAAACTGCCTCAGAACATACAAGAGCGATGGGCAGTGTTAGTAAATACATACAAAAAGAGGAAAGGAGTCGTATTTCCACCATTTCTTGTGTTTGTTGAATTCATTAGTGATCAGGCAAAAATTCGTAACGATCCTAGTCTACAACTTACAGTGCAGGTTCAACATAATTGCGGAGAAAATATGAAAACACCGGGAACCTTATTCGCGAAGAAAACAGATGCCGAATTATCACAGAAGAAAAATGATACTGCTAGTGTTCTGTGTCTCATTCATAAATCTAGCAAGCATTCATTAAGTGATTGCTATGTGTTTAAGAAAAAATCACATGAAGAGAAAAGAAAATATCTGAAAGAAAACAAATTGTGTTTTAATTGTCAATCAAATCATGAAGCAAAATATTGTTCTGCTGCGGTGACATGCGGTCATTGCAATAGTGTAAATCATATTACTGTCATGCATTATTTCCGTGATGATGGGGAGAAACAGGCTCCAGGAAAAAACAGTCAATAAGTAGATCATGTCAACAACAGCTGTACAAACATTCATAGTCAAGCTTGTAAATCTTGTGCAAAAATTGTTCTAGTCAATGTTTGTTTAGATAATAATGTTAACAATGTTGTTAAATGTTATGCCATAGTAGATGTGCAGAGTAACAAAACATTAGCAAAACCAGAGTCGTTTGACAAATTGCATATTGATAGTACAGAATCTCATGAGTATCGCATAAACTCCTGTGGTGGTACCACTTACACTACATCCATTGATGGTTCTACCTGTTATAAATTGCCAACTGTTATTGAATGTGCTGACATACCTAATAACAAGTCAGATATTTGTACACCTGATGATGTTAGGAATTTTTCACATTTGTCATACATTTTTGACCAATTACCGCAATTTGATAGCAGTAGCGATATTCTCATTTTGTTGGGAAGAGATGTGGTTGATGCACACCGTGTGTTAGAACAAGTAGTTGGCCCATTAGGAACACCCTTTGCTCAGCGTATCGGCTAAGGTTGGGTTGTGGTTGGGTAGTTGTGTGTAGGGGATTTTCACACCCAAAACACTGTAAATGTAAACAAACTTCAACTTTTGGCCAATGGTAGACAGTCTTTATTTAAGCCTTGTGATTCTGTGTATGCAGTTCTTGACAACTGTTACAATTATGACCCAGTATTTATTAGGAGAGTTGATGGTAACCGACCTTCTCTGTCCGTTGAAGATAGGAAGTTTTTGCAGATAATGGATGATGGCATGCATAAAGATGATAGTGGTCAGTGGTGTGCTCCCTTACCTTTTAAAAATCCTAGGGAACGTTTACCTGACAATCGAGACTTAGCTTTGAGAAGAGCACAGCTCTTGCATTCTAGTCTGCGTAGAAATCCTGCTAAGGAACAGCTAATTGTTGAGTTTATGTCTAAGATTTTTGATATCACGCCGAGATTGCCTCGCCCCTCTCCAAGAGTGAAGAATGCTGGTACTTGCCTGTGTTTGGTGTTTTACATCCGAAAACACCAAACCAAATCCGGGGTGTGTTTGATTCGTCAGCTCAGTTTGGGGGTATATCTTTGAACTCCGTCTTACTTAGTGGCCCAGATCTTACAAACAGATTGTTAGGTGTGTTGATTAGATTCCGTAAGGAGCAGGTCCCTGTTACGGCAGATATAGAACAGATGTTCTATTGCTTTTCAGTTCATGAGAAACATAGGAATTTTTTGCGGTTCCTTTGGTACAAGGATAATGATCCGAACCAAAACTTAATAGACTATAGGATGTGTGTGCATGCATTTGGCAACACATCTTCACCTGCCATTGCCACATATGGTTTGCGTAAGTCGGTTGCGAATTCTGATCCAGACGTGCAAGACTTTGTGTCTAAAGACTTCTATGTGGATGATGGTCTTACATCTAAATCCGCCCCTAGTCAAGTGGTTGATTTGATTAAGAGAACACAAAAAGACTTAGCAGCATGTTTTTTACGTCTGCACAAGATAGCAAAGATGTTTTACCCATTCAGCGTAGCCTGGGGATGAATTGGGCTTTAGAGGTTGATAGCTTTACTTTCAGAATCGAGGCCTCTAGTCGTCCTCTCACAAGACGTGGCATTTTAGCTACCGTGAATAGTCTGTTTGATCCTTTGGGGTTTATGGCTCCTGTCATTGGAAAGCTCATACTGAGACAGTTGATGTGTTTTGACAAGGATTGGGATGATCCAATACCTCCAGATATTAAGTACAAGTTCTTATCTTCAAAGGAGTCCTTAGAAACCCGCAGTAACATCCAAATACCTAGACCCTACTTTAAAGTGTCTCTCGACAAGTTCACACACTTTGAGCTTCATATCTTTTCAGATGCTTCTGAATTAGCTATATCAGCTGTGGCATATATGGTTGGAGTGGGCTTGGGAGGTAGACACGCCAGTTTTGTTTTAGGAAAGTCTAAGGTTGTCCCTCAAGCAGGACACACAATCCCTAGACTTGAGCTGTGTGCTGCTGTACTTGCGGTTGAGTTAGCAGATATTATAGTTGAGCACATAGAGATAACTATCTCAGAATTTAAGTTTTATACAGACAGTCGTATAGTTCTTGGTTACATTCATAATCAATCTAGACGCTTTTATACTTACGTAGCAAACCGAATTCAAAGGATTCATCGGTCTACCAAACCTCTTCAGTGGAATTACATCTGTTCTTCTATAAACCCAGCTGACATTGGTAGCAGAGGTTTGAGCCCTGCACAGAGACTAGAAATTTCCTGTACAAATCTGGCAGTATTTGGTTATTCAATCCACCTCATAGTTCCCATTTTGGTGGATCTTGGGAACGTATGATTGGTATCTCACGAAGAATACTTGATTCCATGCTTAATAATGTTTCCAACCTCACTCATGATGTCTTGGTTACGGTGATGGCAGAGGTTTGTGCAATTATAAATGCACGTCCCATTGTACCTGTTTCTAATGATGTTGAAAATCCTTGTGTGTTAGGTCCATCTTCTCTTTTAACTCAAAAGTTTGTTAGTGAACAGGCATTGGGAGATATGGACATTAAATTATTATATAAGGATCAGTGGAAAAGGGTTCAATACCTTGCTGACCAGTTTTGGTTAAAATGGAAGCGGGACTATCTCCAAACCCTTCAGAAAAGGCAAAAATGGAATTGTAAACAGATTCCTGTAGAAGTTGGTGATGTTGTCCTTGTGAAGGACAAAGCTCTGAACCGTAACCAGTGGCCGATTGCACTTATTTTTCAGGTATTTCCAAGCTCAGATGGCCTTGTTCGTAAGGCTGAGGTCGTTATGAACAAAGATGGAAAACGATCAATTTACCTTAGACCCATTGTTGACTTGGTGCTTCTTGTGAAAGCCAAAAATTAGGCATTCATTTTTTGACAGTATTTACTAATTCAGTGATGATGTCATAGTGATTAAACAGGATTGTTTTTTAAATTGTTGAGTCATGGTATGAAAAATATGTTATTTTTCATGCTTAAACAGTTTAAGCGTAGAATGTTAATATGTAGTAAGAAATGAATGTTTAATATCTTCCTACAACATGCTATGTACATTAGGAATATGACTTCTCATATATATGTATATGTGTGTGTGTATATATATATATATATATATATATATATATATATATATATATATATATATATATATATATATGTATGTGTGTGTGTATATATATATATATATATATATATATATATATATATATATATATATATATATATATATATATATATACCTTTTTTGTATGATTTGTTCTCTTGTGTAAAAGGTTGTTATCTTGGATAATATATCTAATTAATTAGAGTTGAGTGATATCTATGATATCAAGTGGGGAGTCAGGTGCCCCTCTATCCGGAGTACTTTTTGTTGATATAAAATCTTTCCGGTAGTTCTTTTCGGTATTACGCACGTTTTTATCGCCACTGAGGGCGCCATGTTTGTTTTTTGAGTTTCAAGTTCTTGAGTCGAAATTCTGCTCTGTCTTCTGCAAAGGCATTGAGTACATGCGTTTTAGGTTCTTAAGGATTCCATTTTTATATTATATCTACAAGGGCATCTTTGTTTTACATTACGTACCTTCTGTTGCCTTTACGTATGTTACGGTTTCACCTGGCGAGGATTACTTTTATTTACACTGTCTTGTGACTTTTGAACATGGTGGGGGTAAGAGTGAGGTTAGGTGCACCATAAACCGGTTTAAACTCCCCAGTGGTGGTTTTGCCACTGACCGTTCCAAGGCGGTGCCCCACTGTGTTCCTGTATTTGTTTGCTTTGTCCTTTTGTGTTCATGTTTGTGTATGGTGTGCAAGAGTTGTTCATGTATGTCTATGGGGAGGCTGCGTGTTGATGCATTTGCAATAGCGTGCGAGTGGTGAAATTTCGCATAAGGTAGAACACAGTTTTCAGCAATTGTTTATCTTTATTTCATTACAAATTACATTCATTTTTCAAAGGGAGACAACTTTTTCTCGACGATTACTTAAAATAATCTGAAAAAGTTGTCTCCCTTTGAAAATGAATGCCATTTGTACTTAAAATATTCCGAAAAAGTTGTCTCCCTTTGCAAATGAATACCATTTGTAAAGAAATAAAGATAAACAATTGCTGAAAACTGTGTTCCACCTTGTTATGTGAAATTTCACCACTCGCATGCTATTACAAATGCATCAAAACGAACATGTGTAACTGTTCTTTGAAAATGGTGAGTTTTTAAAGGCGTTTAACTGTTCGGAAGTTGGGCCCCTATAGGCAGTCCTTTTCCGGAATTCAATGCTTATATCAGTATACTGACACTTGTTTCATAAAGTAATATACAGGTTTTACATGCTGTTCAATTTTCATGTCAAACAACACTTTCTTTCTATGATTTGGTGTTGTTTGATTTTTGTTTCTCAAGGCCGACTTCTTAACCTTAACGCCATTTTCAACAGTCTTTCAGATTTTGTTATGTTATATAACATGAAAGAGATGCGTTTCAAAGATTTTTTTAAATTCGGACAGTGAGATTGAATTTCTGATGCTTGCTGGGAGGGCATTCCAAAGCTTTGGAGCTGCATGCTTAAAACTTCTGTCACCATACTTTACTGTTCGACTCCCCGGTACAACCAAAGACACCGGGCCATTTGCCGACCCTAAGTCTCTACGGCGGGGGACGTGCTTGATTTTGTAACAATCTGGAACAAGTTCACTTAAGCATGTTTTATATACAGCACTGCCAAGCCAAGTTTCTGTAACAGCAACTACATCGAATTCATTTGAAATGATATAGTTACAAAAAGAGAGCGCTTTATTTTTAACTGATCTTGGGTTGATACTACAGACTTTATTAGAGGTCTGACTTTCAACTAGAGAGGGAGGTTCACGTTGTACATGTACAATATTTTTAATTTTGTTGGTAGAAGGCACAGCTGATACTTTACTTGCACCTTCTGCAAGTATGGGGATTGTCTGAGATAACTCGTGTCCGTTATTGAGATTGACCCCTTGATCTGAAACTGTTGAAACGTTGCATGTTTTTTGATGACTCTGTGAAACAACAGGAATTACTTGCGGTAGTTCCCGTAGATTGGCTATGTTATCCCCTTTATTTGTGTCCCAAATACGACTTAATTTAGGAATTCCCCCTCGAGTACTCCTGTACTGAGAGTGACCTCAATAGACCTAAAAGATTTAATTTTGATAATAGCAGCTGATCTGGCTTTTCAATAATCATCGTTGATTGACGTATAAAGGAAAGATCTATTGTACTGTATAATCCATGCATTATCAGCTAAGTGTTAACCAGCTGTCACGAATATGGCTGGTGGCGTGTTTCTTGATCTTTAAAATCCAAAATATGACACTGAAAATGATTTCAAAACTTCAAATGTCTTGCAAACCACTGTAAAATTCTTCACAAAAAGCACACCAATCTATTCACAATTCCTTAATGCACGATCTTGCCAAATTCCAGAACTTTAAATGAAGTACATTGTATTTCCACTTTTAAACATGAAAATATTGCGAGCACAGAAAAAATGCAGCCGACACATTGGCGTATATATATATATATATATATATATATATAATAGAAAATATTAAAAGTTACTCCTGGACAAGTATATAATAAATAAAAAAGAAAACATCCTATGGGTTTCCTCTATCTGTATTTCTGTCCACATACCGGTTTCATATCATAATCATCAGGGCAGACATATAAAAAATATGTAGTTGCTACGCAACGTCACATGTGTACACTTGTGTACGCAACGTTATTTTATGACGTCATCAATATTTGTTTAGTTTTGGCTTAAATATATCAAAAAAGTAACGTTCCTTA
Source organism: Mercenaria mercenaria (assembly GCF_021730395.1). Taxonomy (NCBI): domain Eukaryota; kingdom Metazoa; phylum Mollusca; class Bivalvia; order Venerida; family Veneridae; genus Mercenaria; species Mercenaria mercenaria. The sequence goes on along the minus strand of NC_069371.1, from coordinate 25,588,238 downwards.
GACAACCTTAGGCTCTTAAACTGACCCACAGTATTTAATTTTTCCTTTTTATAAATTTCATAATAATAATGTTTCAGCTAGGTTGTCTAAGGAACATTACTTTTTTGATATATTTAAGCCAAAACTAAACAAATATTGATGACGTCATAAAATAACGTTGCGTACGCAAGTGTACACATGTGACGTTGCGTAGCAACTACATAATTTTTATATGTCTGCCCTGATGATTATGATATGAAACCGGTAGGTGGACAGGAATACAGATAGAGGAAACCCATTGGATGTTTTTCTTTTATATATATATATATATATATATATATATATAACATATATATATATATATATATATATATATATATATATATATATATATATATATATATATATATGGCATGCAAATGAAATTATACACAAGTTCAATTAATGTAAATGTCATTCAGATATTACAATATTCGTCGACGAGTTAAAATTGGGGGAAAAGAAAAAATAAATTTTGAAAACAGCATACATTGATCTGGCTAAGTGATGATGAGTAATATATATTAAGCTTGTAAAGTATTTTACAATTCAAGCAATATTTGTCTAGTACTTTCTGCAAGGTACTACCATATGTAAAGTACCGAAAGTTGATTATTTTAGATAGCTTTTGATGTTTTATAATTTATATAATAAGATTAAACTTTGATGTAAAGACGTCTCTTCTGCGCAACTGTGATACGGTTGTTAACCAGAAATGATGGAAATGCATGTAATTCTCTAGTTCATACCCGTTTGTTCTTTAGAGAATTTATTATTAATATTATTTCCAAAAATACATATTCATATTAAAATGCTGAGAGTATTATTTTTTACCGCGACTTTGTTCAAAAGTTCACTTCAATGATTGTTACAAATATCTTCCTAACAGTAAAAGTATAAGAACACTTGGAAAATAACTGCTTGCGAACAATATACATTGTTGTAAAATCACATGTTTTTCCGATTTTAGTTGGCATCAATAGCACTCAAATGTCTACTAAACCGAAGCATGGAGAGCTATTCTATACGACCCAGCTTCCGCGTCAGCAGTTTGGTTAAAGTTTTGATGCACTTTCTCTTTATTATTGTTATTACTTGATGGATTTGCTTCAAACTTAAAATAGTTGTTCCTAAGGGTCATAACTCTGGCACCAATATTTCATGAATTATCCCCCCTTTTTACTTAGAATTTCAGGTTAAAGTTTTGATGCACTTTTACTTTATATCAGTTATTACTAAATGGATTTAATTTAAACTTAAAAAAGTTGTTCCACATCATCACCCACATTACAGGACACAAGGTCCATAACTCTGGCACCATGAATTATGCCCCCTTTTTACTTAGAATTTAATATTAATTTTGATGCATTTTCTCTATATCTCTGCTTTTTTTCAGAAGGAATTTCATTTAAACTTAAAATAATTGTTCATCATCAATACCTACATCATTTGACACAAGTGCCATAACTGTGACACTTCGGTTATCTTCTTTTTACTTAAAATTTCATGTTAATGTTTTTATGCACTTTCACTCTTTGTATGTTATTACCAAACAGTTTTGATTCAAACTTTAAACAGTTGTACCACATCATCATCCACATCATATGACACAAGGACAATAACTCTTGCACCAATATTTTTTTTTAATAATCCACGTTTTTGCTTTAAATTTCAGGTTAAAGTTTTTATGCACATTCACTTTTTCTCTGTTATTGCCAAATGGATTTGATTCAAACTTAGAATAGTTGTACTACATCATCACTCACACCTTATGATACAAGGGCCGTAACTCTTGCACTAATAGTTCGTTAATTATGTCCCCTTTTTACTTAGAATGTCAGGTTAATTGTGGTGCACTTTCACTATATTTTTGTCATTACTTGATGTTCCTTTTAAACTTATTTTATGTTTTGAGACTTAAGCTACTGTCCAATATCTTCACCCACATTTGAGTCATTAAACACTCCAGTGACAGCTCCAGCTTCTCGGATGTACCCAATTTCACTATCCAGCATCGAAATAATCGAGCGCGCTGTCTCCTGTGACAGCCCTTGATGCAATTCTACTGCCTTCTCTACTAAGTGTACAACATAACTTATACAGAATTTAGTAGTTATTGTAGGTTCTTTTCATTGTATATTATGTTATATAGGTAATTGTTTGCTTCTAATGTTGGAGAAAATATTACATGTATACCCACCATACTCGGCTTATCACATGAATTGCAGAACCAAGAAGCAATAATCAATTTTATATCATAAATATCCAATATATATGTAAAATCGAAGGTCAACATGACCGTTTGTGGAACATATGAAACGTAAGAAGCGGGAGTGAGAAATCCCATTTTCACGTACATCATTACTTAATGCTATGTGTGTATAATATTTCATCAGTTATTGCTAATTGTTGACGATTGAATGTACTTAGATTTCCCTCAAAATGTTTCGCTGCAAAGTAGGTCGTTTTTCTTAAGTTTCTTTTCTGAGATTTTTATTTAGGAAAATACTACACTATAACGTTAGGCTTCGGATAATAATCTAAACCGAGACTCTTGCTGTTTGCCTTTTGCACGTCATGCCGATTTCTGGTTACGTGCGTGAGCATAAATTTTTCCGCTCTTTGATAATTTTGATTCATAGATTTGAATTGATACCTTTTAGTAAATATTTTAAAAGACTATTCAAGGATTCAAAGATTCCGTCACAATTTAGTTCATTAAATACAACTGCGTCTAGTTCGGTTGATCAACTGAAATATGAGGGTTAGTATGCAAGTGTTAAAATAGAAAGTAAATTTTAGATACCAGATCTTTCTTACTCATTATTTTAAGGAAGAAAATAGATACATAGAACCATAGGTTAGGCTTTTTACTAAACGCTCATTGAATAACTGTACACAGTTAAAGATACGGAAAGCTGAATAACGCGTCGCCACTTACACTCGTATACTGTCAGTTTGTATATGCAATGCCAACATACAGTACACTAAGTAAACAAGTAAAACGTATCATTTTACTCAATGAGAAAGTGCCAAAAATGATGAAGCAATCAAATACTATAATGAGGAGTGGTACATAGTTTACTCTGTGTCAGTCGGGCGATTATCTCTTTAAACATATTATTGTAAAAATGCTTGATTCAGTCTATAGACTAATACTGCCATTTCGTGCAACAAAATAATGTCTGATACATAACGGTATAAACTTTAACAATAGTGGATTCTATGTAAATCATACCAACATTTTTTGTTCTTAAATTAATAACGTCTGGTTTACTATATCATGTGATATGACAACGTGACAAAACAGTCTGTAGTGTAGCATAAAAAACCAATCAGTTTGCCTATCACAGAACACATATTTCAAGACAAGAAGGATGCAATATGTATTTATCACGCAATTCAATTAACCTTTAGTAGAAGCAGAATTTCTCGTTATTGTATTTTTTTCTCTTTCTTGTTCACGAAATGACATTAAAATTATCCATAAAATTCGTTATCAATATTAACTTGTGATTCTGAATAGATGAAAAGGCACTACTGACTTTGAGAGTGATACAAAGTAGATGTACTTCATTACTTTATTACTGTACTTGTTTCGTTTTCCAAGAAAAGGCAACTCTAGGATAATGTTCTGTTGTTCATATGTATTCTGCCTTTATTTCCTGACTCCCGAGGACCACCAAATTCATGTTGTCTTTCTTATAAACTTAAAGCAGACATATTCCTTATAAATAGTATTTTATATAACGAACAGATTTATATACATGTTCCGTACTAATTAACCATGCCTTGAGTTTCTGCTTTTTGCCAAAAGTATTAATTTTATTGACATAGTACGTTTTCATTATTTAGAACAAAGTCTCTGCAATTTAAATCCAGAACGCCTTTTCTCCCATTTACTTTACTCCTTAAAATGCAGAAATGCAAAGAACATATTACCGGCGATTCTAGTAACTTAAAGTAAGTTATTTTCAAGAAAATGAACAATTATCTATGTTGTCATGAATGCAATTTAGATACTGAATGTAATGTCGAACATCTGCTTATCTATTGTTAAAAAGTCATTTAAGATAAAGTTTATAGCTTACGTTACACAAACATTTAGGTAACGTAAACTATACACTTTTCTGTGTAAAGAACCCACAGGACCTGATCATTGAAATTTTCATTCCAAACTAACGATACTCAGAGAGTAATATGTTTCAAGTCCATCTGAAGACACCTGCATACTCTATTTTGCCTATTGTTAATTATAAATTGCACATATAATTGGCGGAGGTTGTTGCGATTCTTCTGCATGCCCTTTTATGCATAAATGCATGAAACAATTCTATAAATTGATTCTATAACTTACACAAATATGTTCTGCTTATGCATATTACGATGTGTCGTTTACATTCGAAAGGAAAATGTTATAAATCATATCTGTATGTTGTACATTGGAGTATATTGTAATTACAATTTTCATTATAATATCCTACTGTTAATCTTGAATTTGGATTTTGCAAGATCATATCTTTCGAGAAAAAAGTATACTTTACAATTTGATTAAATACAGTATTCTTAGATTTTCTTTGTTTTTCAAACCGTCTGTCTTGTTTACTTTCGTTTCGTTGAAAAATATATTTTGTGCATTTATTCGGAATTAAACTTATGTCGCATCTAAATTTCATCTGCTTGCGTTGAACTATATTTGCTATCACTAAAATGATCATGAATACTAAGTTTTCTTGTTTAGGCAATGGTTGAATTATGCTGGTATATAATACTTGTTCATAGACAGATCTTACTGTATCCACCAATCTTTGATCTTTTCTACAAATGTAAAAAACTAAATATATATATCATGCAAAGATATGAAAATCTCAATTTTGAAGTATGTTAGATTCACCATTAATGTGCAAATTTCGTCTTGTATACGAATTATATCTTGCATATTTTTCTAACCGTCGAATAAGGGAATAAAAGATTTATCGTTCTATCTATAATCTGTACATTTTAGTCGCCATTTACTGTTTGCTCAGAACAATATTGAACATAAATAAGCAAAATAATTAATAACATTATGGTTCCGTGTGACAAATATACACAATTTCCTGTTAATTATATCTGGTGTTCAATTTATCCGTTGTTCTCTCACTTGTTGAACTCCATGAACGCAATGGGAATTGCGGTCTCAGTTCAACGCAAATATCTGTAAGATGTATTAACACATATGTATTCTTGAAACTGATAGTTTATGCAGTAGAGGTATACAAATGTACACAGGATTTGCATGAGAAAATAGCCATCAATTTTATGGAATTTTAAATGACAAGATATAAAATGAGTCGCTTCCATTATATTAATATCTTATCGTGTCAGCATTGCATATGTCACATGTATATTATATATTATATTACACCAGATTTGTATAGCGCCCTTTTTATGATAAACACGTTCAAATGTGCTTTACATAGCACAAAGGCAGTCACTCAGGACGTCAAATTCATTCTCTACTAGTACAGACACAGAGCAATCTGACCAAAGGAACAGAGTGAGACAAAGCCCCAAGAACAGAGAAAGAAAGAAAGATCCTTTTAGATACAGATCTGTCCAGCTAACTTACCCTAGCTATTTGCTAATAGACAGTCTGGTTATTTTAACGTGTCCGGTGTATAGCACCAATACACGCGAAGCCATCTTTCCTGTGAAGAACCAGTACTGGTCTCTTAGTTAGATGGGATACACTCAAGAGCATCTCAGAAATTTCCAGTGCTTTGTATGGGATTCAAAACCTGGACCACTTGATAGACAGTCAAGCGTGTTACCACTAGACCGCCAGGCCACCTGCATATGCTGCATCAAGCATGACCATCTGACATACCATAAAATAAATCATTTCAAAATACTCAGGGTATAGCCCTTTTCATTTTGCCAACATTTTAATCGGTCAAAACTGCCCAAATTCTCTGACGTGTATTTCAGAGTATGAACTTACTAACTGGCTATACCAGTGAAATATAACTTACAGCGGATCTTTTCTATTTGCCCTTTCTGGCAGCAGGCAAATTGCCTAGATAGAAAGATTTGTCCAAATTTAATTAATAATTGTACAAGTTTCGAGTGGAAATTTAATCTACAGGAAATCACAGTTACAAACTAAATGCCTTTCTGTATCGCACGAAGTCATTAGCATTCGCTGTCAGTCAGTATTATTACTAAGACCGACTTTCATTCGTTCATTCTCAGACTAATGATTCATAGAGTCCGACACAGAGTCTATTGTTTACCATGTTAACATTTTTCTTGTTACCGGTGCACTTATAACACCCATTACATTAACAAAATTCAACGTATGCGAAGACTCTATAGTTAGTAGTAAAACAATAAGTGAGCTTAAACTATACTGAACCAAAGAGGTAACCCGCCAATTGCTATTTTGCAAATAGTTGAAAAATTACCGAAAGTACATTTCATAAATTTAGGGAACAGTTCGATCGGTCTATCAATATTAACATTTCAAAGTTTCATCAGACTAAGTATTAAATTACGCAAAAATATAATTTTGTTCATTTTACTATCAAAGTCCGTTTTTATAAAGTCAAAGATACACACATGAACGATGCGTTTTTAGAAAATGAATATTTACAATTTATAGAAATAAAAAAGTGTAGGTTTTAATTTTTACTATGAAAGGTATAAATTTCACAAACATGTGAAATTCTCTTTTACGATAGGGCATGACAACGCCATTTTTTCTTTTTGTTGTCATTTTCTTCCCTCATAACGTCTTTCGTTAGTTAGTAAATTCTAGATGTTCTACTGTGTTTTTGTGACTTTTCAAAGATAGGTTGAAGTCGTAAAATGAACGAATTTATATGAGAACATAATTTGATTTTTTTTTAAATTGTGAAAACACTCATTCTTTATCCAAAGATACCGGGCACTGTACGTAAAAGTGAATCTCTTACAGAAATATGCAAATATTTTATTTGTTTACATAGAAATGTTCAATATTAAGCATTCAATTACATATAATATACTCTGTAAATAACACAAGCCAGCGAGAATGATATGAGAGAAAGTAATAATATCCTCGGATAGCTGTTTAACGCATGTTACTGGTACGTCACGTGTAAGTAACATATGTAAACAATATTTCTGAATCTCTTTAGTTAAGAGCAATGATTGAATATTCACAGCGGGGACACTGACATCGGATATAGTCCAGAAATTGATAAATGTAAACACGATTGAGTTTGGTACACGGTAAATTTTTAATCATTTTCTTTTGTATTTTGTGATGATATATTCTCAAATATCGAAGAGTTACAAATAGCTTGATCCTACACAATAAACGACTATGATGTAATTGCGTCTCTTCTCTTATTTTAGGCACAATTCGCGCTGAAAATAGCACAATCGCTCACGAAGTTCAGTGTGGTGCTAGGTTTTATAATTTAAAACATGAAACAAAACAAAAATGACAATAAAAACTGAATCGAGCGATTTTTTTTAATTACACCGTCCAAACTTGTGTAACAATAGGATATGTTTTGTTTCTACGGAGATATTCATATATTTTGATGACCTGAAGGTGTACTGGGGATAGACGGAGCAAATAAATTACTACACAGGTGGTAGCTATTGAGTACACTGGGGATAGTAAGAGTGTATTTTGAACAATGTGGCTGTGATAACGATTATTCATTGCATAGGACTTTTTACCTGTTCGTAAATTTGGAGGGATATGGTTTCGACTTTGTCCTTATCAAGGGATAAGAGCGAACCTATTTTAAGTGCTTCTTTATCTATATTTACCTAGAACATTTTCCCTAGATATGCTCGTCTGTCTTTTCATTCGCTTGTCTGTCTGCTCGTCATCTGCAATGGTTCTGTCTACCATAACTTAATTTGCGTTATTTTTACTTTCTGATGGTCGCGACCATTATATTAGAGATCCAAAACGGAATATAAACATCTCTAAGCTGATTTTTAAGCTTATTCAAATAATTGGAAAAATATTGATAATATGTTTCCGCCATAAGTTAATTGTTTGCTAACTTTAAGTTGTAATTGCCTTATTCATTGATAAATATGCTAGGAAGTCTGAAATCACAATTATTGGCGAGACGAAAACTAGTGATTTTGAAGGATTTGGAATCTTATAGTGACTGATGCTTTTATAGTAAATTTTGACATTATTTTAATATTCTTCTACACTGACTAAACTTCTAAACTTGTTAGATTTAGAAAGCTATGATTATGTTATGAATTAAAAAAAAATAAAGAAAGAAAAGTTGGGCAAGATGTTTCATAGGGTCGAGAGCCACTCACTTGGCTTGTCCGAACCTAGACTGTCTGTGATCTAATATGTATAATGCATGATCAATCTTTGAGATTGTTTTCGAAATCTACGCCTGTTTGATGTTTAATGATTAAAAAAATACTATTTTCAGTGATTAAGCCCGTCAAACTTTCGTTCGTCCTGAGCCAAATCAAAGATTCAAATAAATCTTAGAATAAGTGTATTTATTAAGCTTGTCTAAGGAAATGCGGTCTTTCAACTTTAAATATGATTTATTGAGAAACACAAAACGAATGACCCTTAGAACCTATGTGATGTTCACTGTGTATGGTATTTCATTGTAAATCACATCGGTACGTTTTTGCACACAAAAAGTCATCAGTTAAGAAAGTTGTCAAACTTGGTACATAAGCCGCATTTTCGTATACCGTGTTATGCTTTTTGATCACTTATGTCGATGTTGCTGTTACTTTGAATAGAAAAATGGTTTCTGTTTGTAGAGTTCAGTGAGAGATTAGGTATTTCAACCAACCTTGACATTAAAGTAACGTGCATATAGACCGTTAAATGTTGGAGGGCATGGGTCAAAGCTATTGATACTTAAAGTAAAACTACTGTTTTGCTCAATAATTTCTTTAAGACATGAGGTGCTTTTATTGAAAATGTGTAAAACAGTTTCAGGCTCTTTTAGTAGAGAGACGCTGGTGATATCCATTTTGTAACATATTTCAGCTTTTTGTGGACAGAAAATACAGCGTACAATCGTTCTGCGTGAGATACCAATTCACTGTATGTTCTGTTTATGTTACAATTATCCTGATATTTCTCGGAAAGTATGTTTATTTAATCACCTATGCAGCAATGAAAACACCTTTTTTGTCCCATTTTCACACGTTACTCTTAGTTCACATTAAAATTTTATCAACTTGGAAACTGTCCTCAGAACATAATACAGCTATCCCATGTGCAGTAGGGTAAACATATTAATCGTAAGGGTATATCTGTAATAGTTTAAAAAAACATACCAGTTTTTGACAGTTTTGTTTGCCTATTGTTTTCTCGTTTAGGGCAAGCCAATTACTTTAACTGTGGACCATACGCCGCTTTTCATAGAATTACACACTTCTAAATTGCTGTTTGTACTTTTAACATGATTAACTGTTGCGTTCTGCTCAACCCTGGGCTAGAGAGCGGGGATGGTAGCATGCGTTTCCGTTACCGTCCATGAACATTCTCAATCAAACCTAGCCTGAAACATTTTCAATTTTGTCGTGTTGATCGACCTGTAGAGTTTCCCATTTTTCTATAATTTTAGTACATTTCATCGGTATTTAGAGGGCATGAACATATTTTCAGGACATTATTATCCAAATAAATTACGTTTTTCACCTGTTCGAGTTTTAGAACACTATTGCATTAAGCACTATGATATGATTCGTGTAATACTATGTTACTATCGTTCTTGGCGTTTTAGACAACTTGCATTAATATTAATTTGTCTTTTCGTCAACGAAAGAAAGCGTTCAATTCAAAATACTATCTCTCAATCGATCTTTATATTCAGGATAACTCTCAAAACCTGTCTACGTGTAATATTCTATTTTTATTTTTGTATAAATACTAGTATATCAAGTTTTAGAGGTGAACGAGGGGCGAGGTTGGGAGTGGGCTTTTTAGACCGATTGGTTAAGGTCAATGACTTTAAATCACTTGCCCTCATCAATGCGGGTTCGAGTCTCACTCGGGACGTTGAATTCTTCATGTGAGGAAGCATTCCAGCTGGCTTACGGACAATCGGTGGTTCTACCCAGGAGCCCGCTTGTGATGAAATAATGCACGGAGGGACACCTGGGGTTTTCCTCCACCATCAAAGCTGGAAAATTACCGCATGACCTATAATTGTGTCGGTGCGACGTTAAATCCAACCGAAACAAAAATAAAAATCAAGAGGGGCGTTTATCAGAAAATATTTATTAAGTTAGGAAAACAAGGATACGGTGTTGTATGGTAACATTTCAGACTCCTAGTCCGGAAGTAGTAGGTTTTAATTCCGTCTGAATTAGGAATTCGACTGCGGTCTTCAAAAGCCCTTATTTCGGCACGAATGCTCGCTAGTATTCAAGAAAGCATTTGCAACAGAAATTTGGATTATGGCGTCTTTGTCTGTTCAATATATCCAATACTCATTGTCTAACACAATACATGTGTGGTCTTTTTTTTAGATTGAGCATACTTGGGCCAATAATTATCATATTATAAAGCAGTGTTTATGCTTCTTTTAGGCTGATAAAGATTATCTAAACTGTGTACCTTGGTCAACAACCAGAAGCATTCTCGCAAATTTGCAACGATTCGGTCTGACGTAAATATGCGGTTTTTTTTTCAAAGAAAATAACTCTTACTCCGGGAATTTATAGAATATAATGGTGTAAGATTTGTTTCTTATAATCGTTATTGTAATATCTCTTTTCTTAGCTCAGTCAAAAATATTATTACTTGCGTATTTTTGAAGCATTATGTATAACTGATACATCTATGCATCTACATATCAGTGTCATGGGAAATCGTCATATTATGACGTACAACAATTTCGCAATATACATTGATCTACTTGGGAACGTCAAACGAACACTTTTTTTTCAATTAATACTAGTACCATTTCAGTTGTTTTTTATTTCGGCGTGCCGTATTAAGCACGATTTTATGACCTCGTATGACCTTATGCCTCCTGAATAATGTACCAATCGGATTGCTTGGTAATGTATTCTCGGTATTTTCAGCCAAAATAGAGATTTTGTAAGAATGGCGCTGATTGGAGGAAAGGCTGAAAATGCTTCACTCTGAGTCATGTGTGACCTCTATAAGTACAGCACCATCGGGTTGTATGCGTACCACTTGAACAGGTGTGCGTAGCCAAATATTCGTCTGCTCATCCAGATATATTTCTGTTTTGTTAAATTTTCTTGTTAAGTTATTTCTGTTTTGTTAAGTTTCCTTTCCTTAAGTTTTGTTTTTACAAGAAGGTTATTTGTTTTATACAGTCATTAAATCTTACCCTGCATTACAGCAACAATTTCTAACCAGTGCAAATCATTACTCACCTGCAACAACATGTCCGATACTGTTAAATTTTAGACTTTAAATTTTAAATTAATCTTTCCGGTGAAAACAGTACTGTACATATTCTGAATGATAGACAAATTTGATAATAAGCTGTAGTAGGGTAAGGGTTCATGTTGCTTCCAACAATTCCAGAAATAAAGTATAGAACGTATTTCAATATTTTTTGCTTATTGTTACCATCTGTTAAGCACCAAAGGATCAAAGTGAACTTTTGTGATTGTTTGGTGTCCGTCGTGTGTCCCTCCACAATTTCTAAACACAGTCTTCTTCAGAACTACTGGCCTCATTCATACAAAACGTCACAGAGGCCCATTTCAACATTGCCAAAAGATTTAAAATACAGGTTTCGAATACTGCCCACATATAACTTGTGCTTCAGTTACACCACGCCGACTATCTTTTTTAAAGATATTTCTTGTTCATATTATACCAGGCTTACGCACAAAATGACTTGCGCACTTGGTATATACATTCATCGATATTTTTGTCAAGGATTTTCTCATATTTTTATTTTAAGTCCTTTCAAGTACTTCGGAATCCGTAATTCTGCAAGTTCCAAATTGAAATTGAACCAGTGAAAGTTACAAAGATTTTCTACCACGGTTTTAAGCTATCTGCAGAAAAGCATAAAACAAACTATTGTATAGCATTCAAACCTTAGGTCTCGTTATCAAATGTGCAGCCAAAGAATTTCTAATTGTTTCAGAATACTAACGCACCCAACTGCGTTTTATTTGATACGAAGAATCATATCACACTGCTAGAAGGATTTGAATTATTCTGACCATGAATGCGTAATCATGGCAAGACCAGACGGCTATATGAAGTAGCGTTTCATTATCTTGGGAGCATTGTCCTTGTGTAGGTTGTTTCATTACCTTCTAATTGATACTGTTTTACATTATACCAAATGAGATGATAAGGAGGCAAACTTTTTATCTAAATTTAAATGATATAAATGCTTTATAGTCTACAAAGTAAAAGAATCAGTTTTAATGACATGCATTGAAAGGTCTTATCAACTTTAATAACAAACACTACAGCAACATCAAACCGAAGATAGCCGTAAAGAATCCTATTGACTTTAATCAAGAGCACAGAAGTCTGTTTCTATCTTAAAGTTTTATGGCAGTAGGCGTCAGTTCCTTTTTAATTTGCTGTTTTAATTTTGAACATGACAAACGAATGTCTTTGGATAACCTATGAAAAAGTTCGCTGGCCTTATCGCATTCATTTGATTTATACTGCATTGCCGTGTCAGCATTCTTTCTCCCGATCCTGGATGTATTTAAGATTCACATCTTGATCAATTTGTGATAGCATAATTGTAAAATCACGTGAGGTGAGAGCTTGTAAAATATTATCAGTTATCTAAGTACCGCAGTGGCATTTACTTTAAAGAACTCCCAACCGTCTGACGCTTCAAAACGATCATGTTGCGTATTTGTAAAGAAACATGTGAGTAATTTAAAAATAAAACGGATATAAGGTAAATGGCAATTAGCAGTCATTCCTTCCATAGATATAATGGGAGATACACAATACTTTATTTAAGAGATTAGAGAGGTATATACAATGCGTAACATCTAAGGTTTTAACATGTCAATATAAATATTTTGTACTTTATTTGTTTGAGTATATGTGACGGTTGCATCTACCATGAACTATCCAGTATATTACATTTTTCCGCTCATACTGCATTATATATTGTTACATTAATTTTGTCAAAACTATATTCTATTATATTGTCAGAGGAAGAATTAATCACAATGCACTTCAGACGGTCAAAAGCAAATTTCATGACAATGTGAGATGACTCTTGGCGTCTAATTCCATCTGAAGAAAACAGCTCTTAGGCGTAGGCAGAAAATATAATATTATATTTCTTCATAATAGTTAAGAAACTTTGTAAAAAAAAAGCTAGATGGATAGTTTATGATTCTATGAATAATTGCAACTTTCACAAACGCAGTTTTTTAGCCATTAATCTTTACATTATATGTTTAATTTCGTCCTTAATGCCATTTGGTTGTCGTACGTCATCATATTTTTTATAGAAAGTACTGTATTATTAGATAATTATATATTTCATTTCTTTTTTTGCCAGACCTTGGCTATTTAGAACGATAAAACTTTTTATTCGCAATAGAAATATACGCGCTCAGTAACAACGAAACGAACTCGGTATTATATTAAAAGGTAAGACACATATGCGCAGTGCCTAATCAGTGGGGGCGGTCTAGTTGCAAAAAAAACCAACACATTTTCTAATACCAATTAAACAAGCGCTATAATTTGTTACAATATAACTGCAGACCTATGCGGTCGCCAATTTCTTTGTAAACTTAGGAGGTAAACACTAAATTAAGAGACGAGAAGTAAATGCAATGCAACAAAAATATTGTATCATTAAGGCAAAATATATCCATTATTATTGAATTAGACAATATTTTAAGCATATATAAAATGTATACAATACTCATTTATTTTACATCGTATTAAAGATGTATGACTAACATATTCCTTCATGTCTGTCATACATTTAAAGAATTGTATTACAACCCATTACTTACAACTCTCCGCTTCATTGTCACATTTAATCTCGTATTTTAAACTAATATATGTCGCGTCGCATTGTCGTCCGCCGTATCGCATTGTCGCGCGTCGTATTGCATTATCGCGATGTCGTATCGCAATGTCGCGATGTCGAATCGCATTGTCGTGTCCTGCATTTTAGCGACGCGCGACAATGCGATACGACACACGACATTCTCAAACGACATTGTCGCGATGTCGTGTCGCATTGTCGTGTGTCGCCTATGTGCCAATAGCACGACGCGCGACATCGTGATACGACATTCTCAAACGACATTGTCGCGATGTCGTGTCGCATTGTCGTGTGTCGCCTATGCGAAAATAGCACGACGCGCGACATCGCAATACGACACACGACAATGCGATACGACATCGCGACAACGCGATACGACGCGCGACAATGCGATACGACAAACTCTTGAACCCCTTGAAGGATTTCGAAGAAACGTTACACAAATGTTCACCACATCGAGACGATGTGCAGAGCACATGTTCTGAATGGCTAGCTACAAGGTCAAGATCACACTTACGGATAAAAGGTTATACCTTCGGGCATATATGCTCCGTATTGCGGTGCTCTTGTTTATATTTGTTATACCATGTTCTACATTTTACATTTGCAGTGTGGACTTGTGTAAGAATATACCATAATAAGTTTCAAATTATGATCCTATTTAAACACACTGTAAACGGTGCAGTACAAGAAATGTCACATTTATTAGATCATCTTTTCTTCATGACATAACTTACAAGATTACAGTTTAAAAGGTAGTATCATTGATGAACAATTTGAATTGTAATACTGCCATGCAATTTGTGTTCTAGGATCAAATGCATTTAAACAGTCAATGGAATAAACACATATATGCATGTAAAATCACGTATATGAACATTCGAATTGCAGAAACGTTTATTTTTTCTGTCTGTTAAAAATAAGGAAGATTTTTTAATATCACAGATATTTATGCTGTGGCCATAAAACTAAACGCAGACGTAATAAATTGCTCGCTAATATGCAAAGGTTTGCCTTGTAATGAGCTTGAGTCTGTACTTGTGAAATCAGCAACGGACGCAATATATTGTTTATGCATTAAGATATTGACATAAGTTGTCAGTCCGTTTTTTGCTTAATAGAGAAAACAGTAAGTGAAAGATATTACCTTCTGTGACAAAATGCCAAAAACAGTTTCAGGATATTTCAAATGTGAATGTCAAATGATCCAGGAAATATCCATAGGATACAATAAAAGTAGTCCGTTATCGACAATTTTAGAACTATTTCCTGAATAATGGCCTAGTGTTACGATTAAAAGATACAATTACAAATACTTGATTATCGTTCACTCACTTATTATATAAATGAAACGCTGACGCTACTATATTTAGAAGATCTATCGTTATTATCCTTCTTTGTGACATAAAAGGCGTTATTAGGTCTTATGCAACGACAATCAAATAAAGAGCTGCCAGGTAAATCAATGTCAATACCTTAAAGTACGATGACTAAATACTAAACCTTATGGTTTGATAGGCGATAAACAAAACGTTTCAATAGATGTAACGGGGGAGTCAATGTCAAGTTGCATGTAACGAATATTCTACAAGTTCACTTCAAACGCACTGGCTTCTATACCTAAAATTAAAGATACCATGACCTAATGTTTCGTATGGTATCGTAGGCGTTATAAAATATAAAAAGAATTTATTAGGAGAAATGAACGGAAAGAAACCATAATTTGACAATTCATTAAAAATCACTCTTTTATTGAATTTTCGGCCACCTGACCTTTATCAAAACATGAAAAGTCATTGATACAGCTATGTTACATCCATATTATAATACTTGTTTTGTCTCAATGACGTGACGTCATTTCCTGTAAACACGACGTCAAAACGACGTAACGTCACTTCCCGTATTATTTCACATGTGTCTGTCACTCAATTTATGTGTTATATTTAACATTGCAACCATGTGGAAATTTCGTTGCAAGCTTCTTCATCCATTTCTCCTCTATTATCTGTCTGTAAAGGCGGCCTTCATGGTATAACTTTTGCAGTACTACCACCTGCAAGTCCCTTTCAGTATGACCTATAAAATGACGATTAATAGGCTTGTCAACCTGTTGTCTGATATCACGCAAATGTTCACTTATTCTTTCTTTCAGACTCCTCTCAGTTTCCCCAACATATATTGTTTTATTGCATGGTTTGCATAGCAATCCATACACTAAATTGGTATCACTACAACTGGTATGTGTTACTGTCTGGTATGTGTGTCTCTTTGTGGTGTCAACTACCTCCCCTTTAAATATCAGTAGGCAAATGTGGCAGGAACATATATCAGGAGAAGATCTAAAAGCTCTATTAGTTTTGCCATGTACCAATACATCACGAATGTTTTTATCTCTTCTGAAGGCTAACAATGGTGGTTCCTGGAAGACAGTTCTCATACGTTCTGAATTATAGAGTACTTTTTGATGTTTTCGCAGAATGTTTCGTATATCTGGTAACATTTTGGAATAGGTCAGCACTAATGGGACCCTCTTTTCTTCTGGTTCAGTCTTCTTTTTTGTTTTTAATAATTCCTGCCTGTCTAATTTATCGACCCGTTGCAGCTGTTGTTCAATTTCTCTACCACTATATCCTCTTTTCTTAGCTGTTGTTTCAGTTCTCCTCTGTGTTTGATATAGTCAGATTCTTTTTCACAAATTCTTTTAATTCTTATACCTAGGCCATAGGCCAATGCCTTCTTGGTATGTGCCGGATGACATGAAGTTTCCCTATGGAAGATCTTTGAATGAACATAATTTGACAAATTATCACGAAATGAAAAATTATGCATAAGTGATATTTTGTCGCAAAAAACAAACAACATATGATGAAATTTGCGCACAAAGCATGAGAGACTGTCGACTAATTTCAATATCGATAGACATAAATAATAATGGACACTATGTATTCTATGGAGATTCAAGGGAATGACAACTGTTGAATACTGTTGATATATTTCATTGTAAATGTGTGATGAAAAGCAATCCTATAACGATCATTTGAAAGTGTATGTTGCATTATTTCAAACATATTGGCTTATTGAAGTATTTTCCTTTTCATGAAATGTCACTATATTTCTCTTGAGCAATTATTCCATTTCTCAGTCTGCTTACTGCTTGATTTTATGTCAGCTGTGTTTGTTTTTGTACTCTTATGTGGTCATAAAATCTTCAAGCGGATGTTTCTCAACATATCTATTGCTCGTGTGTCAAACAAATGTAGTAGTGTTTCAACGACTTAACTGCTTTAACAAAGAATTCCCCTTTTTTCAACTCGTTTTCATCTGTTAATATCCGGTACACGTCTACATGACTTATTTGTAGTAACCAAAGTATTTCTTAAATAAGAATCATAGTTTTCCCCACACCTTGGCAGAATGGTCACATAATCAGATTGCCTCACTAATTGATTAAAATTCAAATTCTGATAAGAAAAAAGGCCAAGATCAATTTGTCACTTTCTTTTTTAATTCTTTTATTATTAAATCGTTTCAAATACATTTGACTCTCAGTCTTCCATAGTGTATATATACAGACTAATATATGAGTGTATTTTCATATTGAATTTATTAAAAGAGTTAAATAAAATAATAAAATTCGAGGCTCTGAAAGAGTTTAATAAAATCAACGGTGAAAATACACCTATGTAATATTCTTTTTATCACATATAAACTTTTCCTGCTGAAACATCAAAAATTGTTCTTTCATTACCTACTACAGACCAAGTGCATCCGACCAACTTCCTTCATATTTAAAACTTAAAACGACGTTAAAACTGTTTGTACAATAGCGAAATACCAAATTTATGTAATTGCATTTTTTCACTCCCACGACGTCATACATGCGATAAAAATATGCATTTGCTTTAAAAATATTTGATATGATTACCTTGTATGTTAAGTCGTGATACTTGTATTCCGTTATGAATACCTTTCCTGGAAGTGGCACCTCGTGCATGCAGTAAAACGGAATGGAATATTAATAAATTGTATCTTGGTATTCAATGTAAAGGATTTTGTTCACCAATTTCGGATCCAACGAATACCAGAATACAAAATTTACCATACTTGCAAACAAAATTTCCTTTTTCTGTGAAAAGAGAATAACGTAATTACAACTGCACAGAACAATTTTATTTTTATTAATCTAGGATTTACCTAAAACACTCAAAATATTGATATAAGAAGTCGGCCCCTTGGCGTTAACAAGTATATTTGTAAATAATATAAAATTGTTTTGTTCTGCGTGATTTGCTAAACAAATGAAATGAAACAATGGAGATAGGATAGTTGACATAAAAATCAGCGTAACACACCAGTTTGCCAGGATTCGAGCCAGTTTATAATAATTAATATTGACAGTTAACTTTACGTAATAAAGGTATAAGTATTTAAAGACACTGATATATAGATATTAGAAATGTATTGCTGCATTTCTTAAGAATGTTTTTAAACATAGTTACTGACAGATTATATGATATGGATACACTTAGGAATTAGTAACCATGGTAACGTTTACTATTTGTTTCATTAAAAATTGAAAAGCGTTTGTACCGGGCTCCGGACATAAACTACCTAAAATATATATAGCTTGATATTTAACGACCGTTGAATACGTACTCCTCCATGGTGAATTGGTCAAAAACGCAGGAAAAATTTTACTTCACATTTTCCTGTATGGTCTTACATTTGTACTTTTGAAATCAAATAAACGTAGGTTATTATAACTGTGTATGAGAAAGAGGTTGTCCGGTATCAGTTGTTACGTCCGAATAGGGAGAAAAGCGTTTGAAATCACAATTTACATATTTGAGCAAAATAACAGTCAACTCGTAATAAAATGTCCCTACATGGCACAACATTCTCAGATGTTCGAAATAAGTTCTATCAATAAAACTACAAGATACAATGTAAATCCGCATCGATGGCAGCTGCACCTTGAAAACGCTGGCAGCTCTTTTCTATATCACCATTTATTGATGGAGGAGCTATGGTTTAGTAACCGTGGTTCTGCGTTCGGAAATGTTCGCGAAATGTATAGATCTGGTATCAGGTATGAAATTAGTTTGTCAAGTGAAGAATGCATGTTTACTATCACTTTAAGAGTTATCTTCTCGTATCGTACAAGCATGCAGCATGTCAACACATCTAATAAAAAAAACCTTTATTTGTGTTGTGAAGGGGTGAGAACCTACCTAGAATAATCATTGTCAATTTTAGGGCTTTTATCACAGCAGCGTTGTTTGTGCCTTGAGGCGGCCGTAAGAAGTCAACCCATACTTTCAATCAGAGTTATTATATTTCGATCTCTTCCGTTCGTTCAGCACGACATTTATGTTGTGTTAGTGTACTGTTTTAATGTTAAGCTTGAACATTTCGGCTTGGATGGTTCCAATACTCGCGCTTTAAAAGCTATGTGTGTTGTTTAATCACCCCTTGGATATGGTGCCCGCTTTTTAATTTTGTCTTTTGGCAGTTTCTGTGATATGCAGACTCCATAACAACAGATCCTCTAAATTCAAGTTTATTTAGTTCTGCCCATTGTTTCCTTGTTTAGGGTAAAGCCATTATTTTATCTGGGGATCATTCACCGCTTTTCATGGAATTACATCTGCGAATGTCTCTTAATTATATTTTAGTACTTATTACATGTGTAAATATTGAGTTCTGCTCAACCCGGGGCTAGAGGGCGTGGACGGTAGCTTGCATTTGCACTACCGTCGATGAACAGGCTCAATCAAACCGAGCCTGCAACATTATTGCTTGGCGACCTGAGGTTTTCCACTTTTTTATTTTGTTAATTGTCAGAAAAAAATACTGTTAATATTACGATATAACTGCAAAAGGTCATGCTTTACATACCCACATGAAAATGTGTTGAACAAAAAAAGATTCTAGTATAAATATCGATTATCATAATTAAAGGATTAGTTGTCTTTACCATATGCGTTGTATTAATTCTGCGAGGGAGGCTCCAACAAATAAGTAATGAAATGTTCTGTTTACATTCACTCACTGGTATTCAGGCATTACATGTGTATTTATGGAAATACTTTACAAATAAAATGGTCTGTTCTTTCGTTTTTGCTTAGAACTGCGTCTTTCTCAAGCAAAACACTTTCGGAAGAATGTTGTTATATCAGGCAATGGTGTCTTGAAACAAATTATTTTAATACGTTTTCATTTCAACCTCTCGACTGATTCTGCCATGTCATGCAACAAAATAATCCTTGATTAATATGTTTTCTGTATTTCAAAGTAACACAGATACCATATTGTAAAACATATCAGGTTTTCCAAAATCAAATATACGGCCGCCCTTTCTACTCTATGGCTGTATCTCAACATGACTGACCTACAGTCTAAGAGCATCATTTCTTATCAAGCTCAAACGTATCATAGGCTACTTTCTGCAAAGACAAAGCATAAATTAATCCTAATCATCACGCGACTTTTGAACAATTTAATGGGAGCAAAATGTATGATTATGGCTCTGTTTGTGTGTCCGTTTTCATGAGTAACAATGAAATTCTTAACAACTTTAATTTGCAAATTAATCCGCGATTGCTGTCCAAATAAACATGTGTGATTCATCATCAATTATTGTAATGCTTGGCGTATTGTTGCTTGTAATTTGTGATTTATACAAATGTCATCTATATTCAGTCAGTGGTTCATTGCATGTAATGCTTTTAAACATAAATTTACTTGTTTAAGAAAATTGTATACAAGTTGCTAGGGTGTTGCATTTTCCATTACTGCTCATGAACAGACTCAATCAAACCGATTTTCACTGTTTGTCTTGTTCTCGGTGCTTCCGAGGGCTCTACTTTTCAGATTTTATTTACTTCACAACAGCGGATGTGAAGTGCGTGTGGCGGCCGTAAAAAGTCGTCCCGACTTCATTTCAGTGTTGTTATATTTGTTTGGTCCTTCGGGAGCATTGATTTCAACTCAGTTTAATTTAAAGATTGAATACTGCTTAAGCCGGTACTAAGATACGCGGGCAATATTGTATTTTCCATTACTGCTGATGAACAGATTCAATCAGACCGAGTCTGCAATTTTCACTGTTTGTCTTGTTCTCGGTGCTTCCGAGGGATCTACTTTTCAGATGGTATAACAACCAACTGTTACACAGATTACAAAAAGGTGAGAGCGTTGATGAGTTATATTGAAAAAGTGTCTTTCAAAAACTTACGCTTGCTCCATATTACAGCGATGTTCAAGTACCTTGAGTGGTTATTAAGCTATGGTCTAGAAACAAAATATGACAGACAGATTTGACCAAACCTTGTTGTGACTTTGACCTTTCCACTAATGACCTGCTTAGGCACCATGATATAAATGCGTTATATTAAAAGCGTTCTTATGGTTAATGTGTGTGTGTAGGGTGTGTGTGTGTAGGGGGGGGGGGGGGGGGGGGGGTGTGGGGTTGAACTTTTCAAATCACCTCATTACCACCACCAACCGATATTCTAAGTGAAAACTCAATATCTTCGATAGTTTTGAAGTTGACTCCGAGCAATATATACAAAGGACAAATGTTGGATATGACTTACCGACAAGCTCCATGCGCTAGACATATTGTCTTATCCCCACCTACATATATGCCAAATTTTTAATCAATAACTTGAGTGGTTATAAAATTGTACTCCGGACAAGAAATGTAACTGACGACGGACAGACGCCCGCAACATTACATAATACGTCCGTTTTTCGAAAATTGGCGAATACAAAATGACAAATTCTGAAGAAATTAATATTCTTACCAATAGTAAATTGTGAACGATTAGATTTAAAGGTGGTTAATTCCGATTCTTATGAACTTCGACTTCATATACAATTGTCAATACAAATCCTTTAAAGGCAATATTGTTGCTTTCATATCCAATCCTATTTCTTAGACGAAGTATATTTATTAAAGTCATACTTATTTAAAACTTCTAGCTCTATTGGGCAACCAAGAGTAAGAAAATCTAACATGTATATCAAACAAGTGTTCAGTGTACATAATTAGTAAGGTCAACAAACGTTCATGTTTTAACAAATATAGTTTTTGACAGAAACCAGATTGAACATCTTTGATACATTATCCGTAGCATTTTAAAACGATTTTGTGAATATGATTTAGCATTACTAAATAATTGTTTTCAATACATTCAAACTATCGTGGAATAAAATCAATAGATGAACAAAGAAACTGACAGGTTGCTGTGATGGATAAGGTTAAGTCTGACAGACATTTCTAACAGAACAAAATTGCATAACAGATATATGTGTCTGTTGCTTGACAGTGTAAGTTGATATTCTATGAAGGCTTGGCCTCCAAATCCATGTTACTCTTTGTTGTTAAGACAAACAAAATGACTTGATTCTCACATTTACTTCGATACAAGAACCATCCTATGACATGATTATTAATGAATTGAAACCGTTTTTGGTGAGGGATAATGTATTCTCTTTACTTTATTATACTAAATCTTATTCCAGAGATATGTATCCTTTTGCAGAGTGTGTTAAGTATCTGAACAGAAATTAATGATGGCCATAATTTTGCCCCTTTTTTTGTTAAACCGTGTTAGTATTTTCCTGTTTCATTTACCACGGTTTGCAAACCAGTCCATTTTCATAAACCGAAGCACGTTTGTAACCGGGGTATTGATGGTCGAATTAGCGTTAAAATGCAAGTAAACCAAAAACAGACACGTAGCATGCTTGCATTTTCTTCTTTGAAACAAACAAAAAATATAGTTTTACCAAAAAATGGTACTTTTCATAGAATTAAATCCATTTAAAACAGTAAAAGGTTTACTGTAAAAACAGATTTTCTTTGAAAACAAGAGTGCTAAATTTATGTTGCATTGTTTGCATCCAACTTCTAACTTCCGAGCTTCTGACTTCCAACTTTATGACTTTCGACTTCTAATTTCCAACTTCCACACTTCTTGACTTCTTACTTCCTACTCCTAACTTCCGCACTTCTGACCTCGAACTTACTGACTTTCGACTTCTGAGTTCCAACTTCCACACTTCTTACTTCCGACTTCCTAAGAGGGAAAGTTGGAGGTAAGATGTTTTGAAGTTGGAAGCCAAATGTCAGGAAGTTAGAAGTCAGAAATGTAGAAGTTGGTAAGTCAGAAGTATGGACGTCGAAAGTCAGACGTTGGAAGTCAGAAAGTCGGACATCAGGAAGTTATAATTCAGAGTGCAAGTTGGAAGTCGAGAACTTGCAAGAGTAGGAAGTACGGAAGTCAAATGTCCCTCCAGGGATACCATAGCAATATGACATGTACTGTTATTTTTGAGGGCATAAAATATGCATTTTCTATTACTTTTTTATTCTTAACATTACAGTCTATGGAACTGCAAGCATTTATATCTTTTATTTACTATCTCAGGCTATTCAGATACTTTGGTAGTTTTTAATCGTTTACTTGCATGGAAGTACCGAAACCTATTCTTTTTTAACGTGAAGTTGAAAGTAAATTATTTTCAGCGGGGTTTCTATACGTCAGAAAACTCTCCGAAGTAAAAATCAACAATTCTTAACATGTCACCACTTATCCTATATTTCTGTCATATTTCGTATGATATAGGTTTTCATTGAATACGTTCATCTCTATATCTGTTTTGCCCTTTTCAACTCATCCATGTATCGTTTTGTCCAGGGTTCTTAGAGGCCGACATTATTATTATTATTACCAGATTTAAACAGCGCCTTTTTCATGATAAACACGTTCAAAGGCGCTTTACATATTGCAAACGCAGCCACACAGGGCGCGAAATTCATCATCTACTAGTACAGACTCAGAGCGATCTGACCAGAAGGACAGAGTGAGATAAAGCCCCTAGAACAGATAGAGAGAACAGATTTAGATACAGGCCTGTCCGGCTAACTTAGCCTAATAAGAAAGTTAGAACTTAGAAGTTTGAGCTTTGGAAGTTAAAAGCCGGAAGTAAGAGGTCAAAGTAGGAAGTTTGAAGTAACATAGTCTTAGTTAGGTGGAAGACACTCAAGAACATCTCAGAAATTTCCAGTGCCTGGACCAGGATTCGAACACCGGACCTCTGGATTTACAGTCAACCGTGTTACCACTAGACCACCGGCCCACATCATGACATTGTTCACATCTGGAACTAAATGTCTTTGCATGTGCCGAGCTTAACTGTATTATTTTTATAATTGCTTAGTGTCGTGGACGGAAGTTAGTAGTTCCCTGGTATTTCCCATCGAAATCTTAGAAAGTACACCGATTTTAGCAACTTTCACTGCCAGAATTATTTGACCACGTACAAGAAGAGCAATGTCTCTTTGTAACGAAAAAATTATTCTTAGGAAAGTCATTTTGATAATGTGTCTTTGTAAATATACAAGACAAATGATTTAATCATGTTAATATAGCATCATAGTTCCATGCTTCAAAATGCATCGACCATCTTTTTAAACACTGTTGATTGTTCATATATATTGCGACATTGTTCTATTCCATTGCGCCTCAATGGTTCTCGATTGAATACGTCTTTTGTTGGTCCTGGGTCTTTTGCTATCCTTGATGAGTTTTAGAGGTCCTACAGTTTAAGTGGTGAATAGAATTACAAAATTTAGCATTCACTTATAACACTGAGAACATATACAAAACGGTTAGGACAACCGGCGGATGCGGAAAGAGCTCCGCGACAGTCTCGAGGTAACCCTCCTCAGAAACAGCACAAAATGACGCTTCTTTTGCTGTCGGTCTCTTTCATGGTTTGGCTGTCGATTTTGTTGGCCATTGTGCAAAACATCGTCTGTAAAACATTATAAACGACGTTCTATTCAGTAAGTGTAATTCATGAGCTAGAAGAAAATAACATCTTCTCACAATAGAAAGAACGGCAAGTGCATATTATGCAGCTTAGATTTGTGCAATTTCGCGGACGCAGACTTAATGTCTTAAAGGCGAGTTCTTGTTTAATAAATTGTTCAAAACACTTTACTGCAGAAACTCATTGCCAGACTGTCAAATAGATGTTTTCATCATTTTCTCATTTTGTTCATTCTCATTTTACGTCAGATTGAATCATGTTCATGCTTGTGGATCTTCATTCTTTCATTCAGTTGTTTCCCGGTATTGCGTACTGCTCATACTATAACATTGCCGCCCCAATCAATCAAAACTTCAATTTAATTTCGTTCGGCTGACAGAGGTGAAATTTCCTGTGCTACTCACTACTATTGGATACAAAAATATAGAATGGTTTATGATGTTTAGTTCCATGCAATGAGTGTGTTTACATTATTTATTAATGTTATAGTAAGCAAACATGTATGAAAACGTTATTTAAAACGTAATTGAATTAAATACTTAAATATCTTAAGAACGAATTATGCAGAATCTAATATATTGCTCAAAACCACCCGCTAAGTCTTTTATGGAATGCAATAATTATCATTTCTTAATACTTTTGCAATTTCTAAGACATAAAGTCTTTAACAATTTTTCAAAAATTATTCCCGATAACAAGAACAAAATAGTAATAACATTTGGCTCGGGGTAACACATACAAAGCTTTCACTGTCGTTTCATTACTGTTTTCTTTATGTAAATGGTATCACTCAGTGCTAAATAATTATGCAAATTGATGTGCTATAGTCAAGCGAAAACAAAAAAAGCAGGATGATTCGGCAGGGCAAGAGAGATAATAAGACGGCAACAACCTTCAGTTTCCTAGCATTGGCTTATGTAGACATCTAACTATTAAAAATAGACAAACATTGATTCGACTCAAAACATATAACAACATTTTCAAGACCAAGTACGAGGTGACATATTACGGCACCTAAAGACTGCTGTCATTTCTTCTTTAAATTTACTTTACTCAGTCTGATGACAGTTTTACTTTGTGCTTCGTCTTGTTGGATTAAAGTTAGACCGACACAAATATACATCATATGGCGACTTCCAGCTTTTAGTGGTGGAGAAAGTTCCCGTATGCCCCTCCTGAAATTATTTCTGGCTTGGCGGGTACCTTGGTACGGTAAGCCATCTAGATGGCTTTCTCATATGAAAGAATTCTACATACAGGTGAAGTTTCGAACGGTGAGCGGCTGGTGACTGGAAGTCAGCGGCCTCAATCACATTACAATGGCAGTTCCTTTACGCCAATGGGAGATAAAGATAATTGAATGATAGTATTTTCATACTCCTATCCTCCTGGTATTTACACATCGTTTTTGTGTTTTCATAAAGACTGCAATTCACGTTCTATTAATTTATGTTTTATTTACCCCTAGAGCAGCTGTGCTGTCAGCTAGCAAACGTCTCGAAAATTTGATGCATTACTGATATATTGACCCGTTATTATGTTAAGCAGTGAATAGTAACGTTGAGCCAATTTAAATGACGTCAGAAAGCACGCTTGACGTTTCCTGAAAACGCTTGATGTATTAAGTAATAATGTATAGCAGAACCATGTTATAATATATCGAAGCAATACGATGAGGCTATACGCTGGTGAAATATTATACATTATACACACAGCGTATAACCAATTCGGTTTGTTGAGTTATATTAAAACACGCTAAGTACATTGTGCTCGTACGGTAAAAATTATACGACCGCTACATGACACTTAAAGAACGTTATTCCGATGGCAATGCCAATTTTTATGAATATTATTTCGAAGCTAAGCACATAAACAACAACACACGCTATAACATAATCGCTGTTTGTCCATTAAGGGTAACAAAATGTGCGCACACCCTATGCCCCTTAGCACAATCAAAACTATATCATAAACTATAAACACGCTACACAATTCCATAAATAATACCAGCACCGCGGCATTTTTACGGCGACCTCAAGGCATTCACAACCTGTTATTATGGTTTATCAAAGTTATGCAAATGTCATGCTGAAGTATTGAATGCAACCCAGTCAGAATAGTTTGCTTTTGAGTTTTTTTCAGTCATTCTTAAATGTTTCACTAAGCAAACAAGAGCTCGTAGAATACAAAATGCCCCCCCCCCCCCCCCCCCCCCCCCCCCCCCCCACATTTAATAACTGCACAAAGAACAGATGTTTTTGGTCACTGTGCACTGGCCGTTTGACGAATTGGCCTCAAATCATTACTTTTGGATCATTTACCAGTCATACGTGACATCCGTATCAAATGTGGTCATAGACCAAAGCATTCTCTAGTTATTTTGCAAAATGTTCTTCTCATGTGACCTTGACCTTGGACCTGCTGACCTCAAAACCAATAGGAGTCATCTGCTGTTCATGATCAACCTCCCTATTAATCCTAGGCCTAAGCGTTCTCAAGTTGTCGTCCGGAAACGGTCAAACTGTTCCGGGCCACTGTGACCTTGACCTTTGATCTACTGACCTCAAAATCAACAGGGTCATCTGCTGGTCATGACCAACCTACTTTTAAACTTTCATGATCCTAGGCCCAAGCGTTCTTGAGTTATCATCCGGAAAACGTTTAATTGTTCCGGGTCACTGTGACCTTGACCTTTAACCAACAGACCTCAAAATCAATAGAGGCCATCTGCTGGTCATGACCAACCTTCCTATCAACATTCATGAACCTATGCCCAAGCGTTCTTAAGTTATTATCCGGAAACCAATTGGTCTACGGACCGACCGACAGACCCACCCACCGACCGACATCTGCAAAACAATATACCCGTCCTTCTTCGAAAGAGGGCATGATAAAAACTAAAACCACTTTATGTGGATACTAAAGATAGGTATACAAAAATGGTATAGTATTGTAACTTCCTTATTAAAGTATCTCAAATTATTGCCTTTAAAATGAGAAAGTACATTGTGCTTGTGCGATTGTACATGGTGCATCGTTTGGTTTTATTTATTTTTCTGCTAGAAAGTAATTACAGAAATGACGGCTATAGTACTGCAAGGGAAAAATGTGAGAAGTATACAAATGAGAATGTGACGTACTTCACCAGGTTGAAAATGGGACATTTACCATTTGTATCTGGCCGAAGTAACTAGAAGAAAGTAGTATATAAAATGAGGTTTCTGGGCCAATTATGAAATTTAGCTTTTTTAAAAAATATAATTTATAAAAATTAACTTTTTTTTGTTAATTATATTTTTTTTAAACAACTTTTTAAATTAGAACGTTTATTTTTTTAAAACAACTTTTTAAATTAGAACGTTTATTGTTTTAAAACAACTTTTTAAATTAGAACGTTTATTTTTATAAAACAACTTTTTAAATTAGAACATATATTTTTTAAAACAAATTTTTTAATTTAAAATCAACAATTTTTTTATAAATTGAATTTAAAAAAAAAAAAAAAAAACAATTTAAAACTTATTAAAATAATTTATAATTGTTTGTTCATTTACTCTTTGATTGTTAACTTTTAGTATTTTATACAATAACTCATACAACGGTACTTTATCTTGTAACATTTTAATGAAAAATAAACAATAATATCCACAGAGCGCACTTGATTTGTCTTGATATTGAACATTGTTGTATTTTATATTTGGTGAATATTTAATTACCTCCTTAGGTGGAGGAAGCCCAAATGGATCGAAATACATATTATTGAAATAACAAACCCAATGTGTTCCAGGTCCAACAGAGTCATCTAAATTGATTATTCCACACTTGTCATTTATTTTTAATTTTAGTAAATTATTTCTACTAAATACACCCCTAAAGTTTTTAATTTTTAATTGTTTTACCCATTGTTCTATTTCAAAGTTAGAAATTGGTTTGTTTATAAATTTTTTTTTTTTTTTTTTTTTAATATGGGAATTCGTCTGTACGGTCTCCGTTGGGAATCAATCTGTATACCCTGACCATGTCCCTTATCACTTAACAAAGATGTAATCAAAGGTATTCCTAGACTAGCAGCCAACATACCTAAAAACCCACCGTCTTGTTTTTGTTTTTGTGTTAATTTAATCACTCCATAGCCTAATAGTTGCCTTTTTTGATTAGGTGTAATATATGATATTATCATATTTCTCTTATCATTAGCTACTGAAATCATACCATTCCCAAGTAACTTACTAACACCGGTACTAGCCAGTCCAGAGAGAGCTCCGATGCCCAGAGGAGCTAATATTTTTGGATCTATTTTTGCTACCATTGGAAGAATTGTTTTTCCTAACAAACCAGCTAAAGCTCCTAAAAATCCACCATTTTGACCTTGACTGGACATCTGTTTTTTTGAAATTGTAATTTCTAACCCCTTCTTATTTCTAATAGACTTTTTAATTGGATTAATTTGTGTTTTTGTTAAAAGTAAAGGAAAGTTTCCACGCAGTTGTTCATATTTTAATCTAAAATTATATGAAGTTTTATTATTATAAGCTTGTGCTAAACTTTTCTTTTGTCCATCTGTAAGATTAACTTTATATTTAATATAATTTGATGACATTATATACTTTATATTTATTTTAATTTTATTTTTATTTAAACAACAACAAGTTCGTTACCAATAGTATTTATTTCAACTGTTTCTTCATACAATACAATTGCATAAACACGGACATTTTCTTCCGGCCGAGCATTTAATTTAGCTGTTAATGTAATGTGTTTAGGATCTTCAGTTGTTACTTCCTTTGTATATTCCAAGTTAAAATGAACAAATCCAAACAAATTATTAAAGTTTGGTCTATTTAGCAGACTTCCAGTAGTCTTATTATTTTGTTTATAATAATAACTAATTACATCGTCATATATTCTTGATATACTTGTGTATTCTGTTTCTGGATAAAAAAAACACCA
Organism: Mercenaria mercenaria; assembly: GCF_021730395.1. Lineage (NCBI taxonomy): Eukaryota > Metazoa > Mollusca > Bivalvia > Venerida > Veneridae > Mercenaria > Mercenaria mercenaria. Next base: position 25,558,401 of record NC_069371.1, on the reverse strand, counting down.
TTACCAACTTCAAGACGGCAAGATTCCAATGTACAATCATTATTTGCATCATTAACTTTAAATGTATCTAATAAATGTGGATTCCTTTTTTGTGCATTACTTTTATTAGGTCGTTGTAAATGAATAAATACATGTTGTGGTTTGGTTACACCAGCTGTTATTCTAAAAGTTATGTTCGTCTGTCGTGTGTCAGTTGATTGTGATATCATTTCCCGAAGGTATGACCACCTTGCTTTTGTAAATCTTTCAGCAATTAGATTAAGTCCAAATTCATTGAAAATTAATCGTGGAACCCATAGAATTAATTTTGTTACAATTACTCTACCAACGTCAGTGTCATTACTTCTAAAAATTAATTCATCATCATCTGTCAGCTGTAGTGTTATTTGAATTTGACTTGGAGGTAAAATATTAGATTCTAAACCCTGAAAAAATGAATAATTATTTAGTGGAATTTTAGCATTTACCTCATTGCCACCTTCAATTATTGTCTTCCTAGGAGCAAAACCACTATTATATCCAGGTTGATCATTCCTGCTCTCAGCAGTAGCAGTAGTATCTAAATAAATATATTCGTTTGTTCCAGTTGTTTTTGCATAATCTTCAGACAATTCAATCAAACTCTTTACATTTATTACTTTATATAAATTATTACAATCATATATAATTTTCCCATTTTGTTTAACCACTAACTGATCAATTAATGAAGAAGCATTATTAATTAGGGCAATTTGATTATCATTTCCACCGGCACCATAATTAGCACCATCAGCAAGTTTATTAACCGTAAAACTTACTTCAAAATAACTATTAAACCAATCAAAATATGAACTTCTATCATTAATTGTAAAATGATATCCGTTTTTTTGTTGCTAAACATTAGGTCCTAAAACAGATATTAAGGCTGTATCTAATTGAATAGGAGTTAATTCATATCTTTCACAATTTTGTTTTGTTCTAAACATGTATATATTATATATTATTTTATTTTTTATAAATTAATTTGTTAATACGTTTACGCGTCCCCGATCCTGACAATATTCTATTTATTCTCGTATGAATATCCACCTCATTATTTTTACTGTTATTCTTTTCTTGTAATTCCTTAAAAATTAAATCACTAACTGCCGGAGCAGGTTTCTTTTTAAATTTTTCAACAATTTTATTAGCAGCTAAATTTCCAACTTCCGTTCCAATTTTTTTTGTTCCACTTTCAAGTGCTGCTTTTCCTGCTGTTTCCAGAGCCTTTTTTCCAGCTGTGCTAATTGAAGATGCAACTCCACTTGAAAACAATTTAGTTAAAGTGTCAAAGATACCTGTTCCGCGTATAATTTCTTTTCCCGTGTGAGCATCAACATAAATAAATATTCCTTTATTTTTGTCATAAACTTTCTTGTACATTATATAAAACTAAAATTTATATTTCTTTTAAAATTAGTGTAAAACTTGTTTCAACCTCATTAAAATTAATTATTCTACCAAATACATCTGTAATATATATTCTAATTGAATTTATAATATATTTATTAATTTCAGAATATCCAACTCTTTGTGGTTCTTTTGTAAATGGATAAGCTCTTGTTAAATCTGCAGTACTTAAAGCATAGATAATATCACTGAAATTACCATCAACAAGTGAATTATCAATAAGATCACAATGAATATAAATTGTATCCACAGAGTTAGTTATATTTGGTGTTGTAGTTCCCCATTCAGTATTTCTCAATGCTTTTTTCTCAAAAATTCTTAAATCCAACATAAAATTATCTTTAATTGAAATCAAATCTTAAAACTACTTAAATCAAATTCCAAACTTATTGGAGCAATGTCTGATTGATCAAATTCATAATCATCATTACTTATTAATGTTTCCCTTATGTAATTATTAATATCAGTGTAACTGTAAGAACCATTTGTAAATAAAATATCTTTCCAATCCTTACCATTATTATAACGAATTCTTTTGTTATCATATTCATCACTTATATTATGCCAAGAATAAGTCATAGTGTTAATACTATCCAAACCAACAGCATAAGTTTTATTTTTATCTAAGATTAAAGAACGACTAAATCTGATTGTAAAATCACTCGGTTTATTTTTATCATCTTTAACTGTTTCAGAACTTAATACTATTTTTTGTTCCATTTATATATTTAAGAAAAATATTTTTTATATAACATTTCATGTTGTTCTGGTAAGATTGAATTCATTTTTAATAATTGATCTATTACCATAATACCTTCATTTTTTAATCCTTCATTATTATTTCCTGCATCAATTGATGCCACAAATTAACTCCAAATCATTAACCAATTCTTCTGGATTACACGGACAAGCACCATAACCTTGTCCCCTAATTATTTTTTTAAATTTCATAGATCTTTTATTGATAGGTAATCCTGATTTTTCTGTTAATTTCTTAAATATTTTTATTGAATGAATTGAATGTTTTTTATTATTGTTATATCTTTTATTAATCAAATCAATTAAATCATTATCTACTTTAGTATTAATTACTTCCTTTCCAGTTATTCTATCCTTAGCAATTAATTTATTTTGACCATAAAGTTTATTTAAGTTAATAATTAAATTACCATAATGTCCATTTGGTGAAACTTTATATGAATTATGATATCTTATTCCCTTTCCAAATATCTCTGAGACATTAATCATTTTTGATAAGCGTTTATTGTATTTTTTTAAGATTTTCTCTGTCTAATTCTAACTCCGAAACATACTCACCTGCAGTCATAGGTTCTGCATCTGTAAATTCAATTTTTTCATCTGGTTCTTCTTTACTATATTTATTTATATTACGAGTACACTTCTTTAATTTTTCGGTAACCTCTTTTCTTGTTTTTATCCAATCATCTTTATCTTTATCTTTGTTTAATGCTAACTCTGTTAATGTAGGCAATCCATGTTCTAATAATACATCTTTATCGATATTTATATCTAAATTTGCCGGAAATTCTTCAGTGTCTTCAAACTCATCACCATCATCCGAACCTATATAATCTTCAGAAGACTCTTTAATTGATGGCTGTTCTTGGAATAGCTGTGGTAAACCTTGATATGTTTGTATGTCTTTCATTTCATCACCTAGTAATGCTAATTGCTCCTTAATTCCAGGTAATGCTTTTAACTGACTTGACAATTCTTCTTTTTGACTTTTTATTCCTTCAGTAATTGGTTTATAAATTTCAGTGTACATATCACGATTTGTAGCTTTTCTAATTTTTTCTTTCATTATTTTTTCTCTAAGAGCCTTCATCTTTTGCCCGACTAAGTTTTTTCTTATTCTTATTTCATTAAGTTTTGATTGCATTTATATAATAATGTTAGATAATGTTAGATAATGTAAAATAATGTAATATTATTATATAATGGAAATTCCAAATTATGATACAAAAAGTAATAAATCCAATAACTTTAAACAACGTTATCCTTTTATGCCGGATTCATGTTTTAGAATGTTAATATGTGGATCTTCTGGATCTTGAAAAACAAATACATTAATGCATATGATACGTAAACCTCTTATATATTATGATAAATTATACTTATATGCTAAAAACCTAGAATAATCTAAATATCAGGAATTTAATTAAACTTTTTAATGAAATTGCAGAAAAAAATAAAATAGATCCAAACGAAATACTTGAATATTCAGCTAATTCTGGCCAAATTGAACCCTGTGAAAATCTTGAACCAGAAAACCAAAAAGTAGTAATAATTGATGATTTTGTATGTGAAGATAAAAAGGTTCAGAACGAAATAACAAAATACGTCATTCAAGGACGTCACAAAAACTGTTGTGTTATTTATTTAAGTCAGTCTTACTATAAAGTACCAAAAGATATTCGGATTAACTGTTCACATTATATTTTAGTTGAAAGTCCAAGTAAACGAGAAAATGATATGATTTGTAATGAACAAAATATTAACCCTAACTCTTTTGCTAATGCAACAAATCAAAAATATGATTTCTTATATACTGACAAACCAAGGAAGTTTTTAAGAAAAAACTTTACAGGAATTATATAGATGGGAGTTTTTAATGATGTAAAACAAATTAATCAACCTGACAGTATAAGTAAAGTTAAATTTGATATTGATTTAAGTGATTATGCTACTAAAAAACAATTCAAAAAACTTAAAAAAGAATCGGAATCATATCTTCACAGAAATAAGGAACTTGATAACACAATGAATAGAGCATTAGATATGGGAGGTAATGAAATAATCAATCTAGGAGATCCAGATAAACCCAACGATGCAGTTTCAAGACGATTTGTGTTTAAAAAAATTCAAGGTGTAATAGATGATTATAATCTTGAAGATATTAAAAGTATAAAACAAACATTAGAAACAGAAGCAAAGAATATTGAAGAATTAACAAAAGATTTTAAAAATAATTCATTATTAATAGTTCAATTACAAGATAAAATTGAAAAAGAAATGAAAGCTATGGTTGATTCTATTAAAGAACTTGAAGAGAAATCTGATTTGACAGACGAAAACATAAAAGAAGTATTTCGAGTCAATTTAAACATTTTATTCACTCAAATTCAAGAATTAAAAGATAGTATGATTAAACATGAAGAACTGAAAGACAAGATTATTGAAGCCGAGAAAAAGTTACAAAATATGTATCAGTTAGAAATCAGAACAGAAATAAATAAACTAAATACTGAAACTGAAAATAAGCATAAAGATTTATTAGAATTAATTTCAAATAAACTTGCAGAATATAAATCTGAACTGGAAAAAGCAGCTTCACAAAGAGGTGATGATCACAACACAGCATTAGATAACCTTAAAGAAGAGCTTAATTCTAAAATAGATGAGTTTAAAAAACAAATTCGAATTTGGATTAGTACTGTTGATACACGCCACAATTTAAAGTATGCAGACTTAAGTAATATTACAAAAAAATTACAAGAAGATATAACGCAGTTTAATGTTAAAGTTGAAGAACATAAAAATGAACTGGACCTTGTAGTTGAAAAATCAACTAAACAAGGAGAAGCAATTAATATAATTAATGATCGGCTAGAAAATTTTAAGAAACAACTCCGGATCTTGATTAGTACTGTTGACACACGTCATAATTTAAAGTACGCGGAATTAAGTACACTTACAGAAATATTACAAAAAGATATCAACGAGTTTAATGATAAAATTAAAAAAATAATAAATGATCTGGACTCTGTAGTTGAAATATCAACTAAACAAGGAGAATCAATTACTGCTAAAACCCAAGCAATTTCTACTAATGCTCAATCAATTTCTACCAATACTGAAGCAATTAATATAATTAATGATCAGCTGGATGTATATGATAAACAAGGCGTTTTTTTTTTAAAAAGAATAGACCATATATATCATGAAAATAAAAGTTCTGGTGAAGCTTCAACAAAACGAGTTGATGATTTAGCTGAAGTAATTCTCGAACATGAAAATAAATTTACAGAATATAAATCTGAACTGGAAAAAGTAAAACGTGAAGTGTTTCTTTTTGAAAACAAAAGTAGAGATGATTATATAATATTAGACAACGACTTAAAAAGATATACTTACATATCAATAACAATGAAAAAGTATTATGAAAGTCACGGTGTCTGGATATTATCATTATATACTTTGGCGGATGCGGGGTTCTGGGGTGTCGATGAAGACTTGGTTAGTGCGGGTTATTTGATTTATTTAATTTGGAGTCTGGAAATATCGTAGATTATAAAGATTTTATAAACATAAACCAAGAATATAAACTAGCTATACCGGATGTACCTTTAAAAACTGTGTTTTCAGTTAAAAAAGCCGGAATTTATATAATAGATATCAGGTTTTATTTAAAGTCAAGAGAAAGGTTTAGAGTGGAATTATGTTCAATATCACATTTAGTTTTTAGGTGGTGGAGAAAGGGTTTTATCGGTGAATTTCCCTCTGGGAGTGTAAATATAACACGCGTGAATGGTGACATCAAAGACCTTAGTGACTTCAGTGACGCTCAAATAGTACATATGTTCGGTGACAATCCGTCAGTATCTGTGTATGAGAAAAAAATAAAAATTTATTTAACAGAAAATACAATGTTTCACATTAATCCTTATGCTGATTTCAACCATTACGTGAAGGTGTAGGATTTTATCTTTTAACAGGTAGTTATGTCAAATTCTACATATTGGAGGAATATATAAATTATAAAGAAAGTAAACTTTTGAATTAAAAACTTTAATTATTGTATTTTTATTTAACTGGAATAATTAATATAATGGGAATATTTAATAATATAAATGAAAAAGTAAGTAAAACAGAAAGACAAATAATAAGAAAGCCTCCATTGTTCTTAACATGTTATACCGAAGATACTGACAGTGGATTATTTCAGTGGAAAACTGTAAATGCTAGTCCTGGTTTAGTTCAAAATGGTAATAATGTAAGAATTAATGTTAATTGTATTTTAATTATTCTTGTTGATGCAATTAAATTAGATAAAGGAGAAACTAAATTACAACTAAAAAATAAAGAAAATATAATTCTTCAAAGTTACAATGCAAACACAAAGAGAAAAAATGAATCTATTTCTATTAATTATGCTAATAAATTTAACATGAATGATGTTATTTATATTAATTTTTTAAACGTTAAAAATATTCAATTAACAATTTATGGTTCTATTATTTAAGTAGAAACTTATGTTTCTCCTAAAACAATTATAAAAAATCACATCATAAAGATGTTTTAAAAATAAGAAACTATGTTCTTTCTAAAATTAAAATTAAATCATAAAGATGCTTAAAAAATCAAAAATCACATCATAAAGATGTTTTAAAAAATAAGAAACTATGTTCTTTCTAAAATTAAAATTAAATCATAAAGATGCTGAAAAAATCAATAATCACATCATAAAGATGCTTAAAAAATAAGAAACTATGTTCTTTCTAAAATCACATCATAAAGATGCTTAAAAAATTACATCTTTATGATGTATAAATCTTTTTTTTTATTTGTAGGCTTGGGTAGTAATCCCATCCTTAAGAATAAATCTTTTACCGTCATAACATGATAACGACGTTTTTTTTATAACATAACTAGAAACATTATGTTTTTTCGATCTTATAACTTTAAATTTATGCATACTTTGTGTTGAGTTAAACAAAGTATCTTTGTAATCTTTATGAACTATTGTCTTCTTGACAACACTCTTTTTTATTCCTTTACATTTTGTAACATTAACGTCATTCTCTAATAAATATGAATACATTTCACTTCTTAAACCGACAAATTCAGTTATTGGAATGCCGGCAGCTTCATCTTTGAATTTCCCAATTACCTTTTTATTATCATTAAAATAAAATTTTGAATTATTTTCGTAATCACTATTATCAAATAATTCTTTATCTTTATAAAAGTCTTTATACACATCTTTAGTTTTAATTTCATAACATAATGAATCTGTATCAGTAAATAATAACTTTGCTGCATCCTCGTACTTTTCTTTGATGTAATTATAATGGAAATCATACATTAAATATTTTGATAAATCTAAAATGCACATTCCAACGTAACAAGGTCTATTTAATAATAAACTTTCTTTTATTCTATGAATCCCAAAAAGATTCTCGTTAACTTTTGTTGCACTAACAAATGATGGTTTGGCAACATGTTTTAATAAAATATTTTCGTCGTGAGTTAACTTATTATTAATAATATTAACTCTTTTTCTTAAATTCTCCATCGTTTTACCAAAGACGGACTTATTCATTAATTTGAAAAAGTCTTTTTCGAATGAATTCTTTGCCTCAGATCTTTTCTGGGTATTGAAGTCTATATATTTTTTCAACCAAGGAGATTCGTCAAAGGTTAATACTCTATGAATTTTAGATACTTTTAATCCTAACTTAGTATACAGTTAAAGATTTCTATAATGAACTACATAATTCTTCTTTTTCTTCAAAGTTGGAACTAATTTTTTTACATCACTATTTCCAATTTTAAATTTTTCTTTAATATTTTTACTGTAATTAGATAACCATTCGTCTGGTATTTTAATTTTTCAAGAGCTAAGGGATACTCACTATGGGTTTCACATAATTCTTTTGGATAGTCAAGATCACATTCAACAACAAAATTAGTTTTTCCTTTTGATATTAATTTCTTAAATTGTTTTTCTGTTATAAATTTAAAATTTCCTGTGGGTAAAGAGACATTGCCCAACCATATAGATTATTAGCATCTAAATATGTAATATACTTACTTTCTTCTTTTGAATTATAATCTTTCATATACTTATTATTTGCTTTGCTATATCTGTTTGAAATATAGCTGATTCCTCCTCTTAAACCCTTTTCAATAAAAAGGTATTTATCAATATCTGTTATTAAATCTAATTTTATTTTTGTCATTTTTAACATTGTATCCCAGGCTAACCCAGGACTAATAAAATAATGACATGGATCTAACTTATAATACGATAAACATATTTTTCTAAAGTTTTCAAATACATCTGTTAGAAGTAGTACGTCAGTTTTTAAATATAGATCATGGTAATCTCCCATCGTCTTAATTCTAAATTTATTGCAGATATTTTTACCATGTCCATATTCATTTACAGAAATATTAGTTTCATTTAACACAGAATAAAATTCTTCTTTTGGTGGTTATTTAGTTTCTTTAAATTTCTCGAATGAATCCATGTAATCATATGGATTAACACCTTTTACTTTTAATAAATCAAGTTTACTTTTAGGAAATTCTTGGGATAAATAATTAAATTCTGGAATATTTTTTGCTAAGTTATCTAATGACTGTGACATAAATTGAAATGAATCAATAAAGACCAAGTCAGAAATCATAAACGCCATGTATTTTTCCATATTGTTTGGAATGATGTTACTTTCTTTTTAGAATTTTCCTATTTGCTGCATAATAAAGTGAGAATCACAACCTCTTAAATTATGAAAAACAACAGGAATTTTATGTGTAAGTCTAAAATTAATATTACATTCTGAGTGAGCGCTTCCTCTGAATTTTTCTGTTATATGACAATGGTCTCTTACTGGTACTTCGCCTTCTGTATATTCTTTTTGGCATATATGACAAGATTTCTGTTTCTTATATTCGGTTTCGTCTTTTTTAGACATTCTTAATTCTTTGTTAAATTTATTTTTAAATATTTCTTTACAATATTCCTCTTCCTCAAGCATTTTTTCTATAAACTTATAAACTGCGTCGGGTCCTCTGTAAATTTTCACTTCTTTAGTATAAGAGGAGTCGTAACAACAAACAACTTTGTAACCATAACCACAATCTATGTGTTTTTGGTATTCCTCAGTAAATGAAGATTCTGGATTTGGTTGTGCGCTTGAAACTTTTTTAGTTATTGCTTCAAAATCAGCATAGATAACAAAGGGTACTTCTAAACCTTTATGATAATTTTTAAATTCTACTTTACTACCTACTGGTGGCATTTTAACACCCTGAACACCATTAATAGCTAAACAGTTTTCAACATGTTCTTTTAATATTCTTTCATTTGTAAAATTCTGTAAACATGATTTGCAAAAATGTTTTTTATTTTTACATTTTGTTTTTTTAAACATTAATCGGTTAAAATCTTTTATCCAAACATAATGTGATTTTTTATCATTATTAATTAACAACATATCACATCTTTCAGAATAATGATTTTTTGATATATACAATGGATAAACTCCATCGGGTTCTTCGTAACCAAATACATTAAATGAAATGCCATTTAAAACTTCTATTTTCGGTATTTGGTTTAATGTAACAGGAAACTTTATTCCTTTATAATTAAGTTTTTCTATGTGTTTTTTATAATTTGAAACTCTTTCAGAATGTTTTTTAACAGGAAATTTATATGCTAAATGACACCACCTAAAACATTCATTGTCATTATTTTTTATATTTATTAATCCTTTCTTTGGATTTTGTAATAATTTTGGTAATTCTAAATAACTTGAAGCTGTTAAAGGATTATATTTATATCTGTTTATATAATGAGAATCAACTGACTCTATCCTCCAACCACTTCCTTCTGAAATCCAGTTGCCAATTCTATTTATTATTTCATCAAAAGCTTGACGTAAAGTTTTTTTATTTCGTTTTTGTTAATAACTTCTAAAGCTTTCGATTGGAAAAAGGCTGATTTATATATTGTATCAGCCTTATCCATTTTTGAAAAGGTTATTTTTAAAACGTTTATTTTTATACCTTTTTATTTTTTAAGCTCATTTTTAAGAATACCATAAGAGTCATTTATAGTTAAATATAATTGATTCTTTGGGTCTTGTCTATATGTAATTTTTATTTTAAAATTTTTAATATGTCTATTTTTATTATCTGGTAATTTCTTCATGGTATATTATATGTTTAGAAAAAAAAAACCTTAGGACCAAACGCACCCTCGGTAAAAACTTATATATATTTCAATTTATATTTTTCTCCATCGTTTTTTGATCTTCCAAATTTTGCCCTACCTCTACCTTCACAACAATTTGATATCGTTCTAGTATGAATATTAAGATTTTTAGCTGTTTGATAAATAGTTTTATATATTTTTTCCTCATTTGTATTACAATTTATTTCACTAACTTTTCTAGGATTGTTTCGATAATTATTTGGTATGGGACAATCACATAACCTTTCAGTATTTTTTTCTTCAGCTAATATACAACCACAATCCCATTCAAATAAATTCCTTTCTAATAGATAAGGATCTATAACATTTTGTAATTTTTCAATGATATGGTTTTTACATTCATCAACGGCTATTTTATTAAGTTTTGATTTAATAACATTTCTTCTTTTAAGAATTTTTTCATATGAATTTTTATCTGGATTTGTTATTTCCCCTAAAACACTAGATAATTTTAACATAACCATTCTATCTTCTTTTCTATTAACCATTTATATAATACTTACAGAAAAAATCTTTACACAAAAAACGCACCTAAAGAACATTTAAAAAATGAGTAATATTATCTATATCTTTTGAATAAGATTTCAAAGTTATTTTTTCTAAATTATTATCAATTGTTAAAATTTTTAAACCTTTTTGGGACATTCTGTTTAACCATTCTTCGTGTAATTTATGTAGTTTTTCTTAATAATATAAACGGACTTCATTTTCTTCGGTTCTGTTTCTTTTTTGAAGTCTCCGAAAACATATTTTAGGATCTGTTTTAACATAAACAAATGCATCGATCGGGTTTTTTCCATGTATTTTAATAATATTATCAGTTAAGAAAAGATTGTATACTGCCCATTCGGCGTTATTTATAACACTTCTGTTGTCATATTGTTTTGTAAAAATTTTGCTGTTGGTCAAGTAACATCGTTCAAGAAAAGAAACGCCGTCAATTTTTTTAGCAGAATTTAACATTTTAATGTGCCTATTCAAAGTTACTAATTGAAAAGGAAAAGAATATTTTGGAGGTTCTTTGGCAGCAAGTTCAAAAAGATTATATGAATTTCCGCACGGGTCTGTAACATTTTGCCACTCATGGATCGGTTCTGGAATTATATTAAAATTAGGATTATATTCTTTGATAATGTCTAAAAACGTACTTTTTCCTGATGCAATATTACCTTCAACTGATATAATTTTTCTCATTTATATAAAATACTTATAAAAAATCTTTAATTAAAGTTAAAGTTAATTTAACTCTTCTTTTTTACTTTTATATCCGTTAAGTTTAAATTCTTTCATATATCTTTCAAAGGGCATTAAATAATTTTTTTCTTTCTGCATTTCTAACAGTATTGTAAAAATATCTTGTATAACTTTTTTCTCTTCTTCTTTTCTAGGATCATTAGGATTATGAACAGCTAAAGCCACAATACGTGCTTTTGTCATTAGTTGTATTATTTTGTGGTGATGTAATTTTAAAATAGCTTTCTTGTCGTTAAGTTTTAGTCTATTAATAAATATGGCAATTACTGATGGAACAACACCAATAGCTGCTACAAATATAGGAATAGCTGGAACAAGTGCAAATGCAGCTGAACAACTAAAGATATTTGTTGTAATATATAACCCAGTACTTACTCTCCCACAAAATTTATAACTTTTTCTGTAAGCAGCGGCTATTTTAGTTAGGTGAATAATTAATTGATCTATTGTTTCTATTCCATTATTAGAAATTAAATTTTTATTACTCATTTATATAATATATTTATCAATTTAAATTTCTTCCAATTCACTAAATGGAACCCAGCTATTAAATTTTTCATTGTAACCTTTCCATTTTACTAAAGCTTGTTTTTTTTCTTATAGTCTCGTCTGATAACTTTTTCTATTCTAAAAAGTTCTTGTGTAGTAGGTAAAAGTTCTTGTTCGTAAAATGAACCTTGAACTATTTCATTATTTAAATCTTTAATAGAGTATGTTCTTGGATCTGTATTATTAATTTTATAAATTATAAATATTTCCTCTGTCCAGTTTGGTGTATATCCTTTTTCAAAATGTCTTTTAAGTTTGCTTAAACGAACTCGATCACCAATTTTAAATTTTGCTTTGCTCTTTGGTACCTTTAAATTACCATATAAGTTAAAGTAAACAGTACCTTTATTTAAGTTTTTACTGGCTTTGGTTGGTGTCATTTTTATACTAGAGTGTTTTGTTTTGTTATATTTACCAACCATATCCTGCAAATTATCTAAATAAGTATAAGTATTATTTGCTGTAAAATATTTTCACATTATTCTTTTTAAACTTCTATTAAATCTTTCGATTACTACGGCCTTTCCTTCGTTAAATGTATGATACATGTTAATCTTATTTTTATTCAAAAATGATTCAAACTTTTTATTATAAAATTCTTTTCCTTCACCCACCCAAAATTTACTGGTAATCGTCCTTCTAAAATTATTTTTTCAAATGCTTCAGTAACAGATTCTCCGGTTTTATTCTTTAATGGAATAACCCAAGCATATTTACTGAATATATCAATAACGGTTAACAAGTACTTTACTCATTTATTATATTTTGAAAAAGCTTGCATATCAACTAAATCAGCAGACCAAGTATCATCAATATCATTGACAATCACTCTTCGTTTCCTAAATTTTCTTTTAATTGGTTTGTGTAATTCTTCTGCTAATTCATCACTCCAATTTATTTCGGGGGCAGAGTATACCCCCTTTTCCCGTTTTTTGACTTTCGTTTTTGTCCGAGACCAAGTTTGTATTTCGTTTTAATTATAGGTTTCACAACTAAATGTTTTGCAATCTTTTCCCCAAATGTTTTTGATTTAGTTTTATTTAAGTTGGAAAGCATTTTTTTTTGTCACATGTACCTTTTTTTACACCGCTGTCATAGCAAAAATCGTGGTCCATACATACTGCGTCCAGTTCGTTGGTAGGGGGACCATTATCTAAAGGATTTCCTGGCCCACAATAATTATAACCTGGAAGTGTTAAGCCTTTTTTAGGCAACATAGGTAATATTGTTTTATGAATATCTAAATTACCTGCTTTGATGGTACTTTTAACAAATTTTGCTTTCATTTTCCCACAAGACGAACAGGTAGCTTTTATCATTTTTCTCCCATTTTTTGTTATAGCATAATGGGGGCTTATATTATCAGTAAATTTTCTTTCTTTTAAACAATATATTTTATTATGTAAACTCATTTTATATAATATAATATATATTTTAATTTATTTTAAGACAAAACAAGTGCGCTCTGTGGATATTATTGTTTATTTTTCATTAAAATGTTACAAGATAAAGTGCCGTTGTATGAGTTATTGTATAAAATACTAAAAGTTAACAATCAAAGAGTAAATAAACAAACAATTATAAATTATTTTAATAAGTTTTAAATTGTTGTTTTTTTTTAAAAATATAATTTATAAAAAAGTTGTTGATTTTAAATTAAAAAATTTGTTTTAAAAAATATATGTTCTAATATAAAAAGTTGTTTTATAAAAATAAACGTTCTAATTTAAAAAGTTGTTTTAAAAAATAAACGTTCTAATTTAAAAAGTTGTTTTAAAAAATAAACGTTCTAATTTAAAAAGTTGTTGTAAAAAAATAAACGTTCTAATTTAAAAAGTTGTTTAAAAAAATATAATTAACAAAAAAATGTTAATTTTTATAAATTATATTTTTTAAAAACATTAAATTTCATAATTGGCCCAGAAACCTCATTTTATATACTACTGAAGAAAAATGAGAGAAAAATGAGAGAATTAATACAAGCACGCAAAAGAAATAAAGTACAATATTTAGGAAAAATACTCAAAACGCGTCTTTGAATATATTTAAAGAAATTAAATTAAATATTAACACGTCTGAAAATAAGTTAAACCAGATAACAATGGATCGCCTGGATATCAGCAGGTAATTACTAGTATACCCGTGTATATTATACTCAAGCATTACCGCTACATACAAAATATTCACAAGTGCCGCCAAATTGACTACATAATACATGACGTCAAGACCGTCTTATTTTGAAAAATAAATTAGTTTAAAGCCATTTTCAATCGAATCTTCGCAATAAAATGTTCCGTATGTTTACACGTGGAACAAAGTAGGTATTTTTTCGTTCCAAATTTCAAACTTGAATCAACATTTATGAATTATATTAAAACATAAAAAATTATTACTTCGGAAATGGTTGATTTCTAAAGAAGTCAATTCTCATTAAACTGTGAATAAATGTATATTTGTACATTTATACTTTACATCTAACTATTTGCTTATCAACTAGTCTTATGAAAGATATCCTCTTAATATGGAATACACTGTAATAAACATAAAGTATCACTTTAGTAGCATTTGACCAATGATTACAGCTATACACATATCCTTAGCGTAACATGACTTCGCAAAGAAGCCAAGAATATTCCAGTAAGCTGTAATTCACCCAATGTAATAAGAAGATTGTTCAGAATATCTATGAAAATCTTCAATCAACTTCAATCTTCATCTAAGCGGGTAATTGTTTTACAAGAAGAGTGCATATCATCAAAGAAATACCTTTGATTAGATTACGTTTTGACTAGTCTTAGACTTTGATGCTATATAAGTAAGGGAAACGAATATTTCAGAGCTTTTTTCAATCAATTATTTAATGAAATACCAGCATTGAGCTTTGTTATGATCTTAACATCTTTATAAGTTATGTCATAAAGTGCTTAATATCAGAATACAACGACAGTAATATTAAACATATACACATAAGTTGTTTTGAATTACAACTTAGAAACACTGTATAGCAAATAGTCTAAAAGATAATACTTACTGAGTTTACACCTTGTAGTTTTCATGACAGTCGAAGATAAACATGAATTTAATAATAGAGGGTAACCTATGAATAGTTTCTGAGTTTTGAATTCCAATCATATGATAGTTAATACCAATAATGAAAAAAGAACATTTTTTGCATGACACATTTGTATATGAATCTACATATTTTATAAGTTATTGAGTAAATAATATTTGTGTTAAAATAACCAGGAATACTACCGAAGTGAAAAATTTTTATAACATAATACAAATAAGTTTGAATGTACAATCTTTAAGAAAACCACTGTATTTCAGGACAAAATGTAAGGAAGTTTTTAGTAGTTAAGCATTCGAGGATAATCTATAAACACCGTCAGCTAAGTTCATGTATCACCTTGATAATGATTTTGCAACTGAAGCAGCATTCAAGAAGAAGGATAAAACATGCATTTTATTTAAAGCCTAAAGATGACGTAACTCCAAATTCGTCGTTATTTTAATGTCTTCTTTTGATTTTGGGCAATAACCGTATTGCAATAGAAGTATGAACACGTTAAGATACACAAAAAAAATGAAAAAAAAACATTTTGTTTTTTAGACGTCATGACACATTGTGTCAACAGCGAAACGACAGCATATGTTTATCTGGTTTTGGAAGGTTATTTTGAAGTAAATGAAATACTTCCTGTGTTAATAGATAACGCTTTATGCCATCCGCTTAGTCCAGAAGATGGGACATAATTCGTTACTACACAGTAACCAGAAATACGTGACAAAAAATGCTCGTCATGACATTTGTGACATTTTAAAAGATGTAATAATTCTTTTTAGCTATTTACCTAGTACATATGTATGCACAACGATCTGATGCAAAACAGCACTATATCATCACAATGATATAAATATTAAACAGTAATAAGAACTGGGTGAAAAGTCAATTTACTTTTGTTTTCAATGACTGCAAAGAACTCAAAATTCGTCTTGAAATCAGTGACGTTTTGTTCAGACATTCGTTATCGAAAATTTTCTGAAGACCGACATCTGTAGGTGTGTACAGCAATAATGAAAACCACCTCACACTGTATACATAAAACTTGCCTTTTTGGTAATATACTGAGTGATTTAAAAGCTTAAGCAAACTGCTGTTTTATAAACATATTTAAGCCACTCACATTTATACACATAGAGGAATTTTTCCCTGAGTTATGTTTGTTTCTAAGATTAGGTTCATAGCCAGGGAAAACGTGTATTCTTTGAGCAATGACAAGTACTGAAATTTTACCGGTAAATAGTGCATACCATTTCTTAAGCGCTAGCGTTCTATAAAATAAAACGTAGCATGGCATATCCTTGGTCTTTTGAATATCATAAAACATCCCAATGTTACAGTATAATTTCCAATAATAAGTGGTTTGTTAATGGTAAATAAGAGAAAGGAGGCCCTTATATTTATCTGTGAGTCACACCATACGAAATTCTATTTTTTGTTACTGGCGATTCTCTATAAATTTACTTATGTACCGTACACTTGTTGTTTCACTACATCTATTAATATTTGATTTCAACAAAGGAAGAAAATGATCTTATAGGTAAAAGCTTTTCGAAAATCTGTCACAAGTACTCAAAATATATATATATACCTTGTTTATTGCATTGCATTCAACAAATTATTAATAATAAATTCACTACAGGGTTTTCTTGTCTAAATGCACTTTGAGTTTCTTGTAAAGCTTAAATTAATCTAAACCATTCATCAGACTGTCATGTATAAATATTATGTTTTTTACTCCGTTTTGACAATGTTGATCTATTACTGTTTAGGTCATCATGACAACTAACTTTTGCACGCTTCCATCTATCAGGAGGAACAGACATGTAAACCACAACATTTCCACCTTTATTGATATAGGGAGACAACACGCACAAAATGGTCTGTTGCATGCTGGTATGAATACATATGAACAAACTGTTGATGTAATGAATTGTATATTATTTTGTAATTGTATATTATTTTGTACTTGCAAGTTTTTAATTTTCTATATAGGAATGACTTTTTAAAATTATTTCTTTCAATGTCCTGAAACGTTCTTTTACACTTGGTTGTTTTATTTTGTTTCCTGGAATCATTATTTATGAGGCTTTTACTATCGCCACACCTAAGTCATAAGCAAACAAACTTTAAGTAATTACATTTACCCACTCCTTTTACTGAATTTTATGTTACTTCGTTCGGCAAAATTATATTCTACTACATTGCACCGTCAGATAATATCTTTCCTACAGATATGTTATAAACTCCTGTTTGTCTGACAGAAGAAATAAAAGCGATATATTTCAGGCTTTAAGTAGCAACATTTCATAAAGTCAACTGAAGTGTCTCAAAATGGGAGATTATTTGCTCATGATGTCTTATTTTACTTGAAATGTACATTTCCTTACGTTACAGAGAGAAAATTGGAACATACAATATTTTCTTCTTTATGTCATTTGCCAATTCCAATTTCTTACATGTTTAGTTATGATTCTTGGTATAATTGCAGTTCGTTTCTAACTCCCCGAAATTCATTATTTACTATGCCACGTTCTCATTTGTTTTATTATGCCTTTAATGGAATTTTAACTACTAGCTTTATCACTTAAGTATTTGTTTTAAATATCTCTATGTGGAGAAGACAAATTAATGTACTCGAGACAAAATTATTTTGGTTGTTAAACGTTTGTATATATTTGCAGTCCAAGACTAGTGTTATTATATTATTTTTTAAATTTTGTTGACCAGGAATAGATAATACCATAAACATGTATGTTCTATTTCATTAAACGATCGGCTCTACATTTGTTAAATCTTTAGCTGTTCAGAATAAATTAAATGCTATTACATTTGTTTCATTTTGATAAAGTAACCCAGCTATATCTATAAAAATATTTATGAATGTGTCTATCTAAAACAAAAACAACAATATGTTAAGCATATATTATAGGGTAGAGAGAATATATACGAACATATTACCACCACAATATACCTGACCAGTTACGACGAAGTGCCAACGTTTATATTTCACAAGTTCCCTAAGTTAAACCCAGTAAGATTAGTTTAGATGTTATTTATAAACACACCTGAATTGTACTACACATTCGTACTTGTTCAACATTTGCATATACACAAGTCCCACAAATCAGCAGTGAAATTTTAGTCTTTTTAACTGATTGGGACCAGAGAAGCTATATTTTTTTCTCTCTCAAAATTAACTGGATCTCGAGTATGTGCATTTAGGGATACAAGTAAATTCCGAACAGTTATATAAATCTAAACAATTATAATAATAATAATGATAATAAAATAATAATAATAATAATAATAATTCAAATACTAACTTTATTTTATAGAGGATAACATATTTAGCTAGTAGTTTAAAATTCATCCTATGTACGTAACATAGACAATGAAGTGCAAGACATAAATTAAAATAACATATTATGAACAAATTAATCCTTAGTAGCATAAACAGTATGCAGACAAAATAAAGCAGTTTAAAATCTAAGCAATATCAGAAGATAAAATTATATACAAGACTTATGGTTAAAGAATAAATATTACTTGTTATGCGCGCACTGAAACCCTAAAAACTCTTATATGAGATATAAACACGAAAGGCGTTGGATTACATTTAAAAATGAATACTATTGTTATTTTGTCTGCATGAAGCTAAACGTAAATAATAACAGAAATAGACTAAAGAAAACATAAAAAACACATTATATAAAATGTGAACACTGCAAGAATTTTACATTTTTTACATTACCCTTTGTGATAAGACATAAAAAGAGAAAACATAAATAAGAAAAAAAAAACACACGAAAATAAGGGCAAACAAACAAGAAATCAAGAAAGAAAACAACTATGTTGTCAAAGAACTGTCATATGAACCATACACATTCAAGTAAATATTAGGTAATAAGTAATAGTTATAGTATGTGTGAGAGTGTGTTACCAGGATATATCAGAGCTAGGGGTACATCGAGGGTATATTTCTCTGCACATATCGTCGAGGCCGGTAGGCCGAGACAGATATGTGAAGAGAAAAATAACGAGATGTACCCCTAGCTCTGATATATCCTGGTAACACACGAGCACTACATATTATAACTGTTTTATCGCATAGTTTATCATTAAAATTTATATATTATTTTCATTTAAATTTGTTTATTATTATTTTTACTATTTTGATTCCCTTTCTGCGCCTCGCTGACTGAAACACTAAAACTTCTGTTTTAGAAAATGTGTTCCCCAGATAAAAGTACCCAACAAATTTCTGCATTGGTTTTAAATATTTGTATTTCATTGGCCAGACATATTGTAAAACTTGTTGTTTTGTTTGTAAAAAAAATCAAAGAAAAAGAAACATTTGAGAAATCTCAGAATTTCATATATTTCATGTATTTCTGAATTTGGCAATAACTATCAAGTTTTTGAAATATTCTAGTTTATTTATTCTTTTACTTTATAAATGTAGGTGTTTGTGACAATTCTTTCTCTGTGAACTGTAAATTGGAGCTAAAATCATCTTTTCTTTGAAAGGAAAAAATTATACTCCCTTGATAGGACCTCACCAGAGAAAAAGTGTTCCGATATATATCGGAACAGTTTTACTGTGCTGATATATATCGGAACACATTTTTTCTTATGAAACTCCATAGAGATTTCCGTGTTGATATATATCGCAACAGTTTTGTAAGATATCAGCACAGTTTTGTAGTAATAATGTGTGTTACTATGTATAACATGCTGCAAAGATCAAAGGAAAATTGCCGCACTATGCGATAAGAGAATGAAACGAATGCAATGTCACTAAGTACAATAAATGAGAAACAATCAAAAGAGAATGTGTAGAATTTAATGAATATATTTTTATAAGTGAAGATAAGAATGACTTTTCATGAAGCTTACAATGTCTGAGAACTCACGAATAGCAAGAATGGTCAGTATACACCAATCACTGAAATTGTGAATTGTGGTGGTCAGAGAAATAGAATGCACGAATCAAGAAATATGATACGACGATACCGAAATTGTTATTATTTCAGATTAAAATGTCATCGATAGGGTATGAAGACGATCTTATGTGTGCATGTAACATAATTTCTAATTTAATTTGACAAAACTGGAATTATGTTATTGTCGAGAATCACAAAATTTGGCTTTTCCATTATAATTTGACCAGAATTTGAGGCTCTGACCAATCAACGTGTAAGCATTTCTCATATTCATTAATCAACGTGGAAATTTTATCCGACCGATTCCCCATAGTTCTATCCGTTATAATTATTATTATTTTCTACAGAAGACTAACAATTACAATGAAATATTTTATCGGTATTTTTACTTGCGAGACTGTCTTGGTCTTGAAAGTTTTATCTCCGTGCAATTCAAAAGTACCAAAAATATGGGTTTAAACTACATGCATGAAAAACCTGACCACATCACTAAAACATATAGTAGATAGGACAAGGAAACACTGACTTTCACTTTCGTTTAACTCAGCACTTTATACACAAAACTCGAAAGCATATAAATTCGCTTAAACTATCCATAGACTGACGCTCCTCTTAAAACTTTAGCATCAATAAAGCTTATATCCGCCATACAAAATGAACGTTAATAGTTAGGAAAATGGAACGCGAACAGATACAATGTATATGGATATGGAGCACATATGCACATCCGGCGAATAGCTACCGTCATACCGTAACAAAGTTCTTTTTGTCCGCCATTTCTACCTTACCTTTATTTATAATGATATAGAGCGGATATAGGAGGTAAAGAATCATAGGCGCCTATTGAAAAGGACTATCAATGAGGACTGCTGTGCTTCAAGGTGAAATTTTGCGTACTAGGAGAGGCATTCACTGACGAAAATCAACAATACTGTTTCAGTTGATATCAACTATTTATAATAAGTAACTACGATGCACGTAGAGATTAACACCATGGAATAAACATCTACATGTACCAGTTGCATCAAAGGAGTCAGACAGAAGAATTTAATAATAAAGATTAATTTGATAGACATTTGTTGGACAGTCTAGGATGCATTTGTTGACAGAAACATCCGAAGGTTACACATTTATCACTGTGTTGCTCATCCTAGTCAGACAGAAAAATTTAATCGAAAAAGAAGTGTATGATAGATCCTTTCGTCTGCTGTAACACAGGCTATGACGTATAATTAAAAAAAAAGCATGTTTAGATGTCATTGGAATATATTCACAGCGATGTTGATGCAATGCGGTTATTTGTTTCTTGCATATATATACGCTTATATTTCAGAACAGATGTTTCCTTCTTTTAAGACCTACAACAATTATACATCCTTAACAGAAACAAATCATAATGTGTTTTAATTACTTATTATTATAAGTTATTTAGGTCACCATACTGACTCGTACTTTCTACATCTATTTTCAAGGTTAAATGTTCTCAATCATTGTTTATATGTGGGCCTCCTGCTTTGATGGTGGAGGAGGACCCAAGGTGCCCCTCCGTGCATTATTTCATCACGGGTGGACAGCTTGGAAGAACCACGACCTTCCTTAAGCTAGCTGGACGGCCTCCTCACATGAAGTATGCAACGCCCCGAGTGAGGCTTGAACCTACATCGATGAGGGGTAAGCGATTTGAAGTTTGTGACCTTAACCGCTTGATGTAATGTGTTAATTTGTGTACAACATGTACAGACATGTAGATGCATTGTACAAGTTTTTACTTACGGTCATTTGTTATAATTATGGAAGTCCCCGGCCGTTATATGATAAATTAATTATATCTTTTATCTTATAACCAACTAAATATAGCGTAAAGTTTGCACCGCGATATTGTTCAATCTAAGATTAAAGATATATTACACTTTAACAGATAAATATTAATAGGTTTTTCTACCTCAATGTAATCGAAAAGGGGTAGGTGTCACTGTTTGGAATTTATGTTTGGCATAAATGAGGTGGAATTATCATTCAGCAATGTACTAAAACGTTCTTCTTGGTTTATTCTACTTAGTTGTTGAAACACAGATCAGACATTGCCTAACTTTGTAAGATACTTACTGTGAAATTCAAAAACATACCGATACACATGAATCGGTTTACGGATTGATATCATAGAACAACATCTGACCAATATCGTTTTGCCAAACGGTTTTAAATTAGACGTTATCCTGCCTACTTCAGTTTGGTCCGATATCGTACAGTTATCACTTAAATGGTTTGTAGTGGTCTCACATTTTTCATGTATCACAATTTATAAAATCATTTTCCTTAAACTGTTTATGGCAGTTAATATCGTATACTAAGACTTACATGCTGGTCAATGGTATTGACCAAACTGTTTTCTTCGAGATTTTGCTGTATTTTAATATGATTAAAAGCGTACATAAATGGTAAGGAATTTACTGACGGCTTTCTTAAACTTTCATTACAAAAAGGAAAAAAAAAACACAAAACAAACTGGGGTCATTCATATTTTTATACCGGGCAGACATCCGGCCGTTGTCTGATCTTTCTGTCGGTATTCAAACCACTGGCACCAGGCCAGAATGAAAATGCCACTAGATGTAATTCGCTACTACTCATGCAACAAACCATGGGCGTGAACGGGAATCTATACTTACATTATTTCAATCACGTAAATTCATATTGAACAGTTGGTAATTTATCTTCCATCTTGTACCAGTTACATTGTCTCAATATTTTATCACAGACACTCCATGCATTTTATGCTTTCATCATTACAGAGAAAATTTCCCATTCATGACAATAGTCAAGAGTATATCTAGCGGTGAATTGGCAGTTTCTCTCTGGTCTTGTGCTAGTGATTCCGACCACTTACCTGTATCTATATTAGCATGCAACTTTATATAAATTGATATATGGAGAATAATACAGACATGAAATAGTGGTCCGTTACCCTTTACAAAAAATAAAAATCAGATATATAATGCATTTATTTTCAAAGGAAACAAGCTGGAAATTGAAATATGTTAAACAAGTTAATCTTTAGGGAGAATTTTTGTGAACACAAGCACACATTTCTTATTCTTCAAAATCCGAGTCTATCAGATTTTTGACTGCAAAACATTTTGGTATTTCATTGAATTGGATTGGATTTGTTACATCCTAACAAATAGGAAGTCTCAATTTGATATGACGCGATTTTCTCATTATGTCTTAACTTGAAACTGTAAGTTATGCTTACTGTGCTTGACAAAACGGGTTTTTGATATCAGTTGTTAATTCAGAACTGTGAAATGCATAATCTAATGCCGGTGTCTGGCTCTTCAATTATCTACACCAAAGTCTGACTAATAATATATCAAAAGATCATCAATATATGCCACAGGAATGCATTTGGTACATTTTGCACTGTTGAATGCATTAGTTTGAAATGTCTGTATTTAATATATATATATATATATGCATTAAACAAAAGCGTTGACCGTATATACTTGTAGCACGCAAAGGAGTAAAAATGAAAACTGATACCATTTAAATTATTTAAATGCAATATTTTGTGGAAGAATGTACAAAGTTGGAAACTTAGCAAGAATTATCAAGAATATGCTTGGGGGATGAAGATGTTTCTCAGCTTGATAGTAAACCGTACATTTGTTTAAAGCATAAGATATGGTTTTGTTTTTGAATACCTGCACATCATGTTGGAAAGATTAAAATGATGCTGAAATATCTAAAGGCGAGAGTTATGCTTATCAGCTTTTTGTAAACGTTTTATTCGCTACCTCGGAAAATAAATTTTGCCAGATCCCCCCAAAACCCATAGAAATCTGTAAACTGTTTATATTTGGGAAATCGGAATGACAATAAGTTTGGTATTTAGTTTGAACGTGACCAGTCCTCTGACACGAAAATGTCTCTTAATATTAAAGTTATACTCTTCTTGAGCTTGTTCTGATCTCTACACTTCTCTCGTGGTTAAATACATTATTGTGATATGGTTTGATTTCAGATTCTAGTCTGGTTCCAACAAATTATTCCTGCTAAATAACGCATTTTATATTTTAAACAACAATGAGGATATTACGTAAATTATGCCAGCATTGCTGTCTGAATTTACACTCGCAACAAAATCATGTTTGGTTTAAAGTTTCTTGTTATATGACAGCATGATGAATTTACGGTCTGAAATATAGATCTGAATGTGTGAGCAGAGCTTTTTCTTATACAGCTAATACGTATGGGTAATACAAACCGCGTTATCCTTGACAAGATATATGTAATAGCTTTTCATCACGCAACTGCTGAAGACATTTATAAAAGCAAATATCTTATTATGGCTCTTTTATTTGTGTTTGCTCTCAGAAATTCGTTTAAAGTTACTATATCAATGAACTACTGTTACAAGTCATTCTGAATAGATAATAAAGTTAGATGCTAGAAGGAAGAAATGTAAAACGTTGTAAGTATTTTTGTTTGTTTTTTGTTAAAATCATCAAGATGTTCGATAAATTCAAAATAGTTCCACCAGAATGTTTGATTAGCTGATTCATTAAATGAGTAATTATTTAAAAGCGTATTTCTTAAATGATAAATTATTGTTTATCAAATAATCAGGGCCTTCGAGTGGTTTGTTCTCTAATTTATCACGGTTCGGAGTTAAGATGCGCAGGAACTGAAACAGGATGAAGCATCTGAACGATAAGCCACACGAATGTTTTCATTTCATAATGCTCTCTTACCGCTCGTGCGCCAACAATTGTTTATAGCAGACTATACAGAGCTTGACATTTGTCTTTATTTAACTGGCAATCAAATCGGGCCATGATAGAATATATAAAATACTTACTTTAGAATTATGTTAGGTCTAAATAATAAACTTACATTTTTCTATCAGTAAAAAGTAACCGTGCAAAACATATCAATATTTCAATACTTTTTTGTGCCGATTTTTTATAATCAAAGTGTTTTTATATTTTGTAATATATATTTCTTCATTTATACTTTGAATAGTCCTTTAAGTTCAAAGTATAATTGACAGGTTTGCTTCTTACATTCGTGTAAAATGTGAAACATTTTAGTGTTTAAGGCAGTCTTAATATACGTGTCTGTCAGCGGATGACGTTCTGTTATAAACAAATTTAGATTTGATATAATTAAAAAACTGTAATGACACAATTACAGTATGATTATGTACTCTCATCATGCAGGAGGATAATGTAACTGGTCACGCAAAGGGTCTTCCATAATAAACTCAGAATGCCGAAATTGCACAAGGAGAATAGGCCGAGTGTCATTATGGGTACACTACCTTAAAATAGTTTTCATGCCTGTATATATCTTTTTAATGACAAAGGCGAAATCTCTTTGTCATTTGCTGTTATTTGAGAAATAGGTATGGTATGGGATGGTCAGTTATTTATAGAGAAAATGTTGACTGAAATGTGTCTATATTTTTAATTAAGATAACTTTAGCAACATGTATACATCTTATTGTATGCAATAGATGTGTAGTACTAAGTCAGCCTATTAAATTCTTTCATAATTTAAGAAACAATTACTCATAATTTATTGCTCAAAAGGAGAGACAATGCACACTACGCTACGAATCTGTAGTAGGTATCAGTCATTCAAAGCTACTTTCCACAGAGCAAAGAAATTTCTTTACAGAGAAAAATGTTCTACGTGTATGTGGTCAAATTATTTTGTTTTCAATATTAAAGAAGTGAAAATTGTTAAAATCAGCGTACTTTCAAAGATTTTGGAAACCAATAACTATCGGCAACACTTACCAATTATATAAATGGCACTGTTAACCTTGGCCATGTGCAGACATCTATTTCCGGATGGGAACGATGCCATTTTGTCGGGCCGAAAGAAACCGAGACAGAAACGATAAACGACTGCGTGGAAAAATAATTAATACAGCGTAAACCAAAACATAAAAGTTACGGTCATATTTCAAATTTGAGTTCAAATCTAGGCACTACTGCAGTTGCCATTGTTTATTGTTTACATCTGTTGATTGTTTCGACGTATAGAAACACCGACGGAAGTATAATGTTTTCAACTTGTGTTCTAAAAACAGCTTCCGGATATCTGTGAAAAACAAGCGATTATACTAAATGGAATGTAAAGATACCAATTGCTATTTTCATAGTTTGAAACCGTTAAAAAAAGATATTAATGCTTGCAATTTCATGGAATGTCGGCAAGTGATACTGCCTTTGCGACCATTGCAGACCAAGATCAGTTTTGCACTGTTCACTATTCAGTCATTAAATTTTCAGATAATAAATGGTACTGCTCAAATTGAATGATAGACCAGTCCATTTTAGAACTTTACTAGGCTAAAGGTTAAAACTACTTCTATAAAATTTCTCAAAATCCACAATACATGGAAATTGCTACATTTGTTCGTTTATAACATCATTACGCAAATGATACATTTTTGAAGTTTTGCTTCTGGACAGGTATTAAAAAAGGAATAATGTTTATAATATGCCTTTGGTCCTCCTGTGTCAGTTAAATGACTTTTAAGATTTTCCTTTGTTTTTAGAATTTTTATTTGCATTTTTCGGCTCAGTCATAAACCTACAACTTGAAGTGTTTTTTTTTCACCCTTCCTTTGAAGCCAATCTGTACGGGTCTATGAGAATATTCTTTAGAAGCATAGAACCAGTCAAAATAATGGCACTATGTTTGACTGGGTCATGAAAGTGCTCGTTCCGAAATACCAATAACCATGATCAATACAAAAATACTGACTATAACCTAGGAGAAACTGCACATTAGCCAAGCAATTGCTTCTGTGTAGTTGCAAATGCGTTCAATAAAATTAATTTCTGCAACCTTTCAAAACTGTATTGGCTGCTCATGGCAATATTTCAGCTAGACTATTTTGACAAAAAAGGGCAATGTGAGAAAGTCTTTACTTGCAAAGAGTAAAACAACTGTATATAAAACAACTGTTTAAGTAAATTTCATCGGAAAAAAAGATACATCTGTTATTGTTAGATACGTATGCCATCAACCTACCCTTACTGCCAACTTTCCCGATGCTGATCGCGACCACTTGTGATCATTTGTAATCATAATTTTGCTACCTTACCAGCAATATATGACGTTTTGATGTCGTTTCGCCGTAACACCAAACTTTCTAATTTAAATTAGTCTTTAATTGCACTGTCATTGTGAGGGTTTTCTCTCACTACATGTTAAGATCTATCTGTAAAAATCTGTTTACCAAACATGTCCTTTTTCAGTGGCAACACTTCCTCCAATCAATTGATAAATAACAAATCATCATTTCGCAACACATTAATTATTGTATGAACGTTTTTCCAGACCGAAATAGATTTATAATAATGTCATAAAATTTTCTGAAATATTCATGAACGCGTTTACTTGAAAGATGCTAAGCTATTTTCATTACTCCCTGTGACAGCTTATGGAACTGTGTATCGCCTTTGTAGATAAGGAGACAAGATATGATTGTAAAACAACTGCTTGTTTTCTTGTTTGATTTAGATTATCTTAATATATCATATCTCGTGTGATTTGTTTAAAATGATGAAGTTTACATTGACATTAAAGGTCGTCATTTATTAAAACACATGAAAACGTTTCGGTGCGACCATTTATCGTAGGATGATAGCAGATGGCCGTCTCCATTTGTTTATCAGCACAAAGCGAAATTGATTAAACATTGTTATTTATTTTGTTGATAGAAACGCAAGGCATATCTTTTCGAAGGCCCTGTTGTGATTTTGTTCGAATCATTTCAAATTGCTGAAAAAAACATCCTTTCTATGATTTTCCAAATAGTAATTAAGCAAAAAATATTGTTTCACATTAAAACTCTCAAAATGCTGTAAATAATGAGTGCACATAGAAAACAAAAAGACAGGGATAGGTAGTATGCAGAGTCACTCGAGTGTATAGAAAGTATTTATAACTAGTTTTAAACTTAAAATGTAATTTACTTGGACCTAAAAAATAGTGCATGTATGCAGAACGCTAGTTAATTTATCGTTTCAACAAACACTATATTTAATAAATCTTCTAAATTATATGAAATACTTCACGTCTTATCAATATCTTCACAATGACAGAACACCTGTCTTTGTTTCGCAGCCTACGCCTGTACAGTACAGTGTGTATCTAAACGATAGGAGCTTAGTTATCAAAGCAAAGTAGTGCCTATAACTGGTGTTCAGTATATCTGAGGTGCATTGCATACTTTAGTGCATGACAAAATAAATTAAAATGAACATTTTAATTGTAAACTGTGCACAAAATGGATCTCTGCTTTACGTTCACTGAAGTGTTTGTGAAAAATGAAAGCGTATGCATTAGTTCGATATATGAGCCGTGCCATGAGAAAACCAACATAGTGGGTTTGCGACCAGCATGTATCCAGACCAGCCTGCGCATGTGCGCAGTCTGGTCAGGATCCATCTGTTCGCTTTCAAAGCCTATTGCAATTATAGAAACCGTTCGCGAACAGCATGGATCCTGACCAGACTGCGCGGATGCGCAGGCTGGTCTGGATCCATACTGGTCGCAAACCCACTATGTTGGTTTTCTCGTGGCTCATATTTGTTAAATGTAGAAAACAGTGAAAATTACAAATATTCATGCTTTTGAATAAGATTATGTCCTTTGTACAGTATAAGTACAAAAAGCATTAAAACCCTAAACAGAATCAGTAAAATTATCCTAAAAATGCCTCATGTGTAACTAAAATTTATATATGTTTATAGTCACCAACATATTAACGAAGAATCACATATAAAAGACAAACTTTTAAATGTTCACAAGACATCTAAAGTACAAGAAGAAAAAGAAATATATGTCATCATAATATTTTATCGTCTTCCTATTTCAAAACATGGAACACTGGACCAATGGATGAAATCTGTGGATGAAATCTGTTTTCGAGACAAAAATATTAAACGATTGCTGTCATTCATATTTGAAATACACTCTGGTGGCTATGTCGTTCAGTGCATTTTAGATCGTTTGTCAGCAATTTGCTGTATATTATTTTTTAAATGTGATATACTCCTCAACAGTATGTTGTTTACAACAAATCTTAATGTCAACAGCATAGAATTAATAAATTATTTAATTGTGTCCATCATACTTCTAAAACATGTTAAAATATACATAAAATTAATAAGACTTTATTAAAGGTGGTGATTTTGACGAAGTAATAGATTTGTTCGAAAGATAAACAAATGATCATTTACACTTATCTGTATTCATTGAGTGCTTGACACAAGTTAGCTTTTCACTAATTTGATTTTCTTATTCTGGTTGACCAAGGTAGATTTATTCAAGCATGTATATAAATTAAATAAACAAAACAAGAACTGTATTATATTTATTTAGGATTTACATTGACAATTATATATTTACAGAAGTATAGACATGTCATTGTTTTTTTTTTCTGTAATAATGAAAAAAAAAGTCGTATATAAATTTAGGACATTTATCTATATCTTTGTGTTCTTTAAAACTGATATGAACGTCACTTGAATACAGTGATATAATGACATTGTTGGAGGTTTCTGAAATTATGATATGATCTTATTACCAAGTTATTGGCCTAAAATGACGGCATAATGTACTTTCAGCTATTTTAGTGATACTGGTGCAACAAGAGAATATTTGTAAGTTGCTTCTGACACAATTGTTATTAAGCCTCTAAAATGGTGCAAAAGAGCGATAAAACTGTAGTCCATAAACCATTTTACTTATTACCTATTTTATCGCGCTTTCTAATTTATTAGACTTTAGATTAGACGTTAATCTTGATTCATCATGTACTTCTCGTTTTATACATTGCTCAGTCATAAAGTGTTCAGTTTATTACTTGTGTCTTTTCCTTTTGTGATGACTGTTTAATGTTATCTTTTGAAAATTTATATACTTTTCATTTTCACATTTTTATCATGTTTATTGCGATCGACAGAAATGATTGACTGTTTTATAAAGACGGAGTACTTCAGTAAATGAATTTTTAATAAATACTCGATTTTTGTTTTACATTTCATTCACAAGCAGTCCTAAGCTAATCCAGGCAATGTAAATAGCATGTGCACCAAATCTACTCCAACATGTAAAACGATAATCATACACGGTTTCGAAATGTATTGGTTAAAATGGCATTGCTTACACAGAAGCAATTTCTTTTACAGTTTTAGTACATATTTGCCTAACAATTTACCAATGCACATTTATGCTAGAATTATTCAATTTGATCATTCTAGTTGTAAAATAGTTTTCGTTTAAAAGAATACTGACATGTGGGTTATGGAAATGAAATCGCGCCATTGATACCAGCTTCTGTAGAACTTTTGTAATATGATTGAGTGTAATCCATAACACAAAATCACTAGAAGATTTAACAACACAGATATCGAGTACCAGCACATTTTGAGATTTTAACTTAAGGACTGCTGCTGTGATTACTAATAAATCAGGAGAAGATCATTTGGAACAATACAACGCTTCACAGCAAATATATAGCCGACTCGGTTTGATTGGATCTGTTCTTGAGAAATAATGTAATATGCAACACCACCCACAACATTAGCGTTTTTTGTTAAATCTTTAAGTCATACGGCGGCAAGTTTCTAGCTTTTGATGATGGAGGAAAATCTACGATGCCCCTCCGGGCTTTGTTTTCAGACATGATCGGATATAATCAACGTCCTTCCATAGGCAAGGAGCTATCGAGTGACACTCACTTCGAAGTCATCGACTGTTACCACTCGGCCACAAT
Source organism: Mercenaria mercenaria (assembly GCF_021730395.1). NCBI lineage: Eukaryota > Metazoa > Mollusca > Bivalvia > Venerida > Veneridae > Mercenaria > Mercenaria mercenaria. Next base: position 25,527,334 of record NC_069371.1, on the reverse strand, counting down.
GCCATCTATCTTCGACCGATGCATAGCTTTTAAATTAATGTAATAAAACTGCATGTAACAACACTGAGTCCAAGCACAGTAATACTTTTAAGGGCCATCACATAATACTTTAAGGTATTAGGTCACTAATAGTAATGTTTACAAAATGGCCTTTGCTTGGTATATTCTGAAAGGAAACCGTGTTTTGCACTATTTTGCAATTTTTAAACAACTTTTACCGTGCCGTTTTTTTTTTTTATAAATTTTGAATAACTTATGGTATCTCCTCAAGCTCAAGTAGAGACAATTTTCAAAGTGATAGCCACTATCCAAAACGTTTGCAGAGAAATCATTTTATCATTAATTTCAATAAAAAAAATCAAACTATTGGTAAACAATTACAAAACACAAAATAAAAATGTCAGTATTCTTTTTTTCTATGATGCCTCAAGTAAATGGATTTTATGAGACAGAATTCATACTTTAACATTGAAAAAATAAGGTCGAATGCTTTGTTTCTGTTTTGAATTTTGCTTACTCCATTTAAAAATAACCTTAGGACAGACGTAAAACCTACTTAAATTTCTTCTACAATATATAATCTAAGAGTAAAAGCAAAATAGAGAACTTTCACCGCATGTAACTCAATATTTTTAAAAATGTGTAACTCTAACCCTTCTGTTTAAGTAGTAATTCACTTTGAACACAAAGAAATCGCTTATAAGGTTCATCTTTTTCTATTTTTGTGCAAGAAACTAATAATAAGTCTTGAAAGAAGTAAAAACTTACTAGAAAAAAAGGAAATAAGGAAGAAAAAAAAAATGGTCCCAGTAGGGCTTGAACCTACGCCCCCCTAAGAATTGCAGTGAAAGTATGTTTATGGTAGGAATTGAATACTCTTCAAAAAGGAGGTTTTCTATTAGTGATCTAATACCTTAAAACCAAATATAAATTATGAAATTAAAACTTAGTATATCTTTTGCAGTTTAGACGTCGGTAGCCCTATAATCTCAAGTCAGATTATATAACTCACTCGAGGATTGTTGGCAACCAATTTTAAAGCCAGTCAGCGCTCTGTCTATAATGCTAATGTTTAACATTATCGATACCGAAAGAGTGTAAAGTACATATTCTAGTATTCCATCGTCTAGTTATATAAAGATGAAACAATTTTCATTTAGGAAATGCGTCTTTGGATTTATATGGTTTCCAGTGCAATTGCTCGCACTGAAAGCAAGATAAAATACTCCATGAAATTCGAAAGCTTTGGTCTTTTTAGTTATTTTTGAACACAAATCTTATCGTTATACCGACCCTTTTATACAAAGCAGAATAAGCCCACTTGATTAGAAGAGCAAGATGATCTTGAGCCTATCAAATGGTGAGTCTGACGCCAAGGTGTGGCTAATTTTCTCTGTCTTTAAATTGGTTGGTTTTACTAAGAGTCTTATCTCCATAAGCAACAATTCAATTATTCTATAGCTGCCAAATAAAGTCCTCGGTTATCCGCTACAGCTATCTTACATGTACAGACTTCCTGGTGAGAATGAAAGTTTTCGCTTGACGAAGATAGACTGTTTTCTAGATGTGTTCTGTCAAACAGCTACAGTAAAAATTCGCTCCACTTGGGGATCAAATTCACGGCATCAGGAGGCCTTTGTTCGTCCCCTGCACTAAGTCCTGCTAGGACCCCTCTAGAATACGTTATTTATTTTATTTTGTTGGGTTTAACGTCGCATCGACACAGTTATATGTCATATGGCGACTTTCCAGCTTTGATGATGGAGGAAGACTCCAGGTGCCCCTCCGTGCATTATTTCATCACGAGCGGGCACCTGAATAGAACCACCGACCTTCCGTAAGCCGGCTGGATGGCTTCCTCACATGAAGAATTCAACGCCCTGAGTGAGGCTCGAACCCACATTGATGAGGGGCAAGTGATTTAAAGTCAGCGACCTTAAACACTCGGCCACGGAGGCCCCTGGAATAGGTTAATACATATAAGGTATAGAATTACTGAAATGAAAACAGTCGACTAAATCATTTTAAACACGAATTTTATTACAGCTTGTGATCATGTGCAGTAGGGAAAAAGAATCTATATGAAATGCCAATCTCATATCAGGCAATAGATATATAAGCAATTTGTCATTTCTTTCGAGATAATCACCCAATAAATCTAAACAAAACTGAAAAAAGCCATAAAAATTGTAAATGAAAAACTACGACGACAAGCATAAACCTTTGGGATTTACAATGTATGTACATAAGAGAACAAAGTACAATTCATAAAATGTTATTTCAATGACATTGTGTCCGAGTGAGAATTATTGCCTTGGAATTTGCCGCAATATTTAACTGTCAGCACTGGGCTGCAACTACTGATGGTCATTTCTAGAGGAAGGTTAAGTATATAGGAAGGTATTCCATTCCCTTATCTCTTGTCGGGGATGTCCATGGCTCCATTGTTATCGTGTCTTGATGACTTCCTTGAGGAGTTTAAGCTATATTCATACTCGTTACTCAGACTCACATTTGACTCAAACCTGAGTATGTATCACTCAAAGGGGCCTCGAGTAGACCTTTCGGGAGTGTGCGTGGAGTTCGAATGTCATATTCATCAATCCCACTCAATCTTAACTTTCGGAAGGACGACTCAAGTATGGGTTTAATTGTACACAGTGGATTTTGCGGATAATAACAGTCAGTCTACTCATCTGAATTTATAGAATAAATATTATTATTACACTTAAAAAACACGATTGTTTTTTTTCGCTTAAATTGAACTTTATTATTACAACTTAATTATACTCGTGCCATTAATTGTTGGTGTTTCCCGAAAGCAAACCCGCTTAAACTTCAGTTAATACAAATATGTCATTTATAATATAAAATAAATGTTTCAGATGTCATTTAAAAATGAGATCGAATAAATATAGGGTTTCTAAATGACACTTGGAGGGACTATATGAATTTACCGATATCTAGGCTTGTTAAATGTTAATATTTGTTACAACAACGTGTGTTTCATGGAGTGACTGACGAGTCGCGTCGGGCTAGGTATCGTAGATCTATTTTTAGTTGCCTTTATCTATTTTTCAATAGTTTGCACCAATTTGTTTTCTAGTATTTTGTTTGCGTTTTCGCCGTTTAAGAAAACATTTTTTTTTCGAAAATGCCTTACATAAATATGTATTTTTGCTTTAAATACATACACTACACTGTTACCTTACCTTCAAATGAATAACATATTATAAATTTACCATCTAAACTTGCATTATGGTACTTGAGAAACACTCAAGTGTCCCATGAACCTCCCTCAACATTCACTCACTCTCGGGAGTTGACTCGTCCGTCACTCACCTTTATGAATAAAAATCGAATCTTTCTTGTGTAAAGACCTGACAGTTAGGCAATTTATTTGAGTGCACGCAATGAGTGGAATTGGAGAAATGTCCATGAACATAGCCTTTTGTCCCGTAATGAAGCTCACAATGCCTGTGTGATTACGTATTCTCAATAGGGTATTCGGCATTCGTCGAACTTAAATGTAGCTCAATAGACACGTGGTTTTCCGTAATAACCGGAGATTGCCGAAATTGCACACGGAGAAAACGGAACTTGCCGATGCCGATGAAAGTACTTTCATGTGTCACAATACCTGTATTAATGTTTATTTTCAGTAATTATGGAATTACGTTGTCCTGTAATGTTCATGTACTACAATTTAGTTTCTGGTCACATGCACATGTTTCAAGTGTTCCCGTAGTCGTAGTTTCACTAAAGTAGTCTTTGAATAAAAGTCTCTCCTCCAGTCATGCGGTAAATTTAATATCATCATGACCATCAAAAGTCACAGTTAGGTGCTGAAGAATAAAGAGAAATAACAAGGCATCTACTCCCACTCTGAATAATAGAACCAAATACCGAATGTATCATCCAGATCATGGACCCAGGCTTTTCTGCGAACACACAACAACAAATATACATGTATAATAAAATATATTAAAGTCGGCTTCCCACTTTCAAACTAAATCATTTTGTGTCGTTATGCGAATTCGTCATTTAAATTACTTTTAATTCATTTTCAATAATTATATTTAATATATGTACATTCTTGGAATTAAATTAAAACTTTCATTTGAACTAAACATTTTCACCGTCGCACCTTCCTAAATGTATAATTTATGAATATGCAAAGTTAACAATTTTGGATACATGTATAATAAGATATTAAAATCGGCTTCCCACTTGCAAACTAAATTATTTTGTGTCGTTTTCTAAGCTGTGTATGCGAATTCCTCATTCAAATTACTTTTAATTCATTTTCAATAATTATATTTATGCATATTCTTGGAATTAAATTAAAACTTCCATTTGAATTTAAACATTTTCATCGTTGCATGTTCCTGAATGTAAATGCAAACGATTTTGGATAACTGTTCCTGTTGGCCTGAGTTGTTGGTTCTATTCAAACACTTACGTTTTTCATTGAGTCCTGAAGCTCTGCTTATATTTTACTTAAGAAATACTTTATAGCCAAGCTGTGTTTTAACACTTTTTGTCAACGATCGTGCATAAATAGTGTTAAAACATTGTTTTGCTATAGATTATTTCGATGTCTTTGATGTAAAATTCAGATCATTTAATTATTTATTTGGGTTTTACGGCGCACCAACACAGTATAGGTTATATGGCGACAAACAGGACTACAAATTTTGGTTTCACATCTCATTTACATCGAAATAAAACATGAGGTATGGAATCAAAATTTGCATACCTGCTTGAATAACAGAGTTACAGCAAAACCAGGTGTTAAGACCCTATTAGTCGCTTTTTACGATCATGCAAGGGTAAGGCAGTGGTTCCAATTCTGTTCATACACAGATCGTCCCAGAACCACATGGGGCGAAAATTCAGATCAATTTGATAGAACTGTTTCTTTGCGTATGCATGACGCCAAATGGTAGGTCATCACGCTCCTTTTTTTATACACACCTGGACCGAAAATGGTAATACGTCTTGCGGAAGAGTTAAATTTGGGCGAAAATGATGGCGAATTATTCTGCAAAGCGAATAACCAGCTTAGTATGTGTGTAAATTAATCAAGAAAGCTGTGCAATGTGCCATTTCATTTTAAACATGCTATTTTATAGAATATTGGATCAAATTTGAAAGCGCTATTTCTAAATGCATACATGACGCTAAATATCACGTCGACGTGACGTCAACATAATAACGTTGTGATGTGATGTGATGGTTAATGCATTGCTAGTCATATTAGAATATCAGTTCAGTAATATATATATATATTTATAAATATTAAAAGTTACTCCTGGACAAGTATATAATAAATAAAAAAGAAAAACATCCAATGGGTTTCCTCTATCTGTACTTCTGTCTACCTACCGGTTTCATATCATAATCATCAGGGCAGAGATATAAAAAAAATTTTTATATCTCTGCCCTGATGATTATGATATGAAACCGGTAGGTAGACAGAAATACAGATAGAGGAAACCCATTGGATGTTTTTCTTTTTTATTTCTTTTTTATTTATTTATAAATATATATATACACAAAATAAACAAAAGTGACCAGAAAATACCACACACTAAAGTTTCAAGTTCTCCAAGGAATGTCTTAACTAAGTGAAATCCATTATAAAAACGATATTATCGTTGTTTGGTCCTCCCATTTATACATCTCATACACGTGGTGAATTTGTGGTACCGTGTTTTACTTAATGAACTATGAACAACATAAATAAATCTATAATTGTCACATAACGTTTATGTTCAGATAAATTCATCCTGTTTGTATTCTGATGCATTCGTATCAGTTAGTGGTATGGTTTCTGCATTAACAGGTTTTACAACATTTGGAACACGGTGATTGGGGTCAATCAGTGCCCCATTGCCCAATGTAACAGTGTTAGTGAAGTCACGGCTTCCACGCGACCAACCATAGGATGTGCGTGTGTATTTCGTGCTCAGGGACCTGGCGTCATTAAATCTCGATATCTTCTTTTTCAACACTCCTTTCACCTAGAAAGTATGGATTAGAAATATAACTAATATAACAATAAGGATCCAGTGTCTTACAAACACATTCCGCTACCTAAAATGTAATTGACATATACTTTCCCTTTTGTTGTTGATATGCCGTTTACGGCAAGTGTATATTGTTGTTAATTTGACCAATTTTTAAAGGAGTGTACTTATTTTTTGTTTGTTGACAAAAAGGTTCATTATATAAATGTCTGTTAAATACTTTATACCAAGAGTAGTTGTAAATGTTTAATGTACCAGTTTGATATCGACCATATATATGGACCGGGCTATAAAGCCGTTCTTATTCTATCAATTATCCCGGTAGCACTGTAGTACTGGGTTGTAAATAGTAATTGTTAGAAAGACATACTTTCCACCATACGTACCTCACCATTCAAGAAACAATAAAATATCGCTACCATCAATCCCTGGAAATAAAGAATAAATAACTATAATTGGAACAGTGGAAGGATATGCTTCCAGAATGTCAGGGAAAATAATAACGTTCTGATATATTAAAATCATTTGAACTATATATGCAATAAATTTAACATTGTTTTAAAATATTCATATCAATGGATGCCGTTACGGCTTGATAATTAATATATATATATAATTATTACTTATGCAGATATATGTAACTCATAACTTGTGAAAATGAGGAATTGCTTCAGAAATTCAATGAAGCCACTTTTCATTAATTTAGTGTGGAACACTTTATCACTAGGGAGGTTAATCCAGTACAAACGTTTATATAATGCAGGTTACAGTTTTGTGAAAAAGCAATTACACTTCTAAACATTTATATTGCAAAAATATGCTAGTATTGTTTCATACCGAAATAATTAAAAATACATTACTGATTGAAATATTTATAAATATTTACAATGTAAAAAATGGAAAACCCTTTAACCACAGTATATAAGTGGTTAATGCATAGGAAATGCTACCTACCTGGAAGGACTGCAGAACGGCATTGATATATCTGAAGATTATTTTAACCTGCGGATGATCACTTGGTGGTATTATAAACAGCACGTAAGTGACGCCCAGTAATGGGAACAATATAATCGTGGCCTTTACCGCTTTGCTGAAAAAGTACAAAAAAAGATAAGTCACGATGTGTGCTTTTTCTAGGTTTTCGTTTTTTGCTAACGTTGCAACGGTATAGATACATATTTCTTGAAATCAAGGTACAAGCATAGCATTAGATTAATGCGACGGGAGCACCATTCCATTGGCTTTATATAGATGATTTTTCTACATATATGGCCTTTATGATCATTGATAATTAAATTCTAACACTAGTTTGTCGCATATTTTTTGTGTGAAGTAAATTATATTTGGCTTGATTTGTTAGGAAAATATCTCTCATGAATTGAATACACTTAGCTATAAACCACAAATATTGCGGTGATCGTTAAACGTTGATTTAGAATAATCTAGGCATATTTAATATCGCAAATGCCCTGATGTTTATTTTGCCTGATTGTAAATGCTACTTTATATGTTTGTGTTGCATTATTTCGATGTTTCTGCAGATTTATGTACTGTCTATATTCCCTACTTCCAAAAAAAGATAAATTATTTGAGTGATAAGAATATCTTTTGGAAAATTCCCAATGCAAATTACTGCGTGAATAATATAATTTTCTCCGCCATAAGACCTTGTTTTGCACGCGGTATGACAACTTTATGTCTTGGTTAATATTCACATTCAATAAACATAAAACAAATTGGTGTTTTACTCAGTTTTATTTACCTTTAGAAATATTACTCTCATTAAATGAGCTATGTGAAAGAAAGATCAAATAATCTGAAATATTGTAAATAAGGCTGGTCTTTAAATATTTCTTTGTCCGCCGAAAAGACGAACCTGACTGTGGCGTGAGCACGAACATGCTTTATGTTTTCCTTTAAATGACAGAAGAACCTTTTCATTAACAAGGAAATTAAAAAAAATGTGTTTAAGTAGACTTTTTTATTACTACATGCTTAATATCAATATTAAATCCTTTATTTCCTTCACGATAAATTATCTAACAGTTCCTTACGAAGTTATAGTAGTGTAACGGAAGATAGTATAAATTTACCGGTATTGTCTGGTTTCCAACGAATGTGAGGCTCTAAGTTTTGTTATCAATACCCACACAATAGTTGACAAAAATATAATGTTAGCCTGAAAAAAAAACAAAAACATTCACACTTATTATTATTTTCATCATAAATTAGCATTACATAGTTTATATTGAAAATCGTACAAAATATACATTCACATATTACCTTTTTTATTCAAAATATTAGTCTTGACAGTAAGTACTAGTATGATGTTTAGATTTAATTGTAAACTCATTATAGTGTTAATAATACTTAACGCAAAGATTTGTTTTCATAAGTCTTCTAAAATGACAAAAAAAAAAACAACGTACAGGTTAATCTACCTTGAGCTTAATCAACTAATGCAATTTCGAACAACTAGGTCCTGCACTTCCTATTCACAAGCAAATGTTAAAACGACAAAATATGTACAGTTAAGCAATGGTCACATTTACGTTCACGCACGTAGTTGGTCATAGTTCATTTTAAACGTAGTTTGTCGTAGTAATACTACGGTCAACTAGGTTGAAGTACGCTCGAACTAGGTTTAAAAGATGAAATATGGAAAGTCTAAGTACGTTGAAATACGTGTAAGTACGAACAATTACGTTCAACTACGAGTAAATCGAGTAGGGTTAACTAGGGTATCCCTATGTCTTACCACGAGTTACTACGTTACACTACGTATATACTACGATCGAAGTACGAACAACTACGACAAATTACGATCAACTACGTTGAGCTACGGAAAAGCGTTGTGGTTGCGCCTGCGCAGGACGGGAAAGCTACAGTCATTTTGCTCTAGGAAGTTGACGAGACAGCATCATTTAAGCTTCAGTATGCCGCCTAGGAAAAAACGATGTTATAAAACATAATGGCCGAAAAACTGAATTTAAAAGTAAACTGCATAAAAATGCGCAATTTATACCACAGATTTGCTAACTAATGCAAAGAAAATATAATTTAAATGCAATATATAAAATGGGTTTTTCCCGGTCTTCATGGTAAATGAACAGTTGATTGCTAGCGCGATTCATGTACATCTATTAGCCGATCCAAATCTGTTGTTCATTTCGCATAAATACCGAAAAAAATCTATTTAATTTTTTAAGTATTTATAATTAGCGATATTATCATACTAGAATTGAAATTAATTTATATAACACTAAAGTTTTTGTGTAATCGGCTCTCGTTTCATATCATGTTTGTACTTGTACTACGATCAAAAACGATACACACTACTGTTAAGTACGATCAAGTACGTTTAACTAAGATCAACTACGTTCAAACTACGGTCACAGTAGGGTCAAAACATCGTAGTTAATCGTAGTCAGATTTTGAACATGTCGAAAAATTATTTGCTTACTACGGACAAATCATAAGTTCGAACTACGATCATTACTACGTCTGACTACGATTATCTACGTGTAACTACGCTTAGTACGATCAACTACGATCAACTACGATCATTCCTTACTACGATTAACTACGTGTAGTGTGACCACGCCATTAGTATCTGCTGGAGCATACGTGTACAAGATGTGCAATGAATGACTGACGTCCGTGGATAATACATACGCATTTTCGACATCAAACAATAGGTATACACATTGCTTATCACGAATTTAGAAAACAAGAATTCAAAATTCGTTTTAATTACTGTATCAGTTACTTCAACAATTCTTCCACAAAAATACCTTGTAAAAATATCACCGAATGCACTTTTTTACAGTCATAACATAAGCTTGTAAATTTAATTATGACCGAAGAAATAGGACATGAATACTTTAGCACGATGATACATAAGAAACGGAATATCTATAGCGTCGCCGCTTTATAATTGGATCGACATTTAAATGTTTTCAAAAATCAAATTATAGGCAAATCGTATCAGCATTTTCCATGAACCGTTCCTTATCACTGTATCTGATTTTGTCATCGGCTTTTTTATGAACATTTCATTGTATACATAAATAAATGGCCAAAAAAGGCATAGAAATATGACCATACAGGTTTTCATAATTGGTGGATATCTGTACATAGTAGGCAATATCCCCCGAAAGTGCCTAAATATTTGTTTGTAAGTTTCGAAGTCAAAACTCAATTGAACCAGGTATTGATTATATCTTAATTTAGGTAAAATATACTTACAAAAAGAACAAAGAGAATTGGCCCAATGTAGACGTAATCGTACACGGAGTTTCCCTCTGCGTGCGGGAACCAGCAACTAAAAGAAAAAAAAGAAGAGATAAAATCAAAGTGCAAATTCCTCCAATACATTTTGTTGCTGGTAGAGAAAATAAAGTACAGGTGTTATTTTCAGTATTTTTCCCAGGTGAGCACCAAATATAACATTTTTTTCTGAAGGGCAACAACGTTAGAGAGTCTAAAATCTAGTGCCAACCAATTTATCACGTTTCTTGCGCAACATCGTGCATACGTCAAGTAATTATCAAAATATTTTTCGAAAACAGAATAGTTCTATAGCTACAAGATTGCATAGTATTTGTAGTTTCATTATACAAGTCAAGTGGCGGACATTTGAATATTTGGTGTAGTAATAAATCATAATTTCCAATGTCGTTAATGAAACCAAAAATCTACGATTTCTGAAAACTGTTATTTTCGTAGTGTAGTTCGGTGCTAGTGGAATGACACTTGATATGTTCATTATGAAATAAATATATTACCGTTACTCGTTTCAGTACAATACAATACAATTCTGATTAAACACTATCGTAGAAAGTGATAGTACATATGTTTGTGCAAATAATATGGTAAAACCTGTAACTAGGCATTTTTGATTTTTTTTTAATCTCTGATGGGTCTGTATGTTAATTGTAAATACTGTAACACGCTCACTAAATGAGAAACCAGAGAAGAATACGTTTTCCACTATAAAAGTCCGGAATAATATTAATATTTACCTCAAAAGACGCCAATATCCTCAAATACATATCTATTTTTTGTAATGGTAATTCCGCGTAAGTGTAATGAACTAGATCATTTTAATTGTGATATTGTAATGTCAAATTATTTAACTTGTTACATCAAAATGACCTTTCCAACAAGGGAAATTTACCTGTAAATAAGGAGTTTCTTTATGTGTATCAATATAACCGCTAATCCTGTAAAAACATATGGTCTACCTGTTGCTCAACATAATCAATGTCCAGTAAATATGTGTACAACCTTTGCCGAAATGTAAATAAACTCTGCTAAAACTTTTTTGCTTCAGTAAAATTTGGTAATAATTTGAGTGTAAATGTCTGGTGTTCGACAATGTTTTGTGGCCTATATTGACTTCTGTATTTAATAAAACTCCTAAGTTACCTTTACAAACGTCATTTGGGGTTTTACTTGTGTGTAACTTAGTAACTGCCTAGACATCGTCTAGAATCGGAAAATTTTGAACAATCTTGATAGACGATCACGTTAAGTCTAACAGTGTTTGTACAGGACATTCCAATGCTTGATCTTATTTAGTTTTGCTGATATTCCTTAGAAAGTGGTCTCCATATAATGCAACGATTTGAAGAATTAATATCTTTTCATCAATAAAAGAACTATAAACCAATCACAGATTGTTGCCAATCGTTAATAGATAAATAGTATTGATAGAATGATATTTCCTGCTACAAGATTTTGCAATAAAAGTTTTAATAGCTCAGTTTGCAGTAAAAGGAGCATCGGACATTTTAAATCTGTGTCGTCTATACGATATATTATAACTTATAAATACCGACGGGGTAGAATGTTTCTGTAGGAATTATCTCATTGATGTGACAACTGAAACACTCTAGTGCTTATAGGCTTTTGTAGGGATAATACACGTTTTTTTGTGTATTAACGTCTGCACAAGCCCGCGGGATTGTTTGTGACCGAGACCGAACGTCGAGGTCACAAACATATCCCTAGGGCTTCTGCAGACGTTAATACACAAAACAAACGTGTATTGTCGCTATTCTTGCATAAAAATATTTCACGACGATTTATATATTGTTTTCATATGTGATGACTTGACGATTCCGGTACATTTTTTTATTTACCATTCCTGTTGTTCTTGGAAACGGTAAACATGTTTTAAATATCCGTATCCAGGGCCCGGAAATAAACAACACTATCAAAAGCACATCCTGAAGGTTTTTAAGTGATTTTTTCATCTCTCATTATTACAAACATAAAATTACCAATAATTGTTCATATCATTTCACAATTTGGTGGACTCGATCACAATTTCAAGAATAATAACTTTACATTCGAGTTATATTGAGTACGGACACGCAGTTGGAGTACGGATGAGTACGAACGTAGTGTCAAGTTTCCAAGCTGTTTATATAAATTGTTCGGGAAATTAGATAAAAACATACCGACTGATACTTACCAAAATCATAAATATAATACCTAAAAACGAACAATAGCACAAGTTACGCGCGATACTTATTTATTCACAGTTATTTACAATAACTGAACAGACGCTTTGTAAAGGGAGTGAGCTCTAAGAGAAGCTAGTGCGTACATTGATGGGGGCAGTACGTTTGGGGTTGGAAACAGATACAGCTAAACATACTATGGATTATATTGTATCTATAATGCTACAAGAAGAGGTTGTTATGGAAGAAACAAGACGCATATGCCAAATATCAGTGTGCGTAAAAATACATGCATTTATCCGTGGCAAAGCATTTCAAAAATACAAAGCATGTATTAACAGCACGTGAATTGCCTTGTTTGCACACGATTTTTCTCCCGTTTATACATGGGCGGATCCAGTGAAAAAAGTAGTTTTTATGCAAGAATGCACAATAATTTAACGTGCATATTAAAGAATCACAATATACAACAGCGTTGTAAATATAATACATGTCGAATAAATTGCAAATTCAATTACACAATTTTGTCAATATTTATTGAGAGCATTTGTGTAACCAGGCAGTTGCTCATACTGGTTAAATATGTAAAATGATTACATTAATTTTGTTCACGTCGGTTTTACTGCGGTGTAACATGTACATCGGTCCGGTTAATTGAAGCCTATAGATATACCTTTATTCACTGACTACACGGGTATTTAAATAATTACATTTTTAGCAAAAAATGTAAGAAACCCATTTGGAAGCACAGAACACAACTAACAAAATTATTGCAGACCTGGTTTGATTGAGATTAACAACACGCGCATCACCTTTATGCCCCTAGCACCGACTTTAACGGAATCATGTATTACAATGAGTAGACGCAATGATTCCAAAGGACCAGCATTTAAAACGACAAGCCAAACTACGCGTGACATTTTACTGCCTCTGCAAGATAATTCTTTGAAATTTACATGGGCTGTGTATTTATTGTTTGCGTGTCTTCACTTTCACATAATAATAATTTTGAGGGGTGAATGCGAAAGAAGTTTAAGTGATTTTTTATTTATATGCACTTAGGCCTCTTTCACTTATTAAATTACACCATTTTCTATATAACTTTGATGAGTGAAACAGGCCTTTAATATACGTTTTTTAGATTTAGATGCATACTTGATCAATGGATGCAGTCGTTAGCTGTCTTGGTACAATGTATTTAATAACATGTTGCGCACAAAGCAGAAAAGAATACTTACATCTTACATGTCAAATTACCTTTATAATATATTTCATTAACATTGGTTAATAAAGACTATACTTACTGGTCATTGTCGTATATGGCTCTCACTATGATCCATGCAATTATATTTATCGACGGCAAACCTAAAATAAAATCACGTTTTTAGTAACAATTTAAATAGATACTAGAAAAACGTTCTTTTTGATATCAAACGTTATATTGTAATATTACCTTATCTGCAGATATAAATTACTTTCGATGTAATTTTTATCAAGTATCATTTAATTGTCTACATTAATGCAGACACGGTTATCGTGCTAATATCTTTAGTAACATATTTTCGTTCCTGCACAGAAAACAAAATGTATGATTATAGTACAGATGTTTGTAAGAAATACAAATCATGTTCCACAATTTTCTAACTTTCTAAAGTATAGTCCAGACATTTTAAAATAGAGAAAAGTGGAAACTTCACAGATCGCTCAACACGACAGAAACGAAAATGTTGCAGGCTCGGTTTGATTGAGCCTGTTCATGGACGGTAGTGGAAATGCATGCTACCGTCCACGCCCTCTAGCCCCGGGTTAAAACATGGCCCGGACCTATGTGCTCGGACCTTTTCCCTCAATCTGAAAGGTCAGTTTACATGCATACTTAGAAAGCGTTTCAGCAAATCAGAAGATGAGTGTCATGGCGGTTATATATCGCTCACCCGAGTTTCACAACCGTGAAAGATATTACAAGAAATATTTTCGGCAAGAAAAATCAGGCTAGAAGATTGAACGGAGATGATCACAGACTAATATAGCAATATACCTACTCCACCCGTGGCAGCCGTATATTATTTGCTTTGGCAAATCAAGATGACGTTTAACATTGTAATCGACGGTAACCCAAGGGAAATATTGAAGTTATTTCAAAATTGGAGCAGTGGTTTAGAATAAGATGGCGTTTTAAAATTTTCTATTTTTAGCTCTGGCTGCGGACATAGTTTCTGACAAAATCGGAGTAATATCAAACACTCTTAGTAGATGATGACTCATTAAATATTTCTGTGAACTTATTCCATGATCGTATCAAACGTCTAGGAGAAACTGTGGCCAAATTTGTAACTAATCGGAATGATTCGACCAGTCAAAATAAAGGGTCATCCAAGAAATATTTGTGTAAAAAGCAGTTTCTGACAAATAGATTCTTGAAGTAATATACATATTGGGTAAAATTACTGGGCTCCTGGCGATTTTTACGTATCGGAATAATTTGAAAAATATCTTGGTAGAATATCACTCGACAAACATTTCGTTGATAAAATTCTTACATTAGGCCAGTGGTTCAGGAGAGGTTGTTTGAAGAGTTTTCTAATTTTGGCTATAATTGACATGTTTTGGACAAATCGAAATCTTCGTAAATGGTCACACAACTTAAAGTGTCACCCAAAAGTAAAAACTAAAATTGTTCTAAAGGTGGCCAATCACATTTTTATGACATTTTTCATTTTTAGTGTATTCCGTTAAAGATTAATGACCCGAAACATACAGTTAGATCTCTTTTAGAAATGTGTGTATTATTTGTTTTGAAATTTTGTTATTACTCCCCTTTAATATGAAAGGTTTCAAGACGTGGACTATTACATTTCATGTATATGTCAATTGTGGACAAAAGACGAAGGGTAATTGACAAAGGGCGCCGAATCTTCAACATAAGTTTACTAACAGATCACCCTGAAACTTCGGTTCATATGAATTAAACAAGTTGAACAACTTCATTACAGTTTGACTTCATTGTGCATTATTAGACATTTAGAAAGAAAATCAGTTTAATCGCTGTGATTAAATATGATTAATATCTCATGAAGTCCTTTTGAGTTAAGAGATCAAATTTCAAATAATGACCGTTGGTCCAGTATCAGCTTAAATCAAATAAAAAGTAAAAATGTATGGTCTCGTTCAGAGTTGAATATCACACAAAATCAGTTTCTAATTTATTAGTTGGTTGACGTTCCTACGTATGTCGTATGTGTAACAAACTTCACAGAACCTTTATATTTATTATCATTGTATGTTATAAAAGGATGTAATACACAGAAAACAACTGTCGTTCAGAGCCCAGTGTTTTAAAATCACTGTTGTTTCAAAAACACTTACCCCATCCAATAAGCAGCAGATAACTCAGTTTAATCTTATCTGCTGAGTACGTCCAGACAATTATGACATGGAGATAAAGTCCTTCAACAAACATCCAGAAGAAGTTTGTTGCATGCGCAAAGTTGAAAATGCTCGTGAGCATCTTACAACACCACTGGAATTAAAGTTAATAGTAGTATATAAATACAGATAACTTGGCTTCAAATTTAGTATCTTCAGCGGTACACTACAGAGTTTCCTCTTCATGTATAATACTAAATCTTGTATAATTGTTTGCTATTTCTCTTTATTTACAAAATAAACTGTTAGACTGCACATATTTTCAGGTTTGTGTGTACTCAATCACCTCTATTTGCATGCGGAGTAAGACATCTTAAGTGTGTGAGTAGCATTTGATTTGGTCTTACTTATTCTTGTTTTAATTTTTAATGAACGTACATTTTCCCTAGATGTATAGAAATATAATGTAACAAGTATTCCATTTTGTATATCGAACAAACAACAAAAGTATTAGTTTTGAATTGCTTAATTTATAACTTTTTTTTACTATAAACATGTTCATGATTTGAAACTGTGACGGCTACAGAATAAATTACTAACTGTGAGAATTGTCGCATTTTTTAATGAACTGAAGTAAACATGTTTTAGTTTTATCCTTTGAAAATGAATGGTTCTGCATGAAACTTCGGAATTGAAATATGAAAATATAAAAGATAATTAGAACAAATTGATTAACACAGATCTTTGACAAGTTCGGAAAGTTTAGCCCTGTCAAATTATGAAATCGTTTCAAATAGTGCCTAGAAAACTGAGTCTCGCACAAGCATTAAAAAGATCTCCTTACGACATTTATCCTAGAATCGCTAAGTTTGATGCTCTAAGAAAGTTACATATCGTAAATTGACTTTTTCGTTTGGCTTACCGAGTACGCTGAATCTTGCATGTACATGAGAGAGTGTCTCATGATGATCCAGACGATGTTCTTGATGATAAAAGTAACAATCAAATGGCAATGTATGCTATTTCTAAGGCACCGGAGACTCCTGTAACGCCAATACAAAATAATGTTAATCACATCATAAGAATACGTTTATTTTTATTAGTTACTCAGGACCTAAGATACCCTACAGTCATCATTTTTGGTCACCTCTGCGGCCGAGGAGTTAAGGTTGCAGAC
Organism: Mercenaria mercenaria; assembly: GCF_021730395.1. NCBI lineage: Eukaryota > Metazoa > Mollusca > Bivalvia > Venerida > Veneridae > Mercenaria > Mercenaria mercenaria. The sequence continues at coordinate 25,510,289 of NC_069371.1, read as the reverse complement.
TGAATCAATTATCCTTCGCCGATGTTGGTTCAAAACCACCCTTAGGATGTAGAATTCCTTTATGTGAGGAATACATCAAAATAGCTAATTAAGTACTGTGGGTCACGCCAGTGCCAGCCCGTGCCTGTAATAATGTCAAGGCGAAAAAGGTACCTACAGTATAAAGTTCCGTACCGGAAAAACAATTACATGAAATGCAATATATCCTAATGATCAGATCATATATCTATCAACGATGCACATGTATGTACAATATAATGCTTTCTATTTATTACAGTACGTTATACCGAAAACTATTTTGTTGGGTTTGACTTGCATCGATCTATCTGCAAATTTACAAACATCTACTAATATATAAAATAATTCGTAAAATTCCATTTAAAAATTGAAAAATAGAAGAAAATGTAATTTACTTAATATGCATATTAAAGGGAAGTTATTCTAAAGAATAGGCACAATTTCTTCAAAATGAGTACTACAGGAGAAGAACGCTACGTATATTTTTGCAGGAAATAAGAAATTGCTTTCCTAAACTACAAGATGAGTTTACAAGTAATGCGAAAAGCATACCTGAAGTACAAGAAAATGAAGAGAGCTATGATCAAAGCTAAAGTAGAAATGCAGAATCCCACATTGTAAATCACCCGTATAGCCATTAGATGTGGCATCTGCAAATATAACAAAATAAACATTTTTTTATATATCAAAAGAAACTTTGAAAAGGCAGCATTTTTTTATGGCAAAAGAAGAATATATACCTATTTAAACGTTAAATAGACTGAATAAATAGTAAGCGCATCAAACTGCTTATATAAAATTAATTACTCTTTTTTAGTTTTCATCCAGCTAACTACAGATTTCTCAGAACGTTATGAAGATGGTAATTCCATAAAAACTTTAAGACGATTGAAACTAACTAGCAGTATTCAAAATCTTTACATAACTATTTTGGAAGTCCCATATTTCATGAGTTCAAAGATCAGTGTCAAAAATCAAGGTTCTAATTGGTAAATTCTTAATAAATACTTGAGATTGATCGATATTATACTAATTTATGTTAGGTCGATTGCGAAGCAACTTATATTAAGCACTCCCTCATCGCTAACGATGGTAATGTTTCATATCTTGTCTTGTTTCAAATCCTAGTTTCATAATCTCAGACACCGTTTTATTTACCTCTGCATCCATCGGCAGTGTTTCATCTTCCATGACACAAAGATTGTAAACCGCTTTCTCTGCCCATGTACCATTCTCATTGCAGTACTTTGTAGCATTGTCTGAAAAAAATCTTCTCAGGTGAACATTGTATATCAGTGCTTGCAGCAATTTATCAGTTTATTTATTATGCATAATACAGACTTAGAAGTTTAAACAGCTTTTTATTATTTGCAATAAACACTTAGAAGTTTGTCATGACATACTTTCTCAGTTGGAAGAAGTATTTCGTTGTGAAATTATGTTACACAATTTGATAAAGAATAAACAGACTGAGTATAACTTTGTAATATCTTTTACGTTGTCCTCTAGCACGAAACATTTTCATTGCTTACATCGATGTGATATTTTTTTGAATATCTAAATATGTTCATTCATTCATGTAATGGCAAATATACAGTTTCTAAAGTATGAGTAAACACCTAGTCTAACAAATTTAGTATTTCTGTCCGAGTGTTTATATATATGTCGAGTATTTCGAATATACCGTGTCGTTTTTTTACTTTAAAAGTTCACAAAAGCGTGTCTTAATATCTGATATTGTTTTTCGTATTACATGTATTTAATGTTGCTCCTTTGACCAACGTTCATCAATCAAAATAGAAAATTGCAGACATTTTGGTCATTGCGGTTCCATTGAAACATTCGATTATATTGTTAAATAAAATACAAGGCCTGTGAATAAAACATGTTTAGCACTTTATTCTGTCTAGCGTAATAAATTTATATTGTCTTTGTCACTATGTGCAGAAAAGTATGATTAAAACATACAACAATATGGTTTGAGAAAATGAAGTTATCAAATATTCAGTACTATATGAACGCAAATGACAAAACCCTTAATATTTGTTGATCTCAACAACATTAAGTGTAGCAGTAGTGCTATATGGAACAATTCAAGACAGATTTATACTAGACCAATCATTCATTTCCATTTTTCTGAAACTCTCATACTTATAAACAGTGAGGTCAAACGTTATATTAAGATTCTGGAAGTTTAAATTCAAAATCAATTTCATATTCTCAAAAGCTCAGATAAAATTAAACAAGCCAAATTATTGTTTTACTGCCAGTTTACTGTATCGTTAAATTTTATTGCACTTCTGAAATTTAGAAAATTGCTCTGTGTCGGATGGATGAAATATTCTTGCTGTTTTAGGCCATATCACCGATCACTAATATACGTCTGTATAATGCTTTCTAAGCCGGAGTTTTTGCTAAATCCGGTTGACGTCTGTTAATATCAATAGAGTATTTAAAGCCAATAACAACAAGTTCGTAAAATGTTGTCTTATTGATTAATTGTCATGGTAATCAGCACGCCAAAGCTCTCCACAAAATATATCACTAAATATTGTTTTGCGCTGTAAAGTAATCTTAGACTAACTGACAAGGAATGTAGAAGTGTTCACATTTAATGGAATTCGTTTCTTCTCTGTTTTGTGCTTGCTGTAGTATTTTGGTATATCTTGAATGAATTTTAACTTTACTTTGATATTTGCTGCATCATTTGAATATTTCAACAAAAATGTTAAAAGTTTCTCTTTGTGGAGTAGAAAAACTAATCAGGATTATTTTCAGAAAAATTTCCACTCAGAGAGTACTGTTCTGTTCTTCGTTCATTAATGCCGGCCACAGTTGTTATCTAAAATATGTATTTTGCAATTACAGAAAAGTCTGCTCTGATATGTATGAAAGAATTAAATTTGTACAGATTAATTTAGATGGTCTTGCATTTGTTTTAGTTTAGAACAGTTATTCCTTGAGATTGTAATTCATGAGTTTGTCTTTATAATATAATAATAATAAACATATAAATACACTGATACCAAACTTGTTATGGCTTCATTATAAAAATGTAAATCCGCTTAGACTTTAGAGTGCCCGGATAGACGTAACTTAAATAATAATTATCTTTGTGTTGAATGATTACATTTAGTTGCAGTGCATTTCAGTTGAACGGTTTTTACGTTTTGATATTTTCTTTGCGCCATTTTTTTATATTTGGGTGCAATTTGCAAACGTTTAAATGATGTTTAAATATGTGTATAAAATCAGTTTAAACTTTTTCTTTATGATACGGTACAAGTTGATGCAGATGTTTTGGTAAAAAATGGCTTTAACTGCACTATTTTCAATAAATGAGCCGCGCCATGGGAAAACCAACATAGTGGGTGTGCGACCAGCATGGATCCAGACCAGCCTGCGCATCCGCGCAGTCTGGTCAGGACCCATGCTGTTCGCTAACAGTTTCTCCAATTCCAATAGGCTTTAAAAGCGAACAGCATGGAGCCTGACCAGACTGCGCGGATGCGCAGGCTGGTCTGGATCCCTGCTGGTCGCACACCCACTATGTTGGTTTTCCCATGGCACGGCTCAAATAAGTAAATCTGTTTTCGAAAATACTTGAGCAGATATAATGTAAAAACAACATTGAATTTAATTTGTCACTCTTGTCATTTTAAACTTGGACAAGCATACTATCCTACAAAACATGAGAATCATAGAAAATAAGCTCTCTTGGTTTAAACATATTTTATTATCCAATATGTACATTTCAAATGATTATTTACATACATAAATTCTGGATTGGACTGGAAGCCAGTAAGTTTATTGAAGCTCTCTTGGATCAGGCCAATAACTATGTGTCTATTCATTTATTTTTTTATGACCGCATATAAATTTTGCATTTTCTTAAAGACAACATTTCAATTCTGATTCTTGTTCTTTTGATTTGCAGGTCGTATCTTATTCCCCCAGATTTTTCATAAACTAAATCATGTATCAATAATTATTGTAACTTAATCTGATGGAATTTCCAATTACTATAAGACGGAGAAATGTTATATCTGTTGTTTTGCTTAGAATTACTCTTTAGAGAGTATTTTCTTATAATAAAGCTACGTACATAAATGCGTACTCAATAATTATTGCCAAGAACGAGACGAAACAATTCATTTTATTTACACTTCATTTTATCGACTTTTTTAACTATCACAACGACAACCGTATAGTGGCCGTAATGTAATAAGTCTTTGTGCTAAGACTATGTATCATTATAGTTTCTAATCCTGTGGGATGATGAAGTACATTCAATAAAATGTGTTTATATGATTACAGAGTTGCACTTTAGGTGGCGCTAGAAGTCTGATACATGCTTAATCGATAGATCCAATCAATCCGAGTTTCCTGAAATTTAGCTTGGTTGCATTTTAATCTTCCAAACTAAATTTTTATAGATTCTGTCAAATATCACAACTGCAGGTTTTAAGTGCCTTGTGACAGCAGGAACTAAAAGGACTCATTGGGCTCAGTTTTGAAATATTTTCTGGTCTTTTGAGATGAAATGTATAAGTTAATCAAATAGAATTCCCATTTGGGCAATATTACGTAGTCTTCCAGCAACAACAGCTCCAGACACCGGTGTGTTTTCAGTTTTTGTTTTGTAAGTGTCCATATCAGGAACATTTCCAAGTCGTAAGATGCTAAACTATATGGGAAAATTTGAAAATTAATGATCATTCTGTTTTGAATAATAAAATGGATGATATCAATTACAATATTATCGCCTCTAAACTTGATAGCTTAAATGGTTCATACTGTCTCACAGACTATGTGTTTGTTTGTTTTTTGTGGGCTTTAAACCAAAACGTTACTATTTAAGTGATATGTCAAGTTAGCAGCTAATGAATAGTCCCCAGATTTTACGGGCTTTCAGCCAGGTACTTTAAGCACCATGGTAGCAATACTGACCCTTCATAGTACAAATGCTGGAAATTATATATCAAACTTGAAAGACAGAATCATTCTTCAAGGAATGTAATATCATATCCAACACTCCAAGCTTTGATTTGTTTTATTAATATTTCCGAGTTTTGCTGTTAATATCTGCTGATTAAAGGCTTCATTATCTAATATTTATTCTTGCCAGTTGACAATACTACATGAGTAACGTGTAACATTATAACAAAATAGCGATTCTACATCTTTGATAAGCATGTAAATTTTACTGAAGAAAAGTATACACCATTTGATTACTTACTATTAACATTGATCCCATCTAAGTATCCAGGGCAGGGTATTGAAGCCGATGTTCCAGCTAAGGTCCGGGGCCAGCAAGAAAAATTGTCCCAGCTGCTGTTGCAATATAGCTGTCCATCATCTGAAAAATACGAAAATACTACATTGCTAACATAAAAGGTTGGTGTGCCTTAAGGCGATATTGGCACACAAAGAGTGGTACTGGCATACGAGGAGTGGTATTTACTCATGGGCATTAAATAAATAAATTGAAAAATGGCAAATTCAGAGCGGTTTTGTTAGATTAAAGAAAAACGATAAACATCAAGCAGATGTACCAAAGCAGTCACACACACCAGTTTGATTTAAAAAGGAATAGTTTGATAACTATCTTCGTCTTCTATGGGCAGCTTAGAATGCATTCTGTAGTAGATACTTCTAAAGGTTAAACATTTATTGCTCACGCTACTTAGACAGAAATGTCAAAGCATACATAAAAGAGACTAAAAGTCTGAAAGAAGACGTCATAAATTGCTCAATGATATGCAAAAGTTTATGTTATAATGAGCACAAAATATGTTTGTAACAGATTTAAATGTCTGCAAAATGAACCAAGGGCAAAATACATTATTCATCTTGACATGAAGCATTGTGTTACTGTCATAAATTGTCTGCCCACTTTCGTTTTCAAAACGACAGCATATCTGAATTATTATATTCTTTACCTTGTCAAAGGATCCCTGAATAAGAGCGAGTGTAAAAGCCATGTGGACGAGGAAACTGCCATATAATGAAACTAAAGGAGAGCTATTGAAATGGCTTGATAAAATGAGTTTTAATACATAACATGTTTGAAAAAGATATTCATAATATATTTAAAAATGAAAACATGCGGTAGAGAGATATTTGCAAAAAGATTGACACTCCAAAGAGAACTGATATGAACACCAACTCTAAGTTATACCAATATTCAATGGCTTGAATACTCTTAATTTCGCTGGCATGAAATTTCGCGCAAACGGCAAATAAGAGTGTTTCGCACGGGATTAAATTCGCGCGTTTTCAATTTAAGATAGATTTTTTTTCAGAAATCGCCAGCATCGCACATGTCACTATCATGTACCGCCTGTTAATAAAAGCGGCCCGTTTGTGACTTTTTTGTTAACCCCCCCCCCCCCCCAAAAAAAAACCCCAACAAAACAATATGATAGTCCAATTAATAATTGTTGTTAAATGACACTATGGTTAAGTGAAGTGTGAAAGAGTCTCAAAGGGTAGATTAAAATAAAAGGAGTTTGAAGTCTTATTTTGCATGTCTAATTACTCTAAAACAACAAAGGCAGGTGCGAAAACTGTGCCGTTACATTCAATAACGCAGTGTGACCAACTTGAATTTTGTGGACGACGAATTAATTTATACACACATGACTTCAAATATTTACATAGTTTTCTGTCAAGGATTAAATGATAAATAACAGAAATATTTCGTAGCAGTTTTAGTGATAAAACAATTAATTCACAAGGTAAACTTTTTATAGAGTTGTGTAAAGTGTATTCTTTATATATTTTGAATGGACGTTTTGGCCAGGATAAAGATAATTAATGGTCATTTTACATATACCTCTACTGTAGGATGTAGTGTAATTGACTATGTAGTATGTTCAGAAGATGTAATTAGTTCCATCGTAGACTTTAAAATTGATGAACGAGGTGAATCTAAACATTTCCCATTAAATGTTAAGCTTAACTTATTTTACGATGCTACTCAAAACCAAGCTGAAGGTAGAAAATGTAAAGATGACATTTACAACATCCCATATAAAGATAAATGTAGTTTTCAAGAATTGGTGAGTGATACTTTTACAACAGATTTAATAACAAACTTCTGTACGGCTATTGATGATGAAAACACCAACATTAACAACATAGTATTAAATTTCAATGCATGTTTGGAAGGAATTGGGAAACATTTTTTAAAGAATCCTATACCTGAAAAGTCGACTTCGCCGAAGTGGTTTGATTCTGAATGTAAGAAATTAAAACGTTTGAAATATAAGCTGTTACGGCAATATAGAAGTTGCAGATCGCATGATTTACAGTTATATCTTTTGAAAAGGAATGAAATATGTGTAGTTTGAAGGCACGAAAATATAATGAATGTAACCTAAATGATTTAACGTCAAAAGTGAATGACCCAAAATCCTTTTGGTCTAAACTAAAATCTATGACAGGCAAGAAAAATCGTATAGTAAATAATATATCTACAAACGAATTGCTAGAACATTTCAAAGGTTTATTAAATCCCTACGAAGTAATGTAAGATAATAATGCTACCTTGGACATAATAGATAATGAAATAGACAATGAAGTTGATCACTATATTTTCAATTCAGAAATTACCGAAGAAGAAGTAAGACTAGCGGTAAAGCATCTTAAAACGGGTAAAAAACCAGGCCCCGACTGTCTTATCCCAGAATTTTTCATCTATGGTATTAACAGTTTTATACATATACTTTTGAAATTATTTAACAGACTTTTTGCAACTGGAGAATTCCCAGATGCTTGGTGTGAATCAATTATAGTTACTCTTCATAAGAAAGGTGATATAAATAATGTAGATAACTACAGGTGTATATGTTTACAGAACTTTTTAGGTAAAATATACTGTGGTATTTTGGTAACGCGTTTAAATTTCTTTGCACAAATATATGGAAAAATTTCAGAGAACGAGACTGGCTTTAAGGCTGGGTACTCAACAATGCCTTTATATTGAAATATGTAATAGATAGGATTGTTAAAAACAAAAGACAAAAACTGTTTGTTGCCTTCATTGACTTTCAAAAATGTTTTGATACCATAAATAGAAATATTCTTTGGAATGTACTTAGAAATGGTGGTGTAAGTGGTAACCTCTATAGAGCTCTGCAGAGTATGTATATATCAGTAAAAGCTTGTATAAAATGTAATAATGTACGAAGTGATTATATAATAAGTTCAATTGGACTAAAACAAGGATGTTTGGCAGGTCCGATTCTCTTCTCTTTTTATATTGATGAATTACAGCACGTCTTAGATGCAAGTGATGTACGAGGAGTTCAGTTACATCCATTTGAGTTACAGCTTTTATCATTGATGTTTGCGGATGATATTGCCCTATTATCTGATACTGTTACTGGTTTGCAAAAGCAATTAAATATTTTATCTAATTTCTGTGACACATACAAACTTAAAGTGAATGAAAATAAAACAAAAATTGTTGTTTTTAAAAATGGTGGTGCACTTGCTAAAAATGAAAAATGGATGTATAAAAACAAATTTCTTGAGGTTGTAAATGCTTTTAGTTATGTTGGCTTAACTTTTATAAGACAACTTTCTATGAGCAGTATGGTGCATGACTTATGTATTAAAGGAAAGAGAGTTCTTGTATCAATTTTAAAGTCTTTATATGATTGCGGCCAGTTAAAGAAAACAGTATTTTTCAAACTGTTTGACACTAAAATATGCCCTCAGTTACTTTATGGAGCCGAAATTTGGGGTATAAATAAATTTGAAGAACTTGAGCGTATCCAGTATTATGCCTGCAAACGTTTTATGTGTTCTAGGCAAAATTCATCTAATGCTGCGGTACTTGGTGATTGTGGCAGATATCCTTTGTATATTGAATCATGTAAACGATGTATAAAATACTGGTTAAAAATTTTAAAAATGCCAAACAGTAGATTAGTTAAGATGTGTTATCTAATGATGTATAATGATGATATAAGTGGCCACAAAAACTGGGTATCTGCTGTAAGAGATAATCTGCAAAAACATGGTTTTGGATATGTTTGGGAAAACCAATCAGTTGATTCAGAAAAACACTTTTTATCAACATTTATAAATAGATTAAAAGATATTTACCTACAAGAATGGCATGTATCAGTTAGTTCAAATAAAAAATTGTCGTTTTATATGATGTTCAAAGAAGATTTCTCATATGAAAAGTATTTAGATATATTAGACATTAAAAAATTTAGGTTTATGTACACAAATTTTAGAATAGGTTCTCACGATCTTGAGATTGAAACTGGTCGACATAGAAAAATAGAAATAGAAAATAGATTGTGTAGAAAATGTGATAAGAATATTATAGAAGATGAGTTCCATTTTTTACTTTGTTGCGAATTTTACTCGGAATTAAGAATGATGTATTTACCTAAAAAATACTACTGTAGTCCAACGCATAACAAATTTAATATTCTGATGTCAACAAAAAATGAAACTTTGATAAGGTCCATTGCTACTTTCTTATATTATGCTTTTGAGAAACGGAAGTCTAATGTTTAGTTACTAAAACTTTAATATATTATTTATACATGATATATGTCAGTTTCTGTTACTTTGTATATGATATATGTCAGTTTCTGTTACTTTGTGTATGATATTTGTCAGTTTCTGTTACTTTGTATATGTCATTTTCTTTTACCCTGTACATGAATGTGCATATGCCTTGTATTTTGTTGTTTTGTAAATATGTTTGCATGGGCCGGTGGCCTTACAGCAAAAATAAACTTCTGTTCTGTTCTGTTCTAGTTGTAAGACGATGACAACGATATAAAACTAGCGTTATTAATTAAAGCGTTCAATTAACCAATTGATATAAATAATTGAATCAAATTTCATAATCTATTTTGGTAAAAACAAATAAGTTCCTATCAAGACAAGCTTTAATTAACTGCCGATAAACTATGACGTTTTGAGAAAATTTGAAATACACGAAATATACCATATTTCGGACAGGAAATGAATTCGGATAACTATATACTAAATGGTAAATAATAGCGCGGTCTTAAATTCGCGCATCGTTTGTAGAGTGGAATACGCGAAACTTCGTCCTGCGCGAACAAAAATGAGTTCACAGTATTACATATGTTTAGTGTTTAGCATGTCAATGAATTGTTGTTTTCAGTCATATATGAGGTCTCACTTTTATATGACACAATTCACTCGTTGCATCTTAATATGAAGTAAAATGAATTTTGTATCTGTTGACAATCAAGCACTGTGAAATGCATATTCCGATCAATGTTATTGTCTGGATTTTCGCTTACCAAGACTTAAGTTTGAAAAGTAATCAATAAATAAAAAGTTCTCTCCATATGAATTTTTGGCTTGTACATTATCCTCATTTGATATAATATTGTAATGCGATTTGACTTCAGACTCTAGACTAATGAATAATAATACCTTCATGTCATGCAACAAATCATTCCCGAAAGATAGTGTATACTTATTTGAAAACAAGGAGGATAAAATGTAACCTATATCAGCACTGCTTTTCTTGATTTACATGTTCAACCTAATAGCGTTTGGTTGAATGTTTCGTGCTCTTTAACAACATGACCCTCTTGTTCTTATAAATCTAATACTTAATCCTCGCACATATAGCATTACCCATTACAAGAAAGATATAATATCTATTCATCACGCAAATCCCTAAGACTCTCAGACGCATAATATCTTATTATGATCATATGTATTTTGTTTGTTGTCTGAAAATCCATTACAAGTATCACTAGAATCCCTTTACGATGTACGCCTGTCAGTCTGAATTGATTATTAAGTAAAACTGCTTAAACAAAAAGATATAAGGGTGTTGAAAGATTCTGCCTCTTTTGTATTTCAACACTTTTGTCAGATTATAACAGAAAGGTAAACCTACTTTATTCATTTGTGTTCTGACACAATCTATACACAATTTTGTTTTTTCTTGATTTGTAAGAAGCCCCACAAACTTTTTTTGATAACCAAAACTCTTTCTGTTCGTACGGTTTTAATTGTCCTTTCACTTCTAGTTTAATTCTATATGGTTTCCATATTTTAGTGAGAAACGTGTTTACAGTTGCAGCGTAAACAAACGCTAATAGTAACATATCTTTACATCATTACAACGCAAGCAACTGTTTACTTTTAGCTTGTGGTAACAGGAATGCATATTGTTACATCACAAGCAAGTGTTTATTTATCATTTTTGATAACATGTTTTATTGCTTTTTATATTAATTTATTAGAACGCAAACAAGTGTTTTCTCACCGATTATGGTAAAGCGTATAATACAGTACAACGCAACTTCATAAAAACAACCAGCTTTTCTAAAACACGACAGACATGTATATAAGATACTTGATTCTTACAAGATCTGTATAGAAAAAATACGTGTCAGTCACGCTGTTTTTGAAGGGTTCTTAGACACACGCGATCCTACAGCGATCTCTGTTAGTTTTTGTTATTAGAAATTTATTATGAATATAGATGGAATCCCTAATAACAAATCATTTGTCATTCTGAATAGATAGTAAAGCATGATTGTACAATAAATACAAGACACTGTAAAAATTGCTTTTTCTCATTCCAGTGGCGTTCGGTTGTCACAAGAATTTGAACGTGACAGCATTAATACAAGCTCTTTTTGGTTCCATTTCTTCACATTTAAGTCTCATATGGACGTGAATAATTATATGGAAGTTATAAAACGTACTTATTAAAGATTATTTTTTAAGACACATTGCATTTTGATGTTCTGTCTTTTTGTAATTTAACGTTACGTTTTCCATTTTGTGTCTGATTTAGTTTCTAAAGTCCAATGGCACTGAGCTGCTTTGAACGTTGTCACTTGCCTATTTTATCTGCTATTTTATGGTTATACTATTCTCTTGTTGCTTTTTCTTCTGCATTGTGTAAATGCGTATATAGTTCCTTAAAAAAATCAACCAAAAACACATTCCCTGAAGAAGGCATGTAGCTGAAACGTTGGAACTATAGTATAGTAAATTTTGAAACTGACGGCGTCTTTGGTCTTTATCTACTTCATTATATAGTTCCTTAGGCATTGCATTTATACTTAAGAACACGAACATAGTTTGATTAAAAATGCATTTTATTACCATAGTTTTGTATGGGATTAATCTGGTTGGGATAACAGTTATTTGCTGGTAAGTTTGGGACACAGTGAAGGTGGGGAATAGATTTTGTGCACTCCATTAGCCAGTTTAAATTTTGCTACTGGTGTTTGTCGACACAGACCCTTCCAATGTGGTTCCCCTATAGAGTTTTTATCAATTTAATTTATCACTGATGTTTGATTGTGTAACTAAGTCTACGTATTTTAGGTCAATGTCGATCATTTACACATACAAATATGCACTGTTGTAGGGTATTATTTTAAAGCTGTGGTTTAGCATAGTAGCATTTTCTATTGGATCCTTGTCCTGATATTACACTTTTCAATGTTACCCTTCAAATTTTATTGACCTTTACGTTAAAAAACATAAAGGTATTTTTGTTTAGCATTTTGTTTTATTCTTGCTACTGTTTTCTGTAGAACTAGAATTTCATACAACATTTTGTAAAATTCTGTTTTGTTCCATACGAGTTTGCGCACGTTCTATGTATCTTATCCTGTAATATATTGCTGTTTTAATCCTTACAGCCTTGATACAAGTCTCCTATAATTCTGTTACAGAATAGCTATATGCATTTTTATTATAAACATATATAAATTCTGTAAAAACATCGGCTTGTATTTCAAAATTAAATAGGAACAGGCAGAAAAAAATCCGTATTGTACCTTTTAAATTCCGTATTGTACCTTCCGTATTGTATGCTGTCAATATGCATGACCTGACACATATTTCCTTCAATAACAAAACAACAAACAAAAATATATCTCGTGGATTTTGCAAGGTCGGAGATCCGATCTGGCAAAAATCCACTTAAGCCGAATACAGCATCCCAGACCTAGCTACTGTTATAATAACCCTATTATATTATTGATGTAATGTACTTGTATGTATATCAGACTATAATAAACAGTAAATATAATACGCATGTACACGCATGGATATTTGTAACGAAGGAACAAAAAAGCTGCTTAAAAAAGCCCGCGTACCACTGAGCAATTTTAGTATTCTGAAATTGCAATATTATTATACGTTTGTTACATACTCGTTTCTTTTTTCCCGTAAACTTACAAAGATACCGGAAACGTAAATATTTTCCCATACACTGATGCCTGAATTTCATATCGGGTGCGTGACGTAATCTAGAGTGTGCCGTTGCAAAAGATATATTTTATTTAGTTTATTTAGTTCAGTATTGTCAGTCTTATTCAGGCTTTTGAACAAATTCATAATGTATACGTGTAGATACGTATGTAATAAACATGTTATTATCTTTGCATCGGGAAATTTGCACTCGTTCTTTAGCGGAAAAAAATTGCTCTCATAAAGTCGCTTAATATTTCCGTTGCAGAACTCGTGCATATTTCCCGATACAAATAATAATGTTATTACAGTTATGACTTGTATACTAATTACACGATATCTATATTCTTTGACATGCGATTTCTCGATACGTTTTCAGAAATTGTTTATGATTTATACATACTTATATGATACACACAAAATGTTGAACAATGAGGTATGTGTTTATAGTATATATCGCGTAAAATGTTGATGATATTTTCAATTGTACTCGGTCTAAATAACTAACGGTATTATTTATTTATAAAATTGTTAGAAATAAAATCAGTATGTGACATGCTTCGAGAAATGCTCACTCCTCCTATCGTAAGTTAATGCTATGGCTCGTAAGTCACGCAAAGCCCCCGCAGACGAACTCCTGCATTTTTCGTGATACCAATCTAATTAACTTTAAATAATAATCACACTTGCCATTCTGTCACGTAGGTGTGGAGAGTGAGCTTTTAAAATGTTTAACGAGAACATTCCCTTCTTTTTACCAACTTTCTCTCTATTTCTCCTGTATTTCTTTGCGTTTTGACTTTTCTCTTCTAAAATCTTTCTTGAGGGAAAATTATTTTGTCATTAGTTTGCTCTACAGCTCGGCGTAGTGGTCAAATTATAAGATCGCCGTACTAATGATTCATAGCTACAAACTTGTAACAAATTGACAGAGACGAAAATTACTGTGTCACTTTCCATTACTCTTGAAATATAGATTTCAGTCGTTTTTGACGGTAAGTCTGCATCTGAGAAAATATTTCCAAGTGATTTATTTTGTTTATCTATTGACTTAGCGAATAAAGAAAGTGTATGCATTTGCATCTATCTTGTACGTTAGTCGTCTGTGTCTCAAATTGATGTTCAAGTAAGTTTAGAACTAATGCAAGTAAGTATTACTTACATTTTATTTATACCTAAGAAGTCCCCACAGGTCGATAAAAATCAAAGTATAGCATGATGTATGTTTTTTCATCAGCTGTAGTATTAACTGGGTTAAATCGCCATGTCGATTATGCATTTGTTATGATAATCTGTAATTCTGTTTGGAAATAATTTTTGCAGGTATTTTGCACAGAACTATTATGGTAAACTTAGGGACATGTGTGTATAGGATATTTATTTAATATCAAATTGCATTCGTGCTTGTTTGTAAGATGTTCAATAAAAATAATATGTGCATATTTATTTTGCAGAAATAATTGCTAGACATGTTTGAACAAGCTGTATTTCAACACTGGCAATAATTTTCTGTTAATGTTTGTTAACACATATAACATCATTCACAAGATACTGTTTCAATGACAACCTTTCACAAGGAACTGGCACACATTTGTAAAAGTGCATTAACTGAGGCAAATCGTAAGAACGGTCTAAACGAATTAAATCGACAGATGCAGTAAGTACTTCTTGTACAAGTATTTTTGACTGGTAAGATATTATGTCATTTAAACATTTCATCAGATCAATGAGATTCATTAAGACCGAAAGACACAAAACGTAAGATCAAATACAGCAAATTTACATATAATTCATCCATGCAAATATGTCGCCGGTCGAAGTACAACTTGAGCTCATTATTCCTTTTAAAGTCTAAATGTAAATTGTACAGTAAATATACACGATTTTGGTGTTCCTTCATAAAATATGTAAAATATTATACCTAACACATTTTCAATAATTCGTAATTATGTGACTGAGTTCGATTTTGTAACTTATTTTAGCCTGACACGGCTATATTTGTCGTTTTCATTGGGTGTATTTGCAGGAGAATAAACGTGTGTTAACAGATAGATGCTATAGCAGTTTACATATGCATGTTCCGTGGCCAAGGTACATGTAAAAGCGTAACGGCCCTAAAACGGATTATTCATTGACAAAAGGTAACTACATTGTACGTCAACGTGATCAAACAACGCTGGTATTCCTGCGCGTTTCATGAACATTCAATGGCGTTGATGGAAATATATTCACTTTGAGCTATTTACACGATTTGTGCTAAGCATAGCGTTATTTTATGTTTGTTTCATGTTATAACATCAGCAGAATCTCCCGGGATATGTTGGTCCCCTCGCTCTACCGGGCTGTTATCGCTACTTTCAAAAAGTATATGCACGTGTTTATAACTGTCACTTTCTGTTCAGTATGGATCTGCTGCCATAATCTTATCCAGATTTGGGAAATAAGAACGATTGAACAGTGTGGCTAGTGTAACACCCGTGTAATTTTATTCAGTTCTTTTTATATCAGTGTTCAATTTTTATATACCCCAAAGCCTGCTTTCTATTCCTGTCTGAATGAAACGTATTTCTTCAAGACATGAAAATCCGAACATGAAAACTAAAGCCTGATTATTACTGAAAAGTCTAGATAGCTTGTACTTATAATATTATAAATCTGACATTTGCTCAAGAAAAGAAAATATTATTAACATTTTTCAATCGATGATTTCTATCAATTGTTTGCGTTTTACTTTCCAACCAGAAATCTACCAGACAGAAAATATTGACACAAAGTGTATATTGTATACTTATCGAGATATTTGTTCTGCTGACATATTAATAAAAAAGGATCTAAGCTAATATCATTACCCTTCTGGGAGTATAAACGAATTCTGGACACAATTCATAAAGTGATTATGCTCGATTGGTTTTGACATTTAAGACACATAGCTGCTAGGAAATGAAATGTTTTTATCAACGCAATTTAATTAATTTCTTATACTTGCCCGAGACCGTTCAAGTTTAAATTTGGTTGTACTTTGTTAAGTGTATGCTAACTGCTTCACAAACTGTGAAATAGTTGAACTCGGACGAAATGCATGTTATAAAATCCTGTAAATACAGAAATTTCAGACGTAATGGGCATATCATGTCTATCACTTTTATGAAATAATGTTTTTGTAGACTGCGTTTAATAGATATGGCACTCCAGACAACAGAAGTAGATCAATTCGTTAAAGAAGTAAGAAGTAACCAAATCTATTGAATGTACAAACCATAGCACAGAATGAAAACTCTTTCAAGTTACAGAGCGAAACTTTCTTAACAGAACTACTTTATCCTACATGATGCACTCTAGTTGGTTTAATTATATTCTCGATATCGACATTATGGATAAAATCCCGTTTTCCGGTATTAGAGAGTTTGAGATTTCAAACTTCGCCTTCCCCTTCAACGTGTCTCATATATATTTTGGGTAAAACGTCACTGATATGCGTGTATTTTATTTATATCACACGTTGCTACTGAAGTTTTTCATGTAATATCAGGCAAGCCTAAGACTTCCCTTTATTACTATGCGAAATAAAAAGCTTAGTTTCAGGATTTCTGCTTATTAAGTTATTTGATTATCCATATATATAATTAGACTAAATTTGATGCGAAACACTATCAATAGGTATAAGAATAATGAAGTTTTGTTTGGCTAATCATTTTAACTAAATACATTGAATTGAACCTGGAAGTATGAAGTTATCAACTGATTTTGAGAAACTTTGAGATTTTGTTCAAACTTAAACTTCTACGGCATATTTGTGTCCCCAGGCGGTATCGATTATACCAGATGGGCCTTTTTGTCGTATGAAGTGAAGTTTTGAACGTCAGAAGATGTGATATCACGAAAGTCGAAACTTCATTCTTTTTACATCTACTCTGTCCACATACTCGGCATAAAAGACTGAAATCTGGATGGAGGCACATGGCATGACAGTCATTTTACTTGAAAAATAAATAATTACGCGCGATTATCATTTGTTGAAACATTTATTTTCACATCCAAATAAAATCAATCTGTTTCTGTCGGACACTTAATAACGACAATTGCGTTTTAATTATAAACATACAATGGTACTAGTAAGACGGAAAATTCTTCTGAAGTATCTGACAATTTCAGATCTATGATATCATGATGAGAGACGTTTCCTGTTAGCCGTATGGGATAACGCCATTCTTTAAATGCACGGAACCAGAGCCTGGCAGAAGGACATTGTGGGTTAAATCCCCTTTTGATTCTTACATTTTACAAAGAAAGTCGGTCTTGAAACTCGGTGTGACCCTACCCTAACCCTCCCCCCTCCACTGCCCCCCTCCCCTGAAATGGGTGACCCCCTCTTTAATGTTGGTGTCCCTCTAACCAAAATTCCTGGATCCACAGATGCTTTACTTATAAAATAGTATATTAAAATCATATTGTGCTGTCTGAGAGTTTAACATTATACAGAGTCATACAGAGTGTCATTATCACGTTGATATGATCATTATAGGTTATTAACTTCGTATGTGGATATATGCACGGATTCTGCAGCGGTAGTATTGCGCGACTTTAGGAGCGCAATATTGTCCGCGAAAGAACGAGTGCATATATCCACATACAAAGTTGATAACCTTTTTATTACATATCCACTATCAAATGATTAATTTATATCTAAATTATCGTTCTGTCACGAAAGACAGGAAAAAGTACAGAAAAAAATTCTCCGAAAACGCAATAAACAAATCAAACTGACGTGCATTAATATTGTCCGCGAAAATGACGTCAACTTGTTGTCGCAACGTGCGCGTGGACGCCATGGACGTCACGCGATTCTTTCCATTACAACGTTAAGAAAATATTCCACGTCCTATATTAGTCCAACTCATAACGTAATTATAACTTTCATTTCATTTCAGTCTGATAAATTACTACGTTCCAGTATCTAATAGGTCAGATTAATCAAAGTGTAAAAGTAAACAAAATGTTGCATAAATTACAAATTAAACAAATACACAATAGCAACAAAAATCTAAAGAAACGAGATCCGCAATGGACAGACCTTCAGGGGAGGTAACTAGAGTCACGGATTGGCACTAGTCCGATATGAAAGCGTTCAACGTCATGATATGGAAAAATATTTCACAGCTGGAAAATAATTTTATGTATGTAATAATCATTTTTATTTCCTCTCATGTATAATTTACAATCGTGCATTGTATACTGACTATACTGACACAATTTTATATAAAACCTAAATGTTTGGAGCAACACTAACGAGTTTTTACATTGTTCACATTGTTTTATCGTTTTATTTTATTTTATTATTATAATTTTTTTTTGGTAATCGCTCTAATATCCATGCGATGATTATATTAATTGAAATGTTTTTTTATTTTTTTTATTTCTTTTTCATATTTTCATTTTTAAAACCTCTTGTAAAATTCCTGCCCTTTCGAACAATTGGTATCAAAATGCACGAAAAAAAAAACGATCATAATTACGGATAAATTGAATGGGCGGATTAAAAGAAGTAAGGTTCATTCTAATGTTTGAAATCTCAAGGAATTTTAATCGAACTTCAACTTCATACGTTAAATTCGGAAAAGAAAGGGGAAGGCGAAGATTGAAATTTCAAACTCTCTATTAACCATTAATAAACGCCCGTTCCCGGTTTTACGGTGAGTGGGGTATCGGCCATTACGCTACATGGCGGTAGTGTTTAGATTATCCTTTTTTCAAGTTTTAAACAAAGAAAACGAATAAAAAAGTATTGCAGATTATCATTAAACATTGTTGTAATTAAGATGTAGCAAAAATATCCTCAAAGTTTACTTTAGTTTTGAAATTTTAGCTTTTATTCTACACTGCCGCTTCCCTGGCTCGATACCGAAGGTGTGAAATTATTCGCATTTTTCAAGGTAACCTAATTATTTTTGCAAAAAAAAATGTTGCCGAGGTCGTAGAATAGTATTTCCATTGTGAGAAAGTAAGAACTTTCCTAAATCCTTATTTTCTGGCAAAAATAATCGCTAATACACGGTCCTTATATCGGTTAATCTCGCCAACCCCCCTGACCCTATTTACGGAAATACCGGAAAACGGGATTTATCCTTAATGTCGATATGGTCAATTACCTGCAGTCTCTAGCGATAAGCCCTACCTATTTATTCTCTCTTTAAGCATCAATCACAAAAGTATCAAATAATGATATACCGAATATATCATTCCACTACAAACCTAACGATACTGTCATTTGTTAAAATATTTGGTAACAGCTGTATTTCATCCAAGATCAGACACACGCTAGCAGTAGAAGTTCTACCTATAAAATTTGAATAAGGCACGATAAAGTAAATACTAAATAGCAGAACGTGATACACTGGAATTAAGAGCTATACTTGTCCTGGTCAATTAGTCTATTATATCACCCTCATTCAAAAACATTCATACCAGATAATAAGGTGATTAGTACATCATCTATATATTTATTAAACAACTATGCGTCTGTAGATGACATTACATTATAACTTTTTTGCTCGAATCTTAATTAGTTTCGAGACTTGTTTCTATAGAAAGAACTCTATGCCTAGTTCTTTAAATCCGCATTATGTATATTTTAGATTGTGTACTTGAAAAGAATGATTAATGGCACAAGTGCATAAATCATAACGCACATGTACTTGTTTAGTATCAGAGTTGTAATGAATTTATCCTAAGACAGACCATTCACTCCATTAACGTCTTGCTGGGTCTGTTCATTTTGATGATTATCTATCTTTTAAATTACCAAACTCTTTCCTGAAGGAAAATGATACATTATGTGTTATTAAATTGGTCTAGAGTTCTGTCTTTCTTCTATTTCAAAGTTTACCAAACCAATAAATCACGGCTTAAAATAGCAGACAAACATACGACGAAAATTATTGTCAGACTGTCACTTTCTCTTACTGAGGGTAATAGAGATGTCAGTCAAACCTGCATAACAACAAACTTTGCAGAGAGTGTGTGTGTCTACTTTTGTTTGTTTAAGTGATGCAACACATGATTATCTTATTCAAGTGGTAACATAATTACGTTATAATCAAAGAAGTACCATCTGATTTGTTCACGTGATATAAGCGTGGTCCAATATCCTCCCGGACCTATGACGGTACTGCCCGACCTTGCCTTCTAGCCATTATAATACGCATAGTAAAAAAGTAATAATAGATTTGGTATTCATAAGTATAGTGTTGCTGATGTTACATATTATATTTAAGGGACTTGGAATGACATTATTACTATTAAAACAAGAGCGTACACCCAATTCGCTTATTGATCTTTGAAATGTCTTAAAAGTACATGTCTGGATTCCATAAAGTATCTCTACAGAATGATCTGTACAGATAGCTTTTAAAAGCATTTTTAAATAGATTAATTATCAAAAGTCTGACCAGTGAAATGCAGGATTATTAATCATCAAAGGCAGAATGCGGATCGATTAAAATTTTGTCTTGCCAATTTGGTAAAAAATTTGAAATAAAAATGTTTTGGCAATCGCTCTTCACATCGACTTCGTTAATTGCGAAAAACTTTATCGAGATTAATCTGTAAATATTTTCATTCGCCCTATTCTTTTCCATTGAAAATTATGACGTTCATTTTGTATGAACAGCAAAAGGAAAGGCGCGAAAGTTACGTCATCGCTGCTTAGTGATAACCGACCGCTGTTTTGACGACGTCCACGTACAGTCAGGGAGAACGTTCCTTAGATGACGTCGCAGTTGTTCCGTCTGGTGAACAGAATGGCCGGGAAGCTGATTTTATTGTTAAATGCCACAAAATATGTGCAATTTATAATATCATCTTGTTTACAAATGGAAAGGAAATATAATGTAAATATAAGAAATGAAACTATCTTTTTCGGTGTTCATGCGAAATGAACGCCAGAATAGGATCGGCAAATTAAACCTGATTTGCCGATCCTATTCTGTCGTTCATTTCGCATGAACACCGAAAAAAATCATTTCGTTTCTTAAATGAACGACAGGCAATTTGAAAACACATTATTCGTTTAGAAGAGAATTTCCATGCTCTGTTTTTTTTATACTGAGTTTTGATTTACAGTATTTTAATACTGACATTAATTACAGGTCCTCTTCCGTTAATAGACATGGCATTCCAAGAAAATTATCATGTTCAACGACAGCCTGTCAAAGAGAATTACAAGATATTTCTTCATTCTGTAGTAAAGGAAACAAGGAAACATATATATTTTGAATCAGTGTGGAAAACACAAAAGCTCAGATTCTTTCATCAACAATCATGTGTTTCTGCGCTAGACTTATGTTTTGTAGTATAACATAAACTTAATATGTGCGTATGACTCACCTGGAAGCGGAATAATATTAATAAATATGCCAAAGAACGTATATAAACAAAACTATACGGATGCGTATCAGACCAGGTAAATAAAACCAGTAAACTATAATTCGGCCGTTCCATGACACTATCTGTATTAGTGACAAAAGTAAAAAATGAGATAACAAACTTTTTTAAGACCATTCTTTTACTCTGCAAATCTGAATATTGGAAGGAATTAGTTTCATTAAAATAAATGCTTTCAAATAAGTCACCGAATGCATTAAGAGACGTACTGTAAAGTCAAAAACGTTGTGAAAGCAGTATGACGTCGTCGAGCATGGTATGTGTATGGTGTGTATATTTTATTAATACAGCAATTACGTATATCATTAACTAAACATCATAAATTTGAACATTGATGGACAATATAAAACATTTACTGAAAATATAATTTAAGCGTGCACTATTTGTTTCATTACGGGCCTTTTACATATTAACCGTAGTCTTCTCATAATGCCTGAGTGTTTTGATTTATGGTTATCATAGTAACACAAATAACATTTATTTGTAACATAGTGAAGAACTTGATTTGTCTTTCAAATTGATAAATGAATAATAATTTACTAGTTTCTTTTTTTGCATGAACGCAAGAAAAACAATGATTTTCCAGAATTTAAAAATACTTATATGCAATGATTACAACACGTCACCTATATACAGCTTACCTTAGTTGTCCGGCTTAATTATGTTAAGAAGGCAATTTAGATAGATAATTATATTAAATGTGCATCTTATGGGCTTATTTATAACACAAGTGACTAATAGATAAATGAAAAGTTAAATTATGTACTATCGAAAGTGTATAAGAGTAAAACATTTCCTCCTTTTATCGCTTGAAGTTTATTTTCACCGTGGAAAATGTTAACGTAACGATTTTGAACAGTCGATGCGTCATAAATGAATACCACTAAAACGATAAAAATATGAGACTCTGTATGAAATATTGTCAGGCTAAGTTTGTTTCTGTTTCGTAAGAGAAAATCATATGTGTTGAGAGAGCCAAAATAACTTAAAAGTATATTATATATAAATAAATATATATTAATAAAAAAATATTTGATCTTATTTCCTATACAGCAGTTGTATTGATACAAACATTGTATGACTTTTTTTCTTATTTTATATGGGCAATGCTATAGAGAGGTACATTTTGTTGTACACATCTGTTTACATGAACTTGATGAACTGGAGTTTACCAAACATACAGAAGTAATTGCCAACATATCAAATAAAGAAAGGTTGAACTTCAGCAGAAAATCAACTATACTGCACATAAAGCTAAATACAAACATGCAACACCCATTGTTTAATAGGACAAAGCCGAGCATTGGTATTATGACAACACTTGCATGTTTTCAGGAGGGCCAGGAAAACTGTTCATACACATTGGGTACTTGTCTAATTCAGAATATACATTGCAGACAGTTAAACCCAATTTGTATATACTTAATACACAAATCGATTAATTCCAGCATCATGATAACATAAATCTCAATTACCAACAGTTATTCTTTAAAGAAAACATAAAACAAATATTCAATTGCACACGTCACTATGGTATATTATCAAGCGTATTTGTTGCCAATATTGCAAAAATATATAAACCAAACAAACGTTGAGAGAATATATACATTTGTTTGAAATTTTAGTGAGAAAACTATTACGTTATTGGCTAGTGAGCCATTGAATATTACCTCATATTTACAGGTTTTGCCTCGTTCAATGTGACTTTCTATCTTTTAATGTCTGGTCATATTTTATGACCTACTTAAGTATGGTAAAAGTATTTGTATCAGACGACACTGTTATCTTTTTATATTCAAATCCACCAATTTAAATAGTAATCACATAATGATTATAACTTCACATTCGATGTATTACTAGGTCACACAATTTTTGGCGACAAGAATAATTATGATGTTGGGGACTATATTTTCTCTTGTCACTATGTAATCGGGGCGAAAACAACCTAGTAATAGTCGTTTCGTCATGCCATCGTATGTACGGTGCGTAAACAACCTAGCGATAGTCGTTTCGTCATGCCCTCGTATGTACGGGGCGAAAACAACCTAGCGATAGTCGTTTCGTCATGCCCTCGTGTGTACGGGGCGAAATTAACCTAGCGATAGTCGTTTCTTCATGTACGGGGCGAAGACAACTTATCGGTAGTCGTTTCTTCATGTAATCGTGTGTACGGGGCGAAGACAACCTATTGACAGTCGTTTCCTTATGTCCTCGTGTGTACGGAGCGATGAAAACCTAGCGAAAAGCGTTTCTTCATGTCCTCGTGTGTACGGGGCGAAAACAACCTAGCAAAAGTCGTTTCGTTATGCCCTCGTGTGTTCGGTGTGAAATGAACCTAGCGATATAGTAGTTTCTTCATGTCCTCATTTGTACGGAGCGAAGCTAACTTATCGACAGTCGTTTCTTCATGTCCTCGTTTGTACGGGGCGAAGCCAACTTATCGACAGTCGTTTCTTCATGTCCTCGTGTGTACGGAGCGGAGACAACCTATCGACAGTCGTTTCCTCATGTCCTCGTGTGTACGGAGCGAAGACAACCTATCGACAGTCGTTTTCTCATGTCCTCGTGTGTACGGAGCGAAAACAACCTATCGACAGTCGTTTCTTCATGTCCTCGTGTGTACGGAGCGAAGACAACCTATCGACAGTCGTTTCCTCATGTCCTCGTATGTATGAGGCAGGGAGACAACCTAGCGGTGTCCACGTGTGTACGGTGCGTAGACAACCTAGCGATAGTCGTTTCTTCATGTCCTCGTGTACGGGGCGAGGACACAAAGATAGACTACCTCCATAAGACGTTTAATACCCGCAAACACGATAGTTTGCCATTTTCAATCATAAAGATTCGTTATTTCGCCTTAAATGTTTCGTGCTCTCGTGTTTTGTCCTGAAGACAAATCGGCAGTTTGACACCCTTTCGTATCCTTTTACTGTCTACAATATCTACACTATAAAACACCAGAGACTATATGAGAATAGAAATTTTTACGTTCTCTCTTCCTTCATGATTTCATTTGAAAGTTGAATGTTTCATACGTTCGGGTGTACATAAATTAACTTTATTTGTCAAGTATAAAAACTTCGACACCGTCCCACTTCACGAGATCTTGGGACGCCTAAAAATTCAACTGAGTTCGATTTGAAATTCATCTTGAAGCAATATAATATGAAGTAGGAAATAATGCACCTGCGTTCAGAGACTGTCTGGAGACTGTCTGTAGACTGAATCCCATGCGCTTAATTGATTGATTTGAACACCGAAACGTCTTATATAACGTTACACTGTCTCACTGACGGCACAAAATACTATTTTCAGGTGCAAAAATTAGCTGTGGAACACGGATTGCCAAATCAGTCATTATTATATGTGAATAGAAGCTTCAAGTCCATAATTCTTAAAATTGTTATAAAAAAACCCAGATAAAACAGCTTTTCAAATATATATTATTAGTAATTACATGGTAAGAAAATCACTACTTTTAATATTGTATATGAACTGTTACAGTTAGTGTCATAAGTGAGTGAGTGAGTTGGGTTTTACGGCGAATCGACACAGAAGAAGTTATATTGAAAACGCCAATTGAAAAGCACACCTAAATCATTTATGTAAAAAGGTAAAGCATATCTAAAATCATTTACGTAAAAATGTAAGCATATCTAAAATCATTTATGTAAAAATATATACTTGGAGGTGTAAATTTAGCATTGGCAATCTGTCTTGCCTCTGGAAATCCAATGTCCTGTTTGAATTTGACATGAAGAACCTCCTTCTCGATTTTCCATGTCTTGTAGTCACGAGACTTGGCTGAATGTGACTCGCTGACAATTCACACAACGCAACGGACGGCTTCAGGTGTCATGTTCATGTGAATGACCATCTTGTCCACATTTTGGACAAATGTAATTACCTTTGCAGTTCTTCTCGTTATGTCCGAACTTAAAGCAATTGTAACATTGAAGAGGATTTGGTATATATGTAGTAACTTTTGTCATGAGATAGACAACTTTTATAAATGAAGGATGAAAAGGTATGCAAAAAGTAAGAATGATAGTGTGTGTGCTACTTTCTTTTCCTATACGTTTTATTTTGATGCGTCTAGCAGCAGTGACATGTTGTTCAGTAAGGCCTTGCACAATTTCCGTCTCCGATACCCCAGCAAGATCAGGACAGCGAATGAACCCCCACGCCATCCCACCCCCTTGAGGGAGGTAATAAAAACAATAGAATCAATAAAACATTCTAGTATATACAGCAATATTCAAACGGTCGACACATGTTAAAGAAAGCATTTATTGGAAATCGGATTTAACAAAAAATCGATGCATTTTATGTTCTTAACGGAAAATGTGGAAGCCACATTTTATACAAAGGCATTATGAGCCTTTGATAAATTAACAGCTTACCTATAAAAGAATATGAACATATAATTGGGATAATAAAGTTTCAACGGCGGCGGAAAGTTTAATCTATGATCGTGAATGTCATATTAACTTAAGTTTTGTACTTTTGAATAGCGATTAAATATACCTGTATACATTTGTATATTGTATCATTTCTGTTGAAATAATTCATCTAATTAATTTACTTTGTCTCTCTGTGATGATGCCGCTCTTAGGTAACGGTTGTTCAAATAGTTTCGAGGGTATATATATATATATATATATATATATATATATATATATATATATATATATTACTCATGAAAAATAACAAGCATATCCCTTCATCTTATATTTATTTCATATTTCAAATTTCTTTCTTCAAATTCATAATGAATATGGCATAATACATCAAAGGACGTTCGCAAAATCTTAACGACTCTCTAGGGATTCCAGCATTCTCCTGCAGAATGCTCACAATTGATCTCGTACCATTATTTTAAACGTTTACGACAGAGTGTTGTTAGAAGATGAAAAGCTTCTCATATTTCCTCTTAATTGATTTCTCTCAATGTATTCCACGGTGTTTTAAAGTTATACGTGGTACAACTGGTACCTCCTAGTGCAATCTACGCGAAATGGTTGATTGAACATAGACCGGTTATTAGGAACGAGGCATTTATACCATGACAAACACTTTTATGTTCTAGATGTTTGAAACAATGGTAATTGTACACATTGGTTGCCAAAATTAAAGATAAATTTATTGCTCAAAACAAATTCAAACAAAAAAAAAACAACAAAAAAACAAAACAACTGAATAACTGAATAGACAAACAAGTAATATATTAAGGATTAGATTTTAACCAAGAAATATCAACCTATATTCCTTTCCTGACAGTGATAGAAATTTAATGTTTGTCTGTGATAATTGTATGTTAGTAATATCTTAAAATATAGTATTATCATTGACTTTAAATTAATAATTGCTATTTTGATTCGTTTTAATTAATCTTATTTAAAATATTTTATATTTAATATTTTATTTCAACTTGTATTGTAAAACGCCATTGAATATGTTTTAAATGTAGAAATAGGCGTTTTAAGCAAATAAACCAGTTTCAGTTTCAGTTTCAGTTTCAGTTTCTTTCAACTTTATTAAATTAAAAGCTGCAGATATTTACTGTGCAAGGAAGAAACAGTTGACTTCCTATCAAGATTAGTTTTTAGCTATCAATGTGCCTTTATGAGTCATCGGAGGGAAACATGTCTCAGGACAAAGTGAAGTAAAAGTATATGATGTGGGAAAGGAGGCTGCAAATTTTGCCAAACATATACCGTTACATATGTTTGGTGTGAATAACACAATAAATCGGAATCATTTCCGAAATTATTTTCTGGTTATTTGTTCTGCAACACTTCAAGTGGAATTTATTTTCTGGTTATTTGTACTGCAACACTTTAAGTGGAATTATTGCTATGCATCTACCTTCTTTATGAATAGAAAGGTCGATTTGTATTGCGCTTTTCACATATATATATATATATATAAAAGACAAGAACAAACCACGCAATTTGTACATGTACACACATTTACTCGTTTCTCGTTGGACTTCTCTGTCATTGTTTTCAGAAATTCATTATAATTATTGATGAAATGCTTTACCAATTTTAGCTTGCCATTCTGATAACAGTTTCAAGCAAGATTGTTTATAGAGTAAAGACAAGAAAATCCTAGAGTGATTAATTTCATATTCATGTGATGTTTAGATATGCCGTGAAAAGGGCAACATCTGATATTCTTGTGATGGCATCAAAAAGACTTTTTGGTTTAGTCCAGCATTTTAGGTATCATACTGTTAGATGTATTTCAAAGCAGTGGTATTACTTTGACACTTTCAGTTTACGGTTAAGTTAAGTTTACATATATTTGATACAGTAAGAAAAATGAGATACGCAGATTAAGATTAATACATCATAGCACAACTTCTTGCACATTGCTAACATATAAATGAATGATGATTATTGTTAGACCACAATATGAATATAAAACAGTAGGTCAGCACTGTTTTCCGGGATGTACCAGACGTTAATTTATCAGTGATGCCACAAATACACATGTCAAACAGTTTGTTATCACACAATTATTGTTGATCCTTGTTGAGAGGTATTTCAAGTACCATCAATTTCATCATGTCCAGAACACAATAGCTCGCATTCACTAAACCGCCGTAGTCATATTACACCCTCCAGCGGGACTACTGTACACTCTCCTTTAATGCTTTACATTATCGTCCCCTAACTTATATAAGAAACAGGAAAGAAATATACACACTCGTTAGAAACCTATCATCACAAGAAACAATGCATCATCAGAGTGCGAAAACCTAGAAACAAGAGGTATGATAACAGAGCTTTCAAAACAGACTTCCCAACTAGAGTTGTGAATTCGATACGCTGGTTGTTTTTAAAACACTTCACAAACTTAGCAGTCAATGTTTTCATATGGAATTAAAACAGAATTTCAATGTTAAGTCTTCCACGTTAAAATCGTTTTGTCCCATTCAGGTAGCTTAATGAGGTAGTGGTTTGTTTCCATCAGTTTTTCTTGCTTGTATCTTTAACGCAATTCTACCCGTGCGGGTATAATTAAAAGAAAGCTACATAAATGTTGTATATTACTACAAATA
Organism: Mercenaria mercenaria; assembly: GCF_021730395.1. NCBI lineage: Eukaryota > Metazoa > Mollusca > Bivalvia > Venerida > Veneridae > Mercenaria > Mercenaria mercenaria. The sequence goes on along the minus strand of NC_069371.1, from coordinate 25,481,524 downwards.
CTACTACTACTTCTGCTGCTGCTGCTACTACTACTACTGCTACTACTACTACGACTACTGCTACTGCTACTGCTAAGGGGCCTCAGTGGCCGAGTGGTTAAGGTCGCTGACTTCCAATCACTTGCCCCTCACCGATGTGGGTTCAAGCCTCACTCGTGACGTTGAATTCTTCATGTGAGGAAGCCGTCCAGCTGGCTTACGGAAGGTCGGTGGTTCTACCCAGGTACCCACTCGTGATGAAATAATGCACGGAGAGGCACCTGGGGTCTACTACTACTCATAATAATAATACAAATTAGAAACTAATTCGTCAGATGTATGAATACAGCAATAAACAGGGTGTTTTTCAGATTAAAAAGATAAAACTTATTACATGTAAAACAAATTCAGTGTATTACTTGTATAGTCTTTACTCTCGTTTTTAAAACTTTTCAGTTTTTGGTTGCGGATTTATCCTGCGACCAAAGTTAAAGTGTATTTCAGACAATCATATAGCATCTTTATTTGATTCCAAATCACATGTGCTACACAAAATAGTCCATTTCATGAACAATGCGGATGAATTATCAATGAACAAGTAGTTCTTATTCAACCTGTATCCACTCACACTGACCATTTAGATTATATAAGATCTATCAATGATAAGGTATTCCAGCCCATGGTTACATCACAAGCTGGGTCAGGCTGAGTTCATCTTAGATATGAGGCACATTAAATTTGTATTTGTTTCTCATTCATGTGTATTCATAGACTGGCATTTAAACAGAAAATAAATCTACCAAAAACCCGCAACCATCAGACATTTCAAGGCTTTCATTATTTGATGTGGGTGCTCTTCATGTTATAACAAAAACAACGTTACATATTGATTTATATTTCTTATATGAAATTTTTACGGTAAAAACTATTGTATCAGTGAAGCTTTGAAACAGATATTAAAACAAGTAATATCATTTTCATCAAATTGCTTTTGAAAAAATCTCCGTATGTTTATTATTAATCAAGATCTATTTACATTAATTGTAAACAAGTATTAGAAACGAGCTGGAATACAAACACTTAAAGATTCAAAATTGTGTTGATTATATACAACAAACACATGTACATAAACATACGGTTAAGAAATAGTTTTCGATCGGTGTTTTGGAAAACATATTTTAAGTCTATAGACACTGTTTTCCATATAGAATGACATCGTTCAGTTTTTAACGTATTCACAGCTTATCATGAAAAGTTTTCTAGTAACAATTCATTGAAATATCAAAAGACGCAAACCCGGTATCAAATCCGTAAAGTATACTGATTTTGTTACAGTAAACGTGTCGGTCAGATTAATATTTAGAGATATCCAATGCCAATCTTTATCTTAATCTTTACCCTGCTAAATTTCTAAAATTGACTGGTACATCATTCAGTTTAAGCAGTACCACTTATTATTCAAAAAGATGTTCACTGAAAATGTACTGACTGAATAGCGGACAGTTCAGACCATGATCAGCCTGCACAGATCTTGGTCTGCACTGGTCGCAAATGCAGAATTACTTGCCGCCAGCAAGCTAAAGTTTAAATATGTCCATCTTCAAATATTCATTTACTATAAAACCAATAACAAATATAATGTTAGAATATAACTTCCTACTACATGTTTTTCTTTTTTCTCTATAATCATTGTGTATTCCTATAATTATTACAGATGTATCTCATCCTTCTTACCCCCTGAGAAACGATGTTTTCTGAAGCTACATGTAGTTAGCGAGAAAAAAAGACAGGTGGTTTCCTGATCTCATCTGTGAAACATCCATATATCATCTATTATGATCTTTTGTGACATTTAAACGACTACAGATAGAAGACGTTGGCATTATAGGGAAATGTATTTAGGACGTAGTGGACATATGTTGTTTGTTTTAAAGCAAACATCTGCGTGTCTTGTGTTGTTCTGTGACATTTAACTCAAAAAAGCGTCTGCTTCAGTCTGTACTTAACACCGTTGTGAAATCTACGCAGAAGACACTTAACACTAACTAAAATATATCGGAACTATTCCGATTAAACACTATCACATAACCAGAGCAATTAAGTTCTTTCGGCTTACAAACTGAGATATGTATGAAAGATAATTGACTGACATATGACTTTGTACACTCACAAAGCTTACGAATCAACAGGCTTTTTCTAACAGTACGTTTTATGATCAGGTTTGAGACGTGATGTCCATTGAAATAAAAGTTGAATTGTTGTTCGCAGTATGTCCTATTCTAAAATTTAGCAATTCAGTATAAACGCATACATTATACAATTACTGCCTTTTAGGAAGGTCGACATGTGTATTCATCGACCTGATAAAAGCGATTTCGACCGAGGGCATAGCCCGAGGTTGATATCGTTTTTATCAGGTCGATAAATCCAAATATCGACCGAACCTAGAAGGCAGCAATTGTTTTATTAATAAATCGAGCTATTTATAAGTATAAAACTTAAATACAATATCTGCAGCTTTTGGTCATTTTTCGTAGTGCATTGTGTACGACGTCGCATTCTTTTGACGCCAAACCGTGATGACATCATAGCTGGAGATCAATACGTGTTTTTGGCTCCGTCTTGGAGTCAATACGACTTTTTATCATTGGCCATGTGACTACATCTAGACCAATGGAAAGTACTATAAATATAGATATAATAATAAACAAATTTATCATACAAGACAAAATGAAAACGCTGAATCAGGTGTATTTTCAAAGCTACGAAAGATTTATTTCGATACTAAACAGAAACAGTTTTTGATAGAAATCTCGCCCCCTTATTATAATTGTTAAACTGTTAAAAGATTTCTCGAAGACGTCTTCTTTAATTCAAACCATATAAGATTGAATTTATATATTTGTGTTAAAATATCAAACTTTTCTCATTTAGTGTATTTAATTGTTTATAATAGTAATGTGCCTGAGCGAAAAGTATAGTCCGAAATGATAAAAGGGTTGTTTGTTGTATAACCGGTATGCCTCGCATGATGGCCTGTCCCATTTTCAGTACTGATATCATGATATCATGATGACCTTGCTCTTTGACGCAATGATCCAAAACACAATCAGGACAATCTACTGACCATTGCCAATCAATGAAAGTTTAAAGCCCTGCTCCGCGGCTATTCAAATTCTGTTGTGTGTATGCAACCCATGATTACAATAGGTAACAGTTAACGGCCACAGGTATTTTATATAGAATTTTATATATTAAAATAGACTTTATTTTGACAAGCGTCACTGTTCATAGTCAGGATTTTCAAGCTTTTTCAGTGACAATAATTTTAGGTTAAGAGGTAGGACTGGAGCAGGTCTTTAAGGACCATACAGTCTCAAACTGTACCATTAATATGTGTATTTGTGATTACTGCAATGCCTCATTTATCTTCTTCATTGATTATAATTGATTTACTTGATTATAATGATTGAAAATCTTCTATTTCTGATTTGTTTTAATTATTGCCGACTGAAGTTGTGTTATTATGTTTCCCAATTGATAATTCTTTACATTGGTAATAATTTCTATTCATAGTTTGACTTTCTACTCATATAATAAATAGAGATATAGCTGATCTGGAACATTCCTCATGTTTATTTTTTTCCTATTATATATATGTATCCGCATTTATATATTACTTGACACTGTTTTTAATCTTGTTTATACAAGGATGAATATGCTTTAACAACATAATTATTTGATTTCCAATTTAGAAAAACTCAAGTGTTTATCAAATAATTTAAGACATGTCTATTATATCCATAGCTCTTATCGTAGACAAAATCAATTACACAAAACAAACAAATACTAAACATTGGTATGTATGCATAATCACGAAGGATGTTATCTTCTAAAACGAGGGTTGTTTTCTACATATCACATATTTTTGTCAATCCACTATGTCTAAGGAAATAACCTTCGCATATATTTTCGATTATCTTGGGGATAAAAACGCCAGGAAATTGTTCACGTTTAATTAGTTTAGACGTTTACGACACATAGCTGTTAGAATATGAATGCTTCAAATAACTCCAGTAATTGATTTTTCTCAGACAAGCCTACAGCATTATAAGGCTAAATTTGACAGAACTTAGTCTGTCTGAATTAACAAATTTTAGCATGTTGTAAGCTCTTCATAAATTATTGAATAAATATAACTTTAAAGGTTCAAACTCATATATACATCATTTGATAGAGTTCTATCACAAAATGATGCACATAGTTGACTGTAGTAGAATAAAATGATTTTTACTAGAATTCGATATTTTTTAAAAGTATGTCATGTTAAAATATGTATAACATATGCAAATTGAAATTTATTTTGTTTTCTGAATCATATGAAAACATGCTAAAAGGACGTCAAGCTACGTATATCTGAAGATGAAACACAAATACTTGTACATGTTTTTGATACTGATGATATCCCGTAACGATCATATCAAACTGCCACCATGAATACAGAACAATGTAAGATTGTGAAAGAAATCAGTTAATGAAAGTGTATCTATTACTGTGAGGTATTGGATAAATATCTCGCTTAAATTTTCCCTGACGTAAATAAAGGCTGTGGGCATTGTTTTCAAATAACTTGCAACTAAATTGTTGTTAATGCTATTTAAATTACACCAATATTTTTCATACAATATGTTTAGAACAAATCGAGAATATTTAATGAGTCTTTCGTGTGCTTAAGGTACATTATTAACACCAAGTTATTAAATATCCTGAATGAAAGGAAACTCTGATTAATTGGATAATTTAAAAGGTGGCTGAATGCAAAAAAAGACAGATCGTTCGCAATACGAAAGAGCTTAAAAACTCAACGTATTGTTTCGATATGTTACAGTATGGTTCTACTGTTCAATATCTTTCGCACCGTTTATTAGATAAATCCGCTATAGTTTTATACTGCAACGCTCAAATTAACTAAACACAGGATTCTCCTGTCGTTACACTTTGAGTTATCATGTTTAAACTTCTGTGGAGACATATTATTTATAATAACAAGAATAGGATGTGTAGATTCAAAAATGTATAATGCACAGTTTCCGCGAAATGTAAGATTTATTGGTTAATATTCTCAAAATTTGATACATTTTATTACATTTGTCACACACAGTCGTTTTAATCATTATGCTAACGCTTCGTCGGCATTATATGGCGACTTCTATTCAATCAAAGTGTATAGGTTCGTTCGCTTAGTTTTGATTATTAAACGAAAATAATAGTAGATTTGCACGAGTTATCAGTTATACATGATTTGCGCTCTACCCAAGGCTGTTTCATATTACCCAGGTTTTTGTTGTCATAGCAGCCTTAATCACAAAGCTTGCTTTAATTCACATGCATGACGACCTTCAAACACCTCAGATATCATTTAACTGAATGAATATTTCAATGTGTTTTATAAGCATTTCAAAATATCATCCGATCATTTTATTTCTTTTGCTCAACACATGTGAAATTCAAAAACTTATAAATATAGACTAGGTCAGGTATATACTTTTCCTCCTTATGCATATTCCTAGTTCTTTTTTGTTCTTAACCATACAGGCTTCATTACACACATCTGCGTTTTCATTACTATTTGCTGTTAACCTGTTTTCCTATCATCCGATGAAACATAAAAAAAAATCTTTTGATATGAAGTTACCTGTCAGTTTGTTTATCTTAAATCAAGTGTTTTTGCTTGAATTACAAACAACATTTACAGACAAATCCATTACAAAACGTAGGCCTCAGAGATGTACAGAATCGTTGCTTTTGCTGGAAAACATACATAAAAACACTGTTACAGTAATAGCTTATATTTTATGCATGTTCCGTGTGCCCATGTTAACAACATAAACAAAGTTAAAACGCAATTAACTGAAATAACTTTAAGTGCGCATGCAGTATATGAATAATAGTATAATGCTGATGGTATTCCACAGACGTATTTTGTAAAATTTATTTGTATACATTAACTGATTACTTTCAACACACAAATTTAGTGACATCCTGCTTGCTACATAATAACATTTCTTTAAACTCTTCTTATTTACTATTAGCACATTTATAAACATATTAACATTGTTCTCAAAAAAGGCAATAAGCTATGACCTTTGAAACATAATAAAAGAACTATTTGAAATATTTCTCAGAACCATATCGGACAAGAGCTGACATTTTGTGGCACATAACCGATAACAGATGGCAAACTATATTTCATTCACTGTAGTATCGAGACCGTTTACTAAACAAAACTTGAAAACTTGACAACTTGACTTAAAATAAAATCAGGCGATTTGAGGGTAACCGTAATATTTATAAAATGATCGACACACTCATAATACTATTAACATAGGGCCAATTTGTTTCACATTTGCGGTTTATGCCTGTTCATCGCAAGCAACCGGTTGGACATCCGTCTGGCTTCCCGGCACAATCTGGGTATATCCGGCGTACGCCGCTGTGCGCCGGTCTTGTGAGATAGTATAAGGGTAAATTATTTGTTTTCGCGATATAATTTCGGATAAATATTTGGAAATTTGTAGTCAATACCAGTAAATGTAAAAACAACATACCGCAAGAAAAAAAATCGATGACAAGTTTGGAACAGGTCACATCAGAGAATCATAGCAAATTAGAAAAGTGTTACTTTTTACTTGCAGCTCAAGTGTCCGGCGTAAGCGGGAGTGATAGAACTTTTATCATGCCGCTCACGTGACCGGCGTATCCCGGGTTGGGTGAAACGAATAGGCCCTTATTCAGGTATGATTTCATATCCGAGTAGCTAACGGGTCAATTCTACAATTATTGTAGACTTACTATAACATAGGTCGTTATTGCTACAAAACAAATTAAACCCTTGGGACTACCTTTATTAAGGAATTAATGTAGCCTCAGAGCTGTTTTGTACCATATAAATTTAATCAGGAGAAGCTGTCTTTACCACTTTGTCAGAATTGTCATAAGCAAACCGGGAAAGAACTTCAAATTAAGTCCGTCTGAACCATTATTGCATACTCATTTCTAGTTCTAATACAGTTAACTAAAAGGGCCACAAGGAACGTTTTAATAAGTAATGAATATTCATGAACTGCTTTGATTGAGCTAATGAATGCATAAATAGCTCATCAAAATTGTAAACTGTATCTGAAATTTGCTGCTTATCTGCTCCCGGGAAATATGTTTTGTAAAATTAATGAGACAATCTGGACTAGAAACGGATTTGGAATTCTAATGAGATTCTACGCAAATAATAGCGGGGAAACAAGCAACCATTATCTAAAAATTCGTTAACTGTTTGTTGCTAAATTATAAATGCTGTCACAACAAACGAATGTTTTGTTCGAACGACTGACTAATGAAACGAATAAAAACAGGCCCAAGTCAGCTCACTCGTATATTAAATGCGTTAGACTTTCACAATGGAACATAGATGACGATAATGAAAGAGTTTACATTCAAACTTGAACACTTGGCAAAAACAACATTATGTAAAATCCCTCTTAAATAAGTTTTATTCATTAAATTTGAACAAAACATGTAACGAATACATTTTTTTTTTTCAAAAAAGAATAGAAAAATGACACCCATTTCAATGGGCTCGTAAATAAGCAATTAAATGTGCTAAACTGTCACCAATGTGGAAAAAAATCAAGATCATGTTAATTACTTATCTCCTGTTTTGTTATGGCGGCACGGTATATATATCCTAAATAATCATTAAACAGGAGCTGTCTCCATAGGATGTCACATGCCCCCGATGGCACTTTGAATGAATAGTTATGGCCGATGTTAGAGTTTAGGACCTTTGACCTACGGAGCTGGGTCTTGCGCGCGACACGTTGCCTTATTGTGTCACACATTCATGCATAGTTATTTTTAAAATCCATGCATGAATGACAAAGATATGGACCGGACATGCCCATCAATGCACTATCATGAAAAATGACCTTTAACGTCTAAGTGTGACCTTGACCTTTGAGCTACGAACCTGGGCCTTGCACACGACACGTCGTATTACTGTGGTACACATTCATGCCAAGTTATTTGAAAATCCATCCATCGATGACAAAGATATGGGCCGGACACGCCCATCAATGCACTATCCTTTAACGTCTAAGTGTGACCTTGACCTTTGAGCTACGGACCTGGGTCTTGCGCGCGACACGTCGTCTTACTGTGGTACACATTGAGGCCAAGTTATTTGAAAATCCATCCATCGATGACAAAGATATGGACCGGACATGCCCATCAATGCACTATCTTTTAATGTCTAAGTGTGACCTTGACCTTTGAGCTACGGACCTGGGTCTTACGCGCGACACGTCGTCTTACTGTGGTACACATTCATGCCAAGTTATTTGAAAATCCATCCATCGATGACGAAGTTATGGACCGGACACGCCCATCAATGCACTATCATTTAATGTCTAAGTGTGACCTTGACCTTTGAGCTACGGACCTGGGTCTTGTGCGCGACACGTCGTCTTACTGTGGTACACATTCATGCCAAGTTATTTGAAAATCCATCCATCGATGACAAAGATATGGACCGGACACGAAAATTGCGACAGACTGACAGACCGACAGACAGACAGAAGGTTCGAAAACTATATGCCTCCCTTCGGGAACATAAAAATACGTCGATTTGTGTTAAAATAAAGCTTATTTATTAGTAAACAGGAAGTATTTTACAATGTAAAGGATTAACAGATTAAACGATTCATTAACTTAGCGGAAAGGATACATCTTCAGCGGACCAGTTTGGTTAGATACTTCCCCAATAACGCTGCCCATTATGCTACAGCAAACGTAATTAAGTTATTGTTTATGATATCTGCCGTCAACACGTTTGTCATTGTCAAGAACTGATCAGTTACTGATACAAAGTTTAGCCGCTTTAGTCGCTTAGATACTCTCTAAACCGGGAAGTTATAAACTTTTAGAACAATACTTCACGAAATATAATCTTGTTCCATATCTGGTCTATTTAATCTGTATGTGCAATAAACATAAATTAGTAAGTATAAAATATAATTTAAGCTGTTACAGTAGCAACATACCACGGTCTTATATAAAGCTTTCTCTACTAATCTTTTTATTTTCCGTGACAATGTTTTTATTTACAATATTCTTATTTAATAAAGTAATGTGTTTATGATAAATCCAAGTGATTACCTACACTGAACTTAAAAGTTCAGCTAATAAATTCTTATCATTTCTTACTCTGTTACAGTTAAACAACGTTACGGCATAAAACCTTCAAAATTTTCGTATTAGATATAAATAGGCCCATATTTCTGTCCAGCGTTCTTATTTGAGCCTAGAAACGGAGACATTATCATTTTGAAATACATTTTAGTGGATTTTAAAGAAAGATTTAATTTTCCAAGTTCTTTAATTCAATATCGTCATATTTAGCCTAAAATTATATTAGTTTAGAAACACCGACAAAGAGATTTATCGCCTGTCGTAGGACATGTATCTGTAAACTAATATTATGACAGTTTAGTACTGAGTGAATTCAACTGTACATGTATATAAATTACAAGTTTAGAAGTACTTACTTTAGTAAAAATTATTGATATTTAAATAAAAAAATCATAAATTACAAACATTAATTGCCTAAAAATTACCCGGCAGTTGGTATAACATAATATGTAACTTTGTTTTAAAGTGTGATGTAAGTATGTAGGTCATGAATACATTCGTGATATACGTTTACTATATAAGTTATATAAATTAAGCAAGTTACGCGAACAAAAAGATAAAAAGACAGGGACACAAAACCAGGCCTACTGTAAAAGCCGACATCAGACTAATACCTCGAAGATATGTAAGGATTTTCAAATAAAATCAGACAGATTAAATCTATTCATATTATTTTCATATTATCGTTTTAACGGAAATAGCATTTGTTGAGAAGTAGGCAATAGTCGGAAAAAAATCATCTTAAATTTGCAAGTAATCTCTTTGTTAGACAAAATGTAAAGAAGCGTTCCTTCGAAGTTGTATTTATTTTGCATTCCATCATTTCCTGAATCATTGAAACTGCTTTATACAAGTTGTGATGCAACCAGTGCTATGAACTCCATATCTACTAAAATGCTTGTGTCACGTATACCAGGGTGGATATAAATAAAAGTAGGTACGTTGGATAACTATACAGACTGATAGAATGGCCAGACAAGTATGAAATGTTGAACCCTAATGACAGTTTGTTAAATAAACTAGATATTATTACACTTATGTTATGACTTAAAAAGATATAAACTTAAGCATAACAATCTAAGAATCAGTTTTATAAATTAATTAAAGAATAACCACCAGGTTTTTTTATCATTTCGTGTATAAAACAACATAAATCGGACTTACGTCCATCAGAAAATATTTGTCCGTCAGTCATAGGTTGAGAACTTATCATTCCTGAAAAGCAAAAGACATTCTGACAAAGGGCTCTTTGTTTGCGATGAAAGTCCGATGTCCAATGTTAACAACCCTTTTTGCTTTTTTTTATACTGTACTCTCGTCCATAGCACGTATTAAATGTCAAATCTATTGTAAAAAAAATCAGTAACCTAAGCGTTCCGTAGTTTTCCATTTTTAGACTGTTTGCACTTCCTCGTGCCTGTAATTTCGACAATTAAGGTCGTAAATTGTTTTTTAAGATATCTAAAGGTAGGTGATAGCGTAGGAAGAAACATACTCATACCCGCAATGTTCAGATACTTTTTATAGAAAGAAACACCACTCTACCACTTCAAGGAAATAAATTCAGCTATTCCCTGCCAGCATTATTTCACGAATAAATTGGAAATATAAAAAAGAAACACTTCATCTGCGCTATTTTTCTGGATTATTGTCTCCAACTCTAGAGACAAAATTTAAATTGTATGGCTTGATTGCAACGAATTCTATAATTAATAACAGAACATTTAAAAGCTGAAATATTGTATTACAGTCCCTGTTTTAAACGAGACAGGATGAAAAAGTAAAAAAATTTAAATGTTAGTTAAATGTTTCCACTACGGTTCAAATAATAACCATGCCTTAGGATCTCTTGAAAGTTATTTTGATTAATGTTGTTAGTGAAAGTGTTGTGAAGATGACAATTTTTATCTACATTTAAAGTCAATTCGTTTTTGGACTTTTTAACTTTACATCAGACAAAGATGATATAAGAGCGATCAATGAAATTAAGAACAAAACAAATGTATTCTAAATATCCTTAAAACTAGAAAGGAAGTGCGCGTAGATTTGTTGAGATACTGTCTGGGAGATAGATACTGCGTTTTTCTAAATGCTAAAGCCAAGCACAATCTAATATATCTTAAACTAAGTGAGCGAAATAAAGTTAATTTCCTCTCTTTTTAAAAATCTAAACCACAACCTAGCGTTTTTATCTGCTATATGTACTCTTTTGAGTTATTATTTCCATTTTAGAACTATTTCTACATTAGACAATGAAACGATTGCTTAACGGTACATATAATTGCAACACTAATTGTCTGAGAAAACATTGGACAAAACTCTTTTCTTGTTTATTTTATCTCAGGCAGAAAGCAAAACATTTCCTCGGAACATAAATGTCCCCATAAAACACTAAACCGATATGAGTGGGCCATAATAATAACAATAATAATAAAACGACGCTAAAAGCCAATTTAGTTTTAGGGTGTTATATCCTACTCAAAATATTCAATCACTCTATCTAAAGTTATATGCAATAAGTATCAAAGTGTTCTCTAAAATTATACAATATTACGTTTACAAAAAAAGCGATGTTATTCACGTGAAGACCAACAGAGACAAGGCAAACTATTATGTCTATCAAAAAATTTTTTCCGTTAAATAGCAGAGTTGTCACCACATAATGATAAACTTATGGGTTCTATAAAATGTTCTTCCTTAAGGATGTAGGAGCGAATTTTTCTAACGTTAAGAATTTTTTTTTCATACTGTGAGCTTGAAAAACATTAGTTTCCTAGACAAACAAGAGAAGAAAAAGCACAGGTCAGTCCATAGAACAAGCCCAGGAAAAGCAAAAATACTACAAAATTTCTTTCCTTCTCACACCAAGGTGTTAATTAGGTTCTTACAGATGGCATATGATTGCTAGAAATTAGCTTGATTATAAAGTCAACACCACTGCAACTATACTAATTATTCTTATGTTATCACATTATTTGTACAGGCTGCCTTTCATTCTGTGTATGTATCAATAACCACAATCAGCGAAATGAAAAAGATTAGATTTTATATATAAAAAAAACACTGTCAAAACTTTTTTTATATATAAATGATTTTGAGATTGAAAGATTATTTTAGAATTATTGCAAAGTGACAAGATATATTTTCATCATAGTCATCTTAATTTTTCATCCCACATAATTATCATTTTAATTTGATTATCTCGAATATATAGATAATTAAATAAACTTGTGTATTTTGATCCAATGTCATAGCAGTAAACAATATTCAAAATTAAAGGACGCTGGTACTGGATTTTCATTATATAGTAAAAATTAAGGACTACTGGAAAATGTTAACATCTCTTAATTTTTTTTTTAGTCAGAATGAATAATAACTGGTATTGAGAACACTGACAATTTTCAGTATTTTTTAATGCAACATTACCATGATTACTGCAAATGAGTGTCACACGCAAACCCCTCTTTCTCAATTAAATTAATTTACTTAAATATGCGGAATATTCAGGAGTGCCAGGCACTGTCCTCCAGATCTTTTGCCAACTAATAATAGAGTTTTTAGATATCTGAAATATAAGGCTATATTTCGTAAGAACTTTATAACTGACAGACTATATGTTATGGAAACACACGAGAATTATTTGTTTAACAATGAAAAGTCTAAAATCGTTTGTAACGCTTTACTTGAGGTAGAATCCCTCGATTATAAATATCTATATTCAACGCACATTACCCTTACCCTGCTAAATTTCTACAATGAACTTGCCCATCATTCAATTATGACATTAATTACCATTACCTGTTAAAAGGGGTGCTTAACAAAAAGTTAGTGAACTGAATGGCGAACAGTGCATATCTTGATCAGACTGCAAGGATGTGCAAGCTAATCATGCATGATCTAACTGGTCGCAAAGGCAGAGCCAATCAATCGCGTACAGCATCATAACGGTTGAACACTAAATCCTCCATAGCACTATTGGTAGCGGCAGCAGAAATATTTTCTGTTGCCACGGCGGTCTGGCTTCAATTCCTGGCGCAGTCATCTTTTTTCCTTGATTTGGCATTTTAAATATTTATGAAAGGCAACATATCCGGGTGTTTAGAATTTGTAATATTTTATATGTATATATCGATGTCATACACAGTTCACATATTTTACTTTTAGCAATTGAAATAAATTCTTATCAGAAATTCTTATCATTTTCATTTTTAAAAGAAATGTGTCACCATATATTAACTATTCATGCCTCTCATGCTTAAGAATAAGTCTTTTTTATATATGCATTAACCAATTGTTTTACAGTAAATTATCTTTATAATTCATTTCTTTTGTACTCAGATAAAACTTTGTTTCAATTTATTGCTCTTGTTAATGATATTTTATTATCATACTAAAATGGAAAATAAAACTGTTTTTAAAAAGAAAAATGTTTATCTCTTGTCATAAGCAGTCTGAAGATCATTATCTAATCATGCTTACTACCATGCTGGTTTTTCTCTGCCACAGAGCGAAATGCATGTAATTATAATTATCTATTAATGATGCATGCCCTTGAGGTTACCTTGCTCAAAAAGAGCGATATTTCGGGCAAATTCGTATCAGTGAGGTCACCAAACTCATTTTAATTTTATAGGGCATTTTCTTCACCCACTGTTTAAGCATTTCCGAAATTTTATAAAACTGGAAAAAAATGGTGGCACTTTATAAAACAAATAATATCCCACTTAATGTTATAGGGATTTCAGGTCGAATACAAGGTGATGTCAGTATTATATAAGCATGAATGTCACTAACAAATTCCTTTCATTTTTACGTGTTGCCATAACCAACCCACCCAATTTATTTTCAATGGAAAAAAAAATTTAGATCTACAAAAAATTCTGACATTAAGATTTTCAAAATATATTGCAGCTTTAATGACGCACCAAAATGCTTCAAATGGAAAGAAAAAAAGTTAGGGTCACCGTGCATCAAAGAGATTTATTAAGAAAAAAACTGTTAAAAACTGGTGAATTTTGATATGTTTTGTTGGTTTTGTTTTAATTTATATTTTCTAGATAATATAAAGTGCTATATTGAAAACTTTTATTTCAATTATAGCTTATCATCATATGTATCAGTCAGGAAAATATCAAAACCAAACCTGATCTACTTTAATAGATATTTGAAATTACCTAACCATACCCCATTGTAAATCTTGCGCCAATTCTTGGCAAAGGCCAGCCAAAAATATGGGTGAAATAAACATTCTCGCAAAAAGTAGAATCTATTTGGGTAAATGGTACATTATTAGCCATATTTTAATTATTTAGCATTAAATTTTGGCAAAACATTTGTTAGAAAGCAATTTTCGAAGAAACATTTTTCAAAATGGCGGATATCCTGAAAAAAAAACCGCTCGTACATCCTTAACACGTCATTGGTAATTTAACCAATTCGAATTAAATATAAAATGAAACCTTTGAGAACATACTTAAGCATTAAAAACATGGCATTGACTGATATCATTTTTCTAGTTTCTTGAATTTCCGGTTTTCGGATTTTAAAACCCACGCCCAATATTTTACAAATGTGTTCACTCACAATTTCCTCCTTATAATTATGTGTGGCACAGTATAAGAAATATGTACACCACGCGTATTATGTAATTCAGCTTTTTATTAAAAACAATTTATTTCTGGTATTTGGAAAGGTTTCGGCATTTAAAAGGAAACCATTCAATCTGCTTTGAAAACTGCCAAACACATTTAACGAGACACAGATGAAATTCACGCAACTCAAAATATTAAGTGGGAATCCCTACATCGCCGACACTTTAAGCTAATTGAGTGTAAATGTAATAATATGTTTGTATTTGTTTGTTATTTCTGTTTGCTAGTGTAACTATGTTTAGTGTTGCTTTGTTTTTATCAATAATAAGTAGACGTGGAAGTTGATGAAACAATTACTTACTTCTATCTTTAAAGCATCGAAGGATTTGCAAAGTCACATTACACGTGTTTAATTATGTCCTTTCTGTAAATCTAATCTGAAATAAATTCATTTATTCCCCAAATGAAGTCAATAATTTGACAAAGATGTGTCACTTTTAAACTGTTTTTTTATTGTCACTAGTTCAATATCATGACAAAGGTAAGTCGTATGTCACCGAAAGGCAATAAATACTCACTCTTTCAACGGCTGATAATAATCTTCGCTGCTTCAGTCTTGTCACATCTTAATTCTTTATCTTGAATTCATATTCTTGTTAGAATAAGTAAACGATAATCATTAGCATGTGTGATTTCACGTAGTTTATATCTTTGAGTTATTTTATGCAGTAGTAAATGGAAGTTCATAAAATAATGATCATACTGAGTAATGTAATATTTTGTTATTGTCTTTTGTTTTGAATGGGGTCGAACATGGAATTAGTTTGTCTTATTAACGAGTAGCTGGGTTTTCTTAAAACGGTTTGTGACTTAAAAATATAGAAGACAGATTGCAATGTTGGAATAACTGTCATCTACAGAATTTGTCGTCTTACAGAGTACTACTGTATTTGAGTCACTTGCAAAGAGCACGAACACCCGTCTCATCGATAGATGATGTAGGCCAGCAATCCGTCCCCAAGTGACAATAACGGATTGTTCAGAAATTAAACATTGTCTACTCATTTAAAGCTTGAAGAAGTATGTTTTTGTCAGTTCTTGGGAAGAGTTCAATCGAGAAGATTTAAATGGATTTGTCAAACATAGATATATTAGGGAAACAGACTGTATTAATAAAATGACATGAAATATACAGAATATATCGCAGCGACAGAGCGATTGCCAACCATGAATGTTAAAGATGCATGATGTCATTATAAGCGTAACTGCATTAATTCGGTAGCTGCTCTATTTACGGTGGGCATATGGGTTTATATGCTCAATCATTCCCTTTTCACCCTTTATTCATATAGTATACCAATTGCATTGAAGTCTGTCACAGTCAAAATAAAAGCCCAAATTGTTTACGAGTAAAACATAAAAAAACTTGAAGGTATGATAAATAAAAATCAGAACGAGGTAAAAATTTCGTAGTAATTATTTACGGATAAGTCAATTACAATTCTAAACCCGAGTGAGGCAAAGTACTTTTTATTTATTTCCAAAGTTTGTCCGCAAACAGTTAAGCGGCAAATTGGAAAGGTATTTAAAAATTATGTTGACCTTTTCGTAACTTCATTAACCAAATCAACACTATTCATGAATATTCATTACTTATCAAAACCTTCGTCGAAGCCCCTAAGGTAAATTCTGTCTGACAAAGTGGCTATTCAACAGCCACTAAGATGGACTTAATTTGAAAGCTCTCTTTGATTTACTCACTTCTTAAAACGTGATTAGGCAAGTTCTAGTGATTCAATTTATATGGACAAAAACAAGCCTATGTCTCCATTCATATCGTCTTAAGGGCTAGTCTAACGAACAATTGTTGGCACTTCTACAAAGATAGCAGAATGTATTTAGAATGTTTTCACAGTCAGGCTGAGATAGAAGCAGTACGGGTGGTGGAAGCTATGTACGATAATTTTTGCGCTAACGTACAGTAGACTTCTTTGGCGGAATTCAACTGTGTTTCATGTTGTCTACAATTCTTAACGGTGTTTCTTATGTTGCTGTGCTTTCTGTAAAGGTACTGGGCATATCAGTAAAGGATTTTTTCTTAAGGCTTTCTTCTATACATTTTTGTTACAGAAGCATATCTTACTGTTTTACATAATGTTCCCTCTTCAACAAAAACGTATACAAGGGATTCTCCTGACGGGGATATCTTTTTTTCTACCCTATACTGTAACTTTGGAACATGGTAGGCACAAAGAGTGAGGATTTGCGCACATCTATTCAGTTTTACCACGGTGTTTTGCGACTAACCGTTACAAATGGTGCACCTCTGTGTTCCGTAATGTATTTGCCTTTTTTGTCAAATTGTTGTATATTATCTATAATATATGTGTGCATGTCAATCTCTGTTGCACATACATTATACTTGGTATGGTTTTGGGTTGAGAGGATATGCTCTTTTTGTACGTAGCCGTTCCTATTGAGGCTTTGTCGTTGGTTTCGTTTGACCCTTTGATTGAGTTTGTTAACAATTAATGCATTCATTAATTTATATATATTTGGCAGCATAACATGAACGTAGAGCTTAAGTGAAAAATATGATAGAGTTGTTTTTTTTTGAACTCCTCTCCCACATGTATGTGAATCCAAACAAAATATAGGTAGATCTATGAAGTGAGTGTACTCTGTTTATTTTTGCAAATTGTGTTTACATATCAGGTAAATAGCATTTGATTCATAATAAACAAAGTTAGATACATTTTTTTTTATAAAAGTAAATAATTTTCTAATTATGTGCTTTGCTATAAGTACGTTTATTCGATACACACGAGTAATGCTTGGAACAAAATTGATTAAACCTGCTACAATGGCTTTGATCGATACATTTTATTAAACGCATTGAAAACTTTATATATATATATATTGGTGCAAATTCAACTTCACTTATACAAGTGGCATTTGCATTGGTAAAAAGCTAATAATGTTCTAAATGAATTTTGATGGTGGGCTGCTGCTTTGAAAATATTTCGAACAAAAATATCAATGACTAATACACAGTTAGGCTTTTGATAATCTGTTAAAAGAAGCGGAAACCCAGAAACACATGCGCATAAAGAAACTTTCTGGAAAATTACACGTCAATTAACTTATCATTAAGATTTTTGTGAAACACATCACTATATTTCTTGACCGTTAATTAGGCATCAAATAATATTTTTACTTTTAAATTTTAGTTGATATATTAATCAGGATACAGGTATGCGTTCGGATGTCTCTCAAACATACAAAATGCTCATTAAAATGCTGTTAAACTCTCATTTTTATGAAACACCAGGTTGTATTAGAAATTACAATTCTATAAAACTTACATAACAATCTAGAGAGAGTCATTAGCACAGTTGCAAGTCAATAAATACAATAGAAATCCTTTCGTGCATTCATTTGCGTTGGCTGAAAATATCACAAACGTCATTAGTGTTTTGCATTTTGCATCTTTAAGAAGAAATTTGTTTCATTAATGGTAATAATGATCTGAAATTTCTACAGAGGTTGAATAGGTTTTCCGACATACACGCAAACACATAGCTCAAAAATGATGGGAAAACGCACGCACGCACGCATGCACGCACAGAGCCAAAAAAGGATGAGTCATCAGTCGGATCAACAGGCAGTCTGTTCAAAGTTTAAAAGTAAATATTACAGACTTAAAAAGCACAACCCTTGGTATGATATTAGCCTTTTTTTAAATCTCAGGTTCACCTTCAAAAATAGTACATGCTACCTTAATATAGTCTCTCCGTCCTATTGTTCAATAACGAGGACATGCAAACCAAGTGAAAAGATATTTAAAGTTTTTTTATAGTTACATATGCATTTCAACAATTTAGAAGTAATCGCATTGATCAATTACTCTTATATGTTTTGTTATTTACTTGTTGGCTTTAACTTCATACCGACACAACTATAAGTCAAATAGTGTCTTTTCAGCTGTTCGTTGTTGAGGAAAAAAACGAGGAAGAATACCCAACAGGGAAAGCCACGTTCTAAAAACGCAGCTTCCCCAAAGGCACACGCGAACAACGCTCGCACACCACACACACACACACACACACACACACACACACAAAATAAACACACAAGGACAAAACAAACATATACAGGAACACAGTGGGGCACTACCTTGGAACGGTAAGTGGCAAAACCCCCACTGAGGAGTTTAAAACCGGTTTATGGTGCACCTAACCCCACTCTTACCCCCAAGAAACTTATCCCCTGGCAACTTCCGAGTTTTAATAACGGTGCTTACGGGCACTTGGGTAGAACCCCCTGTATTCCGGTGATATTGATGACCTCTTACATAGAAGAATTCTACCCTCTGAGTAATGTGGAGCAAATGACAGACCTTAACCAAGCGGTCCTGAAGGCCCTATAAAGTAGGTTGTGAAAATACGCGAATTACTTTATCGAATGTGTATTGCATTGTTTCAACTTTTGTCTTATAATAGGATAGTGAAAAATATTACTAAAAAAGGTAAAAAGTAACACCATTTGGTTCTCGAATATTTCAATCATCAAAGATATAAAGATGAGGTCCATATTTTCGAGTGCAAAGTGGTTAATTTCCAAGTAAATTATTTACCTGTAAGATACTTTATGCCTCGACATTTGATAAACGAACCTATGCATTTTTGTCTGGTAGCCCGAGCATTTAAGTTTATTTGGCAATGACCCTTTCGGGTTATTTACTATGTGCTTGTATACTACAGTTGGATGGAATGATTAAATTAATATAGGGTTTCGTAACTTCAGCTATACACACAATGTTATTTTTTTTCTCTTAAAGTGGCATTATGCGCATCTTACTGCACATAGTGTGTTTTTGGTGAAGGTTTTACAAAAGCTATTTTCGGTTGCTATGCATTTAAATGTGTTAAATTAACGGTAATGCCACATAAGTGTTTGAAGTTGATGCTTAAGAAATAAAGAAATAATAATTCTTTTCTTCAATCTCCTACGCAGTGATCTCCCTTTCCTATAGGTAGGGATTTCTGAAGTTGAAGGGCAGCAACTCCTGTGTGCAGTTGGAGTTTTCTTAAAAAAGCTGCCCCAGTTAAAATAAGAAAAGTCATATTTGGAAACTTATTATTTTGTACTGGTAACAGGAAGAGTTTGATATATTGGGTTAAAAGCTATAATTTCCTCCACCCTATTTACACACACATCTATTTCAATGGCTGCGCATAATTCCACTTTAAATAGCAATTATCTTTACTCCTTTTTCATTTTAGAAGTTAAGACTGGGAAATCTATTCCTGTCAATTATTGCAACATGACAATATTAAAAGGAATGTCAATCAATTTCAATAAATTTGCAAATTTCTTAGAGCAGTATGAATTGTAATATTTCTCAAAATTATTTGAAGTCGACATAATAATTATGTCTGATTCTTAACATCTTTTGATGTCTAGTTTAATAAAAGGAGTATAGCCGAGTAAATATCGCCTCTCACTTTCTTGGCACTGTGTATTCACTTATCCGAATTTATGTTTGTCCGAAATTCTCTATAGTTTCTGACATGAACTCGCCGACTGCTACTAAATCATGGTCATGTTTCTGTAAACATTTGCCTGTGGGTACAATTAAACGGTTAATTGGATAATTAAAGCCTCGGACGTGTATCTTTCGATAAACAAGGGGATTATAGACAACGATCAAAATTATGTTTGAAGAATAAATTATTGATCTCCGGGCTACTGATATGGAGTTTCAAGGTAGGCTTTCGGGCACCTCTGAAAATATTTAGTTTAGAGTCTGAAATGTATCTAAGGAAATACAGATACAACGTGGTCTTTAACGCGTAACAAGAAGGCAAAGGCAAATGTGTCGTGATTTAAAAACGAAATCGAATATTTATAGCATCAGTTACCATATACAGCATTCTTAACATTTTTCCAACCCCAGACTGACTTTTGATGGTTTTAGAGTATTTGTTGTCTTACACAGTTGGTAATAAATATTATCTCAGCGCTTGACAATCCCCTGTAAATATATAATATGACTATAAAGATTTATTGAAAAAAAATGGTAATATTTTCGGGGGACCCGAAAATACAAACTACTTTTACATTAAACTACCTATTAAGCCAAAAATAAATGTCCAGTTACATTCAATGAAATGTGTTTTGGTATATTACTATCTCGCTGTACATAATCAACACGACTCCTGTAGAGATGACCTTTTCTCTCAGCTTAATATGTTAACATCAAAGCGATACAGAAGGCAAACAATAACAGTAACTGTACAATTTCTTTTAATTTCCTCAACAAACAATCGTATTTGATTGTGTATTCAGAATGTCAACCTAAGAGCATTAAGTGATTTCGTCGATATTTGTAATGCATGCATTATAGCAAAGAAAGTACAGAATAATAATAAGATCTTGCACTTCTATAAAATCCACAATAGAGTGCGAGGAAGATCACCTGTTATAAATACAAGAGGATTAATGAAGAGTACCTTTTGATAGACACTCTTATGCTTCAAGATCTGATCGCATGTGTTTATACTCAACAGTCTTTAAGGTAATTCTGCAAAGCCTTTAGATAACAAAACATTTGTTCAATGTAGAAACGATAATTATACTACAACAATTCAGCCAAAAAAATTATAGGGTTGTGTATCTGATATTTTTCCAGATTTATTTGAAATACATAAATTTAGTTCTTTGGGTAAATTACAAATTTAATATCATTTAGATACATTTCAAGAATATAAACAGTAATGAAATTTCACACAGTTGTAAAAATATCTATTTTTTCTCATGAAGTCAAATAACAGGTCTGTGTGTCTATTTGTGATATACAAATCAATTTTAAAGACAATATCACGATTTTGTTTGGAATCGTTTTATTTAATTATATTTTGACAAACTACTTGAAAGGCTGCCATTTATTTGTGGCATGAATCACGTTTCTGTATGCCGTATCCAGGCGCTTTATTCACTATTACTATAATTATAAATGACAATACGCAATGACTTCCTATTTATAAATCAATAACTCAGATTTTAGGTATGTTAATAAAAATGCTGAATATTGTGCTGTACTTTAAATAGACCACATCAGATTGAGTAGGAAAGTTGACTGGAAAATGCTGATTCTAATTCTTATTATACACCTGTACCATGTTAATTCATTCACATGATTCCAGGTAGTAGTTTCCGCTTAAATACGTTTTACAAATGACTGATGAGTCATTGTAAGTTAGATCGACAGCGTCGGACGTTACATATGTTAGACTTTGTGCGCCTGGCTGTATGTGTACAATATAGCATTTGTCTGCATGCTATGCCTACAAAACCTTTTTAAATGATTAAAAAGCCTTAATGGAAAAA
Source organism: Mercenaria mercenaria (assembly GCF_021730395.1). Classification (NCBI taxonomy): domain Eukaryota; kingdom Metazoa; phylum Mollusca; class Bivalvia; order Venerida; family Veneridae; genus Mercenaria; species Mercenaria mercenaria. The sequence goes on along the minus strand of NC_069371.1, from coordinate 25,459,319 downwards.
AATCTTTAGATCCATTTACACAGCGTAAATTAGAACCGTTTTAATCACGAGGTTAATAAACTTTTACTTTTACCGAACCTTGTTTGTCGATATATGTTTTTGTTGGTCCGTTAGGAGAACGCCTGCAGACCAGTGTCATCTCTTCTGAAAGTTTTGCTTATCAGAATATGAATGCGAATGATTTACGGCAGTATTATTATATTAAAGGGAATTCCTATAGTTTTTAATGCGCATCTTTCTGCGCAGCCGACACTTTCTATGGAAAACTGAACTGAAGTCAACATTTGTTGAAACATGTTACAGACAATCTTAAATATGAGGAATCTTGAATGAAATAACATTTTTGATAAGTTATATCAGTAATCAAATGTTGATACTGGTTTATGTTGTATTGACAAGTATCATGCCTGACAGGTATCTTGCTATTTTTGTGGTTGTGTTTTCACATCGCATTTTAGTATAAAGACAGTGTTGTTCATATAATGTAAGATAATTGACTTAGTACTGATAAGACAATATCACCTTTCAGATTATTTAGTATGCAATTATAGAAAGAATTAAGAATTTTTAAAACTTTTTTTTAAACTTTTAGCAGACATACATGTAATCAATTTGGGCAGGTTCGCGCCATTTCGTCCGAACAGGTGTTTGTATTCTAGCGGTCTTAACATAAAATTTAGCCTGGTGACCCATACATTTTTAGCCATTTTTATGCTCACAATACAATTATCTATACACAAGAAAAAAAGGAAAAAAAATTATGAAAGAGTTTTTTCAAAATTTAAAAAAAATATTCTTCACTATGGGTATTTTTCATTGAAAAAAATTCACAACAGTAAATATGAAACAATATTTTTTTTCATTTGTACCCATCATTGTAAGGATAGAGTATTACAAATATGACTATGATATCAAGTAAGTATATGATAAAATCTGTAATAAGAAAAAAACCGTATTGTGCTGCCTGGATGTATATTTTGGATGGTATTTATGAAAAAGCAGAAAATTATGAAAATGTCCAAAAATCGCTGGCAGTTTCAGCAACAGTGGGTGTGTTCAAAGCAATTTTTCACAAAAACAAGCCTGGTGACCTATTATTTTTATTTGTTCATTGTTTTCAGCACACATTTTCCTATCATATATATGAATTAAAAAAAAATCTATGAAAGGAAAAAAATTATCGGAATTCTCTTTAAGAAGGAATATTTGATGAAATTTATAGCACATACAAAAACCGTAAACTTTAAAATAATTCTGAATATTCAAACAGAAATAACAAACATCAAGATGTAATAAGAACGTTAGGACATTAAAATCATATTAAAAATGAAAGGGTAGTGCGTTTGCTTTCTGCTACTAGGCTAATGCTAAAACTATGTGCTTCATGCAAAATATTGAAATGGGATTCTATGAAAAATCACTTTTTTACAATGCAGATTAAGTAAATATTTTCACAGCTGTAATAATGCCGATGCTCTCTCAGATGGTACTCTGACAAATTGTCTTTGTCCCGTTTGTCTTATGTTTCTCTCATCAGAAATCGTAGAAAAAGTTAAAATCATAATGAAGATGAAGGAATGTTCAACTGAATTAGAAAACATTGTTTTCATAGAACATAAATTTATTAAATGCTATTCCAAAAGAAAATGTCCTAATCGTGTCTTTTTCCTAATTTTCATTCTTGGATCTCTCCTATTTTCAAAGCTTTGTTCTCAAACGGCGGGTAAAGTCTTACCGTAGCAGCAGTAAAATCGTAGGTATAACATCGTTCAAATGTTTGCCAAGCATATTGTTTTGGTCATCGCTTGGCGGAAATCAGCGATAACATTTCGTGTTCAAGGAAAAGTCAGTTGCTATGAAACATAATTTTAAATGGACAATGCCCCGAAGAAAGCGCAATTTTCTCAGCCATATTTGAGGTTTAAAAAAAATACAGGAGAGTGTCACTTATGTGTCGCTGGTCAAAAGTAGGACGGTGATATTTTCTAATTGCAGAGTTCCATTTCATCAATATCCGAGCAATAATATATGAATTATAGTGTTTCACTGTTTTGAAAGAACGAGAAAGATGCTAATGTAATAGCGAGAACCGCGACTCACTAGTAACTGCGACTTGCATCAATTAATAGAAAGAAACTTTGAGCCGTTTTATTGGTAGAGACGTTGACTGGAGTACGACCAATAACGTTCATATTCTGAAAATGCAATTTAACAATTCATGTTTAATATGTAACAATCTATCACATTTTAAAATCTCAGCTAAACAGGTCCAGAAAGGAAGGATGAATTTAGAGCATTTTCCTGCATATTTATTAATCACGATTTTATTGTGACAGCTATATATCAGTAACCACAAACGTTACTATTTCTTTTTGGCTTGATTTAAGTTTCTGTATGTTGATATACAAACACTTAAGTGGGTTTCAAAACGATTTCACTATTGCCTTTGAGAATGACAATAACTTCTTTTCCATTCCGAAATAAACGCTCATCAAAAATGATATTTTTTAAATTATTTACTGACAAATACAGTTGCAAAATATGTAAGATGTTGTCCTTTCATTATACTGATGGAGCATTTGTTTAAAATAATACAGTCGGATTGGTCTTAATTTGATCCAATAGGTTAGGAAACAACAACATATCAAGATTTATTTTTTTAAATATTTGAAAAAATCACGATTCTCAACAGCAAGTTAAAGCGGACATCAGATCACTTGCCCTACACCGAAGTACGTGGGAATTGAATTATTTATGTGATGAAATCATCCAGCGGGGATACGGAAGGTCGTAGATTCTACTCAGGTGCACGCCCGTGATGAAATAATGCACAGAGGGGAACCTGGTGTCTTCCTCCATCACAAAAACAAAACAACAAAATATGACCAATATTTTTGTCGGTGTGACGATAAACCCAATGAAAAAGAAACAACAAATTTCTGAAAGATACACATATTCAAATGCTAATTTTAGATCCAAGGTGGAAATAGGCTATTTTCTTTTGAAAGAAAAGACCTGATTTAGACTTTGTACATTATTTCGATCTTTAACTACTAGTATGATACGTAATTGTAGAGTAAAGTACGATTATTGTGAATCGAAATGTGAAAGCGAGTAGAAAGATAGCAAAACAAACATGAAATGAAAACAAATTTCGGGTGGTGCGAAAACATAGCACTGCATAGTCTGGAACAAAGAATACGATCTTTGGATGTGTTTTTGAAATTAAAATAAACAAAAGTGCCATCAGAAGCGAAACCTGTCAGAAAACAACAGAAAATACACTGAAAACAATGAAATTTCACATTTAATTCAAAATCAAATAATTTGGTAATGGAAGGAAGTATAAATTTTAAAATCAATATCTAAAATAAACTTCTGATTCCTTGCAATGACACTGACGAATGAATTTCATAATGACTCTAGAATTGCCGTCCTCATGTGAGACAATACTTTGAGAGGTCCTAATATGATATTTGGTTCTGATTTCCTGCGGATAAAGTGAACGTAGAAATTTTTAAACAGTAAAACTCGAGTTGTAAAAAGCTGAGAAACATGTTTTCATTTGCAACGACAAAAGTTTAGGAATAAACACCGAAGTTTCAAATATAATCCAATATCAAAATAATTGATGAAAGCGAAACACTAAGTTTTGGAAATCTTTTCAAAAATATAAATAAATAACAAAATACCATGTTGTACATCTTGAATGAATGTAAAACTCCGTCTTCCAATGGTACTGACGAGAAAAGGGATTTTCAGAAAATACCTTTCTCATATTTACTCTTGTACAAAATTAAATCCAGGATGCCCCATATTGATATATGTCGATAAAAAATTATCAACAAACGGATAAAAACCCTAACTACTTTTCCTTCCTCTATTACCATAAGAATAGTAAAGTTTCAATGCGAAAAACTTGAATCCAAAACGTTATGCATTTTTAATGTGCACAATAACAACATAAATATTAGACAACAGAAAACAAACATACATTATAAACAAACTTTTAAATAAGAAACAACATGTGTTATCGTTGAAAAATAAACTTTAGTTTAAGCAAAGTTTCTCGGCAATACACAGTTTTATTTGACGGTAACAGTCACATATGAAAAACCAAGTATCGATGTTTACGACATCTCTAGAAGTGCTGTATTTCAACGTAAGTAATAAAGGGTGAAATTAAATTTGCAATGCAAATAGATTGCGAATAGGACATGCATCTAAGAATGCCAAATATATATTCATTAAAAGAACTTTTCAGTTATTGTTAACATTATGTAAAAAAAATCGCTGCTGGCTCCGGTACTAAGGATACGTTTCTTAATACTCATGATTGCGTGATTGTCTTTTTCATTTGAGTGCAATTTCACATTTATTATATGATTTAATTCATTTTCTTCTCTACATTTTGTGAATGTAAAAGTTGCATAATCAAATGCATATTGAAAACAATGCTCTTTATGATCAACATGCACGTTATTTCCCACATTTTGTTTTACACATAAAAGCCAGATAACAAGAAAGAAATGAATCAACAACCGAACGAACATGTAATGTTGAGTACCATGGAGGCATTACCATCCCTCGGCAGGATACGGTATGCTAACTACTGTTATATCAGAAGCCATATTATTGCCAGTACTATTGCGATATAACAATTTACAAGGACAGTATTTATTTTCAAAGAACACAATCGTCATGGAGAAAATAAAGTCTTAGAAAGGAGACTATTTTCTCTGAATTTAACGGGCTGCTTTGGGAGAAATGTTACAGGACACTGTGTCTTTTAAATGAATTTGGAGCTTTTCAATAATATGCAAATAGTCTGTATGATTAGGCTCCTTATCTTTAAATCACAACTCGTGTAAGCAGTCAAGACATTTACTACTGTCATTAAAAAGTATCAAAAATAAGGTAACGTTGCCTATTTTGACCAAAAAGCAGTGTTGACGAATTGGTGGGATATGCAATAAGGTCAATGACATTGATTGTTTCTATAGAATGATATGAAATTTTAAATATGATTTGTGAAATTTTAAATATGATTTGTGTCAAACAAAGAAATGAAAATAGGAAACATTTTCTTGATTTTCTATTCAAATGTGAAACTCAAACATCAACGTCTAAATATGGCAGTAGAAACAATATTTCCTCATTACATTTTCAACATGAAAGAAAAAACAGTACCAGATCAACATCATCAAAGACCTAAACACAACCTGTAAGTGTGGGAGGTCCAAAAAGCAGCAATACCGTTTACATAACAGAACGACGAAAGGAGGATTTTGGTGCTGTATTTTTTGTCTTTGCAATCACAGCAGAATGATTACATGCATTATATCTTTTGATTTACTGATGCCATTACTCTAGGATACAAAACTATTTCCAGAAACGAATGAAAGGGTACAAATTATGTGCACAGCAATGAAAATATTATTTGTAATAAAATTTATTATATTGTAGGTTTCCGGAGTTGGAATGCTTGCTTGAAATACATAAATACACACACATATGTGTATGCTTTAACTGCAATGCTATAAATGGACTGTAATATAGCATTTCGCTTGGCGCTCATGTGTAAAAATATAGTTCTGGGATTGGAAAGTCCGATGTCAGTATAATATATAACTGGTTAGGGTATCATGTGCGGTGTCAATGTTGTGATATTCAAGTTAGAGAGTACTATAAAACTCAAAGCTCACAGTAGATATCGCCGTGTACTTGACTTGCAATAGTTAATAACTTTAAGACATTAAACCAGCGTACTCACATATTACATTTATGATAAAACAGTTATTATTCCTTTTCCTAATCGCACGTTTACATCACATTGAAAAATACCTTACGCGATTTCCTTGTATTTCCTACACAAAACAGCCCAACATTATTCTTTATTCAGAAGGGCAACTTAGTAACAAGAAGTGAATCCATAAATGTTTATTTTCCAGTAACAAACAAGAGAACAAAAATGTGACATGTACTTTTGCACGGAGGTAACTGGATGCATACAATGCCATATAAAATTGATGTATTTGCATAAAGTTATCTGTAATGAGCACACCTAGTATTTAATGAAAAAATATGCCATTATAACTTTAACTTAATGCCAAATTATTTTGTCTTACTACCTGGTATAAGACATAGCCATGGAGGATCCAAGAGAAAAAGAACAACACGGTTTGAATATTGAACGTTTAGTGCTCTTTTTTGTATGATAATAAAGAATATAAACACCACTACCGTAATAAAATTATTCAAGAGTTGGTGTGTTTGCACTCAGACTTTATTCAATAAAGACCCGATATTGGTTTCGTTTTGTTTTTGCTGGATTTGACGTCAAAAGAACGAGAGTACATGCCATGTGGCTACTGTCTAGCCTTCGATCCGGAAGGAAGACTATAGGTATTTCTCATAGTTTTTTATCGAGCATTTACGGAAATCTACTCACCCTGTGTTATTTGTGTTTAACTTAGTACAATTATTTACGAAAATCTGTGGCAATTACCATTAATTACATTGATATTTTAATATACTGGAATATGAACCATTTCAATTGACTGTTAAGTCAATGCTTTAAGTTTGAAATACTGTACATGTCTCTTATCTATCACTGCGAAAAGCAAGAAATTTGACATTCGAAATTTACAAGAATACATCCGCACAAGAATACAATAATTAATTAGTTCAATTACGAAAAGCCTGGAAATTGTTAATATAATCAATTAAAGGGCATTATCAGAATTATTAAACGGTCTACAACACCTCTGTCTGGTAAAAGTCCGAAGTAACGGACCGTTATCAATTTGTAAACGATTTTACGAGTATTTCTATGCCCTATAGGGTTTATTTTCTCCAGTCTTTATGATTACATTGTGGGTGGTAAACTACTTGCCGGAATTCTTGTTTGTTTTTCTCCGGAAAATCTTCAAGTGACGTGCCTCCAGAGTGATGCAATTTTCTTTAAAATAGAGAGAATACTTCGAATTGGCAGAGCTTGTGATTATTGCATAAATCACAAGTAATTCGGTGAGTTCAAGGCAGTATTCCTTGACAAGAAAGAGAGTTTAGCAGGAATATATATCATACTTATCTAATTTTACAAAATACAAAATGTAATGTGTTGACTGATGAGTTTTGAGAATCAATATATAGACGTTGCAAGCTGATCTGAAGTGGTAAATTCTCGTGTACTTCTAGAGACATGGCACTTTCAGTAAACACGTTCAATGGAAAAATATTCACCAGAAGATAAAAAAATGACGGATTTATGTACAAATAAAGACGTATCGTTTCGCAATACATAGTCACACGCCATCTCGGTATTTCAGAAGATGGATTTTGAAAACAAGTAGTATTTTTATATCATACTCGTATAATTGTATGATTGTTTAAAACCTAAGCCTGCTAAATTTCTAAAATGGACTGGTCCATCATTCAATTTGTGTAATACCATTTATTATTTGAAGGGGTGTTCACTGAAAATATACTGACTGAATAGCGAACAGTGCAGGCCACTTCCCGCCAGCGGGATAAAGGTTAAAATGTCGATTTTGAACAATTATCACCCGTTGCACGTTTTGTAGTGCACCACACTAATAAATTCAAAGAATCATTCCAGTTCACGCTAACTTCGGGCTTATTTACTACATAAAACAGGTTAAAATGTAGGAAAAGTTTGAATTGTGAGACCCGTAACTAAAAACGATTCTTTTCTTATTGTTAATTCATACTTCAGCTTGAAGTCCGGTTGAGCATATTTCAATGTAATTATCATATTTTTCAATATTTTAAAATTTTCTGTAATAACCTCTATTAATAGTTAACACAAATGCCAATAATAGTACGGCTTTAAACCATGTTTAATATACAACCAATACGTTTAGTTTTCGTTTACAATGGTAATTGTCGGGAAAATAAAACACAAACATATTACATGTCAATTTTTGACAAACAGGCTTATTACTTTATTTAATCTTTTTAATCAGTACTATGATTCTAATAAGCGTTGTTCGGATTATGAAATTTCACCGTCAAAACCAATCTCAATATTGCTCCGCCAAAATAGAATCCGTGAGGCAATTCTACTGAGTTTTATTCTGCATTCTACAGCTTGAAATTCAGCAGACACAGCTATGATTAAATCTAAAAAAAATCTGGAAGGTCTTAAAAAATGTAAACGGTAACTGTTTTGTTGCGGATTATACATTGTTCTATATTTGGACATTTTGAAACAAGACTTAATCTAATAAAATGATATTCAGCAGTATTAAACAGATAGAACGGAGATTCCTATTAAATCAAACAAATTACAAAATTTCCTGATGTACTTGTATTATAATATTAAATAACTTTTTCATTTTAATTAAATCTTCGTATCTCAAACATACAGCATGTAGCTCTATATATATCACGACAAGAAGCGCTCTCGAATACCTTCCCAATAACTGTATCTGTTATTATATCTTCAAAACAAATTTAAAAAAAAATGAAAAAATCAGGGATTTATACTATTAAATATATATATAATATTTAATAGTATTTTATGTATTTAAAATTGGGGACTAAAGAGTATTGTTTTTATTAGTTTCTAACCAAAACGTTAATAAATCAAATAAAAGCTGCCAGACATATCATATTATTTAGGATTGATTTAAATGGATTAGTCTGAACGTTGATATATTAAGAAGATACAATTTATATGGAAAATAGTCAAAACAGCTATAAGTAACGTAAGTATATAAGACGCATAAAAAGTAACTGTCAAATTACTAAGATTGCTTATTAACTGTTAACATAATACATTTTCTATATATTAATATTTTTATCGAAAGTCTACAAAGTAAAGCTATTTTCAGGTTATTTGAAATAATACATAGACCATTTGGTAACTGTTTCTAAAACAGTGTTGACTTCTTACTCTTTCTAAAAGTGCTAACAGGGCTCGTGGATAAATTTAACATGAAAGACCAGCTTACGCCGCTGTATGCCAGTTATATCAGGACAGTCAAACAAATGCCTAGCCGGTTGTCTGCCGAGAAACGACAAAGCTCTAAAGAACTGATACCTTCACAACAATTTTGAATGATTTTGCAATTTGAAACATAATCGCTATTCTCTTGTACATATAATATTTATCATTTGAATTCGGCTGAAATTCAAACAGTATGCTTGGACAACCGCACCTTTCTTTATTTCATGAGATGATATAGCTTCTTAGAAGAAGAAGCAACATAAATTTTCATTCAGTAAACATGTTTATATTTAGCTCGTATCCTATTTGAATCAGGTTTAGCATTTCAACGTCATCAACAAAGGTTAATGACATCACTTTTGGGCAATTATTAGGAAAAAGGCATGTTCTCTTACCTACGTCGGGTACAAAGTGAAATGTAATAACGTCGGCAATTGCAAACGGTTCTCCGAGTAACCTTTTCACCGGACGGTAGTAGAATTTGTCCCTACCATCAACTATGTGAAGAATTGCTCGTCAATATTTTTGTTTGTGTATCTCTAGATGGTATTTAACTGGCATGTCCCTAGAGTAATACCATTTTCTTCACAATTATGAAAGTTAATTTGTTAATGCTCGTAAATAAATGCCTGAAGTTATAAGGCAGGGGAAGAGGAAGTAAAAGTTAAAGAAAAATATTTGGGTGGGGGTTCGATGGTTTCTTGTGGCGGCAGTGATGGAATACTAAGGCACAAGAAGCTAAACAAAATTTTTTTCGCAGGGGGAGGAGGTGGTTAATACACGCGTGTGTGTATGGGCGGGTGCACGTATAATGTGGGTTTTGCACTCTTCGAACCCTTAAAAGTGATATGTTTAGGGTAGGGATTGTTCAATATATTGAATAGGTTTGAAGTGTTGTGCTACGGGTACAAAATACAAAGGTCAGCCTTGAATTCAATTTGTTACATTGACCTTTGTCTTACCGACCAAAATCGTGCGCTCTGCACAACGTCTCATTGCTTTAAGCGAAGACTGAAGTCAAAACATTGAACGTTCATTAAGTTATGTTCTGGACACGAAATATGGAGGATAGGTTCGACCCTTGAGCTCTATTTGTTAATTGCGCTCAGCACATTTAACGCCATGTTTTAACTTACTAGTGAAACCGTTAAAAGTTATCAATTTATGCTCCGGAGACACATTTTACATTTGAGCTCTATTTGTGACCTTGACTATTGCTATACCGACCTGATTCTTGTGTTCTGCCTACCTACCTATATGCAAGTTTAAAATTATTACCTTGAATCGTTATTGGGTTATGCTCCTAGAACAAATAATGACAGACAGACGGACGCATACACGTACATGCCATTTCCCTAATGTGTGAACAAAAGTCGGTGATGTTTAGGCAGTATTTATAGAATGGAATGGTATGTAATCTAAATAAAGCTAAAGGGTTTCCATAATCCATAATGTAAAATCACAATTTACATCATTTGTCGACTTATAGTCAATTCAATATATTACATCTAAATAAAAATGTGCTTATTTATTCAAGTAACAGAGCATAGAACTACAATCACATTTAGTACGTCACATTTAAAAATTGATCACTAGTCAATGATTTCAAAAGAGTTAGAGGCATACAACATGTGCATCGAACAACAAGATAACACGATTTATGATGCAAGTATCTATTTCAAACCTAAACTGAAAGGCCTCGGCAATTTTGTTAAAATGAAAACGATGTATTTTATTATATTTAGATACGTTGTCATGGGGCGATATCTTACAAAATAGACGTTTAAAATGTACTTCTTTATGCGATTTGAATATCTAAAATACATCAAAATAATACACATACACAGAAATTCAAATTGAAACCTAAACTGAACGAGTGTCAAAAAAGGTATTCAATAAGTATGTATATGTTGTTCATAACGACTTTGGTTGCCACACATTATTTAACATAGCGAAAACGAAATACGGTATAAGCCTTGTAACTTGTAGCCGATTTTCTCGAAATCTGTTTTCGGTATCACGGATATATAAGAATTAAAATTACGAACTGGTGATCGACTGAAACGTTTCGTTTTCCACGCTGCTCATCTTGTTTTCCCGCATAGCTACATGTTGCATGTTAAACGCCATTTCAACAAAAATATATGCTCTTTTTGATTGAGCATGAATGAATACTTGTTCGTATTACTTCTTCTCTTAGACTATATAAATAAAGTTATATAATTTTAATGTAAAGGGTATCTACTGGGTATTAATAGATGAAACATAACAGACTTTGCAATTAACGTTTGACAAATTCAAGTTTATGACCATATGAAAAGATATATCAAACTATGATAAGATATTTTTAAAAGTATATGATATGTCCCAAGTTAAACGTAATTACGGCAATTATGCATGAATATCAGCTACGATAGAATTCAATAAAATTGACTAGAGAACGGTCCATTTTGGATATGAGCCATAAAAAATGGCTGGAAAGTCAGTCAACGGAAATCATTTCGTGGAATAGAAATTGTGCCGTAAATATTGAAAAACCAGGCCTTAATGTTTTATTTTCTTATAATTATGCTTTCCTACGTTTTAGATATAAAATGAAAACCATTCAAACTGGATAGATAGAAAATACCTAACATACATAGAACTTAGAAATAAAATGGAAAGAATTTGTTACTGGAGAACGTACAAAGTACTACAACGTTACAGAAGGTAGTGCCCATGTCTAAAATCGGCCGAGAAATTTAAAAGTATCTTAGCAAACAATAGCGGCCGAAGAATATTATCTAAAAGTGGAAGTTTAAGGCATTTTATTAAAAAAAATCATACAAGACTAACTTAAAAAGCCGATCACAATGACAGGTTAGAAAAAATAATGATGTTAATAAATAATGCAAATGCCTTGGACGAAAATGAAATTCAGAAACAAAAGGAAATTAGAAAACTGTTAACGCAGTATACATTTAGCAAGTAAATATAGAAACTTTCGGATTGTTGCAATACAAAAACTGGTCATTAATTTCCTTTTGTTGATACATAAATCCTTTTTTCAAATTTACCCTAATTTACATGTATTTATTACAATTACTAACAACATTAACATACGCAAGTGTGTTTGTAAACACTGAACACTGAAGTTATCCTAATTTTAATTCTGATTTTTGTATCTGTAGTAATGTTTGCTAACGGAGAGAAAGCGGATTTAAAAACTAGGAGATTTGAATGACAATATTAAACGCAGACTACATGTTAAACTTACATTTTATCGTTTACATATTCAATACACCGAGTTTTGTCAACGAATGTTGAACTTGTGTTTCCGAAGCTCTATGCCATTTTCTAAATACCATTAAAACATCTATTAATTATACGTGACAAAATGGTACTTTTCCTTCCTCCTTAGAATTAACAACCCTGACGTTGTTAATAGGGGAGAAAAGATGTTATTTAATCAGGAGAATATAAAGTATTTTACAAGAAGGTATGAGTTAGATTAAAATCAAACCACTAAACGGACGCGAAAAGCAAAGTTTCACTTACAGTTTTGAAAGTACATATGCCCTTTTGACATTTAGAAAACATTTTCTTGGAAAATTACTGTAATTAAAAAGAGTTAATTGATTGTGCTCTACGGAGTATTTAATGATTACAAAACACGTATAATCCACAAAACATATAATTAAATCCGTTAAAAGCTGTTTTTGCATAGACCAAATTTCAGGAAATGTTCTAGCATTTCGATACAAATAATAATGTTGTCTGATTCTGAACACTTCGCAGACACTTTTATTTGTTTGAGTAATTCTAAGAACTTAAATACATATTTCATAAGAAAATACGATAGTGACTCAATTTTTATTATAAAAGATAAAAGGTATGTGTTAAAAAATGCAGATATCCAAAAGTTGGAGCAGCAAATATAACAGATTTCGGTACTCAAAAAAAAGGAAATATTTTATGATTAAGTAAGGAGCATAAAATACATTTCGTACTTACAATCTGTTTGTCCATAAAATGCTGCAAATGTACTTAAGCACAGTTTTTCCGCGTCCGATGGTTGATCCATTTCACCAGATCTCATTGTAAAATTTTCCGAATGTTTTAATGTATCTAAAAGAGTGTGAAGATATGCATATACATCTGATAGATTAGTAAATTCTATTCCGTCGTATAAATATTCATATTTCTGTGTCTGTGTTGCTTTCCGTTTATTTCGCACAACTGAAGATATCTTTGATTTGAAATAACTTTTACCATTTCCTGAATAATTTGCATTCGAAGAAAATCCTATTATTCCCCTCAAATGTGTTGTAATTTTCTTTCTAGATGTTTGCTGATCGGCTTTAATTGCTCGGAGGTCATCCAGGAAATCGTATGATTGTGTTTGTAATCTTGTGACATTGACAGGAATTAACTCTTTGCGCCTTGTGTCTATTTCTGTGTCCTTTGTTATATGATTGATCTCCCCAAATGGTGTCCTATTAATTTCGTTCAATAAGGATTTCTTTGTGGAATCGAAAAGCAATGTCTCTAATTCGGATGGAAAGTTTGTTTTATACCCTTCATATGCGGTCGTAATCTCATATACTTGCTGCGTAGATATCTCACTAGGAATTACGGCATTTAACTTTATATTGTTCTTGTTTCTATGGATATTATCGACATCAGGAATATCTTCTATGGAATCTTTATCAGACCATTGTTCTGAACTTAATTTATGGAATGTGAGTTTAGATGTTGCAGAGCTATTTGAAATTATTTCGAACATTCCATTACTCCTTTTTTCAATTGTGGAGTCAAGAAAACTGCAACTTGCTTGATAAGAATACAAATGTAGTATCACATAAATGATCTTAAAAAAGGAAATCCGAATCATTCTGTCAGTAATTACATAAAATGGAAATCAGCATAAAAATCCAAAAAAGAGACAAACTGACTCCATGAAAACATCCATTTACGATGCACGCACGAACACTAAACTAGTCAGTGTTTTATATTTAAAGGAAACTGTTTACCTCTCTGAGTTCACGGCAAGAAGCGCTACTGAATACTTTCCCAATAACTGTATCTGGTTTTATATCTCCAAAACAAATTCAACAAGCAATGAGCAAGCAGTGGTTAATGCTATTTTACACTTGCAAATTATACTTATCTCTTATTGGTAAATTTTCTTATTAACTCTGCCTGATATGTTGCTGTACCTGTATGGAATTAACTATAAATACCTCTCTTTGGACACATGCGATAGGTAAAGGCAAACAAGTCTTTTTATGAACAAAATCAACGGAGTACATTGCTCATCTAAGTTAACTCGGATTTGTTTACATATTCTTGTCAATTTTTAAAATTTCGCCTTATTGAGATATTTAAATCTTGTCATTTTTGATTTGATAGTCACTGTATTATATCTAATTTTCTTTCTCTTACTCTTCATCAAAATTGTACAAGCATTTCATATATCTTCTTTCGAAATTAATTGCGACTTATTGATGAAGATGCTAGTGCGGTATTACTGTACATATTTGCAAGGAAGGTAAATTCAATATAAAATAATACTGGGCTTTAACCATCATAGAAAACACAATTATCTTAATAGGGAATCGACCTAGACAATGCTGAATTATATGTCTTAGTTGCTAAGTTAAATATAGACAATTGATTTATCTGTTGATAATGTAGAACTGGTACCTTCCCAAGAAAATATAAGGAGAACACCTCTGAACTGACTAATAAACTGAAGCCACCATGAAAACAGCGTTCGAAAATGAAACAAAAACTAAATAGACCCTTTTTCCCAAAACTGATCAAGCAGACAAAACAGGACCTTCATTTGTTTGAAAGTCGTTTGAAAGTTGTTTTACATCGATATAGGACATGTACACTAACACTTAACAGTTATTTTATAAGTCGTGCTGAGGCCCTGCTAAAATTTAGTAGTACATCAAAATTGAAAATACTTAGATAAACTTCATTCAAGAAATTTTACAAGAATCGTTACTACAAATATTTTAAGTTTAAGCTTTTTTTATCTAAAGGTACTGTTTTGCTCTCAGTGAGAATAACTTGGTATTATCAAAATTTGATATGAAACCTTAAATGTATAATCCATATTATCCACATTATCCAACAATGAGAATGTTGTTATATCAGTATTTTGAAAATGCTTTAGATGCTTTACTCATTTTGAAGCATTTCCCCGACAGTTTAGGAGTAATTCGCTGCAAACAGTAGGATCTCACATGCATGGCCGCTGATATCAAATGTAACTTAAACACTTGAAGGTATTAGATCTCTAATGACACTGCAATTGCCATGTGATTGTGTGTTCTCGTAAGCATTTTTCGGATCGGACTTACATATATTACTAGAACTCATGCTTTCCGTGAAAACTGAAAAATTCTGAATAGCATACAAGTATATTGATTTTCATTACGGGTCTACTACCTTCTACAAAAATGTAAGACGTTAATTTGTTGATGCAACTAAGCCAGCGGGTAACTTCACATCAATTTACAACTAAAACTGTTTACACAACTTGAAAAAAGTTTCTTTGGGACCTCACATTTAGGACTATACTCAGACAATCAATTATTACAATTATCTCCTGCATTGAGTGCATTCAAGAGTGGGAGATATTGATGGTAAAATGTTGTAAAGGTTTATTTACATTATAAAATCTTTAATAACTTCTTCCAGATTAATTTTTGGTATGGTTTTGGTAAGCTTATAATAAAGAGCATGTTATTCTCTTTCACTCAGATTTTTGAGTTGTGGACTCTTGGCTAGTCTTTGATTTTGAGTTTACTAAAAGACAAAAGAAAGTTCAATATAAGCTCTTTCAAAGTATTGAAAGCAGCCTAAACTTACACTAAATTCTATTGAATTTATTCACCTGTTGAGACTTTTGATATAGTCTATAATTCGGAAAATCCCAAAATCAATGAAAATTCACACAGAAAAAAACTCTGTAAAGTCGAATGTAACATGTTTAGGGATTATCATGTTCTCGCCAGTCACCTTTTATTCGATTATATTAATGTCACAACTACGTAAACATTTCGGTAGCATGTTTCACATACACGTAATTTGTTAAAAAATCTACCGCTACTTTAATTGTTTAGAACTATTGCAAAATATTTAAAGTACACACACTCTCACACAGCAAATACACCATGGCAAAACAAACAAGCACCCACCATACGCTAGCCACAGGACAGTATAAATTAAAGGAATCCCCACCAGGGGAATTCCTAATACAAATCCGAATGGCACACATAAAAATATTCGTTCTACCGATTGGATATTCATCGACATGATATCCAGACAACAAACAATAATTAGTTGCTTCTCTGAGAAATTATATATAAGAAAAACTGTTATTTACAGTAATGTCACGCCAATCGTACAGACAATATTTGATTTGTGTCGCACGAAGAACAATACAAAATAGTAATGAGACATTCATTACACGATACATTGTGACGCATTGCCTGTAAGACAACCATTTATAGATATTGTTACTTACTTTTCTCCTGATGCGTTAGTTTTATTGCATCGGAACAAACTTTTTGGTCACATTTTGTGCTTATTAGTAAAACATAATTCGCTTTGAACGTATGCAGTGATATATTATTTAACTGTGTCTTAAAGTAACCTCACCTATCTGTTGTGGATCTGTTTGAATGCCTTAACAGTTCCAATGACGTTATTCCATCCGATATCGCTCTGGTTAATTATTAACTAATGCTACCCCTTAAAAAGTCACGTCCACATACTCGGACGTTTGTACAGTGGTTTCGGATACAGTATATTGTTTACAAAATCACATTGTTGAAAACAATATAATATTTTAATTGATATATTAGGCCCATTTAATAACTGCTTACAAGAAAGGCGAACAAATAGTCGCTCAAGGAACAATGCTATTCATTGTTTGCAATTTAGATAACTTTCAAAGCACTCGAACATTGCTTTTAATTAGTACTTGCGTACATTTATAAATACTTATCAGTTTTTGGTTTGAATTTAAGTATGCGTATCTTACATCAGTAGAGAAGATTTTCATACCTGGCTATTGGTTGCAATTTGTTTCCTTTGCTTAAGTAAGGAAATGGAGAGACAGCTTTTAAACTCGACGACCAACTGCGTCTCCATTACATTCATATTGTGTTCCCATATTAGTGATTAATTAAAACTAAAGAACGCGAAAGCAGGTTTAGAACGCCTGATGAGTTATAACCTAAAACTTTCAAAAATAGAAAAATATTAATTTTCAGATCCTACAAATAATAAAAAATGGTTTTGTGAGAATTTTGTTAATATTAATTGGAATTCTAAGGGTTATTTTTTTGTAATTGTGTGCTCAAAATTGCAACTCTTGTCACAGGTGTTGGTATTTCAACTGGTGCGTATAACAAAGCTGGTTTGGCCTGTTAGGTTGCGTGATTGTCACTATAGATACGGAGATTTTGTAGAATAGTCAGTTCTACGCAGACCACTCTTTGGTTAGTGCATACTTAGCATTAAAATTCAATTTTTTAAAGAAGGCTAATGTTTAAACTTTCCAATATTTAAATTTGTATTAAATGTAAACTAAATGTTAGTATTGAAATAAGTGTATATTTGGTATATGTTTTGTTATGTCTGAACTCGTTCCGTTTTACAGTATTTCGAGGAATAGTCTGAGTATTTCAATGTTTTATGCATTGGCTACGGAAGCACGTTTCCTCCTGTCTAAAAGTAAACATTGGAGAGGGGGTTTTTCGTGGGCGGTTCGTATTCCGTTTGAGAAATATACAATCGAATTTGTTTAATTTAGTAACATAATATAGATGTTAAAACAGTACTGTTTAGTTTACAGATTCGATTGTGGCATGCGTCATAATAGATATGATAACGGTATCGAATCTTTATTTACATATGTGAGCAATATTTACTTTGCATTGTAATGCAAGATGCCGTGAAAGATTGAAATTTTCTGTTAATAGAATGTTTAGTAATTATATTGTTGTATGTAAACAAAGTACATGTTATATGTAATCAGTAACGTATTTTGCATGCCGACTCCCAATCAGTTATGCTAACCAAATAAATAAGCGTCTCGTCTTGCAAAATAGATGTTGTTGTTGTTTTGTGCAGAGTCAGTGGAGACTTATAAGGTTATTAAAATATTTGATATTTATTAATTTACTTCCGTCGAACAACCACAACTGAGAAGAAAATGAAAGCCAGTTTAGGCACAACTATTTTTTTTCACAACTAAGACACATAATAGATTATGATATATGTCTTTATATGAGCCGCGTCATGAGAAAACCAACATAATACGTTTGCGACCATCATGGGTCCAGACCAGCTTGCGCATCCGCGGAGTCTGGTCAGGATCAATGCTGTTCGCTAAAAGTTTCTCTAATTGCAATAGGCTTTGAAAGCCTGACTAGACTGCACGGATGCACAGGTTGGTCTGGATCTATGTTGGTCGCAAACGCATTATGTTGGTTTTCTCATGGCGCGGCTCATATGTTTTACCTCTACTTTACTGCTTCAGACGTTTCAGACGTTTTTGTCAGCTTATTTATTAACAAAAAAAAAAAAACAAAAAAACATTACAGTTTGAAAATAAAGTGGAGTACCGCAGTACTTAATAGTGAAGATACGACATTTTTGCTAACAACAAAATGTTACATTAATGCACAGGTGTCATTATTCCTAATTTTTTTTGAATTCATCTGCAGACGTATGCCTGCATATGCGAAACGTTAACAATCTTCTGC
This sequence comes from Mercenaria mercenaria, assembly GCF_021730395.1. Taxonomy (NCBI): domain Eukaryota; kingdom Metazoa; phylum Mollusca; class Bivalvia; order Venerida; family Veneridae; genus Mercenaria; species Mercenaria mercenaria. The sequence continues at coordinate 25,440,575 of NC_069371.1, read as the reverse complement.
TCACAGGAATTTTAAATGCATTCTATGGAGTATCCATCCTAAATTGTGTGTGGATTTGTCGTTATCTTACGCATATAAGCTGAAGTTTAGTAGCAGTTTTACACTGTAAATTCAAATGTACTCACACTCGACACTTAATGGATAATCGTTATAATTAACAAAAAAAAATCAAAACATTACAGTTTGAATAATTAAAGTGAGTGCTGTACTTAAGTGAAGTATACGCTCACTTTTAGCTAACAAACAAATATTTCTAATTAATGCCGGTGTTAATTCTTAATTTTTTTGTTCACAAGTATTTGATATGCGTAAACTCGTGAACTATTTTCTGTCACAGGAATTGTAAATGATTCTTATGGTATATCATACCAATAAAAATTGTGTTTGGGATTGGGGCGTGTATTTCGATATAAGGTAAGTTGTAGCGTTGTTTATCATGTAAAATCAGAATGATTATCAAACTGACTATTTTTCACTGATTAAGTTTATTTATTTATGTTACAAAATTACATACAATGAAAACAAAGTTTGAAATAAAGGAAGTTCCCGCGTGTAATGATGTAACATTTTCTATCACACGAAAATGTTTTCAATAAGTCACAGCTTGTCATTATCCTATATTTTTGACTAAGTAGTCTGCAGAACTTGTAAATTGATATAGCGAATCGTTGAACACTCTGCGCCAGAATTTTACAATGCATTCTATGGAGTAATCAAATTTGGTGGTTCTTAATTCTAAGCTAAAGCTGAGTTTCGTAGAGCTTACACTGTAAATTGCAAAGCTACTCAAATGATGCAACTTTATCGTAACAACAAAATGAAATTTTACAAATGAGTCGCTTTATTTCTTACAGGTGTGCATTTTACGGCTTCCAAAGGTATTTTATGTATGCTAGAGTAGAATGACATTATATCCTATTCTTTTACATACGGAATGAAACTATTTCAAATTATAAAACAGGGTATGTTAAGCTGTAATATTTTTCACAAATAATATGCAACATCTCGGAGGGTTCTGATTTGGATTTCAAGGTAAATTGTAAATGTTTCTTTTTGAAATGACATTTAAATTTTTGAGAATTTGGAATTTGGTATTGGCTCTACTGCAATTACATGAAATTGAAACATTTGATAGAGAACATTCATTAAAGTCAAACACCAATTAACAAAGATCAGAACTTATGGAATGAGGATATGGATACGGAATAAAGGTTAAATTTTTCGTTGCCATTTCCAAGTGATTATTTAAAATGATTTTTTTACCATTTAACAGTATGATTAATTCGTACAAATTTGCTGACATCATGGATTTGGTTTTATCAAATGAATGTTCGCCATTCTATGATAAACAGGGGTCTTCTTAACAAATACTAATGACATATTATTTGTTTACGCGAGGTTAAATAGGACTCTAATGTCTGGAAAATATATAAATCGTTTCATTATTGAAGGGGAAAAAAAACGGTATGAAAAATTGGTGGAAACTAATGAATATTTTGAAAGGAATATGTAGTTTGATGTCATTAAAATAATTTGTTAGAAAGCGAAAATATTCGCAATTTAGACATGCGGTTAGGAAGCGGTTTGAAAATATTTCTTGCTTCAGGAATATAAAGATGTTTCCTTACTCAGCATAAGTAATTCGCCATGACACGGATTTTTTCGATGAATGAAGCATCTTTCTAACAGATTAAATACTTTTGACATATTGTTACAGGTTAAATAGATTATGCCAAAATAATATTTCAATGCGATAATTATTAAAGGGAAAAAACGAAAAAAATTGTAAAAGGAAACATTACAGAAGACATATAAAAGCAATTATGTTTGAGTCATAACTATCTTAGTGGAACGCATTAATTAGGGTCATATAAAAATAGCTTGTATGAATATCACGGTTCTTTAGGGAATATTCCGATTTGGCGCAAATTCTTCGCTGAAGAAATAGTCATTTTCCGAGCAAAGATAATAACCTTTTTATTACATAGCATTTACACGTATAAATATTATGTAATATATCATACATATGTTAATAGCTGAATAGGATTGGACATATCTGAACTAAATAGAAATAAAATAGTTTATTCTCAACACCGATTACGTCACGTCACCGATATGAAATTCAGACGTAGTGTATGGAAATATTGACGTTTTCGGTACATGTAAATTACAGGGAATAGGAAACGAGTTGTAATAGGTGAATATTATCTGAATTGCACAAATGATACTTGCTAACAGAATAGTCGTTTCCGTCCACCCCTATATAATATCAGTATTAGTGGATATAGACAATTGGATAGAACTAACACTTTGTATCTCTCTATTCAATGTCTATTATTCAGGTGGAAGGAGGGGGCTTGTCGAATATCAACTAGTCAGTTTATCTCCACCTCATAGTACACACTAGCAACCAGCTAGTTTATTGATCAGGTACGTGCCAGTTTCTTGCTCGGTCATCATCCATTTATTCAGGTAAGTAATCAACTGGTCAGTTACTTCCCAGTTCAACGACTACAAATTCAGATATGTAGGTATAAACATTTAAGAGGGAAATCTATCTAAGTGTGTATATAAAAACATAACGCGCTGTGAGGAAGGTTCTTCCTCATCTATGATTCAAATATGAAGGTATAATCATACTAGGGTAGAAGGAACCGACTAGTCAGTTTTTTTTCCAACTGTACACTATTATATAAGCTTGTAATACATACTAGGAGGGAAAAAATAAATTGTTAGTTTCTTACCCATTCATCTGCTGCTATTCCGATAATGTAGATATGGACTCACTAGGGGGGTGGGGCAGAGCCAACTTGTCAGTTTCCTCCCGCTGTCAGTTATGTAGGTAGATATAGAGATAATATGTAGAAAGAACTAGTTTATTTCTTCTCCATTTATTGTTATATATACATAATTCATACTTACATGGGGGATGGATGGGAAAACTTCCCGGGTGTCGGGGCAAGGTTGGCATGAAAAACGTTTGAGTACAATTTCAAAACTACTGAGAAATTGCCTACAAACGTTCAAAAATGTTAAGCAAAATGATAAACAAACAATTAATAATATTAAACAGAATTTTTACGAATTCCCCTATACCTTAACCCACAGCTCGTGGGAATGCACACGACAAAACACACACACTCACACGTAAAGACACTCTCAAACAGCAAATACACGATAGCAAAAAGAACAAGTAAAAGAAAACAGTGAGGCAAACGTCACTTAAAGCAGTAATTAGTGCACATAACTTCACTCTTATACCCGAAGTATGCCAGCTACAGGAGACAGTGTAAGTTAAAGTAATCTCCGCCAGGGGAATCCCTAACACAAATCCGAATGGCACAAATAAAAATTTGGATATTCATCGACGTGATATCTAGATTTCTCAAGGAGTTCCATAAAAACAATAATTAGTTGCTTCTCTGAGAAATTATATATAAATGAAACTGTTATTTACAGTAATGTCACGCCAATCGTACATGTACAGACAATATTTGATTTCAGTCGCACGAAGAGCAATACAAAACAATAATGAGACATTCATTACACGAAACACTGTGACGCATTGCCAGTAAGACAACCATTTATAGCTACGTACTTTTCTCCTGATTTGTTAGTTTTATTGCATCAAATCCAAATGTTTGGTCACAGTTTGTGCTTATTAGTAAAACATAATTCCCTTTGAACGTATGCAGTGATATATCATTTAACTGTCTCTTAAAATAACTCACCTATCTGTTGAAGATCTGTTTGAATGACATTACAGGTCCAATGACGTTATTCCATCCGATATCGCTCTGATTAACAATTAATTAATGCTATCCCTTAAAAAGTTACGTCCACAAACTCGGATGTTTGTCCAGTGGTTTCGGACACAGTACACTGTTTACTCAATCACATTCATGAAAACAGTACAACATTTTAATTGATATACATTTGTAGTTGGCCCATTTAATAACTGCTTACAAGCAAAGCGGACAAATAGTCACTCAAGGAACTATGCTATTTATTTTTTGTAATTCAGATAATTTTCAAAGCAGTCGACCATTGCTTTTAATTAGTACTTGCGTACATTTATATTTTTTGGTTTGAATTTGAGCGTGCGTATCTTACATCAGTAGAGAAGATTTTCACACTAAGCTATTGGTTGTTTCCTAGGCTTAAGTAAGGAAAGGAAGAGACAGCTATTAAACGCTATGATCAAATGCGCCTCCATAACATTCATATTGTATCCTCATATTAGCGATTAATTAAAACTAAGGAACGCGAAAGCAGGTTTAGAACCCCCTGATGAGTTATAACCTAAAACTTTCAAAGATAGAAAATATTAATTTCTAGTTTCTTGAAATAACAAAAAAAAAAAAGGTTTTATGAGAATTCTGTTAATATCAATTGGAATTCTGAGGTTTTAATTTGTTGTAATTACGTGCGCAAAATTGAAACTCTTGTCACAGGTGTTGGTATTTATACGGTTATTACAAGATTTGATACTTATTAATTTACTTCCGTCGAACAACCACAACGGAGAAGAAAATGAAAGCCTGTTTAGGCACAACTCTTTTTTCAAGACACATATGATATATATGTCTGTAATTAACTATATGTTTAACCTCTGATTTACTGCTTCAGACGTTTCAAGCGTTTTCGTCAGCTTATTTATTAACAAAAAAAAACCTTAGTAGTTTGAAAGTACCTCAGTACTTCATAGTGAAGATACGACATTTATGCTAACAACCACATGTTACATTTATGCACACGTATTATTATTCTTGAGGTTTTTTTTTATTTATCTGCAGACCTATGCCTACATATGCGAAACGTTAACAATCTTCTGCTCACAGGAATTTGAAATGCATTTTATGGAGTGTCTAAAATACATGTTCTGTGGACTTGCCATTATCTTGGGCATGTAGGCTGAAGTTCAGTAGAATGAAATAATACGAATGTTACGGAAGTAAAATAAAACTGAATAGACGACATTTAAAATTGTTACCGCTTATAGCATAGTATTATTTGTATTTGTTCAAACACATTTCTTTGACTCAAAAATGTCAAAAATTCATTTTTAAATACTGTTTTGGGATTATTTGCTAATTTTATATGTTTTTTCTCGAAAATGCTGTATAAAACACGTTCTAAACTAAGCTTTATTTTGTTTCATTTTGGAAATACGAAACGTATTATTTGATTGCGCGTGCGTCCGTCTGTCCGTCATATTTTGTGTCCGGAGCATAACTTTATAACCGTTAAAGGTATTGAATTTCAACTTGGCATATAGGTAGATGGCAATGAGACGATGTTCAGAGCGTTTAAACCGGCTCTGTACGTCAAAAGTCAAGGTCAAAAATTGAGCTTAAATGTAAAATATGCCTATCATATTTTGTTTCCGGAGCATAACTAAACAACTGTGCAAGATTGACCTCAACCTTGGCATGTAGTTAGGTGGTGAGGAGATGATGTGCAGTGCACTGGAACGGAATCTGTAAAGGTCAAGGTCACAAACTGAGCTCATAGGTCAAATTTGTCTGTCATATTTTGTGTCCGGAGCATAACTTTTAAACCAGTCAAGGTATTGACTTCAAACTTGACATGTAAGTACGTATAGTGAGAAGACGATGTGCAGAGTACATAAACAAGGGCCGTAAGTCAAAGGTCAAGGGTACAGCAAGGTCAAACTGCCAATTATATTTCCTGTCCAGAGCATAACTTCAAACGTTTTTTTTATTTGGCAGATCCCTTTTTTCTTCACTTCCATTTTTTTTATAGAATTACTCAACATTTTTGTTACTATAAATATCTATTTTAAAACTTTTTAGTATTGACCGTAGGGAAAACCGAAACCACTTTTCTGTGGTAAAACATGGATGGTACCTCAAATTTTTAGGTGTTTTGTGACATATCTGTATCTGGTAAGGATGTTTTGCGGACTTTCCCTTTGTTTCTGTCCTTTGGACTTCAACAGTCTAGTTCTTTAAATTTTGCTCCCATCCTATTTGGCCGAATATTGCCCCATATTGCGGAGCTCTTGTGTTCTTTCTGTTTCTCTGAAACGTTTTCGTGCTTATTGCTTTGCAGACCTTTTAACACAATTTTGGAACTCAAATCAAAACAAATAAATCTCACCCAATGATTTCTGCTAAGAAATTAAGTTTCATAAATCTCTTCTTCTTTCTATCCCGAATTAGCTTCCACATTGAATGGAGTCAATAACCGAATCTCTCTAACACAAAAGCCCTAGATTAAGTTTTGAACTGTCTAAATAAAATCAACATGTCTCAAAGTGTGTACCTCACAATCCTATGATAACATAATACGATCATTGTAAACTGGCATATGGTAAATTAAGCATACGGTGAAGTAAATTTGATTTAAGTTTTTTGACGAAGATGAACAGCTGAATAATAGTTGTTACATTCATTTTTGCAACAGAAAACACAGTTATGATACACATATAACCATTATTGTCGGAGCAGTATATACTAATTTCACAAAAGTTTAGAAGAAATGGTACATGCAACTGATAAATCATCAAGTAATAGGAATGCCTCTGAAAAATTAGTACCATTTCCTCCTGGCAGTGGTAACACTCAGCCTGAATTATTGGAATAAACGTGTACCAACATTTCCACAAAAATGCGAGACATAGCTTTCTTTCAGCAAACTTTGATTAGAAAAAAGGTAGCGCAAACACGTTCTGTATAGTGCTTTCGTCTGCAGGTTTTCGTGTGTGTTGATAGCAATGTTTTTACCAACTCCGTCCATATTATTATTTAAGTAGAAATGTTGTAGACTGCACGCAGGATATTTCGACAAATTTGTACTATGCAACAAAGGATTTTAAGAGATTTATCTGCATGTTTTACTGATAATACACGTAGTTCAAGTGCCTGAGATAGCCTTATAAGGTCTCCCCGTATTTAGAATCAATGCGTTTTCTGGTCCTTTGGTATCATGGAGCCAACTCAATATCTAGGAAAGGACGCAAGTGGTGTTCCATTTTCCATTGCCTCTCTTAAACATACTCATTGCCATGAAAATATGTAAATATGTAACTGTACCAATAAGGAGAGGACAACCGTAAGCTGACAAAGTTTTCTGTCTAATTCCTAACTAATGTTCTGTAAATATTCCATGTATTACTGAAATAAAATATGTTTAAACTAAACATACTCAGTCAAACTGAACATGCTTTAATTTTGCTTGGTTGCTTTCTACGCTTCCAAATGTTTTGTTTAATACTGCCTAGAGTAGAACTGTTCACATCTTCACTTTTACAGTACTGCACGAAGAAAATAATTTTCTAAATTTTGAAAGCGGTATATCCTTTTAAAGCTGTCATTTAAATCAGTTTTTCACAAATACTTAAACTGTTTAGCATTCTTAGTTTTTGATTTTCAAGGTAAAATTGTAAGATGTTTCTTTTTAAATGTTATGTTGAAAATGATTGAAGTTTCGGGAATGGCGGCTCATACTTGCAATTACTGAAATTGATAACATTTTGAATAGTAGAATGCCATTTAAATATACTTACAAATTACCTAAAGCATCAGTTTGATTGATGTTTGACTATGTTGTTGCTTTCATCATTTTCAAAATAGTTTTAGCACGCGAATATGAGACATGGAAAGCAAGGTTTGAAATATTGTCTTGCCTTTTCAAGTGCATATTAAAGATGTTTCTCTTACCATTTAACCAGTCAAATATGATTTCGTAAAATTCGCCAAGACACAGGATTTGTTTTCTAATAAATGATAACATCTTTAAAGACATTACAGGTGTAAGGTAAAAGAAGAAGTGTTGAACGTGGTAAGTATTCTCATCATCTGTTGTAGACGGTACAGAATCACTCTAAAAGTACTACCAAAGTAATACCAATTTACCTTCAAAGGAAACAAGTTCTTTACCATTCGAAAACATCATTTATTCTTTAAGAATTTAATGTTATTTGTATCCTGAATAAGTATACTCTTTAATTTGAACAATACGACAGACAATGAATGTATGTCTGTATATTGCAAATGGATGTAATATTCTTTTGAAATTTCAGTTACTGATGAGATATAATTGCTCTTTGAGTTAAGACACCTGAACAACAAGTAAAGGGGAAAACAGAACAAAAGCAATGATAGACACATTAAACGGCTGCAAACTTTTCATCCGCATGGCATGTAAATACAAATATTTAGACAACATAGAAAAAGTAGACCATGTAGACAACGGCGACTCTGACACTGAAAGGAACACTGTAGTACGATCAGTGACACACCATTTAGGAAATTGTTAATAGACTAAGGAAATAAATATCAACCGAAGTAGTGTAACAGAAAGGCTTTACACTTCTAACCCTTACCATGCTAAGTTTCTAAGATGAACTGGTCTATCATTCAATTTGGACAGTACCATTTGTTGTTTGAAGATGTGTTCACTGAAAATTTACATACTGAATAGCGAAAGGCAAGATCACTTGCCGCCAGCAGGCTAAAGGCTTAAGTTTCCAATTTCGGTTGTTCACATTCAGCCTCAATATACGGTAACTAACTCATGCAATGTTGCCATGTACCGGTCGTTTGGCTGGAGGAAAGCTATGGCAATGTTAAGAGCAAACTCACAATTCGTTCTATTGATGTAACGTTCACCGCCATGATAAATATGCCCACTAAAAGCTGTTATTAGTTGTTTCTGGGAGAATGTAAATTACAGAACCTGTTTGTAGTTATGTCGTGTCTATTTAAGAAACAAGAATTGATTTGTGTTCACTGTTACTATAGTAAAACATTTATGAGTCGTTTATCATATGAAGCATTATAAAATATTTGCCTGTAACATAACAATTTATTACAGATTATGTTCCAGAAATTCCTGCATTGCTAGTTAACATGCAACAATGCAGTAGCTCTCTCATCAACTGGATTCGAAATATGTATTGTTTTTATTTCAGAAGGAATAAACTAAATCATACATCATGAAAATTTAAAAAAAAGTGTTCATGTTATACAATACATTTTTGGAACACACGTGACTGTTTAATAATCACAGAAGATATCATTTTCCTAAACTAGATCTAATAATGTTTTTCTTAACGTTCACTGTTGTTACATGTAGTACATGCAATATATCAATTTTGAACTTTAAACAGAATTAATTATCACACCCACATATGTTTTGCCGTGGGATGTGAGGGCAATATATATTCTAATAATAATGATAGTCAGACTTTATAAAGTTTCTTTATGCTATTAACAGTCGCCTTGACTATTTTTGAATATGCCATCTCGATCCGAATTACAAACGAACGTAATGTTCCATGCGTTCAGACGAGTATAAACCACATTCAGGTTTCTTACAAATCCGCAAGTCGCGCTATAGAGATTCGTGGAAGATTTGCCTGGTGTGACAATGTCATTTTTTCTACCCTTATATTCGAATTTTAACAGCAGTTTGCAATAAATGTTATATTATTTCTTTCCACAGGTATAGAAGAGACATAATAAATGTCAGATTGTCGATCTTTGCAACTTTAAAGCTGCTCGCCCACAGATTGGGTGAACTTTTCAAGTTTTGTACTGAATGTACATGTATATATGACACTGAAAAATGATAACGTGGGTGAAAACAAAAGTTAACAATGTAATTTTTCTGTATTATTTCAAATGCGTGGCAACGGTTTATTATCTTTAGACTATAGTTTTGGTTATTTACAGGAATAGCTTTCAAAAGTCTTAAGTCAGTAAGTTTGTACCACTAGTTACTTCAGAGTTCTCACTTGTTTATGGGTGTTTGAGGGAAATTATTTTTCGCCTAAAATTTGTGGGTTAGTCTTTTTAAATAGAACAATCAAGAAAAAGGCACGCACATTTTAATTCCAACTCTCCATCCAACAGAAATACATTTCCTGCTTTAAAGATATTTTTAATCTACTAAATATCACATAGTCGTGTCGATTCTTCTTTTACTCTGCCCTGGAAAAATAGTTTGAGCTATAATTGGATGTTATTCCTGTTGGTTAGATTGTCGATTTTGAAAGTTCAGACGTCAAAATATGTATGTAATCACAGTGGAAAGGGTCCATTCATATCATTACGAGAACCTTGTTTATATGAAAATAAACGTATTCTTGTACCTCTATATAAATATATAGTGAGTGTAAATATTTATAAATTGAATATTTTTACTTCTTCTCTTTCGGAAAACGTAAACCTGTTTTCATTGCGTATTGAGTTCGAACAGTTCTATTGAAATAATTAAAAGAATCTTATTTTTTCGTAAACTTGTCTCGAAATTAACGTTCGAATCCCTTTAACTTTGTGTGTATATTTAACCAACACAAATTTGTCTTATTTTAGTTTATACATGATTTATTTTAGATCGACTGTAAAGCAAGTTCTACAACTTATATTAATCACTATTGACACCTCATTCCTAATGGAACCCATCGCCACGAGGGTATGAGAGAAGCGGCTAGTTTCCATTTCAATGCTGAGCGCCAAGCAAGGGAGCTACTGGTACCATTTTTCACGTCTTTGGTATGACGCGGCCAGGGATCGAACCCACGACCTCCCGCACCCGAAGCGGACGCTCTACCACTAGGCTATCGATGCGGAATTGTATTTTTTGTGAAGAGAATTTAACTACATTGCATATGCGTAATTCGATTAAAAAAGAACCTTAAATGTAAATGAACTCCTCCAGTGTCCTACACGTATTAAGTATTATTCATGAGATGTTTACATTTCATTTTTTATTCAAAAATAAACTTATCATGAAAATCTTCTATAAACCTTCGCATATATCCAAGTATGAATTAAATATGATTAACGTTTAAATACTTCAAGTACGTCATAAGATATACTTCGCCAACCTAAATTCACGCAGATTTAACATATAATGGCTCCTTTGACGCATGCAATTAAAAGAAAAACATATAACAAGGCTTCGGTTTGTTTGTTTTTTAGTCCTAACAAATTTATTACTGTCAACACTTATCACTCCATTCCCGGAGGGAAGCTGCAAATATGTTTGCTTCAGTTGAAAACGATAAATGTTGAAACCTGTCTCTTACTATTTCTACAATTGCCTTGATGTGTATATACCTATTTTTTAAAGATCATGTGTGAAATCACGAGAAATTTAATCAAAGCAGTTATCACGTAATATGTTTTTGTTTGTTTGTTTTTGTTTTCTTCTTTTTTTTTTTTTTGTTGGGGGAGTTTTTTTATTGAGTGGACTTATACCTGCTAAGATCATTGCGTTATTCCAATCTAATTACATGTGTGCGTGCGACATTTCCAAGATTTTTTTCTACGGACATACTTTTTTTCAAATTGTGCATATATTTTCTTCTGTATATTTTGATGGTGAAACAAGATACAGGTGGCAGTTTCAGTAGTTTTTTTAGGTAATAATGTCATTTAAACAAGATCTGTAACGAATAACATGAAAATAACTGAAACGCATTATGGAAAGGATTTAGATGTTTCGTGTGAGTAAATATAATAATATTTGCTTCTTTTTCCGTGTATTTTCAAAGTAAAACATAGACCCCAACACATTAGTTTGACAGAACATTTTGCAATATTTCGAAAATGCATAAGGTGTTCCACTTCAAGCAATTAGTTATTTTTACTCCAGAGAAATTAAGTTAATTGAAATATTATAATTAATAATGTGGACCAGGTGTTCTTTCTGGAAATAGTTTCGCGTGCACTCTTTCAGCATAAAATGGGAAAATACAGAACATTAATAAGTCATTTATCATGTACTGGGATGAATTGTATAACAATAATTTATGATACGACTGTCAAAGTTCAGTCATAAACTAATATTCTGCATTATATTTATCATTCTATTTCTCAGGATGTGTATTATAATTGAAATTTATTAGTAGTTGTGTCAATACAGTGTTGAGGATGTTATCTATTTTTTTCTATCTGTTAAAGGCTTATGTTCCAAAATAAATTTCAGATGCAAAACGATAAGATTTGCCCAGATATTACGTGAGAAAGTTCTTGGTAGTTCATTCGTCTGAAATATTGCAGGCAGACAGTATCAGTTAAGACACACCTACCTACGGATCTATGACTTATGTTACGTCAGATACGTTACTTATCCTCCGCATTTTCTAAATGGTGCGCAGATATATCCACAACAAGTTAAGTACCACAACCCTTTAACGAATCGGGTTCGTGTCCAGCGTGAGCTTATACATTAGTTTCGAAACGTGTAAGAAGACCTTAATCTAAGCATGACCAATACAGATAAACTATTATCAGGAGCAGGCGGACGATGATTACCCTGTTATTGTAACAATGGAAACTAGTCGTCAGTTTTTACTAATGATATCTATAATCTTACAGAATTAGCATTAATTGACCTAAATTGGCTGTGATAGTTTTCATGAAACAGTAACTGAAATAGCTTTACTTTTTAAAGCAATTTCTGTGATTAACTCTACTCTGTAACTAGTTCATTTCACAGCCCTAAGAATGTTGAAAATAATGCGAATTTTCTCTCTCGTTTGAAAATATTGACACTATGCATTTAACGATGTTCTGTACCTCACTGTCTTTATTGTAATGTTATTAAACATGACATTTGAAATAGATTTCATAAAATATGAACCACATTATATATAAGTTGTTAACACTATGCTTTACCTCACGAATATTCTAAGGAAGTATTCTCTATCCAACGGAAGTAATTATTTATAATGCTATACTCTGACTGAAGCACCGCCTCGGTAGCCTAGTGATAGAGAGTCCGCTTCGAATGCGAGAGGTCGTGGGTCCGAACCATGGCCGCATCATTCCAAAGACGTAAAAATAGTACTAGCAGCTTCCTCGCCTGAAGCTCAGCATTAAGAGGATAGTGCTAGGTCTGGTCAGCCCGGTGTCAGTACAATGTTACTTGATGGTATATCATGCAACGTGTCTACGGCGTGATATTCCAGTGAGGCAGCGCTATAAAATTGAACTGAAGAAACATGCAGTTCAAAAAATAGCGAAAACAGTTCAATTAATGTTCATTCGTATCTGTACACTTTACCATTTTCCTTTACAAATGTATAGCCCCTGAAAATACTTTTAAAAGGGCCGTTTTACTTTAACAACGATCTTGTTCTAACGAAATTCCTTAGATACGCACACAGGATAACCGTTTTACTATTTTAGCTACGTGAAAATAGATGATGTTTTGTATACATGTATCAATAGTTAATGGGGTTTATTAAATAACATTTTGTTTCTAATTTAATGATTAAATAAATGGAGAACGGAGTTCTTTAAAACAAAATATGAGCCGCGCCATGGGAAAACCAACATAGTGGCTATGTGACCAGCATGGATCCAGACCAGCCTGCGCATCCGCGCATTCTGGTCAGGATCCATGCTGTTCACTAACCGTTTCTCTAATTGTAATTGGCTTTGAAAGCGAACAGCATGGATCCTGACCAGACTGAGCGGATGCGCAGGCTGGTCTGGATCCATGCTGGTCGCAAAGCCACTATGTTGGTTTTCCCATGGCACGGCTCATATATTTTTATCAAATACATCACTGGTTTTATTAATAAACTGATTCTATCTTTTGTACGATATTTAAAATCCGCGAATTACGATCTTCAAGTTCTGGTTTAAAATATGGTTTTAAATTTAATTACCTGACAGGATTAGATACTGTGTTCAATTCTTTCGTCTGGTTACTATAACATGGCCAGGTATATTCGATTCATAATTCAATTGTCACAGGGCTCGTATGTTTACATTTGCAGTAACAAGTCTACGTCGAGTCAGATTACATGATTATGTTTTTACACAGAAAGGGAGGGTCTAATTTTCCTAAAATGTCAAACTTAATTTTCAGTCTCGTGTGTAAATTTCCAGTTCGATAAGAACAGCGGGGAGTTCAATGATTTCGTAAGTAAATCAGTGGAAATGCAGTTACTGTAAAGCAGTTCACATGACTTTCTTATTCTCATTTACGTTTTGTATTTGCCTTACATGGCTAATGTGACAGGCGTCCTGGAGGAACTTAAAAGTTTTTAGATAGCTGAATATTTGTACTTACCAATACCTCTGCTGTTACTGAAGTTATCCTGACGAAAGTTGTGCGTTCACTACTTCCTAAAAGGGATCTATATTTGTATTAAGTTTTATGAAGACCCATCAATTGGCTACCTTGCTTTATTGGAATTTATGAATTTTAAAATAATGAAAGGGTAATAACTCATCATTGCCCTATATTAATCTACATTTGTGTAAAGTTTCAAAAAGATCCATCAATAGAATATGTTTATTAGATATAGTAAGAGATCCCTACTTTTTAGCAAATCAATGGGAAAACTTTGCTTTAATTGAGTCAAAGGAGATGACACTGTATTTGAGCAATGCATAAAGGGACGAACAGCCGGATGGCAAATGCTAAATCTATAATCCACCCCCTTCGGCGGGGATACTGAGTAAAAATTTCAAATTAAAACGGTGCAACGACTGATTTTTCGTCAATTTATTAAGGACTAAAAGCTTTTTCCTTTTGAATTCCACTTACGACAATTTGATAAATTTGCTCACATGGAAAACTGAAATTAAAATGTGTTGTATGAAATTATGTCGTGCTCAATTTGGATACGAAGTCAACTGATTTATGTCCACGATCAAATCCTCATTAAACACTAATGAGACATTCAGCTTGTTGTTAACTGTAAATTGTTGCTTAAATATAGAACTTACAGCCCTTTTTAGATTAAGTTTGTTCCATTTAAAAATCACAGTTGTCTCATTTGTTTTACTACAATAAGACATAGTTCAGTTTAAGTTTCTTTTTACTCTTCAATATGCGTATAAATTGTCTACATTTATCTTACTCTTTTAAGATCGTTCAGTGTTAAACACAGGGGGATGTCAATTTTAGACATGATGTTCTTGAAATAAATCTGATTTAAGAATTCATTAACTCCGAAGGCTGATATTTGAAAGTATTCCAGCAATGTTAGCGCAAGCAGTAAATAAGAAAATAGTGTTAAAAGACTGAAATTGCAGCAGTTCAAACTACATCCGATAATTGTTGTATAACTTACTTTCTAAATAAACTAAAGTCGAATCAACGATGACCTCGACGCCTATGATCTAAAAGAAAACAGTACCTTGCCGGTTGGTTTTTTAAATCATACGAGAATCGCGTTATTGTACAATAAAGATGACAAACACTGTAGAATATATATAAAATTATTATGTATAAAATAATACACAATAATTTTAGTGAATAATTTGTAACGGGGTGTGTATAAGTGTTATAATTATGTAATTCTATCATGTTCATGGATTGGCAGACAAAAAGACCTTATTACATAAAATTTAATACTAATCTTGTACTTTATAACACTCCAAAAATGCAAGGCAAATAATCTGAAATGACAAGCATGATTATTTATTAACTAAACTTTGTAACCAAGGAAAGAAAGAATTAGGTGGATTTACAGTCTAGTGATTCTTCATTTAACCGACTTTCGCCGCAATGACTTGGTTTTGTGGATGGCATAAACGCATTTTCAAAGAACTTTAAAAAATACATATTCTATGATCATTTCTAGATCAATATTTCAAACAGATACATGTATCAGATCATAGATATCTGATAATCTTGAAATATTTGAATTAAAAAATTGTCATCTATTTCAGATCATTTTTTGGTATTGTATTTTCAAACTTATTGCTATTTAGATTATGCAAGGTTATCAAATTCCTACATTAATGCTTAAATGTTTTATTTAAATAAGATGAAACAGCTTTCCAAATAGATGTTTTACGTACTTTTATGGTTAGAAAAGTACTACCTTTAATATTACACATGAACTGTTAAAATTAGAGCCCTATATAGGGAGGTAATAAAAACAATAGATTCGATTAAACACTGTAATATATTCAGCAATATTCAAACCTAGTTTGCGAGATAATCTCGACAATAAATCGCCTTTTTAGCAGTATTTCACTCATCTGTGTAAAAATTTCATAGTTCTGCACATCGAAACAAACTTCTGCTCGTGGCTATTCCAGTGACACCACTAGAATGATATTTTAACAAATAACATGTATTTAGAAGTGGCCCAGAATATTTGTACCTCAATTTCGTCTTTTTGTAAGCGGAAGTAGATAAAATCGATATCTGCATTTTTGTTCATACAAAAATCAAAACTGTAAGAATTATTACTGCTAATTTTTATATAAGTTGTGGTTCCATGCATATTTGAATCTCCCGGTCATTTTGACAGAGATTTCGTAAAACAAGAACTCTGAGTCATTGTAAATCATTAATTACTTGCCAATTTGACAAGATTTTCTGTCTATAATGATGAAAATGTCTTCTCTGTCGAACGCCGCTTTTTGGAGATAAACATGGTTAATGTCGCCTTATTTTTATTTCGAGGCATCTATATCTATAGGGTGCGGTTTTACTACACACGAACAGAAATGCCGGTAAACCACGTTCTAACTGGTTGATATGAATGCACATACAAAGTGCAAAGTGGTTTATACCATGTTTAAAGTTCTGTGTACACGACATTCGGAACCATTTATGGTATCCCGTCCAACGGTACTTGTCGCTTAACATATTCATCTTAATGAGTTATTTCTACCGGAACGCCACGTTTCACAGAATGGTATTACATTTTATCTTGCCTCCTACAAGTTTCTTGCATTTCTATTGGTCAACAGACGTCACGTGGAGACAGGATATATTCCATATCCTGCTAGTACATTTCAGATATGAATTTTGATTAAAAAAAATGGCTGCCGCTTTGTTAATTTACAAAATATTAGATTATAGCATTTAAGTAAAGGGTAGTCGGCAAGATAAAATCGTTACACACCTTGTCGGTGAAAGGATACGGGATATACGCTGTCTCGAAAATCCTTATCAGGTTCGAGCTTCGATCTCGCCTGATATGGATTTCTTCGACAGCGCATATCCCTTATCCTGTCACCAACAAGCAGTGTAACTATTAATACCATTACTCACAATAGAGTTTCGAAATTAATTTTGTCACTTTTTCGGTTACACATCTTCTGTAGGTCACACACCAGTAAATATTATTCCCTGTATATTCTATATAAAACTAACATTTTTTAAAGAGCTACCAAACATATCTAGACCTATTTCAGAGAACAAATCCTTACCTCATTTTAAATATTTATGATAAAACAGATATAAAATGAAGAGAAAAGTAGGGGTCATGTATCTTCTAAGAAAGATTTCTCTTGTCACATTTGCTTACGGTAAAATCATATCAGAATCACACTGCTGTAACATGGAAATACTATCAAACTAAAATTGAGTTTCACTTCACCCAATATAATCTCTTCTCCCATTTTTATACTAAAATGTCAAGAATACATTCAGAATGACATGTAAACAGAAACCAGCTTTAATTTAGCCCTCTGTGGCCATGCCAAGTGAAAATTAGTGCTCAAAAACTTGTCCGCCATTACGCGACTAGACCAGATGGCTCTCACACTGGTTCCTTTACTATAGTTAGGACTGTACGTATGCCTATAGACAATAGTACCTTTTTATAAAACAAGGACATATATCAAACAGGGAATGCCATGTTCCAAAAACAGACATACACCTTCTATCAGCTTCTAACAACCTTTCTCCATTAAAACTTCCGAAAAATGATTCTGCTAAGTCATTTATATTCCTCGTACTAATTTAGATTTTACAGCTGTTTTGTGTATCATTCTGTGAATTTGTCCATCACTTTTAAACAACTATATTGAAGAAATATAAAATGAAACGTACTGATTATCCGCAAAGATGCAGAGGGTTCCGCTCTATTCACAAGTTCAATTCTAAAATGTGCGGTTGTTGAATAGTGCAGTATTTAGATGATAATAGTCTGTAGATATCTGTGGGATTGTTTCCTGACCAATGTGTCATAAAATCACAGTTCGTTTCTAGAAATGATATCTTATTTAGAAGACCATGTAATGATAGTTTGTGTTAAATGAAAGGTTTGACAAGAAAGTGTTACATTCATTCTTATTCACAACGGACGTATATCCTTAAGCTTTAAGTCTTTTTGCGGGTTGAAACAAGCGATTTGATTATTTTTGACGATAGAGTTACTTGCATTTCTTGATACAGGTTTTGCTTACACAAGAAACGTATATTATAAATGAAGTACCCAGCAGGATCATTTTAAAACTAGTCTTCCTATATATCCAAAAAAGGGGCCTAGAAATTGCCTTTGATGGCATTTTTTGTTAATGCCCGACAGCCATGTTCATTGTTAACTTTATGAAAATTGGAAAAAGTTTCAAGGGGGCTGTCGCCTTCTCAGGGTCATAGTAAGGTCACAGCACAAGGTCAAAGGTCAACAAGTGCATTTTTGCTTATAAACTTCAGATTTTTGCCATTTTTGGTATAGTTTAATATATCTTGTAATTTTTTGGTGATGATTATGAATTTGAGAAGTAAACAAATACTTCGTGTAGATATATTGCATTTGAGACTGGCAAAAATCGAAACGACTAAAGTTATGTTTCTAGAACGAACTGAACTTTCCGTATGCTCTGATATTATGTTCGTATATGAAAGCTATCTTTCTCATGTTTCTAAAACTTCCGTTTCCAGGCTAACAATCGATTGAATGTCTGTATGATTGCCTGTATGAACAGCACAGGTAGAAAAAAAATCTACGGCATGTATTTTATAAAGACTAGTACAGTCAAACTTCGTTTGCTCGAAATCGGATTATTCGCTTACTACTATTGGTTCGACCTCATCGTCTATATAATGTATACTTCAAGTTGACTTGTACTATTGATATTGCGAACACATTTTACTTGTCCCGTCGAACTCTAGCGAACATAGTTTGACTGTATTAATAGTTGACAGGTCTAAGTATTCCTTCGGAAGCATGGAACTCAAGGACGAAATAAATAGGAAACTCGGTTTTATTAAGTCATTTTGTGAGATAGTATGAAATGTAAAAATTCTCTCAAACATTATCTAAAATTGTCAATGTTGTCAATTAAAACTCTTTTTCAGTGGTTTATGTATGTGCTGTAGTACTTTCAGGAATGTGTGGGCGTTTAGAAATACTACTTATGTACAAATAGTAGGCGATATAAAAGTTTAAATATAGATATTAAATAACCGCAAATATTAAATTGTTTGTTTTCTTCATTCCATTAGCATGAAAATGGTTCTCTTAATATTTTTGAATCAACTAAAAAGAAAAAAGATTTCCGAGTGATTTGTTGGTGATATAACCGGGTAATGCAAACGCACCAATGTATCACGGAGGAATCTGATGTTATAAAATGGAACAAATGTTTGAATTTTCAGAATAGAATAATGCAAATATCGCATTTAGAGCTTCAGTGAAATTTCTTGAAATGTGCTACTTAATTACAAATACATAAAATATGATGATACATGTCTGACCGATAGTAAAAAAGGAAAGAAATTACAGCAAATCAAAAGAATAGTGTATAGATTAACTAGTTGAAATCCTACAGATCTGTTCTGTTTTGTTTTTTACCGTGCATGTACTGTAAACACCTA
Organism: Mercenaria mercenaria; assembly: GCF_021730395.1. Taxonomy (NCBI): domain Eukaryota; kingdom Metazoa; phylum Mollusca; class Bivalvia; order Venerida; family Veneridae; genus Mercenaria; species Mercenaria mercenaria. The sequence continues at coordinate 25,421,015 of NC_069371.1, read as the reverse complement.
TAATGTAACCAATATTTCAGTTATTCCTCTCAAATGGTCCTATTTAACCATCACCGCGTGGACAAATTAACATAAATATATATCATATAATGAATCATTACCAGTATTGAAATCATTTCTTTAGGAGCTGGAGAAGCATTTCATATATGTAAATGCTACTTTCAACAATATTTCAGTCATGTAACGGCGGTTAAAATTAACCTAATTGGTATTTCTGGAGTATCTACAAATACTAGCCTTTTCCCCGTAAGTAACTGCCAACTTCTCCATATGATTCAGAAGTGGAGGACGAAATTACTCCTGGCAATGTATATTATCAAATCGTCATGGAGAACATACACCTCTCCGAGGGACCGAACTCACGACCCCGCGATTCTTAGATCTGCGCTCTCCTTATTGGGCTAATAATACTTGGTTGTATACATGACAGTAAAGTGACTTAAACTGTTTATGTGAGAATTGTTATATGTTTGTGTGTAATTCATTGTCCGTTGTAATCTTCTTCCTCAAAACCTACCATTATTTTCTCTTTCGCACACATTTCTCAAAAGGTGTTCAATATGTAAATATTCTTTTTATAGTCAGTTCAAAGCTTAAATTCAAATTTTATTGTGCCTGAAGTGCAAGAAATGCATTTGCAGTGTCATTTTATAATCATTTACTCAACAACTCCACACATGACATTTTGTTTTTATCTCTGCCAAATTTTGACAGATTTGAATGAAAATTAGACACATTGTTTAATGACCAGTTCAATTAAATAAACATAACAGCGATATCAATTGCGTGTACATTCGTTGAACCAAGACAGTTGAAATAAGGTAACCCCATAATAGAAAGTCACAGAATGAATGAAACTTGGTGCTGGTCTCTATGCGGCAAGTACTGTCGTCTGCGGGATCAAACAATTTTGTCATTAATGTAGTGTCATTAATGACGTCACAAACCTAATATAAAATTAATATTGTTCGGATGTCCCAACCAAACATAGCTGAACATTCAGACTACAATGATTTGAATTTCACTAAATTCATAGGATCAACGTATATTGGTGTGATTTGGAATTTACTAATTATGTGACATTTAGTTTAAGCGTTACCTTATTGTTATCCTTCCGGTTAAATGAATTGAAATCAGGCTATGATCGTTCTTATGTTTTATTATAATAAAGTAATCATTAAACATTGTGTGAAACATTCAAGCAAATCTGTAAAAATTTGGCGATAAAAGGAAAAAACAGGTGTGGAGTTAGAAAACTTGTTGAGTATATTATCGATTTACACACCATTTTGCCATCTTTAAACTTTAGAAGTCATTTTCAAAGTTCAGTTTTGACCTTGACATGTCTGTGACCTTGAAATTACATTACAATTGCCGTTGGATACGACAGTACCAAACATATTTCTGCAGTTGATCCACATATAAAGATAACAAACATGCCAAGTATAACACACTTTACCACCGGATACCACTTTTCTCAGATATAAATTTTTCTATATATTATAATGATATAATATATGTTATATATATTTTTATATTATCATCAGTTTTATTTACAAAATACTAAAGGGCGTTGAGACACAAGTATCTAAACCAATTGCGATGGTTATATGAAAATAAAACGAGTGCATAGCGGCATAGTTTATTTGTTAATGCACTCATTTGACCTTTGATCCCATTATACGTTCGTCCCAGAATCATTTAAAACATCACGAATAAGACCATTGTTAAAAAAGCCAAGTCTTGACCAAAACACACTCAAGAATTACAGGCCTGTTTCCAATCTGCCATTCCTCTCAAAAATCCTTGAAAAAGTGGTAAACAGAAGAATTGAGGAACATTTGACGAACAATCAATTACATGAAATTAACCAGTCAGCATACAGAAAATTTCATTCAACTGAAACCGCATTGTTAAAAGTTCAGAACGACATTCTCGAATCCCTTGACAAAGGTGACGTCACAGTACTTGTGATGTTGGACCTGTCGGCTGCATTCGACACCATTGACCATAACACCCTTCTTCACAGACTCAAATCTAATTTTGGATTTGCCGATAAACCCCTTCAATGGGTGTCATCATATCTAACAGACCGCTACCAAACAGTATGCATCGATGGCAAACTCTCTGAACCAGTCCTTATGAAATTCAGTGTTCCTCAAGGATCTGTTCTAGGCCCAAAATTCTACACGATGTACACAAAGCCAGTCGGGTCCATCTGTAGAAACCACGGTCTAAACCACCACTTTTATGCAGATGACTCCCAACTCTATCTATCGTTTAAACCAGTTGACCAAGCATCAAAGGCAGCCACAATCACACGAGTTGAACAATGCCTGAAAGAAATCATCTCATGGATGAATTCAAACATGTTAAAATTGAATGCAGACAAAACTGAAGTAATTCTTTTTTCGGGTCAAAAACACTCCAAACATGTTGAAAATCTAGAACTAAAAGTTGGCGAATCGAGCATAAGACCATCAAAAACTGTTCGAAACCTTGGTGCTACGCTTGATTCGAACATGCACATGGACCATCATGTTAATTCTGTGACTCGAACATGCTACGGTCAAATACGACACGTTGGTCATATTCGACCATATTTGACAACTGAAGCCACAAAAACCCTGATAAACTCGCTTGTGACCTCACGATTAGATTACTGCAATGCTCTTTTGTACGGCGTGCCAAAATCAACAACGAGCAAACTGCAAAATATCCAAAACACAGCTGCACGTCTTATTACGAAAACAACCCGTTTTGAACATATAACACCAATCCTTAAAGATCTTCATTGGCTTCAAATGATTCTGACCTCACGATTAGATTACTGCAATGCTCTTTTGTACGGCGTGCCAAAATCAACAACGAGCAAACTGCAAAATGTCCAAAACACAGCTGCACGTCTTATTACGAAAACAACCCGTTTTGAACATATAACACCAATCCTTAAAGATCTTCATTGGCTTCAAATACAAGATAGAATCAAATACAAAATTCTCATTCAAACATTCAAGGCCTTGCATGGACAGTCGCCGGTGTATATGAGAGACTTACTGGAGGTGTACGTGCCAACTAGAAATCTGAGGTCAGCAAATGCAGCAACAACCCTTGTGCTACAAAAAAGTCGACTGGTTACCTACGGGGATAGAAGTTTCAGGGTTGCCGCCGCAAAACTATGGAACTCTCTCCCTGACAATCTCAGAAAAGATTCATCACTTAATTCATTCAAAAGAGCTCTCAAAACACACCTTTTCAAAATTTTCTACAACACATAGATACCAACTGTGACTGTTTCTACTCATAATAAATATGTCATTGTTATTTTTGTAATATAGAACTACAGCAAGTCATTCGTCGCTGACGAAGGTCTCTTAACTGTACAATTCATCATGTAATTAACTAAATTGACAATCCATCTTTTATTTCATCATGTCACATTTTAAGGGTTATGACGTTCTATGTGTGTGTTTTTCGCAAGACTTGAGTTTCACTTGAAATGTGTGGTATTTCTTTCTAAAACAGTACATGATGGCACCATTTACCGGGAGGTTGAACCACTATATGCAGCCCGTCTGGGCGTACCAGATGTTTAAAGCACTGGTATTGGCAATAGGGGTAAAACGACCTCAGGGGTGGGGGGGGGGGGTGCGGTCATGGCTGTTTGTTACAATAAGGCTGTAAATATTATCATTGTTCATTTATGATATTGTTGTTATTTTTTATTATTATGTACAACGCCATTGAAAATATCATTTATAAAAAAGGCGTTTAATCAAATTGTTCAGTTTCAGTTTTGTGATTGCATATGTCACGTTTTGTTATTTTCGTACATATCTGCGATGTGTCACATGTTTAATTGTAAAGCGCCTTTGAACGTATATTACATATGAAAAGGGCGCTCAACAAATCTGGTATAATAATAATAATATACTGTAATATTATTATTATACCAGATTTATATAGTAATGAGGAACCCTAGAAGGTGACAGCCCCTTTTACATTTCATGCGTGATCCCATGTAACACTTTTATACTAATATCCGAGCATTAACAAAAAATTCCACCAGAAGTCACATTTTCCTACGATATTGGCAGACTAAACAGCATCTTCATTTTTATAGAGTTGTGCTTAAACCAAAAATCAGACTTTTCTTCATACGTATCAATGTTTATACATGTATAAGAAAGATTCTATAAAACTTCAAAAGTATCTAAAAACGAGATATCATGATGTGATATGATAAATGCTCTATTATTCGATTATCGCGATTTTGTTTTATTTTTTAAGAGGGTACATTTATCTTATTACTCACTCGAGAAATGGATTGAAATATCAGACATTGGTTAACTGTGATGATCTGATAGGCAGTGTGAATATTCTTTCACGCAGGTTTGCAATTAACTTAAGTTTGCGGAACAAACTTGGCCAAACGCAGAATTGTCAAGTATTTGGTATTGAGGCCTGTGCTTTTTGTCGCACTCTGTTTGTTCATTGACATTTTCCTCTGGTTTGTGTAATTTGTCCTGGATAGGTTTTTCACCGTGAGGTTTTGATTTGATTTTCTGATAGGCAGTTATTCAATCCATGTTGTCATTGTTCACCAATGAGCAGTTTGAAAGCGCACATTTGCCCTTCCCCAAGTTCCCTTGACAAAATTATTTCTGTCAAACTTATTCATTTAAAAGTCTCTACACACTGACACTGCGGTGGTTAGAAATGCAATGCACAGGTTTATTCTACTTTTCCTAAATGCAATTTATCTGGTATCTCCGTAAAACCTTGAGAGATTTGATTAAAATTTACGCTCACAGTATTGATTTGACATGTAGTGTTCAACGTCACAAACACTGGGTTGCCTTTTAAGAACGACACTCCCTTTTAAGCAGTCATTTTGTATTCATTTTTATAATACTTTTGAGCAATCGGGCATCGATGTCCTCCGACAAATCTTGTTAATTGTTTTTCTAAGAGTATCGACAATTGTGTTCTATTTGTTTATTAATTGATTTTTCATCACGATGCACGCTGCGGTATATCTTAAAATTATATAGACGCGAGAATATATCTTACATTTGCCTTTTGTAGAACAGTAAATAATTAGAATAGATATTAATTTGAGGCGGCACTTGTGCAACATTTCGTATATTTTGAATTTGTACAGAAAAATGCAAATTATGTTTCCAATTACCAACAACAATACAAACAACAACAAAAACATATATAATTAATATTATTATAATCAACGGAGATTAAAAGTTTGCTTTTTTTAACATATGAAGAACGTTCTTCGTATTTTTCCGCCTTTCTTATACTGTTCACGGAGTTCTTAGACTACTAAAAGATTTTTTCTCTTAATGGAAAACATTATTAACAAAAGTTGATAGAATGAGATGCCAAGTCTGGAAACAGAATTGATTTGTGTATGTGCCTAAATTATACCACATAAAGCACAATACAAAACGTAAAGGTGTCATTTATCATTCATTATTACTTGGAAATAGCTATTTTAAACAAGCATTCCCTGACAGAAGTTTGAATTTAAACAGCGCTGCCGCTTTCGTATGAATTGTACTTTTTGGAGAGATAAGTTGTGTGCAATAATTTGGCTGGTTACAAATGTTAAGTTCATTAAATGGATCGATAAATTGACAGCCTTGAGAGTAAGTACTTCTTTGCTCATATTTGATATAATCATTATCTGTTGTTTTTTTTTCTACCGTAAAGACAAACGAGCGCTTTAGAGATGCTTTGTAAAAAAACACCTTTTTATGACCTTTGACTTCTTATTTGTAAGTTTAATATGAAAATCAGCTAGACGATGTCAGTATTTTCAATGGCAACAGACCAGAAAGAAATAGCCACTGCACATGCTATAACCTAATACCCCTAGGTATGCTATAAGAACCATGGTCATGAACGGGAAAATATACTAACCCATTTCAATCGTGCATTTTTCACCTAAAATGCGCAGTGCCGTAAATGGGGTCTACGCATATTGAACGAGTGGTAATTTATCTTTTATCGTGCACCAGTCACATTGCCATACTATTTTGTACCGCAGAGACACGCCTCGTAGTTTATATTTTCATCAACGTTACAGAAAAAGCTTGGATGAACTTCCCTTATGTAGTTCCGGTCTAAATAACAAAACAGTTTTGATTGGCTGGTATGAAAATGTATGTCAATCGTCGTTTAACTACACGTGTACGCAAAAATGTGTTCGTGCAACATAAATGTGCAATGTGAATGAAATAAACGATACAAATGTGTACCACTGCATAGTTTCAAATTCAAAATAAATTTCTAAGAAGACTTGCATTCATAATTTTGAGATTTATTGTATAACTATGAATATTTTTCATTCTGGTTTTGTTTGCTTACATTTCGCACAGGGCTGTGCCGTATAGACCCAAAATTCATAAGGGAGGTTCGGCCAAGCTTTTGCTGTAAAGTTGACGAAAGCATGAAATATGCAGAGCATCTCCGCGACATGAAATATTGAGAGACGTGACTGTTGCACGATGGAATATAAATTACCACTTCTTTAATATGCATAGTACCTATTTATCGAACTGCGCTATTTAGGTGTGAAATTAACGATTGGAATGAATGAGTATTTTTAACCGTTCATGACCAAGGCTCTTATAGTATACCAAGAACTACGGTAAAAAATGTAATGTAACAGCGGAATTTTCTTTCTGATCTGGTGCCAGTGGGTATGTCAGTCACCATTTCGTATACACTTTATAAGGCAAGTTAGATTAAATATAAGAGAAATGAATCTGTGCCAAATCTTGTATGTGATCTTTGATGAACATAATAACTTGAAACTCATAAAGAGAGCTATCTAATGCTTAATTTCCTAAAGTTCTGATTTACATCAGTTTAATTCAACTTGTCTACAAAAAATACCTACAGACCAGGTACAAATTAATACAAAATTACAGCTCGAAATATTCACAGATTTGAATGATACTAACAAACTTCAAGAAATATTGTATCTAAATCTTCGTCTGATCTTAGATTCAAACTGGAAAAAGAAAATACGTGCCTGATATAGTAGGACGTGTTTTCATTAGATGGTAAATCGTATAACTGTGTAATAGATTTGATATAATAATTAGAATGGTATTTACACACAAAACTTTTAAAAATGTTATTTTAATCAAGAAAAGCAACTAACCAAATTTCGTGCCATGGAAGTGAATACATTTTCTTTCCAGTTTAGTTACTTCAATGTGTGTAATGAACGAAAGGCGTCCAAGCGCTTTATTTATTTATTTATTGTATTTTTCAAATATATAGCCTTTTAATTTATTGGGCAGTAAATTGTCATAAAACAAACATGATATGCAATAATTGAAGGAATTATATCCATAAACTAGGACTGTTACCCAAATTATGCAACATAATGAACCTAATAAATATGTAGTTTCTCAATTTATATGTCACATCTGCCAAATACTAGTTACATTTCCAACGTGTCCGTATGAATTGATCTCAGCATATTATCACCACGATTTACAAGACTGATTTTAGAAATAAGTACTTTACAAGTATGATGCATTATGCTTACGAAGAGTATCTATCGTACACTTTAATTGTATGTAATGATGCAAGTAGTATGATTCAAAATATGTTATGACATTGTATCACCATAATACATTTTGTCACATAGAGACTGACGTCAAGTATCAATGGTAATTCCATGTAATTATACCTTGTCAAGGACTACGTCTACATTGTTACTGAAGACATCCGAAATGAATGGATCAATCTTATAATCATTATGCAGTCTATTTAACATATGAACACACAAAATAATGTACCGAGCAATGTACACGTTCTTAATCACGTCTGTGATATACATTGCGATATACGCATCAGAAATCAAGGAAAATCATTATTTTCGATTGTCCATAATGAACAAGAAGAAATATCATGTTTACAAATCAAGGTTACTTTTTATTATCTTGTTTTGGTATAATAGTGTCGTGTTTGAATAACTGTTGGCTAATACAATTAACCAACCTAATATAATGCGATATAGATGATATTATATACTCTTGGGATTTGTTAAATCGTATTCTAATCTACTAAATGAAAACTTATAACACCCCTTAGGCTAGATAATTTTGGCGATGTTTTTCATAACTCTAAATACATATTGATAGAATTTCTCACACAATTAGACAAATATGTTGTTAAAAAAATATCAAAACTTCAAGAAAATCAAAATCAAATCGTGCAATGACATCATACTATCCATTTTAAAAAAATGTCACAAAAATGCACATAACTTCAGTGCTTTTATAAAACGAGAAAGTGCGTTTATAATGATACAAGGGTTTGGTGATTGATTTTTGGCTGATATATGGTCAAATATCAAACCACATTTACGCTTATTTCAAAGACAGGGAAAGATAACGTAAATATTTTTTTACAAACTTTTCTTGCTTTTAAAAGAAATTCGCTAGTTGGTAAAAAACTGTACCCGTTTACGTGTATGTTTGCGAGTTTTTAAAATAGGGTTTAGACATGAGAATAAATAAACTGATTCCATAGCATCATTATCTTTTACAAAATTTTTACATGATTGTTTCAATATTTTGCTACCTATCTTAGAAATGTCTAGAATGTACTGTAAAGCTATTTACACAAATGGGGGCTTTAGAATTCCCGCTAAGTGTCGCGCATTCAGTTACTTGGCAGACTATTGAGATAGCGTAGTGTCTTTCATGCTTTTACGAGTGTCTCCTGTAACTGCAAAACGTATAAGTTAAGCTTTGTCTGTGCGTATTAAAGATAATGTATTTCGACTAAATGACTGTTATTTTTCCTAAATCAATAGATAATAAACTATATAAAATGCAAAATGCTTTCCTTTTCCTAAAAAACCGTTAGCATACGGATATCAAAATAGAAAGCAAGGATGATCTAAATATTGCCTTTCTCTTCAAAGTGCAATTTATAGATGTTAAATTGTTTTCTTGCAACTTTATCACGTAAAACGAGCAAATATTATGATTAATGACAGCACAAGTGTTGCTAGTCAATTTATCATAAAACCTGTAGAAACCTGACAGGTTTATTTTATCCGAAACCATGCGGAAGATATATACTCATTATTGTAAATGCCATCAATTTCCTATCAAAGATGCATTCCAGCTTAATAAAGTTGAGTAATTCTCTATTTCCGATCAACTGATGCATAAGTAGTATGTGTGTGTTCGGGTTTACTGTTTCAGTCATATAAACGACTGTGACTACTTGTAGCAGTGAGCACAGTGTCCAACGTTATAGTGCTGCTTCACTGGAATATCACGCCATAGACACGCGACATGATACCCCAGCCAGTCACGTCATACTGACACCTGAGCTGACCAGTCCATGTATTATCCTCTTAATGCTGAACGCCAAGCAAGAAAGGTACTGGTACAATTTTTACGTCCTTTGGTATGGCGCGGCCAGGGATCGAACTCATGACCTCCTGCACTCGAAGTGGGCGCTCTACCACTAGGCTACCGAGGCGGTAGCAATATGACATGCATATTTAGTAGGTTTCTGGGGTAGACATAATTGCATTTTAACAGAAAGGTCACCAACTTTGGTGTCATGTACTGTCAGTTTACACATATCAGCGTTGTTTGTGCCATTTGGCGGCCGTCAAAAGTCTCCCCGTACCTTCAATCAGAGCTGTAATATTTGGATCTCTTCAGATCGTTCAGCACGACATTTATGTTGTGTTAGTGTACTGTTAATTTTTCAGCTTAAACATTTCGGCTTGGATGATTATAATACTCCCGCTTTGGGTATTGTTAAATCACCCCTTCGATATGGTGCCTGCATTTTAATTTTGTCTTTTGGCAGTTTCTGTGATATGTACGCTCCGTAACCACAGATCCACTCAATAAATTCTAGTTTGTTTAGTTCTGCCCATTGTTGTCTCGTTTAGGGCAAAGGCCATTATTTTATCTGGGGATCATACTCCGCTTTTCATGGAATTTTGTACTGTGTGCATCATTGAAGATTCCATGTGCACCGCCGTATGAATACATCTGCGGATGTCTCTAAAATACATTCTGGTATTTATAACATATATAAATGTTGAGTTCTTCTCCCGGGGAAGTAGAGGGCGAGGACGATAGCTTGCATCCCCACTAACGCCCATGAACAGCCTCAATCAAACCGAGCCTGCAACATTTTCGTTTATGTCGTGTTGGGCGACCTGTGATTTTCCATTATTTTTTAAATATTAGTAGGGGTGAAATTGTATCAGGGTTAACAGGGCCTGTTGCACTAACATGAGCGGACGTTTTATTTCAAAGTAAAGAGAAGCATGATTTCAAGGACATGTTACAAACCGTTCTTCTGATTATCTCAGGGAATTCCACTGAAAACAGTTAGTGTTAGCTTTTCTGACAACGTACATTGCAGTGCTGCCAACTACACATATACAAAAAAACTCATACAGTGTCATATTTTCTACCATCTTCAAATGCTAGTTTCGTAACACTGTAATTGACAGGCTGTAAATATTCTGCTTTTGTTGTGAAATAATATTCTCAAAGAGCCTGTATATGTCGATGTGAATCTTTTTCAAGGAAACGTTGCTTCCTCATATACAACTATGTTTGCTTGTTTAATATTACTATTCTATTAAAGAAGCTAGTTATTATAGGGCATGAACAGAAATATATTCATTCATGTCAATATTGTACCTGTTCTTTCAATTATTAACATGTTTCGTATGTTAACATCCTAAGCAAAAGCTGTCCCATATAAAAAACTCAGGATATTAATAAAATAGAGAAGTGGAAACAAAGAATCAATGTTTAATTTCAAATGTTATTTAACCTTTATCATGCTGGACACGATCCATTCTGCCTTTGCGACCAGATTTGTTGTAATATGCAACCGTTTACACGTGACCTAAGTCGTTTCAGAGACTTCAAACATTAGATTATTGAGAGAGAAAATAGAATTTCAGGTCGAGTTACATAATACAAATTTAAAGATGAATACACCGACTTTTTCTAAAACATTTTTTCTTTCCAATTTAGATGCTAAACTTTATTTAACAGTCCTTTCTATTTGCATCAACATATTATACCACAAACATTTCCTTCTAAAACATCACGTTCACTAACAATATGTTCATTGCACATTTGAAGCAATTTTCGAGCTTTCTCCCATAAAAGTAAAATAATGTATTTATTTTGAACAGCCAAATGGTGTTTACTTTTGCAATAGTGCTCAATCTTAATACAGCAAACCTTTAATGATTCATGTCTTTAAATGTTTTATTTCACGAGTGTAGACGATTGGAAATAAAACAAAACCATTAGGCAGTAACAACATTATATTTTCTCCTTCAGGGTTCGTATTACTGTTGCAATTAATTGATATTTATGTGAAGAGCGGTGAGGATGTACAATATATTTCATGTCTGTGTAAGACGACTGTCCTTAAAATAAATTATATATGTTATTATTTTTCAAAACATGTGTTCACTTTTGTTATATGAGCAAATGTCAGATAAAATATAATTTACTTGACGCAACGCTCACGTCAGCAAGACATATTTATTAGATTCGTGGCGAGTTATTGACTGCGTGATCTGCGTGTAAACTGGAAACGTTTCCGAAATATTTCACGTTGTCGTAGGCATAGGATTAGAGCTCAAGATAATTAAGTAATTTGCTAGTCCTTCCTGTGATGTACAACTAACACCTATACCATGAATTTATCGGAATAATGGTCTCAGCATAATTAAACACTTAGAAATAGTTGATATGAAGCAAACTGTTCGAAATCGTTATAATAAATGACAAGGTGTATTCTCAACAAACTTAAAGAAAGTACAATAACAATAGGCATTACCATGCAGAAACTTCGTGCAAGTATCAAATCGCAGCTGAATTATTACAAAAATATAGAATCTTTGCGGATAATGTGCAATACAAAAATTAAGTTTGAATTGTTGTCATAACATTGTATGTCAATAACATACATTGTAAAATATAACCGATGTATTTACTTTGCATATTTGTCTGCAGCAGGGATATATTTGAAACTCAGTTTAAAGGATTTACATCATCAAATATGTACCACTGATTCCAATTTATACCACTACAAAGTATGTATCAATAATGGCGTAGAGATTGTGAAAAGTCCGAATAAATGCCACTTTGTTCTTCGTTTATATATGCTGCCGAGCACTCCAGGAAAATACAATTGGGATCATGTATATGTGTATTTAACAGGATATATACAATAACATCTATTTTTAAGATTTCGTGTGACAAGTCGTGCATAAAATGAGATAATAATTTCGTGAAATCTTCAACAATTGTAGAAATTTTGCAAATACCCCTATAGAAAATTTGTATCTCTTAGCGTCAACGGTTTGTAACTTTTAGCCAGCCTAAAATGTTGTGTCATTTAGCGTTAGTTTTGTAACTTTTAGCGAGCCTCGAATTTGTATCATTTAGCGTTGGTTGCATCATTTACCGTCAGATTTGTATGATTTAGCGTTAGTTGTATTATTTAGCCGATTTGTATCATTTAGCATTCCCACACCATTCTTACCTTTACCTTTAAGTTATTGAATATTCCTATCCAGGACATGACTCTTAATTACCGACGAGAATATATGCAAATTGCACACGATGAAAGAGGACATTTAGAGAAAGTGCAGTGTACATTGACATTTATAATTACCACCTTTTTGTTGAATTTACATCCCGTTTCTGTGTCCGATCTGTAACTTTGTCTTTGAAATTCGTGGATAGATTTGACCGATATTACATATCAGTTACCACTTCCACTGAAATGAAGCAGTATGGTGGGCAGGTATCTCTTCAACACTATATGCTATCCATCCTAATAATTGCGGGGGAAAAGGCAGGAAACAATAAACAAGAGCTTATTTTAGTCACGATACCAGTCGGACCAGAATCTTCAACCTATGGATTGACCTTGCACTACTTTTACCCAACACCACAACCCGATGCTTTTTCTTTAATGTTGTTGGCAATTGTTTCCTTAGGGTAATTTTAGAATCGCAGAATTTAGTGTGAGGTATGTCTAAATGTGTGTTGTCTGTTACTCTACCCTGCCGTGTCTAATAAATGTTCCTGTTGTAAAAAGAAAAACGAATAATTGTTTTTTCTAAAATGTCATAGATAGTTTTCAGTCTCATTTTTCACTGTTAAATTTGATAATAAAAAATAGTTCCAACGTCTGATAATTCATACGAGGAAAATCGGGTTAACGATTTTTAGATAATGATAAACGTGCAAAAGCTGAACTCAGATAACGTTTCGCGGAAAATAATACATTGTAATAAAAAAAATGTAATTCCCATTTAAATGCCAATCTGGTACTTGACACACAAGTCTGTCCCAGATTTTCGTTTCTCTCTCTCTAAGCAGGCCATTAAGCAAACATATTTTCCTCAGAGAATTTCTTCGGTAATTGCAGGAAATTTTGCTCCGTAGGGAGATATTTAGGATAATATATGTGGATATCTGTGAGATTGTAATTATTTCCTGATTAATAGTTCAAACAATCGCAAAATTTTTTCATAAATTTCTGTCATGATGTGTATTTTACGATATTTTGTGTATTAAAAATGCTTAATAATATAAAAAGTAGTGATTATATTTTGTCTCTCCAATTTTCAAAGTTCTCATCTACAAAAGTATATAATATAGAGGTTGAATTTCTAAAAGGAGTAGTTTTGATTGCAAAATGCTATTGTTACAGATACATGTGAAAATGTGAAATCTGACCTCTGACATTAAAAAAATCATTATGCAGAGAAGCCATCAAGAAAATGTAAACTAACAGGACATGTCAAGAAACAAGGCACTAGTTGTACTTTCATTGGCTCTAACCCTTCCAAAAGTGTTCATAAAGACGACAATACGTTATGTCATTTGCTCGTGTAACGAACGAAATGAACAAAATTATTCAATTGAAATATTTTAACAAAACACTAATAGATATAAATATGTTTGTAAATACATTGTGTTTCATTTGTATGAAAATTATTTTCAGATTTCTTACTCATTCTCTAATGAAAAACAAATGTTTTAACCCCAAGTTACTAGCAGCATAATTTATATATCATTACGGTCAAACAAATTATAGAAATAAGTCGATCACGAAAATTGTTCAAATATGAATGCATCTAGAACGTTATCTCGCTCAATAATGCGAAAATCACGAGGAAATTAAAATTATTGGGTAGATAAAAATGTTAGCTTTACATTGATACCACACCCATTAAAATCCGTTCACTTTAGCTGTGTTTATCGCTCGCTGAACATTGCCTACTCGTGTATACTAATACAAAAATGGTTGGAAGAAGGTCAGCGTACGCCGTTGAAATACGGTCCTATATTAAGAATCGTTGTATTCTTGGCATAGGGCGCAAAATTGTTGCTTAAACAGTTTCCAAATTAAAAATGCAAGGTCTTTCGCAAATGTCATCACTGGTGACGAGACATTGGTTCACTTTTTTTGAGCCCAAATGAACCATTCAGAACAAAATATGGGCAACAATGTCTGGCAAAAAACCATGCATTGCAAAGCAGACCATGAGTGTCAAGAAGGTAATGTATGCCATATTCTTCACAACTCAGGGTCCTGCCATTCAGGTTGCTGTACCTAAAGGCAGATCCGTAAATGCGAAGTTTTACAATACTAAAGTTCTTCGAAAACTGAAGAAATATTTCAAAAATCGAAGACCCGCAACTGGTTTGGCCAATGTCAGATTGCTACATGACAATGCGTCATCGCACAAGGCGTCTATTGTACAAGACTATGGAGCAGGAAAAGGTTGTTGTGCTCCCTCACCCGCCTTATTCGCCTGACCTTGCCCCGTGTGACTTCTTTTTTGTTCCCAAGGCTCAAAAAATACCTTTCTGGTCGAAAATTTGTGCAGCGCAAACACCTCGGTTCTGCAATATTCTAGCGTCTTCATAGTATACCTAGAAAAGACTATGAAAATGCCTTCAAGGATTGGATTAGAAGACTAAAACTTTGCATATCTGTTAGAGGTGAATACTTCGAGGGGACCAAATAAAATTTTCATTGAAATCTTTCAAGAATACATTTTTATGTGCTTAGATGCATTCATATTTGAACAATCCTCGTAGCCTTGGAGATATTGAAAATCAACAGTCTGCTTCTCTGAAGTAACCGTTGTAACAAAATCTTTAAAAGGATCCCTTGGAAGCATAGAATGCAACCGAAAAGAAAATAATAGCAGAGTCTGACTTGGTTTGATTAAGTCTGTTCACGAGAGGTAATAAAAGGTGTAACACCTCTCACGCCCCCTACCACCGGCTTAAGCGGAACTCTATTACACATCTATTGAATGGACTCCATTCAGAACGGTTTCAAGCTTGCTTTCTTATAATCGGTGATCAATTCATAGCAATGTTGTTGTTTTGTTCTCTCAATGGAACACGTAAATTTCAGAATCGTTTGTAGAGTTACGCCGTGCCTATTCTGGAAACATAATTGATTTGTGTCTGTGTCACAAATTTATCACAACATAAAGAACAATACAAAACGCTAATGTTTCATTTATAATTGTGAAGCTTTGTAAAATATTCCCAGAGAAATAGTTATTGACAGATAAATTCTTTGACATGTAAGGTTCATTGCACACAAGCAATGCAGTCTCTTCTTTATATTTCGAAATGCATCTTCTAATATGCTTGCATTTCTTATAAACACAAATTCTGTTTATATTATCATAATATTATTTTCAAGTCCGTATTTAAATGGATACTAAATAAATCAATCTCTTAGTTTTTGTTCCACTGTTTGGCTAAAAATAGAAGTCAGTAAATTGACTGTTTCGGTATTTATTTTCCGTCTTAAACATCTTGCTTTGATGTTACTGTTATTAATTTATTCTAGCATAGCAGCAAACGAGATTATTCAGATCATTTTGACTAAAAACATGTTATGAAAATAAAAGATAATGAAAATTTGTTTTCCCATTCTATAAAATTTAAATGCATTATGCGAGTCGAAGAAAATTTGCAATGCAAATGCCAAGTTGTTCATTTTCTCGTAGACAACCCTACCGTGTAAGTTTTCCATTTTCATTAAAATCCAATTTATTTCAAAGAATTCTTACTAACCCCGCCTTTCATAAGCACTTCAATTTCTAAGTAGCAACCAGTGCTTCTTTAGTTTTCTGATATGGCGCAAAAGTATCATTGATCAAATATTGCGTCGAAATCTTTATCTGAAAGTCTATTGGCATTTGATATATTATTACAGTGAACTTTTTGCTACATTATGTAATATTGCTGAGTGATGTATACACGCATGCAGCTGTATCACTAGGCTTTGCAGACAAATAAGAGACATAATCGTAAATACAAGTTTTGATAATGAATAATCATACTTGATAATTTCATGTAATAAAGTTTCTTTTTGTCTGCCAATCCAGGTACATCATAGAATTACATAATTATAACACTTATATCACGTTATTTGATTTCGTCCGAAATATTCACAGATTTGGAAAATAATAACAAAACTTCAAGAAATATTGCATGTAAATCTTCGTCTGATCTTAAATTTCAGATTGGAAAACGAAAATATGTGCCTGAAATAGTAGGATGTGTTTTCGTTAGATAGTAAATCGTATAAATGAATCATAGATTTGATTGGATAATTAGAAAAGTATTTACACACAACACTTTTAAAAATGTTATTTTTAATCAGGAAAAGCTATTAACCCTATTTTGTGCCATGAAAGTATATACCAGTTGAGAATACACTTGTTTACAGTTTAGTTACTTCCATGTGTCCCAGCGCGTTATTTATATATGGTATTTTTCAAATATGTAGGCAGTGTATTGTCATATAAAAAGTTGATAGGCAATAACTGAAGGAATTATATCCGTAAAATAGGACTGTTACCCAAATGTGCAACATAATTTACCTATGTAGTTTCTCAGTTTATATGTTTCAACTGGCAAATACTAGTTACATTTCCAACGTGTTTTTGACAGACGTCTAGCATCAAAGGTAATTCCATGTACTGCTACCTTGTCAAGGACTACGTCTTCATTGTTATTGAAGACATCCAAAATAAATGGATCAATCTTATATTTATCATGCAGTATATTTAATATATGATATTTTACAAATCACAAAAAAATAATGTACCGAGCAATGAACCCGTTTGTGATATAAATGTAGCGATCACTCATCGGGAGAAATCAATGAAAATTGTCCATAAAGAACAAGAAGAATTATCATCTTTACAAATCAAGGTCACGTTTATTCTCTTGTATTGGTATAGTGTCGTGTTTGCATAACTGTTGACTAATACAACTAACCAACCTACAATACATGCGATATAGATGATATATACCATTGGGATTTGTTACATTTTTTACTAATCTACTAAATGAAAATATTTAACTTCCCTTGATAAATTTGGCGATATATTTCGTAATTCTAAATACAAATTGATAAAATTTCTCACACAATTAGATAAATATGTTGTTAAAACATATAAAACTTTCAACAAAATCAAAATCAAAGCGTGCAATGACATCATACTAATCATTTTTAAAACGTCACAAAGAATGCACATAACATCAGTGCTTTTACAGACCAAGCAAATGATAAAATATTGAGGGCTGATATATGGTCAACTATCAAACCAAATTTAGATTTATTCCAAAGACAGGAAAAGACAAAGTAAATATCAACGAAATTTGCTCGTTGGTAAACTACCCGTTACATGTATGTTTGCGAGTTTTTAAGATAGGGTTTAGACAGGAGAATACATAAATTGATTTCATAGCAACATTGTCTTTTAACAAAATGTTCACATGTATGTTTCAAAATAGTTTGCTACCTGTGTTAGAAATGTCTAAAATCTACTGTAAAGATATTTGCAAATATATCGAGGGGGCGCCAAGTGTCGTGCATTCAGTTACTTGGCAGACTATTGAGATAACGTAATGTCATCTATGCTTTTACGAGTGTCTTCTATAACTGTAAGAAGGATAGGTTAAGCTCTGTCTGGACGTATTAAATATACTGTATTTTGGACTACATGACCGTTATTTTTCTTTGATCAATAGATAATAAACTATACAAAATACAAAATGCTTTCCTTGTCCTAAAATACCATAGGCATACTGATATCAAAATAGAAAGTAAGGATGGATTAGATATTGCCTTTCTCTTCAAAGTGCAATTTATAGATGTTAAATTGTTTTCTTGCAATTTTATCCTATGAAACGAGCAGATATTTTGATTAATTATGACACAAGTGTTGCTAGTCAATTTGAAGCAACCTCACAGGTTTATTTTATCCGAAACTATGCGGAAGGTATATACTCATTATTGTAAATGCCATCAATTTCCTATCAAAGATGCATTCCAGCTTAATAAAGTTGAGTAATTCTCTATTTTCGATTGAAACTGATGCATAAGTAGTTTGTGTGTGTCTGGGTTTAATATTTCAGTCATATAAACTCTACTTGTAGCAGTGAGCACAGTGTCCAACTTTATAACTTTTTAACAGCGGGTGTTAAGTGCTGTGTGGCGGCCGTAAAAAGTCGCCCCGACTTCATCTCAGTGTTGTTGTATTTTCTGGTCCTTCGGGATCATTGATTTCAACTCATTTAGATTTGAAGATTGAATACTGCTTAAGCCGGTGCTAGAGGGCGTGGGCAGTGTTGCATTTTACATTACTGCTCATGAACAGACTCAATCAAACCGAATCTGCAATTTTCACTGTTTGCCTTGTTCTCGGTGCTTCCGAGGGATCTACTTTCCAGATTTTATTTACTTCACAACAGCGGGTGTTAAGTGCTGTGTGGCGGCCGTAAAAAGCCGCCCCGACTTCATCTCAGTGTTGTTATATTTTCTGGTCCTTCGGGTTCATTGATTTCACCCCATTTAGATTTGAAGATTGAATACTGCTTAAGCCGGTGCTAGAGGGCGTGGGCAGTGTTGCATTTTACATTACTCCTCATGAACAGACTCAATCAAACCGAGTCTGCAATTTTCACTGTTTACCTTGTTCTCGGTGCTTCCGAGGGATCTACTTTCCAGATTTTATTTATAGAGCTGCCGCACTGGAATATCACGCCGTAGACACGTTACATAATAGGTACATAATACTGACACCGAACTGGCCAGTCCTAGTATTATCCTCTTAATGCTGAGCGCCAAGCAAGATAGCTACTAGTAACATTTTACCTCCTTGGTATGATGCGAGCGCTCTACCACTAGGCTACCGAGGCGGTAGCAATATGACATGCATGTTTTAGTAGGTTACTGGGTAGAATTAATTGCACTTTGACAGAAAGGCCACCAACTTTGTGTCATGTACAGCTAGTTTACACACAGCAGCGTTATTCGCGCCGTGTAGCGGCCGTAAAAAGTCATTTAATCACCCCTTGGATATAGTGCCTGCTTTTTAATTTTGTCATTTGGCAGTTTCTGTGATATTCAGGCTCCGTAACCACAGATCCCCTCACTAAATTCTAGTTTGTTTAGTTTTGCTAATTGTTTTCTCGTTTAGGGCAAAACCATTACTTTATTTTGGGACCATACGCCGCTTTTCATGGAACTGCACTCTGTGCATCAATGAAGATTCCATGTGCACCGCCGTATGAATACATCTGCTGAAGTCTCTAAATTATATTCTGGTACTTCTTATAACATGTATAAATGTTGAGTTCTGCTCAACCCGGGGCTAGAGAGCTTGCATTTCCACTACCGTCCATGAACAGCCTCAATCAAACCGAGCTTGCAACATTTTCGTTTATATCGTGTTGGGCAACCTGTGGTTTTCCACTTTTTTATTATGGTAAGGGAGAAGTTAACATCCTAAGCAAAAGCTATCCCACATAGAAATTGATAAAACAAAGAATCAATGTTTATTTACTGTATGTTATTTAACCCTTATCATGCTGGACACGATCTATTCTGCCTTTGCAACTACTGTAGATCATGATCAGCGCTGTTCGCCGTTTAATCAGTATCTTTTGGTAAACTAACCCTTTTAACAGTTAATGGTGCTGTCCAAATTGAAAGATGGACAAGTTCATTATAGAAATTTAAAAGGGTTAGGGTCCCATCAGAGGGTATATTGACAAACACTGTCAACTATCGTATAGTTTTTGTAACATGCAACCGTTTACACGTGACCTAACTCGTTTCAGAGACTTCAAACATTAGATGTACTGAGTAAGTAAATGGAATTTCAGGTCGAGTTACATCCATTGTATACAAAATACAAATTTAAAGATGAATACACTTTTTCTTAAACATTTTTATTTCAAATTTAGATACTAAACTTTATTTACAATTCCTTTCCGTTTGGATCCACATATTAAACCACCAACATTTCGTTCTAAAACACCAAGTTCACTAACAAAATGTTTTACTGCACATTAGAAGCAATTATTGAGCTTTCTCTCAGAAATGTAAAATGAAGTGTTTATATGGAACAGTCAAATGGTGTTTAATTTGGCAATATTGCTCAATTGTAATATAGCAAACGATAAAATATAAAGCTTTAAACATGTTTTCAAATGTTTTATTGCATGAGTGTAGAAGTTAGGAAATAAAACAAACATCATTAGGCAGTAGTTACATTATATTTCCTTCTTCAGGGTGCGTATTACTGTTGCAATTAATTGATATTTATGTGAAGAGCGGTGAGGATGTCCTTCCTGCGATATTCAATTAACACCTGTACCAGGAATTTATCGGAATAATGGTCTCAGCATAATTAAACACTTTGTGAAATGGTTGTCATGAATCAAACCGTTCGGAATCTTTACAATAAATGACAAGTTGTATTTTCAACAAACTTAAAACAAGAGGACCATGATGACCCTAGGTCGCTCACCAGAGTAACACACTATAACAAACATGTTTGACCTAGTTACCCAGTTTTTGAAACCACTTGACCCAGTTTCAAACTTGTCAGAGTTTTCAAGGAGATAAATATTCTGACCAAGTTTCATGAAGATTAGAGCAAAAATGTTGCCTCTAATGTTCTTTTTTTACTTCGATTTGGCCTAGTAACCTAGTTTTTTACCCAACCGGACCCAATTTTAACCTGTCCGAAATTTCATGGAGACAAATATTCTGGCCAATTTTCATTAAGATTGGACAAAACATGTGTAAACAAGCATTTTCTTTCATTTGACCTAGTGACCTAGTTTGTGACCCCATATGACCCAGATTAAAACTCTTTCATGATTTCATAAAAAGAAACATTCTGTCAAAGTTTCGTGAAGATTGGACCAAAAAAGTGGCCTAAAGATCATCAAAATAAACGTTCTGACCAAGTTTCATGACGATATGGTCATAAATGTGGCCTCTAGAGAGTTAATAAGCTTTTCCTTTAATTTATCTGGGTGACCTAGTTTTTGACTCAACATGACCCAGATTCCATCCAGACCTAGAGGTCATCAACACAAACATTGTGACTAATTCTCATGAGTTTCAAACTTAAAATGTGGTATATAGATTATTAACAAGATTTTCCTTTGATCTGGCCTAATGACATAGGTTTTGACCCGATATGACACAGATTCAAACTTGACCTAGAAATCATCAAGATAAACATTCTGAACAAGTTTCATAAAGATAGGGTCATGAATGTGGCCTCTAGCGTGTTATCAAGCTTTTCCTTTGATTTGACCGGGCGACCTAGTTTTTAACCCAACATGACCCAGATTCGATTTTGGTCTAGAAGTCATAAAGATAAATATTTTGACCAAGGTTCACGAAGGTAGAGTCTTAAATGTGGCCCCTAGCGTGTTAACAAGCTTTTCCTTTGATTTGACCTGCTTAGTTTTTGACCCCAGATGACCCAATATCAAACTTTTCCAAGATTTTATTCATTCTTACATTCTGGCCAAGTTTCATTAAGATTGAGCCAAAATTGTAACTTCCAGAGTGTTTACAGTCAAATTGTTAACGACGGATGACGAACGACGGACGACGGACACAGGGCGATCACAAAAGCTCATCTTGAGCACTTCGTGCTCTGGTGAACTAAAAAGTACAGTAACAGTAGGAATTACCATACGGACACTTCGTACAACTATCAAATCGCAGCTGAATTATTACAAAAAATATAGAATCGTAGCGGATAATTTGCAGTACTAAAATTAAGTCTGAATTGTTGTCATAACATTGTATGTCAATAACATAAAATATAACAGATGTATTTATCATGTATATTTGTATTTAACAGGATATATACCATAAAAAACTATTTTTAAATTTTCGTGTGACAAGTCGTGCATTAAATGAGATAATAATTTCGTGAAATCGTCAACAAATGTAGAAATTTTCCAAATACCCCTATTAGCGTCAACGGTTTGTAACTTTTAGCCAGCCTAAGCTATTATATCATTTAGCGTTAGTTTTGTTACTTTTAGCCATCCTCGAATTTGCACCATTTAGCGTTGGTTGTATTATTTAACGTCAGTTTTATCATTTAGCGAACTTGTTTCATTTAGCGTTCCCACACCCTTCTTACCTTTACCTTAAAGTTATTGAATATTCCTGTCAAGGGCATGGCACTAAATTACTGTAGGGAATATATGCACACGATTAAAGAGGACATTTTGAGAAAGTGCAATGTACGTTGACATTTATAATTACCTCCTTTTGGTTTAATTTTATTCCCGTTTCCGTGTCCGTGGACAGATTTGACCGAACAATTAACCATATATTACATATCAGTTACCAATTCCACTGAAATGAAGTAGTTTGGTGGGCAGGTATCTCTTCAACACTATATGCTATCCATCCGAATAATTGCGGGAAAAGGGCAGGAAACAATAAACAAGTGCTTATTTTAGTCACGATACCTGTCGGACCCGAACCCTTGACTAATGGAATGACCTGGTACTACCTTTACTCTACACCACCGCCCCATGCATTTTCCTTAATATTGCGTGGAAAAGGCAGGAAACAATAAACAAGTGCTAATTTTGATCACGATACCAGTCGGGCCCGAACCTTCGACTTATGGATTGACCTGACACTACCTTTACCCTACACCACCGTCACATGTATTTTCTTTGATGATGTTGGCAATTGTTTCCGACGGATAATTTTAGAATCGCAGAACTACGTGTGAGGTATGTCTGAATGTGTGTTGGCAGTTACTCTACCCTGCCGTGTCTAATAAATGTTCCTGTTGTAAAACGAAAAGCAAATGAATAAATTTTTTTCTAAAATGCCCTAAATAATTTTCAGTCTCATGTATTACAGTTAAATTTGATAATAAAAATTGTGCCAACGTCTGATAATTCATAGGAGGAAAGTCGGGTTAACGTTTTTATAGAAAATGATAAACGAGCAAAAGCTGAACTCAGATAACGTTTCGCGGAAAATAATGCACTGTAGTTAAAAAAAAGGATAATTCCCATTTAAATGCCAATCTGGAACTTGACACACAAGTCTGTCCCAGATTTTCGTTTCTCTCTCTCTCTCTCTAAGCAGGCCATGAAGCAAATATATTTTCCTCAGAGAATTTCTTCGGTAATTGCAGGAAATTTTGCTCCGTAGGGAGATATTTAGGATAATGTATGTTAATATCTGTGAGATTGTAATTATTTCCTGATCACAATCTCAAACATCTGGACAACTTTTTCATAAATTTCTGTCTCAACGTGACGTGTACTTTACGATAGTTTTGTTTATTAAAATATTTAACTATATAAAAGTAGTAATTATATTTTTCTCACCAATTTTCAAAGTTCTCATCTACAAAAGTATATAATACAGAGGTAAGAGTAGTTTTGATTGAAGAATGCTATTGTTACACATACAAGTGTAGCTGAAATTGTGAAATCTGACTTCTGACATTAAAAAATCATAAAAGCAGAGAAGCCATAAAATGTAAACTAACATGTCAAGTCAAGAAACAATTCACTAGTTGTACTACCATCGGCTCTTACCCTTCCAAAAGTGTTTATAAAGACGACAATACGTTATACGATTAGTATTGTATTTCATTTGTTCGAAATTGATCTAATATTTTAAGAAAACACTAATACATATGGATATGTATGTAAATACATTAGGTTCCACTTATATGAAGATCATTTTCAGATTTCTTACTCTTTCTCTTTACTTTGAACTGCAAATAAAAAGCAAGTGTTTATTTAATTTAACCACCAAGATACTGACACCATAATTGATATATCATTACGGTCAAACAAATTATAGAAATAAGTCGATTAGCCTTTGAGATATTGAAAATCAACAATATTCTTCTTTAAGACCGGTTACAAGCTTTCTTATAGTCGGAGATCAATTTAAAGCAATGTTGCTGTTTTGTACTCTCAAAGGAACACGTAAATTACAGAAGTCATTTGAACAGTTTCGCCGTGCCTATTCTGGAAACATAATTGATTTGTGTCTGTGTCACAAATTTATCACAACATAAAGAACAATATAAAACGTAAATATTTCATTTATCATTGTAAAGCTTTGTAAAATATTCCTAGAGAAACAGTTATTGACACACACATTCTTAGACATGTAAGGTTCATAGCACTCATGCAATGCTGTCTCCTCTTTAATTCTGAAACGTATCTTCTAATGTGTTTGCATTTCTTATTAACACAATTCCGTTTAAATTATTGTTATTTTTAAGTCCTTATTTGATTTAAATGGAGAGTAAATAAATCAATCTGTTAGTTTTTGTTCCACTGTTTGACTAAATAAATATGTCAGTAAATTGATTGTTTCGGTATTTATTTTCCGTCTCAAACATCTTGATTTGATGTTACTGTTATTAATGTCTTCTAGCATAGCAGCAAACGAGATTATTAAGATTATTTTGATTAAAAAACATGTTATGACAAAATATAAAAAACGCAAATGTGTTTTCCCATTCTTTAAAATTTAAATGCATTATGCGAGTCAAAGAAAATATGCAACGCGAGGCTTTGTGCCAAGTTATTCATTTTCTCGTAGATAAGCCTACTGTGCAAGTTTTCTATTTTCATTAAAATCTAATTTATTTCAAAGATTTCCTACTAACTAGCCCCGCCTTTTATTAGCACTTCCATTTCTAAGTAGCAACCAGTGCCTCTTTAGTTTTCTGATATTGAGCAAAAATATCAATGATCTAATACTGCGTCGAAATCTTTATCTGAAAGTCTATTGGCATTTGATATATTATTACAGCGAGCTTTTTTACCACATAATGTAATATTGATGAGTCGTATATACACGTATGCAGCTGTATCACAAGGATTTACAGACAAAAGTAAGAGGCATGTGGATTGGATATTTTAACTGCTTACAAAAACAATAAAGCGGAGTCATAAACCATGGACAAATGTCATTCCTAGAACATGTAACGTTGTGTCGGCGAAATATTTATTCCGATTGTCCATTTTAAATAGGTTTATTAATCAAGTCTAATTTCATTCTTCCATTTTAAGTAACATGGATGCGTTTATATAACTCTTGATCTATACAACTATCAAATGGGTTTGCAAACACATAATAATATGCTGTTCATTTATACCGATGATAAGGCAGGGCATTGTGGAGAAGTATTTCATCTACGTTTCATAGAGGTTGCCTTTTGTAATTGCAACAAAAGTAAACTTGGCTCTGTCGAGGAGTATAAAGAATATAACGGATATTTGTTTGCCTCAGCGTAAGATTGAAATAAACTCATGGCAAGAAGCTAGACATTATTGTCGTAGTATGTTTTGTAATAATTTCAGCCGTACACAGGAAATGTGTCATTCAAAACAATCATATATAGTCACTGCTTTTTTAAATTACTGCAAGTATAAAAATACATCAGTGAATCAGTTTTATATATGATTTCAGGTAGCATTTGTAAGTTAACAGCCCCACTCATTAATTCTTAAAGTATTACTTCATTTTTGCTTTCATACCATTCTGTTATATCTGTAACATCAGACATATCACTGACTATATAACTTTGTGGACTGTTAACTTATTCTCCTATATTATAAAGAAGGTCAATTTCTCTGAACTAGTACATTATTCAACATACAATAAAAATGTATTTGCAGTAACTGTAATGATCGTTGGAAATAATAACAAGGGAGCTTAGAGTGTATTTCAAAGTATACCTTTGCTGACAAGAATTGTTTCCCTTATTTCGTGTTCCGTTAGCGAACAGCATGAATCCTGACCAGACTGCGCGGATGCGCAGGCTGGTCTGGATCAATGCTGGTCGCAAACCCACTATGTTGGTTTTCTCATGGCGCGGCTCATATCATTAATATGTCACGATTTTCTTTACACACTTTGACATGTACCCACTAGAAACTGTCTCACTTAATTTACATGTAAATATAAAATAAACAAATGAAATCAGTCATATATCTAATATCACCTATTGGGAAAATCTAAAAGATGTTCAGGTATCCGATCCACAAATAAGCAAGTTCTATATAAAATTGTTATTGAAATGCATATATCAAAAATTGACGCCTGGTTAGCTCATATATATTTGGTATCATTTGAAAGAGTATTGTCAACATAGATTACATGACAAAAATATATAACAGAATTCCTGTTTTCTTTACTTTATACTTTTCAATGATACTTCAACGCAAATATTTACAGATTCGCAGTCAAAAAACATGTATGCAGTGATTCGTGCATGCATATTATTCATTTATGGTCATCTTATTTACTTATTCTTGTTCAGCAGACAAAACACTTTCAAATGATATCAAAAAAACATGGGGTAACCAGGCATATGTTGACTATTTGTGTATTTGTGGATCGGATAGCTTAAATTCATCTGTAGTCATAAAAACCTTAAAACAACAAGCGCTAAAAACAACCATATGATTGACGTTTTCGCCTCAAGAAAAAAGATTCACACAATAAAAATGTAAAATGTTATTCAAAGGTCCAAAATGTTATTCAAAGGTTCATCATGCTTTATTTTTTTATCTTAAAATGAGATGAACAGCTTGATTAAAAAAGGCACTACTTTTAATATTGCACATGAACTGTTAAAGTTAGAGCCATAAAGATAGATAATAATAAAAAAACCCCAATAATTATAAGATTCAATAAAACATTCTAGTATTATCAGAAATATTTAATCTTTGACAAATGTGAATGAAATTCATCAACAGAAATATGTTTTAACAAGAAATTAATTTATTTTCTGTTCATAATATGGCAGCCACATTTTAAACAAAGGCAATATGAGCCTTTAAAGACGCACAATACAATGCATATCGTTGCTACTGCAATATTTATATTTTAAAGTTTTACAAAGGTAACAAATGTACAAGACAGTACACTTACCTGGTAAGTTTGACTCATTTGTGTAAAGATTAAGGCACAATGAATGAAGATTCATTTGATCTTCGTGAATATATTCCCCCATCATAACTCTTTATCCTTGAATTACACATTAATCTGAAAACAAAGTAACCAATTAATAAGGTAACAATATTCTGCATATAGACTCCCAATGAAATTGTATGTTCTGGTCTGTGACATATTCTACAGACTGACATAAATGCAAATGCCGTCCTACTGAACGATTTTCGCTCTTTTAACATGTAAATGACATTTCAAACTGCAGACAGGTTATTAAAGTTTGTTTTCAAAGAAGTACATCTGGCATCAAATTTATTCATTAATATACAGAAAGATTTTTAATATTCGTGATTCTTCAGTTCGTAATACTTGGTTTAATTAAAAGCAAACGATCCTCTGAAACAAAACACCTACAATGAAAAGAATTCGAACTGAAACTATATAAAAATGGGAATGTGGTAAGACACAAAGATTTTTAATATTCGTGATTCTTCAGTTCGTAATACTTGGTTTAATTAAAAGCAAACGATCCTCCGAAACAAAACACCTACAATGAAAAGAATACGAATTGAAACTATATAAAAATGGGAATGTTGTAAGAGAAATAGGAATGATGAGACTTTGTTTTACCTCTCCTTATCGGAAGTGTACCCTGCTAAATTTCTGTAATGAACTTGTCCATCTTTCAATTTGGACAGTACCATTAACTGTTAAAAGGGGTGCTTACCAAAAAAGATACCGACTGAATGGCGAACAGTGCAGACCATAATCAGACTGAACGGATATGCAGACTGATCTTAGTCTGCACTGGTCGCAAAGGTAGTATCAATTGCCGCCAGCAGGCTAAGGGTAGTTCTCTGTACTCTGCACGTTTTATTAAAAAGAAGTGATGACGTCACGTCATCACTGAAAAAAAAAACGCAGAGTGAAACGTAGGGTAGAACTATTGACGGGGATCTATTATATCCTGTGTTTTAAGTGTCGAACAGCCAGATAGTGTGCTATTGGTTTTTCTTAAGCTTCATAAGGTCAAGTTTGACAATAGATAAATTTTGTTGTAAAATAACTCAAAATAAAAGCATATACAGTCTTATGTATATGTCATTCTCCATTCTGCTTCATTTTATTATCATGTTTGTAATATTGATGACTCATTATTTAATGATAAGCTTGTCTTAATTTTGAGACATTAAGTATGTCAATAAGTAATTAAGCGACTATTCTTTTCTAGAAGGTTCCATAAATGGGGTGTTTACACCATTTTAAAGTATGGGTTATTCTGGAATTTTTCCAAAATATTCTTTTTATTCTTGGCTAAACATGAAAGTGCTGGAACCTTCCATGATGCTTTAATTAGAAGGTTGTCAGATGACAGGACAGAACCTACAGAGACATCTGAAAAATCTTCCGGATTTAAAGAGAGGATTTATATTCTTTGAATGAAATTTTGAATTAATACTGATTGGATTTAAATATTGACCAGGACAGGACACTTGGCGGTCAGTTAACATTTTCAAGGTATATAAGTTGTTAAATTTGAAAACAGATTATGCTATTGTTAATAGTTGATGGTTTGTTTTTATATTACTTTTAGTACTTTAAGTAATAAGCAATTGTTACCCTTAGACGTAACAACAGCAATGTAGAATATTATTTAGCGAACTGTGAAATGTTGCGCTCACGGACACGCACCTTTGATTTGCTAAATTGAACTGATTAAATTTATATATATGAAGAGAAAAACATTTAGCATACGGACATGCAATTTAATTTTATTTGCCAAACTGATTCACAAAAGGTTTAGATTCATTAAATCTACTTCGTCTTTCTACACGCGGAATGTCTTCCTAAGTCTAAATTTCCAACTGAAGACCATTATTAAAATCAACATTTTTAAATCGGTCTAACAAAATCTCAAGCACATGACCATATCACTTTTTACTGGCTGAATTATTATCGAATGCAATGATGCTTTGAAAAAATGAAACATTACCTTTTTAGACAACGTTTGTTTCAGGCGGCAAGTTCAAATCAGTGATCAAATGCATAAAGTGTCATAGGTTAGGATTCAACGCAATTAGTTATCAGGGGGGTTTTCCCAGACAATCTAGAACCTGGTGACAGTACTCACTGTATGTTGTTTTCTCAGTTTTCCTATTGCTTCAAACTAAGCATCTTGCAAATATACACATACAATAATAACTCCATTATGACAAATAAAACACACTGTAAGGACATAGTTTATGTATGGAGATTTCGATTTCAGGACGCAAATTATATCATTGTTTATGTTGCTCATTTTTCTTACATTTTCAGATTTACACATTACTGTATTTTTATTATAATACTAAAACATGAGGCATGTTTATACGAAATACTGAAAACGCTTCAATTCCGTCTCTGTGTTTTAAATTAATATTGAATACCATACTTCTTTTATCAAGAAAAAGTTAAATGTGTTTGTTACGAAATCAAGCAACAATAATAAATATTTTCATAGTATGCATTTGGTAATACAAAACATCATAACGTCTCTCTTTAATTTCCTTTTTCAAAGTTCAAAACATATCTTCAAAAGGTTATGCGTTTCATTAGATTAACTGAGACAATGCGATATAAGATATGAATTAAAAATAAAATAAAACGAAAGAAAAAAATCAATGATATTGTTTATAATGTTATCTGTACTTAGTAAATTAAAACATCACACAAATAAAACGTAGGTTTCAGAACCTGACAATATTTTTTCTCTGTTCATAGAATAAAAGGTTTGACTGGTAGTATGTTTTTACTGCCAATAGTATTGCAGTACAGATCCAACAATAAATAAATTTATTTTTATCACCGAACGTCTCAGGTATGGCCTCCATCACATGATACAATATATTTGACAGACTTATCCGTTCGTATAACTTTGCATAATATTATAACAACGTCAAAGATAGATCTACGAAATTGACTGAAATTTTCTCTAAACTTCACGAATGTGTTTACTATTGTTTGGAATGTGCATTTAATCAAATGTCCATGAATATAAAACGAAGATAAACTACCTGGTTGACTGTGAACATGGTGAAACATGTGTGTCAATTATTTAAAAAAGTGTACATAAAGAAAGGAAAGGGAAATTAGTTGTTTTCAACTTTTTAAATTGAAATTCAACAGGTAGTATGTGCCTATAATGATACATACTGAAAATTTTGCGTTTGTATATACCTGTTGAACAAATCAGTTTTTCGTCCAGAATTATAAAAATCTTCACTTACAACCTCTTCACTCCTTTCCCATGCAATTTTCGGTTTAAAATTTTTTTAGAAGATTTATTTAGTATTCAATCATTATACTTTAATTTACCTTAAGTAAACATTCCACCTCACTGCATAAGGGCGCATTTTATTTCGACAAGTCTTGTTCTGATTTCTACTATTTTCTTTTAAGAATAGATACCATTTCCGTAAAGGCTTATTAAGCATAAATTTGCAATACTCTTTTGTCTTACCATGTAAGACTTTTAAGTATTAATATCAAGCAATAGGGATAAAATACCCTCACAGGGAATGGTGGTGTGATGGTGTTCATTTCAGCATTTCCTGATTTATGTATTCTATTTCTCTGACCTACACAACCCACAATATCATGTAACCTAGGCCTGTTCATTTTTCCCAGTAATGAGGTCTCAGACATTGTAAGTTCCATACATTTATAAACATTGCTGTCACAGCATATTTTTGTTACCTTCTTGGTTTTGCTCTCTTTATACAGTGTTAACATTTTCATATGATATTATGTTATGTCTATTACTGTTATTACATGTGTTTAATTTCATGCCGACATGATAAATCATAGTATTGCTATTTAAATGTAATCCAACGCTTTAACATAACAGTTTCACAAATTACATTGTACACCTTACATATATTCTTTAACCAATTGTGCATACTTTTATCTTCTGTTATTGCCTACATTTCAAATGTTTTTCATTTTACTACACACTGTTTATTCCACTAATGTCACTAGTTATTAACTTGTTCATAGTACGTCTTTCACTACTAGGATAGAATTTTTGAATTATTATTTTAGAGGATCATATGTTAGACTGGCTATGGCCAAGTATGTTATCCTCCCTAAAAAGTTATTGGTATTATTATATTATTGTGTTAACTTTGTAAAAACGAACTTGAATTAATTCCATTAGCTCAATTTAGAGTATAGAATCCATTCAACAAAATAAGGCTTTTTCAAACAAGGCTCTTTGCAGAAGCCGACGATTCAGGCCGGAAAATCTACATTAATTTATATTAAAGAGAGGATGGCGAAAGAAGTAGTGTTCTCGTTTGTATTGCTAACCAGCGTTATTTCTAAATACGTCTTATGTCATAAAATAATAACATCGATATTGACATTAATGCACAAAAAACAAATTTCACAATGCCGTTGACAGATTGTTAATTGCATCCATATATAGCTAAAACAATATATCTTTTGTATCGTCATCAGAAATAAAATGTCTTTGATATGACCTTAATTGCTATTTGAATACGCCTATAGAAATTTTGCAACATCTGTGTATGTTACAAACAAACGGCATTTTTGAATTTCCTTTTGAAACTGCAGATATGTTCGCCTACATTCATCAATACTGTGGTCTCAAATCCATTTTATATAATGCCTAAACTTTGAGATCTTGAAAAACCCTAAACATGAAAGCAATGTTTCCATCTTTAAGCCTTAGATTCATATTGAGAACTTTCAACGTATCACTTCTAACTTCTATATGTCACTTGATTTTAAAAGAACATTCGGAAATAGCAATTTCGATTATCTATTTTAGAAACGAGTAACGCTTACGGTATTAAATCTTCTGAGATACCATAAACGGCTAGTTTTTTTTTGTTAAAGTCGGTAAAATTCCGTAATGATGGTCACTATTCAAACTGTTTGCTCACATAGTAAACTATTTATAGTTTTAAATAAAAAAGTGGAAACTCCACAGGTCGCTCAACACGACTTAAGACTAACTTGTCAGCTAGTCAACATATCAGGATAAATATATACAAAAATAATATTATGCATAAGAAAACATTTTATTGTAAATTCTGGATGAAAAAATCTGGCAAATTATTTATCCTTCGCATACTTATTACGTATATACGTTACATTAAATAGTAAAAGTAAACCATTGAGCCGTCGTTGCGAGACCGATAATGGAGACGCGTGCCTCACTCGCCGTAATCATAATATCCCCGAGTATCCGTAACGTCCACGCATTTTGACGTCAATGTCCAGCTTATAATTAACATTGAGTGTGGAGTGTGGAATAGCATTAGAATTTAAAAGTTAGTGAAATTTATTGGAATCAGTATGTTTAAAGTAAGTTGGAAGGATAAAAATATAGTATGGAAATGTTATAATAAGGTCAATACATGTGTAGGGCGTGTCTGCTGGTTTTTATGACAAAAATACTCACTGTAGTATCATACTGGCACTCGGGCTAAAGCCTTCGTGCCGCAATTACACAACTAGTAGGTGCTTTTGAGACAATTTGAAAGGTACAACCGAGTCGTATATTAACTGCTTATTATTCTTGAGTTGAAACCATCCTATCCGTCCCTATTTGATATAAAATTCAAAGGAATGTCTCTTATTACTTGCTCTTATTCTTTTACATCTAAGATTTTACTTATTGCTTCGATCATTGCACATGTAAGTATTTCGTCCAATCAGGTTACAGTATGGTTTAATGTTTATGGATAAAATGACATTTGCATAAAAGTTGAATTAAAATAGTTTCTCAGTCATGAGTGGTTTTCAATAGATATCACGAAAAGTGCCCTTAACATTTCATGAAAAAATAATGAAACTGTTATCGTATAATATTATTGGAATTTAAAGCTGACATGTTGACATACTGATTCTTTGGACGAACAGCAAATAAATGCATGTCCCATGGAAACCATATCCAGTCAAGTATTGTCTCTCGTTCTGTTTTGTGTTTTCTAAACGCGTACTTACTTTTTAAGGTACGCTTGCTTAATTTAGGTGAAAATTTACATGAACAGCAAAGTTTCGCCAGTTACAATAACGTCAATGTGGTATCGTTAAAATATCAAACAGCCGTTTTGTATTAGTCATCACCTGAAAGTCGGTGTGATATGTGATAAAGTTTATGTTCTGAATTAAAAAAAAAAAAACAATGAAAGAGGAAAATGAACGGCACGCGGTTCAGATATCAGAAAGCAATAACATTCAGTTACATTTTGAAAATTAAAGTGCTCCATCATATTGACAGGTGCATCAAAGTACAGTGTTCTATTTCATCCATATTACTGTAATAATATTGAAAAACCTTTATTTGTGAGCTGTAGAAAAGCAATCAAAGGTGAGAAATATTTAACCACTTGTAATCAAGAGCTGGACTGATTTCCTTTCTTTGAAACTGTAAATACATAATGTTCAAGTTCTGAAATCTGTAACTTCAGATTTCACATCCAATATGTTCTTATCTATCGTACTTTCGAATTTTAGTAAAGTTAGTCCAGAAAAGGCTTAAGAGCACGTTTCCGGGTACTTTTTTAACACTGGCACTAGAGCATTTTCACTGAACTTTGATAAGCATCGATTTTGCTGAGATCACAAAATATTATTGTTGATAGTGATTTTTTATGAAATAATTGCTTTTTCAAATTTGTTATAGAACTTAGGTCATACACCATCACTACAGTTCGAGGTCTAACTTGGAGCCACGAAAATATGTTGTGTGGGTCAAACATGAAAATCACTTCTCGTCTGATCTCTTATCAAACTGTTATGTTCTTCAACAAATTTTAAAAGCCTGCCAGTGTGTGCTGCAGCCAGTTGAAGATTCTCTGTTTTATGCATAATTACAAAAGCCTTATGTTTAGTTTGTTTATGCTTTGAACGCGCGTTTTTAACATCAAATATAATTCTCGGTGCTGTAAAAATGGACCAAAACAGGTGGATTCAAACTTTTGGTTGAAAATTTTTTTCTCGTGTTCAGTGTTCCTTGCCTTTAAAGACGCGCCACAAAATAGCTGTATTCTTTTGTGTTTCCATGATGGTAATTATACATGATTTGCATGAAAAAAGTGAGAAGTACAAGTCGTTAATATCTAACAAAATTCAATTGTCGTATCTTATTATTAGCTCTTGGAATCGACGTTTTGCACGGAAAGATTTAAACGTAAGAGTCGAAATAAAAATTAATGTGATTACTGATACGTGAAATGTAAATACATCACTCACAAACAAAAATACTTAACGCCAGCTTTTATTTTGTAATAAAAAGTGTTGAAATAAGATGTCTACATTTCCGTGAAGATTTTCACATTGCATCATTTAAGTCATACACATGACTGTATATTAAGTGTTAGTTTTTCATTTAATTGTCAGGCGTGCAATACGTGCATCATTAAAAATGAGAACACAACACGGAATAGAGAATAAAAGCTTAATCGACATATAACATTATATTTCTGCTAAATATTTTTAATCAAAGGCTCTTAAATCTTTCTTATTGATATGCGACCTGATATATATCAGGTAAAACGGTTTTCACCTGACTAATACTTTAGTTAAGTCAATGAAACATGAGAGACGTTCCACTTCTTTGCTCACATTTCAATCCTTTTAACAGCTAGATCCTTTTTAGCAGTAGAAGTGATGATAGACATGGAAATACGTATAATATTCATATGCAGAAGGCATTAAACGCCTCTTTTGAAATACGATCGGTCGGCACAGTTTTTAGTCTTTATTTGCATATACATATGAGACCCGCTTCGTTTGCATAATTTCAGGAAGACAGATAATGTAGTAATGGACTTATTCCTGGTTTCCCATTACTAGTACTGGGCGTTTATTTATTTAAAGTACATGCTTTAGTGCTAGAATTATTCGAATAAAATCGAAACCAGCACTGCTAAACAAGTTTGCTTACACATTAAACATACATTGAGGAGGGGAACACAGACTGCTTCCTTTCAAATTCCAATTTATCTCTAAGACTTACAACTTGAATCAAACATATCAAAATAACAAAAACACATTAAGCGATTTAAAATTTTTTCATTTTATAACTAAATTAATAGTTCTGCACGTTTAATGAACGAGATGTAATGGCCTAACGTTATTTTTGTTTGAAAATGTAAAATAAAGCCTGGACCCGGCGTACTGAAGTAGAAATCGTTTAATAAATTAATTGCAACCGTTGTGTACATTTATTACAACGGCAACGTTGCTATCTTTTTTAAGTTAAAATATGATATTAAACATCTGAACAGTTTAATAACTCCTGGTTTAACTTGAAAAGCCGGATCTCTTTAAACATGGGCAAATATGTAAAATAAAACAAAGGGACCTATACATTTTACCATATTACAGTTCATATGTGTAGATGACTACGAGAAATTTCATTTAAATCTACAAAGTAGAAATTATCACATTCGCGAAAATGTTATCAAAATTGTGATTTTCCGATAGATTCCCATTATGAAAACTTTTTTGAAGTCATTATATTTTTCAATTCAGTTTAGCAAAAACTCTACCTTTAGTAATTATGTACCTAAGTTTCTAATTATATTCGTAACTTTTGAAAAATCAACTGAAGGCGTAATCAAATTCTACAGTAACTTTAATGTTGAAAAAAGGTGTTATTTATTCTTAATGAGAACTCACATACACATTTATGTATTTTGAGTGAGGCATGCTTTCTTAAAATTTTGATAATACACTTTTGCCAACCGTGCACAATATGTGCTTATCTAAAAACGACACTTTGAAAGATGACGTGCATTCTGAATTTAAGATCAAGTTCATTTTATGAATACGCGAATTGGATGATGAATCCAAGAGACCAAGTCACATACACACGTTTATATTCTGAGCCGAATCAACATCTTATGTGAGAACTATGACAATCATTTAGTGAAGTGTTGACAAATTTGCTCATGTATTAATATTATTTTCCGTTTTCATATCTTTTAATATTATAAAATGATTATAAGAATTATAAACAATAATGTATTAATGGTAAGTAAAGTGAGTACATAGAAATGTTGATTTCAAAATAGCCATTTCCAACATTTTGCACGTGATTGAGACAATTTTACATTTGTACCTCCGTTTTGAGGCTGATGCATTGTCCTTTTAAACAAAAAAACATCAACAACAACAAAAAAAAAACTAACCGAGATCAGTCAGTTCGAGATATCAAATGCTCACTCTTACCGACCGATATATATCGAAAGGTTTCATGAATCCATAATTCATCTCTTCCAAGTATCAATTGTCTGATCAAAAATAACGTAAGGATCTGAACAAGATGACATTATTTTTCTTTTTCCCAAACAGCAATGACTTGGAATGAAATTAAAGAGCTCACACTTGCCCTTCTTTATGAGACAGAGAAGCGCTATAAGAAGTCTGCTAATGGGGATATTGCCTCGTACATTTAAAAGTAAAAATCAGAGTAGTATAGAAGTCTGCGAAACAAAAAATAACGTGATATTGCGGAAATCTTACATTGTTTACCGTTTTTGACAAACTGTTATCAAAAGAAAATGTAATGTCGATTTTGACGCACAGTGCTTTAACCTTTTGTCCATGGATTGGCTAGGGCTAATGTTTACGTGGCTGCGTCACAAGAACGGTTCTAAATGAAGGCCAAATTTATGCAGTCTTTAACATTTTTCTAAACAGAACTAGAACTGTCACAGGAGTGACTTATACCCCCACCATACGGTCTTGTCACAGAAGAATGGCAACCATAAGAAATTTTAAAAATACTTAGAATAATATAAAACGTAAAAACACGTATTACTTAAAGAAAATTTTTACTCGTCTTTGGTGTACTTCATCTTTGGCTTCTGCGGCACATGTAAGTAATACTGGTATATGTGCCCAGGATGAGGAATGAGGTTAATATAAAAATCTCTAATACTAAAGATACACTAAAAATGAATACAAAAATACAAAATGTCTTATCGACACATGTTACCACAGAAAAATGTCTTTACTTTTTACATAGGACTAATAATAAAAAAAGTTAGAAAAATACCTAAAATATTGAAAATCTAAAAATAGAATTTCTAAAAATAGACTAATTCTTGGAATTTAAGGGGAAGTAACTCAGTACAAAAGTTAAAAAAGGTTACTTCCCTTTGGCTCTAAGCCAACCAGAATGATAATTATATAGTGAAAATACATCAAAATTAACCTTAAATTCTAAGTAAAAGGGGGCATAATTCATGAAAAATTGGTGTCACATGATGTGGGTGATGAGTTGGAACATCTATTTTAAGTTAGAATCAATTCCATATAGTAATAACTGAGATATAGTGAAAATGCAACAAAATTAACCTTAAATTCGAAGTAAAAAGGGGCATAATTCATGAAAAATTGGTGTCAGAGTTATGCATTTTGTGTCAAATAATGCGGGTGATAAGGTGAAAGATCTATTTTAAGTTTGAATCAAATCCATTTAGTAAAATAGTGAAAATGCATCAAAATTAACCTTAAATTCTAAGTAAAATGGGGCATAATTCATGAATAGTTGGTGTCAGAGTTATGCACCTTGTGTCACAAGATGCGGGTGATAAAGTGGAATATCAGTTTTAAGTTTGAATCAAATCGATTTAGTAATAATTGAAATATAGTGAAAATGCTTCAAAATTAACCTTAAATTTTAAGTAAAAGGGGGCATAATTAACGAAAAATTCGTGTCCGATTTATGCACCTTGGGTCACGTGATGTGGGTGATAAGGTGGAACATTTCGACATGTATAATGATCAGATTCAGATGATATAGAAAAAGTAGGCATCGAAAACAACGATTTCCACGAAACGCTTGATTAAGGTAGGTGTTTTATTATTTGCTTGTAAAAAGTCAATAGATTAAATGTTTATGAGATTATATGTATAAATTCATGAACATTCCTACAGGTATATAGTCGAAGTGCGTGTCAAATGGTACAGTACCACAAAACAGGCTATGTTCCCCAAGGCTGTGGCTAGGGGTCCGGTAACCGTACCTCTAGACCTGGAGTCTAGAGGTCCGGTAATCAATACGAATGCTGAGAATGGTATTTACAAAGAGGAGACTATATTTTATCTTTAAAAACGGGAGATGATTTCAGAAGTTTGCTCTCGTATTTTTCTTGTCATTTTAAATGCATTGTAAGTGACAGGAAACAGAAGTATTTATAATTCTTAAGTCCTTGGAAAAGTACGATCGCAAATTCGATAAATAATAAATAGGAATTTGTACGCTGTACATAATCGGAGGCATTTATCGAATAAATATAGTCTCCCCTTTATAAACAGTTCTCAGTATTAATACTAATTGGGAATTAAAAGTTCAAAATTGAGGAAAAAAACATACTTTTTTGCTTTGGAACTGCTTCCTTTTAACGCAGGTAGATTTATACGGGAAACAGCCCTGACACTGATAATACAGCATTAAATAGTACATGTATATTGAATATCAGACCTCTAGACTCCGGGTCTTGAGGTTCGTTTACCAAATCCCTAGTCACTTCCTTTCCCCAAAGGCCAAACCAAAAATTTCAGATGCACTGCAGCACGAAGTAGTAAGCATGTTATTTTGATGAACAAAGATCTTAAAATAGGATTTGATAAAATATATGAATTGTGTTGAATATAATAATTGATAATTCTTCGAATTTGAATGTAATTTAAACTACTGGGACTGTTGTACTGTTTCTGTATTGATGTTAAAAATTAATACAAGCTTCATGTACAAAGCTGTTACTGCATTGGTTACAGCCCTTTGGTGGCTGTGCGCCATTTGTAAGCGTCAATGTTAAATAAAGAAGTTGCGAAAAGAGTTATTTTAGACCTCAAAAGGTTTGTTATTGGTTTAATTTTATAGATTGAGGTGCATCTTATCTATGCTATGATATGTCTGCGTTTATTTTAATGTTTGTTATGTTTTGAAAAGATGGAATGCTTCTGTAATATGTGTAATATGTTTTCGCTACTAAATAAAAATTTGTGATGTCAATAAATTTATAATGATATAATAATTTATATCTGAACAAGTTTTCTTGAACCGAGGATTTGTTAAGTTTGTTTCAGTTTTTACACAGAAGTGTGAATTACATACAGTCTCGGTTTATTCTCTAGTATAACATTTGCATTGACTTCCATATTTTTTTGTGCTACTGTTACAACCTTGATGATTGTTATTATACATTTTAAAGAAATGATAGATTAGGCATCCCTTTACCGGACCTAGAACAGAGTAATGCACACTGCCAACCATTATAATATATGGTAAACACATTTAGTGTTTAACATCTGCAAATATATCCCAGTAAATCCATTAAATGGCTTGCTACATTTCTGACTGAAATAAAATGTATATAAGGCTATCTTTAAAAAATCATTAGTTTCTGGTAACACGACCTACCTGTGAAAATCGCTGTGACCCAACTTTTTTTCCCTGGACATTTTTTCCCTATATGATTATATGCAAAAAAAAAAAAAATCCCTACCAACTGACTCACACAAAAAACTTGGTTGTGTTACGCGAGTCTATGATGTTTTCATCAGTGCTGGAAAACTCTCTCTTACACCCTGGATGTAAGATGACAATCATCCTGTATGTATAACGAACTATGTCTTATTATATATGTACATATTTTAAAGCATTCTGAATTATTTTTTGCAGCAATGGTCCGTGTTGATGCTATTTTCTCTGAAAGCAAACTGTCAGTAATCTGCAGCCATTCAGGTACTGTACCAGAAACTTGACGAAAGGCGTAAAAAGGTAGCTTTTATTTCTTATTTTGCCTTTATTAGGTTCATACAGAAGAGAGAAATTTCCTGAGTTTAAAATTTTCTTTGGATTTATATAAATTGTGAAGAGCCGGGGTTGTGACTTTGATTCATAGTGATTTATATTTTGTTATCTGTGGTGTGATATGCCAAAGACATATATGGCTTCAGTCTTCAGTTTATGATCATGTTGCATCAAGCTGTTTATTGTTGAAAAATGTGATTAAAACTAACTTCTGTCTTACCCAACAATTTAGTGTATTGTTGTTTAAAAAAACATGTTTAGATTTGGCGTGATCCTTCATCGCATTTCATACATCTTGATGAGGTCGCTTTTATTTATGTACACCCCATTGTCAAGTGTCAGCACTGTTTGAACTGTCTGCCCATCAGACCGACATTCTTGTGTACTTTCTGATGTACCATTTCCATCCAATTAAAATGAATCTTGTATATTTCATCAACATGAAATGAACATTAACATATTATCAGAACAGAAATTTTTTTTTTAATTATTCCCCGTTTGACTTGACAATATTACATAGATCTGTACAACAGCTTCCATATTGACATGAAACTTGATATATATCATGAAGCGAACATAAGAATAATGTCAGAATGTTCATATCAGATTATTACTTTTTGAGTTATGCCCCTTTTTATTATATCACATCTGTACATCGTGTCCTCTGCTTCTACTACATATTTCATGTATTTCAAATGAAACTTGGAATATATCATCAGTATGAAGTGGACATGTGCTTATTGTCTGATCCTATTTTTAGTTAAGTCCCTCCCTTTTTGGGACTTAACATTATTACAACTATTATATCAGTTCATTTTGGACTATATTCAACCTTCAGTTTTCATTAAATTCAAATGAAACTTACAAGTTGGTATACTTTATTTAATTATGCCCTTTTTGAACTTTTTTAATTTATTCTATAAATTATGCATTCTCAAGGGGCATAAGTCATATAATATGACATCATTCCTGCTTTTAGTATTTAAAATTAACTCATTTTTATAATATTCCTACTTGATCTTAATGTTGATAATTTGTCTCATTTCAGTGAGCTGCCATTATCAAAGTACCTCAAATATGTAGGAACCATGATATTCAGGCAGTTCTGTTCTATTGAAATAATACTTGAGCTGGAACCATGGCATGAAAGAAGTCCTTAGGAAATATATGCAAGTGGAGAGTGAGACATGAAATTTGTAAAATGAAAATACAAGCAAATAGCACGTTCTGAACGCTGCAAACTAACTGTTGGTAGACCTCGGATGATTTACTGCAAACATAGGGCAAAAATGAATCAGATACAAATATATTATAACAATGCTTACATGCCAAACTTCCAGGGCATCTATACAAGAGAATTCAGTTGAAAGTCCAGGAGATTTCAGAATTTACATTGTACCTAGTTTGATAGTATAATTAAAAAGATAGTTTTGAATTCTTTTTAGCACATCTGATTCATTTTTAAATCTACAAGGTATTGTCATCATGTGTTGATCTTTGTCAGCTTTGGTCTTGGTTACCATTTTTGCTTGTGTTCCTCTTTTCTTAGAAACTATTAGAATTATAGCTTTGAAACTTAGTACACCTGTTTATCATCAATACATCACCAATAGTCATAATTCCCAATTCTGTCACTTTTTGGCAGAATTATGACCCCTTCTGTACCTAGAAAGTTGGAATTTCTTGGTTAAATGTTTGGTTAAATTAAATATTGCATACTTTAAGAGCTATAGCTTAAAACGTTATATACTTGTTTATCATCATTAGTTGACTGAATAGGTCATGAACCGTAACTATTGCTTGTATTCTGTCAGAATATG
The DNA here is from genome assembly GCF_021730395.1 of Mercenaria mercenaria. NCBI lineage: Eukaryota > Metazoa > Mollusca > Bivalvia > Venerida > Veneridae > Mercenaria > Mercenaria mercenaria. The sequence goes on along the minus strand of NC_069371.1, from coordinate 25,378,973 downwards.
GGCTTTTTAAATTTGTATTTCTTGGTCAATTGTTTGTTTGGTCCACTTTGTAGCTCGACTATTTGAAGAATAAGTACAGCTATCCTACCCACCACGGCGTTGCCGTCAGCGCCGGCGTCACCATTCCTAATTTTGACAAAACTTTTTGCGGTAATGCTTTAAAACTTTCAACACTTGTGTACCATCACCATGTCAAGTTTTAGGCAAGAGTACTTAAATCAATCAAGGATTTTGGCTGAATTATGGTCCCTTTTAACTTACAAATCTTGGTTAAGTTTTTCATACCAGTTCATATTTTGTGCAAACTGTTTGATATATGGCTTTGGAACGTTTATATCACTTGTTTATTTTATCTGTAGGCAAGAGTACATAACTCTTAAATGTTTAGATAGAAAAACAGCCGAAAATATGCAACATATAAATTAATTAATTACCTTGATATAGTCTGTCTCCTAAAATTTCAAAATGTATGGTGACCTATACTTTTTAATTTTTATTTCATCTATTATACACCTATCTTAATTTTTGAAAAGTTTCAGGAAAGTAAAGAATGTAGAAAGGTCTGTAACTCTTCTTCAAATAATCTTGATCCATAATGATTTCAGTGATTTATCTATAAATTTTACGAGACAAGATTCAGATTTTTGTTATTTATCTGCAGATAACTTCGATTGAAATTCAAATGTTTGTATTATTTTTCAATAATATAGTGTTTTGTAGGTCATATTACTATCTGGAATGGAAATCACGTGAAATATTAGCAAAATAAAATTTTGAAATACAATCTTTGGCTATTTTTAGTTTATTTATGTCACATTTTCATGTAAAGGAAAGAATTGTACGAGTTATCTCCCCAGTTGAGTTATGCTCCTTAATATTTGCGTTTTTCAAACTGCCAAATGGTAAACTTTCATAAAACAGCCAAAAAGGATAACGTTACCAGGCATATAATTTCAGCCATTTATGGATCGGATACCTTAAGTTTGAATCAAATCCATTTAGTAATAACTGAGATAATAGATTTCTCGACGGGACGGGACGCGACGCGACGCGACGGGACGGGAGACGACAACACTACCTCCTATATAGCCCCCTCCCCCCAAACATGTTTGGTGGGGGTATAAAAATCGTATTCTCAGTGTATAAAGAAGAACCGGTAAGTACAATTTTGTAAACGAAGTTTTGCGGGGAAATTGCACGTGCATATTCTCCTGCAATTATGTAAATGAAACTTAAGTCTGCGAATCAATATTTTACATAATACGTCTCCAGTTATGGTAAATTAAATCTGTAAAAAGATCCCGGAAAGCATAGAATGCAACCACGCAAAATTTTAGCCGACTCGGTATGACTGAGTCTGTTCATGAGAGGTAATGAAATGTGCAACACCTCTCACGCCCCCTAGCTCCGGCTTAAGCGGAACTCTATTACACATCTATTGAAATGAAATTCATGATCCCATAGGACCAGAAAATAAAACAACACTGGAATTCTATTATTAGACTGGGCTTCGATAAAAATAAGTAAAATGCATACCAACAAAGTTTCATTTGGAAATGCAACGATGGAAGAGGTAAGTAGATAAAGGAAAATAAATACCATAACATATTTAGATGTGTTAACAAAATATTTAAAAAGCTTTAACAAAAAATATTTTTCAATCCTCATCAACTATTACAATTTCAAGGTCAAATATACGATTAAACGTAAACATTTCAAATTCGTTTTGTTATGATTTTCATTCAGAACGGAATTGATCTGATTCGGCAGAAACGCGTATTTAAGACTGAACAGTCGCATAGTTAGTTTTAAAAATATCATTATGTAGTGTAGTCAAAGACTTATAGTGTAGTCAAAGACTTATATGCGAACATCATGCAAATAATTAAATAAATAAATTAGACTTTTAAATGAAAATTTGATCGAATGACACACGCGTTATCAGAGGAGCAACCAGAACCACTCATGTAAGACTGTATTAGCAAAGAGAGGCAAATATGCTTTTTTGTTACATACTAGTACATATACATTATTCTGTATAATTCTGTCAAAATTATCTACAAATGTACGCCACAATCAATGATGATTAAATCATATAATGAAAAAATTGTGAGTCCTTTTAGAAAAATATACAGAACAATAATTATTTTTAGGTTCTGCTTATTATATAATAAATGAACTGCTGTCTATCAAATGAAACGAAGGTTTGACGTTACGTCAACATAGCCCATATGCCCCTTTTCTGACCGCGGTCAGTTCTATTATAAATATTTCGAATATAGTTTGGTGTGAATAAGCAACTTTAGTGGTCTGAGTTCAGATGCTTTCTACACTTGTTGAACAATTTTCTCCGTATCAAAACACTAATGATGATTTTTTTCAACTATTTGAAATAATCCGGCAACATTTCACTAAATGAATTAGTGAGCTTTTTAATGAAGTCGTCAACGTATTGTCTGTTTCGCCTTTTAGATGTGTATGCAAAATGGCACAATGACACGCACATTTACATTTATCTTAAAACAAAAATGTGACCATTCCTGTAGCTTAAGTAAGGAAAGTAAGGAAATCCTTGTGTAGCTTAAGAATGTGAATCTGGCTTTAAATGTCACAATGATAAATTGAATTTTAGTGGCTTATGAAGTACATTCCGTAAGATAAGTACAGTTCGCTTAATATTACGTAACATCTGCTGTTTATCCCAGAATAAAATAAAAATCTGGTTGGTTTTATAACTGTGCCAGATGACCCTTAATCTAGCCTAAAACGCTTTATTTTCTTATGCAATTTTATAGGTTTCCTTTGTACGTACCAATGCATTTCCACACCGATGTGATTTGACATATGTGCACTGTAAAATCATGCTTCGTTTGTTTTAGTCTTTTAAACAGCATTTCAATATTGCCGTCTTCTTTCGTATTTCTTGTAGATCTACCGGCAAAATCCTATTAACGATACTTTCAGACTGAGAGTAAAACAACCCACAACAATACCTCAACAATACCTATCAAATATACTTTTGGTGAACTTATAAAAGCAATTATAGCGCCTTCTTTTCTAAAATTTATATATTTTTTGTGAGCATTCGTAAAAAACAAAAGCGACTACATAACAATGAATAATACAAATATTATATTTCTGCTTAGGTCATATTTAACCTTAAATTAAATAGGGATTTAAAACATTCAATTTGATACGCTCGTTCGATGCCGCCTTGTAAAATGATACTGTACTAATGTGGCAGACACGATCTCATATAACGTTGCCTTTCGAAACAATAATCCTCTTTTCATAACAAGTAAAGTTAAATATTCATATTCAGCTAACTCATTTTATTCCAGCAGTTTCTATTATCAACAAGTTAATGTTGTATTCTGTGTGTTAAAAGTGTTGTATGCACAAAAACAGGCCGTAAAGGGCAATGCAGGATATTTAACTATTAGGAAAATACTTACTTTTTACATTAGTAATTTGGGCACTATAAAAATTATAGAAGGTGGAAAATATACGGTTGTATTCAAACAGCTACAACTGCTCGGTCGTTAGAAAGGAGTCAAATGATAAACATATTTATATGAGAATAGATGACCGTGTCATTAATTTTGTACGTTCAAAATTTAAAACACGTAAATGTAAGATTGTAGTGTAAGTTACTGTTGGCCATTATACCTCAGCAAATGCATTTTCATTTGCCGAAATAAACAGAATGTACACAACCTAACTTATGCCTTTAGATAATGCACACATGCATAAATTGTGATTAGGCGAACAGAAATAGGACATTAATTCTTTGACACAGTAAGCGTGACCTTGACTTTGAGCTAGGGGTCTGAATTTGCACGCGTCCCGTTTCTTACTCTTATTTATGGTGTTTTATTTCAAGTTATTTCAAAGTCCAACAATGCACAAAAGATACTGACCGGACAAACCATTTGCACACGGACGCAAAGACGCACGCACCTACAGGGACAATGATAATGTTATGTTCCCCATCACCCTTTTAAATGGCGGGGCATAACAACTTTATTTCATATAATTAAAAATATTAATTCATCAATATTCGGTACAGTAATAATTTACACATAAAAAAAGCATTATACACTGACGAGATAAAGAAACGCCTCATTCAAACTCGGTGTACAATTTTTCGTTAACCGTGATTCAAAATTAGAAAAGAACAATTCCATTCGCAAATTAGATGCTTTACAAGAATTTATGGTCAATAAGAAATCATTTCATTGTCGCATTATGCTTAAATCTTGAATTTTAATAGCCCGGTCGGAGAAATTGCATTAGAAAAATCAGTAGCGCGTGTGGCCACCTCTGCTAGCAACCACAGCAGCAAGGCGACGCCTCATAGAGCCGTACCAGTTGCGTAACAGATACCGTGGGATCCTGGCCCACTCCTGGTGCAGCGCTGCTACCAGTTCCCGGACGTTTGCTGGCTGGGGTTGACGTTGGCGTAACCGCCGTCCGAGATAATCCCACGCGTGTTCAATCGGATTGCAGTCAGGTGAACACACCGGCCAAGGTAAAACATTAATGTTTCTAGCCTGTAGAAAGTCCCTGGTGACGCGTGCAACGTGAGGTCGCGCGTTGTCGTGCTGATAGACTAATCCTTGACGTTGACGGAATAAAAGGACAACTACATGACGTAATATCTGGTCGATGTAACGCCTGGCTGTGAGATTACCTTGGCAAACGACGAGTTGGGACTTAAACCTATGGTTGATTGCTGCCCACACCATTACTCCACCTCCACCGTAACGATTGTGCTCTAAAACGCAATCGTTTGCGTAGCGTTCATGGCGTCGTCTATAGACACGGATACGTCCGTCGGCGTTCCACAAGTTGAAACGCGACTCGTCACTGAACACTACGTTCTGCCAACGCTGGCCGCGATGGTTGCGGGCCCAAATAAGACGTTGTTGACGGTGGCGTAACGTTAGAATTAGACCGCGGTAGGGCCTACGACAGGTAATTCCGCGTTCTCTGAGTCGATTTCTCACTGTATGTCGACTAATTGGACGTCCACGGTTACCTACAACTATACGTGACGTAGATTGCGCCGTCACAAATCTGTCACGTAAATGACGCTGACGTATATAATTATCCTGTCTTATTGACGTTACACGCGGTCTACCTGAACGTGGTCTATCGATAGACGTTCCCGTGTCTCTAACACGTCGAATAAGACGCACAATTGTCGAACGAGAGACGTTAAAACGTCTAGCAACTTGTTCCTGCGTTCGCCCACATTCAAGCATAGCCAAAACCTGAGCCCTCTCTTCAGAATTCAGCCTCGGCATTACGAAAACTAATGTTTTTTTCAGAGAATAGCTGAAAATATGGTTGTGTGTCGTATTACACATGTACATGTGCAAAAATCGTTCAATCAAACGAGGGGAAAGAAAAAACAACAGACCATGTTTTTTACTATTGTCAACGGAACTGCACGAAAATCATAAAGACGTTAATGAAATGAACAAATTGCTGAATGAATCGCGCGGTTTTTTCACTGTGTTTGCGGTCAGAGGATGTACGATTTTCTACATTTCACAACAATTAAAAGCGTTAGGTGAAAAAATAACGCCAAATTTCAATGAGCTGTTCTTATTTCCGTCAGTGATATATGCGAGAACGGGGTCAAAGTTCATCCCATAAACAAGTAATGCTTCTACATTTACGATGTACGAATGACATTGGATCTGTACCTCCTTTTTACATAGTTTACTTTCTCTTGAAGTGCAGAAGAGGGTCTAGAAATGTTATAAAAACAATAATCATGCGAAGCTAATCCCGTTACATCAAACGAAATATTTCAGAATGATAATATTAAAAAAAAAACTTCATGAATATAACTTAAAAACTCAGCGAAGTTAGAAAACTAGCAGAATAGTCAACTAGCAGAATACTCCAGCAGAATAGCAGAGAATAACTCCAGCAGAACAGCAGAATAGCAGAATAACTGCAGTAGAATAACAGAATAGCAGAATAACTCCAGCAGAACAGCAGAATAACTCCAGCAGAATAGCAGAATAACTCTAGCAGAATAATTACAACAGAATAGCAGAATAACTCCAGCAGAATAGCAGAATAACTCCAGCAGAACAGCAGAATAACAGACTAGTAAAATAACTCCAGCAGAATAGCAGAATAACAGAAAAGCAGAATAACTCCAGCAGAATAGCAGAATAAATCCAGCAGAAAAGCAGAATAACTCTAGCAGAATAGCAGAATAATTCTAGCAGAATAGCAGAATAACTCTAGCAGAATAGCAGAATAACTCCAGCAGAACAGCAGAATAACTACAGCAGAATAGCAGAGTAACTCTAGCAGAATAACAGAATAACTCCAGCAGAATAACTCCAACAGAATAGCAGAATAACCCTAGCAGAATAGCAAAATAGCAGAATAACACCAGCAGAATAGCAGAATATTATTAAAAAGACAAAAATGCTAAATGTTTTTTTTTTTAAGTCCAGCAGAATAACGCCAGCAGAATAGCAGAATAACTTTTGTTTTTCATTTTACCTCGCATCTGTATAACAATTAAAATTAGCCTAAGACTATTTTTGTAGTAAGCATGTTACCATTATATTCTGTTAGAAATACATTTTTGTCAGTTAAAACAACACTTTTCAACATTATACGTCTCACATATTACCTCGCACAATTAACATTAGCAAAAGACTCTTGTTGCGACACACATGTTACCATTACTGCTTTAATGATTGTTAGTTAATCATTTTAGTCTGTTGAAAGAACAACTTTAACAGAACAGCAGACAGAATAGCAGAACAACTCCAGCAGAATAGCATTAGAATTATAATGGTAACATGTTTACCGCAAAATTGGTCTTATGAACAGTTTGATACAGATGCGGGGTAAAATGAAAAAAAAAAATCATTTAGCATCTTTGTCTGCTGTTCTGCTGGAGTTATTCTGCTATTCTTCTAGCTTAGGCTAATGTTAATTGTGCGAGGTAATATGCGAAACGTATAATGTTTAAAGTCGGTCTTAAAGTTGTTCTTTTAAATGACAAAAATGGGTTTTTAACAAATTAGGGTTACATGTTTACCGCAAAATAGTCTTTGTCATACAGGTGCGAGGTAAAATGAAAACAAAAAAATCGTTTAGCATTTTAGTCTTTTTAATGTTCTTCTGCTATTGTGCTATTCTGCTGGAGTTGTTCTGCTATTGTGCTATTCTGCTGGAGTTATTCTGCTATTCGGCAGTTCTGCTGGAGTTATTCTGCTGGAGTTATTCTACTATTCTGCAGTTCTGCTGGAGTTATTCTGCTGGAGATATTCTGCTATTCTGCTAGAGTTATTCTTCTATTCTGCTGTTCTGCTTGAGTTATTCTGCTATTCTGCTGGAGTTATTCTGCTATTCTGCTGGAGTTATTCTGCAGTTCTGCTGGAGTTATTCTGCTATTCTGCTGGAGTTATTCTGCTATTCTGCTGGAGTTATTCTGCATTCTGCTAGAATTATTCTGCTATTCTGCTAGAGTTATTCTGCTATTCTGCTGGATTTATTCTGCTATTCTGCTGGTGTTATTCCGCTATTCTGCTGTTCCGTTGGAGTTATTCTGCTATTCTGTTATTCTGCTATTCTGCTGGATTTATTCTGCTATTTTGCTAGAGTTATTCTGCTATTCTGCTAGAGTTATTCTGCTATTCTGTTATTCTGCTGGAGTTATCCTGCTATTCTGCTATTCTGCTAACTTCACAGAGTTATATAATTTACACACAATTTCCAAAAATGTTCCTAATCACTATGGAATGAACCGAAACTTGGCTATAGAAGGGTTTTCCATTGTTTAACTCAGTGTTGTTGTTTTCCGGTGCTCTTGGATGATAGATTCTATTAAATCCTCTGGATAATAGAGTTCAACTTACATCGCTGGTAGAAGGTTTAAAGAGCATTTTAGGAAGTAAATAATTGACTTTTATTTGTGGAATCCATTCTGTTCCCTGATTAAACATAAAGGATTGATGTGATAGAAGGTTAAAGTTTAATTGCTCAGTTCTTCTATTATTGTGTGTTTCAATACAATAATGGAATCAACCGGATAAAATATATTCCATTTATTGTCATTTCAAGGAAGTGTTTATAAAGACGTGTTACTTAAGCAAAATGTATATTGTTTGTATGTTTTAATCAAAAAAGAAGTTTAGTGTATATATTGTTTTTATGAAGATGATACCATAATGCAGAAATTGTGTTTGCAATATACGTCTCAGATTCAATACTAGTATTATTGCACACATGCGGTATTCTGTAAGGTCTTCTATAAACCGTTTGTTTGATCTCTTCTTAGACATTGAACCAAGCGATTACATTCTCCTAAGCGTCTTAATGTGGAACAAATTGTGTCATGCGCTATTATCAACCTTCAAGGGGTTAAAAGATGTTGTTATAACATGAGTACATGCTGTCAGAATACGCAATGCTATATATATTAAGATACCTGATCTCATTATACAACCTATCCCTTGATTTGACATGGCTGAATGCCTTGCGTATTGTCAGTAGTTTGAGTGCACAGTAAAACAAAAATAAAATGAGGTTAACATAATTATATATAAGAGGGTCATGATGACCCTGGATCGCTCACCTGATTAATATGAGCTACATACTGATTTTTTGAAATTTTTTGGAAGATTTTCCGATGTACAATCAAATTACCCCTGGGGCGGGGCCAATTTTACCCCTGGGATCATGATTTGAGCAAAGTTTATAGAAGTCTACTAGGCAATGTTACATATCAAATACCTAAGATCAAGGCCTTCTGGTTTATTTTTAGCAAATTTATGAAGATTTCCCTATGTACAATCAAGTTACCCCTGGGCCTGAGTCAATTTGATCCTGGGGGGGGGGGGGGGGGGGTCAAGTTTGAACAAATTTTGTAGAGGTCAACTAGGCAATGCTACTTGTCAAATATCTAAGCTCTAGGCCTTCTGGTTTGTTTTTAGAAAATTTTGAAGACTTTTCTATGTACAAACAAGTAATCCCATCGGGCGGAGTCAGTTTGACCCCGGGGGTCATGATTTGAACAATTTTGTAAAAGTCTGCTAGGCAATGCTACATGTCAAATATCTAAGATCTAGGCCTTCTGGTTTATTTTAGAAATTTTTTGAAGGGTTTCCAATGTAAAATCATGTGACCCCTGGGGCGGATTCCGTTTTAACCCCGGGGGTCATAATTTGAACAAATTTTGTAGAGGCCCACTAGGCAATGCTACATGTCAAATATCTAAGCTCTATGCCTTCTGGTTTATTTTTAAATTTTTTGAAGATTTTCCTATGTAAAATCAAGTGACCCCTGGGGTGGGGTCAATTTTGACCCCGGGGTCATGATTTGAACAATTTAAGTAGTGATCTACTAGGCAATGCTACATGTCAAATATCTAAGCTCTAGGGCTTTTGGTTTTTGAGAAGAAGATTTTTTAAGATTTTCCTATGTAAAATCAAGTGACCCCTGGGGCGGAGTCAGTTTTAATCCCAGGGTCATGATTTGAACAAATTTAGTAGAGGTCTATTAGGCAATGCTTCACACCAAATATCTAAGCTCTAGGCCTTCTGGTTTTTGAGAAAAATATTTTTAAAGTTTTTCCTTTTGGATGCCATGCCAACCAGAGTTCTGCATGGAATTCAATTCTTTGAATAATTTTTGTAGAGCTTCATCCAAGGAACATTCCTGTGAAGTTTGGATGAAACTGGCCTAGCGTTTTATGAGGAGATGTCGTTTAAAGTAAACGTTTACGGACGGACGACGGACGATTGACGACGGACGATGGACGCCGGACGGTGAGTGATCAGAATAGCTCACCCTGAGCCTTTGGCTCTGGTGAGCTAAAAACCGACAACATATTGATCTGCACGTTCTCCTCGGACCTTAAACAGACAACATTGATATATATTTTAATAGGTATCAGAATGAAAAGGCCAAAAGGAAATGTTAATTCGGGGTTGATATAAAGGTCTATCTGGCTCGTATTTAAACTATTTTAGCCCGTCATGTCTAAAATTTCCCTAATGGATATTTTCTAATTATGTTAAACCTACATGTTGAATTATTACATATATGTATATATATATTTGTCTCTCGTCTCGACCCTGAAATGGAACGGACACAGCTCGCACCAGTTCGCATAGTGAGAAGCACGCAAAGAATTTTCATGTGTTTATGCTGATAATTCATAGTGTGGTGTGACTAATCTTTCACAAAGCTTTCACATTTTATTATCATAGTGCAGACGCACTTACAATGATGCTGTATAGATATTATTGCTCTCGTGAGTTTCATTTACATCGAGATCTGCCAATGGGAATTAATATGTCTGGACAGAGAGGTGCTTGCTCTCCTGAAAAGTTGTTAAGACAGGATATGCTGTAATTTCTTTATGTAATCGTATTTTGTTTTATTTCGGTTGCAATTAATGTAAAACCGGTGCTGTTAATCATCATTTAATTCAATTCAAAGGTACCAGAAACCCATAAAAAATTACATATATTAAGTAAGTTTCAGTAATTATTACCAAGGTTAATTATGAGATATGACACATAACAAATTTGTCCGATATCCGAGCCTTCTCATTCCTTACCATATCTTTAGCATTTTTTGGGGGGGAAAAGTATTGTTTTAACTGCTTTGTTTTGTTTGTAATCAAAAACAATTGTCCACACAACATTTGAAGCAAAAGTATTTTTTTAATTATGAAAATGTTACAGTGCATAATCTTAAATGTCGAAAATACAAAAATAAATACCTTTCAAATTGGAAAGATTTTCCTCAGATGTACTTTTTATTTGTAGACAAAAATGTGCCTTTAATTGTTTTCATCTCAAATTCAGTATTATGAGGAATGTTTAAAGCAGTGAATTAACCTTTAGCCTGCTGTCGGCAAGTGATTCTGCCTGTGCGACTAGTGAACACCCTTCAAATAATGTACTGCCCAAATTGAATGATGGACCAGTCCATTTTAGAAATAAAGCAGGGTAAGGGTTAATTCAAACTGATAGTGAGATGAATCTTGTTTGTGTGACTGGCATTTGTTCTAAACTTTGTCGCATCTAATAAAAAATTGGATTACAGTAAAGTCAGACAGTCACGACATCTTACTAGGATTTATTGATTCAGAAGTAAATGTTTTCTCTACAGAATATTGGATGTTAATTTTAGTGATAATTTTGTGAGCAGTTTTGTATTGTTGCATGACACAATGCAAACTTTGATAAGAAAAATTTGATATATGTTCCAGGGTGTTGAAAGCTATTCAGATAAGTAGTGTTTGTACTCTGGTATGAAAGTCCTCACTTTTTATTACATTCTAATAAATCGCGGAAATTTGAGGTCACGTCGACATATTATTTGGCGACATACAGGCGCCGAGAAAGAGTACTGCCACTATGTATAAACACGTTTCAGAATTGAAATAATATGACAGACCGGTATAGTTATATCGCAAAAATATATAGAACTCTCAACTGGGAAAATGAAAGTTTGAAATATTTAAGATACCGGTTCAAGTGCTGACATTTACACAGGGGTTTTCCAACGAAAAATATACTTTGTTTGCTATAAATAACATTAAAGAACGATTATATACTACCTTCAAAATTCAAGAAAGAAAAACCTCAAGACAAACGTATAGTTATATATATTTATGTCTCTTGCAAAAAGGAAGAAATACGGGTAACATTTTGTCACGGATTTGGTGGATCAAACAGTAGCTGGCTACAATATTTTTGTTAATCCACTCCCTCCACTCCTCAAGGAAAACAATACTGCCAAGATCAAATTAAATGATACATTTGATTGTTAATTCTGGAAATGACATTAAATACAATATCGATCCTATTACAGTTTTTATCTGTTTCGCAAAACATTTCAATTGCGAACCGTTTTCGTTGTCGGTATTTCAGAAACAAAATTCACTGAAATATTGTTTAGATTGAAATCTATTTACAAATATAACGTAGAAAAGTAAATTTTACATCTATATTTTCCTTATAAAATGCTTTAATAAGTAAAATACATGTGAAGTAATTCATTGTTAGCTATTGGGGCAATGTAGTTTGGCATCAGACTCACGACCTGCAGTTTCGGATTTAAGCTAAATTGAGTTTAAAATTTTTTTATTTAAAATGGTCCGAAATCAAGAAAACAACCAATATTAAAAACATGTTTAACCAGAGTAAGGTAATATTTTCGATCAATTATCAATAAATAGTTTGGCATCAGACTCACGGCCTGCAGTTTCGGATTTAAGCTCAATTAAGTTCAAAAAATTATCTCATCAGTAAAACCTATTCTGCTATTAACCTGTTTGGCTCAAATGTACAGTTTCTTGTTTAACGGAACGGTGTAATGCAAGTGTATTACACATTCGTCTAAAATTCTACGTAGCAATTTAGAAGAAGCACTGTAAATTTAGAAAATTGCCAGAATTTGACAATATTATACATGTTGTAAAACAATATGATTCAATCAAGTTAAGTTATACAATAATACAGTCAGATGAAAGTGCCCGAAAAAATTTCGTTTTTAAGTAACGTTTTCAAAGTGTTGACGGTTTATCATTAATATCTTACAAAATTCAATTTTCGTATCGTATCATTAGCTTTTGCACGGAAAGATTTAAACGTAAGAGTCGAAATAAAAGTTAATGTGATAACTGATACGTGAAATGTAAATACATCACTCACAAACAAAAATACTTAACGCCAGCTTTTTTTTTTGTAAAAAAAAGTATTGCAATAAGATGTCTACATTTCCGTGAAGATTTTCACATTGCATCGTTTAAGTCATACACATTACTGTATGTTAAGTGTTAGTTTTTCATTTAATTGTCAGGCTTGCAATACGTGCATCATTAAAAATGAGAACACAACACAGAATAGAGAATAAAAGCTTAATCGACATATAACATTATATTTCTGCTAAATATTTTTAATCAAAGGCTCTTAAATCTTTCTTATTGATATGCAACCTGATATATATCAGGTAAAATGGTTTTCACCTGACTAATACTTTAGTTAAGTCAATGAAACACGAGAGACTTACCACTTCTTTGCTCATATTTCAATCCTTTCGGAAGACTGTATCTATATTTATTTCTAAAAGCTAGCGCCTATTTTGCAGTACAAGTGATGATAGACATGGAAATACGTATAATATTCATATGCAGAAGGCATTAAAAACCTCTTTTGAAATACGATCGGTCGGCACAGTTTTTAGTCTTTATTTGCATATACATAGATCCGCTTCGTTTGCATAATTTCAGGAAGACAGATAATGTAGTAATGGACTAATTCCTGGTTTCCCACTACTAGTACTGGGGCGTTTATTTATTTAAAGTACATGCTTTAGTGCTAGAATTATTAGAATGAAATCAAAACCAGCACTGCTAAACAAGTTTGCTTACACATTAAACATACATTGAGGAGGGGAACACAGACTGTTTCCTTTCAATTTCAAATTTATCTCTAAGACTTACAACTTGAATCAAACATATCAAAATAACAAAAACACATTAAGCGATATAAATTTTATTTAATGGCATGGCTTTTAAAATATTTGGAAGTAACTAAATTAGTAGTTCTGAACGTTTAATGAACGAGATGTAATGGCCTAACGTTATATTTGTTTGAAAATGTAAAATAAAGCCTGGACCCGGCGTACCGAAGTGGAAATCGTTTAATAAATTAATTGCAACCGTTGTGTACATTTATTACAACGGCAACCTTGCTATCTTTTTTAAGTTAAAATATGACATTAAACATCTGATCAGTTTAATAATTCCTGGTTTAACTTGAAAAGAGCGGATCTCTTTAAACATAGGCAAATATCTAAAATAAAACAAAGGGACTTACAAATTTTACCATGTTATAGTTCATATGTGTTGATGACTGAGAGAAATTTCATTTAAATCTACAAACTTATGTAGAATCATATTCGCGAAAATGTTATCAAAATTGTGATTTTCCGATAGGTTCCCATTATGAAAACATTTTTGAAGTCATTTCACTTTTCAATCACAATTCAGTTTAGCAAAAACTCTGCCTTTAGTAATTATGTACCTAAGTTTCTAATTATATTCGTAACTTTTGAAAAATCAAGGCGTAATCAAATTCTACACTGAAAGAAAATGATCCCAACGTGCAGAACTACAGTAACTTTAATGTTGAAAGAAAGGTGTTATTCTTAATGAGAACTCACATACACACTAATGCATTTTGAGCAAGGCATGCTTTCTTAAACTTTTGATAATACACTTTTGCCAACCGTGCACGATATGTGCTTATCTAAAAACGACACTGTGAAAGATGACGTGCATTCTGAATTTAAAATCAAGTTTAAAATTTATGAATACGCGAATTGGAGGATGAATCCAAGGTACCAAGTCACATACACACGTTTATATTCTGAGCCGAATCAACATCTTATGTGAGAACTATTACAACAATTTAGTGAAGTGTTGACAAATTTGCTCATGTATTTTTATTATTTTTCGTTTTCATATCTTTTAATATTATAAAATGATTATACGAACTATAAACAATAATGTATTAATGGTAAGTAAATTGAGTAAATAGAAATGTTGATTTCAAAATAGTCATTTTCAACACTGTGGACGTGATTGAGACAATTTTACATTTGTAACTCCGTTTTGAGGCAGATGCTTTGTCCTTTTAAACAAAAAAAAAAACTAACCGAGATCAGTCATTTCGAGATATCAAATGGTCACTCTTACCGACCGATATATATTGAAAGGTTTCATGAATCCATAATTCATCTCTTCCAAGTATCAAGTGTCTGATCAAAAATAACGTAAGGATCTGAACAAGATGACCTTTTATTTTTGTTTTTCCCAAACAGCAATGACTTGGAATGAAATTAAAGAGCTCACACTTGCACTTCATTATGAGACAGAGAAGACGCCTGCTATTGGGGATATTGCTTCGTACATTTAAAAGTAAAAAACAGAGTAGTTTAGAAGTCTGCAAAACGAAAAATAACGTGCTATTGTGGAAATCTGACATTGTTTACCGTTTCTGACAAACCGTTATCAACAGAAAATGTAATGTCGATTATAACTCACAGTGCTTTAACCTTTCGTCCATGGGTTGGCTAGCCTAAGGGCTAATGTTTACGCGGTGCGGCACAAGAACGGTTCTAAATGAAAGCCAAACTTATGCAGTCTTTAACATTTTTCTGAATAGAAAAATCGTATTCTCAGTGTATAAAGAAGAACCGGTAAGTACAATTTTGTAAACGAAGTTTTGCGGGGAAATTGCACGTGCATATTCTCCTGCAACTATGTAACTGAAACTCAAGTCTGCGAATCAATATTTTACATAATAATTCTCCAGTTATGGTAAATTAAATCTCTACGAAGATCCCTGGAAGCATAGAATGCAACCAAGCAAAATTATAGCCGACTCGTTATGGTTAAGTCTGTTCAGGAGAGGTAATGAAATGTGCAACACCCCTCATGCCCCTTGCTCCGGCTTAAGCGGAACTCATTTTAACATCTATTGAAATGAAATCCATGATCCCATAGGACCAGAAAATATAACAACACTGAATCCTATTATTAGACTGGGCTTCGATAAAAATAAGTAAAATTGCATACCAACAAAGTTTCATTTGGAAATGCAACGATGGAAACGTTAAGGAGAACACAGAAAACAAATACCATAACATATTTTAAATTAGATGTGTTAACAACATATTTAAAAAGCTTTAACAAAATTACACTTTTTAATCCTCATCAACTATTAAAATTCAAGGTCAAATATACCATTAAACGTAAACATTTCAAATTCGTTTTGTTATGATTTTCATTCAGAACGGAATAGATCTGATTCGGCAGAAACGCGTATTTAAGACTGAAAAGTCGCATAGTTAGCTTTTAGAAATATTATCATGATGTAGTGTAGTCAAAGACTTACATGCGAACTACATGCAAATAATTAAATAAATACATTAGGCTTTTAAATGAAAATTTGAGCTGTGTTTGATCGAAAGACACACGCGTTATCAGAGGAGCAACCAGAACCACTCATGTAAGACTGTATTAGCAAAGAGAGGCAAATATGCTTTTTTGTTACATACTAGTACATATACATTATTCTGTACAATTCTGTCAAATTGATCTACAAATGTACGCCATGATCAATGATGATTAAGTCATATATGTGAGTCCTTTTAGAAAAATATACAGAACAATAATTATTTTTAGGTTCTGCTTAAATGAATTACAATAAATGAAATGAACTGCTGTCTATCATATGTAACGAAGGTTTGACTTTACGTCAACATAGCCCGCATGCCCCTTTTCTCATGACCGCGGTCAATTCTATTATAAATATTTCAAATATATTTTGCTGTGAATAAGCAACTTCAGTGTTCTGAGTTCAAATACTTTCTACACTTGTTGAACAGTTTTCTCCGTATTTTGAAATAATCCGTCTAAATTTTACTAAATGAATTAGTGTACTATTGACGTATTCTTTTTTTTTTACAATTGATGCAGTCGTCGACGTATTGTCTGTTTCGACTTTTTAATGTGTATGCAAAATGGCACAATGGCACGCACATTTACATTCATCTTAAAACAAAACAAAATTATTGTGAACATTTTTGTAGCTAAGTAAAGAAAGTAAGGAAGACCTTGTGTAACTTAAGAAGGTGAATCAGACTGTAAATGACACAATGATACATTGAATTTTAGTGGCTTGTGAGGTATATTCCGTAAGATAAGCACAGTTTGCTTAATGTTACGTAACACCTGCTGTTTATCCCAGAATGAAATAGAAATCTGGTTGGTTTTATAACTGTGCCAGACGCCCCTTAATCTAGACTAAAACGCTTTATTTTCTTATGCAATTTTATAGGTGTCATTTGTACGTACCAATGCATTTCTACACCGATGTGATTTGACAAGTGAACTGTAAAATTATGCTTTGTTTGTTTTAGTCTTTTAAACAGCATTTCAATGTTCGTCCTCTTTCGTATTTTTTGCAGATCTACCGGCAAATTCCTATTAACGATTCTTTCAGACTGATAGTAAAACAACCCTCAACAATTCCTCAACAATACTTATCAACTATACTTTTAGTAAACTTATAAGAGCAATTATAGCGCATGCTTCTCTACAATTTACATTTTTTCCCAACATATTTTATGAGCATTCGTAGAAAAACAAAAGCGACTACAATGAATAATACAAATATTATATTTCTGCTAAGGTAATATTTAACCTTAAAAGTTAGGTTCCTGTTTCGGAGAAACAAGTTAGAACATCACCAACTCATAGAAAGAAAGCATTGTTTTACATGAAAATTAAACAGCTTATAAAACATGTAAATTATTTTACAAAACGATTGTCAATTTACTGATATATATTAAATTCCGGAAAGGGACTGCATTAAGGGGCCACACTTATGGACAGTTCAGCACCTTTAAAAACTCACTGTTTTTAAAAAGCTGTTGCAAGTCTTCGTTTTGATGCATTTGCAACAATGTACCAGTGTTTAATCTTAATAATAGGTGAAACATCGTTTTTGACATGTTTACATTTATTTCTTTACAAATGACATTCTTTTTTAAAGGGGGAAAACTACTTTAGAATATTATAAGTATCCAATTTTATGGAACAGAACTGTTAAACATGTACTGGACAGCCAAGTTGTTTGTCAAGATGTTGTTCGTTTACTAGTAATTTCTATTGTTTTGTGATATACTGCTAAACCTTAAACAGGGAACAATAGAGATTTAAAACATTCAATTTGAAACGCTCGTTCGACGACACCTTGTAAAATGATACTGTACTCATGTGGCAAGCACGATCTCATATAACGTTCACTTTTGAAACAATAACCCTCTTTTCATAACAAGTAAAGTTAACGATTCATATTCAGCTAAATACATGTAACACTTTCATTTTGCTCCAGCAGTATTTAATACACAGCTTCTATTATCAAGAAGTTAATATTTAATTCTGTGTGTTAAAAGTGGTGTATGCACACAGGCCATAAAGGGCAATGCAGGATATTTAACTATTAAAAAATAAGTTACTTAACATTAGTATTTTGGGCACTATAAACATTATATAACGCTACAACTGGATAATAGCTCGGTCATTAGAAATGTGTCAAATGATAAACACATTTATATGAGAATAAATTACCGTGTCACTAATTTTGTACGTTCAAAATTTAAAACACTTAAACGAAAGCTTGTTGTGTAAGTCATTGTTGGCAATTATACCTCAGCAAGTGCATTTTCATTGGCCGAAATATACTCAATGTACACAGCCTAACGTATGCCTTCAGATAATGCACACATGCAAAAATTGTGATTGGGCGAACAGAAAAATGACATTGAATCTTTGACAGAGTAAGGGTGACTTTGACTTTTGAGCTAGGGGTCTGGCTTTGCACGCGCGACGTTTCTTACTCACGTTTATTTCAAAGTCCGACACTGCACAAAAACACTGACCGGACAAACCATTTGCACACGAAGATGCACAGACGCACGCACATACACGGATAATGATAACGTTATGTTCCCCAATCTCCCTTTAACTGGCAGGGCATAACAACTTTATTTCGTATAATTAAACATATTTATTCATCAACATTTGCTATAGTAATAATTTACACATAAACAAACATTATATATTAAGCGGAAACGGGAGTCAGAGTTCCTCTCCATTAACATGTAATGATTTTACTTCTATGGTGGTCTGACATGACACAGGATCTGTAGCCTCCTATTTGCCATGTTTTACTTTTCCCTGTGAAGTGCCCAAAGACAGGTCCGAAAATGTTATAAAAATAATAATCAGGCGTGAGCTATCAAAACTAAATATTTCCGTATGATGGTATTTTAAAAACTTTTGAATAAAGCTTACAATTTCGACAAAGTTCCTAATCACTATGGAATGAAGGTGTTTTACTCAGTGTTGTTTTTTTTCTGGTGCTCTTTGATGACAGATCTGGATAATAGAGTTCAACTTACATCGCTGGTAGAAGGTTAAAGAGCATTCGAAGGAAGAAGACTGATAACTGAAACTAGCTTCCGTAAATAATTGAATTTTATTTGTGGAATCCATTCTTTTCCCATATTAAACATAAAGGATTGATGTGATAGAAGGTTAAAGTTTAAATGCTCATTTCTTCTATAATTGTGTGTTTCAATACAATAATGGAATCAACCGGATAAGATATATTCCATTTATTGCCATTTCAAGGAAGAATTTATAAAGACGTGTTACTTAAGGATGTACGAGCGTTTTTTTTTCAGGATATCCGCCATTTTGAAAAATGTTTCTTCGAATATTGCTTTTTAACAAAAGTTTTGCCAAAAATTAATGCTGAATAATTAAAATATGGCTAATAATGTACTATTTAACCAAATATATTATGCTTTTTGCGAAAATAATTTTTTCACCCTTATTTTTGACTGGCATTTGCCATAAATTGACGTAAGATTTATAATGGGGTAGGGGTAGGTAATTTCAAATATCTATTAAAGTAGATCAGGTTTGGTTTTGATATTTTTCTGACTGATACATATAATGTTAAGCTATAAAGAAAATTAGTTTTTATGATAGCACTTTATATTATGTAGAAAATATAAATTAAAACAAAAAGAACAAAAAATATCAAAATTCACCACTTTTTAACAGTTTTTTCTTAATAAATCTATTTTTTTTCTTTCCATTTTGAAGCATTTTTGTGTGTCATTAATTCTGCAAAATATTTCAAAATCTTAACGTCAGAATTTTTTTGGTAGTCTAGATCTAAATACGTTTTTTCCATTGAAAATAAAGTGGGTGGGGTAATTGTATCAACATGTAAAAATTAAAGAGATTTGTTAGTGACATTTATGCTTATATAATACTGACATCACCATGTATTCATATTAACCTATAAAACCTGAAATCACTATAAGATTAAATAGGATATTATATGTTTTATGAAGTAGCAAAATTTTTTCAATTTTACAAAATTTCAGAAATACGTAAACAGTGGGTGAAGACAATACCCTATAAAATTAAAACGAGTTCGGTGACCTACGTTTTTTCTGCTCTTGTTTGTCTTAGAAACTAATGTTCTTCAAGCTCACAGGGTATGAAAAATTTCTTAACGTTAGAAAAAATTCGCTCGTACATCCTTAAGCAAAATGAATATTGTTTTTATTTTGTTAATTAAAGTTAATATTGTTTTTTACGAAAATGATACAATTATGCAGAAATTGTGTTTGCAATATAAGTGTCAGATTCAATACTGGTATTATTGAAAACATGTGGTAATCTGTATGATCTTAGATAAACCTTTTATATGAGCTCTTCTTAGACCTTGAACCTAACGATAACTCTCGATGTGGCGCTAATTGTGTCATGCGCTATTATCATCCTTCAATAGGTTAAAAGATGTGGTTATAACATGTGTACATGTTGTCAGAATACGCAATGCTATATATAAGATATTTGGTCTCATTATACAACCTATACCTTAATCTGACATGGCTGAATGCCTTGCATATTGTCAGTATGAGTGCACAGTACAACAAAAATAAAATGAGGTTAAACATAACGAGTTATTTTTACTGTTGTAAAAGTTTATTGATTTGAGGTATTAACACATGATTTTATTATATATGATTTTAAAATGTACAAAATAACAAGGTCTACCGGTTTACTTGACCTTACGCGGCGATTTTATACGAGGCCAATAATTACGAATCTGATTTTGTCGTAAAAAATAGTAAAAATTAGCAGCAGGTAAAAAAAAATACCCGTTATGCGGTATATCAAACCGACAAAATATTCATCTGCACGTTCTCCTCGGATATCCAGCAAATAACACTGGGAGATATGTTTTAATAGTTCTCAGAACGTCAAGAAGGCCAAGAGGAAATGCTAACACGGAGCTGTTATCAAGGTCTGTCTGGCTCATATTTGAACTTTTTTTGCCCGTCATGTCTAAAATTTCCCTAATGAATATTTTTCTAATTATGTTAAACCTTCATGATGAAATATTACATACATGTATATATATTTGACTCTCGCCTCTTGACCCTGAAATTGAACGGACACAGCTTACCAGTTCGATTAGTGAGAAACACGCAAAGAATTTTCATGTGTTAACGCTGATAATTCATAATGAGGTGTGACTAATATTTCACAAAGCTTTCACATTTACTATCATAGTGCAACCGCACCAGAACGAACGCACTTACAATGATGTTGTATAGATATTATTGCTATCGTGAGTTTTATTTACATCGAGATCTGCTAATGGGAATTAATATGTCTGGACAGAGAGGTGCTTGCTCTCCTGAAAAGTTGTTAAAACAGGATATGCTGTAATTTCTTTATGTAATCATATTTTGTTTTCTGTACGTTGCAATTAATGTCGAAACTGGTGCTGTGCATTAACCGATAGTCCTATTCAAAGGTACCAGAAACCCATAAAAAATTACATATTTTAAGTAAGTTTCAGTAATTATTACCAAGGTTAATTATGAGATATGACACATAATAAATTTGTCCGATATCCGAGCCTTCTCATTCCTTACCATATCTTTAGCATTTTTTGGGGGAAAAGTATTGTTTTAACTGCTTTGTTTTGTTTTTAATTAAAAACAATAGTTGTCCACACAACATCTGAAGCAAACATATTTTTTTTCTAATTATGGAAATGTTACCGCGCATACTCTTATCATTCATATTAATCAACTGATTTCCTCATTTTGAGTCAACGAATTTATTCATGTTGAATTCTAATATGCTTGTCTCTGTTAAAACACTCTTACTCTAGAATGACATCACATTAACGTGCGGTGACGTCAAAGTTTTTGTTGCGACCAAGAAAGAGCGCTTCTATATCTTATCTACTGTTTTAGATTAAGGGCATATTAGAATCGAAATAATTTATAGCAAAACCGTGTTTTAACACTATTTATACACTCGGGCGGTAATACGTCGTACAAATAATTTAACCGCCCATCGTGCATTTATTAAATAGTGTTAAAACACTCTTTTGCTATAAATTATTTCTTAATTATTATCAGTACCGTGTCGACGCAATTTTCATTAATATCAATGAAAATAAGTGTTTCAATTTGTAATTTACACATAAAACAGCAATTGCGGGCCTGCAAAGGTTATACGCACGACTAATGCTATCAGGCGTGATAGTGCTGATAATTAGGTTGCAGATAATAAGGGTAAAACATTACTGCCGTTAAATTATTTGTTTATTACAGTGTAACATATCTAAACACAAAACACGATTACTCCAATGTTTGAATCACTTATTATAATCAGTTTTAATATGAAGGCAAACATTTTTTTTTTCTTAGACAAAATAGTTAACATGCCGTCAAAATGACGTCACATATCCCTGGTGGTCCAATAACGAGTTATTTAGCAAACATCCGGTTTTAATGCCCCCTTCCGGTTATTGGCCTATATTACAGAATAATGTTCTATCCGATTTCGTTACCACTGCAAGTGAGGTATATACGATCATAAATCGTTTTGCCAGTTACTTAACTTTTCATTATACAGCAGTGCTAAATATTGCAACTACCTGTCAGCTCAATACAAAAAAAAACAACAATACTTTCATACAGTCATTAAACATTAGTACCATATTTTGGGTAAAGTATGAATGGACATTAGGAAAAAGCAGGACTAACAATACAGGATAGTTATCATCAGACAAAAGTAAGAAAAGTATATAAACAAGTTAACTTTATTGCCTTTTAATGTTGCATTGTATGCATAACATGAATGTCGGAAATCATTTGATTTTGCATAAGACTCAAACATTTGATATAAAATTATATCAAAATGTACTTAAACAGTCACCAGTCTAAATCTCGAATTAAGAAATAATTTATAGAAGAACCATGTGTTAACATAACGAAACAATACGATTAGGTTATACGCTTGCGTAATAATTTCACGGTACCCGAGTGAATTATACACGCGGCATGTAACATATTCTTGTTGTTGAGATATGTTATATATGCTTCTGTTATATGTCAATTCAATTCTAATATGTGTTTAATGTAAACAGGTAGATGCAATAGTGAAACACTATTCCATGGAGCATGTATGGCGACTTGAAGTGAACGCATAACAATGTTTAACAGTGTTAAAATGTAGACGCAATACTATAGGAGTGCGTACACGTCTAGTGAGTTATTCTATGCGCCTGATAAAAGTTGCAGTTTGTGTGAAACAAATGTAACACCGGTCTGTTATATTATTGCAATTCTGAAACGTGTTTCATACATAGTCGTAGATCAAATGTGGTAGTACTTATTCTTGGCGCCTGCATTTCGCCAAATAATATGTTGACGTGACCTCAAATTTCCGCGATTTAGTAGAATGTAATAAAAAGTGAGGATTTTCATACTCGAATGCAAACACTATTTGAACAGCTTTCAACACCCCTGGAACATATATCAAAATTTTTATCAAGTTTTCCTTGTGTCATGCAACAATACAAAACTGCACATAATATCTTTCAACACTACAATTGACATCCTATATTCTGTAGAGAAAACATTAATTTCAATAAATCCTAGTAAGATGTCGTGACTGTCTGACTTAACTGCGACCCAATTTATATTACTATATATGTAGATGCGACAAAATTAAGAACAAATGCCATTCACACTAACAAGGTTCATCTCACTATCAGTTTGAATTAACCCTTACCCTGCTATATTTCTAAAATGGACTGGTCCATCATTCAATTTGGGCAGTACATTATTTGAAGGGTGTTCACTAATTTACTGACTGAATAGCGAACAGTGCAGACCATGATCAGCATGCTAAAGGTTAATTCACTGCCTAAAACATTCCTCATAATACTAATTTTTAGATAAAAACAATTAAACGCAACTTTTGATTTACAAATAAAAAGGCCATTTTAGGAATATTTTACCAATTTAAAGGCATTTATTTTTGTATTTTTTGAAATTTAAGATTTTTACGATATCGAAACTTAATCAGTTATAAACAAACTTTGTAGAGGACAACTATATAATGACACATACCAAATATCTGAGCTCAAAACCTTGGTGTTTTGGCGAAGAACAGTTACTGTAATAAAATTTTCCGTTTGGCTGCCATAGCAGCAAGTATTCTGTGTGGAATGGAATAATTTGAACAACTTTGAAAGAACCATCTAAGCCAAATCCAAAAAGCGATTTATCCCCTTCCATCTACTGGTTTCAACGGAGATGACGTTGAAGAACAGTTTAGACAGACGGACGATAGAAGTGCTTCGTTAACTATGTCAGAAAAAGACATGATTATATAACTAAGTGTACATTGTCAGAGATAATGATTTTGTTGTTTCCAGTCACCTGACTTGACGATATATCCACGGTCAGTAATGTTTTCTGTACAAAACATTTTTTTTCAACATGAACAACTTATGCTGAACTGGGTGATTGTTATGCAATTTATATTTCTTGCAATCATATTGATAAAAATACGTTTTTACATAAATTATAACGTTTTTTCTATAGATCCCAATAAAAGGCAACAAATCATTCTAAAGATCTTAATACTTTTAAAGTTTTAAGCTAGCTTTAGTTGTATCAGTTTATTGCAAAACATCTTTTTCTTAAATTGGACAAAATTATGATTAATTGTCTTTTGAAAAAAAAAAAAATTTTGATGCGGAAATA
The DNA here is from genome assembly GCF_021730395.1 of Mercenaria mercenaria. NCBI lineage: Eukaryota > Metazoa > Mollusca > Bivalvia > Venerida > Veneridae > Mercenaria > Mercenaria mercenaria. The sequence goes on along the minus strand of NC_069371.1, from coordinate 25,354,238 downwards.
TAATTATGCTTACTAAAATATAAAATTGAAATTTAATTTTAAATAAAGTGTCAAAAATGGCTGTGATTTACAATGGAAAATAACCTCTCAAAATAGTTTTTGACGACAGTTTCAAACCTAGTCCAGATATTTAGAAAATTTTAGAAGGTCCTATATCATCTTCAGTGTTCTTGAGAATGGTGTGTATCAATAGTGCTGCCTTATATATAAAGAGAAATCGTATTATTTGTTACGGAATCAAACAGTAGTTATACCCTTGTCCATGAGATTTTCAGAGAATTTACGGTATAATTATGCTAAAACTATTGCATTTCTTTTTTCGTAATATTATCTAAATTTTGCGTAAACTGAATGCATTATAATGAAGCAATAACTGAAAGTTGCTAACAGCGGATGAATGCTATACCAGGCATACAGGAAGCATTAAACAATTTGTAAGTATTTAAACATTTATGAAACGGAACGAAGACCGCTAAATGCACAGAAATATATGATGTCAGTTTTCATCGGAAGTATAAATTGCAAAAAAGATATGTTGAAAATTATGGAATTATGTAGAAAAGGTCTTTCATACAGTCCATTATTATTATATTATTACATATAAGTATTCCATACATTCCATATATTACATTGTATGATAACTTGTCGAGACTAAACTGGTAAACTGAAAGACCCAATTTTAGTTTTTCGGGAATTATTAGATTAGACAAATTTTAGATTATATCACAAACATGTAAAACATTCTATAATATTCTACAGAACTCTCAAGTGGGAAATTGAGCGTTTGAAAAATTTAAAGTATTGGTTATTTATATATATTTGGATGGAACATTTTGGTCATTTATTTTGGCGAGCGGCAATTCTGACTCTATTGGTTAATTATACTTCTGTATGATGGATGATTTCTGCCATTTCGTGTTGTCGTGTCGGAGGGGCGAAAATACGACAACACGAAAACACGACAAATACCTAATTTGTCGAGTTTTCGTGTTGTCGTGTCGGCGGGGCGCACGAAAATACGACAGATTTTACGCGAGTTTTCATGTTGGCAGGTATAAATTTATCGTGTCGGCGCCCTTTATTTGTCGTGTTTTCGTGTTTTCGCCCCGCCGACACGACAACACGAAAACTCGACAAATTAGGTATTTGTCGTGTTTTCGTGTTGTCGTGTTTTTGCCCCGCCGACACGACAACACGAAAACACGACAAATACATTATTAGGTATTTGTCGAATTTTCGTGTTGTCGTGTTTTCGCCCCGCCGACACGAAAACATGAAAACTCGACAAATTAGGTATTGCCGGGTTTTCGTGTTGTCGTGTTTTCTCCCGCCGACACGACAATACGAAAACACGACAATTTTTTTTTAGACATGTACATTTATTCTGAAGCCAGTGGCAAAGGGTTTTAGAAGCATTTTTTCTTTATATTCGAACGAACCGCCAATTCAAAATTTATTTATATTCCTTAAAGCTGCATTAGGAGATTTGGGATTATAAAACAGTACAATAGTATGTCAGATGTCAGTTATTGTTTTAAGCATACGAAGTGTATTTATTACTGACCCGGTACCAGAAATATTTCATTGGGATGCGGGAGCGCAACAGTTAAAGAATGAAGGCGGCATCGGCGAGCCGAGTGGAGTAGGTGGATCAGGGCGTGTCTGCCTTTAAATGTTTGAAATACATAAAATGTTGGCTTCTGCTGCAAATTTTGAGGTAGGTTAAACCCCTCCTGACAGTGGAGTCACGGGGTATTTCCCTTGTCATCTTTGAAATATAGGTATAAAATAATGATCCCTGCTGCATCTTTTTCCAAAATTTGAGATACGTTAGGGGATCATGCTTAGCAGTCAGAGGGTATCTTCACGGACATTTTTGAAATATAGGAATGAAATGATGGCCTCTGTTGCATTTTTGGGTCTAAATTGTGAAAAAATATTATTCCTTTGCCAAAATAGTTGGATTGGGTGCAACTATGATGAGTACAGGTCACTTTTGGGGTATGGGTTGGGGTTGGGGGATGGCACGGCCATCGGCCCCTGCCCAGGACCCGAGCCTGTACAAAATAGAAAAATAATTACGTATATGCGTGGGCCTCAATAGAGATTAACTTATTCACACGAAATACCCAACCCACGTACCTCAAAATTTGGGCTCAAAAATGCAACAAAGGCCACCATTTTATACATATATTTCAAACATTTAAAGGCAGATACGCCCTGACACATCTAACATGAGGGTTTAACCCTTTCCGACCCTAACCCAACTCGGCTCGCCGATGCCGCCTTCATTCTTTAACTGTTGCCGCTCCCCGCACCCCAATGAAATATTTCTGGAACCAGGTCAACACGAAAACTCGACAAATAATGTATTTGTTTTCGGGGCGAAAACACAACAACACAAAAACACGACAGTTTTTTCGTGTTTTCGTGTTGTCGTGTTTTCGCCCCGCCGACACGACAACACGACAAATAAAGGGCGCCGACACGAAATATTTATACACGCCAACACGAAAACTGGACAGATAAATCTGTCGTGTCGACGCCCTTTAAACGTCGCGTTTTCGCGTAAAATTTGTCGTGTTTTCGCCCCGCCGACACGACAACACGAAAACTCGACAAATTAGGTTTTTGTCGAGTGTTCGTGTTGTGGTGTTTTCGCCCCGCCAACACGAAATGGCAGAAATCAGCCACCATACTTCTCCCTATTAAATAACATAAAAGAATGATTATATACTACCTTCAAAATTCAACAACGAAATTACACAAGACACACGTGTAATTATATATACTGTCACGGATTTTGCGGATAAAACAGTAGTTATCAGTAGCAAAATAGCTACAATATTTTTGTATTCAAATAGTGTGCTAAACGTAACATCATACTTTGACCTTATGATATGTTCATGACGTCATACATATGTTTGTATATATTGTATGTTTGCCTAAAGAAGTATTTTAATATGAAACGCGTTGCAAACTTGAGTTGTCTTCTTTCTTTAACCATATAACTTAACCATATTACAATATTTTTGCTAATCCACCCCTTTACTCCTCAAGAATATCAATTCTGCCAAGATCAAAATAAATGATAAATTTGACTGTAATTCCTGGAAATTACATTAAATACAATATCGGTCCTATTATAGTTTTATCTGTTTCGCAAAACATTTCAACTTTAAACCTTTTTCGTTATTGGTATTTCAGAAACAAAATTCACTAACGTATTGTTTAGTTTAAAATCTACTTACAAATGTAACCTAGACAAGTAAACTTTACATCTAGTACATGTTCCTTTTAATATGCTTAAATCAGTAAAATACATGTGAAGTTATTCATTGTTAGGTATTGTGGAAATGCAGTACGGCCTGCATTTCGGTTTCAAGCTCAATTAAGTTCGAAAACTTCTTTCATTTTAATATAAATGTTGGTAATACAGGACTGGTCCAAAATGAAGAAAACAATAAAGTTAGAAACATATATAACAAGAGTAAGGTAATATTTTCGATTAATTATCAATAGTTCAGAGACAATAATTTCTACAGACAGTCTGAATGAGATTGAAATTATTCTGTTTACTCAGGTGCCCATCCTAAACAGATTTACTAGGCAATGACTGTTATTATCGAAGTTGTTTTCGTTCATCATTCATTTCCCCTGTAAACAGGACTGATGTGACGGACGGTTAAAGTTTAATAGCTTCTTTCATCTAGAAACCATTTATTCTTAAGAAACACGCCTTTATAAATTCTTCAAAGTGAAATTATTGTTTAATGTAAACAAAGTCATAGTCATGTCTAGAATTTAATCATTTCCTTCCTTATATTACTATTTCGATACACAAGCTTCTTTAAGTAGGCAGACCACGCACATGTAAGGGACTCACGGAGTGTTGGCTTGGCCGTAACTGGGGAAGATCTATTCTGCTTGCCGTTTACAAAAGATACGAGAAAAGTAAGATAATTGAATCTAAATATAGAATATCATTAGCAGCTTTTTAATATATTTAAAAACACAAGTCTGTATTTAAACCGAAAAAATAGTTTCGAAAGTGAAATAAAACGACCAATGGTGTCATCATGATATAACACTTCAAGGTCTTAGGTGGCATTCCTGGTAGTGTATTTAGCTGATTGTGTTGTTGTTTCGCGCTAACGCCGTGCGAAGTAAAATCCTGCATCGGCGAAAATAACGACAACGGTAAAATCTAATGCGTATTCCTACAAATAAACTGTCACTTTAATATTGAAATAAATATTAGTTCATCAGTAGCGTCATTGTTTTCTCCAGGGACAGATCAAATTACTACAACAACAACAACAACAACAAATACTTTTATTGCACATCATCATTCACATGACATTACTAATATTACATAAATATATATGACCTCGGGGTCAAATGTTTTTGCCATTCTTCAAAATGTTTTAAATGTCTGCTACGTTTCTATTTTTATTATATTTTCATTCCTTTGTATTTGTGTGTGCATGTGCTCAGTCGTTTTGTCCATGTATAAATTTGCACATACGCCTATTTTTATGGATGTGTTTTATGGGCAGCTGAGTTGTTTTGAATGTTATTTTTCAAACTGGACTTTTACCTTAGTTCTCTTCCCTTCCTATTTTCTATGTATGATGGTTGTCCATTAAATTGTTGACAAAGGGAGTTACAAGGACGATACCTGAGACTAATTCATGAAGTTGTTAAGGATGTAGCATCGTCTTTTTAGTACCGTTAAGAATGTTTTCATACTTTGTGAGCTTGAAGAACATTAGTTTCTGAGACAAACAAGAGCAGAAAAAGCACAGGTCACCGGACTCATTTTATTTTATAGGGCATTTTCTTCACAAACTGTTTAAGAATTTCTGTAATTATTAATGTAAAATTGAAAAAATGGAGGTACTTTATAAAACATATAATATCCCACTTAATAATATACACATTTCAGGTCTTACAGATTACTATGAATACAAGGTGATATCAGTATTATATAAGCACAAATGTCACTAACAAATCTCTTCCATTTTTACATGCTGACAATAATTACCCCACCTACTTTATTTTCAATGAAAAAAAAAAACGTATTGAAAGCTTGAAAAAATCTGCCGTTAATTACGTTAGGATTATAAAACCATCTGCACTGAATGCCACATTACAACGATTCTGAATGACCAGCTTACACCTTAAACCAGCTTTTATATAAAAGTCAATAAAAAAATTGCTAAGTAGAACAGGGTACATAACGTTGTAACAATGCATGGTAGAGTTATCTTAACTGTGAACTGTATATCAGATTATCACAGAAAACAAGTCAGTGAAGTTCCAAATTATTCCCATTTGTGGATACCAGCTGACATGGAAAACTTGTACAGACTTTGCTAAGTCAAAAAAGAGGCATTACTGTGTAAGTCAGTGTATCACTACGAACAAATGTGTGAAATTTCAGGCGAGTCTTCCACCATTCCCCTACATCCGACCCTTTTATCTACCCCTTACGCCCCCACACCAATTTTTCTGTATTTTGTATATATTTATAATGTACTTATTGTTGGATTTTTGAAGCATCTACAATATTTTTCCGTTACAACTTCTTTTTGTTGTGAGCCTACTTTGCGATGCAGAGCTCTATTGCTGTGTTTGGGGTGTTCTGTGCTTCCGGGAAATCTACCCTTACCTTTTATCTTTTGTATGTGTTTACTGAGATATCTGCTTACAAATAAAGCTAATAAATATCGTACCCAGACGCGGACGCCGACGAAATCGTGGGTGCAATAGCTGTAACTATTCCTCGAACAGTCGAGCTTAAAATTTAACATTTTTATAAAGTAATATTTTTATAAAAACATTTCTTGTTTCTTCGAAGGAGTTGGGTAGCAACAGATTTATTCCAGGAGTCTACGGTTTATTTGGACAACATGTAAACTGTTTACTAGATTGTCATTCGATAAGGAAATATTAAATATGTTTAAATATAGTCAATTGAAACTTCTGATAATGCTCCATCCCAATGCTCCATCTCAGCTGATTATGAATGCACATTGCTTATATTTTATTTTTTTCTTTAGTTTGTTGTTACAAACTTTCACATTTAATGTCTTTATAAGATACGTGTTTGCTTGTGTGGTCTTTAATTCTAAAACCGATCTGATTCATTACCTCTCATGAACAGACTCATTTAATAAAATCTGTAAAAAGATCCTTTGGAAGCAAAGAATGCAACCAAGAAGAATAATAGCAGACTCGGTTTAATTGAGTCTGTTCATGAGAGGTTATGAAAACCGAGTCTCCTATTATATTCTTGGTTGCATTCTTTGCTTCCAAAGGATTTTTTTTACAGATTGTATTTACTATTATAAATCTAAAATCGGAAATCACCTTTTTGCTATAGCCGCAGTACTGATAAAAAGTAGCTAAGAAAATCAATATTATTAAAAATCACATAAAAAGTGATTCTCTGTAAACATTGACTAGTAAATGTCAAGAAAAATATAATTTGGATAAAAATTCAAAAGTACTTACACATGCTGTATTTTTCTTCCAGTCCTTTAAATGTTGCAAGGTACGGTACATACTAGTAATCTAAGTATTTACAGTTTTTGTGTAAATTCCCATTAAATTAAATAGCTTTAACACGACTGAAAACGTATATTGAATATATTTTCCTCATTATAACATACAAGTGGTATGCAATAATACAAAACTGTTCGTTTCGACATCTAATTACGACAACTTATTACAACGCAGTTTCCACTATCGCCTAGCTTTTATGGAGAAACATTTACTTAGGAGATGTCAAAATGATCTGACATTTGCTGGGGATAAGCCGTGACTGTCTGGCTTAAATGCAATCCAATTACAATACGACAAAAAGGAGAACAAATGCTATTCACACTAGGTTCAATTAGCATAAAGGTTTGCGAATTCATTTTGCTGCATAATTTCAAAATCCGGTCATTATGTTATTTAGAATGGCCATAGCCATAACATATAAATTATCATCAAAATTCTCAAAGATCAGCATGCAGTAACCATGGTTACAATTTTTACCTTGCCATTTTATTAATTCTGTTCTGTTCAAAACTAGCTGAGGATATTTAAAATCAAGTCATGGCTTTCATACAATGAATGTGACTGAAATAGATATATCTATAGATGATATGAGTTTTCAGTGCAAAGTAGAAAAATATCTTAAACCCAATTATCTATCCCTAACTTGGTAATGCTCACCTTCAGTGAAGACTTTGTTACAAAATTAATTTCATTTCTGCTATGCAAATCTAAATTCCTAATAGCGCTAGCCTTTTATCAGTGCAGTTTCTTGACGTTGTTCTAATTCAAATAGATTTTTGTATCATCCAAGAGACAACGTTGTTAGTGAAGGTATTAAATGTTCAATTGGCAAAAAATAAATTCTCGACAATTTCATCAATTATATCAAATGATGTTTATAGTGGAGCTTGTCTACATATAATAATGCATGTAGCTAATAATAAAGTATGTTCACATCAGTATTGATTGGCTGAGGAGTTTTTTTGATGTTCTGATAACAAATATGCCATTTCTAGAACAGATTAATTAGAAGATTATTTGGAGTGGACGTGATTTATAACATCTAAATCTTAAAGCTCCTGAACCATGAACCAATTTATTTCGATTTTCATTTTCATTTTTTTTATATTTGATTTGTTTTGTTTAAGTTGTGTTGTTTAGTGCCACATCTACAAAATTTATGACATATGATGACGTTTCAGGGTATGGTAGTTGAAGAAGACACCAGATGTCCCTCCAGGCATTAACTCATTAAATGCGAGCAGCCGGATAGAACCACCGACCTACCGCAAGTAAGCTGGATGGCCTCCTCATATAAAGAATTCAACGAGGTTTCGAACCCACATCCGTGAGAGTAAAGTGATTCAAAGTCAGCGATTTGTGAATTACTGGCATGAAAATAGACATCGTATTGTAACCATCCACATACAATCTGGCCCGGAATACTCGCAGTGCAAAACACATGTAAAATAATTTACATCAATTCTTTACATCAATAAAGAACAGACAGAGGACGTATGGTGGTATGCTGTAAGAATTAAGTGAGCGAAATGTTGCGCAGTAACAAAAATGGCCGTATTTTAATCCGAAATTACATATACTAATGGATTGTTGACATCAAAGGCAGCATTTTTAGTAACATTTTCTCTATAGCCGGTTAACTATAAAGACAAAAAAGGTTTTATGAAAGGTTTGTTGGCAAAATTTTGTACCATTCCTTAATAAATATGGAACTTCTTTTTACGCAATAGAAGTTATTGTATTCAGATATGCCTATTCGCCAAAACGGATGGTTTTACATCAACTGCTCACAATTTCTGACCATTTTCATTTACAGTAAGCCCCTTTTGGTAGAGGGAAAACACACTTAACATATTTAGTTAGACTGTAACGTATGTTTTTCAAAGCGGTGTCTCAAGTTTTGTATATTCCTGTCATTTACAATGATGATTATTAAACATGTTCCATTTGATTTTTACATTTTTACATTTGCATCTTTTACTAGTATTAGCAAGCCCGTTTTATTGGCAACATAGTTTTACCTGATGATAATAATACTTTAATATGAGAAAAATTAATAAATCATAATGCGATCAGGTGTGTGTGTGTGTAATTTATCAAGATGATTTATCTTTGTTTCCTTAATAGAATCAAGAAAAGATAATTCATACGCAAATTGTTCACCTGCCTCACAAGCAAATCGTACTCGAGAATCGTTGAAAATACATATATATCTGTCTAAAAGCTGCTGCTTGACACTTTGTCTAAGGTCCAAAGTTCATAATCGCTTTAAGGGCGCACTGACTATATTTCAAAACAAAACTTATTTTCATGCCACCTGCCGACCCTCTTATAAATGTACACGACGCACGTAAATGTATCTACTCTGATAGTAGGATATTTCAAACACACAATTAACTTCAAAAGCTATCTTCCGATAAAATGTTTTCGTACAATAATAAAGTATTTAATCGGATAGAAAAGAAAATGTGGAAAACCCAAGGCCGCCTAACACGACATAAACGAACATGTTGCTGAGCTTGTAATGCAAGATACCGTTCACGCCCTCTAGCCCCGGGTTGAGCAGAACTCAACATTTACACATGTTACAAGTACTAGAATATAACTTAGAGACAGCAGCAGATGTATTCATACGGCGAAGCACATGGAACCTTCAATGATACACAGAGTGCCATTCCATGAAAATCAACGTATGGTCCCGATTTAAAATAATGGTGTTGCCCTAAACGAGAAAACAACTGGCCGACTAGAATTTATAGTGGGGATCGGATGTTATGGAGTCTGCAGATCATAGTAACTGCCAAAAGACAAAATTAAAACGCAGGCACCCTATCCAAGGGTTGATTAAACAATAGTCAAAGCTATTTAAGCGGCAGTTATGGAACCACCAAAGCCTAAATGTTGAAGCTGAAAAATTAAACAGTACACTAACACAACATCAATGTTGTGCTGAACGATCTGAAGAGATCTAAATATAACAGTTCTGACTGAAGGTAGAATAAATTAGTAAAGCATAGTTAAGTTTATCAAGAAGAAAGTAAAAATAATCGCAAAACAAAAGTACAACGTAGTTTACTTGTAAATGTTCCAAAATTCAGGCATATCTATTCTTGTCTCAGAAAACATTAAGTAATGACAAAACTACTGGATCTTATTAACGTCAAAATATTTACTGAGCTAACCATTTTTTTATAAACATACTGCCTAGAAGTGTCCTAACTCCCAAATATTACAATACAATACCGACCTTCGATCATGTAAAGACCAAAGCTGTGATGCGAACGTATATTGGAAAGACATTACGCAATATGCTGCTGGTTTTGAATATTATAAACATGTGCAATGAGTGATAGAAGTAAAGGAATTATTTCAGGTAAGGAAAGTATGGAAAGACAAGACAAAATGAATCAAACACATTTTAGTCAATTATGTCGTGTACCAATGTGTTTATTTCTATCATATGTCTTTAATCAAATCGTCAAGGAGAACAAACGCATCGCCCCGGGAATCGAAGTCACGACCCCTCGATCCGTAGATCTGCGCTCTACTTGAGCCGAGCGGGCCGGCTCGGTTATAAATGTTATGTTGCTAAAGAATAGGCTTTGCGCCACAGCACTGGTGCATTTATTTTTATGATTTGAAAATCAAAAACCCATTTACTAGTAAAAAAATCATCTACTCTCGGTTTAAAATACGGCCGTTTTCTTAAAGCGCAGCATTTCGCTCACTTAGCTCTTACATCATAAAAGAGTACGTCCTTCCCCCTTATGCAACAGTATTGATATATGCATAGTACTTAGTTCAGCTGAATCCATGTCTGAGGAACAGCTAAATACTGGTGCAGTTTCGATATCTGTAGATCGTCACTTAAATTATTGACGGACACAGAATATTATTACAAACGGAAGTTTTATTTAAGGAGGTAGGTTACCTTTATATTTGTATGTGCGCATGTCCAACCGGAAACTAACGTGACGATTTACGACAACGTTTACGACAAACTAAATGTGTTTGTATATTCATTATTCTGAAAACAAATCATAGACCTGTATTCGATCTGACGCTTTATGGTTTAATAATGCAGAAATAATGAATAAATTGCCGCAGAAACGCTTCAAAACAATGTTACCTTAAAATGACGTCATTGACGTCATGACGTTACGTGTCAGTTACCGCGCAAAATTAATAGCTTTTTTCTTGAAAGTACGTAATTCTGTGCATTTTCTTTATTCAAACTATTTTCAAATAACCATTATTTGCTGAAATATGTTTTACGAGTCTTTTGCTCTGAATAATAATTAATATTTTGCTTCTTTTATGTAGTTATATTGAAATGTTATGCGGAATGTAAGAAAATGGATGATGGTAACCAATGTTATTGGAATATAGTTGGGTGAGAGGTTACTTGTTACGGCCATTTTCAAATAAAAAATCTAGCAGTTTGATTTGTAATACCTATTTCTCAGGTTCCGTTGATAATTTGTTACTTATATACTAAAACTAAGATCTAAAATTGTTCAAATTTCAGTAGACAATTGTGGTTTCTTGAATTGAATTGATGTTACCATGGAAACGAAGCCCGTGACCTATGTATCTAAATGTAAAATTCAAAAGCGTTGACACTAGTCTATTTAAGAAACACGGCTTCGGCTTTTTATTTTCATTTCAACAATATCCATGAGAATAATAGTAGCAATCTGAACGATTTTTCTATGAAAAATGCCACACGAGGGGTACTGCTGTAAGTATTCTAAGCTTAGAAATTTGTTTGAATAAATGCAGATAACACGAAAATATAACTTACGATAGAAATAATATGTTTTAAAGCTACATCAACTAGAAAGATAATCTTATTCAATATTATTTTATAAGAAATTACGACAAAAAGCAAGATATAAGCCATTTAAACATCTCTGTTGCCATGGTTACTTTAAACTTTAAGAAAAATAGGGTACCATGTATAGTGCTTGGTATTTTGCTAATAATATTACCCAAATATTCCATGTTGGTCATTAAAAGAATGGCACTGAAGCCGTCGAAAACCCCTATTTTTATACATAGTTGTTTAAAAATGAGAGAAAATGCGTTACCATGGAAACACGAGCCCCGCGACATATACATTTTAAGCTTATATTAGAAAGCTAACGTGCATACCAGTATAATTATAGATTATGCTGACTTCTACGGATATCAATGAAACTAAAACACACTGAAAAATGTTAAATATCCGTATTTTCCTTCTTCTTTTAATATGAAATATCTTTGGAAGGTCATGTTCATCAAACCTGGATAAAAATTGAACTTGAAGAGACAGAGACAAACGAAACTGAGATTTTAGCAGTTAAAACTTCATATTACACGAAATACAAAAAGATGCTGCGGTTCAACTAATTTGAATTTACCCTTGAAACAAGGTAACCTACCTCCTTAACAAAAGAAATTGCAATTATCATTAAATGAAGAACAATAAATGAAAATCCGGGGAGAATCGTCTGAAAAGCGATTATTGTTGAATAGAATTTCGATTATGTTGCAGTGGATGTCTGGCAGTCTGAAAAATCCGTTGTTTGATCAGAGGAGTGTGATCAGTCGTAGCGGGAGATCTATGATCAATTCACTGAAAGTAAGAATTCCATTAGTTTTGTAGTCATAAACGGCAAAAATCTGTTTCCTTAGACACGTCAGTTATTGTCATAAAAAGCAAACTTATGGTTTTCAGCAGACATAAATCGTATTAGATCATTCGATCAAGTTAATACAGGCACACGTAATACGCTTCATTTAAACAGAAAGGTGAAAAAATATATCCAGCCAGATAACAAAGACTTTTTATACAAGTTTACGTTTTCGGAAATGTTATGCTCTTTAAGACTGAATTTAATTTATTTTAAACTAGTGTTGCGTCCACCCGAGACGAATTCACCGAATACAAATGTGCATGATTAGAAAGACCGATTGGAAGCGGATAATTAAATATATCTTATTATTACGTTGTTGGTAAACCGTTGAAAAGTTTCTCTGTACATGTGCCTTCACGGGACAATTTCAATCATAAGAGAACGACGCTAAGCCAAAAATCTACAATAAATTTGTATTTAGATAAAAACGATAAGGTATCTATTACAATACAATTTATGATTTAACATTATTTTGTTATGTTTCAGAGTATCAACACATCTGTTAACGGTTACAAGAGGAACTCCTTGTTTATATTCAACAGTATTCATATTGTTACAAGACAACATTAATCTTAGAAACGCTCATTCTAGATAAAGCACGTCTCATTTTATGAACAATTTTAAATTATCTATCACATAGTTTACGAGTTTCTTTATTCATCTTACTTTTTTCCCTTTTTGTTTCTTACATTTCAAGCTGAATTAACCCCGGCAGCAATCCGATCAGTTAGTTCACTTAGTTGGAGAGTCAAGTTAAAGTAATTCTTAACCAAGATAAAATTTGGAATAAGTGGAGTTATGGCCAAGCCATTGTTTCAGGCGCTTAACCTGGACATAGCGGTTCAATTGCCACTCCGGTTACAACTTACAGCCACTATAACATGCATTCAAGAAATGCCACAAACATAAATTTGCCATAATGTTCCCTTCTGTGTTAATGATCAATTCTATTCGTATATATTCTGTATTTAAGGTGTGGATGACACACAAAAAGGACATTTTTTTATTATATTTATTGTTTAAATGTTCTGGGTCACTGTGACCTTGACCTTTGATTTACTGACCTCAAAATCAACAGGGTTCATTTCCTGGTCATGATCAACCTCTTTATAAACTTTCATGATAATAGGCCCAAGCATTCTCATGTTTTTATCCGGAATACGTTCGATTGTTCTGAGTCATTGTGACCTTGACCTTTGACCTACTGACCTCAAAGTCGAATTTGACCTGTATTTGATGAGGTTACATCTGTGTACTAAAAATATTTAAATCTGTCAACTTTGCGTGAGATATTATCCGGAAATCATAAAAACCAACGGACCGACCGACAAGCTCACTTCTATGTACCCCAAAAAAACTTCGTTTGTGGGGGTATGATTAAAACTTTAAAGATAACGAGGACCTATTTATGTTTCACGTTTACTAAATAAATAAAGAAACATACTGCGTTCTTACGCACATGATTAAAACGACTGCTACACTTTGCTTTTAATTTGTAATGTGAGTTTACCTTTTATGCTTGTATCATTTCTTTTCGGCAGAAAACTGATTTTAAAAGATTTAATATGACAAGGCGGCGGAGGTCGGTACACGATAATACTTTGTAGCTATATAAATATTTGAATGTATTCGGGGCATATTGAAATAAATTATACTTTCGGTAGCAATTGTGTCCAAAATATGTCACAAGTTGGTAATATTCGCATCTTTGCCATTTAGCAAAAATGAATAACAGTTCAATGCGTTTTTATTCTTTGTTATTTGTGTGTATTTATTACAAAACATAATTTTGCAGAAATCTTAATTCTACAAGATTGTCTCCCCAGCGAATGCAGCTTTTTAATACCATTCAAAAAATCAAACAGTATTTTAGGGTTTTCATCTTCATGAGCATTAAAGTAATAACCTCTTATGCCTTCTATGCCGTGTATATTTTGTTGGAACCGAAAGCAGACGCTTCTCACGCGTATGATGGCGGGAATGTTACACGTACCTTTCATGTCATTTGGTAACGATTTTATGGCAAATGTAAATTCTTGGACCTGTACTCGCAGGAGTATGAAACTTTCATGTGTCTGTAATCTGCATACAAATGCAATAACTAATGATGATATCTTAGTTAAGATAATCGTTCAACACTCATTTTATATTACGAATTTCGAGGAACAAATACTTCATATGCTACAAAGGACAGAATATGGATATTCACTTGCTGGCAGCTGACAATGTCTGAAAATATATTACTGCAAACCAAGATGCCGATATGTTTCTATACTCTACAACCTATAGAGATCAAAGGAATGTTGAGCTTTGACGCTGCCGCTATATCGCAGTATACGTAATGTCAGTGTGTAAATAACACATGCAAAGGCCAACATTTTAATTTCGCTAGTGACTCGATATAAAGGCCATGGTAGAAACATGGCATCTTTAAATGAATCTTATTTTCGCGACATCACTGAAAACACGACGTTTTTTGGCTCAAATAAGTCCGTTGGTCGTTATTCATAATCCTTCCGACCATCAATGTGTAACTACTTTCCAGTTTCGAGTCCTAATAGAGAGATGAATTATTTTGGAACGACATTTATAAAAATATAATATATAAGCCGTTGTGTATATAAAAAATAACGTACATTTAAAGTTGACGTCACCGACGTCACGATTTTGCGCTTTTAGGATGCACAGGATGGTTTTTACCAGGTATGTTTAGAGACTAAACACAATGACTGTACTTTAATAGAGTGGAGTGTAATATGGATTTAAAACAAGTCAAATTTGGGTAAAACTTGACCAAGATCTTTTGATATTGTACAATGATACAAGCGATATTATGTAACATTGTGCGCCTTTAGCAGTTGATCGTAAAATTCAGCTTATAATTGCACATAACTTTAGATACCCATATACTGCCTTCATTTTATGCATATGGAAACCTCTGAAATTTAAGAAGATCCACGACTTGGTCAATCTAATTTGTTTTTAAATTGGTGGAAGGAGGAGGTTTTAGTCTGGTAGATTTTTAAAATAAATAAGTAATTTTTTCTTGGTGGTTAAATTTGTAAGGATTCCGGGGATTCCTGCGAATAAGCAATTTCGTGCGAGAATTGAATGCATGAATCTATTTCACTGACAGTTTGGAGTCTGTCAGGGCCATATTAGTAACCAGAGGTGTCTAAAGTCAACAAAAATTGGAACTTTTACGCCTTCGCGTAGTTTCAGCACAACGTTAATGGTTATTAGGAAATGTTTAGTTGGCTCTAGAGGCCTATTTAGCCATAGTTACAAATATTGACTACATGCATTTGTAGTTCTTGAGGCTTACTTTTTATATAAATTTACAAAGTATATACCATGCTTTTATATCATGATAGGGATAATATAATACCGTGCAACTCCGTTATACTGTAGGGATAAATAGTCAAGACTGCTGCGCCATTACTTAGTTGAAACTCCCTACAGTTTTGCCACTGACTGTTTCAAATGTATTTCTTCAAATATTTTATTCGTCCTCGTTTTCTATACGAATTACTTTAGCCATGTATTTTGTGTAATATTTATCACGTATGTCACAAAATCAAGTTAATTTTATTTATCATTCTTTTAAAGGCAATGCTACAATTATCAGATTAAGCATTGATGTACTTTTAAACTCATGGTATCTTAATACATGGGTAGATTAGCTGGATTAGTTGACCATACAATGTCACACCTGAGTGAATTTTACCTGTAAATAATTGACCAATCAGTGTGAGATTGGAGAAATGTATATTGTGTCTTTTTGAATAAGCTTACACCTGAGCTGACTTTTGACTAGAGCACATGGCATTTTAGCATAAAATGACTTGATAGAATATTTGGCAGGAGTTTATTTAAAAGAAACTAGAATTTTCTTAGTTAATTATCAAGATGATGTTTTATGGTCAGAATTATTTTCCTGTTTATTGAGATTGTCACTGCAAACCAGATATCAGGGTTGGTTTGAGGAGAGATGCTCGTAGCTCTTGGTACTGGTAGTTGGTGCCTTCAACACGGCTTTTTAGCACAGTTGAGATCTTTGACTGGTGTGGAGAGCTGGTATAGAAATGTGTACAGTAACTGAAACATTGTACAGTGTGTGGATGTTTCCGTCATAAGTATTAATGTCGGTGTTGGGACTATATTTAGATATTTATATGGTCGGTGTATTTCAATAATACTGAACAGTTTTCTACTACAAGAAACACTGACCAAATCGGTTGGTCGGAGTTGAACTAACTTTAATGTTGATAACATTGAGGACCATGCATTGGTCGGAGATTCTAGAGACATTCAGTTCTTAAGGCGGAAGTGTTATGTGGAAGTGTTGTTGGTTGGTCTCGATTTGATTCCAGGATTACAGAATTTTTCATTATTTAACAGAATATCTTTGTTTTATATGCATAATATACTTCATATTTAATTTGATTATTAAAAGACTGATCAAAAGTTAACTTAATTTGTTAGGTGGTTATTGCAGTAGTAGAGCTACCCACTCTGGCCAATCCTGACATATGACAACGTACACATCCATATAATATATGCCTCAGGCGTTAATAGATGATTAAATGTTAATTAGGTATAAACGCACGCACACAATAAACCAAATGAAATAAATCAAACATGCTTAATTTTGACATGAAAAAAAGTTAAATTAAGACCATAAATGTGCCCGACTTATGTAATTGAGTTATTTTATTGCAATTTAATACAACTAGTACGGATAACGACTTTCATTTAAAACAGATTTTCTATGACAAATAAGGACGCAAGTTTAAATAAATGTCGAAGGGAAGGATGTCTTGTGTGAAGTTGCAAGCATTATTGAAATGCAGCTTCATGGTAGTCACACACACTCAAAACTGTAACTTGGTTATATCAGTTGGTTTGATTACTCGAAGCGTATGTTTGAGTACATAGAATGTACATAGTTTGAAGTTTATTCAATATACAGTCATGTATTATCATAATACATTACATTATATATTTGTGAATCAGCATGACCCGACAATTAATAACACATACAGTGTTGATGGCGGAACTATGCTTAAAGAGTATCAGTACATTCGTGAAAAATGCACCTTGCTGTGACAAATACTTTCGCTGTTTTTAGCATTAAGCCTCACTAAAAATTTCCTAACAATTGCAAATTATTGACAGGTGACTATGTATTTAAGTTCTAGCACGGAAGAAGTACAATCAGAAAGAAAAAAATTTGCTCTCTGTTTATTTATAGTCACTCACTGTGTGTTAAGAAATTATACATAAGATTTTCTGTTCTCAAAGGCGCTAAATGTATGAAAGTAGCTAGATTTCTTATGAGTTTTATGTTTTCAGATATTAACAATTCGATTGCTTTGTGCATGCTAGGTCTTTTAAAAAATATTGTCTAATATATTTCTTTCTTAAACCATTAAACAGAATATATGTTTTATATTCAGTAGTAGGGGTGTAGAACAACTTTTGTCTCAAAATTTAGTATCATGAAACGATAAACTATTAAATAATAAGAATAGAAATGACATGCAGTGAAGTGCCATGTATTTGTAATATGTACCATATTTTTCCTCCAACATTCTCAAAAGTATGTTTCTATCATTTTCTCGTACTAATATCAATGTATCATTGCGAAAGTTTCTGTTTCAGTGTCCATTTATCAAAACAGAATGCGATGCTACTGTAATGATAACAAAAAATCACTTAACACTTTATGTTATTGTACAAATAATATTTGATCATAAGAGAGAGTGAGTATATCAACTGTTTTAATATTACATTATATTCAAAAACTGAAATTCAATAGTCCAGTTAAAACTAGTTGTTTTGAGTGTTCCTCCCAGTTGGGCCTTTGAATATTAAAAATTAACATGAAAAACATGGAATGCGTTATATATATGTACTGGATATTATGCAGAATATACGTGCATTTCTTTTTTTATTGTTATAATTATTTGTAATATATTTTCTAAAATCAAGATCAAACAAAAATTTCGTCCTCTGCCATCGAACAAAAAATATATATTTAAAATGTATTATTTGGAACAATCATTATTTCTTCTCTTACATCAATAGGAACATTAAACATTTATGCATAATTCATTGAAATAAATTTTTTGAAAAGTTCCATTGAAAGGGTAGTATACAACCAAGCAAAATAATAACAAACTAACTTTGATTTAGCCTATTTTAAAGAGGTCATGAAATGTGCAACACCCTGCCCGCACAGCGGCTCAAGTTGAATTGTATTTTGCAAGTAAATTGAATAGACTCCTTTATCCCAAAGGAACAAAAATATAACGACGCCACAGACAGTTGTTTACGACAAACTTATGGCACTGTGATAGTAAATACTCCAAACTGTTATTTCATAAAAGGCAGAGGTTGCTCTGTGTTGAAGAACTATTTACGAGTAGACATTTTTCCATGCATTGTTAAAGGTTTCTTCCAAAAAATCAGATACTTATCTATTTAACTAACTTCTTCTAAGATGCAGCAATTAAGAAAATATCATATTAATATGTTGTATGTATAGTACTATATCATAATGAATTACACGTACTTCGTCTTCTATTATATCCGTAGGATTTAAGGAGGAACCACACTATAACTTTTTTTCAGAGCCCACGTTATTGACTGGTACCAACAAAAACTGGAAGATATTTCTGATTTAGATCTGTGTATATTTTTACGTTTAATGCATCAGTGACGTTTCCATGACGTCGCAAACATGACCATTTCGCGCACTTTTGACGTCAGATATACGGAGACAAAATCTGCCTTGAAATGATTGTACCGGCAATATTTTTAAACGAAAACCCATAAATTATACATGAAATGAAAGCTGACATAAAACTCCAGACGATGATTTAACCGGAATTGCTCTACGTTTTCGCGTAATAAAATGAGAGCCAAAAAATGAGTTTTCTTTTTACTTAAATTTTCCACAAAAAATAGCTTCGCTCATCATTAATTCGTATTTTTTTTACCAAAATTGAAAATGTTTTACACTAATACATCCTGTAAATATATAGTAAAAAACAGAAAGTTTTACCGTGCCGTTTTTTGGCTACAAGAACTTTTTAAGCATCACTACAGTAACATTTTTCGACGCTGAAAAAAAATGACGTGAATGTGAAGATATGGCCCTTAAGGTTAGGCAAAAAAAAGTTTGTTTCTGGTAACATGCTAAACAAATAGGGTAGGTAGCTAAAGTGCCGCCAGTTTTTATTTACACATTTACAATCAACTATAATAGATTTTTATTTAATGATGATTTAATCGGAATTGTTCTACGTTTTCGTTTAATAAAATGAGAGCAAAAAAACGATTTTTGTTTTTACTTACATTTTCCACAAAAATAGCTTGGCTCAGCGTTAAAAAATATCCATCCGTAATTTTTTTACCAAAATTGAATATGTTTTACACTAATACGTCCTGTAAATATATAGTAAAAAACAGAAAGTTTAACCGTGCCGTTTTTTGGCTATAAGAACTTTTTAAGCATCACTACAGTAACATTTTTCGACGCTGAAAAAAAATGACGTGAATGTGATGATATAGCCCTTAAGGTTAGGCAAAAAAAGATTGTTTCTGGTAACATGCTAAAAAATAGGGTAGGTAGCTAAAGTGCCGCCAGTTTTATTTACACAGTTACAATTAACTGTAATATATTTATTATTAGGTATAAGGCCAAGTCACGGCTACGAAGTAGGTTCGAAATGGCTTTTTTGACCATGTCTGGAAGGCTTTCGACCCAGTTGGGTCCCTTTTGACATAAACTTGTACCCTTTTAATACATGGTCGACTAGGTATGGGTCCTGGCTACGGATTAAGACCATGTTCGAAAAGCTGGGTGAGCCATATGTGTCAGGGAGGTAATACATGGAGGAACGGTATTGTATTAAATTCATACTGAATTTCAGCTGATAATGACACTATGTTAGATTTTGACCCTTGTTCGAGTCTCTACACCACAGGTACCTACCTATACCATTCATGAATATGTTTGTAGATGTCTTAGCTTTACATTTAAGCTACTTACAAGTCAATATGATGCCATCAGAGCTCAGGACAGGTATCAGAAAATGGCCATACTTGTTATTTGCAGTAGGGTGCTGGACACGACTTAGCTGGCCCGCCCCGGGAAGCCGTGAGAGAATTGCTCCAATGGTGTCACTGGACTCAGCGAAGGTAGTGCTTGAGTTTTCAGGACTGCCTTGACTTCTCATAAAAGTTCATATTTTGAGAATATTACCGGAATTTGACTTATGACCTTGACCCCTAGTCGACCGAGTTCGAAACTTTTCTCTAGGTACTTGCTTGCCCTTCGCAACAAGGTATCATTCATTAAAATCGGACATCAGGTTATGAAGATATGACTCCTCTGACAAGGCCAGTCCAGAAGTATGCATATTTTCACGAAAAATGATACATTTTGAGACGGTCCTAAAAATATACAAATTACATATCTGCTTAGACAATGTTTAGATATAATTTATAAAAGTTATTTCATTAAAATATCTTGTGTTTGGGACATTCTACAATTATGTGAAGTTAATGAAAACCACTGCCTTTTACCGTACGGAAAAGTACGGAAATACAGCTTTTATCCTAAATTACGTACAGACGGACGAAAAGATGTTGTTTTTTTTTTGTTACAAACTTTCAAATTTTGTCAATTCCTGTCAAAACAAGATTTAATTTGCAGTTCTTTCGCCAAAGTAAATATTTTATAAGCACTTTTTCCTTATTTTACGGCAAATATTTTAAGCCAAAAATTGCAAAGTTCAGCAAATGTTCCCGACGGCGTGCTCATCGGGGAAGACAATTGTTTTTCATATTCGATTAGACAATATTTCTAACTACTTTTTTAAAAGAAATTTCAGTTTGATATCTTACTCTTAACGCTTTTTATAATAAAAAGAAATTGATGAATTTTTCGAAAAAAATGCGACCAAGATTAGCGTTATACGGTCCCTATAGCAAGTCTACAGATCGTACAGACGGACAAAACTTACCTAAAACTATTTATTTCCATAGAGATAATTGATATTCGCCAAAACGTGTTACTTAAGAGCCTTAATTGATGTAAAATATTTTTTCAGAAAAATAGTGTATTTTCGTAATGTTTTTGCTTTTTTGACATAATGGCACCCATGTTCGAGTCCGGACGACCTTTAGGGTCGAGTCTGAGCCTTGCGCTATACCTTTATGAAATAGTTCTTGAATAGTTCTACAAATGTAACTTTCATTAAGATATCTAGAGTAATATATCGTATACCTAGTAATAAAGAAGCGATAAAAATCGTAAACAATGCGCCGAGAAATCCATGCAGAACTACGCGCTATCATCTGAGTCTACATGTCTTTTTGACCACACCAAGCACGTGATCGCGATCGGCCGATTTGCTCTGAACAAAATGTGTAATATTTTATGCTATTATAGACAAATTCGGTCATTTCTGTAAAGTTACTACATAAATATGGTACGCTTTATACAAAGTATATAAAATATGTTAACTATTTGCGTTGTTAAATAGGCTCAGGTCTATAACTCCCTTTTGTGGAAAATGTATTAGCAATAATTTTGTTTACGTTAGAAGAGTTTCAAATAATACATGTTTATTACTTTGCATAACTTCGAATATGACCACGCAGATAATGAGGTCACTGAAAGGAAATTTACACTAGGGTTTCCACTGATGTGATAATTATTCTTATCACTATAGACGAATGCCATAGTCTCAGCCTATTCTTTAATTAGTACTTATCCTCGCAGAAACATAATATTTCCATATTTTGGGTCTGAATGGTAGATATTCGGATCTGACAGTATGTTAACTAATGAAAGTATTACCGTCTGTGTGATTACACATTCCATAAAAGCTACCACAATTACTAAATAATGGGATAACTTATGTAATTTCATGTTTATCTGAATGTTGCGTAACTTGTCAATTCTTCAAAAACAATTTGAAATGGTGACGTCGAGAAAACGTAAATATGTTGACCTAGTATCAACGCATAACAGCTAATTACCTAAAAACGACACCGCAGAACTTTCTAAATTTTGACTGTTATTCAGAAAACATACTAATGTAAAACATATTCAGTTTTAATAAAAAAAAATACGAATGGATATTTTTTTTAATGCTGAGTGAAGCTATTTTTGTGGAAATTTTAAATAAAAAGAAAACTCGTTTTTTTCTGGCTCTCATTTTATTAAGCGAAAACGTAGAGCAATTCCGATTAAATCATCATTAAATAAAAATCTATTATAGTTAATTGT
The DNA here is from genome assembly GCF_021730395.1 of Mercenaria mercenaria. Classification (NCBI taxonomy): domain Eukaryota; kingdom Metazoa; phylum Mollusca; class Bivalvia; order Venerida; family Veneridae; genus Mercenaria; species Mercenaria mercenaria. Next base: position 25,331,684 of record NC_069371.1, on the reverse strand, counting down.
AAATGTGTAAATAAAAACTGGCGGCACTTTAGCTACCTACCCTATTTGTTTAGCATGTTACCAGAAACAAACCTTTTTTGCCTAACCTTAAGGGCCATATCTTCACATTCACGTCATTTTTTTTTCAGCGTCGAAAAATGTTACTGTAGTAATGATTAAGAAGTTCATATAGCTACAAAACGGCACGGTTAAATTTTCTGTTTTTTACTACATATTTACAGGATGTATTAGTGTAAAACATATTCAATTTTGGTAAAAAAAAAATACGGATGGATTTTTTTTTAATGCTGAGCGAAACTATTTTTTGTGGAAAATTTAAGTAAAAAGAAAACTCGCTTTTTGGCTCTCATTTTATTAAGCGAAAACGTAGAGCAATTCCGATTAAATCATCGTCTGGAGTTTTATGTCAGCTTTCATTTCATGTATAATTTATGGGTTTACGTTAAAAAATATTGCCGGTACAATAATTTCAAGGCAGATTTTGTCCCCGTATATCTGACGTCAAAAGTGGTCATGTTTGCGACGTCATGGAAACGTCACTGATGCATTAAACGTAAAAATATACACAAATCTAAATCAGAAATATCTTCCAGTTTTTGTTGGTACCAGTCAATAACGTGGGCTCTGAAAAAAAATTATAGTGTGGTTCCTCCTTAAGTGTTTCGCCATATGAATGTAACCCTTGCAAAAGAGAAGTTCGTTGGCGTTGTGTAGAAATAGTCGGGTTATTTTTTACAATTTGAAATTTATGACAGTTGAGAGGGATCTAAATGTCATGCAAAATCAATATTATGTCTGTAAAATTGTTTATGTCTTTTGAGACCCTAATATAGTTCCGTTTGATAGAACTGCACAGGTGCACGCCACCAGCGCCAAAATGATATCCATGTTTTGTCGATTCCCTCTTGTCTGATTTGTATCTCCGACAGTGTACCAGTGTTTATTAGTGTTTTAAATGGTGCTCTATACGCTTGCCTTTTCTTTTTCTCTCTCAGTAAATACCTTCCTTTATCTTTATCAAAATCAGAGCTTAGTTTAGAACTAATGTTAGAACTGTAGCGTTCTAGTTCTTATGTCGCTTCCGTTTGATTTTGATGTAACGTGTGTACTGCTAATTAAGAAATAATTTATAGCAAAAGAGTGCTTTAACACTATTTATGCACGATAGGCGGTTATATGTCGGGCTCAATAATTTCACGAGGGCGCAGCCCTCGTGAAATTATTTATACGACGTATTACCGCCCGAGTGTATAAATAGTGTTAAAACACGGTTTAGCTATAAATTATTTCGATTCTAATATGCCCTTAATCTAAAACAGAAGATAAAATATAGAAGTGCTCTTTCTTGGTCGCAACAAAAACATTGACGTCATCGCACGTTAACGTGACGTCATTCTAGGTAAGAGTGTTTTAACAGAGAGAAGCATTTTTGTAAGAGTTATTATGTATTTATCATTACGATCATTATTTTCTTTATTGTTGATTCGCACGTCATAATTTCATCGGTGTTATGATTTGGTCTAAGTATCTGTTTTTACCGCTTTAATGTACATGTCTGAATATGTATTCAATTAATAACAAATTTTATGGTAACGGCTTTTTCTTGAATATTTGTTTTCATACATGCCTGTAGCAGTTGGAGACGTTGTGTTAAAGAAAATTTCCCGTAAAAATGTTCATTGTCATTAAAATCATGTAGCATCAGATTAGAATAATCCCTTCTACTTTATGAAATGTGAACCGAACCTCTTAAAAACGTCTTGCGTAATACAAAAATAATGAGTAGATTACGGAATGATGAGGGGTAGCGGGTAACTAAAACATGAGATGATGTAAAACTATGGTTCTCCCTCTATGCATCCCGTACTATCGTATGCAGTTTACACGAATTATCTCCAGCATGTTTAGAGCAATACTATGGACTACTGCATTTAAGAATGGAAGGTAATACCACAGTTTCTGGTAATGTGCGAAACACTAAAATCCCTTTGAAAGTTTTGAGTCATTTTGTAGAAAAGTACCTAGAGCAAATCCATGAAATGGAAATAGTCAAAGTTAACAAAGTAGAATTAGGTTTAATATACGCCGCACTTGCCCTAACTTAATGTCATCTACCTTAAAGCTTTACGTTCAAAATGATTAAATTCCTTTCAGTACTTTTAGTTATTGTCTGGAAGAATTATCTTATTAGTATGAAACGGGTACGCGTTTAAGTACCGTTATGTTCTCTACATGTTTACCTTTTTGATATAAATGTCAAAAGAAGATGAGACAAGTACAACATTCATCATAGTTTAATATCTCTTAGAACAGGCGCAAATACAGAGTTTAAAGTTCCTTGGAGACCTAATTTATCTCTGTAGAGTGACAGTCTCTGGCAAATACGAATATTTGTAAATCGGTTTGTTTGTTTGTTTTTGTTTGGTTTAACGTCGCATTTGTAAATCGTATCAAGACAAAGTTCATTAATTTAGAAGTTTAAGCTTTTGTGTTATATATAATGAATAGCAATTACTGTTGTCGTTCCTTTTGACATACATTGTTCTTTCTTTTACAAGAAATTCTGCTTCCATTTGTTTACTGTGTTGAAAAGTTTGCATGACAAAATTATTGCCCGGTAAGTGCAATGCATACCACATTTATCATAAAATATACACACTATCAAAAATACATTATGTACTGGTCATTTATTTGCGTCCGAATCAGAGCATTATGCCTCTTAGCCTGACAATATTAAGGTCAGCCTCTGTAAATTCATGCTAAGTTCCTGCCTTAAAAGCGTACGCTAGAATTCAGGGCGAAATTTTTCCCAATAATAGAACTTCTTCAAACTTTGGATATTGAAGGAAGATCATCTAAGAAACAAAAATATACAATAAAAATCATTGGCCACCGGTACTGAAAAAGAGTTAACTGCTCTTGAAAACGGGGAAGAAATTCTATTATTGGGAAAAATTTCGCCCATCTCACATACAAGGAATTCTAGCGTACGCCTTTCAAAGCTAAAAGAAGATATAAAGACTTTGTCGTTTATTCAAAGCTATACATGCACAAATGAGATGAAAAGTAGAAATTATTGCCTTTACCAAGTGTTTTTAACAATATGTATAACTGGCATAGAGTGAAAACTTAAAACACGATTCGTTATCGTCGATTATAGTAATAGAAAATAAGAACTATATAATATATAAGTGTAGAGATTATACCTAAGACTACGACAACAACAACAAATCAAGTGGAAAACTGAAGTGCTATCGTTTATTTTACACTAGCAATATTTTAACATAGCACCGTGCAATAAATATGAGAACGTTTGACAGCGACACCGGCTTTGTTATTTTGATGGATTAGCTAAAGAAAGGTGATTGTCATATCTTTTTAACTAAGACAAAAAGTGTAATAACTTCTTTCGGCACAGTTTTTGGTATGGTTTTGGTGTGACCATCAGATATATATATAAAGTATGTGTAAGAGTGCAATTTGATCAGAAGGGAGTCCAAAAAAGACAGTACTAGTTGTATTATTATAGTATATAAAAGCATATCTGTAATTTTTAAAATATATTTCAAATGTTCAACAAGAAAATAAAGTCGATCACAGTTTACTTTAACTGAATTCCTTCCCACTTTAAAACATTTTCAGAAAGTTTAATGAGAGTTTGTTGTACTCTACTAAAAATACCAGCCTATAAATATAATTGTTAAAGAGAAATAATTGAATTATTCTCTTCTTTGTCGTTCGAACGTTGTCCTGTTTTACCAAGTCAATTAATTCTACAGAAAATATAATATAAACACATTCGACTTGATAAGATTAGGCACATGGATAGTTCTGATGTTCCAAGAGATTAAACACGCTGTATAAAATGTATATTTCTCCATTGACCGCAATAAGTAAAATGTACATTTGTTAGTAATGTATTTAACGAAAAGCTTATAAACGACGCGTTGTTTATGCAGAATTTTCTGCTACAGAATCAATAATTAAGATTCAATTAGAAGCCTTTTTCTTCCTAGAGTGAGTAAGTCAACGGATAAGTCCATAGTAAAATATGAAATTATAGCAAGTTAGCATACTGTTAATTGATCAATACGCTGAGCGTTTAATGTGACTTGACATGTATTTTAACTCTTAGACTAATCAAGCCAAATATATTAAAACAATTGCAGTGCTCTCCTTACAGTTTTTGATATTTTCAAATGACTTCTTTTTCCTCACATCTGAATTACACGCAAAGTACGTACGTTAAATCTTCGGCAATTGCCTTCCCACTTGAATATCTTCTGCACGAATGAAAATCAAAAATGATGTAATACTAAGATATGTTCGAATTACCTTGTTTGTTATAATAAAATTGACAACATTTGTTTATGCGGCTTCTACATGTATCAGTATATATTAAGCATCTTACTTTACGAATATGTAAATAGCGGTTTCTTTACCTTTTGTTAAGTGAATAGTTATTATTACTTCATGTTGTGAATGAAACTGTATTTTTACTTTAATTACGTAAATCAGTTTTTTTTAAACGAAAGGACCTGGTGGCATTTAATAGGTCATCTGAATTACAAAGCTGAAACAGGTAACAATTTCAGAGTCATCAAAGAAAAGCTAATGAGAACTGACCTGTTATTATCTCAGAAATGATTTTCAGAGTACAATATATACATATATGTATGAGAACACAAACAACCCAAAGTATCAATCATATGTTTTTGACAAATCAATATGGCTTTCACAGGTGTACAATTGTAGAAGTTAGCGGTCATTGTTTTTAGCAAATTGGAATGATAAAAGAAGCCACACAGAAAACAAACTACGAATTTCATTTGAAATTACAATATATGATATGTCTTTAAGGTATTAGACCCTTAATAGTAATGTTTAAAAATTGGCATTTGCTTGGTATGTTATTAAAGTCGACCGTGTTTCGCACTGTGTTGCAATTATAAGCGTGCCGTTTGTTTGTTTATATATATATTATATATATATATATATAAATTTTGTATAATTTATGGTATTTCATCAAGCTCAAGTAGAGACAACTTTCAAAGTGATGGCCACAATCTAAAACGTTTGCAGAAAAGTCATTACATGATTAATTTTGATTAAAACATATCAAACTATTGGTAAACAATTATGAAACACAAAATAAAACTGCGAATATCATTTTTTCTAAAGGTGCCAGAGTAAACAGATTTAATGAGACAGAACTCCAACATTGTAAAATTAGGGTCGATTCACATCAGTCAAGAATAACCCTGGGACAGAAGTAAAACCTATCTACATTTCTTCCACAATTATAAAATATATAATAAAAAGAGTAAAGGCAAAATAGAGAGCTTTTACCGCATGTAACTCAGTATTTGTAAAGATGTCCAACTCTGCCCCTTCTGTTTCAGAGGTAAATTCACCTTGAACAGCCAGAAATCGCTTATAAAATGACAATTTCCACTTTTGTACAATACATCAATAATAAGTCTTGACAAAAGTAAAAAACTTATTAGAAAAAAGGAATATAGGAAAGAACCTTTGGTCTCAGTGAGGCTTGAACCTACGCCCCCTGCACAAGTTCCGTCAAAATAGGTTTATTTTAGAAATTGAATACTCTTTAAAAGGAGGTACTCTATTACGGGTCTAATACCTTAAAATAATACTAAAGTCTTTTATTTTGCAATCAAGGAATAAGATTAAAAGGGTTATTTATTCAAGTCTTCTGTAAAGCATTTTTAACAGTCTGATACCATTTTAATTTATAATAAGGTATCTGTGTTTGTAATTCATTTTGTAGTTTTCTTTGTATTACACTTTGTTATTATCTACCTTTGCCCATCTAGGTCGAGCAACTACGATTGACTGCAAATAAAAGAAGTCCGGAGCTACACATGGTCTTAAAACTGTTTGGTTCAGGTTGTTGATACATCTATGAATGAAGTTTGTATTGAAATTAAGAGTAAAACTCAGTTTTTACATCCTTTCATATGAACGCGGGATGCAATAATAACTTTTTATAGAATTCAATCAAGAAACATGTAATAGGAATCTAGCTCTTTGTATTGTTCCTTTAATAAATCCTTAATAAAATATAGTAAAAGTAAAACAGTGAGTTTAATATTGCTAAAGGTATAAGAAGTATTCAATTCCTACCATAAACCTACTTTTACTGCAATTCTCGGAGGGGGGGGGGGGGGGGGGGAGTAGGTTCAAGCCCTACTGGGACCCAATTTTTCTTTCCTTATTTTCCTTTTTTTCTAGTAAGTGTTCAAGACTTATAATTGATTTATTGTACAGAAATGGAAAAATGGAAAAACAAAAAAATTTGATAAGCGATTTCTTGCTGTTCAAAGTGAATTTACCTCTGAAACAGAAGGGGTAGAGTTACACATCTTTAAAAATATTGAGTTACATGCTGTAAAAGTTCTCTATTTTGCTTTCATCTTTAGATTACATATCGTGGAAGAAATTTAGGTAGGTTTTACGTCTGCCCCAAGGTTATTTTTGAATGAAGTAAGCAAAATTAAAAACAGAAACACAGGATTCGACCTTATTTTTTCAATGTTGAAGTTACAATTATGTCTCATTAAATCCGTTTACTTGAGGCACTCTACAAAAACTGATTTGATGTTTTTATTTTGTGTTTTATCCGATAGTTTGATTGGGTTTTTTATTAAAAGTAATGGTAAAATGATTTCTTTGCAAACGTTTTGGATAGTGGCCATTACTTTTAAATTTGTCTCTACTTGAGCTTTACAGATACCATAAGTTATACAAAGTTTATATAAAAACGGTAAAAGTTGTTTAAAAATTGCAAAACAGTGCGAAACACGGTCACCTTTCAGAATATACCAAGCGAATGCCATTTTGTAAACATTGCTATTAGGCATCTAATACCTTAAATTTGATAGAACTACTTCAATTATTGATGTGACTTAAGAGTATTTTCTATCAGAAGCGTTACAGTTATATAAAATATATCTGTAGGCAAGGAAACTTAGACATGCAGAAAAATTATCAAAGTCTAATATTTTATAAGCTCAAACGCAAATGAGGAGCATAAAATTCCTAAAGGACCTAAACTATCATCATGATAGTCGAAGAGACTATAAAAAAAGTCATTGCAATCAGCAAAATTTAATTCAATTTCAGTGCACCTTTTTCAGTCATTAGATAGTTAGATCATTACAATAGTAAATCTTACATAGTCAAGTACTATCTGAACAAGACATGACATTGAAAGATCTCATGACCTGATATAACTCATTAAGGATGACTACCTGTAATAGGCCTAAATTTCACCAAAAGCGTACATACAACTTGATAATGTAAGCTTTGAAAATGTCAAACGATAGAAATAAGGTGCATATTGACAAGTTATATAGTGACAGAAGTTCTTAAAAATTTCCTTTAAATTACCTGCCCTGATAATTTTGGTTTTACATGAGTTATCTCCCCTGAAAACCAGAATAAACTAATTTTCTCTTTTTCCCTACGGGGAATTTTAGATTTCTTTTTGATATTTGTATCAGAATCATATAATGCAGCTTTCTACCGCAAAATTTTCTTGAAACTCAAGCTCGGATTCTCATAATCAAAGAAATTATATATTTCCCATAGGCATTAATGTTAACTTCAATACCGATTATCTCCCCCAAAAATTATAAAATTCGAAAAATCTCTCGGTGGAACGTTTTTAATTTCGGTTGTCTTTAAAGTGACTAAATTTCATTTAAATATTACTATCCCGTTACAAGACATGAAATATGGTTATTACACCATGTTATCCTTAAAGAAACAATACACGTATTCCCAACGGGCAATGGGCAAATTGAAATATATCAGATCCTTCTCAACAGATATAGTTTCCATTAGCTTTGCATCTCCAACAACAATACAATTTGTGTTTACTCTCTGAGCGTCTTTCCAAATCTACGGGTCACCATAATTCTGCTCCTACAAACTGCGTTAAGGCTGTTTTATATGAACGTATTTAGTTCAGTTTTATCTAGTCAAACAGATTATTTTCTTTCTGCCTACATAAAAAACTGGATTTTACTGTCTTGAAAGTTATGTAAACATTCTTTATAAAGCCACTGTTAAAACAGATCGAACATTTCCAAATCATTTACATAGAGAGTAAATTGTTTAAATTTGCATGGAAACTGAACAGCATATTGAACATGTACATTTTTCTGCAAAATTAGATTACTTATATTATTATCTTATGGATTCCGGGACAAATACTGCAAGAATATATTTCATTTAACACTTTTCTTTCCGATAATTGTTTTCCAATAGTAGTCAAAGGTTCGAATACTGATAAACATTGAAGAATGTTTTATTGAATCTGTTTTTAATTACACCAATTAGCCCCATCTCTAGAGCTCTAACTGTACAATATCATTTGCAGTTTACAAAATAGTGCTATTCTCACCATGTAATTATCATGATATCTATTTGGACAGCTGTTTCAACTTTACATTTGGAGCCTTATGGAACTTGAAGTTTTAAATTTATAATTTTTCAACCAATAAAAACAGCGGGATGGACAGAAATGATTGCATGCGTACTTATAATTAGCTGAAAGTAATAAACTGTGCCACAAAAAAAAGTTTCGTAACATTTAAACAGAGTATTACATAGATATAGGAGATCTGCCTTTAATGCGTTTATCGGAGAAGCACAAAAAACGTAATATTGGGGTTTGACCTAAATGGTGACTGGTATTTAGTACATGAATCTTTGAAATCCAACTTTGTGTAACTGTTTTGTGTAGTGTAATTGACGGTCGTGGTGAGCTCGGCTATTTCCGTAAACTCTGTAATGTACTTGCGCTTTACTGAACTAGTTATAATTATGTTTGATGTGACTTTGAATTATAAAATGCCGTCTATTTGTTGCTGTATCTACTGAAAAGTGTCCAAAATGCAGTATTAAATCAACATTGAAATCGATTTTTTTTGGTACATTCCAACAATTTCAATATATTATACATGTATCCCCACCATTGCGGAATACCTTTTTAATGATATTTCTTGTTTCTCTTAGATTGAATTGCAAATGGCAACCTGCCATTAATTGCATATGGCGGACTTATTTCAACGTGCATAAATCAATAAAAAAAACTACCAAGGTCTCAGTTTTATGGCTCTGACAGTATTGTACATACTTAAGAATTAAATGCTATTTTTGTGCGTTAAAACAGGTATAAAACAAACAGAAGGGAAAACAACAAGTCGCTCACTTGACATCAATGTAAATGTAGGAGGCCCTGTTTGACTGAGCCTCCTCATGGTCGATAGTAGAAATGCAAATTTTCCTTTTTTTGCGCCGGAATTGTCAGAACTCAACACAACAACATTGAGATTTCTTGCAAATCTTCGAATCACTCTCAGTTGTAATTCGCCTTCCGACAAAATTACTGTTCCCGATTTTTATTTAAACTATTCCAAATCCGGGAAAATCATACTGTAATGTCGTTTTAATTTTGATATCTAAATTTTTTTTAAACTTCATTTTTATTGTTTTCTTAATTTTAAAAGATATATATGTCAAGTAACGCCATTTCAGGATAACATTATATTGTGCGTGTAATCTCGCATATAAGCCCGTCATTGATATTATTGTACCAATATTGTTTATTAGAAAATAAACTTTTTCTTGTCTATAAAAAAGCATACAGTTAATGCAAATAATATAAAAAATTCTGTCGTATCGTATGAAAAACTTTTAACTATCTTGAGATTTAGTTTATACTAACATGTTTTAAAGTTTATTTGAACCACCCTCGAGTCCGTTTCCTGGAAAAGCCAGTACTGGTGTCATGAAGTCAGGGCCAAGTGGGGCTCGAACCCACGAAACCGGGTTGAGCGGCCGACACATTAACCACTAGACCACCGCTCCCCTTGAATGATTAACGCCCTCCTGGTTTGTGTTTCCTGATTCTAAGACATATGTTAATAAAATAACATTCTTCTGTAGCATGATAAATATGTTTCATTTGCTGTTTACTTTTAAAATAAAACACATCTCTTTCATTCTTTTGGTTTGTTATACTCTATACTCTGCCAAACCCTAGAATAACCATAATTATATTTTGTTTAAAACACTTTGTGGCAGACAGTGTGTCACTCACTACAAAAGTATCCGTCACTTAAAAATAATCGTTTGCAACACTTATACAAATGATAGTGATTTTGCGTCAATGTCGTCTACATGTTGTCCATTACAGGCCAATCAATTTATTCTTACGACATACATAAACACAGCTGGCATGATTAGATTAAAAACATGGGCGATTCAGATCTTCCAGAGATTAGTCAGGTCAATATATTTAGTATTCACCATCAACCGATGTAGTAGAATTTACAGATTTGAAATGGAAAGGTTTGCTGAAGTCTATACAAACATATCTTTTCTGGCGACTAGAGCTTAAAAGTCTAGGTTTAATTCTAAGTGCACGTGTTATTTAAGTATGTGCATTACTAAAGCAGTTAAATATAAATTCAAAGTCAAAGTTTTACAAACGTAGCAAGTACAAAATAAAATAAATAACATATAAATAATATATTAAAATTAGTTGTATGTCATAAGTTTTCAGTATGTGATGGTTTAAATGTCACTTGTTGCGGCCAAAGATGAATGTATGAATAAGATTTTCTTTGACTACTGTCTCAATGAGCCGGAGTCTTTAGTCTAATAATCTATGATTGACCTTTTTTCAATTTGGCCTGCAAGTGTAATCTTCCTTTATTTCGGAAAGAAAAAATTAAGAAAAAAATATAAGTTTCTGCAAAAGACTGGATTTAATTACCTTTTTCTTGAGTGGAATTCGAGCTTTTGGATATAAATATTAAAACATCTGTTGATATTTTTGGTACGTTTCAGCTCATTTTAGGCAACGTCCCCGACTGATATCACTTGTCTCCGGTTGATAAATTCTCATATCAACCTCAATAAAAGGCAACAGTTACATACTGCTATTTTAAGAAACATGCCAATCAAATTATTGTACAAAATAACACCAGTCATCAGTCTCTTTCACACAACTCCCTTGAAAATAGGTGATCAGAAAGTAATTTTGGTCAGAACTCAAGTGTGTTAAATCCAATACAACTGTAAATGAAGTTCATGCAAATAACAAATTTAATTCGTACACAAAGTGAAATAGTTGTCTTTTATTAAATATGTTTTAATTCAATATTTGTTTTTTTAAACCCAAATCAGTCATGATACACTAGTTCACATTGTATGTGTAGTAAACATGTTACTGTGAACAAAACACGATAATACATTTCCAACATACACTATTTTGTTGGATAGATTTTGATTAGCTGCTAGTTAAGTGATATGGCAACAAGTAGGAAACAGTTCTTGTCATTGTTCGGCTTTGGTTGAACAATAAAGGCGGAACTCTAATATGCAATATGTGTCATATATCTCCAAAGTGCAAGAAAATCATTTAAAGTTTAGAAATTACAAACAGCAAGTGCTCTGTCAAATTATTGAACGTTTGCATCAAATTAGCGTGATTAACTATTTGTCAAACCAGATATTAGAATATGATGTTTGTTCTAATGTCGGTTCTGATCCCATACAGTATTAAAAGGTTATATCAATAATAAACAAAGTGCCAATTTGAAAACGTACCAAACAGCAGACAAGCAATAAATTAAGCTCATTCGTTATCAAATATCCGGAGAGAATCGGCTTACAACAGACTTTTGACTTGGCAAGAACCTCAGAATTTGATCTATTTGCATCATTAATAACTTGCCTAACGAAGCATTTAAAATTAACATAAGGATCAGTCTTCGCCACAGTCGACGGTTCTGTTTAACAGACATATGTCTGGACAGAGGTGTTTGCTAGATTGTCTAATTACTTCTAACTACATGATACTTTCAAAAGCATACTTTATCGTTATTCACAACATATCTCATTCTGAAAAAAAAACAGTTTATTCCCTATGTGTTTATAATAATGTATGAATTACTAGTGTTCACTTACAAACGCAAATTCATAAACAACAAATAGGCGGCCACCTGCTGAATCATAATGTCAACTCTTTGAAAATATTGATACTGCTAACCATGGGAAGTTGACTAATTGTTTATTTTAAAGAAATATTCTATCATTAATCTAATATTTGTAAATTTGGTCATTTGAGATTCCAGAGTACCAAACAATTTAAAAATATTATGTACAGCATATTTAAGGTATGAAGTAATCATGGCGCTCCACAATAACTTACGTTAAGCTTTAAAGACTAGGGTACTATTTTTTTTAAACCGTATGGTTCAGGATTTTATTTCTTGGATTTACATCATCAATAATTCTATGTCTACATATGTTATTTTTCAGTCGGTTCATCGTTAAACAGAACTGGCAAAATACCAGCAACCTCACATGACAGGAAAATCTCCTATACTTATTTCACAAATAAGATAAATTCAAAAACGAAATACGAAAATATCAAAATATTTTAATAATACTTACACATCTTCCTCTTGCTTGTGTACAATTCCTCTCAGTTAGAATCTGGAAGTGAAGAACATTTTATGTTCAAAACTAAATGAAATAACGTCGCACATTTCAATATGATTTTCATTATCAAATCTGTTTATGTAACATGGAACAATACTGTTATTGTTCGGCAGCTCATTATCAGACTTGATTACACTGCAGCCAGCATCCAATATCAACCAGCTTTTGTAGAGAGAGAGATTTCAAAGTACGCCGATACTCGCCAGTGAGATGGTGTTACCAACTTAACTGTTTATAATGAAGCTTAGAATAAATATCGTTTTGCACAAACAAAGTTAATAGAATACATGAATGATATACGAGTTAAATGAACAAAATACGTTAGTATAAAAGAAAACTCGTATTTCCCCATTAATTTCTATTTCGGAACAAAACACTCGTGACATATTCGCAAATAACAACGATCAAAAGTATAACATTTGAACTAAGTATTTTTGAGACTTTCCACTCGCTCATTTTACGACTATATATGGTTATATTTAAGGAATAAATATTATATTTATTTGACAAATATCCGACCATAACTAAACAACTAAATTTATTACGTTCTCAGTTCCCTAAACACAATTATTATTTTTTTTTAACTGAAAAACAATTAAAGTATAAGAAGAAGATATTTACTTCTAGTTTGATATAGGTACATGTAAAGGTAAGGTAAAGGTAAAGGTCTTGTTTATTATAGTGTCACCCCTATTGAAAGGGCCAGCCAATTTGGCTTATGAGACGCCTTTATTGTGCGTACCAATATGAGCTGATGTTTCTCAATTTTTTTCTTTGCAGTTACATTTACAAATAGTTAATGATGAGAACAAAAGCATTATTTTTATCCCAGCGGTTTGAACATGTCAACAAAATGTTGATATATAAGATCCGATCCGGCATGTCTTAGGTATGTATGCAAAGTCCCTTTTATTGGGTGATTTCAGTAGAATGTTACGAAAACTACATTTCAAGTAACTTTCTTTAAACAAAATCTCGTGCTTGAGCATCAATAGTTGACAACAGACAACATAGTTCGCTGAATGAAACGAACATGTAATGGTGAACATATATTTTTCGTGGTGTTAAATAACCAGTATCGCCAGTTCATGTAGGTACTTATTACAATAAAAGACTTACGTTTATAACATTTTATCTATTATATACATATAAAAAAGTAAGAGTATTATAGTATCAAAGAATCAAAAGTTACTTCTGTGATAGCTCTGATTTCTTTAAAATGTTTTCATATTAATACTTGTATCTTGTTTTTAAAACAATGTTAGTTCATACTTATAACGTAGGAACAATAATCATATTGAAGGGAAATTATCCTGAAGAATATTTATCATTATGATGGGCTTTATGGCCTTTTGAGTCACTAACTTTTAATTGATCATGTAACACAATGTTCCAGTAAGAATATGTATTCAATGTCCCAAAAGAATCTTTTCCTACCCAGCTAACGGGGATAGACAAGAATATCCCGTTATAAGACCACCTTATTTAAATGTCTGCATGTGTCAGACAGACATTACTAACACTTAGGACAGCGCGGATAACAAAACCCACAGGCACAGGATTTCCATTCAACTCTGTCCCTGGGCAGGTACATGTATGTCAGATCCTTTTAGGCTTATTAGCAACAGTCCTTAAGAGCTAAAAGGAAGGCGTAAAAGGTCGCAAAGTACGATGTAGTTGTGTTGGTATTAATTCTAGTTCTTTTGGATCATAGTCATGCTAATCTGTTCATAATAAACTTAAGCGTCAGTTAGTGCAAAGGAGCGTCTGAGGTTTTGCACTTTTCGTTATCTTTCATTGTTGAACCGACTAGGCTAAACTGACTATATTATAAGTTTGCGTAGTTGCGTTCTATTTTTCTACAGGGTATTTAAAGAGGTCATGTAAAACATTTCTTTCCAGTGCATCTAATAAAAATATAATGTAATGTTTTATATAACTTATATGTTCTATATTCTTTCGTCAGTCAAAAAGGTTTATGCATTAACAATATACTCAATAAGACCTCAGTGGTTAGAAATCTTTCCCAATATAAACTTGATTCCCATTCTGGGCAGTTATTACTAGCGCCGGAAGAATATCATATAATAACGTCAAGGCACGTTTCGCACTTGGATGGAAAGAAAGGCTATTGTGTGAACCGAGGCATAAATAGTAGCTGTTTGGCTACTGGAAAATAAAGGGCAATAACAGTTAAATGCTGCAAATGAAGTTGTTATCGTAGACATTATGTTTGATTAGTTCTCATTTGTGTCATCTTGTCCTCTGTTGAGAATGTAATAACTGTAATTACTCCATCTGTCGCCATTCCCCTTTCTGTAAATGGAGGTGTAGGATTAAATTTATTTTCCCTAATGTTATCTCATTAATTTCATTCAAGATGTATTCAATATAGAACTGTATTATTTCGTGACAAAATATGTTTTCAATTACTAATTGTTTTCAATCAAAAGGCAGTGTTTACTACTTTAATATCTAATATATTTCTTATATCACACTCTCAAACTTTGATCGCCGTTACATCGGAAGCCACTGACGTATAACACTCAATAGCACTCCTGAACATTGACGATTGTTTTTTTTTTTAAGATTTCAGACATTATAATACTGCAGTCACATTCATTCCATAACTTCCTGACATATACGCTACATTTGACAGAAATTATTCGCAGAGGTTTGTAACGTTACGGAGATAATGATTTGCTAAACAATATACTCACAACTTATAACACACAGTTTGGGTTTAAAATGATAAATTTTGCATTTACCTGCTGTTTTCCTTCATGTACATACCAAGAAATATTTCAAATTCTATTCAATATCAAAGAGACGTTGCTGAATATAATATAAGTATCAAATCTGGTGCCAGTGCTAGAAGGAATGTAAGAGGACGAGAAATACCCAGATACGGAAACTCACAAAGACAATATCGTTTCGTAAAATAATGAAAAACTAATAAATTTTATCCAGGAAACTGAGATATGACTGTACTGAAAGGCTTTTAAAGGAAGTGGGGTTTTAGTTATGATTTACAAATTTGGGATGGTTCAGTAGAGTAAACCAGATAATTTTCAACTTCCAGTGGTTTAATGATATATTGTTACATGTATATAGAAACAAAACATACTCAGTGTATTAACAAAGATTTCCATTCTGTATTCTATACATAAATGTAATAAAATGCTCGAAATATCATAGTACCTACGCTTAGTGACAGTAAATATAATCAAAATTGTCGGGGAGTGGCATTCCCAAGAATAATGTTTTGTATTTCATCTTGAAAAAAACTAAGCCAGTAACCTAATAGTATTCCGTAAAAGCGGCATCGGTGCCTTTCGGAATGGTTGTTTAAAATGAGTTTACAAATACTCTATACTTTTAAGGTATATGCCCTATTATTTATACGAAATTAACATTTAGCCTGCTGGCGGCAAATGATGCCGCCTTTGGAACCAGTGCAGACTGTTCGCTTTTCATTCTGTAAATTTTCAGTGAACATCCCTTCGAATAATAATGGTACTGCCTAAATTGAATGATAGTCCAGTCAATTTTAGAAATTTAGCAGGGTAAAGGTTTAAAAATACAAAAAAAAAAGCTCATGTTGAAATTTCATTAAGTTTTGTCATGCTTTCTACTACGTCTTGGTGTATAAGAGCATTTAAAAAGCTGTCGAAATTAGTGTGTATTCTAGGGCATTGATACCATGCGTTCAACTTATGTTACAAACAGATAAAGATACTGCCCATTTAAATGATATGCATAATCAAATGCTTTGAAAAGTGTTTTCAGTATTAAACATGAACTTATACTGTTAGAGCCATAACGAGAGGTAATTATAAAGTTTAACAATGAATTCAATGACATTTTCTAGTACTATGTTTATTATTATTTTCGCCGAAATATCAGAACTTTAAAATAGTATTTCACAAGAAATGTCTGTAACAAAAATGAGACAGCCACATTAGTAACCAAAGTATTATGAGCCTTCAGCACATTGTTTTTCTTTATTTGTAATGTTGCATTTGATTTCGGATTTCGTCTTTGTTCTTAAGTGTAAATCTTGCACCATATTATTATCCACTTTCTTGATATTGATTCAGGCGAATTCATTACTGCTCAGACATTTTATAGAGATACAACTGACATCTGGCCAGTTTCTGATTTGAGAAAGGATGAAGTAATGATACATCTAGAGTGTTTTAAGATATATAAACGGACAGTAATTAACAATTGCAATGGACATAGTCAATGTTGTATTCATCCGCGTAAATGTATAGACGAAGATAATCGGTAAATATTTACTCTGTTTCTGAATCCGTTAGATTAAGTATATATCGCCGCTCCGAAGTGATTTATTTCAAATATCAAAATAACATTTTACATTTGCGAATGAAAAAGACCAACAGTTTGGTTACTCCGACAGTTAATTATCATTTCAATTTGATAAAAATTAGGTAGGTATGTTCCAATATTTAGTTATTGCTTATACTCTAAAGCCTTTTATTTCTCCAGGCTTTTGTCATTATTGCTAAAAAAATCAACATGATTTTAAGACAATAAATATTAACCAGTGATCAAAATGAAGATAAAAGGAGACCATTTAATGTGAGCACTTAGCGTATACATAACCATGTTTCTTCAATAAGTAAAGCCTTCAAAATTAAAACTCAACGCATTATTTCAGTGTAATTGATGCTTTTCCAATATATATTTTGGCATCTTTAGTATAATGATAACCACTTTCCGCATAAACTTCTATAGCATAATCTTAAGGAGAGGGCACATGGAAATCTACTAGTGCTCGGACACATATCTTTTGAAAGGCTTCTTATTTCCCGACCCAATAGACTGACAAGTATAATTACTCTCAGACTGAAAGGTCTTGTACGTTTTCTTGATCACTTTAAGAGAAGGAAACCGGAGAAAAGGCATCGGGTCTGTACTCACTAACGTTATACGCCTGAACCTTTCAAAAATGCAATATGCTGTCACTTCCTTTGCATTGTACGTATAGTATTTAAACTTACCTTTACTGTTTGTTGATGCTATATTTATATATATATGTCTGTACATAATTTCAAATTCATTTGACTACAAAGAATTTTGCATTTCAAAGTCTATGATGTAGACTTTTTATATAAATGGATACGGACAGATTACAATGCAAGTAGTGGATACAAATTAGATAATTATATGTCTACGTTGCGATTAAAACCCCGTTAAGTGACAGAACATTCATAACAGATAAATGTAATTAACATTCGGTGAAATCAAAATGACTTGTTTTCCAAAATGTTCGTACAATGCATTCAGCTGTAACAGTTCTAGTCCAATTACACAAACTTGCTTTTATGTCTTTTACAGTTTTAGACGTTGAGGATCGTGGATGTTATAATAATAAGACAAATAACTTACATCAAAGTATTAATCGGTGGTAACGTACACTCTGTCCAAAGCTCAGAAACTCTCTCTATTATTTCAATCCTTAATCTATTACGATCCGATCTAGTTTTGTTAGAAAGTATTAAACATGTTGTATATAATCCTAATATGTCATTATGCCAGTCGTCACAATATACGACTAACGAATAAGACTATCAACAATTTATTTCATCAGGAAATGTATTATAATTTACCAATTATTTTCATTTCAATTTTCTTTTTCCCAATACAATTATGTATTTGCAAAAGCTGAAGCATGATGCTTTCACTGAACATGCAATTGTTGTGTAGCTGATGCTACCAACATAGTAAATGCTTGACCGGACAAATTATCTGTAGTGTGATGCCAGGCATGAATCGTTATTTTCTGACCCTTTCAAAATGAAGGAAAAAAATAATCAGTTACATACAGAGGTGTTATCATAGACACATTGAATCGTTTGTATGCTAATCATACTACATTGTACTTCCTTATCTATCCCAATTGTGATGACTGTGTCGTGCGCAATTCTAGCTCCTTTGAACTACTATGAACGTTATACCGTTATCAACAACGCACTTGATCAATGAAAGATAACGCCATCTTTTTCTTCTAAACATAATGTCAATTACTTTAGCCAACATCTACGATTTTTTTTAATTCTATCAGAACATCTATCGGTAGCATAGAATGCACTAAAGCGTGAATATAGCAGAACTGGTCTGATTGAGTCTATTCATGAAAGGTAATTACTTATGCTGAACCTCTTACTTCATTGAACAACATTTGCATCATTGAAAGAAACATAAATAGTCATTATAAAATTTAAAAAAATGGAACTTTTGCCATATTAAATACATCAAATTTTATGTAATATATCGAAAAAAATGGTAACTATAAAGTACAAATAAAGGCAAATTTCCTACAGTCGAAAATTCATTCTCCTTGTTGTTCTGAAAATGTTTTTTGGTTGAGCGTTTGTCAAGTCAGACATAACAATTCATCACGCAGTCTGAAAGATATTTTTACATATCTTTTGGATAATCCGGAATTTTTTCTTCAGCTCTCGATACAATTAGGGATCTTCCGTTAAATGAAACTAGCAACTATCATATTAGGTTTACATCTCTATATTAGTCACACATGCAAGTCCTGTTTAATAAATACTAACTTGGTTCAGATTGAAATTGCGTCACATTATAAAAAATAAATAAATTCCGGAAATATTTATCCCGAATCGTTGCAAAGACAGGTCTCCTGTAATAAATGACTAAACTAAAACTAAAAATAACGTGTCTCCGGCTCATGTTTAGACTGTGCTTATGGCTATTAGTTCCGATTCTGTTATCTATGTAATGCATTTAAGTATACCTATCTGATCTCCAATGGCTGTGAAATGTTCGCTAGAAATGAGCTGAAATATGGTATGTATCTTATTCTACGATGTTATAAGGTTTGTCTCGACAGAAAATGCTTCGTCATAATATTAGTTGGTTTGGATAACCGTTTGTTTCATTATAGGTCTAATCATGAACAACGATCCGCGCGAAGGAAAGAAACAAACAAACACACGTTTAACGTTCAAGGGCAAACTCTTTATAAACTCCATGTGTTGAAGGAAGAGTAATCTCACCCAGGAAAAAGATAAAAATGAGAGAAAATATGTAAAATATCATGAAATTTTCATTTTGTTTTATGTTGTTGGTAGCTACTCAAAGAAAACAATGCATTCAATTGACTAGTGTTGATACCAAGGTCTACAGCTAAGCAAAATCCATTTAAAAACTTTTTTATTCTCTTCACCAATGTTTTTGTCTCATTTTTGTTTCGTATAATTTAGCAATAGGACCTTATTTATCAGTGTCAAAGTTTCGAGACAGACTAAGCAATTCATGAATAAAACAGAAATGTTAAAAGGAGCAAAACTTATAGACGACGGTACTTTGCTTCGATTAAAAAGGAAGGGCATAACCAGTATCCTGTACATTTCTCACAGTGACATACTAATCAAATTGTAACATATACTAACAATTAATATCACTACATTCTGTTTTAAGTATTTCATTCATGAAAAGGGTGGCACGTGTTCAAGAACATGGTAAGAAAATTCAGGTTTCTGTAACACAAATACTGGAGACTGCTGTACATTATCAGTGTGTGACGGTTCATGGTTTTGGCAACTGAATGATAAACTGCGTTAAAAGGATTCTTGATGTCCGAATTTATTATTATTTTTTAAAAAATATAAATATGAGATATAAGATAAACAAAGTTGCTAATAATTAATTTCTCTCTCAACATTCTGAAAACGATGTTTGCTATGTTTTTAACTGTATAACTTAATTGTATTATGAATGCGATTCAATGATGTCTAACGACAGTTCAGCAAACTTTTATACGATTTCATCATGTTAAAACAAAGGTAATAAAACTGCCCATTTGGTTCTCTAGCGCTATTTTCAATGCAATTAGGATACTATTTATTATTTACAAAAGGGAGTAAATGAATACCCACCCGTTATAATTGCGTTGATCGCATTATGTTATCATTAAATATGTAATGACTATTTAAGTGACAACGTTATTGGTATATATATATATATATATATATATATATATATATATATATATATATATATATATATATATATATATATATTGTGTTGCTGTAATAAATTCATGTAAAAACAGACTTCTCGCCAATATTTTCTAAAATAATGTTTACAATAATGTCATATAAATACTTTAAACACTTGGTTAGTCCAAAAGACAGTGTTTTGATAGAGATGCATGAACCAGCCATCTTTGTCTACGGAATGCTTGTAAGACTGCTGCTTTGTCTAAACTCATTGTATGGATTTATTTTTCTTATTAATTTATCGAAAGCAATCTAATAGAGAATATTCTTGTGTGACGTGTAATGTTTAAGTTGTGTTACAGACTTTGAAAATTCAGCAAAAAATTTATGGCGTGAATCCCTAAACTCGTATTGATTCAAACCGTTTTTTTTTTTTGGTTGTAAAATAAAGCTTGTTCTGCACTGTATGTGATTTCGGGTATTTACGCACACAAGTGATACAGTAAGTTTAGTTTAAACTACAAACGATACTTGCATTTTCAGGCCGTTACCTTGTTGTTTTGATGCTGCTTTGTACCAACATAATACTTGGATCAACAGATATCATACAATGTGATTTCAGGCATAATTCCTTTCTTCTTTGTGAAATGAACGGCATAAAAGTCATCTGTTACAAATGGACGAAATGTATCATTTGTTGGACAATTTTTCTACATTCTGTATCCCATGATTAGTCAAGGTGTTGATTTATCTTCCTTTAGAATTCTTTTTGCAAATTTAATTTTTTAGTTTGTAGTGATGACAAAAATATTAAGAACGCATGTCTCCAGATAAAAATTACAATATCAAATGAGAGAAAATTTATTCGTATCTCTGCGCGACAAGCGTAGTGAACAGTTTTTCCATATGTTTGAAAGACTACGTGATTGTGTCTAGTAATACACACCGCTTTGTCATAAATATAACTTTAGACACGTTCCACCTATAATTCAGATAACCACTAATTTAAAACAGCTTATCAACGATATATTTATTAAGCATCAATATATACCCACTGTTTCATATTTGTTCACAAGAACATACATTTTCTTGTTGGAATATTGCTTCAAATATATTGTAAATACGTCTATAATACTGAACAAATATGCGTCTGATACTATTGAATTTTAAGAGAATAAAAACTTATGCTCAAGGAATTGTTCACACATCAAAGTGTTCTGTGTTGATTGAACTTTGAGGAACTTTATCCAAGCTTCAAAACCAAGATCAATTGAGATTTCTATTTCATGCATGAATATAATATATTTTAGGACGTAGATTCATATATCATTCCTCATTGATATATTGCGTTCTGTAAATTTCCTAGTTTTCAATATCGTTTAACGTTTGTGAGTTGTTTCTGGTTATGTCTGGCATAACAACATTCTTCACAAATCGCAATAAACAGTTCAAAAATTTTCATTACTTGCTATTCACATCGACAATTCTCGTTATTTTTGTTTTGTTTTTAAAAAAGCACATTATTTTATGTAATTAATTATAGCTTTCCCCATGCTATTAAAGGCAGCTCCGGAGTCTTGCTTTACAACGGTAAATATGTTTGAGTTTTTATTATCATGCAATGAGAAAGTATATATAGGTACATGTACAATAACCGTTTTAGTGCACCTATTAATGTTTCAACTTAAATTCAATTTTCCCCGCTAGGTAATATCATTTTTATTTCTGTTATTGATAAACGACTGACGGCTTTATTATACCCAACAAGGACATAAATTAGCACACTACATGCAACTCACCGTTTTCCAAGCAGTATGGACTAATAATTCCGTAGAAAGTAATAAGACAAACACTTGTTATAGCAACATTTTATGACTAGAGAACTATTGTTAGCGTTACTGGATGCCAAAGTTTGATATACTGACAGAATAATATTTAAAAAGTCACATTTTCTTGATAGGTATTTTTCGTGCGAAACAAATTTACTGGTAAACCTAAAACAATAAGGTCAGTATGCCATAGTTACAAAGAAACGGCCATTTGGTCTACCGTAAATATACTGCTGTGATAAAGGCATTATTCAATGATAACTAGTTATTGTCTTGCTAAGAAAAATCCAGTTGATTAAACAGAACAATATTGGTTATTCTCAGGAAAGCATTATTTTGTTTTGCCATCATCACAGATAAGACCAGAATCGTTTTGCCTATGCCTTAGAAAAAATGACGTTTCCAAGACGGACATTTTATATTTATATATATATAAGTTTATGCCCCGTCTTTGAATAGTACAACCTTGAAAGTACTACGCAATTATCAAATCCTAACAGTACATTATAGAATAAACATTCATTCCAAAGACAAACGCAACTAATTGATTTTTTAAATATAATGCGTAAAGTTATATTCTAAACTGATTTGTAAATATATTCCCTTTACGGCAGACACAACATTTTTCCTCCCAGACATAACTGTAGTTGACTTGGAGGTTATTGTACCATATTTATCATAGATATATTTGAATCGCGACCATAGCTATCAAGATATGAATATATGCCTGAACTTATATTTATAGGTACATCCCGACATCCATTAAGAAGATAGCAAACGATTATATATCAAAGCCTTGCTAGTTTCCTTAAGTCACTGTCACAACAGGCGAGTACTTAATTGCTATACAGTTAAAGCAAATTCCTATGAGGTATCGTTGCATCACATTTAAGTGCCCCATTCCATCAATACGACATGAATATCTTATTAACAGTTTTGTATTTATTTGAATGAAGGTTTAGAAAAATGCATTTAATGGTGAAAACGTTGAACCACTGGTTGTAATGAGTTTAACTGATGAATTGTTGGTTATATGACAGCGTCATAATGATATTGGTTCGTTGTAGTCGTAATAGCTTTACTTGAGAAAAGGTAAGTAGTGTGCGTGTTCTGAAATCAGAATCTATAATTTCTGTACTCACGTTCAGTGTGTTTTTATCTATCACATTTTCAAATTTTAGCAAAATTCGACCAGAAAGAAAAGTATTAGTCAGCACATTTTAAAGGTAATTCTAGACATCCTTTGTGGCATTTTTTGGGTTAATTTCTATACAAACAAAGATCATTACATTTTCGCTGTTGTTATTTTGATGTGGAAGTTCATAGTTAAGGAAACCTTGAAATGATTTCTTATTTAATTCAAATATGAAAGGATGTCAAGCATGACAGTGGGATCTGGAAAAACACGCGATTTCGTTGAAACCTCTTCATTTCGTTTGAATATTATATCCAGTAAGTATCTATCGTTAACGTCATCTTGGGTCTATCCCTATTATTCGTAGATTTATTTCAGGGGATGTCTGCGGTTTATGGACCATCCTGCTTATACTGGCTACCTATTATTCTTTTCTTGCCGCTCACGTGACCGGCATGTCCCAGGTTGAGTGAAACGAATTGGCTCAGTTGGGATAAAAACGGGACGAATACAGTAACTTCATGTCAAAATAAATATTTTTGGCATAAAGTAGCACGAGCTGCTTGCCAACTTTCATAAGTAATGAAAATTTTTACCAAAAGAAACATCGATAAAAACAGAAGTCTTCAACGCCGTATTAGAACATCTTTCGCATGCAATGACTAACATTGTAACATCAATTAGACTTTCCTGAAAACGTAACGATATCAGTCTGTCAGAAGCGTTACGTAAGTTAGAATCATTATTGAAACTAGTCCAAAGCTGCAAATCTACACAATGGCATAATTAAAATGGTCAGTGAATTGATCAAATATTAAACCAATGCTGAACTTGTAGATGAGTAGTCATAAACAATACTGAAAATAATAGTACCTAAGATTACAAGAAAATTCAATTGTTAAAACAAACGATCCGCCACAATACCCGATTTACGAATCTGTGAAGCATTGCGAACAGAAATAGCATTCCGTGCAATTCAAAGCTATGTGACAACAGACGGTTGCCTAGTCGCAGACATAACAAAACTGCATGAAAGAAGCTTTTTAAATTGGAAGTTATAGGACATATACTAATAACCTTGGCTTATAAAAAGGGAAGCAGAAAACATGCAGTTACTCCCTACAGACCATTAAGGACTGTCACAGTTAATGACAGTATTCTCTTTCTTAGAATCAATGTTTATTATTTGTTTGATTTTTTTTAAACAAATCACGGTAATATAAATGAAAACTCCAGTCATTATGTACAACTGCGTTTAGAAATCATAAATTGTACATGGAGAAACGAACATTATGACCTGACCTTATAATAATAAAAAATAGTCTTATTTTGTTATTATTTTATAATTCCCAACATATTTCTATTCCACTACATAAAACTCCTGACATACACAAATAACAACGATCAAAAATATAACAGCTGAATTAGGTATTTTTGAGCCTTTCCACTCGCTCATTTTACGAGTATAAATGAGTGTATTTAAAAATAAATATTATATTTATTTGAAAAACATCCGCCTATAGCTACACAACTAAATTTAATATGTTCTCACGTCTTAAACAAAAGGTTTTAACTAAACAACAATTACTGTAAAGTTTACTTTTGATTTGATAAACGTAACTGTATCAGCTGATATTCCCATGTTTTTTTTCAGCTACATTTATAAATAGTCTATGAGGCGAACAAAAGCATTATTTTTATCCCGTTTAATTTAAACATATCAACAGAAAATATGTTGATATATGAAATCTGGCATGTCTTAGCATGTATGCAAATCGTTTCGGATCCGTAGAATGTTACGAAACAACACTTTAATATTTTTAATCAAAGGGGTTTGAAAAAAAAATCTCGTGTTTGGGTATCAACAGTTGTCAACAGACAACGTAGTTCGATGAATAAAACGAGTATTTAATTTACTGGAGCGAACATTCTTTCGTGGTATTAAATTACCAGTATCGCTCTTTCTATATTTCTATACTTTTAATAATAAAATAACTTATGTTTGTACCATTTTATCAATTATACACATAAAATAAGAAGTTTATACTAGTATCAAAGAATCAAAAGTTATATGTTTGATAGCTCTGATACACAATTGTTAATTTCTTAAATATCTTATTATATTATTACTCGTACGTTGTTTTTAAAACAGTGTTATTTCATACTAGTAGCATACTAGGATCAATATATGTAATGAAATTTAATCACATTGAAGGAAGATTATCCTGATATGCAATTATCAATATCATGACCTCTATGACCATTTGAGCCACCAATTTGTATCTGGCCATGTAACAGCCCGCCCGCTTAGCTCAATAGGGAGAGGGTTGGTCTACGGATCCCAGGGTCGCTGGTTCGATCCCCGGGCGGGGCGTAGGTTCTCCGTGACGATTTGATAAAAGACATTGTGTCTGACATCATTCGTCCTCCACCTCTGATAATTCATGTGGGGAAGTTGGCAGTTACTTGCGGGAGAACAGGTTTGTACTGTTACAGAATCCAGGAACACTGGTTAGGTTAAATGCCCGCCGTTACATGACTGAAATACTGTTGAAAAAACGGCGTTAAACCCAAAACAAACAAACAAAAATGGTCATGTAACACAATGTTCCAGTAAGAATACGTATTATTAGTTCCCTAGGTCGAATTCCATATTCCAAACGGATCCTGTCCTACCTACTTAGCGGTGATAGACTGGACTATCCCGAAAGTAGATCATCTGATCTTTCCTCTAGACGCGTACATTCTGACGTTAACATTATAGTGTCAAAAAATTACAAGCATGACATTATAATTTACAGTATCTTTGAAACGTTTGCAATTTTATCTTAAATGTCAGCCTGTGCTAGACAGGTATTTTCCCAACCCCCAGGACAGCACGGATAACAAAACAGGATTTTCATTCAACGCTGTCCCCTGAGTTTGGAAAACAATGTCCTGCACAAACAGGTATGAAAGAGCCTTGTATACTTATAAACAACAGTCCTTAAGAGTTGTTGGGCACAAAGTACAATATATTTGTCTTGTTTTTAATTCTGGTATTTTGGGATCATAGAGTCAATTTTTTTATTCAAATTCGTCTATAATAAAATTCAGCGCCAGCCATTGCTAAGGAGCCGGGGAGGTGTTGCATTTTTCAATTCCTGTGATGAACCAATTTCGCTAAACTGAGTATATTAAAAGTTTGCTTCATTACGTTGTATCTTTCTACAGGATATCTACGTAGCTTTATTTAAAAAAAACGTCCTGTTAAATATTTTTTGCATGCGCATCTAATAACAGTATAATGTAATGCTTTATATAACTTATATGTTCTATACTCTTTCGTCAGTCAAAACGGTTTATGCATTAACAATAGACTCAATTAGACCAATCTTTCCCAAGTAAAATGATTCCCATTTTGGGTAGTCATTATTAGCGCCGGAAGGAGATCAATTCATAACGTCAAGGCATCATGGACAGAAGACTATAATGTGAAGCCAGGCAAAAATGTTGTTTGGATACTGGAAAATATTGGAAAATGAAGGATAATAAAAGTAAAATGCTGCAAATAAAATTGTTATCAGAGACATTATATTTCATAAGTTCTCATTTATGCCATCTTGTCCTCTGTTGAGAATGTAATTAATATAATATCTCTATCTTCTGCCATTCCTCTTTCTCTTAACGGAGGTGTAGGGTTAAATTTATTTTCCCTAGTGTTATCGCATTTATTTCATTCAACATAACACTGCATTATTCTTGACAGCTATGTTTTGTTTTCAGTTACTGATTGTGTTCCACTTAAAGACAGTTTTATTACTTTTATTAATGTCAAACCAATTACTCACATCACACTCTCAGACTTTATATCGGTAGTCACTGACAAGTAACTCTCACTGGCACTCCTTTTAAATTACCAGTTGTAGTGTTAAAGATATAATACTGCAATCACATTCATTTCCTAACTTTTCGAAATATATGCCTACATTTACCTAGAGTCCAAAAAGTAATTAATTAAATTATTAATTAAATTATTTAAATTATTAGTGATTTGAAACGTTACTGAGTTAATTTTACTTACAGCTTATAAGTCACAGTTTGGTTTTAATTTGATATATTTTACATTTACCTGCTTTTTAAAATGTCAAACCAAGAAATATTTCAAAACATATCAAATATTAAAAAGATTTTATTGATATAGTATCAAATCTTATTTAAGTGCTAAAAGAAATGCAAGAGGAATATGGAAACTCAGAAAGACGATATCTCTTCGTAAAGTAATGGAAAATAATAGATTGTCTCCAGTAAATTGAGGTACGCCTGTCACAAGAGCAGCAAGGGAAAATTGGCAACATTGTTATTTAGATTATTAATTTAAACCGAGTTTTTTTTAAAGGAAGTTGCGTTTCAGTTATGATTTTCAGTTTTTGGATGGTCGGATAATTTTTAAGTCTTAAAATTCCGATGATTTACTTATATATTGTATTCGCCATTTTACGAAATAGAAGAAAAAATATACTTGGTGTATTTAAGTGAACAAACATGTCCATCCCGTAATCTATATATAAATGTGATAAAGTACTCGAACAATTATAATACCCACGCTAAGTTAATGCAAGTATAATGAAAATTTTCGGGGAATGGCATGCTAAAGAACAACTTGTTTTATGGTGTCCCCTACCCTACCCATCCACACCCCCTCCACCAATTTTTTTCTTGTGGGTGTGTGTGTGGGGGGGGGGGGGAATTAGAGTTGCCCTTGTTCGTCCGTTGGTCCGTCGGTCCGTCCGTCAGTCCGGATGTCTGTGCGTCCGTCCTTCCGTCCGTCCGAATTTGTGTTGTTCATATCGCAAAAGGTATTTGATCCAGAGTCATCAAACCTCACAGGATTGTTATTCAGCATGGTAAGTTGTGCATCAGGGGTTTTAATTTGCATCTAACACAGCCAGACCTGAGTTATAAATGGCCCTTGACTTTGTCAAAAATGTGCATTAAAAGGCATAAAAATTGTGTCACACATATCTCAAAAAGTGTTTGACCTAGGGTCATGAAACATCACACTAGGAATATTATTCAACATATAAAGTTGTGCACCTGTGATTCTGTTCCGGATTGTCAGACTAGAGTAATGGCCATTGATTTCAAAAATATGTATAATTGGGATACAAGTTTATGTCGCATGTATCTCAAAAGTATTTGTCTTAGATCATATATAGCATGTGAAATTGCCATCTGGTGTTCTGTTTGAGCTTTCACTCCACAAGACTGCATATAATGTCCTTAGCTTAGTGTAAAATACACATAAATTGCTTAAAAGTTTAGGTTGAAATATCTTTAAAAAATAGTTCACCTATGTTATCCAACATGTGAATGTGTGCACCCGAGTTTTTTTATTTCACTTTTCAAGGCCAGAGTTATAGCCCTTGACCTAATCAAAAAAGTGTGTCCCAGAGTTATAGCCCTTGACCTATTAAAAATGTGTGTCCCCCATTTATCTCAAAATGTTCTTTAGCTAGAGTCATAAAACATCAGATGATAGTTTTATACCATGTGAAGTTGTGCACCTGATGTTCTCTCTGGGATCTCACTCACAAAGGCCGCCCTTCATTTGATGAAAAATACACATTACGTTCTTAAAAGTTTGTGCTGTAAACACCTTAAGTTATTTCATCTAGACTCGAGAAACCATGTGCAGAGACAGGAAAGGGCACCTGTATCTTATGGTCACACATCTAGTTGAATCTTGAAGAAAAAACTGGGCTGGTGGTCTATTGGTATTCCAGCGAAGCGGCATCGGTGCTTCCGGAATTGTTGTTATAAAAGAAGTGACAATTACTCTATACTTTTAAGGTATAATTATGTCCTATTATTTATAACAAATGAAACGAAATAAAGCTCATATTGAAATATCATTATTTGTCATGCTTTTTACTACGTCCTTGAGTATAACAAAATTTAAAATGTTGTCGAAGTAGAGCCTAGAGCGTATACTTTGTCATTGCAACCCTATGTTCAATTCAAATCAAGCGTTTTCACGTGAACTTATACAGTTAGAGCCATCAAGACAGGTAATCATAAACAATGGATTCAATAATATTTTCTACCATGTTAATAAATATTCAAGCTTTTCGCCAAAATATCAGAAAGCTTAGATAGGATTTCACAAGAAAAATACATTGTATTACTTTATTCGTCTATGTTCTTAAGTGTAAATCTTGCACCATATTATTATCCACTTTCTTGATATTGATTAAGAAGACTTCACTACTGCTCAGACATTTTATATAGACACAATTGACATCTTCCACGTTTCTGAAGTTTAGTTGTGGTGAAAAAGGGTAAAGTAATGATACATCTTGAGTGTTTTGAGATATATAAACGGACGGTAATTAACAACGGCAATGGACATTCATCCACGTAGGTGTATAGATGTAGATAATCGGTAAATATTTACTCTGTTTCTGAATCCGTTAGATTAAGTATATTTCGCCGCTCCGACTGTGATTTATTTCTGATACCAAAATAGCAATGGAAAAGACCAACAGTTTGGTTACTTCAACAGTTAATGCTGTAGTAATCATGTCAATTTAACGAAAATTAGGTAGGTATGTTCCGATTTCCTGTCTAAGTTTCAGTTCTTGCTAATACTCTTTTATTTCTTTAGCTTTTTAGCTTTGGTCATCATTGTTGAAAACCAAGCTGTTGTTAAAACTAAGATTTTTCTCTGTCAATAAGTAAATTCGGAGCATATTGATGCTTTTGTTGTACAAATTTTGACATCTTTCGTGCGATAAGTCCACATCCCAGACAAACTTCTACAACATAATCTTAGGGAGAATGCACATGGAAACTTTCTAGTGCCCGGACATAAATTTTAGAAAGGCTTCCAATTCCCATATCCAATAGACTGACAAGTATTATTACTGTCATATTGAAATGCCGTATACGTTTTCTTGATCACTTCCAAAGGACACTGGAGATACGGCATTCGGTCTGTACTCATCAACGTTATAGATCTGAACTTTGTAAACCTTTGAAATATCACTGCCTTTGCAATGTGCCTTTCCTTAGCTGTTTATTATGTTTATGCTATATTTAATCAAGTCTGTATACAGCTTCGAATTCATATGACAACAAGTAATTTTGATATTTGTAAGTCTTAGATTTATATTTTTAATTATTGGTGGATTACGTGGCAAGAAAAATAATTACAATTGCACAAAGAGGAGACAAATAAGAGTCATGTCTACATTGCCATATAACCAATTGATGCTATTAAATGATTATCCGTGGGTGATAGAACTTTCAAAAGGACTACATATAATTTATAAACGGTGACTTCGAAATGACTTGTTTCGAATACGTTCTGTATGGTTTCGTTATACAAGGTCTCTTCATTTAGTTGGTACAGTCCAGTTACCGCGAACACG
Organism: Mercenaria mercenaria; assembly: GCF_021730395.1. Lineage (NCBI taxonomy): Eukaryota > Metazoa > Mollusca > Bivalvia > Venerida > Veneridae > Mercenaria > Mercenaria mercenaria. Next base: position 25,300,765 of record NC_069371.1, on the reverse strand, counting down.
TACAACGAATAAGACTATCAACAGTCTGTTTACAAATAACTCCAGCTGTAAACACGAATTAAAAAAAATATTAAGAATCTAAACAACGACCTTATTCATCTGTACCAAATTGTAATGACTGACTACGCAACTACTCAATATATAACAGAAATTTAGAAAGTGAAAAACTGACAGACGACGGTACTTTGCTTTGATAAATAAAAGAAGGTCAGAACAAATATCCTGTACATTTCTCTAAATGACATATTGTTCAAGTTGTAGTGCATACTGAAAATTGATGTCACCACGGTTTGTGTTAAGTATTTCATTAAAGAAACGGGTAGCACATATTCAAGAACACTCATTCTGTCAGAAAATTTAGGTTTCTGTACAACAAGTAAACTTATCTGATACTGATTTCTTTTAGGTTCGTTTGTGAAGCAAGTTCTACAACTTATATTTACCACTCTCGACACCTCATTCCAGGTGGAATCCATCGGCAGGAGGGTATGAGTTCCCTTTTAATACTGAGCGTCAAGAGAGAGAGAGAGAGAGGGAGATACTGGTACCATTTTTTCACGTATTTAGCATGATGCGGCCGGGGATCGAACCTACGACCTCCTGCACTCGAAGTGGACGCTCTACCACTAGGCTATCGATGTGGTTGCATCTTGCTTTGGGCTTCCTTTTGCAACTTTTGTTTTGACGTTGTAGTGATAACAAAGTTATTTAGAACGGCATGTCTCCAGATAAACATTACAATATCAAAGGAGAGGGAATTCTATTCTGACAAGCGCAGTGAACAGTTTTTCAATATGTTTAATAGACTTCCTGATTGCTTCTAATAATATACACAACTTTTACATAAATAAAACCTTTGATTTTCATTTTGTTTTAAAAATTAAAAAAAAAGCTCTTTAATTTAGAAATGTTTAGAAACGTTCCACTTATAATTCAAATAACCATAACGAAAAATAGTTTCAGCATCAACCTATACTCACCATTTTACATTAAGTAAATGATATGTAAGTGAACAAAATGAGTTTAACAAACGAAATCAAACATACTTTAACTACTCAAACAAAACGTAAGGACACTGTTGAAATTCTTTGATAGTAAATCCACAATTCAATAAATACAATTTGATATTTCTGAATGTTTCGGAAAGCAAACTATACAATCGCATTTCTCAATGGGTTTTACAAATAAAATATATTTCCAATGTAAAGAGTGTCTTTATCATGGCGTTTCTTTTAACGTTGTATCTTAATTATTTACACAGGTCTAAATACTCAGGTTTGATACATGTAGTACACTCCACTGAGGCGTTAAGCACAGCAAGCACAGCCAGGACCAAACTTCGCAAAGTAGGTCAACCATAAACAGTGGAAAGACATAGCAGAGGGGTTACCTCACATCTCCACCAACCAACAAGTATTGTACCATTTAATTGTAAGAAAAATATGAGAAAAGAGGATAAGAATACAGGTTAACTGTTCGGGGAGAATGGGAAAGGGTTAGTAAATATGGGGGAGCACAGAAGTGGGGAACGTAAAGCGAAAATGTAGTGAAGAAACACAACTACTATACAATACCTGTATAACCATAGCCTTGAAATACGAACTGTTCTGAATAACAAATCGTAATGCAAAAACATATTGCTACACAACACTTTATTTGTTACTGGCTGTAACATCTGGACAAAATAAGGAAATGCTCTGTCATACTGTAAATCGGTTTCAGTAAATGTTGGAATATTGCAACATACATATTGGAAATGCGTCTATAATACCAGATGACAGAGCAACACAAAGAATATGCATCGAACACTAATCGTCTGCTATTATTGAGAGTTTAAGAGAATAAAAACTGTAGCGTAAAGGCATTGTTCACACATCAAAGTGTTCTGTGTTGATTGAACTTTGAAGAAATTTATTTAAGCTACCAGACCAAGATCAACTGAGATTTCTATTTCGTGCATAAATATATCTTAGGGCGTAGTTTCTTGTATTAATTCCTCATTGATATTGCGTTCTGTACATTTCCTCATTTTTGTTATTTTTTAACGTAGATGCGAGTTGTTTTTAGTTATATCTGGTATAACAACATTCTTCAAAAATCGCAATGAACAGTTACAAATTTTCATTAATTGCTTTTCACATCGAGAATTCTCGTTATTATTTTTTTTAAATAACACATTATTTTATGTAATTAATAGCTATTAAAAGCATAAGTTTATACATATATATACATTGTGCATGTACATTATCCGTTTTAGTGCACCTATTAAAATTCGTTTAGATGTTTTATCTCAAATTTAATTTCCCCCGCTAAGTAACACTGTTTTTATGTCTATTATTGATATACGACTAACTGCTTTAATATACTCACCAAGGACACTGATATGTAACCCACCGTTTTTCAAACAGTATGGACCAACATTTCCCTAAGAAAGTAATAAGATATGCATATAAATGTTATAGCAAAGTCTTTGACTGGGGAACTTTTATACTGATTTAGATTAATAAAGTCCTGTTAGCGTTACTTAACACACACACACACAAATAAAGAATCACATTTAATTGATAGGTATTTTCATACACAAAAAATACTGGTTAACCTGAAACAATCTGCATTAATTACAGAGGTCAGGATACTAGTATTTACAAATAAACGGCCCTTTGGTCTGTCGTAAATATATTGATATGATAAATGCATTATTTCACGATAACTACTAATTGTCTTCCAGTTGGTTGAAAACATAACAGTATTGGAAGTCATTATTCATGGAAAACCGGTTTTTTGTTCTGCCATTATCATGATTATCACAGATAAGACTGGAATCATTTTGCCTAAAAAGAAGTAACGTTTTGAAGACAAATGTTTTTTTTATACATCCCAATATTTGCTCTGCTATGCACTTTTAAAAATTTCCGAGGAATTATCAGATTATCAGAAAATACATTTTCCAAAGGTTTATGTCCCGTCTTTGAAAATTACAATCATAAAAGTACTGCGCAAATATCAAGTTCTAACAGTATATTATAGAATAAACATTCAGTCCAAAGACAAACGCAACTGAATGAATATTTGTAATATAGTGCGCACAACTTATGTTCTTAACTGCTTTGTAAGTATATATTTCGCTTACGGCAGACACATAAATTTTCTTCCCAGACATAATTGTAGTTGACTCGGAGGTTATGGTACCATATCTAACATAGATCTTGCTGTATCGCGGCCATAACTATCAAGACATGAATATATGTTTGAGTTTATGTTAATATTGGCATCGTTATTTACAGCTACATCCCGGCATTCATTCAGAAGACAGCAAACCAATTATATCTCAAAGGTTTGCTTCTTTTGATATGTCACTGACACGAGTATTGAAATTCAAGTACTTAATTTCTGAACAGAGTTTTTTCACCGTGTCGACACATTGCTTAGGAAACTCATTTGCGGCAGGAATCATATCCATCATGATAGTCCTTAAGAGGTATTGCGTTCTAGAAAATATGGAATACTTTGTAAGAAGTACTGGTATAGGTATACATGTATTTACTTTAACCTTAAAATGACAGTGTTATAATAGTACATTTTGTTTACAGAAGACAAAATATTCTTTAAAGTGTCAGTTCTTGTGTTATTGTAATGAAGGACCACATAACAAATTCAAAATAACTAGACCAATACTCATAATTACATCATTAATTTTCAGTGCTTCGGGTAAATTTGTATTTTGTGTTCACTTGTCCCAGATAATACGAGTGTGTTTAATATACGTAGTTAAGGAAATCATAAAATAAAATCTTGTTTAAGTAAAATATGAAAGGACGTCGAGCATGAATGTGGGTTCTAGAAAAAACGAGATATTTTTTGAAGCCTCTTCTTTTCATGTGAATATTATTTCCAGTAAGAATCTATCATAACGTTCTACAGTTTACGTTATCGCGGGCTTGTCCCATTTATTTTTAGATTTATTTCAGGAAATGGTCCCATTCTCCGACAAATTCTCCCATTTAGCGGTTAAAGACCACCCTGCTTAATACTGGCTACTTAGGGACCTCAGCTCTATTTAACTCATATCATATATTGATATTAAGAACAAGACTCTCCCAGTTATTGTGAAATTCATAATCTGGCACATTAAAGAAGTGTAGAACATGTCCCATGATGCCATTCATAATTTATTTTCTATTATGCGTTATTTGGGATGAAAACGGGGCAATTTACTGCATGTCAGTATGAATAAATATGACAATAGACAGTTGCATAGTCGCAGACATAACAAAAACTGCGTCGTCAAAGAAGCTTTTTTAAATTAATGAAGTAATAGGATATACTAGTTTTGACTTATACTATTACGTTTAGCTGATAAAAGATAAATAGAAAACATGCAGTTACTCCCTACAGACAATTAAGGACTGTCACAGTTAATGACGGTATTTTCTTTCCTAAAGTCAATGTTTATTATATGTTTTGCCCGCAGTGCATTTTTCATTAGTTCTTTTGGTTAGAACTAAAATTCTTGTTTTCTGTGAATAATCAGATAATTGTTATGCAAAATAAACCAAATTGAAACGAAAAAGTTTTATCTTTGATAACCTGAGACGGTATTGCATATAGGACCCATCTGTGTGATAAAAACGAAGTACATATACATGTCAAAAGAGTGCAGTCTATGATTTGCCTTGTTCCATTTATATGTGCATAGAAATTATTTCCAACATGATATTAGACACCTATCGAAGGGGCGTAAGACGGCCAGACACAATTGATTGATATGGACATTCTTGTATGCGATGCCAAACAATATCTACGTACAATTATAGAAGATGAATTTGGCGCCCTGAGTGGCTGTCTTCTCGCTATTTTAAGCGCCTTTGAACGTGTGCATCATGAAAAGGGCGTTATATAAATCTGGAATAATATAAGTGAAATATGATATACGAACTAGGCAAGTGTGAATATGAAACTCCATGTTTTATTTGATAAAAAGTACTCCAAAAATATGTTGAACTATCGTACATGTATGCAATCCTCAACCTCTGACTCTTGTGGGGAAGTTGGCAGTTACTTGCGGAGAACAGATTTGTATTGGTACAGAATCCAGGAACACTGGTTAGGTTAACTGCCGCCGTTACATGACTGAAATACTGTTGATAAAACGGCGTTAAACCCAAAACAAACAAACAAACAACAAATAATATACAATGTATTTCATATATCACAAACATACATGTATGAATGCTTAGAGTAACTTTTGAAAATGCTTTGATAAACAAACTGAGTCTGAATGAAGCTGTCTTATTAGAAGTCCAAAACTGTATTTAAATTTTATAAACTAAAGTTTTCGATGATAATGATTGAAAAAATATTTGAAACACAAAACATGTTGGTAACATTATACGTTTTGTATATTGATAAAAAGCTGAGATTCAATCTTTTGCCATTCATCGCTAATGTAACGCCGAAACAGTTTGTTTACCAAAATGTGTGCATGTAGCAAATGATACGGACTGGACTTTCCAATGGTCAAAAGCTTTATGAATTTATTTTGAAAAAAATGAATACTGTTGTAAACAGTGTTTTTGGAGTTGTGAAACCTTACTCAGAGTAATTGTTTCAAACTTTCATTTTTTTTCCAGTACATTTTGATACCCCTGCATACAGGTCGACTAAAACCGAAATTTCGAAGTTAAAGACTCGCTCAATTCTAACCAAAAGTAATGAAACTTGTTTTTGAGAGCTTTCAATGCAACAGTTCTTAAGAAAAAAACAAACTTCCTAATGTTTAACATTAAAGAAGATACAGTTTTACATGTTGTATACTATATGTACTTCATTTGAATGGAAGTTTTACCTGATACGTAATACCTGGATCAAGTTTGGTCAATTTATTAAAAACATAATACTTTCCACACAGTTTACTGAAAACTAGTTCAATTCAAAGTTGCTTTTGTAAACTTTTGGACCCATGATGAAACAGACTTACATTATTTCAAATGCAACATATAGCTAAATGTTAAACTTATCACCCTTCTACACTGTGCTTTCTGTAATTGTGCTCTGTGGTTGTTTGCAGTTCGTAGGAATTCCGTACGGTTCGAGAGAGTTATGCCCTAAACAAGAAATTTGAAATAAACAAATTCTGGATCAATGCATTTTTATCCACACAGAATGTGTTTGTTTTGTGAATGAGGGGACTTAATCTTGAAAGATTTATTCTCAAAAGATAGGATGTTAGAATAAAGTTAGTTAAGACATCCTAACAAAAGTAGCATGTGCACAACTGCCCTACAGTGATCTATATTTGTATTAAATTTCGCCAATATCCATCAGACTTATGTGAGAAATAATGAACTTTATAATATTTAATAAGCAATACCTTTATAGTTATTGAAGAAATCATGACGATATTTGCGCGTGCACCACTACCCTATAATGAGCCATAAATGTATAAAATTTATTGAAAATCCACCAATGGATTGCTTTGTTATGTGGGAATTTTTGGATTAAAAATAATCAAAGGCATTTTTTCTGAAGTTGTTGAAGAGATTCTGACGATCATTGTGCGTGAAACACCGCCTTATAGTGATCTTTGTTTGTGTAATGTTTCATGCAGATTAATCTTTAGGTGACTTGGATACTGCCGAAAATACCTAGTTTTACCAAATTATTGGGAAAACTGTTTTTAGTAGGTCAAGGGTGTTAATAATATATATGAGGTTTGGTTATTTTAATTAAGTAACTTTAAATCATAAGCATTTTAAATTTTTTGACAAACGAATGCACGGACGCAGAGAAGGAGGAACAGACCGAAAAACAACGCAAAATGTATGTCAATCTGCAAGCGACAGATGATAATAAAGGAAGATACATGTACCTCAGAAAGTAGGGAGGGTAGAATTACCATTCTTTTACACGAAGAATTATATTGTCATGCTGATCATTGGTGCAAAGTTGTTTTAAATTCATCCGTGAATGATATTTTCGTAGACAGAAAACATGAAATTCTGACAGAAATTCAATAAACGGCATAATTAAAAAAATATAACCTCATGGTAGCAAAAGACATATCGTCATGTCAATCATTTTTCCAAGTTGTTATTAAACCAATCCATGAAAGTTACAGACCGGCTCGCAGTCAAACTGCGATTATTATATACCGTCCCGAAGGTAGGGTTAATAAAAGACACATACTTTTGACAAAATTAAGCTAAAATTGTTATTTAGATTGTAAACATTTTTGAGTAAAAAAACAATGATGAACAGGAAAGCCACATTAAAAAAAATGCAGACTTGTGTAGAGTGATGTTAAAATTATATGTAACAATCAATTTTAAACGGAGAAATACTCTTCGGACGATCAAGACAGTCTATAAAACTAAGATATGAGAGTCAGAAAAACATCAAGAGTAAATATCGTCAAATAATTAAGTTTTACTTCGGCATAGAGCAACGTTGATTACACTGTTGCTAACAGTGTCATTTTTAATGTGCGTTTAATTTTCTGCCAAAGTGATAGACAGCAGATTGTTTTCACGGCAAGTTTTAGGCTCTAATTACGGAAAGGTTGTTAGGATCTTATGGTAACTTACTAAATATACTAAAATTGGCAATGTTTATTTACAGACAACGATGCCTGATGCTCGAGAGCAACAAATAAATAACAGAACACAACATAATTTTTGCATTGGAAAAGAAAACTGTTATACTGTGCAACTGTACACAAAGTTTCATAAATATTTGTTTTCCATAAACTATGGAAGTTTCTATTTGGTTTAAAGTCACACTGAGCACTCTCGCAGAGAGCATAAAAGTCAAATCATCTTCAAAACAATCATCTTCCTTATTATACATAGTAGCTAAAGATATAAATCAGATACACAAAAAATCAAATTTTAATAATAGTAACCTGGTCTTAGAACATTGTGAACACTTTTACTCATATTAAGTCCAAAGTATTTCTGCACTTCGATCATACATTCATATACAACGTTGGACACAAATACCTTTCCTGTATCATATATAACTGACCAATTTTACAATTATTTTTCGGGACTAAATGACGAATTCAAAATTTTTTCTCTGTTGTGCCCATACATACAATCACTTACGGGCAAATAGTAACTCTGTTTCTAGACCATTCTATAAAACTAGAAACAAGAGACATGTTTATTGATTTCATCTCGTTCTATCGAAATAAAGTACCGTTTTTAATTATAAGCATATCAGCATAAGTGTTGCTTCTACATCATAACCGTAAACTGTATTCCTGTGAAAAAGTGAAAGTTAAATTTAGACATTTATATAGCTGAAAAATTTGACACTTATGTTGCTTACAACAACTATTCTGCTGACAAAAACATTTTTCATTATTTGATAAAATTAATTAAATAAGTCTACTGCATTATTTTATTTTCTTATCACGTACTACAAACATATCGCTTTACATTTTTACCGATAAAGACGAATTAACCCAAATCTATATCTCTTCAAAGAAGCCGATATTTATAGATGTATAAAGGCTGCAATTTAGCAAGATTCAAACTGAACATCTACCAGCTTAAGGGTTTTTCGGGAGGGGAGTTTAGTAGGGACATTCACTTCAATATGCATGCTTATAAAGCGACGGCTGCCCAGCTTTTATCGAGATCGCAGACCTCTAAAGCCACTTTGGTGAACGCATGCAGCACCTTAATTAGCAAGGCATTTCACAAGCGAACGCAAATATACACTTTTGCTTGTAGGATAATCTCATTTAAGTATAGAACATTAATTTTACGTTTTTTTTCAGCTCACACGTCCCTGAAAACTTAATCACAATTTGCAAACATTCCTCCTTAAATTCTAATAAACCGATGTCATTACTGCGCAAATATCTTCACAGATTTATGAATAAGCAACGTCTCATTAATCCTTATCTAAATTGAAAAAGCTTGTTTATTGCAAAAGGAGACTTCTTCATCACAATATATGTTTACATAAATACGTTCTTCTTTCCTATCAGTTTTAACTTTATGGCAAAATACTGCAATACCGGGATTGAACCCCTATAAATAACTTTGTCATAAAGCTATTAAACGAAGCTCTCTCTTTCGTTAACTGTAAAATGTATTTCATCCTTGCAAAAATATGGTATTAGCCCGACAGATTATTGTTGTGTATAAATGTACAATGTTACAAAGCAGGATCTTTTTCTTGTTACTTAGAAAACACTGGACAACGGACAAAATTATATATTTGTCTGATATTTTAGTAAATATAGCAAAATTCATCAAGGAAAGCAGCATCCTTTTTAAGGTCAAGAAGGCGTAGAAGGGCGCCGTCTCGCGGAACGTCAAACATTACGCTTGACGACGCCACGTCTTTGCGCTCCAAGCGTTGACGGTATTAAAGCTGGATACAGTGTAGCGTGCACGGTCTAGCTCAGTATATGAAATATAGTATAATTTTCCTATGGGCTTCCTTGCCGACTGATTGAAACAAATGATTTTAAAAATGATTGATAAAATATAAAATAATTACTGCTAATCAACCTGTCTCAATTTAACTGATGACGAGCACTCAAAATTCGTGGATGGGAACTTGTAGTATGGTGATTCACAACAAACAATGCCGAGGTGAATACCATGCATAAGATTTTACCTAAATACCACCAGATGTCGAGTTCCTATCGTCGTGGAACTTAAACAAAACACAATGTTTTGAGTAAGAACCCAGACTATGACAGTATTTGGTAATTTATTATATTATTTATTTTCAGCGATGTTACTCACTCGGTAGCTTGGCAGATTCTCTAATATATTTACTTTGACGTTGTTGACTCCTTGGTAGCCAGGCAGGTTCTGATCACTTCGTGACGCTGCCCTCAGGCTGGTATTTATAACCTTTTACCCAACTGTAATTAATGAGCGCTCAATGATTACGACAAAATCAAGCTCCTTAGTACAATGATCATGAAAGTGCGTAATTTGTCTTTAATTTGTGTATTTTCCGTAATTAGAGCCTAAAACTATTGTAATTAACGTGTCAGTAGAAAGAAATTTCTTTCTAGGAATTCATGAAAGATAAGTGCTTATTTCGTTTAGTCTATCATCTAAAATATTGAATTATAACGGTTCACCGGTGGGTGCGAATATGATTGGGTTAAACTATTTTAGGTACGAATTATAAGGTATGCGGTAACTAAATCGTATCAAACATCCTGACAGAGGCATCTCGCCACAATAATCCTGCAAACTATAGAGGCATCTCAGTTACCCCTATTATTCTTAAAATTCTGGAACGAATACTAAGTACTCGACATGACGAAATATTACTACAATCACAGTCATTGCTACAGTATGGATTCACAAAAGGCAAATCGAGTCCCACTGCGGCTTTTATAATAACTGAGTGTATATTAGAAACAAAGACAAATAAACAACAAATGATTCTTACTACACTGGACACACAAAAGGCATTTGATGTGGTATCCCATAGTATTTTGCTACGCAGATTATATCTTGATGGAATTGTGGATGCTGACTGGCTGCTTCTCAAAGATTTGTATCAAAACATGTCCTCTGCTGTCAAATGGAAAGGACTAATGTCTAAAAATTTCCCACTTTTGCAGGGTGTAAGACAAGGAGGGGTGTTATCATCTGGTCACTATAAAAGGTACAACAATCCATTACTTATACAATTAGAACAAAACTTTGATGGTGTTAGAATAGGAACAAATAAAATTCAACATGTAACTTGTGCAGACGACCTTGCACTTGTATCTACAAAAGATAAAGAGATGAAACAGATGGTCTTACAAGTTCAAGAATATAGTAATGACACTCGGTATAGAATAAACCCAACAAAAAGCAGTACTATACAGTATAACTCAAAAAAACTCTAGAGAATCCAAAATTACATGGCAAAACCATTGATCTGGCTGACAAAACTGTGCACCTAGGTATTACTAGACGTCAAGATGGAAAAGTAAACATCCAAGAAAGAGTCGAACGTGGAAGACGGACTGTGTATTCTTTAATGGGAGCAGGATGTCATGGGAAAACAGGGGTTTCACAACAAATAAAAGCACACTATTGGACCATGTATGTAGTCCCAAGATTTACATATGGGCTTGAAACACTACCACTTACTAAGAAAGATGAATTGACCCTGGAAAAATTTCAAATTAAAATCTTAAAGCAAATCCAGCATCTACCTGACCGTACTGCAACATCTGCAACAGCAGCTCTACTAGGAATACTTCCAGTTCAAACTGTAATTCACAAAAATCTGTTAAATCTATTTTACTCCATCTTGGCCAACCCTGGCACAAAAGAATGTGATATCGCAGTCCGACAAATGGCAGTGAAATCAATTGAAGATAACAGTATGGTTTCCAGAGCAAGACGTCTGCTGATACAGTATAACCTCCCCACAGCTTATGAAATCTTATCTGATCCACCAAACAAGGAAAGATGGAAAGATATGCTAAGATATGAAACTAACCATAGCATAGAACAGGACTGGATTAAGGATATTAGAGAGAAGTCATCATTAAAGTACCTAAACCCTCTCACCCTGAAAGTTGGAAAGATACATTCAGTATATGCAACTGTCAGACCGAACATTCATGATATTCAGAAAGCAGAGTTGAAAGTTAAATTTTTAACAGGTACATATACTCTACAGGAAAAACAGAGCAAAATTTAATCAGTTCCAGGTTGATCCAACATGTGGTGTATGTAAAAAACACCCAGAAACTCGTGAACACTTAATCGCAACTTGTGAAAAATACACAACAATTAGAAATCAATTTATATTAAGAACTGCTAGTATTCTTAATCAGTCAGTTCACATCATACAAACATTGACTCCAAATTTATTTACACAAATGGTATTAGATTGCTCTCATCCAGATTTTCAAAAAGTAATACCAGTCAAAGACTCTAGCATAGAGTACTTAGAACTATATTCGAGAAAATTCCTATTTGATCTACATGTTCTAAGATCAAAATTACTTGAGGGAGTTATGTAATAAACTGATATGTATATCGGACAGTTAAATACCTGTGTAAATAGGTCCCATATAGCGTACATACATATGATAATAGAGAAAAATTTTGGGAGGCACATGTGTATATGCTCAGTGTATATTATAAAATTTTAATATCAGGGAAACATACTATAGTAAGGCACTTATGAATAATAGTGAAACATGTATATCTACTGTATACACTAAAATATTAATATCATTGTAATATACTTAAAGTATCTATGAACTATAGTGAATTTCATCTTAACTTGAAATTAGTTACAAGCTGCGAAAGTATTAAGATTTAATAAAATAAGATTAAAATCAACCATAAGGTAATTCCTGGATAAAAAGTGTTTTCATTCTTGGATTGGATATATTATTCTGTGGTGGTCTTCGATTCGTCGACTCGGGGTTCATAATAATTTTTTTGGAAAGGATTACTACCCGCCTTCGATATTTACCAAGAGAATCTCTTGGGTGCTCCGACAAGTCAACGGAGGAAATTTCAAGACAACAACAACAACAATAGCTCCCTTATCGCTTTCAATTTCATCTTTAGCTTGAAACAAAACCGGGTGATATGAATGGACTGAAGTATAAAATACGAAAGATCGGTACCGTTTCCAAACTTCTTAGCACCCATTTAGAACCCGGGTTCCCCGAAACATTACCGCTCAGAATCTATTTTAAGACATTACTATAAAAACTCGGTAACAATTTAATATGAATAAACGGGAGGGTAGTGATAGAGTGATAGCAAAGAAATTTCGCGTTTTAACATTTAACTGCTGACTTTAATTTTTTATATTGATTATATTTGATTGTTCTTTGTTGCCCTTTGTGTCATATTTAAAATAATACAAGCTTATCTTTTTAACACAGAACAAACAAACCCCGTCAATCAAGTGATCAAATGTTTGGTGTCCGGTACGGTCATTCTATCTGTAACTAATAATTTTCAGATGGACAGTTGAACGTCACTCTAGAAAAAGAGTTTATAATAAGATAAAATGTTGACGAAAACGGGCGTAAAATCCCAAAACATACAATCATTATTCCTGGCTAATTCGTCGAAATATGCACAGTCAAAACGACATGAAGTTAACGTCAGACGTTAAAAGTGTACGGTCACGAAATAAATAAATAATTGCACTTATGAATTTGATAACAATTAATTTTGTTGTGTTTGCGCCGTTTCTCAACAACCTTACCATTATGGTGTCACGGCGTCTTTGTAGTTTCTAACCAGTAGACACAACTTTCCCACTTAATGGAGTGCTGTAGCTAGTCGGGCTAACATCTCCGAATTCCGGAAAAATTATATTAGATTTTCCCTAAAATACAAAATAGTTCTTTGTGAAATTTTGATGCACAAAAACTGCGCGTAAAAAGACGGGTTGGGGAAATTCTAAGTCTAAGACTCCCGTATTTTTCGCTCATTTTACAGTAAAATAAATCTATATGATATTTTTTTTAATCTATGGAACAGTTTTAACACACTACTTGGTCATTCCGCTCTACAACAATAACTTCGGAAAAAGATTTTGGCATGATTTTTGCATAAAGTAAGCATTCTTTCGGCGGAATACATATTTATAGAATAAACCATATATATGTTTCAACGTTCCTGTTATATTGGATAAAAATATACATTTTTGGTTAAATGGATGCCCCGAAACTAAATTAAGAACCGTAAAAACGGCAACGTCACAATTATTTAGGGTTAGGCTAAAACGTGATTTTGACGCTATTGGTTTCAAAAAGTATGCATTTGACATTTTCAATAATTGTACATCAGTGAAGATCAACTTTGCAATTATTTAAACATGTTATCAAGGATGTAAATTGTTTTTGAAAATCCCGCTCATTACGCCTTTTTTATCTTAAATATTGATTGATAATATTTAAAACATAATACTGATAGAAGTATATGAACGTATACATTATCAATGTATGATGATTTGTTTATATATGCACGACGAGCTGTTCAGACGCTGGAAAAGGGCAGAGATGTTATAAGGTGGGTTACTTGCCCCTAACCGATGAGGTTCGAAACTTTGCTTGGGGTAAAGATTTTTTCAAGACAAGAAGCCATCCAGCCTGCTTACGGAAGGTTCTATCCAGTTGCACACCCATGCCTCATAATGCTAAGACGAGGTTCACTTGGGGTCTTCCGCCATCGACAAAGCTGGAAAACTCATCACAGTCCCATCCACATGACATTTCAACGACGCGCAACAACAGTTTCAGAGTTTCAGTTCAATTTTGGTATTTAAAGCGTAACGTTATGTTAAATGAATTCATTTAGAATCAAAAACATTACTATGAGGAATAAAGAGCAACTATCAAGGTCTTTTATTTTCATTGCATTGTACATGAATATATATAATCATTAACAGCACCAGGAACATCTAGCATATGGGTAGCCAGACTGGGTTAAACACAGGAAATGCCAGTGTGCAAGAATTATACTTCCATACAAACATGAAATTAAAGAAAGGTATTGCGTATGTGGTATAAAAATTTCAAAGAAACACATTTAAGTTCCATATACATTTGTATTATATTCTCAGATAACATCTAAATGTTGGCAACCAATTCAGTATAATTTGAACTAATAACAGCTTTAAAGAATGTATATTTAAGGAAGTCCATATCATAAACAAAATATGTGCCTGCCTTTGAGGTCTTGTTTTGAATTAAACTGCATACTACAAATACGGACAACTCAATAAAGTGCAATCTTATGCATAGTGAGACTTCTGTTAACTAATTCACCGTGTGTTTTACATGTTTTCGTATCTGTACAACGTCACAGAAAACGTACGTCAGACTTTAAACAAAAGGGCTAAAGTTGCTCACCACCCGAAACTGACAACCTGAACTGAAATAAATGTATAAATTCAGAATTGCTCAGAATTATATATTTGTGAAACATCTTTCTGCTTCAAGACGGTATAGTTTATAGGTTTCTTATCTTTCTTAACAATTTGACGCTCCGCAAGATTAAGTGGAAGATTTGACTTAATTTCTAGAACATTTTCTTTTAATTTTACCACTATTGATCGTGTTATGCGTTTTGTTAATATTGACCATTCGGAAATCCATTCCTTTATATTGCAATTTTTGAAAAAGATTTGTACTTTTGATAAAAGTGATCTCTTTAGAGTCCCATTTATTCCCAATATTTATAACATTTACTTTTAGTAAAAGACTCGAAAAACAATGGCCTTCCTTTATACTTAATTTCAAAATTCCAAAAAAGAGGTTCATGTTTTAGATATTTTCTCCCTTAAATTGATACATTTTTTTCTAAATTCTACCCAATGATCAATCGATTTTGAATAAAAATTAGACGTTTTCACATTAAAACCAAAACCTTTCAAAGTGGAGCATCTACATATAAAATATGTTTGTGAGAAACGCTCATCTTGTTATTGCAAATAATATTTGACAATAGCATTCCAATTTTGGATATCTGTGTGAATTATTCGGTATATTGTTTTGACATTTATACTTTTTTGAATTATACGTATGTCTTAAACACTGAAGCCGCCGTGTTCGTACTTAAGACTTACTAAAGGTATTTTATTATTCCAAATAATGTGCCCGCAGGTCCATAAATCAGTCAAACCGAATTGTTTGAAAATATTTAAGAAAAGACCTTACATGAATGCGACATCTTTGTTGATTGCGGGTTTGGTGGCCCGTAAAATCAGTCAGGCAGAACCATTTGAACAAATGTAAGAGAGCATTTAGAGACTTTGGAGACATTCCATCAAATAGTAAATGGGAATGGCTGCTAAAATAAGTCAAATGGAACAAATGGTGACATTTCATCTATCAGTTTATGTGTAGAAGTTTTTTTTCTTTTTTTCATTCATGGATCATCTATAAAACGGAATTGTTTGGTAAATATTAAGAGAAAACTTTACATTGATGCTACAGACAAAATCTGGCGACAATCCGTTAAGCAATTCACGAGAAGAAGGCATTAAAATGTGTTCCTGTTTTTAGTTCTGGCGGTACCTAGAATTGGTCATGCGAATCCATTTGAACAAGTCTAAGAAAAGACCTAAACAGAATGCTATAGAGTCTGACCAAGTTTGGATGATGATCTATCACAAGAGTTTCATAAGAAGAAGAAGTCGTTTAAAAGATTTTCTACTTTCAGCTCTGGCGGCCTCTGATTTCAGTCAATCAGAACCATTTAACAAAAGTTGAAAGAGGAATTTACAAGGAAACGACAGACTACGTTTGATGATGATCCATCCAGCGGTTCATGATAAGAAGTTGTTTAATGGTGAATAGCTTAAGCAATACGAAAGACGACAGACAAACACCCATCACAAATCTTATCCTGATCCTCTGATTCACGTCAGCTAAACGAATCTCAAATTAAAAATGTCAAATATGATTTCGTTTGCTCAAGTACAAATATTTTGACAATTTGGAGAATAATGTTCATACCTACGTAATAACATCAAGAGGAAAATACAATAATGTAAATGTATTTTCATATTACATATTTTGAATGGCTCATGTCATTACGTTGTATAAAATGATTGATAGATTTATGTTAGAATAGATTACAATGTATACAGTTCAAGATAAGTTTAAGGTAACGTAAGTCGTAGAATAATCATCAATGCCTGGTCTAACATAAATCCTTGCAATATTAGTGTTCCTCACACGACACTCTATGAACTAAATGTTCATTAATTGCAAACATTCAGTCACCAAACACGTACTTATGCCTGAGGACATCGGCAGTCTTTTTTCGTATTTTATGACGAGATTTTAAAAATGTTTTAGTTCCAAAATATAGGGCATTAGGTATGGAATTCATAACTTTCCATATGCTGAGGTACAAGGGAAGCTATTTTTCGTGCATTGGGGAAGATAGAACAATTATTTGTTTAAAAAGGTCTTTCTTCTCCGCCGGATAATATAACTGTTGTATCCATATCTGTTAAATGCCAATAAGATTAAATTCCATGGGAACAGAAACATGCATTTGACATGCATAAACAACTGTGCTTTAAATAGTTCCAGCCAATATTTATTTATTTCCCTCGAAAGTACTAGGACAAAGCGTTTCAGATGTTATAGTGCAAATTTTCTACTGAGGCATTTTAGACTAATGGAGATCAGTAATAATATCTTACTTTATTTTGCTTGTGTTAGTTATAACAAATGTTATTATATTGATAGAATATAAAAGGAATTCCAAAACTTCACATTTTAGAACATTTATATTATATGAGAGGAATAGATTTATTATTTTACGGCGGTTGCTGAATTTGTCTAATATTTATCGTTTATGCCATCTCTTAAGTATTTGTACCGTTCGTTTTGAGTCATTTTCAACTAATTCTACTAAAGGTTGCTTTTTGCGAACCTCACCGTTTCACTAAAGGAGTAAGAACCTTTTTTATTTCTAAGAAAATGGAATGTTCCAGCCAGTTTCGAATTCAGAAATGCACACAATTAAAATCAGAATAAATCACATCTTGTCAACTAAAATAATGTTTCGATGCTGATTAAAATGAGACGAAGTACTGCATAACAAAAATTACTGTCATGCGTGCAACTGGCACTTTTTTGTATGGTACGTACTATCAACTATCTAAATTTATCTGATACAATGTATACAGCAATAGGTTTATCAAAACATATCGAAATCTAAACGGAAAGTTTTCGGTGTTGTTAAGAATATCTCTCCTCGACGCCGAAGAAAGGGTGACAACTTTCAAATAGTCGTGCTAAAACAAGCAAACTTATAAATTAATTAGATTTACTATATATGCATTTTAACATTAAAATTTACAAACAATAGACATGTAGGTCGCGTACGTATCTATTCTAGCTAAGGAAGGAACATATTTCAACAGTTGTTCTAGAAAATATATACATAATAGTTGATATTTATCAATGCTACAATTTCTATAAGAAGATGAGTTGGAAAAAAGAATGCAATTAAGCAAAATAACATTATAGCAGACTCGGTTTGACCGAGTCCGTTCATGAAAAGTATGGAAAGTGCAACAACCCTCATATTCCCTAGTACCGGCTTTAGCGGAAATCGATTACATAAATATTGGATGGACTCCATGATTCAAAAGGACCAGAAAATATAAAAACATTGGGTCCATGCATTCAATGGACTAGTCAACAAATTACAGAAACAAAATCGTTATATTACATAACCAATCCCAGCACGCGTTTATTTCACCCTGACCCTCTCGGGAGTATTCTGTACGTGTTACTAAGACGCATAAAGTGCTGAAAGTGATATCACTAATTTACTATTGGCAAGTCTTATTGAATCAGAATACATTTTGAAATTCTGATTAACGTAAAGCAAAAACAGTTCCAAAAAATGAGAGACATTAATATTTGCAGTAGTACTCAGTTTTGTTGTAATTGCTACCATGTCTATAAAGCCAGCACGCTGTCTAAGATCAGAGCATGGTTTAAGTCGATGTGACGGGTCCAACGTCCAACGAATAGAATATATCCGAGTATACTGTTATTTGCTTAGTTGCATTCTTTGTATCAAGGGATCCCTTTTTAGATTCATTATATGCTGTGAGGTTTGTTTCCGCTCCGGTGCATATGACATGTTAGTGCCGAAGCGTGCATGAACCTAATTGTCAAGTAATATTCGCATGATAAATAAAATTCAGGTAAACGTTTATTGAATAGTTCTTAATAGCATCAAGATCTTAAACGTATGTTTGCTGAAAAAAATTTTTGAATAGAAGACTCTTTTGCTGGTTGTAGTTTCAGATAGAAATATCCAACACGTGAATAACTTGTTAAGCTGTAACTAAGCCGAAACAGTTATGCGACAGTCGGATATTCCGATCCGCACTTTAAAGCTGTGATGAATGGTATTCTACAGATAACAGAACGGATCAAATGAAATGAATGAATTTCTTTATCTAGCACTATATTTTGATACTTGAATATTAAAAAGAAGAATGAATTTAAAGTTCGAAAGTAAAACTGTCATAATGGCGTTTGAAAGACGCACAACAAGGTCGAGTTCTGGTTGAGTTTTGAGATTTTTGTAGCATAACGTTGCGTCTTTTTTATGAAATAATTTGCCATGGACGTTTCAGGTGGGTATTTCTGGGTGGGTGAGTGAGTGAGTGAGTGAGTGAGTTGGGTTTTACGGCGAATCGACACAAAATGGTCATATATCTTTCTGGGTGAAGTCAGGTGTACAAGAATAAGCTTTAAAGTCAGGTACTGTTTCTGATCTCATGAATTAACCTATCTTATATAAAATACAAATTTGTTTTAAGGTAAACGTAAAATTGATGATAAGAGGCTACATTGAAATTAGACAGGAATAAACTATTATAAAAGTTTACAGTTTGTTTATTAATTAAATAATTAAATAAATGAAAGTTTTATTTTTCATTTATAGCAGTTTTATGATTTCAATCAATACATGTCTTTGACAAAGACTGCAGAGAAAAGTTCAAATTTCAGGGCTTAGCTTTGTCCAGTGACTTATGACAATGACTTGCTCAGTGATGGATTTTGTTTATCATTGACATTTCCATACATATTATAGAAAGTACAAAAACCTTTCAATATTTAAGGTAACAACATTGTATTTAGCATTATTCGTAAGAGAAACATTAATAAAGATCTGTTTGCTTTTCATGAAATGTTAACTTTAATGTGCAGCTTTTGTTTTATTCGAGAACACAATATTTAACATCTTTTGGGAAAAGACATATGGTTAAAGGTAGCTCTGTACGTTTGATTAACTGGATGTGACGGCGTAACGTGATGTCTGGAACTCCTTTGCCGTTATGTGGGTAGAATTATTTCTCGTCTATTAATTTTTTAACTGACAGCGCTTCTGTCTTAAAAAGTTTATTAAATTTATTTTTGACAAAATATTTAGGTTTTCATTAATTGAAATTCACAACAAAACTAATCCGCAATGTTACGAATTCAGTTGATATTTGGCATATTGTGACAAAATAAGCATATGTAACTCTACATTTTATTTTGCCATATGACTAAAAATAGGTAATTCTACAGCTATGAAAAGTTTTATTAAGATCTTACAGAACTTTTTATACGCAAACATATTATCAAATGTGCGATTGATTTTCCCATAGGAGACCACTGTAAAAATTGACCGGATGATCAATATTTTCGAATCGGTCAAACTAAAAATCAAGTACATGTAAGCCATCCTATCTTTTTTATTTGCCGAACTTTCAAGATGCGAAAAATCAAGGTCTGATTACATTCTACATTGTAGAAACAAGTCTTACCCGAACGTGTAGAACTTCCTAAAAATACGTTATAACACTGACACAAAGAAACATATATTATCATTTCTCCCCCAAAGGCTTGTTCAGAGCACCATGTAGAAAATCATGTCAACTTACAGTAATATTCGAGTTCTTTATATAAAGAACAACTATACAAAGGACGAAAAATAAATCACCATATATCATCAAAGCTCATCCTCTGTCATTTTAAAGAAACTAATTTTGGACCAATTATAATTCATTTATATTTGGGTTTTACGGCGCACCAACACAGTATAGGTTATATGGCGGCAAACAGGACTACAAAAGGACCAATTATAAATCTAACTGATCTGTGAGAAACAGAATATAAAGTATGCAAACCTTAAGATGTTTAAATTCTTTATTAACGTCAAACAACGCCGCTGACAAGTAATGGGTGTCTATTTTATAATTTCTGTTGAATTTTCTCCCGAAGTGGTAGACAGTAACGCCTTTTTTGAAAGCTTATTGACAACTTGGAGAGAGAAATTATTTTGCTCATAAGTAACAAATATCAATCAACCCAAAGTGTTGTTAGCAGGCAACGATGATTATTAATGGAAAAAATTTACTAATATGATGTTTGTTTCATCTGTTAATAAGCACGAAGTACTATGATGAGACGCCTGAAGAAATATATTGTCGATATTGTATTATGAATTTATTAAAACAATGTTTTCGTTGCAAAGCCAGGTTAACCAGCAAAGTCACTGGCCTTTATTTGTTTTGTTTAACGTCACACAAACGCAATTATAGGTCGTGTTGCAGGTTTCCGCCTTTTAATTGTGGAGGAAGACCCTAAGTGCCCGTCCGGGTAGGAACCACCAACCTTCCATAAGCCGGGAGAATAGCGTCCTCACATAAACTTTAAACACCTCAAGCGAAGTTTTGGGGCGGTTTGGGGGGGGGGGGGGGGGGGGGGGCGGGCGAAGCGATTCAAACAGTGTTTATCACACTACTCGGCCACGGAGACCCCTGGGTATTGGACAAACTGTGTATTTGAGTGATTGTTATTATATGATTGTACTTTGCCGTAGACAGGCATTGATATAGTTGAAATACTGTGTATAAATAATCATTAACATAAAGCTAGATCAATCCAAGAAATGTACTTCATCTCACAAAATAAATGGGATTTCTGAAATACAGAGGAAAGGTTAAGCTTTGGATAATCCCTTAAGTAACAATTCGAATATATGAATAAAGCACGTTTCCTGCAAAACAGAATCTCCACCATGCTGCTGTCCGTTCTAAAAGCTGATTTCAGAAGTTTTTTGTATGTTATGAAAGGGATTGTATGTTAAGCTATTCTTAAGATGCACTGTCAGACACACGTACTGAAATTAATTGTACAGCACGGCTATCATGATGATATCAACATGAACGTGAACATGAAAATCATTATAATAATACAGGAAGAAAACTACTGTTTCAAAGCAATACAAGACCCTACCTACGGAGGCGTTTGCATATTTGCAGGCATAAGAACCATTTTTTATATTAAAGTTTAATTGAAGAGCCTGCTTATAGCCCAAAAAACCTACCATCTATAAGTTGAGTTTCATGAAAAAATCTTTTACTTTAAAAATTTAAAGTTATTACAAAATCCACTTTTTTCTCAAATGTTTGGAGAATTTTTTGTCATAGTATTCATATTTGTTGCAATGGAATGGCAACACAATGAAAAGAAAACAAGTGCATTTTCTCCATACTGCCATCTATCCATGTGTCAAAGTTCATGCACATTTTAAGTTATAACACAATCCACAAATTGTGACTGTCAGAATGACATGCAGATGGACGGAAAGACGGGAAGACAGAGACAAAAAATAGTTTTCATATTTTCCACTTCTCTACTGATTATTTACCAGATTTCATGAAAAAAAAATCTCTGACACTTTTAAGTTATCGCTGGAGCTCACTATTCAATTTTTTGTCATATACTGTTTTATTTTTATTTTTGTTGCCACAGCAACTGCATTTTTTGTTTGACATAACAACAAAATAAAAGGACGGGCATATTTGCCATATTGCAATCTATCCAATGCATGTACCAAGTTCCATGTAAACATATAATGTAATTTTAAAGTTATCACAGGATCTCAATTCCTGTGAATGACGGACCGACGGACGTTATCCAAACTTAACTAAATAAAGATTGGTTTACATTTAACGACAAAACCATGGGAAACTAATTACAGATAAATTCAAATACAGTAACAATTCCGAAACTTTGACATCATAAATAGAACAAGATAACAAATCAAACTGAGAACGGCACTCTATGTTATTTTCAATTTGAGAATTATTTTAAAAGAAACCAACATTTTTCTGCTGCAAGATGCATTTACCTTCCTTCGCTTCACTATTTGAACGTGTATTGTCAACTAAATTTTCAATACGATATTATATATAATAGACAATATGCTTTATACCGTTACTGATAACTCTCTCGCTTTGTTCGCCAAAAGAATAACATTTATTCCCTTACCTATAGAATTAGCAGGTTAATATTTTGTATCCAGCATATGATGCATGTACCTGTTCAAACAAGACGAAAATCATGCTCGCGTATTGAAACTATTCAGCCCATGATAAGGAAGACTTGTCTTTACCAAGAGTAATAAAATGCTCACATTCTTCGGCAATATCAGGAGACATGGACTATTTTCAACCGATGTCGACATTTTTTCCATCTTAAGGTAATATGCGCCACCTAAAGATTTTCAACGGACTGTTTTTGCCAAATTAAAGTTGACGATATTTCCGACTGACTGATAATTTTTACATTTCTCTGTTATACTCCATTTTGCAGCTGTAAATCTTCAAACATGACCACTAACGTAATTTTTTCAGCAGAGCGCAAAATGACGTACTTGACAGGTTTTTTTTGAGTAGCGTTTTTATATACCACAAAAAAAAAACGATAAAAATCTTTATTTTCAGGTTTGTATTAAAATTATCTCTCCAATGATAAATAATTTGTCAAGTACAGTCACATCGTAGGCAAACGATTTATTCAAATAGTGAGCTTCACCCAAAATTTTGCGTAAAGACGCCTATATTTAAGAAACTGCAAGATAGTTTTTTAAATAAATTTGAACAAGCGTGCAAAATTTCAATCGCTATCGATTCCGTAAAAGAAAAATGGGGGTCACCGTTTTAGATTTCGCTCTATTTACCGTAGCGCTCCCCCTACCCCCAGTAAAAAATAACGACGTTTTTATACTTATTTTGTAAATTTCAGTTAATTTAAATTCAGTTTCTGTTTCTGTTGGTGGATACGATATTAAATTCCAGTAATGGTAAAACGAAGATATTATTTTATGAAATTATTGAAATAAATAAATGATTTCGGGAAATTGCTCTCCTATACATGACTCAGAAATACAAACAATCCTTTTATTGAAACATGAAATACGTATCGGTAAAGTGCATTTTAGCCAAAAGTTGTATTCACCGGGCATACGCTGATTTTTTATTTGTAGTTGCAGCTTCAATTCTTAAACAAACTTTGTTTAAATTTGATAGCATTAACAAAATTTGTCGAAATGCTAAAACATAGCAGAAAAGTACATTATAAGAATCTTTCACTGGTTGCGATGGGAATATCCGGCAGTCGGATAACTGTTTAGGCGGTAACGAGGCTCCTGCTGAGTTACCGCCTAAACAGTTACCCGACTGCCGGATATTTCCATCTTTACCATTCTTCAATTTGTAGAAGAGTTTGTTATAGTAACGTATGAATTTACGCATTCATTCATAAATTATAGCACGCGAGTCATCTTACACCCCTGGTTGTAAGATGAGTGTTTCTAACACCGGAAAAGCACGGGAAAATCATGTCCGACATGCAAGAAATAATCTTACAGACAAGCTAAGAGATTCTATTACCAGATATCTTGGTGTTCATCTAAGACTTCGTTTTAAATTTATATTCACGCAGGTATGATTCATGCCAGGACTGGATATCCCCATGTCAGTGTATTTTTTAGCTTCCTTTGGTATTCTGTCGAACCCATGATAGGGACAAAAGGAACCGTTATAGAAAATGATACTGCACGTGACTTGTGTGCGCAAACCGGTAGCTGGAGAGGAAACGGGTAAAAGTTCGGACTTCCTCGCTGGAAGACGGTGTGTTCTTAATAAAAATGTAGTTATTTCGATAAATATGTGCAGTTTTTACATAGGTCCTATTAAAACAATAGATTATCGGGTTTAAAAATGCAGTTTGGAATCTTTGTTCTTACACATTCTTTTTATATTTTATTTGCTAATGTCATTCATGCTACTACAGTGACTGTTCAATATCTGTCACTTAAACATGTCAAAACATAAGATTTAGGATCGTCTTCTAAATTGACTATAAAGTTTGCGTCTGATATCAGGAGACGTAGGTTCAAACCATGCAAATACCACAGTTTTAAAAGTCTCATTTTAAAGGTATTGAAAGCATGTGCATAGTAGATAGTTTAGAGACTTTGTAAAACATGGCTGTAGTATAAAATGAAATTATAAAATATGCTAATATATAAAGCCGTGCTCTCGTTTTGTGAGTATTTTATCCAATTTACTGCATAATTTCAAGCAGACGTTTATAATTTTTGTCGGAATATATAGCACATGTACGAGATATCAGGCGCAAATTATCCTCGGTGTCTTTTATAAAACATTTTTGTCGGGATATATAAACAAAACAAGTATTTTGTTAAAGTACTCAATATTAATCAAAAGTTTAAAATCGTTTTATTATCATTCTCTTCAAACAAAAGATAACATGTATGCATTTTCATCACGGATCAATGTACTAGTATCTGCGCGTCAAGTACCACGAGTGAAACTATGCAGTGTAAACGTCTTGGAGGTACATGTGATTCGTAACACCTTAAATAAACTTATGGGACAAATCCCTTTCTCTCCTCATTAGATTACTGTATGCGTAATCTAAATTACTGTAAACTGTTTCTATGTAAGAATGGAATCATTAACTGCGCACACTTGGTGGCTGATTTCTGCCATCTCGTTGTGGCGTGTTGGCGCGTTTGCAGGGCGCCAGAACGCCAGGACGCCAGGACGACAATTATACGCGCCAAGACGACAAACAAGGCATTTGTCGTCCTGGCGGGGGCGCCAACACGCTAAATTGGGAAGTTGTCGTCCTGGCGTTCTGGCGTCTTAGCGCGTTTGCAGGGCGCCAACACGCCAGGACGACAATTATACGCGCCAAGACGACAAAATCCATATTTGTCGTTTTGGCGCGTTCACTTGTCGTCTTGGCTCTTTAGCTTACGTTTGAAGTTCTATGTTTATATTAAGCACTTTATATACTGTTATATACTTCCAAGTTGTCATTTAGGATTACCCTAAAAGTACATTCCAAGATACGAGGACACACTCAGAAACTGTTCATTGATTTCAGTGTCAAACAAATAAAATGTGCCAAGTGGCCTGCATTTTAAACTCTCTTTTTTGCGTGTGTTTTATTTTAAGTTGTCCAAAAACATGCATTAAAATGATTTTTAAAGGTTATTGGGGCATGATGCAGAATACATTCTTGTATATCACAAAACGAGAAAGTAGACCCCTAACAGTGTACAGCATCTAGAATCATTCTATCTTAAATCCATTTATCTCCGCTAAGTAATTTAACTGTTTTAGCCATCATTGATAAACGCCCTACTGCTTTATTATCCAGTTAATGCCAATAAGCAAAAACCCATGAGTACATAAACAGGCACTCTTATATGACACTCCTAGTTTCAAACAGTGTGAACTATTTCCCTACAAGTATCAGGACATAAAGTTTCTGCCATAGCATTTCTCAGGCGGACTTAGATTAATGGATAATAATATTACACTCTTGTTAGCGTCATATATAACAAATGTTGCAATATCTGTAGAACATATAAACAAATTAAGATTATTGGATGTTCTTACAGCACGATAAATTTACTTTTTACGACGATTACTGATTAACCTTAAGCCATCTTTGTTACCTATATATTTCAGCGTTTGTAATAAGTACAGATATATGGCATTTTCGATGAAAATGATATTACGTGTACCGTAACTATATCACGATGATTATACATGTGATTCATAAAAACTATTCCTTGTCTAAATTATTCCGGGCAATTTAAGTATGACATTAGGTAAATAAAACTTTAAGGGAATTCATTATTCTAGGGAAACACGTTTGTTCTGTTGTTATCAAAGAAGACGACCAGAACCATTTTGTCAATGCCTACTTTTTGTAAAATACATGTTTTCATTTATTACAGGAGTCTTCTGTAAGAATGTAATAATCGTTTGAGACAAGACAGCGTTTTATTTACATCCAAGTTGTGATTCTGCCGAAAGACCGCAGGACATCGTAACAGACATGAGCGGGTACCTGAGTAGAAACACGGACATTCCAAAAGCCGACCAGATTTTTATGTTATGACCAGATACATTGAATCTCATTTTCATATATTCTTCCTTTTACAAATCTTTTATTTTTTTAATTTTTGTTTGGTTAGCACTTCTTTGTAACAAGAGCCATGTCAGACATGGCTAATCCCCCCACCGGGCATATCATAATTGAAGGATGTGGTCCGCATCAGGGGTTTTAAGATGTGGAAGAAAGAATAAGTCAGTAGTGAGGTGGTTTACTGCTAATTTTTATTAATTTTCATGAAGAGTATAACTATGATGTTTTTCTATATGGCTACTGTAAAAAGAAGGAATGGAAAGTTAACAGGGAACAAGAGTGCCAGAATGTCACAATATATGCCCGTCAAAGCAAATTTCTTTACTCTAGCAGCTGTATTTGAAAATGGAATGCTAATTTTGTGGTTGTTTAGTAATCATTGTAAGTCTTTTGTTTTTTAAAGTCCACAAAAAACTCCTTACTAGGTAGAGATACCTTATATATAATAAAATTAATAAAATACACCTAAAACTGGAGAGTAACATCTATGCTGTACCACAGAAAAGTGGTCTTGATTTTTCCCTAGGGTCAATTATAAAATTGTTACAATATAAGTTATTAATAGTAACAACTAAGGGAAGTTAATCTTTTAAAAAAAAAAAAAAAAAAAAAAAAAAATTGCAAGTCCACACAAAAATCTTTATCAGGAAGAGACTGGTCAAAATACACCTCATATTGGATTTAGCATGTTTGTTGTACTACAGAAAAGTGGTCTCGATTTTTCCCTACGACTAGTAATGAAAAAGTTACAATAAAAGCTATTTAAAGTAACAACAAAGGGAAGTAATTCTAAAGAAGGGAACTGCGCATGACACTTCGTCTCATGATGGTGTATAATTGTGCCAAGTTACATCAAAATCCCTCCATGCATGAAGAAGAAATGCTTCGGACAAAGTCATTCTTGTATCTGACCTTTGGCCTCTAAGTGTGACCTTGACCTTAGGCCTAGTGACCTGGATCTTGCGCATGACACTCCGTCTCGTGGTGGTAAACATTTGTGCCAAGTTATATCAAAATCCCTCAATGCATGAAGAAGAAATGCTCCGGACAAGGTTTTTATTCTTGTATCCTTTGACCTCTAAGTGTGACCTTGACCTTAGACCTAGGGACCTTGTTCTTGCGTATGACACTCCGCATCGTGGTGGTAAACATTTGTGCCAAGATATATCAAAATCCCTCCATGCATGAAGAAGATATGGTCCGGACAAATTTCTTTAAGAAAATATGATAAAGGGGAATAACTCAAAAAATAGGCAAGGTAGAGTTATTGTTCTTGCACACTGCACTTCCTCCCAATGTGTTCTATCAGTGTATGAAGTTTGAAGAAAATCCCTCCAGTACTTTTGGGGTTATGCTCCGGACAAAATGTTTTAAGAAAATATGATAAAGGGGAATAACTCAAAAAATAGGCAAGGTAGAGTTATTGTTCTTGCACACTGCACTTTCTCCCAATGTGTTCTATCAGTGTATGAAGTTTGAAGAAAATCCCTCCAGTACTTTTGGAGTTATGCTCCGGACAAATTTTTTTAAGAAAATATGATAAAGGGGAATAACTCAAAAAATAGGCAAGGTAGAGTTATTGTTCTTGCACACTGCACTTCCTCCCAATGTGTTATATCAGTGTATAAAGTTTGAAGAAAATCCCTCAAGTACTTTTGGAGTTATGCTCCGGACAAATATCGTTACGGACGCACGGACGGAGAGCATTTCTAATATCCCCTTCACCTTTGGTGGGGGAATAAAAAATGTTATACTTTCGAACCTTGATAACACGTTCATAGTAACATACTATATCACTAGAGAAAATTAATTCCCCATACAATGGATCTGGCACAATAAGGGCCACATAGCAATTGTGCCGAAAGACCCAAAGTGCTCCTCTGGCCATAGTTTCTGGCATGAGTGGGTACCTGGGTAGAACCACTTACCATCCTTAAGACGACTGGATTTTTATGTCATGGAGGTCAGTCTTCATAATTGTATTTTTCATTTTGCAAATGTTATTTTTTTGTTTAATAAGGACCTCCAAGGTAAAGTTCGGTATTTGGAGGCCTTGAAAATGTTTTAGTAATAACATATTTTATCACTGGAAAGAGCTGATTTCCTAACCAATGTCAAATAGTTAAAATTAATTTGAATTATCACAACTTATCAGCCTCAAATTATTGTGTAATGCTATATCCGTAACTTGGGATTAAAACGGGAAAAAAATCAATCGATGAGAAAAACTAAGCACGACCTATCAGGCAAATTGCATGATAAAATCACTGAATATCTGTATGCATAGAAAATTGGTAGAGCCATTAAGAAACTCTGAAAGGAATGTTATATTATGTAGCTTTAGAACATCTCTCGCGTGCATATGCATTTCTATAGCAAATAACTCTTCCAGCTTATGCAATGATATCAATCTGTTATAAGAGCATCGTGCGATAAATAAAGTGCCTTTTGAATCGGAGACATAGCAACAATAATTGGGCTGTAGATCGAACCAATGCCGTACTGACGAATGGGAAGTCATCACGATTAAAAAGATATATCATAATATTTTTAACTGGATTATTCACTTTAAAACAGAGATCTTGCCAAAACAGAACAGTATGGATTTATACAGCGACTGAATTTAAACAGAAAAGTCGAAGAAACCACGTGTTACTTTGGTTTGTCAATCATTTAGCCTATGACAATTACAGACAATCAACTCCTTCATGGAATCTGTATCTATTTTCTTGTAAAAATGTTTTCTTATTACATATTGCAAAAACAATGGAATCATAAAAACATTAAAACGGAAAGGTGTGAAAGTTTTTCACATTTTTTTTCGGTGAAAAATTATCTTACGATAGATTGTGCAACAATTTTTTCGATTTATATCAATCTATCTCAGCACCTGATTTTCCCCGCCTAAGTTGTAGGGATATAGATTTGGCGCTACCCATTCGACTGTTTGTCCATGCGTCCATCCGAAATTGTAAATGCTTATAATTCAAAAACTATTTGTCTAGAATCGCCAAACCTCACATAATTACATAATGATTACTTATCACATGCCCTATGCTCACTTATGGTATCTCCCCCTTGACCCAGAGTTTTCCCCTGAAATTGGTAAAAAATAGTAATTTTGACTGTATCTATGTAGCCTATCGACGGATCTTCATGCAACTTTGCACAAATGTAGATCACTATCAGGTTGTGGAGCATGCGCAATGTTAACAAGATAACTTCAGTAACTTCAGAGTTATTACCCTTTAATTGTTTTAAGATTCATAGATTTCCACATAACAATATATGTAATCCATTGATTGATCTTCATGAATTTGACACAAATACAGATTTATAAGGTGTTGGTGCATACAAGATCTCTTCAGTAACGGCAGTTATTGCCCTTTGTTTTTAAACGCAAAAATATATCTGGAAGTTGAATATAATTCAAAATATAGTCCCCTCATTAACAAAAAACAACCTATTCGGCATGGAATATAAATTCACTGAATTTTATTGCTTCCAATGGAATTAATCACCATGAGTGTATGAGAGAAGAGGCCAGAGTTCATTCTAATACTGAGCACAAAGCAGCAGAAATTCTGATATCATGTTTTACAGCTCCGGTATGATGCGATAAGAGATCTAACTAATGATCTCCTGCACTTGAAAAGTTTTGTATGCAAGATAGTAATAGTTTTCAGATGTCTAAATTTACTTTAGTATCTTAAATCTGAAAATCGCGACACATGATAGGACACAAACATCTGAGACAAAAGTTTTGCAGGCGATAATATAGACAAGGAATGTAGACCACAAAATGCAGTTTATTAACATAATTATAGCTGGATGTGCCATACATATGAAATATTACACTTTTGTACAGATTTTGTTAAAACATGACTCCAGCAAACTAAAATACACATTTCAACTTTAACGGTGGTTTTTATTCCCGTCAAATATTTAAATAGATTCATACTGCTTAATACTGATACACTACTACTCCGCGTGCATGAACTAATCAACAAATTAATGATACCAAGTAATTAAATAAATATCTAAATATCCTACAAAAGATATAACATAAGCTATGAAGATATCCATTTGAACTATAAGTCACTCTGGAGAATACTCTGTGTTAGATAGTCATCAGAAATAATGATTGAAACTGGGGGCTCCATTACTGTTTGCATGAAGGGTGGATTTTGTTTACATTGCTGAAGGCAAGGGCAAAATGTTGATAATTACATTGACACAAAATTAGCTTTATTCCATTTTTTTGCGATTAGTTACCGATATACAATACCTAATTTTCATATTTTACCATTTGTTCAATCTGTTGTCATCCGGTTCTTAGCAATGCTTCGTGACCGGAGCCATTGTATATGACTGATAGTGTGCTATTTATCTCATTCCTTTTTCTCCAGGACACGTCCAGATATCGTGTTTTTTTTTCAAAACCATTACTTACTTGTCATGAATATGATAAAACTATATCTGTTTTTGGTGTATATAACAGTACATGATATTCTGTCCATATACAGTCTGTGGATCAAAAGTGATAACTGATCTAAGCCTTGCTTTAGTTCACATAGAGGGTCCATAAACTTGAACATGAACCTCATTGTCACGTAGTTATTCCTAAATAATAAGAAAATTCCAATAGACTGTTTATAAACAACTTTGGATCAAATTTAAACTAAAGGATCATAAAAAAGCATGTATGTCGAAAATAATGATTCATTACTTTTAAGGAACTGACTCTGGCATCAAACATTAAGGTGTTTCATGAAATGACGTATTTGGTTTTCAGTATATGTTGAAGTCGAAAAAGATAATCAATGTTAAGAGGTAGCAAAAGAATCAGAAGAAATTTAATATAAAATCATTATTCAGTTTATATACTGACACAACGCAGAGTAACTACAGGCAGTTTTCATTCCTAAGAACTTTCTAAATGCTTTACAAAAACAAGTTCAACTGGACTGTGGCCGCCATGAAAAAGCCACTATCTAAAAACTAACCTTTAACTGTTTTTTTTTTCCAACACTGTCATCATACTGAGCAAGATAGTGTAAAATATTATAAGGAGTAAATATTTTAGATGCTTGAGTTCTACGTCAGCTTCGACCTAATTCCATATACAAATAATTGGTGTCTTACGTTTAATATGTGTTGAATTATCTACTGATGAGGTAGACAGTGGTACCTTTTTCTGTAGAAAACGTGTCGACAATTGGAAAAAAAAGAACTGCTTTGCACTTTGAGACTTGATTGTACGTTATAACTATTAATTTATTGAAATTGTCATGGGTTGTTAGGAGACAATGAATCTGTCTGCTGAGGATAAACAAATTAACGTAAATTAATTTATGTTCTGAAGACAGAAATTTTCATTGGGGAAGGAACTTGTTTTGAGATCAATTTCGTTCCGTTGAAAAAATGTTTTACCCGTGGAATAATATTGCTCAACGTGTTTTTAATAAGCCCCTCGAGAAAAGGACACTCAGATATTTATGACGTAACGTCTTAACTTAGTTGAATTAGATTTCGGATAATTTGTTGGCGGCTACAAAAATCTGTTAACTTAGTCTTTACATCATACTTTATAAGATTTTAAATTAACTTTTATAAATTAATATACTTAGTCTAATTTATTCAAGGTCTATATGCCATTTTGACAATGTAAAATTCCTATGTAATACTGAGATCGTAGAAACAACACGAGAAATGACGTTGATCAAAAAGGAATTAATAACGTTGAAAATATATCTCTCTAAGTAAATAATAAAGTATCAGTGACACACAAAAGCGCTTCCAAACATAGAACTAGAAGAAAACTCATAAAATGGTCGCATTACAAGTATTAGGTACCAAACCTCGCTCAGATTTGTATAGAAATACATATTCGTCAATCGAGGGTATGTCAGTGTTAAAATGCTTTGAGTGTTATTTTCTTAAACAAAAACGCCGCTAAACTGAATAACACGAATCATACGTACACCAATTTCATAAAAAAGCATGTCCGCCATGTTTTCGTCAGTCAAAGAAATAAAAGGAGTGTTTCACCATGAATTTCTTTATTGCATAATACGATTCACTTTCTGATCTAAATAAAGTATCCCTTTTTATTAACTCTTTCTGATCAATTAACGATCTCTCACAATTAGAAAACAAAACCGACGTGTCATCAAATTATACGCGTTCTAAAATTAAATTTGAAACCATGCGCTGACAAAACATGTGATTAAAGATCGGACTTTTTCTAAGACATGTTTTATCTTCTTCAAAATTCTGATACACTGAACATAACACAACCTATCTACTTGCAAAGAAATAAGGAAGATTTTATGGCATATAGTTTTTAGTATAAATTTTGGACTTTTTCAAGCCTAATAAAATACATCCATGTGTCAGAAACCCGACTTGTCCTCAAAATAAGTGTCACAGATAACTAGAACATTAATGCAATAAATAAACAATTGCTTACTTTGTTTCTGTAAGTCCCATCAGACATAAACGGCTTTTGTGTTAATATGCATGTTACGCGCATATAGCCAATCTGCGCATTTGGTAAATCGCGCAGCGCAAATAACCAATTTGTTATCTGTGCAACGATTTGTAAATCGGGCAGCCTTATATATTTCTTATATGCGTAGGGTAACTGTCTTGTGAGTCTGCGCTTTTAACATATGGATGATATCTCCTGATAAAATTGAATATCATTAGAGGGTTGGTTAGACTTGTAGGCCTACATAAAACTTTATTATTAAAACTGACGGTGATCAGGCACGCGTAAAGGTGTGAATTGACTGTGCTTAATTTGTAAAGAACAATATTAACATTTTTTAAAAGTAAATGAGCGTATTTATGCTGTAATTTCAATGAGATGCTCACGTCCCTGGTAGTTTATGGACTAAAAATTTCTATTGACGACAGTATTAAGAGTAATTTGTCATAGGTGTTAAAAAACTTTAAAGTAATACAAAATATCCAAAGTATATTTTATAACATAAGTTTTTTAATTTATTTTTTTATTTTATTTTTTTAACGTTTAAACGCCGTAGCCTGTGCGGGATGTCGATCCAGTGCGAATATTAAATCCTGAAATGACACCGATATTTCAAATATATTTTGATCATTTCTTACAGATCGTATTGATATTTTTTAATGTTTTGTGGTACAAAAGAGTATTTTTCGCCAGAACGTGAACGAATTTTTGTTGCTGCGCAAGATGTGTCCTGTGCTAATAGAAAATCTGGGAATTACTCTGATAATATGAATAACTGCCATAAACCATGCTAACTTTTACATTGTTTAACAATTACAGACTGATATTGCAAATCTTGGTTTTAAAAATGTGTCATAAATTTATTTTAACATCAGTAAATTCATGGGAGTCGGTCACTTGGTTTCAATATCTGCAGTATGATACAATATGCAATAAAACTCAAACATGCGTGAAGGTGTGATTTCTGTCGGATAGCCACATCGTCTTCTCTATTTTTTTTTATAACTGAAGTATTTTTACTTCATTCGTCGATCACACGCAGTCATTTTATACCGGATATAGAACATAAAGGAGAGTTACATAAAAGACTGAATTGCCACACACTTACCACAATTCACCATATCGCTTTTTTTCATCATATTGAAAAAGCGCAATTATTTTTTTAACAAACGTGAGCATATCTCTTGACATGGCCAAGATAAAAAAATAAAACAAAAATAAGCAGAATTAAAAGACGATTCTTAGAGATCTTTTATATTTATATCATTTTTTAATGTCTTATAGTGAGACAGATAGAATAACTAATAAGTTTCGTCAAAATGTGAACGAAATTTTACATTTTGTAGGTGCGCAAGATGTGTGTCCTAAGTTAATAGAACTCTGAAAATATTTGAAATACAGTGTAATTTCAAATTTTGCTATTAGCGCAAGACCGACCTCCCATGCAAGTTACAGGTGTAACATTGTAGATCCATTTAATTTGTAAAAAAAACTATAGTTTTAGATTGTTATCGTAAATCGAAGTAAAATTAATATGATTTATAAAAGATATTCAAGTTATCACAGTAATTTCCAGATTTATTATTAGCACAGACACACATCTTGCGCAGATAAAAGATGTAATATTTCGCTCTCGTTATGACAGAAATCACTCTTTTTCTAATCATTTTTTACAGCATTCATTTGAAAGTTACATAAATAGTATGTTTTATGAATGAAATATATTTGAAATACAGTGTAATTTCAAACTTTGCTATTAACGCAAGACCGACCTCCCACGCAAGTTACAGGTGTAACATTATAGATCCATTTAAATTTGTAAAAAAAAAACTAAAGTTTTAGTCTGTTATCGTAAATCAAAGTAAAAGTTAATATGATTTATAAAAGATATTCAAGTTATCAGAGTAATTTCCAGATTTATTATTAGCGCAATCACACATCTTGCGCAGATAAAAGATGTAATATTTCGCTCTCGTTATGACAGAAATCGCTCTTTTTCTAATCATTTTTTTACAGCATTCATTTGAAAGTTACATAAATAGTATGTTTTATGAATGAAATATGTTTGAAATACAGTGTAATTTCAAACTTTGCTATTAGCACAGGATCGACCTCCCACGCAAGTTACAGGTGAAACATTATAGATCCATTTAGAAAAACTATAGTTTTAGTCTGTAATCGTAAGTCAAAGTAAAAGTTAATATGATTTATAAAAGATATTCAAGTTGTCAAAGTAATTTCCAGATTTATTATTAGCGCAGACACAAATTTGCGCAGAAAAAATGTAATATTTCGTTCTCGTTATGACAGAAATCACTCTTTTTCTAATCATTTTGTACTGTATTCATTTGAAAGTTACATTAAATAGTATGTTTTATGAATGAAATATATTTGAAATACAGTGTAATTTCAAACTTTGCTTTTAGCGCAGGACCTACCTCCCACGCAAGTTACAGGTGTAACATTATAGATACATTTAGATTTGTAAAAAAACTATAGTTTTAGTCTGTAATCGTAAATCAAAGTAAAAATTAATATGATTTATAAAAGACATTCAAGTTATCAGAGTAAATTCCAGATTTTTTTTTTCGGGCTCCCAATTGGGATAACCCCATTTATTTTTGTAAGATATAAACATTTACAAAACAATAACCAGAAAAGAAGTCATTAAACAACCAATTCATACAAACATATGAATAATAAATTTAATGATAATATTATATTGAACACAATAGTTACATCGCCATTAAAATAGAACTTGTTCGAAAAACGAAAATACAAGTAAAATTTGAAGTTTCTATTGTCAAGCTTACAAAATTTTAATTTTCTTTCATACACAGTAATTTCCAGATTTATTATTAGCGCAGGGCACCGAACACATATCTTGTGCAGATACAAAATATAAAATTTCGTTTACGTTTTGATGAAAATTAGGCCTACTCTTTATTCAGTCGATTTTGTAGTATAAAATAATAATAATAATAATAATATAGATAAGATCTGTAAGAATTTTCTTTTAATTCTGTGACTTTTTTATTTCATCTTTTATCTTAGACATGTTGAGAGATATGCTCCCGTTGGTAAAAAGAATATTATTGTGAAATTTCAAGATATTTCAATATAATAAAAACGATATTTTGCTAAGTGTGTGCTCGGGTGAAGTAGAAAATTATAAAAATAGCCTAAAACATACCAGAGGACGACGTGTGCAAGCTGGAGGAAATCACACCTTCACGCATGTTTGGGTTTTATTGCATCTTGAATAAGATCGGAGGTGTTGAAACCTGGTGGCCGACTGCCGTGAATTTACTGATGTAGAAACAAATTTATGACACATAATTTAAGTACCAAGATATTCAGCATTTGACATCTATATTTATTAATAAATTGACCAACTGCATGATTTATCAAACACGAAATGCAGATTTCTGATATATAAAGTTACATTTGTTATTTGCGCTGAGCATTTGGTAAATCGCGAAGGTTAAATTTATCCTGCGCAACGATTGGTAAATCGTTGCACATATAACCAACGTACAAAAATTTGTTTGGTAAATAGTGCAGATTGGTTATTTGCGCTCAACATGCATAATTGTTCCGTATCGAGAATATTGAAAATCACAGTGCGATCTTTTCCATGAAAATCATGTGGATTTACAAATGCAAGTTCATACAAGAACGTAATTTTCGTGAATTCCCACCCTCTTGGTATGTACACTTGTTATATAAAGTGTTGTGTATATGGACAAACAATTTATAAGTTCTGGAGGTAAATATCATTAAGACATGATTAAGGCAGGTATTATTTATTTTTGTAACGAAAACAACTTGCAAATATCAAATGGAATATTTAAGTCTATTCACTTGCTAAAAAAAAAACCCAACGGAGACAGAATTGATCAATTTACAGCTGTTCATGTGACAAGACTTTTCTAGCATTCACTTTGTATACACCGTGTGTAGATATTTTATTTCTAGAAAATGTGTTCGCTGATGATTTTAAGTTTTTGCAATCTATATATCTCCGAGCGAGTACATGAGATGGACTCGTACATTACGGTAGATTACTGGTAGATTTGGTGAGAATTTCACAGCTGTGAATATTTCGAAATTCTATAGGTGCCACCATGGCCGAGTCCTCACCAATCACCGACGTGAGATCGAAACCTCCTTTGAGGTCTTAAAGTCTTCATATAAGGAAGCTATCCAAGCAGCTAGGTGTTTCTGTTGTACAATTTAAACATTCTGCAGTCACTTGCGGGGTACATCAATGGTCAATTCTTGTTCCCATTTTATGTTTTAATACACGTGAATGACATGAGCGCAGCGGTTAATAACAAACTTTTATTTTATGCTGATGATCCTGGTATCTTCGTATCTGGAAAGAGTATATCGGTTACTGAATCTATATTATCCCAAGAGCTAGATCGAGTTAGTGGGTGGCTTGGCAAGAGAGAATCAATTTCTGAGTCTAAACCTAGTGTTGGTCATCAGCCCCCAACTGTGCTGGTGAAGACAAAGATCCCTTGGCCCACTGCCAAAATCTAGGCCTTTAAAGCATATGCATCTATCTTATTAATAACGCTTTGTTTTATGTACACTTTTACCAAACTAAATTATATCTATCTATACCGAAGGTCGGTGGTTCTACCAGTGTGCTCGCCTACGCCTGGAAAATGCCTTGAGAGGCACCTGCGGTCTTTCCCCATTAACAAAAGATGGAGAATTGGCCATATGACTTTGTGTCGTATTGGTGCTACTCTAAACCTCTAAAAATAAAATGAAAAATCACTGTATCCGTTCTGTTTCCTTTTTTAAAAATTTAAATGAATATACAGAAGGCACTTGTTTTTACAGTTTTTACGTCAAAATATATAACATGCAAGATTTTAACGAGGGGTTTAGTGTTTTGATCTAGCATGTAAATTGTTTTAACTACATTTTACGCATTTTGTACCTCCTTATGAATAAAACGTCTGTCCAATACGTGTATTGTCCCTGTGAAAGTACTGAATAATATTATATGTTTCAGTGCTTCAAAACTAATTTGAACCACTTTTGAATCCGGTTCGTAGAAAAAACAGTACTGGTGCCATATGAGAAGGCGGGGTCATGACACCAGTCGGGCTCGAACCCACGACCTATGCGTTGAGTGACCCACACGTTAACTACTAGACCACCGCTTACTTTCAAGGCTTTATCACATAGCGCGACAGTTTTCCTTTGATCTTTGCAGTATGTTAAACATGGTAACACACATTAATACTACAAAATATGTGCTGATATTTTACAAAACTGTTACGATATATATCAACACAGAAATCTCTATAGAGTTTCATTAGAAAAAAACTGTTCCGATATATATCGCAACACTTTTTCTCTATTGAGGTCCTATCAAGGGAGTATATTTTTTTCCTTTCAAAGCAAAGATGATTTTAGCTCCAATTTACAGTTCACAGAGAAAGAATTATCACAAACACCTACATTTATAAAGTAAAAGAATAAATAAACTAGAATATTTCAAAAACTCAATAGTTATCGCCAAATTCAGAAATACATGAAATATATGAAATTCTGAAATTTCTCAATTTGATTTTTTTTTACAAACAAAACAACAAGTCTTACAATATGTTTGGCCAATGAAATGCAAAGATTTAAAACCAATGCAGAAATCTGTTGGATACTTTTATCTGGGGAACACATTTTCTAAAACAGAAGTTTTAGTGTTTCAGTCAGCGAGGCGCAGAAAGGGAATCAAAAGAGTAAAAATAATAATAAACAAATTTAAATGAAAATAATATATAAATTTTAATGATAAAACTATGCGATAAAACAGTTATAATATGTAATGCTCGTGTGTTACGAGGATATATCAGAGCTAGGGGTACATCTCGGTATTTTTCTCTGCACATATCTGTCTCGGCCTACCGGCCTCGACGATATGTGCATTAAAAATACCCTCGATGTACCCCTAGCTCTGATATATCCTGGTAACACACTCTCACACATACTATAACTATTACGTAATTAATTTTAGTTATAGTATTAATCATGTGTCCCAAAAAGCCCTACACAATAAGCCAGATTTTATCTCTTAGTATTAAATAAATTTACACTTTCATGCCTTTTTTCTCTCTACGATATTGACATGTTGACACTAGATGCGTGTAAAGTTTATGTTGCTTAGTCGCCAATGGTGCGTTTAGTAAACATTTTGAATCTTAAAGAATATGTGTAATATCTTATCTTCAATAAACTAATTTTTTTACGAAAATTTATAAGTTATTAGATTAACAGTTCACGTGAACATAAAAACAAAACATGTCTTAGTACACTTTTTCTCATGATGACTGTTTTCAAATAAAACCGATCTGTATACAAAGTTGCACTTTTCATAACTTAACCATATTCGAGGTAATAAAAATTCTAAATTTAGCACAACTCTATCATAAAAAGTATCTAACAATGTTCGCCCTACTGATGCAATGCAAAGTGTCATTAAATTATCTGCACGGTTACTAAAGATATTACGAAGAAACAAAATCTAATTTTCTGATACAGCGATCTTGACTTTAAACATTGTTATCAAGTATCAAATCTCAATTCGTCTTGCAATATGATCGTGCATCTGCACACATAATAGCCATATATAAGCCCGACAATGCCTTTGACCAGTTCAACAATGAAGGCATTAATATGTACAATACCCGTCACGCATAAGCGGAGTTGTATTATACAAAAATTCAACGTTCTACATGATATCAAAGGACAAGAAAATATACATGTAACAACATGAAACGGAAACCTTGAAGACAAAGTCTTTGCTTCAAAAAGAGTAAAATGTTTCAAAACGTTGTAGGAGAAGAGTTTTTGAATACATGTCATTATTCTCTAGGAAATAAGAAAGGACATCAGGAAAAATGTCATACCCTACAAACATCCCGTGTTGCCAGCAATATCAATTTGAAACAGATAGATCTATCACATCAAATATGTCAAGTTTGAATATTTATTCCACGATAATAGCATAAAAGCATCACTGGTATTAGGTTTTAACATAATTGTTCTGTACAATACGGAGATATATTTGGACGACTACCCAGCTGAGAAAACCATATTGGACGAGCCGCTAGGCGAGTTCAATATGGTTTTCACAGCTGGGTACGAGTCCAAATATATCTCGTATTGTACAGTACAATGTTAAATAACCTTTTTATTCTATATCTATTTTATCTTACTATAATAATAGTTTAAATTAAAAATGTTTCACTGAGTATTGTATTCCTGACTTTTCTAGTTTTTCCCAGCTTGGTATGAGTGCAAATATATATTATACAGAACAATGTTAGACATTAAATAACCTTTTTATTCTATATTTATTTCACTTCATACGTAATATACGTAGTTCATTGAATGTTGTTTTTTCTGTGTATCATCATTAAAAAAGTGTATGGAGCAACCTCTCTACAACAGCCATTTGGAGACTTGGGTAGTAATAATACTTGGCTGAGATATTATGCCCACAAACATTGTCAGCAAGTTTGATGAAGATCGGATGAAAACTGTTCGACTTAAAAGAGCGGACAAGGCTAAATTCCCCGTTTTTCGAGTAATTCAAGGACTATAATCAAAGAGTGCCTGGTACAATTTGGCTGGTCATCGAAATTGGCCGGGATGTAATGCCCATAAACATCGTCAGCAAGTTTGGTGAAGAGCCGACGAAAACTGAATTATAGAGCAGACATGTTTCGGATTCTGACCGCCCGTCCGCTGCCATTCATAATCTTCTCCATTTTGTTTCTTAACCGTTAAACAAAAACTGCTGAGTTAGCTATTTAGACAGTCAGGGCCAATACCAATTTCTAGGGCTTCTTTCAGCGACTTTTCAAATATTCCAACATCTGATGATCCTTTTTACTGTTTTATTAAGTTTTTGATTATTGACGAACGTTTTGATATCTAACTCAGATAGCATTGTTATCCTTTGAATCGTTTTTGTGTTGTAAACAAAAAAAAAAAAAACTCAAATTAAATCCAGATTTCAAGACGCATAATCAAACTCTGTACATAGAGCTTCTACTTCATCCGATTTACATTCGGAACATTTTCACGCGTTTCGGGCTTTATCGTTTGTTTAACATGGGACTGTTGAACCGTCCAAATACAGAAAATACAGGATTTTTTTTTGTACGCACGTGCGTCCAAATACAGGATTTTTGTACGCACGTGCATCCAAATACCGTGATATATTGTACGGTCACGTGTTGCAAATGAACGTTCGCGATTGTTTAGATAGAATAGGTATAGAATAATGATATATATTGCAAACAGTATTATTTCTTCTTATACACATTTATATCATTTTCCTTAGATACATTTTTCTCTCACATTTCTCTTTTAATCTTATTAAGTCTATTATACAAATCGTAGCATCGATCGAGGAAAATTTATCTATGTCTCTACAATAACGCCACTATTCTTATGAACAAGATACAAACTGAGCATATATTAGCTGAAAGCTTTGTTATGTTGTTTTTACTTTGA
Organism: Mercenaria mercenaria; assembly: GCF_021730395.1. Lineage (NCBI taxonomy): Eukaryota > Metazoa > Mollusca > Bivalvia > Venerida > Veneridae > Mercenaria > Mercenaria mercenaria. The sequence goes on along the minus strand of NC_069371.1, from coordinate 25,258,922 downwards.
GTGGGGAGTGCAAGACAAAATTACATTTTCATATAGTGACATCTTCAAGCTTTCATGGAATCTGAGAACCCGAGCCGCCAGTCTAAGCATTTATTTTGGTGCATGCAGCAACGTGAATAACAAAGTATTTTAAAAGAGAACTTAAAGGAACTGGCCCCCAGAAATAAATGCTATATTTCTTAAGAAGGCTTTAAAACTTAATTACTGACAAACTATGTATTACAGATACACATGAGAATTTGCAATTTTTTACTACTTTTATGATGAAAATCGAAAAGCGTTTGTAAAGCTTTACTACAGGTAAACTGTCTTGATTATAAATATCTATATTTTTGAAGTCATAATTCACTACTTTCGCTTTAGCACTATTGGTAACGACGACGGGAAATGTCTTTATTGCCGCGACGGTCCTGGATTCGATTCCCGTCGCGGTCATCATTTTTTCTTGATTTGCAGTTTTTTAAAATATCTTAGAAACAAAAACTCATATTCTAATTTTTTAATCTTTCAGTTCATACTCTCCTCAAACGAAATAAAAACGTTTGTCCACATTCGTCATTGACTTTGAAAAAAATCGATTTCAATAGTTTGCGAATACGTTTATTAATTTAGCACATATCAATTTTCTTAAAAGAGAAAGCTTGTATAATATAACATTAAAGGCACGCTGTATCGCAATGTACGTAGCTTTTTGCTATACGTATTACAATGTAATTGCTATAGTCTGAAACTCTATAAAGCTATTAAGATAAAACTATCTTATCAGTTAAGCATCTAGTAGCATTCAATGCTGCAGTTTACATTAAACTGAACGATTATTGATCTACAAGCCGAAACCATACTATTGTCAATTAAGATAAAACGGGACAACCGCTTCAAGGATTGTAGTAAAAACTAGCTGCCATGTTGAGTTCCAATTTTAAAATAATTTCCGTTTTTGTGATTCAAATTGTTTACGGAAAACGTGCTCCTGATAATTTTGTATTTCCCATGTGTCAGCTCTGTTGTATTAATGCTGTAAACTATTTGCAAAACTGTCTAGGGAAACGAAATTTTATATTAAAAATTCTCCTTTACAAGGATCTGCAATTAATTTTAATTAGGAAATCCGCTTCAAAGTAAGACAATTCTACATTGGCGATTGAGAAATATTTATTACAGTGAGTATAGAATAAAAATGGTATAAAACAATTTTATCCATTTTTTTTCTTCATTTGTTAAAAGCAATCAGTTTTGTGGATAAATGTATGGCTGATGCTGTCCAAAGCTTTCTCAAAATAAGTGAATATAAACATTCCCGTAGTGTTATGATTTGCTGCATATTCTATTGTTTCTTGTAAATTTCTTTTATTTCCTCCCATGTATCTATTTTTCATAAAACCTTTATGACTTTTATATATGATGTTATTCAAAACTTTTTTCAATCTGTTATTCTCAAAATTAAAATGAAACTGCATAGACATGAATACTCGTGACCATTACCAGTCCGTGCAGAAGTGTGTAAGTGATTCCCCTGACAGGACTTTTTATTTACACAGTCCTGTAAATTTGGAACATAGAAGATATTATGAGTGAAGGTTTGTACGAATTTGACCGGTGTGAAATTCATAGAGGTGCCTTTGCTCTTGTCTTCTCCAAGGCCGTTCCCAACTGATTTTCTTTGTGTTAGGGCCTTAGGGTTGTCCTTCTATTCAGTGTGTTTATGTGTATATGTTTATTGTGTAAACACTCACTACTACAGGGTTTTGCTACGGAAAGACTGTGCATTCTAAGAACGAGGCGCTTCCTATTGAATTGTTGTCCTTTTTTGTTAAAACTTTGCAAATACGATAGTCACGAGATGAGCATTTATTCCTACAAAAAATGTTCTTTTTCATCTGGACATAGGTTTAAGTAAGTAGTGCATGTTTTTGCTATTTTGGTTACTAAACCAAGGTTAAGTCATTGATTGCTGAGGTAGTGAAGTGGTAAGAGAAGAAAACATTTAATAAAATGAAGGAAAAAATTATAGTACAGACCTTTTCTGTTATATATTTTCCCGCTAGCAATATTGAAAAGTACCAATTTTAAGAGTTTTCAGTATTGAAACATGAAGACATGTTTTCGACCACAAACGTGTATGTAAATTCAAACAAACTATGGGATGGGATATATTTTGATGGGAAATCTGATTGGAAATGCGAACAATTTAATGGAACTGTCTGCAAGTTTAAGCATACAAAGATATAATCTAATTCCTATATAATTGTGTATCTGCATAATGTGCACAATGTACAGACATGCATGTAGTTTGAATAAATAGGGAAATAATTTATTATAAACAGACCATTTCTATGAAAATGTTTCTGAAATGATTTGACTGACTCTTTCCGTGGTACAAAATATCTGTAGGAAGATCCCTTGTAAGCACAGAACGTAGCCAAGATGAATAATTATTATAATTAACTCGACTTGACTGAATGTGCTCAGGACAGAGAGTAATAAATGTGAAATGCTACTACTCCCCTAATCGCCAGCTTAAACAAAGCTTTTTACACAGTACCTCTTGAACAGGTTTCATGATCCCAGATGGCTAAAAAGCTATAACACACGACCAAGTTCGGAATGATATCTTACGGCTGCCTTAGGCACTTATTGACAATTGCTGTGAAGATAAATAATATGATACAATATAGAAAGGCATTAGAGGCACCAAATAGATTAAGAGCAGTCTGGGTATAATTATTTTGTCCGTAAGAGGAGAAAAGACATGATCATAGTTTGTATGAATTCACGTAAACGTATAGTTTGGTTTGATATATTTCGACAAAAAATGTTCTAAGTAACTATACTTTATAGAAGAGATGGAAAATATTTCATTCATATGAAAATTTACTGCTTGTCAGTACACTACTGTGGCTTGTGTATGCAATGAAAGCTTTAATAATCCTTCTATTATAGAATAATTCATGTTCACATCAGATTAACATATGCTATTTGGAGGAAATGGAATGTTAGCTTAATAAAAAAAAATACTGATAACTGATTGTTTGCATTGCGTCTGGCGGTATCCCATAAAACTACTGGAGACAGAAGTAAAACCGACGATATTGGATATATACCACGTAGACAGTAGGCAACCAGTCGTCTGCGGTGGTCAAAATTGGATAATTGACCGAGTCAACATAGCCTATTTCTAAGATACGAGTAATTTTAACTTTCTTTATGATTTAACATATTATGACAAAAAGCATGTTTAAGTTTTCAAATAGTAAGTGAACCAAAAAACAAAGAGATTCGTGTGCATGTATTTGCAGTCTGTATCTACCTTTCTGAGCAAACTGTTTTTATCGGGAAAAAATGTTGGACAGTCAAAATAAAGTAACTGCGCAAAAAATCAGCAAAATAATATATTTTGATAATTAGGAAGGGTGTTCCAAAATAACAAAGTCTTGAATTTGTCTCTAGCGTCAGCTCTGTTATTTTTTATTAACAAAGCAAACTTAGAAATACATCATCATGTTTCGCGATCTTTCTACTTACTTCACCGCATATCTTTTCAGCAGCCTTAACGCATAAAAACGTATAAGCGTCTGATGGCCTTTTCACGCTTCCGTAAAATCCACATTTATTACACGAACTTTATTTTGAAAACATTTCTGAAATGTCTAGGTCTGCAGCTCTGAAATACGGTTACAACGTACATCCGAGGCATATACTGACACTCTGAGACAACATAAAAAAGACCTTTCGAGCAATTTGATGAAGTTCCAAAATTATCAAATTGAATGTACCCTTGGTCCGTTACGAACCCCTGTGGGATTTGTGTTTATTCCGAGCTCAAATGTCTTTTTGTAGATGAAAAGCTGACATGCAGTACAAATCCCAGGTAATTTCAATTCATTAGAAAAGACGGGGTGACCCCTGCGCGTGACCCCTGACTATCTACGAATCAAAATTCGGCTTTCGTTTTCAAGTTTAGCATTTCTATTTTCATTTTCTTTACTTCCGAAACTAGCTGAAGGTCGAGTGACGTCATTTTATGTGTTGTCAAAAACATATATATGCCTGACAGGATCGCATAAGCATGTGCTGGCTTGTCCTTAGGATATATGATGTAAGTTTTTGAAAAGCGACACTAACCTTGTTGTGCCAGTACCATTTCAACTAACTTAGTAAACTTTTGGAGAAATCTGTAAGCAGCGTGCTACGTTCAAAAAGTCCGCAATTGCAATATTAGATGACATATTTCATAAATACAGCCATATAATTTATTAGAGAGTTTCAACAATTTATTTTTGCCACTGAACTGCTAAGTGCATCATCTCATAAATAAAGGCATTTTTGTTAACGATTCGTGTAAACAATTGTAGAAATTTAAAATGGAAAATACGCCACAAAATCATTTTCAACGACAAATGCATAAATAGTTGAGCTATTTTGACAATCTAAAAAGTATCTTTTAGCATCCTTGGAGTTCTTTTGGAAGATGTATAATATGAATTTTATCGAAAAATAAATAATGAACTGTGAAACCAAGAAATAACTTTGTTATGGAAAAAGGTCGATCAAACGGTAGGTATAAGATTAAGTAATCAGACAGTATGGAACCTCAAACGTCACTATAAAATGTGAAAATGTGCATAACTCACACACTTTAGCCTGCTACATAGCACAAGTGCAAGTTTCATTTATAAAAGTAATGTATTCTGGCTTATACTTAATGCACGAATTCCCCCTGCTAAATAATTTGTTGAATAATTCATAGGCTGCATGTTTTAATTAACTACGGTAACGATGTAATGAAAACGAGTTATTTCTTGATTATCTAAGCTTCTAGAACTTCAAACAAATATGTAGCTGTTGGACAGATACAAGAGGTATGCTCAGTTGTTTCTTTGCTGATATTTCAATTCATCGGACTTATACATAGTAAAATATAATATGGGAACCTTATAAATCAGACCTAAATTGAAACGAATCATACCAAACTTTTATCATTTTCGAAATAAGATATCGATGCTTTATAGATTAAAAATGAAATAAACGGTTAACAGAATGTTATGAATATTGCAAAAGCGAAAATTAACGAAACTTAAAAGGTAAATTAGATCAAACTTCCATGTTTGAAAACATGAGCAATTTATATTTTATTTAAACATAAAGCTAATGTGTACTTGTTATGTGTGATATCAAAATCGCACACACTTTGTTCATATATTATAGCTAAACACAGCATAAATGTGTACTACCACTGAACATTGGACGAATTTCTGCATGACATTTAATTACGAATTTAGCTCTACGTACTCGATTAATTCATATATCTAGTAAAGTTAAATACAGCTGATAAGTATTTTCAATATTTGAAGTAATATATCAAGATGAAATATTCTAGTGAAAGTTGGGCATTAAATATCTTTAAATATAAATAAGAAGATTGAGTTGCCAGGTGTCAGTAATTTAGATGAAAAAATGCTTTTGAAGATACGTAATTTATTTCTAGAACTTGATTTTAAGTATGCTAATCAAACATTCAAGTGAAATGTGATTGATGTTGAAATTCAGAAAATGAAATCAGTTTAAACGTATATAAGCTGTTTTACAGGTGATTTCAAAGGATAAGGGTTTAAAAAATAATAAAGACCCCCACATCTGTCTACAGACGGAAATGATCATTTGCGCATCACTGAATTTTCAGTTCATTTAGATATGAAGATTGAATACTGCTTAAGCCGGTGCTAGGGGGCGTGTGCAGTGTTGCATTTTCCATTACTGCTCATTAACAGACTCAATCAAACCGAGTCTGCAATTTTCACTGTTTGCCTTGTTCTCGGTGCTTCCGAGGGATCTTCTTTCTAGATTTTATTTATTAGTTAATGTATATATGACAGTTCACAACTGGAATATCAATTATACATTTACTGTATTGAGATGGTAATAAAAGAAGAAATATGAAAAAGAGTTTCTTAATGTGCTTGCAATATATTCATATTTACTGTGTTTCATTTGCAGTGTATTTTGAGGGTTTAAAGTAGCGTTTAAATTTTATGTGAATATGCTTAAACTCAATTACATGAAACTAGATTGTATAAGCATAAAAAGAAAGATAGCCACTTACAGATATCATATATATATTTGTGATCTGGATTTTTATTCAGACACAATATAACACTTTGTACATGTTTTCGATACACAGATGCATAATGTAAACAAACAAGAGATAATCTGAATTGAATGGTATTAAATAGGTTTATAAACAACACAAAAGCAATGCGATTTCGAAAGTATAATATTGTTATAATTAAATAGGGAAAATAAAATTATATCTGCAAAAAAAGGTAACGTTAAGTTTCGTACAATTAATTGAAATACATAATCGTAATCGTATTTTCGTTAAGAATCTTTGATGGTTTTTTGGTGAAAGACTTCGAATTTTAATGATTCTGAAAAAATTAACACGGGAAAGCATTCATCCATAGGAAAAACTCCAAAGAAACTTCAATGAGTATTCAAGAGAAAACGTCTGTTTACATAATGGAGGATAAATGTTTCTTTCTGGCGTAGCAGCGATGGTCTTAAATATATTTTGATGTTTTGTAGATCTATGCCAGTGACAAAGATATGTCGTCGCTGGTGATATTTTAACAATTAGCTTAATCTATCTGGCCGTCTGTGGGTTCTTTCCTGATAAAGAAATATCTCCACTGTGGCAAAATTTAACATCCAGTCATGTAAAAATATACTTATATAACTCGGTTTAACAGGTTTAGCTAATCATTCTTTACCCACTTTACCATTTATATCAGCAGTCCGCGTTTATACCACGTCACCGTCCGATATATTAGTACAAATATATCACTATTGTACAAGACAATATCCAGCACCTTCTTTCATATTATTTCCTTGTTACTGACAAAGCTCAATGATCAGTTTAATATGTAATGTTTTCTTCAGTTCTAATGCGCCTCTGTGCTTTACATTTAGTCTGAGGTATTTACATAAAACTTTTACAAAAAAAAAAAAACAACAACAATTTCTAACAGTGAGAATCAGTAAGTAAAAGATCGGTCACAGTGCTAAAAGTTGTACAGTACTAACTCTGGAAATGCCAATTACTGTATTTTAAATGAACAAAATAAAGGAAATTCCAATATAAATGCCATTACGTGAATATCTGAAAAGGAAATGAATTACAAAAAATAACATAATTATGCATAATATAGATCGCACTGGAATGCCACTTAGCTGAAAACAGCAGTGTAACAAGTAATTACTGTAACATATAATGATATATCGCGCTGAAACATACTTTCTATTGTTATCCTACCTATCTGATATACAGTTTCGCACACATTTTGAAAATTTGAATATTACAAATAAAAAGAACACAATGCACAACCTACTTTGTAATTTGATAAAATTTAACTTACCACTTACATGAAGTCAGGGGACGTAACGGTTAACATCCAGTACGTATACTAACGTAAACTTAAATTACTGTGTCCGAAAACTGCCGGAAACATCCCCACAAACACAAAATATTTGATTTGTTATTTTATATCCAGCACCGACAGATGTGCCTGTGAAATACTGAATACATATATTTTACCATCACAGAATGTACGACTGCGTGCGCTTACATAAGAAACACTCTGTTATATTATCAACAGCCAGCTGCTTCCGTGTCAAACACAATTTCACTTTTGAGTATGTGATGAAAAATTCAATTTCATAGAAGTACGCCGATTTTATGCATAAAACATCTTTTTCGTTCATTAAGAGGAAGCAGCTCTCCTGTGATACAGTTGCACGAGGACACTAGGGTCAGAAGTTCAGGCAACAGAAAACATGCATCCGGCGTTGTTACCGAAGATGTTTACTAAAATGTACATTGCCGATAACTGCAAGATTGTATTCGTGATGATATTGCTTATCATTATTTCTTAGGACCGATACAGACACATTGGCAATATATTAACATTTCATTGTTTCTTCCAACGACATAGTTTATGTAAATAGACATAAATGTCATAAATATAAGAACTCAGGAAATAGATCCTAAAAGGCTATCCTGATTAATTGAAGAGTCACGTGACCGACAATCGACCCATGATTCGACAGCTTCAAGATATTTGAAAAAAAAAATAAATAAACGAATCCGCTCTATATTGGAGATAATATTTTATAACTTTTTTGTTTAAAAATGGCTGGAAGTTATTATTAAAAAAATCATCACCGACGTAACTTTTAATATCTTGATAGGTATAACTTCTTTATGTAATTTTCTGTCTGTTGAACACTTCTGTTTTTCATTATAATTGTATTCATTCGTGAATATAAATATATGTTTACATTTACACGTACCCAACTTCTATTCCTAATCTTCTGGACACAGCAGGTCACAACAGCACTGATGGGTTTGTTACTTACTATGCATACGGTTTATATGAATAGCACGTACTGTTTTTAAATATACCCTTCCAGTCCACATACGAGGGCTGTTAAAAATAGCGTAGACTTTTGCTGTCAAATACCCCCTAGTGTGTATAGTGCAATGTGGATTACAACTCCCTTCACATGAAATGATAGTGCGACCGGGATTACAAAACCTTCATCAACGGTACGTAAGGACCACTTTCATCACTAACTCGTCGACATACTATTACGCTACAATCCTTATCAGATGAAGTTGCAAGTACACTGATATTCATCACACATAATACATGTACCTGTATGATAAATATATCATACAATCAATCAGAACGTTCTGCAGAAAAGAAAACTAACAAAGTCTAAACGAATAGTGATTATGGATTTGAGTCGGCATATACTTCTGCAAATCAGATATGAGCCGTGCCATGAGAAAACCAACATAGTGGGTATGCGACCAGCAAGGATCCAGACCAGCCTGCGCATCCGCGCAGTCTGGTCAGGATCCATGCTGTTCGCTTTCAAAGCCTACTGGAATTAGAGAAACTGTTAGCGAACAGCATGGATCCTGACCAGACTGCGCGGATGCGCAGGCTGGTCTGGATCCATGCTGGTCGCATACCCACTATGTTGGTTTTCCCATGGCACGGCTCATATATTTGAAATCCCGGACGAATTTCAATTTTTTTCAGATCAGCGACAAAAAAGTATTTAATAAGTAAGTTAATTGTTAAGACAATGTCAGTGGTATTTACGAACTAGTGCGAATAAAAGACGTCATTAAAAATGAGACCAATAAGTACAATCTCCGATCACTACAGTAACTTTGATTTTTAATTTAGAAAGAGAGTCCCAATTTACTATCGCAAAACCTTAAAGATTTATTACCAGCATTCGTGTGATTAACAGATTTAAAATTTCCTGTTTTCTTGATAAACCGTAACTGAGAATCTGATAGTAAAGACGAACAATTCAACAGAAATGTGTTCAATTTAAAGCATACAAAGATATTGAAATGTGTAATTTTACAATGTGCAGTCATACAAATAGTAGAAACAAATAGTGCAGAGTTAAATAGATCGTTTCAATCAAATACTTGATTGATTCATATTACAAAGACTAAGGACGACCAACATTTGAACTAAATGTAATTCAATTATTACGGCCACATGGGTAATAACTTAAACCAACCCAAATGATACACATTCCTGAACATGTATTTTCGTCTTTCAAAATCTTAAAATTATTGTATGCAAATTGTACCAATGTAACAGAAGTTTTACTACAAGGGGTGCGTATACTGAATGTTAAAGGTGACAGTCGTACCTTTTTAAAAAAAACCCACTTCTGTTCATTACAATCATAACTCTACAACGTGTTTTGGTAACACGCTCTCCTAATTCACAGGAATGCAAGTAAAAATGAAAAAATACCACAACTGAAGAAATTAATTTAAGCATAATAACGTATAATTGATAAGTGTCATATATTCCGGCAGAAAACAATCACAGTTATTGGAGACCAAAATGAATAAAAAAGCGCCGAATTGCTTTTTTCTCCAATATAACCACTAGACTGTAAACAATCAGTCAACATTCAATGGTCATAACTCCCGTTCAAGTTAATGGATGCTAGACCAAGACATCGTATCATTATTAAACGGTCCTTTTTCCAAATGATTTTGACTAGAATTTTCTATACGATTCAATAGGTACAGTTGGCTTAACTATAAAAAGGATTATGAAAATAATAAAAACAAGTTTCCAATATACGTTAACCAAAATGTCCAAAACATTTGATACTTACTACCTTACAACAATACAACTCTGTGGAAACGTTCTCGAAAAATGTTCGGAGATATCGAATACTCAAAATACGACATGTCTACGACAATTCTACACACTAAATGCTTATTCTAAGAACCCCATGCATAACTTATCAAACGTTTAGAAGAGGCAATAATACGCACCACAGTTACTGAACATTGTAGCGCATTATTCTATTTAGTCCGCAGAAAACTGTATTTGACATGTTCTAGCTCTTTACATGAATTAAGTAACAGTACTAACTGAAATTATTACACCTCTATTGATACTTGTTTTAAAGCACAGAGCAATGGGTGAAATTACTCAAGTCTTTCAACTTTAACACTTTGCTCTGTGCTGTAAAATAAATGTTCGTTAATCTAAGTGTACACATTTTGGCTATTTATTTTCCTGCAAAGCTTTTTATGATTTTACATATGCAACAAAATATTTAATTCTGTTCTTTTAGGGAAGATGGAGTGGGGGTGGAATGCCTTAAATCTTCCATCTATGGTTCTTTTTGAATAAGAGTAAATGCAATATTTTCTATCTCTTTAAATGAATAGATCACAGTACTAGCTAAATACGTTTACCTCTATTGATGCTAGTTGTGTATTATTATACAAGTGTTGCAAATTTTACACTGTCCACGGTTGTTCAATACTTACGTTAGTCTATATCATGCATGTTAATCCTATTTAAAATTTATGGATACTTTCTGTATACCCCTTGCGTCATATTGAAAATCTTATCATGAAATATGCACGCGTTTTGTCGAGGCTGGATATATTACGTAGATTTTGTTCTGTTACAGGGCTTGGTCACAGACACTAGGAAGGTAAATTTTACCTCTTGTCAGAATTCCGTCACTTTCTATATAACATTTTAAGGTAAAATTTAATTCTGGCTTGGGTTCTTTTAAAAACAAAACTCGAGCATTACTGTCTTAGATAAAATATTCCTAAATTCTTTATGATATTATTGTGAATGTGATGTTATTCCCATATAGTACAAAATGTCATTGCAACAGAAATAAGAGTAAACATAAAATGTCGATGTCATGTAGTATTTGACCCTAAAATGAGTTTATAGTACTTTTTGTTGCTGTTTCAAACATTAACTAAAACTTGAAATTGAGATATAATCTGGGTTGAACAGGCAGTAAGAATCCTGTTACACTAATTTAGAACGGGAAATATAGATAAACATAATTTGACTGCGACATCACGAAGTTTAGTGTACACATCATTTCTTCTAAAGTAAAATTCAGACTAAAACAACAGGAACAAAACCCTGAAACGACACCTTGAAATAATTACCATACTGGCGTATTGCTATCGCTTACTTGTTGTGGTCTGTTTAATAATTTGTCTAGTTAACGTAAAACAGTATGAACTGGCTCCTCTCTAGCTTAAAATATTATTTATACATTAAAGCCTGGTAATATAAAATAACATTATATAAATATTTGTTGTTTGGAAACCACAGCAAAGATTCAAGACTAAATGTGATGTATTACATGACATAAGAAGTATCTGAAAACAAAACTCAGAACAGAGTGCATCAGACAAAAGTAACATTCCTGTATGAACAATGATATTCAATAAAAAATAACAACAACAACATTAGGACTAAATATATTCTTTTCATAGATTTCATAGAGCGGATATCGTCATTGTTTCATAAAACAGCACATTTACGTATATATGAGAAAATAATGTTAAAATATCAAATAATCCCGGACAACACCTACGGAAATATGTCTGTGACAAAACAAACAAGCGAATAGAAAATGCTCGCATGATTAAAGCCGCACATAAGTTAATACAAACTACTGAATGAACATGAAATATGACCATCGAAAAGTTCTCATTGACAAGCTTTGGCAAAACTGCTGAAAAACTTAAAGGACAAATGTATATTAAGCGCTATGTGTTCTACATTTCTGTACATTCAAAGAGTAATTAATGATTAATTGATCAAGTAATAATAATAATGCAAACATTTTATTCGAGAGTTGTATACGCAATCAAAAGGCATTCGTTTCTTTTATCAGGGTATTTATTTTCGTCACAAAAATATTCACTTACATACTAGCGAAATAATATTTCTTTCATGTGAACACATAGAGACATATTATGACTAAATTAGTTTCATATATTGATTCATCAGAAAGTCATCATGTCAGTTATATCGCTTGTGCATCTTGGGAGATATTCAGAAACAAGCGCATTGCATGATTGAAAAGTAATAACATAGATTAAATGATATTCCTTGTAATTGAAAACATATTTATACTAAAGCGTTGGAGCAATATGCTTATTTCTGTATAGCGCAAGAAAACGAAAATCTATTTTATCTTATATCTTGTCTCAATGGCGGCTTCTCTAGCAGTAATGTGGACATCAGAAGTCAAAATATTTGACAGATCTAGTTACAATTATAGCATATATAACTTTAGTCAGAAATGGTCAAACGTACAAACTTCTGTTGCTAACCTGTTAGATACAGCATAACTATACAAAAGCTATCATTGTTTCTAACTGACCGAAATATAAATAGGTAAACAGAGAAACGAAACTATTAGCAAGTGCCTTTAACTCAAAGCGAAAGTTGCTCTATATAAAAAAAAATACAAAAAAAAACGCAGTGAAATATATTTCAATCTTAGATCTATATATATTGATAATGTTTATTATTTCTTCTTCATTGTTTCGTGTGTACGTGTAGTTCCTAGAAAAAAAATTAAGTAAAGAAATTAGTTATATTGAAAAAAAGCTTATTTCAAATCTTGAAAACATAAACTGCAAACTATTGCAGACTAATAGAGTCAGGTACACGTAATAGTTTGTTTATACAGCAGTATAAATTCGGTTAAAAATAACGCTTTCCTGGTATAGTCAAACACTTTTTTAATGAATAGATGCGTAGATTGAGGACCTGGTGGACATTATTTCTAGTGTGTATTTTACATAAGATAAGACACTTTTGATACTTATATTCGTATGTTTTCATGTTATTCATGCGAAAACGAAAGTATTCGGACCTGTTAGAAAACGGCGGCAATATGAGGATACTTGACTGCAAGTGACTTGTATTTCACTGAATAATATTCAAAACTACTGCATTTGTTTTTGTTTTTTTTTTAATATTTACACTATCAATATTGTTTTTATAAAATCGCACATTGAGAACTGTTTTTAAAAGACGTGCATTCCAGCAGGAAAAAAACACACACTATACCTTATTAAAAAGACCTATACAATATATTGTAGGATATGAAATACTTTAAAGATTGCAACTATAATATAATATGATTAGAATTTACGGAACATCAAATCGTTGATCAAAACAAGAATAACACAGTGACATATAAGATAACTGAGAATATGTTGTTGAAGCATAAAAATATATTGATTATATAATGTATTTGCTCGATAAAGTTTGTGTCATAAAAAGATCATTTTAGATCGATTCTAAATATCAAATTGTCAACAAAATGATTCGAGACAGAATAAATTAGAAAATGTGTAACATATGTATCTGATTAAAGTATTTTAATGTTCTATTTATTCTCGTAAGGCATATTAATACTAACGTTTGATTCAAACGCAAAGACAAAATGTTACTGTCGTGTCGCCTTTACTTTACTCTTCATATTTGATTAATAAAAAAAAGCACAAATGTTTCTCCAAGTGTTTTTAAACGTGAGGTCTAACATTCTGAGCAGAAACTATGTATCGTTTAATACTTATTATATGTTGTGAATTGATAAAAATACAACGTACCTCTTTCTTTATTCTCAGTCAATGATTTTGTCGGTGAATATAGAGTCATTAAAAGTGTATTCCAAATTTAGTTTAGTGCAAGGTGAACAAACATATTAGGTCCGAAAACTGCCTCTGTAATCACCTAGTACGCGTCTACGAAAATATTTTGTTATTTGATATTCTTCTCCAGCAGCTTCGCTTGTGCCAATACATATGTTTAGTATACGATCGCCTGTACGTAATTTTGCATCAACAGACACAAATGCACTATTTTGTATGTAAGTGAAACAAATTAATATCAGACCGGTATGCCAAATTTAAGCGTGAAAGACTTATTGTACCCCCGACAACAAAGCTGTAAGGTGGGTATACTGGTTTCAGGTTGTCTGTCTGTCTGTCCGTCCGTCCGTCCGTCCGTCTGTCCGTAGACACAATCTTGTGCGCACCATCTCTCCTCATCCCCTTGACACAATTAAATGAAACTTCACACAAGTGATCAGCAACAACAATAGTTGTGCATGGGGCATGTGAGGTTCTTTCAGAAAAAAACTGCATTGTTACGGGACAATGTTTTTTGTTACTATACTAGATACATAGACACAATCTTGTGCGCACCATCTCTCCTCATCCCCTTGACAAAATTTAATGAAACTTCACACAAGTGATCAGTAACAACAGTAGTTGTGCATGGGGCATGTTACATGTAGGTTCTTTCAACAATAAAAATTGCTGAGTTATGTGACTTTGTTTCTTGTTAACATACTATGTACACACAGTCTGCATATGCAATCTTGTGCGCGCCTAATCTTCCGAACCCTTGCACACAATTTAATGAAACTTCACACAAGTGATCAGTACCAACCCTAGTTGTGCATGGTGCATGTTACGTTCTTTCATATAAATATTCTGCATAGTTATGGGACTTTGGTTTTTGTTAATATACTGTATACATACAGTCTATATACATACAGTCCACATAATTATGGAATCTTGTGTGCGTCAGATTGCAATGTACTGTGTCAGTGCATGGAGGGGTACATTCATCACCTTTAGTGATAGCTCTAGTTATAAAAGAAGTTCTACTCTGGCATAGTTGCATGAGGACATTCGTGTTAAAAGTTAAGGCAACATAAAACATGCATCTAGTTTCGTTATTGCAGACATTTGATACTAATTAAGTTAAAATTACCTAAATGTAGAAAGAGTCACAATTTAATCTATACCTTAGGGATAAAATGGAATTTTTCACTACGGCATCACGATCTGATAGTAAACATTCATAATAAAATTATAAAATGCCTATATAAAGAATGGTATTGACAAAATCACAATGATTAGGTAAGTCAGTACTATATATACAGCACATGTACGTACTTGTTTATGAGAAAATAATGTGAACTTTAGTCAGTCAGTGAAAGTAGCTTATAAGCTTGTCGTCATGCGAGTAAACGTAAAATATTGGCAGAACTAAAGACACGCATAATTTAATATCTAACTCGTGTTATTTCGATTCTTATATGACCTTTATCAAACAGAAAATAAAATATAGTAGAGCTCTTCCTTGGTCGCAACAAAAATATTGACGTCATCGCCAGTTAACGTGGCGTTATTTAACATTAGCGTAACAAACAGAAACAAACATATTAGAATATTTTAACTGAATGTGAAATACCAGCGTGAAAATGATTTTCCAGCTTAGGAAAAACTGCTAGATAAATACCTAAAACAGATTAGTTAGTATTAGTTATGCAACTTATCCTCGACAGCCAAAGTGTTATTCAAATGTAATCAATTTTTTTTCGGACAAAAAACGCTTTATTTACGTTATGTACGGCATTTCTTTATTTCGCAAAAGCAATCTTTTAGAGTTAAATAAAACAGTTGAAAATATCACCCTTTATCTGAAATCTGAGAAATATGATTATGATATTAATCTAAGTTTCAACGACTAAGTCATTATTTAAAAAAAATCATACTGGATTTTGGCAGATATTCTAAAACAAGCGCCTTTGCATGACCAAAAGTAAATAACAGAGATCAAATGATACCCCTTGTAATGGAATACCAAAGAATTGTAATACTTTCTTAATTTCAATATAGCTTAAGACGAAGATAATCCATTTTTTCTTGCATTTTGTTTCTCTAGTGGGTGATCTTGCTGTAATGTAGACATTAGATCTAAAACGATTGCATGACTTGGTAAAATTAGCATAACCAATTGATCTCAGACGTGACTGAATGTATTAGTTTCTCATGCAAACCTTTTACTTCAAGTGTAAGGATGCAATCAACTTATCGTTAACTTTGCAACGAAATTCCTATTTTCTTTCGAAAATGTAATCTGTCCTTTTGTGTGTAAAGAAAGGGTAGAAACAATAACTAACAGTAATATAAGTTATACAAATAGTAACAGCATTTCGTTTATTTGAAAACAAATAAACGAATACATATATAGAGATACACTGCTTCAACTCTACTCATACACTTGAATAGCACATCTGATGTTCCCATGAGAGCGAGGTAGATTTGGATATGCAGAGAAACTCTTTACAAATGCAGTAACATGAAAACGCTTTGTATATCATAACTGAGTGATGCTAGCTACAAACTATTGCATGCACTTTACGCTTTACGATGAGTTAATTTCAACAAGAGGACCATGATGGTCCTGAATCGCTCACTTGTCCCCACATGACCCAGTTTTGAACTGAGTATGACGCCGTTGTTTCTATTATTGACATAGTGACCTAGTTCTTGAGCTCATGTAACCCAGTTTTGAACTTGACCTAGATATCATCAAGATAAAAATTCTGACCAATTTTCATGAAGATTCATTGAAAAATATGGCCTCTAGAGAGGTCAAAAGGTTTTTCTATTATTTGACCAAATGACCTAGTTTTTGAAGGCACGTGACCCAGTTTCAAATCTGACCTAGAAATCATCAAGATAAACATTCAGACCAACTTTCATCCAGATCCCATGATAAATATGGCCTCTAGAGAGGTCACAAGGTTTTGTTATTATTTGACCTACTGACCTCTATTTTCAGACCTACTGACCTAGTTTTATACCGCACGTAACCCAGTTTCAAACTTGACCTAGATATCATCAAGATAACATTCTAATTATTTTTCATAAAGATCCCATGAAAAATGTGACCTTTAGGGAGGTCACAAGGTTTTAATATTATTTGACCTACTGACCTAGTTTTTGTAGGCATGTAATCCAGTTTCAAACTTGACCTAGATATCATCAAGATAAACATTCTAGCTAATTTTCATGAAGTTCCATTGAAAAGTATGGCCTCTAGAGAGGTCACAATATTTTACTATTTTTAGATCTACTGACCTAGTTTTGGACCGCACGTGACCCAGTTTCAAATTTGACCTAGATATCATCAAGATGAACATTCTGACTAATTTTCATAAAGATCCCATAAAAAATGTGACCTCTAGGGTGGTCACAAGCAAAAGTTTACCTCAAACTTTTTTAAATAAAAGTGTGTTCATCACATCAAATGCTTGAAATAGATTCAAACTTTGTCCTTCGGAATCCCTCGAAAATCAAAATAGAGCAAAGGACAGAATTGCAATGTATGATCTCGTAAAAGATTCAAATTACTTTGCTTATGTATGAGTAGCCTAGAGAGACATGGGACTAATCGTAAACTTCAATATACTTTATATTATATTTTTAGCTAGATTTGAAAACCAAACCAAACGATAACATGGAAACTGAAATATGATAAAATGAATTACAATGGTACTGAACAGCCTTATATTTTTATAACAGTTTGACGTATACGCGCTGCAAGTTTATTGTATCAAAAATATATTGGAAGACATATCAAACTCACGAATAGTGCGATGACCTGTATTGTATTGTTAAACTGATCGGTTTGATATTGATTGAGGAAATAAATTGTGTTGCATCGCTAAGATCAAGATGGCAAAACATTGTCCAATTTCTACGATTCGTCCTAAAGATTAATTTTTGGCGTTTCTTTTAGTTCTGTCAACATATAACAAGGTTATGAACGCTTAATAAAGGAACATTGAAATCCATTCTGTTTGGTAAGACACTGATTGATTTTTTCTAATTAGAAGATTAAGACAGTCAGACGTTTGCTTAGAATGTATAACTAGAGGCGCTGTATTAACGATATATCAACTACGATCATGGCGAAATCTTTTGGAAACCAACTCTATGCAAATTTCTGACTATATTTTGTCAAAATGTCAAAACTGTTTTAAATCTTTTTACATAAAACGTTACGTTTGCTCTCGTTCTTTGACGATGATTTGAATATCAGCTTTGCTTAAAATAAGCTTCAGCTCCAGTACTAAACCTTGCAGAAACAATCACGCTCAACGGCCCTCCTTTTCTCACGTTCATTTTCACGTTTACTTAATATGTAGCACAACCGTTAATGCCAGTGCAGAATATAGCTTCAAAAAGTAACAACGTATCTCCAAATCGGTGTAAACAATTTCTTATACAGCTTCAACAAACTTGACATTCCTTTTTTGAGTTTTACACTGTAGAATTGATGTACCATTGAATTAAAAATTGCCATTTTCCTAAACTGTTCTGATGTCGCTTTTCAATTTTTCGTGAATAAGCTAAGGATGTTTTTCAAGAAAGCCACAACTGATTTGTTTCCTGTCTCAACATTTATGTAGCCCGCCCGCTTAGCTCAGTAGGGAGAGCGTCGGACTACGGATCGACGGGTCGCGAGTTCGATCCCCGGGCGGGGCGTATGTTCTCCGTGACGATTTGATAAAAGACATCGTGTCTGAAATCATTCGTCCTCCACCTCTGATAATTCATGTGGGGAAGTTGGCAGTTACTTGCGGAGAACAGGTTTGTACTGGTACAGAATCCAGGAACACTGGTTAGGTTAACTGCCCGCCGTTACATGACTGAAATACTGTTGAAAAACGGCGTTAAACCCAAAACAAACAAACAAACAACATTTATGCAATACCGACATTAACAGGAAACGTACGTGAAATGAAACGACAGGTCACTATTACAGTTTCGAAAGAATACAAACAAGACATACAACCGATTTTTGTTAATTTAAGAGAGAACATCAACATCACATTTGTTTATGTAAATGCAAAACTTAAATCAAAGATGTGTATTTCTTTATGCGAAAACTGGTCGAAAATTCTGACAATTTAATAGAACTGTCTACAAATGTAAGCGCACAAAGATTTTATCTAACTCCTACAGAATACTATATGTACATATTTGACAGTAGATTTGCGTTATATGCACGTGTACAAATAGTAAGAAAAGAGGGGCATTGAGATAGTGCATTACATTTATTTTATAGTTTACCAGCAATGTATCCTCTAGTGCATTTCTTCAAAATGTTTTAAGTTGAGAAACAATTGAAAAAAACTTCTATACACTGTCAGGTAGAAACAATATTTAAGACAAACATGTGTAATACAAATTTAAAACAAAGAGTGTGTTTGTTATATAGCTGCATTATTGTGAAAATATACCTCCGTAATATATCGAAATATAGCACAGCACGAACATCTAAGATCAATGATACCACACACAACATGTGCTTGAAATTCTGAAACGGTAAGAGCAGTTATTTCAAAAATGCTCATTGAACTGCCTTTTAATGTAATACATGCATGTGAATAAAGAAATGATACTACCATTTCTTACGGAAGGTCGGTGGTTCTACCCAGGTGCCCGCGCGTGATGAAATAATGAACGGAGGGGCACCTGGGGTCTTCCTCCATCATCAAAGCTGGAAAGTCGCCATATGAC
Organism: Mercenaria mercenaria; assembly: GCF_021730395.1. Lineage (NCBI taxonomy): Eukaryota > Metazoa > Mollusca > Bivalvia > Venerida > Veneridae > Mercenaria > Mercenaria mercenaria. The sequence continues at coordinate 25,239,139 of NC_069371.1, read as the reverse complement.
CTAAAATGTGTCGGTGCGACGTTAAACAGAACACACAAAAAACTAACATTTCGTTTAATTGATTTTATTTTGTATCTTAAAATGTTCCATGATGTTAATGAAGATTTTTTTCTGTGTTTCATGTCTTAACTACTTATTCCACACGAAAACGTTTATGTTGGAATAAGCTCAACTCCAAAGTTAAAATGACCAGCCTATATGTGCAACTATACCTAAAAGTGAACATCTTGTAAGTTGAAATTTGAAACCTGATCGGCCAAATCGTTAAACCGTGGAAAAAACACGGCCCTATAACAGACAAGCAATAAGTTGTAACTCATCATCCTAGAATTAATTCTTACTTTTAAATTTCTCTAATCGGCCTATTGGAAGGAAGGATAAACAAACTAACAGATTAGAATCTTCTGTAAATTCAAGGAGGAGATATGAGTATTATGATATTACGCATCTGATTTTTTCTGGTTAGATATGTATTTTACGAAACGAATGTAGGCTGCGTCCCCATTTTGCTCATGGAAATTTATCTCATAACCTAACACACGTTAATATAAAAACTATATATTAAAAGCTTGCTTTTTGGTATCATAACAAAAATTCAAACCGCTTTCGCTTTGCTGTTTTTTTTTCGCCTTATGCACTTCATATACTTCAAGTTATCGGCAGTACCTCATCAGAACATTCACTTAGATCTTAGAGTAGTGGCTAAATTCCTGAGTTTTCTGTCTAAAGAAGTACTTCTTTATTTACGTTCTTCGTACGAAAGGGGTAATTGATTTCTATATCGCTTGTTTCCGAGAGTACTTTATATCTCGTTCGTATAGTTCTCTACATAAAAATGTTCAAGACTTTAATAAGCATGCAGTTAAACGAAACCAAATTGAAAACTTGTATCAGCGCATATCTGGAATACTCATTAATACTCTTAGATAAATTATCTAAGCTCATCAGTCACAAAGTTATCTTGGTTGCATTATGTGTACCTAGGGATTTAAAGGCAAGCACCGCTGCATGACATTAACAGCATCGGCAAAACTCTGCACGATATGTCAATTGCCGTGCATCAGATAAAAAATTAAAATGCCTGTATGAAAAATGATTTCGACAAAACGTCAATAAATATTGTAATCAATTTAACATAGTTTCCTCTCGTATGAAGGTCATGTTGTTTTATAAAATAGAAAAAGTGTTGATTCCATAAGCCGACCAACACACTAACAGCACTAGGACGTACATTACGTTGGAATATCATCCCAGGAAATGCAGATAGTACTTACTTAAGAAATCTGTGAACAGTAGCTATAGCTTTTTTATTCGTCAGAATACGAGGAAGCAGGAAATACCCGCATAAGTAAATAGCAAATACTACATGAGCATGAAACATGAGCGTTATAGAAACTTTCTAAACCTTAGTGTAAAACTGCTAAAATGGTAAGATAAATACGTTTCAGCACTTAATCGGTAGTTCATAATTTTACATACCAAATAAACGGAGTTTTGAAGTTTTGACAGTAGCATACGTGTGTAATTACTCATTGTTCTTCAGTTGCTAAATTATTCAAACAAAAAAAGCACGAGAAAGTGAATTTGGAATATGACTACCATGCAGCTGAAAATCGTGAAACTATTAGACTCCAAACATTGGTGTTGGTTGGGATTGGTGTTGCGTACATTTGATTGTCATTGCCGATACAGCGGATACGCAGATGTATTTGGCTTTTAAAACGTGAACTTCTCATGTAAATAAAAAGAGATATTCCGTGTTTAGTTAAAATGCCAAGCATGTTTTTGTATGTGTGTAACGTTGCTGTCTTTAATGACTAGTGTCTTCGAGTTTCGCTCGGGTACTGGTGCTGGCTTGCGTTAGGGTGGTAGTTTTACCGAGGTTCACAGGGACAATAATAAATTCAAAATTTTAGTCAAAATAGCATTGTTTCATCTATGTTTTGGCAGAGATTAAAAAGCGCGATGCATAATTGAGAATTGATATCACTGACTCAATGAAAATGAAAACTCCCTATGACTGAATACTAACGAAATGCAAAATTATCTTAATTTCTATATAGCGTAGGGTAGGTAACATCCATTTGTTCTTGCATATTGTCTCTCTAGTGGTTAGTCTAGCAAAAGTGTAGATATCAGGGGTCATAATGAGTGCAAGATCGAGTAAAATTAGCATATATATTTGAGCTCAGATGTGGTATAAGTGATCAATTTCTGATGACAGTCTCTTAGTTAAAGATATATAACTATACACTAATAGTCCAATCGGTAACTCATTTACCTACGGGTTTATTGACCGGTTAAGATACGGGCATACTGTACAAGTTCTTTAAAATGGTCAGTCACAATTGAGCAACATTTTAATATAATATGATATTCTTCAGTTTTCGTATATTCTGGAAGGGATTTATTTATTAAGAAACAAAAAGATGCATTACACAGAGTTAGAATCCTACTCAAAATGTATATTTTATTACTTTTAATAAAAAATTGTAATTACCTCCCTCTAATATAAAAGAATTTAATAAAACGGACTATTTCTTTAGGTTTCAAAATAATTTCTAATCTTATATTAACAAAGACAAAGTTTAAAAACAGCATGTAGCTTTGGGATGCATCTATTTTAATCTACTTTGGTTGCGAATCCGAGAAAGGCAAAGAAAGGTAATAAAAAATTATAATCTTGTAGTTCTAATGAGTTTTGGCAAAATATATACTTGGCAATGCAAATCATTATCAAATTTAACGCGTATAGTCAAATTATTCCTTAGGTAAAATATGTTTAATAGATGTATACTTATGCTACAACAACGGTAGGAAAATCAAATTATTAGAAATACTCCCAGTGAAAATCTTACATGTATTAAAACATCAATGAACACAAATAAAGGTTATTATCTAGTTGTTACAGTTTAACCACATCCATTTGTTGACCAAAATCTGATCAACCACCTTTGATGGTGAAAGTTTAAGTGCCGATGACAGGTTATGTAATTTAAGATCTGATGAAAATAAGACTGAAATTTCAATTTGTAATCGATATTATTTCCCAGTAATCGAACTTTTTGCTCAATTTAAGTTTTCATTAGCAAATCGCATCGTTGAATTGTTTCCGGCTAATAAGTATTGATGCTTAGACAAGTAGATGGTAAATTCTTCTTCTTATTATTATTATTATTATAATACCAGATTTATATAGCGCCCTTTTCATGATCAATTTCACGTTCAAAGGCGCTTTACATTGTTCGAATGCAGCCACACATGGCGCATAATTCATCCTCTACTAGTACCGACACAGAGCGATCGGACCAGACGGACAGAGTGAGACAAAGCCCCCACGACAGAGAGACCAGAAATCAGATACAGGATTGTCCGGCTAACTTAGCCTAGCTCGTTGCGAATAGACAGTCTGGTTCTTTAACGTGCCTAGTGTATAGCACTGATACACGCAAGAATTGCCTGGGTTCCTGACCAGTACACCTCTAGCTGGGTGGGAAACACTGAAAAGCGTTTCTGAAAATTTCCGAGTAGCTGCCGGGGATCGAACCCCCAACCTCAGGATTGGAAGGCCAGTGTGCAAACCACTGAGCTATCCGTCCACCCTTATAAGTGACTGTTAAGAAGTGCACGGAACTCTATGCGACATAAACAAATTCTAGATATAAGATGAAATAAAAGATTAGATACAGAATATCAACGCTGTTTCTGTACTGAATGCAACTTCTAACAAAAAAAAAATAAATAAAAAGATTAAAAAAGACGTGGAAGTCATCGCTAATCGAATAGACTGTACAGTACGTTGAATGTGAAATTTAGAAACCGCTGTTTTCAAGTACACATGACTTTGAAAATTCTAAACAACATTTAAAATCGTAGGCATAAAGTATAAAATACAACGTACCTCTTATCTTTTTTTGCAGTCAAAGATTTCCAAAAGACGGTCGGTGATTGTTATAAATCTTTAACAAATATTGAAGAAGTTCTATCAGTGTTAAATAGACTGGACTCCAGATTTTGGATTAAACCTACCTTTCTTTTAAATAAAAAGGTTGGTCATTTTACGAACATTTGAACATTTATTTCTTAATTTAAAAAATGCTAAATCTAGAAAGATACATATCTGTTTCGGAAACCGAACCCTGGTTACATCGGCGATTAAACATTGCCATACCATCTTGACCAGTATACTTCGACGGAATTCTCTTAAATAACGACCAACTAATTAAGGCAGTTTACCGTTTGTACCCTGTGACAATTAAGCCTTGTGAATTGTCAGTAACTAAGTTAAAAAATATAGACATATTTTTCTTATATCTCAGATTTCCCTTTTTTCTTTGTTGAAGTGTGATTTGGAGGTCAGTCCCCTTAAATAAACAATATGTCCAAAACAACTTACGTTTGTTATTTCATATTCCGCACCAATATATGAACATGTACAAGCCTTAAAATGTGTAATTAATAAGAATATAAATTACGACACCGTGCACTGATATAAACAACATTCTATATATAATTAACAGCCAGCTGTTTCCGTGTTAAAGACATCTGTACTATTCAGTATGATGAAAAATAATTTAATATCAGTAACAACAACAACAGCAACAATAGTAAGCAAAAACGACCTATACATTCCTCTTGCTAATGAACATTGTACAATAATATCAAATCTCTTTTGTGCAACATGCGTTTAAATACGTAAAATTAATATTTCAAACCCCTAGTAGATATACTTCCTTTAAGTTTTCACATGTATTCAATTGCACTTTGTTATAGCAGGTGCTGACAACCACTTTTCAAATATTTTCAAATTTTAAATTATTTTGACACAAGTTTGATTCCCACGTATGCCACTATATCTTCCAGTATAAGTAGAAAAACAATGTGAAGAGTTTCTAAAACAACTGAAAAAAAATCATTATTTAGTTCTGATACATGGTTAAAACATATTCAGCGTTTAAAATCTTGAATAGTATTCTAGTTGTACTACCATACAAATCCTGTATACATTGATCTCTTAACCTTTTTTGCAACAATGGATTATAATTTACATTCGGCGCTATATTGTTCCAAAATGCTCACATCATAGTTGTTCTAAAAGACATAGTTTGACCAATGTGCACGTCTCAGCGAATTGGCATTGTTACATTGGGCTTTAAAAATCTCAGTTATGATAGATTCAGGACTAGTCATAAGGTTCAATCAATATATTAAAACTCTTCTTTGAAAAGGTTTTGAGAGAAAATGCCGTCAAAATTCCCCAAACACTGTCAAATTTGCGTTTTGCAATTTTACAACGAGTACCAAGTTAAATATAAAGCGTTATAATTCAGGCAGTTTAACTCCGGTACACCGAAAAAAATGCTTTTCAATTTTAATTGGATAAAAGTATGAAAAAACGACTAATTCTCATGTGTTTCAATCTTTTTGCTGTAGTATTTTATTTCTTCGCAAAAACACGAGGGCGCAGTCGTGAGAATTATAAACCCATGGTCATCACATGACACAAACTGAATTCCAGGTTAAATATAGTTTATTTTTAACTTCTACTTCCACTTTCAAAATGTTGAAAGCAAAGCTCTGATTGTCTGGTGGAAAGGTTGAATGAACGTGACTCTCTATGGCTTGTCCCCAGATCCAGCTGTACGTAACATCAATAGATGATTTCAATAAGATTGAATATTGGCTGTTATAATCTATATAAAGTCTAAATTTTCTGAAAAATAACATTTTTAGAAACTAACCAGCAGTTCAGTATAACAGCAAAACAAAAACAAGGTTTGCAATCCTAAATGCAAAATGCATAACATTTTGAGGTTCTCAATCGAATTGCAAACTGCAAGCAGTTTACATTTTGCAATTCATACTGACAAAATATATATATATGAAAAAAGCGTAACGTTGGTCAGTTTTGTTTCGGCTGAGTCTAATTACGTACAAAACATATTTTTGTTATAATAGGAAGCTTCGTATGGGAAGACATATAAATGAAAACAAGAGGATTTAACTCTTCTTGAAATACTAATTACTGATATGAAATACTTAAACATAAACCAGCTACCAAAAAGTTGTAATAGGAACTTCGAATGCATGACAATTAGTCATAAACCTGATACAAACATTGATATTTCAATTTTGATAGTTTAGTACATATGTTAAAATTACGGAGATAACTATACAAAAAAAACATCGTACCTCTTACTCGGTTTACAATTATTTTATTTATATTTCTTCTACAAGTTTCTTTGAATTCGGAAATGTCAAAAGTTCGAAAATATTCCACGCTTGATAACAGCTAATCTTAAGAATCAAATTAAATAAATGGGTGAGAAACTGTCAAAGCAATACTTTTCCTATTTACGAGAAAAAATGACTGCTATTTTGCTCCTGTTCCAGCCAGAATACTTATTATTATTAAATAAATAATTTACGGTTTATTGTAAGTAACGTTTCTGTTTTGTTGACAGCTGTGTCTGTGTAAGACATAATTTTATTACTTACTTCGTATATTTGAATATATTTTAGCATCATACAGAGTAAGAGAACAAAGTACCATAGTGATAAAGTTGCAAGAGGACATTCGAGGAATCGAGTATTGCTGCTTTAGAATTATTCGAAAGTTGAACATAGATACATACAATTAATATAATTAATCGCAAGATCTGATGCAGTGTACTATAATGTCTTAGAATCAACGTAGATACTAATACACATTTGATTGTTTGTTTTGATAAGTACTACGTCTATATGACTTTCTTACATCAAATAGTTCAGATGGTCATCAGGTGTCCCTGTGAACCTCGGTAAAACTACCACCCTTACGCAAGCCAGCACCAGTACCCGAGCGCAACCCGAAGACACTAGTCATTAAAGACAGCAACGTTACACACATACAAAAACATGCTTGGCATTTTAACTAAACATGGAATATCTCTTTTTATCTACATGAGAATTTCACGTTTTAAAAGCCAAATCCATCTGCCTATCCGATGTATCGGCAATGGCACATCAAATGTACGCAACACCAGTCCCTACCAACACCAATATTTGGAGTCTAATAGTTTCACGATTTTCAGCTGCATGGTAGTCATATTCCAAATTCACATTCTCGTGCTTTTGTTGTTTGAATAATTTAGCGACTGAAGAAACGATGAATGATTACATACGTATGCTACTGTCAAAACATATCCAAAAATAGTGATTCGTACCTATCTGATAATGCATTATTGAGCAGAAAACATGCTGACCAATTGGATACTTTGACATTTTATCAGTATGCTGTATTAAAGCTTGTCTAGCATTGTATTAACAGACTAAGAGAAATGTTTGCTTATTATTAGGACAACAAAGATCTCAATTAATGAATGATGAGTACAAAATATTGGAAATTCGACATCAGTCATTCCGTCTTTATGTATTAAACGTTAGATGATTACTACGATCACCTCATATCTGAGGGTATTTTTTTCCGATGTTTTTGATTTATTATCCGGCACATAGAAGTTGCCGTATAATATAGTCTTGTTTATGATATGAATATTTACATTTACATGTATATTAAAATGTTTTAAATGCTTCTACTTCTCAGCACATATGCTTGATGTTATAAAGTAAAGTTTTTGAACTTCATTCACTATTAAATCTTTCTTTTCATAACGTGAATGTAGATAAAACAAGACCTATCACTAATGGTGATGAATACCTCCAGACAGCAGCTTATTGTTAGAAGAACAGGAGTATTGAAAATATGATACATCGCATTTGTATATTGTACAGGTAGAAAATGTAGAAAAATGTATACAAAATGCTGTGTACTATTGTATAAGATCTCCAAATTTCATTGATGTACATTAAAAAGAAGAAAGTATGCCAGTAGGTCCAATTCAAGGTCACAGCAAGTCAGTTTTGAGATGTGTGTTCAAAACTGTACAAATGGTCAAACTTTTATGGCAATATGGTTAAAAAGAAGGAAGTAGGTAAGTAGGTCAAGGTCATGATCAAGGGACAATGTATTCACTAAGGGTTATCAGCTAGTTACACTTAACAGCATATGAAATATGTTAGAAATTATTGAAGCTTTTTTCCAATGTAACTCTATTCATATTTGAAACAAATAAAGGGCCATGACTACCTGAAAAATCATTCGAATGGAACGTGCTTTGCACATGCACAACTACACTTGGTACCGATGATAATAACAAGGTTTGATAAAAGTCTGACATGCAATGACTGGGAAATAGCGCGGAAAAAATATTTATATATACACATGAAGAGCCACAAGTCAGTGAAAAATCACCCAAATGAAACGCGCTTCGCACATTCACATGGTTTGATGGAAATCTGGCAAATAATTGCTGAGAAATAGCGCGGACAAATTCCATCTACAGACGGACGGTGGACCGATGGTCGGAGTGGAATCCACCATTACATCCAGGTACTAGTATCTGGGTGTATAATCAAAGATAAATAGAAACTTCCTTATCGGTGTTTGGTGACATGTGTGCAAAAGATACAAACAACCCTTTTTATTACTTACATGATCGATAAGCCAAAAAATCTGTGTATCTAACAAACTGACGGAAATCTCGGATTTTGATGTACTACGAATAATATGTTTGCCATAGGCACACGTAAATAAATACCTCACGAAAACAATATAAAAATACCGTAGCTATGATACAATCTAATTGTTGTGTTCTGTTTGAAAAAGCGATTAATGATAGTGATTGAAAAAAAGTAGAACTCAAGGTTATGTCGTTTTGCACTTAATGGAAAGACAAATTCAAGTGTCCAGTCCTGCACACTTATAAAGTTTGATTTATATTCATCGTACGAATATTGTGTCGAAAGTCTACAGCAATTTAACAGGCTGGGGAACACTCCCGATCGAGCTATAATAGCTCGTTCGGGCTATAATAGCCCCTTCGGGCTATATTACAACGAATGAAAACCTGCTAAATGGCCCGCTTTTCATACTTATCCGAAATATCGAATAAAACCGGAAACTATGCCACTTATACTTTCAGTATGGAACCTAAAACTGTAACTTTTTTAAACATTCAGTCCCGACGGGAATGAGAAATTTTGGGTTAAAAAACACAGATTTTGAGAATTACCTACGAAAATGTTCCGTTTCTGCATAAAAATACGATTTCTGTAGGAGATCTTTTCGCACACTGCAACTCTTCAATTTTGGAGGAAATTTCGCTTAAAGGTTACGTAAGTAAATGTTTTGGGTGCTCATATGTTTTAAAATCTAATTTTAAAATATGTAAAATCGGATATTTAAAAAAAATATATAAATATATTTTAAAGCTTATATGTCACGTGATGTTTTTAGCACGAGTATTTCGTTGTTCCTGTATCTGTAAACATCACAGAGGGCAATTGCTGGAATATAATATTATGGCTGTAAGTTGTACTTTAATCTTTGAAATATTTTTATATATTACCATTGATATAATATAGCACAGATTATAAAGATATCTATAACATTTCTATTCGTCTTCGTTATCATCTGACTCCTCTTCCATTTCTGAAAAATGAATGAAAATGTCTTAATGCTTAGTCACAATTCATACAACATACTCTTTATATAATGAATGACTGCATAGTTTTGGAAATAAAATCTTACAAAAAGATCTATAATATTTTTTACAATTAGAAAACCAAAGGAAACAACCCAGGCAATAATGTTCATGGCCAACCTTCACGTGCCAAGAATCACCACAAGGGACATATCAGTATGGAGTATTTAAATGACCCCCTTAAGAGGTCACAAACTCTAAGTAAAAGAAGGGCTACCATCTTTAGTAAGGTAATAAAGTATTACCATCATCACTTTCTACATTCGTTGCATTTTCTAGAGCGACCACAACCTCTTTATAAAACATCAGCATATCGTCTTTCTTTTTCACTAAGATAAAATAAGTTGTATTTAAACATTACAAATCAATAAAACATAACCTTATGTGATATTTTAAAACAATATATCTCCCATTATAGTGACAAATAACATTTTCTTTTATTTTAACAAGACGTCTTGTAGGCGTCAAAGAATATTAAATTTATTTTCATTTTCTTTCTTTCAGATGGAACAATTATCAAAACTGACCAAGACAGAGTTTGTGGTTAGATGGAAAACCCCGACTGGTAGCAGTGGAATTTTCAAGTCAGATGGAAAAGAAGCAAAACATGCAGAAAATGGTACTATTTGAGATTTTTATAGAAAATTTATCTATGACAAACATGTAATCACTTACTTAATATAGTTCAGTATGTTCGGGTCAATTCATTTTAAAACATTTCTTTTTTTAAACATTGATTTTAAAAAATTCATAACATGCTTAGAAAGTTCGATTATTAAAACTATGAACTTGTGTGTTTGATTTTTATCTCCATTGACTTTAAATAATGATGCCTCACACAATTTATCTCACCTGAGCAATCCTCAGTTGAGTTTTAATGACCGTTCGATGTCCGGCGTCCGTCATCTGTCGTCTGTTTGTCTGTCTGTCAACATTTAGATAGTGTATGCGATAGAGGCTGTATTTTTCACCTGATCTTCATTAAGTTTTGTTAGAAAATGGGTCAAAAACTTGGTCACTGTGTCAAATCAAACAAAAACCTTGTGTATGCAATAGGGGCTGCATTTTACACGCTCAGTAGTTTTTTTAAGAAATTTGATCAGAATGTTAGTCTGATTGAAATGTAGGAGAAGTATGAATATGGGTCATGTTGGGTCAAAAATTAGGCCAACCGATCAAATGTTATGTACGCAATAGGGGCTGCATTTTACACTGGATATTTATAAAAATTTAGTCAGAATTATTGCATTCATGAAATAAAGTAAATTTATAATATGGGTTAACTAGGGTCAGAAACTAGGTCACTAGGCAAAATAAAATAAGAAGTATGTGTATTCAATAGAGACTGTATTTTTTAATGATCTTAATAAAATTTGCTCAGAATGATTGCTTTGATGAAATAAGGTCACGTTTGAATATGGTTCATCTGGAGTAAAAAAACTAGGTGGTTAGGACAAATGAAAGGAAAATGTTTTGTGCATATACTTGCAGATTATTTAAGACATAAACATAAATTTAGATAATTATATACTTCTATAATATGAATTTCCGTACGTACAATATGTACATATATTATACTAAGCTAGCCATATAATTGACGTTACGGCATCAAAGCATGTTTATGAAAAGTGCAGAATAACCTTAAAATTACATTTTTATAGGAGACATAGCAGTACAGAATGAAACTATGTCAGATCAATCCCCATCATCTTCAGCAGCTGAGCAAGCCCCAACATCAGACATACTACCCGTCAATGATCCTCAACCGGTCTTGGGAAACGAAGAAGCTAAATATCCAGAACCTCCAATGGAACCTAATCTTCAAGATCTGGACAATAATGATGCCCAAGGAATAAAATCTAAATGTGACATTTGCCACAAGAAAAGTGTCGGGAAGAAGAATGATGTATGGCTTAATTGCGAATACAGAAAAGGGTGCGATTATTGGGTCCACACATTATGTGTAGGAATAGTGGTTAAACGCGACAGTGATCTTGATGGTGTTAATTTTTTCTGTCCCGAGCACATTCGGAAATTTATGAAATAAATTAATAAGAATAATTTTACCTTTTATCTTCTGCCACTGACCCTCTAAGACGAATGCTTCATCTGTGTGACCGTGGATTTGTATGTCACTAATAGCCTGTTCAATGATTTCACTTATCTGTAATTTTGTTTTTTTTCTAATGTCGTGAAATTTAGTTCTATCCAATGGAGTAGTAAAAACGGGCGTTAAGGAAACACCTTTTCCATGTAATCCTCCTTTGATCAATTCATTGTAATAATCATTTATATTCGTGTTGCATTGTCTCTCAAATGAAACAAGTGTTTTATCTAAATTTTCACCAGATACAGATATATGGCAACTGAAACGATATTACATTATTTTATACATTTATTTATTTAAAGTAAGTGTATTATTAAATACTACTGAAAAAAAAAGAACAATAATTGTTCTACTATTGACAATTTTTTTATTTATTTATAATTGAAACGTTACTTCCGTTTGTTCTTTTATGGAATATTTAAGTAAAATCTGATTATTGACATACATATTATAAATAATCGAATACATTAATTTCTATTAACTCCCTTTATTATTCTACCTATAAAAGTGCATGTGAAATATAAAATTTAACCGTATGATACCTATGCAATTATTCATTACAAATTTTTTGACAACGATTTCATCATCATGTTTAAAAACATAAAGCGTTATGAATGTTTAATAGGTATATAATATTAAGAAATACTTAATATTGAAAATAACATTATGAATGAAGTATACCTATTTTCATCTGCTGTATTGCTAATATATCCTGAAGCTCGAAGTTTCACACGCCATTCTAATATTTCCTTTTCTATATCTCTCTGATATACCCCTTTAGATTCTTCGTTCATTCCGGTTTCTTTGAAGGTGTTTTCTCTAATCTGCATCAAAAAAAATAAATCAAAAATTTTATATAATGTTATTGATATGTTTTGTAACACTTAAATATTACTAGGATATTTAATTTTACAAATAAATGTATATGGAAAGTGTGATGTTTATTTTCGTACAATGTGTTTCGCTATATCATTTCTGTTTATAATTAGTAATATTGTCAAGCAATCAAATGACGATATAAAAAAAATAGTCTTACCTTATCAAGCAAGTCCAAATTTCTGCAAACTTGCAACCAATGCTGGTGCTGTGGTATTCCAGGTGGCAACCGGCGCTTTGATTTACCATTAATTGCCTCTAGAACAAAATCACCACCTTCGCCTTTGCTTTCATGGCCAGACACAGAGAAAGATTCAGTTTTTTCCAAAAAATCTTTTACTTCCTGTGGAGCTAATGTTCTTATTTTAAGGTCTCTATATACTATTTCCTGGTAATATGTATGATTGAAGCCATAAAATAGTTTAATGAACTTACTTTTACCTGCTATAATAAATTTTGAGTTATTTCTACGAACTCCTGACCTGAAAACAAATACTGCTAAAACGATATTGAAAGTTGCATCGCAAAAAAACCGGAAATTTTTGTCTTTACTAATGGATATGTATTGGTACAGTCCAGTGACAGATGGAGTTTGACGTTCATTGGTACAATACTTTATAAATGTTGTCAATATTTCATCTACAGTACCTTGAAGAAATATATTAAGAATCATCCATGCTTTGTGATGTTCTGTACAACTCTTGCAACAGATCAGGGCACGCGGCGAACGATATCCTAACATTTTGGCTAAGTCTTGTAGACATACATCCCATAAAGTTTGAAACAAGCCTTTACTGCATTCATTTCCATATGACCATGTCCAGGTATGAGGCTATAACACACTAAATAGTAGTTGTTCTTTATTCTATATAATATGGACCTGTTTTCAATGGCCACAGCACACACCATGACCGATTTTAAATGTCTGTTACTTACATTTTCTTGAAGAATATTGTCAGTGCGAAATAAAAATTAGAAGAAAATTACATGTAAAGTTTGATGCAAAAGAAATAATTTCACTCAAACTCACAAAATACAAAATCAGCTAGAAAATCAGACGCCAAATTATAGTGGTGGTGTATGATCCAAGTTTCCATATATTGCACTTTTTGTAATTACACTTTTCACTTAATAGTACTATTTTTAATGATTTGACAAGCTTACCATCAATTTTTTCCTGCACCTCATCATAATTTCGCCTTTCAGTAATGACCTTTTCTAGTCTGTCTGCCAGAAAACTGTTGCGTATACTATCGAAATTACGTTCGACCCTTTTCAGCGCTTCCATAAATCTTTCTATAGTGGCATTGCCATTTGGTACATATAGCCATTGTCTGGGACTATTATTAGCATCATTCTGTATGGAGGTTGTTATTTTTGGAAAAATGTTTAATACCATGGTAATAACAGAGGCGGTGGTCTAATGTCCAAATGTAACACGCCAGTTTCTGGCAATTGTCTGGTTGTTATCAAAAAAAGATATAATGTCACCTTGAGTATTTGTTTGTAACGGTTGTGAAGCTATTGAATTCAATCATTTTTTAATTTAAAAGTATTGTAGCTGCCGCAAGGGTGCTGTCGGCTGTTCATTTGGCCAACAAGTTTGCTACCACTTATATAATACGCAATCAGATTATTACAAAAAGGGAAGGGGGCAACATAAGTCAGCCTCCTGGCTTTATAGACACTATCAACTGCACTGGCAATACATGCTTCCTTTTTAATATTTTTTGCAGATAAACACCCTGCTGATGACATCAAGAAACGAATCAACACATTGTTTCTCTGTTGTAGCCATTTTGAGATAGAAAAAGAGGTCAAATTAGACGGGGTTTTATAATCAGAAGTTGTATTGAGAACATCTATGTCAATATCCTTGCATATACGTGACCCTATTGCCTCAGCAATGTCACCAATCTCATTGATACTTAAATCCCCCGAAGAAATAGCTGTTATAATGTCACCTAGAAAGCCATTCTTTCTTTTACAACTTTCTTCAGGGATAAGAGTTTCTTGCACAAAGTCAATACATTTTTGGCATATAGCAGTACAATTTCTTGGTACTAGGTCTTTCGTTTTCATAAAATTCAAAATATCTGCTTTTACTTTCTTATTACTTATTTTATGGAGGTAACTTGATTCACCACCGCTAAATATACTATGTTTTCTACATGAACAAGAGCCTGGCATCTTCAATGCTTTTCAAGGTTATTCATATAAACAAACCCGTGCATTCTGGGGTATCATATAAAACAAACGAATTATTTTTTACTATATTAGTATATATTTACATGTTAACCTGTAGAGTAAAGCAAGCTTTCATTTTAGCTTAAAATACGTTGCAATCAACATTTGGCCAGTCCCTGTACACTAATTAATTAAAACAAAAGATTTTCGTTTAAATTGATCAAAAATGTAGGTAACCGTCAAGCGGATCTCCTCAAAAATTGAAGAGTTGCAGTGTGCGGAAAGATCTCCTACAGAAATCGTATTTTTTATGCAGAAACGGTACATTTTCGTAGGTAATTCTCAAAATCTGTGTTTTTAACCCAATATTTCTCATTCCCGTCGGGACTGAATGTTGAAAAAACTTACAGTTTTAGGTTCCATACTGAAAGGATAAGTGGCATAGTTTCCGGTTTTATTCGATATTTCGGATAAGTATGAAAAGCGGGCCATTTAGCAGGTTTTCATTCATTGTAATATAGCCCGAAGGGGCCATTATAGCCCGAACGAGCTATTATAGCTCGATCGGGAGTGTTCCCCAGCCTGTTTAAGTGATGCAGTCCGTTTATTCTGATCTTCAGGGGTCTCCATTGGAAAATTATCGAAAATAAAAATTTGATGCTTTCTGTACGTTTCCTGCGAAGTTCTTGAAACATGTGCAGAAAGAGAAGCATCATGAAGAATAAAATAAATAACTGACCTTAAGACAGACATACACATAACATAGTTTGTAACATATCATTGTTACTGCTTCCTGCAACGCAAATAATCAAAGCTGTATTAGATAACAATAAAACTGTTTTCTATTCCATGTTGTGATTTTTAATTTTCTGAAGAATAAAAAATCCATGTTTTAATAAGTCATTTATAAGTCTATAGAGATCAAGCAAGCACAATAATAACAGTTGCAGTTTGATTGCGAATGATAGAGGTTCTAAAATCCGATCACGCCCCTAGTACCAGACAGATACACTTCCAATCATTAGAAAACCGTAATCCCATTATTTCAATGCATTTCATTTATGAACACAGGTCTGCTTGTTTAATTCCATTTAGATATTATACAAATTCATACCTTTTCAAACAACATATGTTTATATACTTTCTAAATATCATAAAAAAGATACAAACATTCTAGAGAACAACACTTCATAAATCGGTATATAATTCCTTAAAGATGTACAATCTAATCTAATCTAATCTTCTTACGCTTGCATAACTGGATATTTGAATTAATGGGCCATAGATAATAACAAAGCTATAAAATCATATCGTTAAAAAAACTGTTGATAATTCATTTAAAATAGATGATTTCCAACACAGATAACTTTTTTCGGAAATAGTAAATTCAAGTAGCTGCATGGATCTTTCGGAAAATTATATACTTGACATCCTAAATATAATCTTTATAGTACGATGAAAATCTGTAACTGATTACTTGCATAATAATACGCATATGAACAATGTTAACAATTCCGAATGTTTGGATCATTTAGGAAAAAGATAATTTAAAAAAAACACCTATGCAGACAAAAATGAGTCAGAAGTGCCGATGTCATATTGTACAAAGCACACGTCATTATCAACCTGTAAAAAAACTTAGAGAATAAGTTCTCATAAATCGTTATAAGACTCCTTAAAGATGTATCTTTCTTGTTAATGTCCTTTTCACTTGCATTCTATTAGAAAATAATTGGCAGTTATAAATGATAATCACAGACCTGTAAAATCGCAGTATTAAAAAATGTTGATAATGTATTTTAAATACATGTACATGATTTCCAACAAAGATACATTTTATCGTAAATAGTAAATTAAAACAGCCACATGAATCTTTCGGAAAATTATATTCTTGACATCCCGAGAAAATCTTTATAGCACGATTCGAATGTAGTATTTTACATATGAGAAAAGAGGAATGCGGTACCAAATATCTCTGTATTTATTTAAATTGATATTGTTTCGCACTGTGTTGCAATATTTAAACAAGTTTTACCGTGTCGTTTTTTTTTTAACATTTTGTATTTCCTCAAGCTCAAATACAGAAGAATTTCAAAGTGATACCCACTGTACAAAACGTTCGCAGAGAATTCATTATACTAATAATTTTGATAAAAGAAACCTCCAAGTTTTGGTAAACAATTATAAAACCCAAAATAGAACTGTCGAAAACATTTTTTGAGGGAGCCTCAAGTAACAGGATTTAAACGGACAGACATTTAGCTCCAACACTGGAAACCTATGACCGACCCTGTGAGGCTGTTTAAATTTATATTTTGCTCTCTGCATTTAAAATGGGACAGAAGTAAACCTACCTATATTTCTTTAACAATATATAAACAAAAGAGTAAACTTAAGGCGAAATAAAGAAACCTTACCGCATGTATTTGGGTAGTACCATTTATTATTCGAAGGGGTGTTCAGTGAAAATTTACTGACTGAATAGCGAACAGTGCAGACCACGAACAGTCTGCACGGATGTGCAGACAGATCTTGGTCTGCATTGGTCGCAAAAGCAGAATCACTTGCGACCATCATGCTAAAGGTTAAACAGCAAGAAATGGCTTATTAAATGTCCGTTGTTTTTACAATAAATCAATTATAAAATCTGGAAAGTAGATCCCTCGGAAGCATCGAAAACAATGCAAACAGTGAAAATTGCAGACTCGGTTTGATTGAGTCTGTTCATGAGCAGTAATGGAAAATGCAACACTGCCCACGCCCCCTAGCACCGGCTTAAGCAGTATTCAATCTTCGAATCTAAATGAGTTGAAATCAATGATCCCGAAGGACCAGAAAATATAACAACACTGAGATGAAGTCGGGGCGACTTTTTACGGCCGCCACACAGCACTTAACACCCGCTGTTGTGAAGTAAATAAAATCTGGAAAGTAGATCCCTCGGAAGCACCGAAAACAATGCAAACAGTGAAAATTGCAGACTCAGTTTGATTGAGTCTGTTCATGAGCAGTAATGGAAAATGCAACACTGTCCACGCCCCCTAGCACCGGCTTAAGCAGTATTCAATCTTCAAATCTAAATGAGTTGAAATCAATGATCCCGAAGGACCAGAAAATATAACAACACTGAGATGAAGTCGGGGCGACTTTTTACGGCCGCCACACAGCACTTAACACCCGCTGTATAAGTCTTGGAAAAACAGTTTAACTTACTAGAAAAAAAGAAATATAAAGAAAAGAAAAAGTTTGGTCTTAGTGCGGCTTGAAACTATGCCCTCCTGAAAAATTAGTCCAAGTAGGTTTATGGTATGAACTGAATACTCTGCAAAAGGAGGTAAGCTATTACGGGTCCATTACCTTAATATCCCCGCAATAAGGTTGAAATAATCTAATCTAATTTTCTTTAATAAATTCTGACCTCGTGTCTTCTTTACCTACAAAAATGCGCCATTTTATGTATCGCAAACCTTTTGCTCTCCTTTAAAATTTTATCGAACCAAAATACGTTCGACCTCCTGTCTCTGTGTCTGTACCATTAAAACAGAGGATAAAATCTGCCCTGCCTTGCTGCACTTGTATGTAAAAAATCGCCTTTGTACGTGTTAAACATGAATCAGGCGTCGAATGAATAATAAAATATGTAAAATATATATATAATGAGTCATGAAAGAAAACAAAATGTGTCTGTACTTAGGTGGTTTATATCATATTGATTATTTAAATAACGACTAGTCCTTTGCTACAATTATATAGAACATTTATTGAAATTTTCAGGGATATATTTGAAGTACCACAAGGGAAATTAACTGATCCTTTTAATTGCTGAGATATAGTTTTACAAAAGACATTTTATTATCAGTGTTTAATTGTTTCACAATATTATCACTTGTTCATTTTGTAAAATCAGATATAAATTGATTATACATGTGTGTAAACAACTATAATATGAACTGTGTTATAAAGCAGTTTTTAATGTGTTTGACTTAAATGAGTTCAATAACTTTAAAATTAAATTTCAAATTAAGCCAAATGTAGTTAAAGAAAATTAGTTTTCAAATGTCTGATTATAGTAAACAAGTATAATAGTTTACTGTAATATACCAATAAAAGCATAGCAGAAATAATACTGCTGTACCTTTCTGGCTAAGTATAGCAGACATTTGATTACGTTATCTACATAATAAAATAATTATCGATCCCTCTATTTTATTCTTTCTTTTGATACTCAGGGGTCAAAGCAAAATAAATCATGTATTAGATATTGATTTACGAAGGAGGGGTAAAAGTATTTCAACTCGGATTAAAAAAGCCATACTGAGGATAGTACGTTTCAAAGATATCAAAGTACTATTTTAATGTGTGGATAGTGTATTACGTAGGCTTATCCTCATACAACTTGATCTTATTTTGCCTGTGTTCGGATTTTCATAATATATTTTTAATGTGGTCCATATTCACTCAAAATACCACGTGATCCTTTTCAACAAAATATTGCATGAATATTGCAGGTCTAACCATGTATGTAACTTCGTTCTGTTTATAGATTAAACAATACATCGTCGAGAATACAAAACGATGATTGTACCTGTAAGATGTGACGAGATTAAATCACATGTTTTACATGTATGCTTTAGTTTGTATCGGATAATACAATATACAGAGGCATGTGCATATGAATGTCTATAAACTAGGTGAAATTTGTTATTTTACACATACATCTCTAACATAGTGACATCCATTGTATGAAATAGGTGGTAAAGAAACATGTTACATCCATAACAACATAAACAGGTCTCGTTACTTTCTGTATCACAAATATATAATAAGAGGGAAGGCAAGCCGACAGTAAACTGGAAAACGCTAGGTTTGCAACAGTTCGTATTCTAAGATGAACACTTTAATTGTGGTATCTATTCTAAATTTGTGAAAAACGCATAAATTGGCTTATCACTTATTTGTGAGTACACAGTCGAAAACTAGAATATTTGAACTGATATCATCAGATTCAGCTTTCCCCACTATTTCCGCTCACCATCCTCCATCCTCAACACACGCACCAAATCTATCAAGCATGTTTTCTCTTTTTTTGTAATTAAATGCTAAATGCATTAAATATTTTCTGCCCCTTCGCTCGCACATCATTGATAAAAAATTATGAATACCACTGGGTGCCATATTTCTATGCATATTGGACATCTTCTGCTAGTTTCGCTAGCACAAAATCCTTATATGTGTTAAAGCGCAATTAAATTGCCTAACTCACTTGCCTCGCATTTCTTCATTCGTTATAACTAATAGCTACATGGTTAAACTTGATTATTAATTAGTATGTTAATAACTATTCGAAACCTTTCTGTCCAAGTATTAATATGTATATAAATCATAAAGAAATTACCCTTGCCGTTAACAATAGTGCAGGTGCAAAGGTTAGCAAGGTCACAAACAGAGGCAAACGAAAACATTTTGATGTATTACTACAAAAAAGCTGGTAGCTACAACTCATATTTATAAATATATGATTATAAATTTGTTGTACCAAAAGTATCGAAAAGAAAACACTGAGTATAACGTGAGCTAACATGCATTCATATTTTATTTGTAAAATACTTCAATATTCTTATGAGAAAATTTCATCCGCACACTTCCTATTTTACCCTTTGAAACACAAACCTTAGGGAAAAGTTAACGTTGACATGATTACTGAATTAATTTTGTTTTACGTTCACTGACAATTGGCAAGTTTGTTTTCATATCTGCTAATATCGCTTAATGGTTGATATTCCAACATGTAGCACACACGAATTGACATAGGAGAAAATAATGTACATCTGAATAATTACAATCACATAACTCTGTTCAATTTTCATATTGTGACACATGTCGGCGTTTCCATTGTTTCTTTGTCGTCGTTTGATTTTTATCTTTTGAAAACAAAAATATGATGATTGTATAAATTCAGTGAATTGCAAAGATAAAGATCAACATTCAGTAAAAGAATATCAAAGAAACACCATTAACAAGATGTGTTAAAAAGGGTCAGGTTGCATGGTAACATACCTCTGTTTAAGCTTAACATTATACCCTCGTTTACCTTGTATCTTTTACGTTTTTTTAATCTAACAGCAAGCTGATAATGAAACTGATTAACCGCACTACATTTAGTTTACAAATTGACATTATTTATTGGCATACATTTTTGAGTGGACTTTTGCAGAAAATGTAACCAAAATCAACACGGGGATGGTGCTCCAAGGGGACATTCGATAATCCTTACTCGAATTGTAGCAATTACAACATTTACAGAGCTTGTAAGAAACCTTTAGTGTTCCTTTTAAAAGTCATTTGACTAGCTGTGTTCGTGCTGGATTATGTTTCATTGTATTTGCTTTGAGAGAGTCAAACTACGTTAGAAGACTTTTTCTTACAAAAAGTCTTAGAAATGGTTGTGCTGTGCCAGGTCTTATTTATATCGTAATAGGTATTACGTTGATCAGCAATTTGAAATTCAGAATTTGAATGGCAAACGTCAAATTGATTTGTATTTTGCGATTTGAACTGTTAACCGCAAACAGTTTATCAAAAAAGTAGTTTACAATCCGAGCTGCAAACCGCAAAACTGTTTACATTTTTTCCAGAAAGCAAATCGCGGTTCCTTATATGTATTGAGTTGCAACTTGAATATATATTTTGCCATTCTAATTGCAAGATGTGATATATTTTGCAGTATGTAATTCATATATGAATGCACAGAAACGGCTGAAGTCTTCAATTTAAAGCCTGAAACGCCTGATACATGTACTATCATCTTTTGTTCAGTAAATATCTTGATTGGATTTGAAATCCGAAATGCAATGTGCAAAACATTTTGTTGAACAGTTCGTGATTGTTAAAAGAATTGCAGTTTGCAGTTTGATATTCTAGTTGTATGAAATAGGCGTTAAAGTAGTAGGTTTTGCTAGAGCTTACCTATGTAAAAAACCTTTAACTTATCTTCTTAAAGAAAGTTTTGCATTGGAGGACATTTAAAAGTTAACCAGGGAACATTAACATTGTACTCTTCTTCAAAGGCAAATTACTGATATGCAATATTTAACCATAAACAAGCTATCAAAATAGTTAGATATGAATTTCAAACGCCATTTGTCATAAGTAAGATTTAAGAACTGCAATATCCATTTTATTAGTTCTGTACATGTTAAATAAAATATCAGAAAATATATGCAATGTTTACCTATTAGGCAACAAGCAACTGAAAACCTAGACCCGTAAAAAGATGTTCTGAAATGTACAATGATAATTTAAGCCTATATACGAAAACAACGTTGTAAACATTTTTTCCGTAAATTAAAAGGAAGACTGTATTTAAATGTACATTAATATTGTCTTAGAATCAGGCACGATAATCATTATACTTTACACTATAGATTTTACAATTCTGAAGTCTATAAAACGACAATTATACAAAAGCAACATTCCTCTAACTCGTGTCTCAGTATAAATTTCCTTGAAGTCGCAAATGGCAAAATATTCCAACTTGATGTTAGCTAATATTAAGAAATGAAATTAAATAATTAGCTGAGAAAACTGCCAAAACAATAATTGTCTCATGTCAATTACGAAGATTGGATTGATATTCCGCTCCAGTAGCTGCTCCTGTTCCAGCCTGAATACTGACTATTATCATATAAATAATTTACGGTTTCTTGCACTTGTGTAAGCAACGTTTCTGTTTCGTTGACAGTAGGCTGTGTTCGTATCAGACATAACTTTATCAAAGTTACAAGAGGATATTCGAGGAATCTATTATGCTTGCTTTTTTAAATAAATTTTAAGGTATTCGAAAATTGTACATAGGCACATAAAATTGATATCATTAGTCGCAAGATGCAGTGTTTCATAATGAGTTAGAATCAACGTAGAAACCAACACACATTTGTTTGTTTGTTTTGACTAGTGCTACGTCTATATCAAAAAGTAAATGTCGCAAGCAAGTGTACTGTGGGTTTCGGTAAAACTACCATTCTAACGAAAGCCAGCACCAGTACCCGAGCGAGACTCGAAGACACAAGTCCTTAAAAGACAGCAAATTTAAATACACATATAATTGTGTTTGGCATATTATTTAAATAATGGATATTTTTATCTACATAATAATCTCGCGTTTTAAAAGCGAAATCCATCTTCGTATTAGCTGTATCGGCAATGACACATCAATTGTACGCAACACCAATCCCAACCAACACTAATGTTTGCAGTCTAATAGAATCACGGTATTCAGCTGCATGGTAGTCATATTCTAAATTCTCATTCTCGTTTTTATTCTGAATCAAGGGCCATAACTCTGGTCTGGCTTAGTAATTTCTCTAACAAAACCTAAAATGTGCAATTTCACATGATGAATAATATTTCTTTAATGTTTCATAGTGCTGGGTTGAATACTTTTTGAGAAACGTGCGACACAAACAAATGCCCTTGTTATGCATATTTAAATTACCCTTAGTCTGGTATGGCTGTGTGGGATCCAAATTAAAAGCCCTGGTGCACATCTTGTTGAACAACCCTGTGATATTTGATGGCTCTGGTCAAATACATTTTGAGATATGTACGACACAATTTCGGAAGGATAGACGGGCGGACAGGGGCAACTCTAACAAAATTTAGGACACCAAAATGTTCGAAAATCGACATCAGTCGGAAGTGTCTTTAATGTATTTTCATTATTTTGGTACAAAGAGAAGGAATTATTATATAATTACTAACGCATTTATTATTATTATTTTTTTTGTAATTAATAAAATCTGTAAAAAGCTTTTTTGGAAGTACAAGATGCAACCAAGTATAATAATAGCAGTCTGTTCATGAGCGGTAATGAAATATGCAACACCTCTCACGCCCCCTAGCGGAACTCTATTACACATATTTTGAACTATGATCACTTGATATCTGATAGGATATATTTTTGTCCGATGTTTTTGATTTTATCGTCCAGCACATAGAAGTGGCCGAGTGACATTGTAATATGAATATTTACCTTAAAATGATATTATTTTATTAATAATAAGTGCTTCTACTTTTCAGCATATGAGCTTGGTCTTGGAGTCAGTATGTTGTAAAGTAAATGTTTTTGAAATTCGTACACCGTTTACGAATTAATTCGGTCTGAAACATAAGATCGTCTTTCTTTTCAACATCTTATAAATCATAATTTGAATTAACTTAAAGATAAAATCAAGGATCAATATAAACTCTCTTATCTGGGTTAGCTTGAAAGACGATTGGCATCTGCCGCGAAGTAACACGTGTGCAAAAAAACATACACAAGGTTTATTACTTACATGAAATCGAGAGCCCAACAATGTTTTGTACATGACGCACTGACGGAAATCTCGGATCTCGATGTGAAACAAATGAATCACACTTAGATAAAGATCTCACAAAAACAATATAACAATATCGTAGCTACAACATAAGGCCATTTTATGGTCTTTTTGAAAAAAAAAACGACTAACGATCGTGATGAAAAACTAAAAGTAAAACTCCGGGTTATGTCGCTTGGGACAACAACTCTGAGAGTCTGGTCCTGTAATATTGCAGTATTTTGCTTATATTCATCATACCAATAAAACAGAGTCCGTCGGGATCCCGAAACAACTACATGAGCAACTACCAATGTTTGTAAGCCTGTTGATAATATCAATCAAAAATAGTCACAGATATATATTATTTTTATTTTATACTATACTAAAGTCTTGCTAGTATATCAAAATGGTTGTATATTCCAATATATAGCATATATAAAATGACATACACTTTTTGTATAGTTCTGTTTTCTTTGAATAGATTTTAATATTGTGACACATGTCGCTAATAGATACAGGACGTATCCAATTTTTCTTTTGAAAGGAAAACATACAAATTCAATGATAAGCGAGATAAAGATCGACATTCAGTAAAAAATACTAAAGAACCTGGATTAGCAAGGTAAATTAAAAACGAGTTCTGTTACATGGTATTACATGTCTGTTTATTCTTAACATTCTCCCTTCGTTTTTTATTATATTTGGTTGTTTTTATCTAACATCCAAATTCACATTTTTTTCATCATACTTTGCGACTCCTTCAAATTGTTTTTGGCAATCAGGTAGTAGACTTTGTACTGAATATATTTATTAGTTTCTCTAAAGATATATTCTTGTCTTGAAAATAACTGCTTGACATGACTTTAGCTCACATACACACTCAATGGATATTTTTAGTAAATTCAATACGTTTGATATGAATTTTCTACAATTAAAGGAATATCTGAAAGATAATTATTGTATTTTATGTTGCAAAGGTGGACTAAATCAGCATATTGATGGTGTTGTTTCCTGCCTGGCAAGAAGTATATTATCCATTTAAAAACGTCGGCATTGACCTTTAGGATATATCTGACAAAGCCGTGGAGTAAATTTGGTAATAAATTAGAACAGGAATTGCTTCTTTGACTACAGATTTACAAACACTGTATATCACACTAAACAATGTTCTAACAAATATTTATCACACTAAACAACGTTTTAACAAATATTTTTAAATATACATGTTGCTTACACAAATTTGTTTTGTTTTGTCGGGTCTAACGTCGCACCGACACAAATATAGGTCATATTGCGGCTTTCCAGCTTTGATGGTGGATGAAGACCCCAGGTGCCCCAACCACCCGATCATTATTTCATCAAGGGCAGGCAACTGGGTAAAACCAACGACCTTCCGCAAGATAAATCAACGCTCCGAGCGAGGCTCGGACCCACCTGGGTGAGGGGTAAGTGATTCTAAGTCAGCGACCATTACCTTAACGGAGGCCTCTGGTAAGCCAAAGACTTACACAGAAACCTTGTTGCCCGTCTTGATTATGGCATGAATAGGTGCAACGTACAACTATATCAAACCGTTTTCATACAACAAAACAAGGTTAAGTTTTCATTCCTAAACAAAATTCAATATACGAATAACAAAGCAATTTCATAGAAAAAACTTGAATACAAATACATTGTTTTGTTAGGTCTTACATAAAACGTTATAAACCATTACTGTAGATTAGGCGTGTGACCTTTGAGTTGGCCAAAAGTTTGCATAAAGAGCCTTAAACTGTTGTATCTCCCTCCACACACACGCACCACCTCCAAGCTCACAGTCATCCCCATTTGATGATTGGCAACAGACTGCTGACTGTATACATTTTTAACTAAATATAAAGTAGCTAGGATTTAGTCGACTGTGTTAACTTTGAAACTATGTGATATGACAGAATTTCTTTTGCTACAATTATTTTATTATTTTTATGACTATTCAAACGTATGTAATAGAATCGACCTTGCTTCTAAAGAATATACTCTATGATGTTATTGCAATGAGCGTAATACAGAATTAACCATTATGTGAGCAATATCAATATGCACAGTGTTACATAAAATAGTTTCTGATTTGTTCTCATTTAGAATATTTCTTTATACTCCACATGACCTAGCTGTGGCATTAATAGTAGTATGCAATAGAGTTCCTCAAGAGATGTAAAAGATAACCTTTTTCCATATTGCTCTTCAATATTTTCATTAATCTTTTAATAAAAGTGAATTAATGCTTACCTTACGGGATCAAACAATGCACGGGGATTATTCTGTCTCTCATGTTAAAGTACATTTATTTGAAGTTCTCTTAGTATCTGGATGTTATATTGCGCGCCTTTTTTCAATATGCATGCAAAGTACCTCACGTTCATTGTATCTTTTAAGAACATGTTAGTCAGCAGATGCCATAGAATATCAAAACGTTAACAAATATATCCGTATTTGAACTCTGTCAGAAGATGAATAAGTAGACGAAAAAATGTGTTTTACGCTAAGCGCCCGCCAACTCAAACATTTACATAGGAGAGGTGTTCAATTTATAACTGAACAGTATAAAGGTTAAATATTGGAATGTCACGCATTTTAGTTTTGAAATTTGTGCACTGCATTATTTATACCTAATACGCTTTTAATTTTTGTGACATTGCTCTGGAAAATAAAATGACCAGTTCTATACAGCCATGCAGTGAAACAATTCAACACAACTGGATCATGATCAGGAACAAACAGACAGTCGGATGGACGGATGTGCATATGGACAAAATTTAACCTACAGGGCTCTAAAATGTAGCAGAAAAATCATTAATCAAGCATTGTTGTTGAAATAAACAGGCAGTGCATGTTTTAAAGGGTGTGTTTAGAGGCAGATTGTAATTAACATTTCCGAATTTAAAACTGTTAGGATGATCGATACCCCAAGTATAATAACCAATATTACGTGCGTTAGCAAAAGGACGTGGCTATAAATGTGATCTAGGGCCGTATTCATAAAGCATCTGAAGTATAATTTTGACTTAAGTTGAAGATTTTACTTAAGTTTGTGGTGATTTCAGCTTAAGTCTAAGTAAAAAACTTAAGTTTTATTCATAAAAAAGCTTAAACTTAAGATACGTAAGAAATGACTTAAGTCAGAAAACAAAATGGCGTCGTGAGTACGATTAAAATGTTGTTTTTCAGATAAAAGCACTTTAAACATAATTGTGCATGTTGTATCTGTCTGAAATTAATGTTGTTTGTTTAATGTTTCGTCCACAATAAAAGCCAAGAATTTCTTTTGAAGTTGTTTTATGAATAACAAATACATGTATACTGAAGTAAAATAAAATTTACCTATTAAGTAATACTTAAGTAAATAATCATTTTCTTATATTTATACTTAAGATGCTTTATGAATACGGCTCCAGGTGTGACTTTTGTCATCACTATGCGGTGCGGAATGTTGATTTGCTGTCCTACCGTTCATTCATCAGTCGGCTATACAGAAGCGTCATAATACTTGCCCGAATCACATCCAAACAAAAAACTTGCCATTCCAGTAGGTGATTAAACGATAGACAGAGTGCAAAACCTCGGTCAGTAGGTCAATCATTATTAGCATGAAACTTAGGCTATCGGTCGTTTGTGATGAATAGATGTTCTAAGTTTGATACTAACATTACACAACGACCCCCTTATCGCCAACTTAATCCCTTATTAACCCCTACTAAGAAAAAAGGCAAAATAAAAAACATATTCCTCTTAGAATCTTTTGCTTAGTATTCCATCAGCGGCGTAACACAAATCCAAACCTTCCGCCCCTGGTCCAAACCAACCCAGCCCATTACAATAGTACCCTTCAAACAACCCACCAAGATTCTTTTAAACGTTTTACTACAAAATGCGCGCTATTGGCTGGTAATTGAGTGTAGTCAAGTTCACTTCCTATTGTATGTTAAACTGAGTGGTTAAAAAGATTAAATAAACTCTTAAATCTTATGTACGATGTCCCCGCTTTGCGGGGCTCTTATTATAATTTTTTCGAAAATCATTAACAGATGCCTAATACTTTGTCTATAGCATCATCTATAATTTTTAATATGAGTTATTTTATATTTAGAATATTTCATATTGTATCATTTAGTTTCAAAGAGAAAGGTTAAAGTTCTTAATATGAATTTAATTACTTCAAAAAAGAAACAAACGAACTTAAGTTTGATTGAAAAAGTTTACATGTTACAACTTATGCGTGACTGTTAAACTTCTCTTATACATTATGTAAACATTTGACATTTGCTACATACTGCTTTTAAAACAAATAATTCTTCTCATCAAACACACCCAGGCATTATTGCAAACATCTCAATTACAAAGTAAGAAATTACTTCAGCAAAAGAGATACTTGATATAAGATGGTAATATAGATAAGAAAAAGAAAAGGCAACACTATCAGTCACACTTCCAAAGGATTATGTCTAGAAATTAATCATGAACTGCGGATAAAACACTTGTCTAGAATTCATCTGACTGACCTATATCTTCCGTGATTAAGTTCTTAGAATGCAAAGAGTATACTGTTCAACATACAACGCAGCAGGCAAGCAAGAAGTCCGCAAAATGTTACCAGTGCTTAAGTGTAATACAATAATTATATACAATAATTATATGCATGAATACTATGTATTACATTTACTTACACCATATATTTGTAAGTGTACTTTTGAAATACCCTTTGAGTTATTAAACCATACATACAGTGTTAGTTAAATCTACGTACTTCAAAGTTTTAACTTAATTGTGCAAGAACAAAGGAATAAATTAATACAGAATGAATAACTCTATCGCCGTGTGAATGCTCTTAAGACCGAAAGTTGATAATTACATTATGCAACCAAAGGATTCTTAAATCAGAAGTACTTTTCCTACAGTTATTTTATAACGTTTCTGAATAAAAAAAATCTACAACTTTATAGATTTGCCCTTGCTACGAAAGAAATTCATTCTGTGATGTCAATTCAGTGTAATTCAAAATAAAGCACAACGTGATCGCGATCAACTTAGGTAGACAAGTGATCTATAAATAGATTCGCATTATTAGTGGCAGAATGTATAATGGCAAATCAGTGATAGTTACGGAAAGCCTGAACATGGATCTTTTATATTTCTTTGGATCATTAAATGAACAAAATTCGTGCAATAAAACCTTTCAGTACGTAAATGAACATCATGGTCTCCTTCGAAATGATACTGACAACATGCGCATGATTTGTAATCAATAATTAACACTTAGGAATATACACGATTGTAGGTTTTGTGACACTTTCAATTAGCGAAGGATGACTGAAACTCACAATTATTTGCATTAATGACCGATCATCCGAAAAATGCTGTTCTGCTGTTACTTAATTATAGCCCTATCTCACATTCTGATCGAGTGAACACAACGCCATCAAATTGTTAATGTTCTAATTTAGCTTATCCTTTACATCTAAGGCTACATTATTATATATCACATGTACAAAACCGGGCAATTGTTTCTAAGACAGAAGCTGTAAAATAATTGAGTTTAAATGTAGCTCCTGTCTAAGTAAACTAAAAGTAGCATTATGAATTATGTTTGGGAAGTCTGCAACTTTATACATGTATAACACATGAAGCATTCATAAAATTCAAAAATAATTGTAGAACAAACCAACCTGTCCGATTATTATATTTAATTCCAAATGTTTACTTGATCACTACACATTTGAATGTCGAGGTATTTGTTTCAATGTTACTTTTTCAGTTCACTCAAGTAGCAAAATAAATATCAAATATGTTTGCTGTCACAGATGTTCAACATTACATATCGACCACACATATTTGTAATAAGTAAGAACCTAACAATCTGTTATTCAATGAGTCTACTTAGTTTAGAGCAAGTCAAGTGAGGAGCAAAATGTTTATAAGCTAGGTCACACGCCTATTAGTTGAGATAAAGACCATAATATGTTGGTGGTACATAGCTCTATTTTCATATTTTAATGATTTCTAAAATTATTGGATGACCTAAATATTTGAGTCTAAAAATGATTTTATGGTGGAAGTACTTAATCCGCCGTAAGTGTTTTAACCACTTCCTGATGGATCAGTGTAATGTTTTAACTGTGAATATTAAAATTATTCCAGTTAAGATAGGTTAAAAATCAAATGTTAATGTATGGCTAAAAATCACCATAAAACAGTTACTATACTATCTTCCCCGATAAGAGATTATGGTACCTTAGGTAACTGATAAACTATTGCGTCTATGTCCATATGTCCCATGCACAGAATCTTTATTCAAAATTCATATTATAACCTAAATGTGTATAAGATGATAAAAAACGAAAATTATTTCTCTATATGGAGTATATCTTATCTTGAAGGTTTTTTTTTTTAAACCTGTCTCACTTCTCGATGAGATATATCACATTATTAACTTTAACAGTACTCGACAATAATTATATAGTTATTATACATTTTAAACAGAACAGAACATACATGTAACAGAGCAAACAGTTATATAAAATGTATAAGCTATTGCATACTTTACAACATTATATCATTTAATTACATATATATCAAACGCCTTATGATATAACCTGCAGGCTACTTCACGATAAAAGTTAAAACAAAAATGTGTACTGGTTTAACAGCTCATTAAATTATAAGGATCCATCCTATTTTAGCTGCCACTGAATCCGTACTTAAATGAGCACCATTTTATAAAATTGTCTGGTTCGAACCTTTCGGAAAGTGAATCGAGACTATGTATCTAGTTAAGACATCAACATACGAAATTTAATTAGAATAGTTGACATTTACAATACATATATCATTTTAGTGGATAATCGAATTTTAAAAGTCGTTCCCTCTGCAGTACTTTTTACCTATGTTACAATATTGTATGTGTTATTGATATCGTTGCTTTACTTCGAAGTTTTTTGTTTCTGTTGTTATTTGGTTTAACGTCACACCGACACAAGTATAGGTCTCATGGCGACTTTCAAGCTTTAATTGCAGAGGAAGAGCCCAGGTGCCCCTTCGTGCATTATTCAATACGAGCGGGCACCTGGGTAGAACCACCGACCTTCCGTAAGCCATCTGGATGGCTTTCTCACATGAAGAATTCAACGCCCCGAGTGAGACTAGAACATCGGTGAGGGGCAAGTGATTTTTGATCAGCGACCTTAACCACTCGGCCACGTAGGCCCATTTATTTCAAAGTTATATGCTGTCTGTTGATATATCAGGAACGGATCTGTTAGCAGGCTAATTGCATACATTTATTAATCACGTTTAGTAAAGCATGTCAGAAGAATTAAACATGTAAATAAAACTCATTAAGTAATAATTGGCAACAACTGTTTTACACTGAACTGCCACTAAACAAACATAGCTCATTAATTTAAACACACCCTGAAAGACATTTAACACTGTTATTTTTACTGCGTTACGCCAGGTGTATAGGCAATGTGTTTTCCGTTTTACACAATTAACCGGGCTCGAAAAATTGTAAATGACTGTTGAAAACGTTCGTAAATTATTTATTGATTGATTTAGGTTAATTGTGTTTTTTTCCAACAAAGATGATCGTATGCTATTTGTTACTGAAACGGAATAGAGCTTATCCGTGAAGGCTACATTTTGAAATTTTGACAAAGTTTTCTTTGCTTACAGGTAGACACAGGGTAATTATTATCACTACTTATGGTAAAACAAGAAGACAAGATTTTGGCCCTGAAGCGCGTTTAAATAAGTATGGCCTTTGTTTATTTTTAAAGGTTGTCTTAAGCACATCGGTAATGGTTTGACGGTAGACGGTAGCAGTTTATGATACGATTGATTAAATTTCGCAGAACAATTTGGTTAATAAGGGTCAGTTGATGAACATTAATCGTTCTACAAGGCATAAATCTAATTTCTAGCTCAATTATTTGATTTTTATGAATTTATAAAAAGAGAATCTATTAGTCTCTCTTTCGTTGGCCTCTGTGTTACAACGACGGCTGACATATTGAAAAAGAATGCTCCCTATTAAAATACAATTTTTATAAAGGTTTTGCTGTAGCAGAAACACTTTACGTATTACAGCATCACGAACGCATTCTGAATCAGGTATGTCCATATCTATAACTGAAAGATTTAAAACCAAATGCAACTTTTTCAATATATAAAATTTTGGAAACGCTTTTATAAGTTAGAATTATGTGTAAGGGTCTCAAATAGTCAAGTCCAATGTCATTACACAGCTCTTGATCATTTCTAGAATAAAATATAGTAAGCAGTTCCAACTTCTGAACACTTTAAAGCTGCGCGCCTCTAGATTTATGTTTGATTTTTAGAAATTTAGAAAATGATTTCATTAGTTAGTAACTGCAAGAGAAAATATAAGCGATACTGTACATTTCGTTAATACTTTTTTCTATAAAATACTCTTAAATCAGTAAAATATGTAGAAAACCCTCCAAAGCATTAGTGACCCTTTTCAAATTTGATGCAAAATAGAAAGAATTTAGCCGTAATTTATCTGATTTACATTAAAGCAGGTACTTGAACAATACTGGTTTATTACATTCGATATCTAATATCAATTGCTATTTGTTTTAAAACCT
Organism: Mercenaria mercenaria; assembly: GCF_021730395.1. Lineage (NCBI taxonomy): Eukaryota > Metazoa > Mollusca > Bivalvia > Venerida > Veneridae > Mercenaria > Mercenaria mercenaria. The sequence goes on along the minus strand of NC_069371.1, from coordinate 25,206,384 downwards.
GAAATAATGTTCATCTCGAGGCATGTCCCTTTAAACTCTAAATATTATGATTTGCCCTAATGGAAAACTGCAATTGTGAAATGTAAGCCGGATATACACAAATTTGAAATGGTCTTCTTCTTTTTTCTGTCATTTAATAGTTTTATTCTAATAGACGAAATTCTCCGATAGGTATTGCTAAAAATGGAAGATGTCAGACGACATCGATTATCCTTTGTCCTCTTCATTCATCAAATAATTTCAGCCTTGCTCATTAAGATTAATTATATTATATGTACTTTCTTCAGTATGTTTTGAGCTAAATGTGGTTTTATTTTCTAGACCCTTTAAGTCGGTATGTCAGTGTGAATAGTATTGCAAATTTCATAAACTCTCATAAGCAGACACAATTATACCGAGTCTGCTTTTATGCTGCTTGGTTGCGGTAGCGCCCAATGCATCCAAGATTGTATTTATTTTGGGAACAGTATAAAAAGCTGGTAATTTTATTTCAAGCTATTCACAACATATATTTTCTATCTACTATATGTACACTTTTGTAAAATCTAGATTGTATTATCTGTCAAAGAAATATCAGTAGTGAAGCACAGATCTTTAATTTATGTTATGAAACATGCAAATGTATGTACATGCCTGTTTGAACATACAATAAACAAAAAAATGTATCTAGAAATGTACCTCTAACAAAACACAAAACAAAACTTATAGACCTGTCAACCGCGCATCCAAACATCGACGTTAAGAATTAAATGCTGAATTTCATCAACTCGCAGAGAATCTTATAGAAAGTGTTGCTGGATATATGCCAAAACGTTAAGATGGATACTTAAAACCCTGCAAAGTTGCAGGAAATATCATACCAACGAAAGTTATGTGCATTATACCTAAAAGTGAACATTTGTGTAAGGTGAAATTTGAAACCTGACAGACCGAGTCATAAAAACGGAAAAATAACATTAAGCCCTAACAGACAAGCAACTTGGTTGGACATCCCGAGAGTACTCATTATTTTAGTATAAATTCTTACTTTTGAATATCACAAAGCGGCATTTTGGAAGGATAAACAAACTGACAGATGACCTACTTCTGTAAATTCTAAATGGAGATACAAGTATTATGCTATTACCATTCTGTTTTTCAGGTTAGCTAATTGTGTAACGTTACGAAATGTAGACGGCTTTCCCATTTTGCTCAGGAAAATTTATGTTATAGCCAAAAACATTATTTACTTAATGTAAGTTAATAATACTAAAACCATATCATCGTTTGCTATTTGGACATCGTAACAAAGATTCAAACAGTTTGCGTTCTGATTAATGTTATTTTTGATCTACTGCACTTCAATTTACTGCAAGTTTCCGCCAATTCCTTGTCAAAACATTCACTTAGATATTTAGAGTTGTAGTTTATTATTTAAGTTCTGCCTACGAAGAGGGCACTTGATGTCTATATCGCTTGTTTCAGAGAGCATGTTTCTGTTAGTTCTCTGCATGAAAAGGTTCAATACTTCAACAAGCATGCAGTTATATAAAATCAAATTCAAAACTTGTATCAACCTCATAAAAAGTGTAATAAATAAAGTATCTAAGCTCGTCAGTCTCAAATTTAATTTAGTTGTAATATGTGTACATAGGGATTTAATGGAAGGCACTACAGCATGGCATCAACAGCGTCGGCAAAATTCTGCACGACCTGTCAGTCAGCGTGCATCAGATAAAACATTAATATGCCTGTATGAATAATAATCCTGAAAAAACATCTATGAATATTTTAATCAATTCTACAAAATTTCTTCTCTAATAAAGGTCATGTTGAGTATTTTATGAAAATAGAAAAAGTGCCGACTCCATAGGCCACCCAACACACTGTCAGCATTAGGACATTGCGTTCAAATATCATCCCCATGATTTCCAGGTAGCACGAACTTAAGTATACGTTTGAACAGTAGATAAAGCTTTTTTAACCCGTCGGCATACGGCGAAGCAGGAAATACTTGCATAAGTAAGTGGCAAATACTGCATGAGCATTCAATCTTTCTCGACAGCAAATTTTCTAATCTATAGTTTTCGCATCAAAAATTATGTTTACTCACGCATAATGCATATTTCCCAATCTTCATGGGATATGCTTGTTTTGCTTAAATATCACCTTTGTACTTAAAAGAAAGAGTTGAAAATATTACATTTAATCTTGGAAGTTTAACCTCGAAACATCAGACGATCTAATAATGTGTTATTGATTTATAATACATCCAAATTTTAAGTTAACTTCTGTGGTTTTGGCAGAGATTGAAAAAGGGCGTTGCATAATTGAGATTTAATATCACTGACAATGAAACAAAAATCCGTATGACTGAATATTAAGGAAGTAAAACATTTCGTTAATTTTTATATAGCAAAGAATTTGAAAAAAATATCCAGTTTTCTTGCATCCTGTCTCTTTAGTGGGTAATCTAGCAGCAGTGTAGGTATCAGAGGTCATAACTAGTGACAGTTTAGTACAATCACCATAATATATGTGAGTAAAGATGTGGTCAAGAGATGAACTTCTGATGACAAACTCTTAGTTAAAGATAGATCAGGCACAAATCCTTATTTGAAAATGGGAACAATTATTCTATTTTATTTATCTAATCGTGAACGTTTATTTTCCACACGTGACCGTACAATATATTACCGTATTGGACGCACTTGCGTACAAAAATCCTGATTTTTTTCCGTATTTGGACGGTTCAAAAGTCCCAGGTTTAACATACGATAAAGCTCGAAACGCGTGAAAATGTTGCGAAGGTAAATCGGGTGATGTAGGCGCTCTATGTATAGAGTTTGAGTATGCGTCTTGAAATCAGAAAAGGCAGATATACAGTACTCAGTGTATCATTTTTAATTTTAACTAAAATGAAATAGATATAGAATAAATATGTCATTAAACATAGTACTGTACTATGCATGTTAATTTGTGTTAACGAGATATATTTGGACTCGTACCCAGCTGGGAAAACCATACTGGTTTTTTCAGCGGGGTACTCGTCCAAATGTATCTCCGTATTGTACAGAACAATATTAAATACCTAATATTACTAAATAGACTCTCTTCGTTAACACAAATTAACATGCTTGTTTGTATAAACAGAACCATGTTACATGCCATTTAATAATAAATGTAGCTCTAAAAACAAAGTTAGTTTGTATATTCATTCATAAATATTGTTAAACACCTCTTTAAAAAGTTTTGAGAGAAAGTTGCCCAAACACTTGACAAAAACAGGTGTCGTTACCTATTGTATCACAAATATATAATAAGAGTGAATGCAAGCCGACAGTAAACTGAAAAGTGATGGGTTTGAAACAGTTCGTATTTCAAAATGTACATTTTAATTGTGATATCTTTTACATTTGTGAAAACCCCACAAATTGGCTTATCACTTATTTTTGAGTGCACAGTCAAAAAATAGAATATTTGAACTGATATGGTCTAGCAGGTTCAGCTTTCCCCACTACTTCCGCTCCCCATCATCCAACCCCAAACACACACACAAAATCCGTCAAGAATATTTTCTCTGTTTTTGTAATTGAAAACTAAATGCATTAATTATTTTCTGCCCCTTCGCTCGCTCATCATTAATCAATATTTATCATGAATACCACTGGGTGCCATATTTCTATGCATATTGGACATCTTCGGCTAGTTTCGCTAGCAGATGATCCTTATATGTGTTAAAACGCAATTAGATTGCCTAGCTCACATCCCCCGCATGTCATCATTCGTTTAAACTTGAATATTAACTGGTATGATAATAATTTTTCGATAAATTACTGTCCAAGTATTAATATGTATATAATTAATACGGACATTACCCTCACCGATTACAGTGGTACATGAGCAAAGTTTAGCAATGTCACAAACAGACACAAACGAAAATATTTTATGTATCACTGCAAAAAGGCTGGTAACTACAACACTTATTTATACTTATGCGATTACAAATTTATTGTACTAAAAGTATCGACAAACAGCATTGAATATAACGTGATCGTTCGCAGCTACTTTTTAGCCAGCAGGCATTCATATTTTATATGTAGAACATATCCATATTCTCATGAGAACATACCATTTCATCCGCACAGTTCCTATTTTACCCTTTGAAACACTAATCTTAGGGGATTAACGTTTACGTCGACATGATTACTGAATTAATTCTGCGATTACCGACAAACTAAAAAGATTTAAATGAAATTATCAACGCTGTTTGTTTTTATATTTGCTAATATTGCTTAATGGTTGATACTCTAACATATATCATATATAAATAGACATAGGAGAAAATAATGTACTTCGGAATAATTACAATCCCATAACCTGTTCTGATTTTCATATTGTGACATATGTCGACATAACCATTGTTTCTTTGTCGTCATTTGATTGTTATCTTTTGAAAACAAAAACACTTAATGATTGTATAAATTCAAGGAATAGGAAAGATAAAGGTCAACATTCAGTAAAATAATATTTAAAATAAACACTATTGACAAGGTATATTAAAACGAGTCGTGATATATAGTAGCATACCTCTGTTTATGCTTAACATAATACCTTGGTTATATTGTATTTGGATGGGTATTTTAAAATCTAACATCAAGCTGATAATGGAACTGGTTAACCGCACCAGACTGTATTTATAAATTAACATCCTACATTGGTATACATTTTTGTGTGGATTTTTGAAGAAAATGTAAACAAAATTAACACGGGGATGGTGCTCCAAGGGGACATTCAATAACCCTTACTCAAACTGTAGCAATGACAACATTTAAAGAGCTTGTAAGAAACCTTTGGTGTTCCTTTAAAAGTCCTTAGGCTAGCAGTTTTTGTGCTGGATCATGCTCCATTGTATTTGCTTTGACCGAGTCGAACTACGTATATATATTGAAGAAGGCTTTGGTTTGTCTTACAGAAAGTCTTAGAAACGGTTGTGCTCTACCCGATTGTATTTATATTGCAATAGGTGTTGCTTTGGTCAGCAATTTGAAATTCATAAATTCGAATGGCAAAAACTCATATTAACTTGCATGCTGAGATTAGAACTGTCAACCGCAAACAGTTTATCAAAAAAAGGAGTTTACAACCCGAGCTGCAAACCGCAAAACGTTTTACATCATTTCCAGAAAGCAAATCGCGGTTCCTTATATATATTAAATTGCAACTTGAATATGTATTTTGCCATTCCAATCGCATGATGTAATATATTTTGCAGTATTCAATTCATATAAGAATGCGCAATAATGGCTGAAATCTTCAATTTAAAGCATGAAACGCGTTAAATATTACTATCATTTTTGTTCAGTATACATCTTGAACCGCAAATCAAACAATTGGGTTTGAAATAAGAAATGCAAAATGCAAAACATTTTGTTGAACATTTCGTGGTAGTTAAAAGAATTGCTATCTGCAAACAGTTTGCACTTTGATATTCTAGTTGATATTCTAGTCTTAGAGTCAGGCACGATAATCATTATACTTTACACTTTTGGTTTTACAATTCTGAAGTCTATTTTGTTTGAGTTTAGCGCCGTTTTTTCAACAGTATATAAGTCATGTAACGGCGGACAGTTAACTTAACCAGTGTTCCTTGATTCTGTGCCAATACAAACCTGTTCTCCGCAAGTAACTGCTAACTTCCCCACATGAATTATCAGAGGTGGAGGACGAATGATTTCAGACACAATGTCTTTTATCAAATCGTCACGGAGAACATAAAACGATAATTATACAAAAGCAACGTACCTCTAACTCGTGTCTCAGTATAAGTTTTCTTGAAGTGGCAGATGGCAAAATATTTCAACTTGATGTTAGCTGATATTAAGAAATGAAATTAAATAAAGAGGTGAGAAAACTGCCAAAACAATAACTGTCTCATCACGAAGATTGGATTGATATTTCGCTCCGGTAGCTGCTCCTGTTCCAGCCGGAATACTTACTATTATCATATAAATAATTTACGGTTTTTTGCACTTGTGTAAGCAACTTTTCTGTTTCTTTGACAGCTAGCTGTGTCCGTATCAGACATAACTTTATTAAAGTAACATAAGGATATTCGAGAAATCTGTTATTCTTGCTTTATTTTTTTAATTAGTTTTTTAGTTATTCGAAAATTGTACATAGACACACAAAATTGATATCTTTAGTCCCAAGATCTGATGCAGTGTGTCATTATGTCTAAGAATCAACGTAGAAACCAGCACATATTTGTTTGTTTGTTTTGACTAGTGCTACGTCTATATCAAAAAGTAAATATCGCAAGCAAGTGTACTGTGGGTCTCGGTAAAACTACCAATCTAACGATAGCCAGCACCAATTGTGCTTGGCATTTTATTTCGTTGCGTTCCAATTTTCAGTTAGCAAGAGAACATCATACTCGGAAACAAAATTTAAAAAAATCATCATCAGTCAATTTAGAAGAAATACCCTGGATATTCCACACTAAAAAAGATAACTGTTTCTTTTCAATTCCCTAAGAAGACGCGGTAACACCCGCCGGCAGATTTTGCAGCTCTTTGATTGGTAGCGAATCTACAGAGTACATTCGACCATCGATATACAGTTTATCTTCATTCAAACTTGCACGCTTTCCCGCATTCCTCGCTTTGATCATTTCGGGGATTAACTGTTTTCGTCTCTCCTGGATGATTACTGAACTGTTTTGATATCTGTCTTCTGGTCTGTTTCGTCGGGCCCTTTTAGGGTGTTTCTCTTGTTGCTCTGTCTTCTGAAAAGGCATTGAGTACATACGTTTTTGGTTCTAAAGGTTTGCTTTTTATATTTTTATACACGAGCATTTTTGTGTTTTACATGCCATGCCTTTTTGTTTCCATTACGTGTGTTAGAGATTCACCTGGAGGGGATTACTTTTATTTACACTGTCCCGTGTCTTTGGAACATGGTGGGGGTAAAAGTTAGGTTGGGTGCGCACCATAAACCGGTTTTAGTTCCCCAATGGTGTTTTTGCCACTGACCGTTCCAAGGCGGTGCCCCACTGTGTTCCTTTGTTTGTTCGTTTTGTCCTCTTGTGTAGGCTTTATGTGTGTGCGCGTGTATGTGTGTGTGTTCCTTTGTTTGTTCGTTTTGTCCTCGTGTGTTGGCTTTGTGTGTGTGCACGTGTATGTGTATGTGTGTGTGTTTGTGGTGTGCACGTCTGCGTGCTGTAGGTTTTGTTTTGGGGAGGCTGCTATTTTGGTACGTGGTATTCCCTGTTTGATATTTGTCTTTGTTTTTTTGGGGTGCTGATCGCTCACTTTATGTTGAGTGGTCTCCTTATTCTCGAACACCTTTTGTTTGACAGTGTATTTATCTGGTGGATTATGAAATTTAACAATGATAGGGCGTTTTTTTTTGCCATGAACATATTTTCCGAGACGGCTTACCGTATCTATTTTAATGTTTTCTTCAGGTTTTTCTATTATTAATGAGTCTCTACAAAAGTCATGTATTTTGATTGCAAATTTTTCTAATTTTCTCTCTTCAGCGGTCTGGCATTCATCAAAATCGGAAAGAAAAGATTGTCACGCATTGACCGTGCTTGTAGATCAATCACTTCCTCGTGCAGCCGGTCATTTTCGTATTTCAATTCATGAATGTCATCAGAAATTTGTTGCTTGCTCAGCTGTTTTTCAATAACCGCTTGTTTCTGTCGTAATTCGTCACAGGTTTGTGCATCGTATGCCCTACTAACCTCAATTTCAGTTAATTTTACATGACAATCGTTCACCTTAGACTCCAAAGACGTTACTCGCAGATCCATGCTAGACATTTGGTTTGATAGAGAAGACATCTGTTTTTTTAATATTGTCTAATTTGTACAAACGCTTATCTAAAGCTTCCGATTTTTCAAGCACAGACTGTTGAAAGTTAAATTGTAGAGGTGTCTAAGACAACTGGTTGGGGGATGCTGGGGTATTCATATATGAGTGTAGAACAGATGCATGATATTGTCCTTGACCTGAACCAGGAAACGGGGGTATCTGTGACAGAAATGTTTTTGGAGGCGACTGGGATGTCATTTTAACTTTTTCTGCTTGGCTAGTTTTTTGTTTTGTTTTTGTGAACCATTCAAATTCGTTTATCAGAAATCGAACTCACCGATTCAGGTGAAGCTTGTGATTTTGTCCGCATTTTCGTCTTTGAATTTTTTAAGAACCCATTTACAATAACTAAGTCCAAAACAGCAATTTCAAATAATCCAACCATTAGCACAATGAAAAGATATTCCAAAATAATTTTCCGACTAGTTTTATTAAGATGTAATTGTTTGAAATTGGCTTATTTTTTATTGAATTCAAAATACGTCCGCATGTGCATATATAACTATGAACACTTTATATTTGATAGGATATGTTTTTGTCCGATGTTTTTGACTTTATCGTCCAGCACATAGAAGTTGCCATGTGACATTGTAATATAAATATTTACCTTATATATACATATGAAAGTGCTTCTATTTTTCAGCATATGAACGTGGTCTTGGAATCAATATATTGTAAAGTAAATGTTTTTGAAATTCGTACACCATTATCGAATTAAGTTGGTCTGAAACATATGAATGTCTTTCATTTCAACATCTTATAAATCATAATTTGAATTTAGATAAAATCAAGGATCAATATAAACTTCCTTATCAGGGTTGGCTTGAAAGACGTTTGGCATCTGCCGCAAGATAACACGCGTGAATAAGATATAAAATAGTTTTATTACTTATTTGTACATGACGCACTGGCGGAAATCTCGGATCTCGATGTGATACAAATGAGGCACACGTAGATAAAGATCTCACAAAAACAAAATAATAATATCGTAGCAACAACACAAGGCCAACAAATTAACGCTTGTACTAAAAACTGAAAGTACAACGATTTATTGTCGCTTTGTGCTTATTGGGACAACAACTTTGAGATTCTAGTCCTGCTGTATTGTAGATGTAAATAGTTAAAACTGCATTGAATAATAAATTTTTATTCAATGTGGTGTTTTGTAATATTATGAATGATTAAAATCTATATTTCAATAAGTCATTTAAATGCTAAGAACAACCATGCTTAATAATAGCCGACTCAGTTTAATTGTGAATGTAAGAGGTACTGAAATCCCGTCACACCCCTATGCAGACTGACATTATTTTTCCCACTTTACAGAACGCCTTTACAGAAAACCTGTGGCGGAGGATCTTGGTTGTTCAATAGATTTTGAGAATAAAACAGAGTCCATCGTGATCCCGAAACAACTACGTGAGCAGCTAGCAATGTTACAGAGCCTGTTGAAAATATCAATCAAAAATATATGTATTACCCGTATAGGTCTGTGAGTTTACTTATTTATTATTATGATAACCAAAGGATGTAACTTTTCTATGCATATTGAAATTGTCTGCTTGTTTAACTAGAAAATGGCCCTTTTAAGTATTAAGGCGCAACTAAATTGCATAACACATGTTCTTCTCCGTTCCATCGCACGTCATAACTTGTTATAACTAACAGCTACTTGTTTAAAAATGATTAGTAACTGGGATTTGATTATCACTTGAACAATTTCTGTCCAATTATGTTTTTCAGACACATAAAAATTATGCTCGCCGATAACCGTGGCGTAGATGCAAGTTTCTGAATGTATTCTGTCAAAAGTGTTGAAAAGAATACACGGAATCTAACATGCACGTACACAGTCACCTTTAAGCTAGCAGACCTTCATATTTTAATCTATAGAATGTTTCTCGTTATTTAAACTTAAGCTAGCTTAAAGTTGACTGTGTACGTTCTCATGGGTCAGTTAAATCTGTATACTTCCTACATTACTCTTTCAAACATAAATCATACGTTAAGGATAACTGAATTTATTTCATTTTGTTTTTTTAACTAACGTCTTGCTAATATTTCATAATGATTGTATATTCCAGGATATAGCATATGTAAAATTGTATAGGACAAAATACATTACAATCCCATATCGTATGTTCTGTTTTCATTGAATAGTTTTATAACATTGTGGCACATGTTTTGAATAATACAGGGCTTACATTTTTTTCTTTTCTACTTTTTCTTGTTATCTTTTAAAAAAAACCCTAAAAAGAATAAATTGCAGATAAACAAAATTCAAAAAGATTTTTTAAAGACAAAGATAAGCAGGTGAAATAAAAAAGAGTTCTGTACATTGTAAACAATATGCCCGCTTTTGCTTAACATTATACCTTTGTTTTTATTGTATTTGTTGTTTTTATCAAAAATCCAAATTCACGTTTTTACAATTTTTTCGACACCTACCAAATTTGGGGTTTTTTTGCATTAGGTAGTATACTTTTTAGAAAAATATACATAAATTTTTTAAAAGATCATTTTCCAGTTTTTTTGTTTATAAAAAACGAAGCGTTTTTCAAAATTACTTCTTTTTGGGGATATGTGACATTTTTTGTCGATTCCCCCCAAAATCAAAATCCCAACTTATAAAAACGGAAAATTACAGCTAGACATGAATGTCTCACATTCACAATTTAAAGGGTTTTTAGTAAATTCAACACGTTTAAAAAAGGATTTTCTACAATTAAATTAATGAAAGAACCACTGGATACTTTTAAATAAAACGAATTGAGAGTATAAAGTTAAAAAAACAAAGAAAACAAACTAAGGGGTTGCATAGTGCGAAGTTGCAATACATAATTTGCTAAGTCGGATGAAATCAGCATATTGGTAATGATGTTTCCGGCCTGCCAAGAAGTATATTATCTATTTAATAACGTTGACATTGAACTTTAGGATATATCTGATTTGGATTTGGATGTTAATTTGGTAACACAAATAGAACAGACATTGCTTCTACAAACACTGTGTTTCACACGTTTAATGTTATAAAAATATTTTTAAAATACAGTTGGGTTTAAAAAATGTGTTTTGTTTTTTTTGGTCAACGCCGCACCACAATTATAGGTCAATTGCGACTTTCCAAATGTATGGGGGATTAAGGCCCCAGGGGCCCCTCCTGCATCTTTCACCACGGCAGGGGACCCCGGCAGAATCAACGACCTTACGCAAAAAATTCAACGCTCCGAGTAAGGCCGAACCCCTTCGGAGTGCAATTGATTCAAAATCACGACCAAAACCCCTCGCCAGGCGGCCACGGGTAGACAAACACTAAACAAAACATTGGCCCGTCTTGGGATGGGTATATCAAAGAAAACGACAACAAACCGTTTTTATGCATCAAAAAAAGGCCGAACCCCCCTTCGGGAGTGGCAATTGATTTAAAGTCAGCGACCTCCATTCGGGCCCCGAAAAGCAAATACTAAACAGAAACCTTGGGCCCGTCTTGGCAGGATTATGCAAAGACAACTACAAAAAACCCTTTTTTCAACACAAAAAAATTTTTTGAATAATTTACATTCCAAAAAAAAATTCATAATGGATAACAAGCTATTTTTATAGAAAAAAAATACTGTTTTGTTTGGTTTTAATGTCTCGTTAATGTTTTTTTTAAACTTTTTTAAAAAAATGAAAAAATGTTCCTTACGGGGTCAAACAATTTAGGGGTTTTCTGTCTCCCGGTTAAAAATTTTATTTAAAGTTCACTTACTATCTCTATTCTATATTGCGCGCCTTTTTTGATATGCATGCAAAGTATTTCACGTTCATTGTATCTTTTAAGAACCTTTTAGTCAAATGATACCGTAGAAAATCAAAAATTAACAAATAATCCTTTTTTTGGCTAGTCAAAGATAATAATAGATAAAAAAAATGTGTTTTACGCTTACCCCAAAGATTAAAGGGAATCGCCAAAAAATGTATTTTTCCCCGGGGTTTTTCGAGTGTCTTTATGCAGAACCCTTATTATTCTAGAAAACAGATAGAATGCCTTTGATTTTCCCTTAATCACTAAAGGCTTTATTCTTTCCCAAAAGTACAAAAAATTCCCCTTTAAAATAGAATATTTTCTTGTAGGGTTCGCCAACTCAAACCATTTTGTATTTGTGCATTGCTTTCTTAACCTAAAAAATTTTAATTTTTCTGTACTTGCTCTTTAAGATAAATGACCAGTTCAATACAGCCATGCATCAAACAATTTAAAACAAATGGATCGGATCAGGACACGAAAAGACATCGGGTAACGGATGTCATATGGACAAAATTTTATCTACAGGGCTCTAAAAAAGCAGGAAAAACATTAAACAGGCATTGTTTTTTGAAAAAAAAGCAGGCAGTCCCCTTTTTAAAAATAGTTTGGAGGCAGATTGTAAATTAACATTTCCCAATTTTGACTTTTAGGAAGACGATATCAAAACGCATTTTCTAAAACAGTGCCTAAAAAAAAAGGGGTTAAAAAGTGACAGTGTGACTTATCATGTCTCACTCTCGGGCGGGGTTTGATTTTCTGTCCCACCGTACATCCATCCGCTTTTTTAAGAGAGCGTCATAATAGTGCCTGGGTATTTCAATGGCTGGTGAAACGATGGCAGAGTGCAAAAACGGCGGTAGTCAAACTTTTAAGTCACAAATTTTTAACCCCCATCATTTTTGGGTTGAAACTAAGGGAGGCTATAGGGCGTTTGGATAAATGCATGCCGGTTGAAACTCCATTACTCACGATCCCTTGTCCCCAAACCAACCCTCATTAAACCCAACAAGAAAAAAATGCAAAAAAAAAATAATATTTATCTTAAATGTTTTGCTTAGATTCATCAGCGGCGCCACACGAACCCAAAAACCATCCACCCCAACCGACCACAAAATTACCCTTTTTCTTTCTCCCCCATCAACCCCAAAAACCCATTTTTTTTAAAATTTTTCCCGAAAAGCGCGCGATTGGCCGGGAAATTTAGTAAATAAAGTTCACTGTTAAAAGTTAAAAACTATGGGAAAGTGATTTTAAACTCAGGGTTAACTTAGCTCTTAGACCTAAACATAAAGCTCTTATTACATTTTTGCAAAAGTCATAAAAAAGACATAATACTTTTTCTTAAAATCACCAAATAAACAATAGTATTTTTTTTTTAAAAATTTTTCTCATTGGATCCTTTTACACTTTTTTTTAAGGGTAAAGTAAAAGTTTTTTAAATGTTTAATAACTTAAAAAAACAAAAAAACTTGACTTTGATTGAAATAGTTTACTGACTTTTACAACTTCTCATGTTTTAAACCTTTTTTTCTCTTATCAGTATGTAAACATTTGACATTTGAAATTACTGCTTTTAAAAAAAATAATCTTCTCTTTAAAAACCGCAGGCATTATTGCAAACATCTCAATTTCAAAGAAAAAATACTTCAGCAAAAGGATATTTTTATAAGATGGTAAATAATGAGGAAAAAAAAAGGGAAAACTATCATCAACTTCGAAAAGATTAAGCTAAAATTAAACATGGACGCAGATAAAACACTTGTCTAAATTTATCTGATTCATTATATCTACCTGATTAAGATCTTGAAGCAAAGGATATACTGACAACATTCAACATAGCAAACAAGCAAAAGTCCGCCAAAAAAAGGGCCCTGTTATCAAAAAACAATAATTTATAAAACATTAAGCATGAATATTATTATACATTTACTTACACCCTTTTTTGAAATTACTTTTTAAAACCCCTTGGTTATTAAACCATAATACATTGTTTTTTGAAAAGTACGACTTCAACTTTAAATGTTTAAGAACAGAATAATCACCTACTATCGCCGTATCTTTTGACCCGCCAGAAGGCGGTGTCGAGTATATGGGAAACACTTTTATTAGGACCCTTAAAAATGGTAATGAAAAGTTTCGGAATATAAAATGAAACAGTGATAGTTTGTAAAGGGGCCAACGAAATTGCACAAAAGATTTTTTTTGGAAAAACAAAAAAAAATGGCAAAAAAAAAAATAAGAAATTTTGAATGCAACTTTTTTTGATATAAAAAAATGTTACGGGGCTTTTCTCGCAAAAAATTTTTTTTTATTTTTAATTTCGTCAATTGTTTATCCGATTTTTTGATAAAGGAGGGGTTTTCCCGAAGTCAATTTACTATTTCTGACCTTAGCATGGCCTACTTACCTACTAAATTTTTTATAAAAAACAACCGCAGATATACCATACTGCAAAACGCGTGGGTTATTTCGGCAAGGGCTTTTATTATTTTCAATAATTTTAAACTTCAAAAAAAAAGATTAAAAAATAAAAATACGGGAAAATTTCACTTTTCCGCATAAAAAATTGTTGAAAAAAAACGTATTTAAAAAATAAATAAAGGGAAACAAAAGTATATATATAATTATATCTATTGATTATAATTTTTAATATACGAATGAACGGATAAGTGCCGCTGTTTAAATTTTTTTTTAATCATTTGTTTTTTTTTCTTTTTTGATAGGTACAGTGAGTAATTTCAAAATCCGCACATTTTTTCGATTCTTTTTGCGTTTATTTTTAATAATTGTTAGGGTTTCCTAATTTGAAACAAAGGGGATTTCCCTTTGTGACCACATGTACAAATGGTCAGAATATTTCTTAATATTTTTTTAAAATCTTTGATCTAACCTTTGAAAATTTTTTTTCTTATTTTTTAAAAACTTAAGTTTACATAATTTACTGCAACTAAAGGGTCAAAAAAGGGGCATCATTTCTGAATTTTTCATGACATTTTTTACTTTTTTAAAAAATGGTTAACCGAAAATATCAAAAACCATGGGGCCCTAAAAATCGAAGCATCAGTGCCTTTTATAAGATTACCTTTGGGAATTTATTTTCATCAAATTTTTTTTTGACTTCATTTGCCGGTTTTTTTATACTTGTTACTTGTTTTTTTTTTTTTTTCTTTGTTCTTTTTCTTTTTTTTCTTTATAGATATTTGTTTTTTTTATCTTCCTTCCCGTCTAACTTAAAGAAAAAATTTTTCATTAAAAGTTTTTCCATACTTTGCAGTGGGTTATTATCTTGCAAAATTTTTTTGTAAATTTTTGATTTTTAAACTAACACTGACATATTCCTGTAAACCCCACGTTCAAAAGAGGGCTTCAAGTTAAACCCTTCGTACAAAAAAAAAGAGAAAAAAAAGAATTCTATGAAATTCCAAAAGATTATAAGAAAGATTCATGCATTTTTTTTGTGATAGGGGCAATTTAATATATTTTCAGTTAATCATACTTTTTTTTGGATTTTTTAAAAAAAAAACTTAAACCAGAACACACACACACACACCTTTTCTTTGGGCACAATTTTTTGGGGTTTTTTTTGGCAAAGGGAAAATGTATAATCTGCATTCTGAAATCATAATGTGGTGACTAAGGGCCATAACTTTTCAGGAAAAAAAACACTCATTACTTAATGAAATAAATAATGTTTCGTGAACCCCAATTTGAAAAAATTTTCTTCATCATTTTTTCCCCTTTTCCCACAAACTGCATTTCTGTGAAAATTTATACATAGCTCCGCATATAAAAATTTTCGCAGGGGCTGACCTTTGTTGGGAAATATTTACTTAAATTTTTTTATGAAAGGGGCCCCTACTCGCAAGTCTTTTCTTGCAGGTAAGGTTTGTAGCATGGTAAGCTTTTTTAACATCTTCTTCTTTAAGCTTTTAACAGTTTATAACAATATTGTATTATATGGTCATGTTATAATTTGTAAACCGTCAGAAAACCAAACCATATTATGATTTTTTTTTGCAATAAAATTTCTTCAGTCACAACCTTGGTGGCGTCTTTGATGCTTGCATCAAAGTATTTCCCGTTAATTTTTGTACGAAAGTTGATAATTACATGATACAGCCAAAGCATTCTTAAATCAGAAGTATTATTGCTACAGTTACTTAATAACGTTTATGTTTACAAAAATCTACATAATTATAGATTTGCCCTTGCAGCAAAAGAAATTCATTCTTTGATGTTAATTCAGTGTAATTCAAAATTTATAAAGCACAACGCGATCGCGATCAACTTACATAGTGAATAAACAGATTTGAAAGAACTTGTGGTAGAATGTATATTGCAAATCATTGACAGTTACCAAAAGCCTTAACATGAACCTTTGATATTTCTTTGGATCAGTAAATGAAACTTCAAATTAGCGAAGGATGACTGAAACTCGCAATTTTTTGCAATAATGAAGATCATCCGAAAAACACTGTTCTACAGTTACTTAATTATATCTTTCAGATGATATTAAGCATGGTCCTATCTCACAATCAAATTGTTAGTGTACTAATTTGGCTTATCTATTACATGTAAAGCCACCCAATATCAGATGTACGATGCCGAAAAAATTGTCTCTTAGACAGACAGAAGCTGTAGAATAATTGAGCTTAAATGTAGCTCTTGTCTGAGTTTACTAAAAGTAGCATTAAGAATTATGTTTGGGAAGTCTGCAAGTTTATACATGTATAACACATTAAGCATTCAGAAAAAAATCAAAAATAGTTGTAGAACAAACCAACCTGTCCGGTTATTATATCTAATTCCAAATTTTTACTTTGACCACTACACGTCCGATTTTCCAGGAATTTTGTTTCAATGATACTTTTCCAGTTTACTTATTAATAAGTAGCAAAATAAATATCAAATATGTTTGCTGTCACAGATGTTCACGATTACATATCGACCACACATATTTGTAACAAATAAGAACCTAACAATCTGTTATTGAATAAGTCTACTTAGTTTAGAGCAAAGTCAAGTGTGGAGCAATATGTTTATAAGCTAGTCACATGCCTTTAGCTGTAGTATACATAATAGCTGTTGGATTGGTACATAGCAAATACCATATTTAAATTGATTTTAAGTTATTGATGACTAAATACTTCAGTCAAAACTTGTTTTATGTGGCCTTAATGTTTTCCTTTATTTCATGTATGAAATATGATAATTACATGATCCAGTCAAGATGTTTAAAATCAGAATTTATTATGACTAAAGTATCTTAAAACGTTTGTTAAACAAAATTACTATTAAATAATTTCCCTGAAAAGAATTTATTACTTTGATGTATGATTAATAATCCCATCAATTTCCCCATCGCGTCACATTATCTTATCAAAATCATATTTAATAACCTTATAAGCATAAAATGAATAACATAAAACTAACAATTTATATTTTCTTCGCTAATGATACTTCTTACTTGAACTCGAGATTTTTTTCAAATAGATCTCGACACTTTCTCAGTTATTAATATAATCTTCGATTAATTTAACATGTCCTCGAAATAATTTAGAGTTAATTATCATTTAACATGAAACAAACAGAACGAGAAAA
Source organism: Mercenaria mercenaria (assembly GCF_021730395.1). Taxonomy (NCBI): domain Eukaryota; kingdom Metazoa; phylum Mollusca; class Bivalvia; order Venerida; family Veneridae; genus Mercenaria; species Mercenaria mercenaria. The sequence continues at coordinate 25,189,134 of NC_069371.1, read as the reverse complement.
TTGTTTTAACAACAATTATAATAGTTGACTTAAACATTATCTTTTAGTATTACATAAAGTAGCATTACGATTATTAATTGCAGGTATTATCATGTTAAAAATTTAACATCTCATAAAATATAAATCAGTTCGTAGCACAACAACCTAAACAGTTTTCCGCGTATTTGACTATATTACAAATGTTTTATTGATACCGTTGCGATTATTTCAAATTTTGTTTGTTCGTTTTAGTTTTTTATAACGTACAAGATAGTTCATATGATCTGTCCACTTAATGTGTCAGATTAACCATCGACCACACATGTATTTGTTAACAAACTAGGACCTGGTAAACCATACCTTTCTTGAACCAGCTATAGGTTCCTAGAGAAGTCAACGGGTGAGGCCGAACATCGTTAAAGGCAGTGATTTGAGTCAATGACCATAACCACTGGTCAACGACCCTTTATTTCATAGTTTAAATGATGTTCTGTTATTATACAAACCGGACGTTAGCAGATTTTAATTGCCTTAATTTTTTAATTCCATGATATGATAGTAAAGCTGTTCCAGAAGATTAAACAATGTTAAATAAAACTCATTATAAAATTTGGAAACAAGTTCTATAATAATTCCCCATAAGAGTTAGCTACTTAATTTGAACACACTGCAAGCATTTCACTAATTATTCTTTACTTCATAGCATTATACAATTGTTTACCTATACATTGAAAATGATGAAAAATTCGAAAATTATTTTTTGCTATATTGATTTAGTTTGACGAGTTTTTTTCACAAATGTGTACTGTCGATATTTAGTTACGTACGTATTAGAGCTTAATTACTGAAAATCGTAAGATAGAATTTTAAATTTTAACAAGTAACATGTACAGAGACAAGGAAATAGTTATACAATTATAGGTAAAACATAGATAGAATTACATATAGGCCCGATTACGCTTTAAATTGCAGGCTACTTCGATCATAATTTAAGATGTCTTAAGCATCATTAATGTTATTAAGACGTACAGTTTCAGTGATGATTTAAATTTCCCCGCAGTAATTTTGTTATATATTCATTTATGATTTTTTGTATCGTGCTTAAATTAATTTTAGTCATTGTTTGATTTTTATAAAAAGAATAGTCTTGACTCCGCTTTAATGGGTTGGTAAACCACGTGCTTCGATTATTGATAACGCACCTGTAGACCATAACCTTCTGTAACAGCTGATTTCACAAAAGATTCAACCCCGGTGAGGCTCGAACATCGTGAATGGCAATATTAATCCGATTAAACACTGGGCAAGACCCTTTTCAAATTATAATTTGTGAAATCGCACTGTTAAGTTATGATAATAAGATTGTAAGCTGTCTAAGAATTCAGTAATCAAATCCATTAAGTTATGCAAAAACTAGTTTACATGACTTCTATAATACAAACTTAGAAATCCACTAGATTTAAACATAGAAATGACATTTACTTTGTTTTTACTGCTGTATAACCAAGTGAAAGTAAAGTGTTCTATTCAATTCAAAGATGCTTGAAATTCGCACAATAGATTTATGTTGATTTTTAGAATTTTTCAAAAATGATGCTTCATTAGTTGAGTAAATAGGCATTATGAAAGTGAAGATTAAGATTTGACATTTTTAAGACGTTTTTATCTCAGTAAATAATTTCTTAAACTGTAAAATTGTAGAAAATCCCTAATCGCTTAGGATGGTCTTTGAATTTTAATGTCTAAACAGTGGGTATCTTGATGGAGACAAAGTATGATATGAATGATTATTATGCGAGAAGTTTTGGATCTTATGAACACTTTGCACCACAGCTAATCTAACTTTCACCATTTTGTATTTTTAAAATATTCTCTTGACGTTGGACGTGAACACGGCTCACAATTGCAACGAATGCTGCTTTGTTTAGCAGAACACTAGGTCTGCATGACAAAGCATCTGAATCATTCATGCCAACTGTATATGAAATTAAAATCACACCCTTTCAAAGTATGAAAATTATGAAACGTTATAAGTTGAACCTTGAACTTGAATAGTCAGTCTGGAAGTGTCATTTACACATCATGCTCTAGAATATTAAAATAAATCCACTGTATAACTATGGATAATGCATTAATCTATGTCTTGCTTTACTTAGAATGTGAACCTCAAACATTATGGAAAAAAATGTTGAAAGAGGCGGATCCAACATTCAGAACCTTTAAGACTAGCTGTGACCTCTGACTTTATATGGTTACTGTGTCTTTTGATAAATAAATGATTTAAAATCATTCGAGAATTGAGAGAAAAAATCGGACATTTATAAGACTTTACTATAAACAGACGTAAAAATGAGAAACCTCAAAACATAGTGATCCTTTCTGTGGGCAAAAAAAAGAATTTAGCCGTAATTTATCTGATTTACATTAAAGCAGGTACTTGAACAATACTGGTTTATTACATTCGATATCTAATATCAATTGCTATTTGTTTTAAAACCTGAAATAATGTTCATCTGGAGGCATGTCCCTTTAAACTCTTTCTTAATAACATAATTTGCCCTAACGGAAAACTTCAATCATGGTAAAATGTAAGACGGATACACAAAATTTGAAATGGTCTTCTTTTTTCTGTCATTCAATAGTTTTATTCTAATAGACGAAATTCTCCGATAGGTATTGCTAAAAATGGAAGATGTCAGACGACATCGATTTTCCTTTGTCCTCTTCATTCGTCAAATAATTTCAGCCTTGCTCATTAAGATTAATTATATTATATGTACTTTCTTCAGTATGTTTTGAGCTAAATGTTGTTTTATTTTCTGGACCCTTTAAGTCGGTATGTCAGTGTGAATAGTGTTGCAAATTTCATAAACTCTCATGAACAGACACAATTAAACCGGGTCTACTTTTATGCTGCTTGGTTGCGGTAGCGCCCAATGCATCCAATATTGTATTTATTTTGGGAACAGTATAAAAAGCTGGTAATTTTATTTCAAGCTATTCACAACATATATTTTCTATCTACTATATGTACACTTTTGTAAAATCTAGATTGTATTATCTGTCAAAGAAATATCAGTAGTGAAGCACAGATCTTTAATTTATGTTATGAAACATGCAAATGTATGTACATGCCTGTTTGAACATACAATAAACAAAAAAATGTATCTAGAAATGTACCTCAAACAAAACACAAAACAAAACTAATAGACCTGTCAACCGCGCATCCAAACATCGACGTTAAGAATTAAATGCTGAATTTCATCAACTCGCAGAGAATCTTATAGAAAATGTTGCTGGATATATGCCAAAACGTTAAGATGGATACTTAAAACCCTGCAAAGTTGCAGGAAATATCATACCAACGAAAGTTATGTGCATTATACCTAAAAGTGAACATTTGTGTAAGGTGAAATTTGAAACCTGACAGACCGAGTCTTAAAAACGGAAAAATAACATTAAGCCTTAACAGACAAGCAACTTGGTTGCACATCCCGACAGAACTCATTATTTTAGTATAAATTCTTACTTTTGAATATCACAAAGCGGCATTTTGGAAGGATAAACAAACTGACAGATGACCTACTTCTGTAAATTCTAAATGGAGATATAAGTATTATGCTATTACCATTCTGTTTTTCAGGTTAGCTAATTGTGTAACGTTACGAAATGTAGACGGCTTTCCCATTTTGCTCATGAAAATTTATGTTATAGCCAAAAACATTATTTACTTAATGTAAGTTAATAATACTAAAACCATATCATCGTTTGCTATTTGGACATCGTAACAAAGATTCAAACAGTTTGCGTTCTGATTAATGTTATTTTTTATCTACTGCACTTCATTTTACTGCAAGTTTCCGCCAATTCCTCGTCAGAACATTCACTTAGATATTTAGAGTTGTAGTTTATTATTTCAGTTCTGCGTACGAAGAGGGCACTTGATGTCTATATCGCTTGTTTCAGAGAGCATGTTTCTGTTAGTTCTCTGCATGAAAAGGTTCAATACTTCAACAAGCATGCAGTTATATAAAATCAAATTCAAAACTTGTATCAACCTCATAAAAAGTGTAATAAATAAAGTATCTAAGCTCGTCAGTCTCAAATTTAATTTAGTTGTAATATGTGTACATAGGGATTTAATGGAAGGCACTACAGCATGGCATCAACAGCGTCGGCAAAATTCTGCACGACCTGTCAGTCAGCGTGCATCAGATAAAACATTAATATGCCTGTATGAATAATAATCCTGAAAAACATCTATGAATATTTTAATCAGTTCTACAAAATTTCTTCTCTAATAAAGGTCATATGAGTATTTTATGAAACAGAAAAAGTGCCGACTCCATAGGCCACCCAACACACTGTCAGCATTAGGACATTGCGTTCAAATATCATCCCCAGGATTTCCAGGTAGCACTAACTTAAGTATACGTTTGAACAGTAGATAAAGCTTTTTTAACTCGTCGGCATACGGCGAAGCAGGAAATACTTGCATAAGTAAGTGGCAAATAATGCATGAGCATTCAATCTTTCTCGACAGCAAATTTTCTAATCTATAGTTTTCGCATCAAAAATTATGTTTACACACGCATAATGCATATTTCCCAATCTTCATGGGATATGCTTGTTTTGCTTAAATATCTCTTATGTACTTAAAAGAAAGAGTTGAAAATATTACATTTAATCTTGGAAGTTTAACCTCGAAACATCAGACGATCTAATAATGTGTTATTGATTTATAATAAATCCAAATTTTAAGTTAATTTGTTTTGCAGAGATTAAAAAAGGCGTTGCTATTGAGATTTAATATACTGACAATGAACAAAATCGATTGAATATTAAGGAGTAACATCGTTAATTTTATGCAAAATTGAAAAAAAATACAGTTTTCTTGCATCCTGTCTCTTTAGTGGGTAATCTAGCAGCAGTGTAGGTATCAGAGGTCATAACTAGTGCCAGATTAGTACAATCACCATAATATATGTGAGTAAAGATGTGGTCAAGAGATGAACTTCTGATGACAAACTCTTAGTTAAAGATAGATCAGGCACAAATCCTTATTTGAAAATGGGAACAATTACTCTATTTTATTTATCTAATCGTGAACGTTTATTTTCCACACGTGACCGTACAATATATTACCGTATTGGACGCACTTGCGTTCAAAAATCCTGATTTTTTTCCGTATTTGGACGGTTCAAAAGTCCCAGGTTTAACATACGATAAAGCCCGAAACGCGTGAAAATGTTCCGAATGTTAATCGGGTGATGTAGGCGCTCTATGTATAGAGTTTGAGTACGCGTCTTGAAATCAGAAAAGTCAGATATACAGTACTCAGTGAATCATTTTTAATTTAAACTAAAATGAAACAGATATAGAATAAATATGTCATTTAACATAGTACTGTACTATAAATGTTATTTTGTGTTAACGAGATATATTTGGACTCGTACCCAGCTGGGAAAACCATACTGGTTTTCTCAGCGGGGTACTCGTCCAAATGTATCTCCGTATTGTAGAGAACAATATTAAAAACCTAATATTACTAAGTAGACTCTCTTCATTAACACAAATTAACATGCTTGTTTGTATAAACAGAGCCATGTTACATGCCATTTAATAATAAATGTAGCTCTAAAAACAAAGTTAGTTTGTATATTCATTCATAAATATTGTTAAACACTTCTTTAAAATGTTTTGAGAGAAAGTTGCCCAAACACTAGACAAAAACAGGTGTGGTTACCTATTGTATCACAAATATATAATAAGAGTGAATGCAAGCCGACAGTAAACTGAAAAGTGATGGGTTTGAAACAGTTCGTATTTCAAAATGTACATTTTAATTGTGATATCTTTTACATTTGTGAAAACCCCACAAATTGGCTTATCACTTATTTTTGAGTGCACAGTCAAAAAATAGAATATTTGAACTGATATGGTCTAGCAGGTTCAGCTTTCCCCACTACTTCCGCTCCCAATCATCCAACTCCAACACACACACAAAATCCGTCAAGAATATTTTCTCTGTTTTTGTAATTGAAAGCTAAATGCATTAATTATTTTCTGCCCCTTCGCTCGCACATCATTAATAAATATTTATCATGAATACCACTGGGTGCCATATTTCTATGCATATTGGACATCTTCGGCTAGTTTCGCTAGCAGATGATCCTTATATGTGTTAAAACGCAATTAGATTGCCTAGCTCACATCCCCCGCATGTCATCATTCGTTTAAACTTGAATATTAACTGGTATGATAATAATTTTTCGATAAATTACTGTCCAAGTATTAATATGTATATAATTAATACAGACATTACCCTCGCCGATTACAGTGGTACATGTGCAAAGTTTAGCAATGTCACAAACAGACACAAACGAAAATATTTTATGTATCACTGCAAAAAGGCTGGTAACTACAACACTTATTTATACTTATGCGATTATAAATTTATTGTACTAAAAGTATCGACATAAAGCATTGAATATAACGTGAACGTTCGCGGCTACTTTTTAGCTAGCAGGCATTCATATTTTATCTGTAGAACATATCCATATTCTCATGAGACCATACCATTTCATCCGCACAGTTCCTATTTTACCCTTTGAAACACAAATCTTAGGGGATTAACGTTTACGTCGACATGATTACTGAATTAATTCTACGATTACCGACAAACTAAAAAGATTTAAATGAAATTATCAACGCTGTTTGTTTTTATATTTGCTAATACTGCTTAATGGCTGATATTCCAATATATATCATATATAAATTGACATAGGGGAAAATAATGTACTTCGGAATAATTACAATCCCATAACCTGTTCCGATTTCCATGTTGTGACAAATGTCGACGTATCCATTGTTTCTTGTCGTCCTTTGGTGGTTATCTTTTGAAAACAAAAACTTAATGATTGTATAAATTCAAGGAATTGCAAAGATAAAGGTCAACATTCAGTAAAATAATATTTAAAAAAAAAAACACTATTGACAATTAAGGTATATTAAAAGAGTCGTGTTATATAGCAGCATACCTCTGTTTATGCTTAATATAATACCTTCGTTATATTGTATTTGGATTGGGTTTTTAAAATCTAACATCAAACTGATAATGGCACTGATTAACCGCACCAGACTGTGTTTATAAGTTAACATCCTACATTGGTATACATTTTAGTGTCGATTTTTTTGCAGAAAATGTAAACAAAATTAACACTGGGATGGTGATACAAGGGGTCATTCAATAATCTTTACTCTAACTGTAGCAATGACAACATTTACAGAGCTTGTAAGAAGCCTTTGGTGTTCCTTTGAAAGTCCTTAGGCTAGCAGTGTTTGTGCTGGATCATGTTTAATTATATTTGCTTTGACCGAATCGAAGTACGTATATATATTGAAGAAGGCTTTGGTTTGTCTTACAGAAAGTCTTGGAAACAGTTGTGCTCTACCCGGTTGTACTTATATTGCAATAGGTGTACTGAGACTTCATCTCAGTGTTGTTATATTTTCTGGTCTTTCGGGATCATTGATTTCAACTCATTTAGATTTGAAGATTGAATACTGTTTAAGCCGGTGCTAGGGGGCGTGGGCAGTGTTGCATTTTCCATTACTGCTCATGAACAGACTCAATCAAACCGAGTCTGCAATTTTCACTGTTTGCCTGGTTCTCGGTGCTTCCGAGGGATCTACATTCCAGATTTTATTTACGTTGGTAAGCAATTTGAAATTCAGAAATTCGAATGCTAAACCTCAAATTAACTTGCATTTTGAGATTAGAACTGTCAACCAAAAACAGTTTATCAAAAAAGAAGTTTACAGTCCGAGCTGCAAACCGCAAAGCTTTTTACATCATTTCCAGAAAGCAAATCATGGTTCCTTATATATATTAAATTGCAACTTGAATATATACTTTGCCATTCCAATCGCATGATGTAATGTTTTTTGCAGTATGCAATTCATATAGGAATGCGCAAAAATGGCTAAAATCTTCAATTTAAAGCCTTAAACGCCTTAAATAATATTATCATTTTTGTTCAGTATATATCTTGAACCGCAAATCAAACAATTTTCTCAGATCGTTCAGCTCGACTTTTATGTTGTGTTATTGGTACTGTTTAGTTTCCTAGCATGACCGTTTCGGCCTGGGTGTTTCCAATACTCCCGCTTTCATAGTCTTGGGTATTGTATAATCACACCATGGATATGGTGCCTGCTTTTTATTTTTGTCTTTTGACAGTTCCTGTGATATGCAGGCTGCATAACCTCAGATCCCCTTTCTAAATTCCAGTTTGTTTAGTTCTGCCCATTGTTTTCTCGTTTGGGACAAACCTATTACTTCATCTGGGGAACAAACGCTGCTTTTCATGGAATTACACGCCACAACCCGTGTGTCATTGAAGGTTCCATGTTCACCGCTGTTTGAATACGTCTGCGGATGTTTCTAAATTGCTTTTTGTACTTTTAGCATGTTTAAATGTTGAGTTCTGCTCAACCCGTGGCTAGAGGGCGTGGACGGTACCATGCATTTCCACTACCGTCCATGAACAGGCTCAATCAAACCGAGCCTGTTGTCAGAATAATTTGTATATATATATTGATAACGTAACACGTATGTACAGATAGTGATTGACTCCCTTTTCATGTTGTCATTGCTATCATTTTTGTTGAATTGCTGTAATTAATAGAATGTGGGTCATTTTTGGCTGATTTGGGTTCATTATGTGGATAGCTGGAACGCTATTATGTCATATACAAAAGTTAAAGGGAACTGGATATTTGATAGAGCAAGTACTCATTGTAAAACGTTATGTTCAAATTTGAACCAATCAGAAACAAGTTCTAAAAATAGCACGTCTGCTGGGGTATAAATAGGTAGATGGATGACAGAGAGTTCATTTGGTATCCAGCGATCGAAGAAGACACATCGAGGATTCAACTAATAATTTATCCCAGTACCTTGATAAGGAGACTATTGCAGTTACCCTGTCAGGGCGGATAAATTATTAAAAAGAAGACGTTTAAACTTCATAGACTAAAGAAGACTTGCAGAATTTCAACAAGATTTCGAGCTATAGGGCCAGCGCATAGGAGTTTTACCTTAAGGGTAGTTGAATGCTATAGACGATAGCAAATATAGGCTGAGCATCGGAAAGCTGAGACAGAGACCCAGAGTTTGGTAATCTACTGAGAGTAGGTGAGTTCCAGCTTATAGACGGTTCAGCATTACTGGCGAAGTACAGCCAAAGCATCGGTGATAAGACCTATATGGTAGTTGAATGCTACATATAATAGCATATAGGCGCTGAGCATCCAGGAGTCAGGGCAATCTTATAGAGTTTGAGAGGACAGAGGCCGAGCATCTATGCGATAGGACTCGTATGTTGTTGATTCAAAGACATTGTCTGACGGGAACTTCAACAAAAAGACCAGTCAAGTATAGGAGTTTGAGCTAATCATTTTTAATTGAAGATTGTTAGTTTGAAACAGTGATTTGACTGATCCCTGAAATTGTCTAGCTCACGAATAATTTAGCCAAGGTAGCCAGAGGAAAATTCTAGATACAAGATATTTGCTCTCACCAGCTCTACGTTTTAACAAAGGACATTCTACATCGTTTGTCAGCTAGTCTAAAACATAGTCACCTGAACGATTGGACCCAAACCATTGTTCAAGATACTAAAGGCGTAGGCACTTCCCTGGGTCATATAACCAGTATCCTGACACCTGCAACATTTACATTTTCGTATTTGTCGTGTTGAGCGACCTGTGAAGTTTCCACTTTTTATATTTCATTTACGAAGATTGGATTGATATTTCGCTCCAGTAGCTGCGCCTGTTCCAGCCGGAATACTTACTATTATCATATAAATAATTTACGGTTTCTTGCACTTGTGTTAGCAACTTTTCTGTTTCCTTGAGAGCTAGCTGTGTCTTCATTAAAGTAACATGAGGATATTAGAGGAATCTGTTATTCTTGCTTTATTTTTTTTAATTATTGTTTTAGTTATTCGAAAATTGTACATAGACACATAAAATTACATCTTGTAATATCATTAGTCCCAAGATCATTATGTCTTAGAAACAACGTAGAAACTAACACACATTTGTTTGTTTGTTTTGACTATTGCTAAGTCTATATAAAAAAGTAAATATCGCAAGCAAGTGTACTGTGGGTCTCGGTAAAACTACTATTCTAACGAAAGCCAGCACCAGTACCCGAGCGAGACTCTAAGACACAAGTCCTTAAAGACGGCAAATTTACATACACATATAATTGTGCTTGGCATTTTATTTGAATAAAGGATATTTCTTTTTATCTACATGAGAATTTCACGTTTTAATAGCAAAATCCATCTTCGTATTAGCTGTATCGGCAATGACACATCAATTGTACGCAACACCAATCCCAACCAACTTCAATGTTTGCAGTCTAATAGAATCACGGTATTCAGCTGCATGGTAGCCTTATTCTAAATCCTCATTCTCGTTTTTTATTTCAAATCAAGGGCCATAACTCTGGTGTGGCTTAGTAATTTCTCTAACAAAACCTAGAATATGCAATTTCACATGTTGAATAATATTTCTGTAATGTTTCATAATCCTGGGTTGAATATTTTTGAGAAACATGCAACACAAACAAATGCCCCTTTTATGCATATTTAAATGACCATTCCATTACAGTAACTCTGATATGGCTGTGTGAGATCCAAATTAAAAGCCCTGATGCACAATTTACTGTGCCAATGAACAATCCTGTGAGGTTTGATGACTCTGGGTCAAATACATTTTGAGATATGCACGACACAATTTCGGAAGGATAGACGGACGGACAAGGGCAACTCTAAGCGCCCCTTATAAAATTTAGGGGACAAAAAATGCTCGAAAGTCGACATCAGTCGGAAGTGTCTTAAGTTTAATGTATTTTCATTATTTTGAACAAAGAGAAGGAGTTATTATATAATTACTAAGTAGCAGACTCAGTTTAAGTTACAACCGTTTTGCTCTAAGCCCGCGATATGTATTACCCGTATGGGTCTATGAGTTTACTTATTTATTATTATGATAACCACAGGATGTAACTTTTCTATGCATATTGGAAATTGTCTGCTCGTTTAACTAGAAAATGGCCCTTATAAGTATTAAGGCGCAAACTAAATTGCATAACACATGTTCTTCTCCCTTCCCTCGCACGTCATCACTCGTTATAACCAACAGCTATTTTTTTAAAATGATTAGTAACTGGGATGTTGAATATCATTGAATATCAATTTATGTCCAATTATGTTTTTCAGACACATATAAATTATGCTCGCCGGTAACCGTGGCACAGATGCAAGTTTCTGACTTTATTCTGTCAAAAGTGTTGAAAAGAATACACGGAATCTTGAATGCTCGTGCACAGTCACCTTTAAGCTTTAAGCAAGCAGACCTTCATATTTTAATCCATAGAATATTTCTTGTTATTTAAACTTAAGCTAACTTAAAGGTGACTGTGTACGTTCTCATGGGTCAATTAAATCTGTACACTTCCTATATTACTCTTTCAAACATAAATCATACGTTAAGGATGACTGAATTCATTTCATTTTGATTTTTTAAGTAATATTTCATAACGGTTGTATATTCCAGCATATAGCATACATAAAATTGTATAGGACAAAATACATTACAATCGCATAACGTATGTTCTGTTTTCATTGAATAGTTTTATAACATTGTGGCACATGTTGCGAATAGATACAGGACGTATACATTTCTTCTTTGCTATCTTTTTCTTGTTATCTTTTGAAAGAAAACCATAAAAATTGAACAAATTGCGAGATAAAGATCAAAATTCAATAAAAGATTTCTAAAGACACAGTATTAGCAAGGTGAATTAAAAACGAGTTATGTTACATTGTAGCATATGTCTGGTTGTGCTTAACATTATACCTTCGTTTTCATTGTATTTCTTTTTATCTATCATCCAAATTCACGTTTTTTTTTATCAGATTTTGCGTCTCCTTGCAATGTTTTTTGCAATTAGGTGGTAGATTTCGCGATGAGTATATACATGTTTTTCTAAAGATTCTATTGTCCAGTTTAAAGGTTTATAATAACAGAAAATTACAGTTTGTCATGAATGTAGCTCACATTCACAATTAATGGATATATTTAGTAAATTCAACACGTTTGATAAGGATTTTCTACAATTAAAGGAAATATCTAAAAGATAATGATTGTACTTTAGTGAAAGGTGGCCACTGGATATCTTTAAATAAAATCGAATTGGAGAGTATAAAGTTAACAAACAAAGAAAACAAACTAAGCATTGCATAGTGCGATGTTGCAATACATAGTTTGCTAAGTCGGATGAAATCAGCATATTGGTAATGTTGTTTCCGGCCTGCCAAGTAGTACATTATCCATTTAATAACGTTGACATTGACATTTAGAATATATCTAACAAAACTGTGGAGTTAATTTGGTAACACAAATAGAACAGACATTGCTTCTACAAACACTGTTATAACACATATTTTTAAATATACATGTTGGTTAGACAAATTTGTTTTGTTTTGTTGGGTCTAACGCCGCACAGACACAATTATAGGTCATATTGCGACTTTCCAGCTTTGATGGTGGATTAAGACATTATTTCACCACGGACAGGCACCAGGCTAGAACCAACGACCTTTCGCAAAAGAATCCAACGCTCCGAGTAAGGCTCGAACCCACTTCGGTGAGTGGAAAGTGCTTCAAGGTCAGCGACCTTAACCACTCGGCCACGGAGGCCAGTTTTTGACAAAAGCTAACACAGAAACCTTATTGCCCGTCTTGGCATGGATATATGCAAAGTACAACTACAACAAACCGTTTTCATACATCAAAACAAGGTTATGAATAAGTTTACATTCCTAAACAAATTTCAGTATACGGAACCTTTAAAATAAACACACTGTTTTGTTAGGTTTTGAAGGGATCTCGTGCAAAAACTTCCTATATCAAAAGTAATAAACAATAACTGTAGATTATGCGTTTGACCTTTGAGTAGGTCAGAAGTTTGCATAAAGAGCATAAAACAGTTGTGTCTCCCTCCACTTTGCTGTTATTCTATGTTTTACCGTACCACCCCTACCGCCCCCTACCCGCACCCCACGCACATTATACACCTCCAAGCTCAGTCATCCTCAATTGATGATATGCAACAGACTGACTGTGTTCTCTAAAGAAAATACATTTTTTTAACTAAATATAAAGCAGCTAGGATTTAGTCGACTGTGTTAACTTTGAAACTATGTGCTATGACAGAATTTCTTTTGCTACAATTATTTTATTATAATGACTATTCAAACGTATGTAATAGAATCGACCTTGCTTCAAAAGAATATACTCTATGATGTTATTGCAGTTAGCGTAATACAGAATTAACCATATTGTGAGCACGATCGACCTGCACAGTGTTACATAAATAGTTTCTGATTTGTTCTCATTTAGAATATTTCTTTACATTCCATATGACCTAGCTGCTGCAGTAATCCTACTAATAGTAGTAGGCAATAGAGTTCCTCAAGAGATGTAAAAGATAATCTCTTTCCATATTGCTCGTTAATGTTTTTATTAATCTTTTAATAAAAGTGAATTAATGCTTACCTTACGGGATCAAACAATGCATGGGGTTTATTCTGTCTCTCGGGTTAAAGTATATTTATTTGAAGTTCACTTATTGTATCTGTATGCTATACTGCGCGCCTTTTTTATATGCATGCAAAGTATCTCACGTTCATTTTCTCTTTTAAGAATCTTTTAGTCAAATGATACCGTAGAATATCAAAACGTTAACAAATATATCCGTTTCTGAGCTAGGTCAGAAGATGAATAAGTAGATGAAAAAAATGAGTTTTACGCTTAGCCTAATAATAAACATGTGTGATTTTCCCAGGTTTATCGAGTGTCTTAATGCAGTAAGCCAATTGCTATTTTAGAAGAATAGATAGAAGTGCACACTGATTTTGCACTTTAATGTGTTATATATAATTGTTGAATTAAAATGCAACAAACCAGCTTATCTTCTCATAAAAGCATGACCCATACATCAATTATCAGTATTATATGCTTTTGAACCTGAGACAGTAAATACATTTTAATGAATATTAAAATCTAATACAAAGCCTAATGCCGATATATAACAGTTTGGTCAGACTGAAAATATTAAGTGCACAATTGCAGTGATCGCAACTATATACAATGTACAATCTGATTAAAATATTCTTAATGACGTTTCCGTTGAATATGCATACAGTTGCTTACTATTAAAGTAGTATTATTCTTTCCGAAAATGTACAAAAATGTTTTCCAACTAGAATATTTTCATTGTAGGCGCTCGCCATCTCAAACCATTTCGTAATTTGTGCATTGCATTGCTCATACCTAACATATTTTTAATTTTTCTGTACATTGCTCTGGAAGATAAAATGACCATGCAGTTCAATACAGCCATGCAGTGAAACAATTCAACACAAGGACACGAACAGACAGTTGGATGGACGGATGTGCATATGGACAAAATTGTATCTACAGGGCTCTAAATGTAGTAGGAAAATCATTAATCAAGTCGTACTGACAGGAATTGTTGTTGAAAAAAGCAGGCAGTCCATGTTTTAAAAGGTGTGTTTGGAGGCAGATTGTAATTAACATTTCCGAATTTAAAACATTTAGGAAGATGGATATCTCAAGTGTATTTACTAATATCATTTGCGTTAACAAAAAAACGTGGCTATAAATGTGGTCAGGTGTGACTTATTATGTCATCACTCTGCGCTGCGGGATGTTGATTTGCTGTCCTACCGTTCATCCATCCGTCTGTTATAGAGATGCGTCATAATATGTGCCTGGCTATTTCAATGCGTGGTGAAACGATAGGCAGAGTGCAAAACCTGGGTCGGTAGGTCAAACTTTAAGGTCACAAATTAAATCCACCATCATTATTGGCTTGAAGCTTAGGCAGGCTATAGAACGTTTGTGATGACGAGCTGTGTCAAGTCTGAAACTCACATTACTCAACGAACCCCTTATCCCCAAACCAATCCCTCATTAATCCAAACAAGAAAAAATGCAAAATAAAAATAACATTCCTATTAGAATGTTTTGCTTAGTATTTCATCAGCGGTGCCACACGAATCCAAACCATCCGCCTCAAGCAACCACAATATTACCCTTCATCATACTCCCCCATTGACCCAATAGCCGATTCTTTTTAAAGTTTTACCACAAAATGCGCTCGATTAGCAGTAAAGTTCACTGTTTACGGTGTTACACTGACTGGAAAAGTAGATTTTAAACTCAGGATTTAACTTAGCTCTTTAGGTCTAAATCATCGGAGTTCCTTTTATCATTTTTGCAAAAGTCATTAACAAATATATAATACTTTATCTATAACAGCATCCATAATATAATTAATATAAGTACTTTTTATGTTTAAAATATTTCTCATTTTATCACTTATTTTTAAGGATAAAGGTAAAAGTTCTTAATGTGAATTTGATTACTTAAGAAAAAAAAACAAACAAACAAACGAACTTAAGTTTGATTGAAACAGTTTACATGTTACAACTTATGCGTGACTGTTAAACTACTTCTCTTATACATACAGTATGTAATCATTTGACATTTGCAACTAACTGCTTTTAAAACAAATAATTCTTTTCATCAAACATACTTCAGCAAAAGGGATACTTAATATAAGATGGTAGTATAGATAAGGAAAAGAAAAGGCAACACTGACAGTCACACTTCCAGAGGATTAAGTCTATAAATTAATCATGGCTAGAATTCATCTGACTGACATATATATCTACGGTGATTAAATTCTTAGAATGCAAAGAATATTCTGTTCAACATTCAACTCAGAAAACAAACTAGAAATTCGCAAAAAGCTACCAGTGTTAATCAGTGTATTACAATAATTATATAACATAATCATATGCATGAATATTATGTATTACATTTACTTACACCAAATATTTGTAAGTGTACTTTTAAAATACCCCTTGGGTTATTAAACCATACATACATTGTTAGTTAAATCTACGTACTTTAAACCTAACTGTACAAGAATAAAGGAATAAATACAGAATGAATCTATCTATCGCCGTATCTTTATATTTTGGTACGAAAGCTAATGATTACATGATGCAACCAAAGAATTCTTAAATCAAAAGTATTATTGCTACAATTAACTAAAAACGTTTATGAATACAAACATCTATATATTTATAGATTAGCCCTTGCAGCAAGAGAAATTCATTCTGTGCTGTTAATTCAGTGTAATTCAAAATTTATAAAGCACAACGCGATCGCGATCAACTTACATAGTGATCTATAAATAGATGGTAGAATGCATGTTGCGAATCATTAGTTACCAAAAGCCTTAACATGGACCTTTGATATTTCTTTGGATCAGTAAATGAACTAAAATCGTACAAGAAAACCTTTTAGTAAGTAAGTGAACATCATGCTCTCCTTTGAAATGATACTGAACACACGCACGAATTGTAATCATTAATTAACACTTGGAAATATACACGACTGTAGCTTTTGTGAAACTTCCAATTAGCGAAGGATGACTGAAACTCACAATTATCGGCATTAATGAAGATCATCCGAAAAACACTGTTCTACTGTTACTTAATTATATCTTTCAGACAATATTAAGCATGGTCCTATGTCACATTTTGATAGACCGAACACAACGAAATTAAATAGCAAATTTTCTAAATAAGCTTATCCTTTACATCTAAAGCTATATATCACATGCACGAAGCCGAGAAATTGTCTCTAAGACAGAAGCTGTAAAATAAATGTAGCTCTTGTCTAAGTAAAATAAAAGTAGCATTAAGAATTATGTTTGGGAAGCCTGCAACTTTATACATGTATAACACATTAAGCAAATTTTATAAAACAAAATAATAATTGTAGAACAAAATAACCTGTCCGGATATTATTTCAAATTCCAAATTTTTCCTTGATCACTACACGTTTGATTGTCAAGGAATGTGTTTCAATGTTAGTTTTTCAGTTCACTTAAGTAGCAAAATAAATATCAAATATGTTAAATATCAAAGATTAATATCGACCACACATATTTGTAACAAATAAGAGCCTAACATTCTGTTATTCAATAAGTCTACTTAGTTTAGAGCAAAGTCAAGTGTTGAGCAATATGTTTATAAGCTAGATCACACGCCTATTAGTTGGGATAATGACCATAATACGTTGACGGTACATAGCACTATTTTCATATTTAAATGATTTCTAAGTTATTTGGTCTACTTGAGTCTAAAAATGATGTTATGGTGGCCGTAAGTGTTTAACCACTTCCTGAGCTTAAACTGTGAATATTAAACTGATTCCAGTTAAGATATGCTACAAATCAAATGTTAATGTATGACTAAAATATCATTTTAAAAACTTTCGCATCAAATAGTTACTATACTATCTTCCCCGATAAGAGTTTAAGGTACCTTAAGTAATTGATTAACTAATGCGTCTATGTACCACGCGCAGAATTTTTATTCAAAATGCATATTAATCTATGCATCTAAATAAGCAGAAAATGATAAATAAAATAAAAATTTGTTTTTCTCCATATGGAATATATCTTATCTTGAAGGGGATTTTTTTCAAAATTGTCTCACTTCTCGATGAGATATATCACATATTAACTTTAACTGTACTCGAAAATAATTATAGAGTTATTATACACTTTAAACAGAATATAACATAACAGAGCAAGTATTTATACAAAATGTATAAGGTATTGGATACTTTACAACATTATATCATAAAATTATATATATCAACCGCCTTATGATATAAACATCATAACAGTTAAAACAAAAATTTGTGTACTGGTTAAACATCTCATTAAAGTATAAGAATCCGTTCTATTTTAGCTGCCACTGGACCTGTACTTAACCTTTACCCTGCTAAATTTCTATAATGAACTTGTCCATTCTTCAATTTGGACAATACCCTTTTCTGTTAAAAGGGATGTTTACCAAAAAGATACTGGCTGAATAGCTAACAGGGCAGATCATGATCAGACTGCATGGATGTGCAGGCTGATCATGATCTACACTGGTCACAAAGGCATAATCAAACGTATCCAGCATGGTAAGGGTTAAATGAACACCGGTTTTATAAAAGTGCCTTGTTTGAACATTTCGGAAAGTAGGTTGAGGATTTGTATCTAGTTAAGACAACAACATCCGATATTTAATTAGAATAGTTGTACATTTACAAGTATACATATAGCATTTTAGCGGATAATCGAATGTTAAAGTCGTTTCATCTGCAGTATGTTTGACTTATATTACAATATTGTATGTTTTATTGATATCGTTGATTTAGTTCAAAGATTTTTGTTTTAATTGTTGGTACAAGTATATCATATTGTGACTTTCCAGATTAAATGGTGGAGGAAGACCCCGGGCGCACTTCGTGCATTATTTCATTACGAGCGGGCACCTGGGTAGAACACCAATCTTCCGTAAGCCAGCTGGATGGCTTCCTCACATGAAGAATTCAACGCCCCGAGATTTGAAGTCAGCGACCTTAACCACTCGGCCACGAAGACCCTTTATTTCAAAGTTATATGCTGTCTGTTGATATATCAGGAACGGATCTGTTAGCAGATTAATTGCATACATCTATTAATCACGGTTAGTAAAGCATGTCAGAAGAATTAAATATGTAAATAAAACCCATTAAGTAATAATTGGCAACAACTGTTTTACACTAAATTGCCACTAAACAAACTTAGCTCATTTATTTAAACACACCATGAAACACATTTAACACTGTTATTTTTACTGCATTGGCAATGCATTTTCCTATTTACACAGTTAACTGGGCTGGAAAATTTGTAAATGACTGTTGAAAACGTTCGTAAAATATTTATTTATTGGTTTAGCTTAATTGATATTTTCCCACCAAAGATGACTGTATGATATTTGTTATTTTAACAGTATAGAGCTGATTATGAAATCTTTCCGTGAGAGATAATTTTTGAAATATTGAAAAAGTGATTTTTGCTTACAGGTAGACACAGGATAATTATCACTATTAATAATGGTAAAACAAGAACAGAAGATTTTTGCCTTGATGTGCGTTTAAAATAAGTGGTGGCCTTTAATTTTTATTTAAAGGTTTCCTTAAGCACGACCTTTAAAGCACATTGGTAATGGTTTGACGGTAGACGGTAGCATTTTATGTTTTACACTTAACATACTTAATCCTCTAACATCTGATTAAATTTCGCAGGAAAAATGTGGTTATTAAGAGTATTTATATGAAAATTCATCGTTCTACAAGGCTTATATCTAATTTCAAGCTCAAATCTCTCTAAACTCTTTCTTGATAACAGAATTTGCTCAAAAACGGAAAACTGCAATGTAAAAAGTAAGCCGAATAAATTAATTTAGAATGGTCTTTTTTCTTATTTCTATCATTGAATACTTTTATTCTAAGAAATTCTCCGATAGGTATTGCTATAAATGGAAGTTGTCAGACGACATCGATTTTCCTTTGTCCTTATCAATCATCAAATAATTTCAGCCGTGCTTATTAAAGATTAATTATGTGTACTCTCTTCAGGATGTTTTGAGCTTAATGTTGTTTCATTTTCTGGACATTATGTGCAGGTGCGGTCAGTGTGAGTAGTGTTGCAAATTTCATAAGCTCTCGTGAACAGACACACTTAAACCTATCTGCTTTTATTCTGCTTGGTTGCGGTAGTGCCCAATGCATCAAAGATTGTATTAACTTGGGGAACAGTATAAAAAGCTGGTAGCTTTATTTCAAGCTATTCACAACAAACATTTTCTATCTACTGTATTTATACTTTTGCAAAATCTAGATTGTATTATCTGTCAAAGAAAAATCAGTAGTGAAGCACAAATGTTTAAAAAATGTACTTCTCGTTTAAATGGGTCAACAGTGTTGTTGTACTTATAAAATAGGCTTGCCCGTTAATAGGTTGGTCAGGGCTACAGATATGCGATATGTATTGTATTTTGTCATTATTTCTGAGCATGGATTCCCTTCAGTTTGGAAGAGTCCATGTTTACAAACACGTTTGTTAATTTATGAGTATCTAGAAAACGGTCTCAAACAAAACTAATAGACCTGTCAACCGCGACATCTAATAAAATCTGTAAAAAGATCCTTTGGAAGCAAAGCATGCAACCAAGAAGAACAATAGCAGACTCGGTTTGACTGAGTCTGTTCATGAGAGGTAATGAAATGTGCAACACCTCTCGCGCCCCCTAGCACCGGCTTAAAAGGAATTCTATTACACATATGTTGAATGGATTCCATGATAACTATATCCATAAATCGACATTAAGAATTAAATGTTGAATTCCATCAACGTCGCAGAGAATCTTATATAAAATGTTGCTGGATATATGCCAAAACGTCAACATACTTACAACCCTAAAAAAATTGCAGGAAATATGATAACAACGAAAGTTATGAGCAATTATACCTAAAAGTGAACATTTGTATAAGTTGAAATTTGAAACATGACAGACCGAGTCAGTACCCACTATCTTAGTATGAATGCTTACTTTTAAATATCACAAAGCGGCATTTTGGAAGGATAAACAAATTGACAGGTGGCCAACTTCTGTAATTTCTAAAAGGAGATGTAAGTACATATATGTGATATTATCATTCTGTTTTTTTTTTCAGGTTCGCTATGTGTGTGACGTTAAGAAATGTAGACGGCTTTCCCATTTTGCTCATGAAAATTTATGCTATAGCTTTAAACACTATTTAATTAATGTAAGTTAGTAATATAAAAACCAATTAAATGTTTGCTATTTGGATATCGTAACAAAGATTCAAACAGTTTGCGTTCTGTGTCATGCTATTTAATTAATCTGCTGCACTTCATTACACTGCAATTTCCCGCCAATTCCTTGTCAGAACATTCACTTAGATATTAAGAGTTGTAGTTTATCATTTAAGTTCTGCGTACGTAATGTCTATATCGCTTGTTTCTGAGAGCATTTTATGTTTCTGTCAGTTTTCTGCATGAAAAGGTTCGAGACTTTAGCAAGCATGCAGTTATATAAAATCAAATTCAAAACTTGTATTAGGGTGTATCTCAAATCCTCATAAAAAGTGTAATAAATAATGTATCGAAGCCTCGTCAGCCTCAAATTTAATTTGGTTGTATTATGTGTACCTAGGGATTTAATGGAAGACACTACAGCATGGCATCAACAGCATCGGCAAAATTCTGCACGATCTGTCGATCAGCGTGCATCAGATAAAACATTAATATGCCTGTATGAATCCTGACAAAATATCTATGAATATTTTAATCAATTCTCCATAATTGTTTTATAAAATAGAAAAAGTGTTGCCTCCATGGGCCACCCAACACACCATCAGCCTTAGGACATTACATTCAAATATCATCAAAGGAATCCCAGGCAACACTGACTTAAGTATACATGTGAAAGGTAGATAAAAATCGACCTACGGTGAAGCAGGAGATAAGGCAGATACTACATGATCATCCATTTTTTCTTGACAATTATAGTTACAAACGCATAATGCATATTTTCCAATTTTCACGAAATATGCTTGTTTTGCATATTAAATATCTCTTAAGATGTACTTAAACGAAAGAGTTGAAAATATTACCTTTAATCTCGAAACATCAGACGGTCTAATAATGTGTTATTGATTGATAATAAATCAAAATTTTAAGTTAGCATACTATTGTTTCTTTCTAAATATTTGGTAGAGATTGAAATAGCGCGTTGCATAATTGAGATTTTAAGTAACTGACAATGAAAATAAAAAATGCGTATGACGGAAGTAAGACATTCTGTTAATTTTCATATAATGTAGGATTTTTAAAATATCCATTTTCTTGCATCTTGTCTCTAGCAGGTAATCTAGCAGTAGTGTAGGTATCAGAGGTCATAATTAGTGCCTGATTAGTACAATTAGCAGAATATATTTGAGTTAAGATTGTTCAATATTCAACACAGCAAGCAACCGGAACAATATATAAAATTATAGGATATTATAATATGTAAAACAAATATCACACGTATTTAAATACGAAGGTATTAGAGATAGTTTGGATGGGAACCTGTTAAGAGTTTGATTGAATTTAAGAAGAATGTATAGAAAATGTCATACAGTGATACGTATGTCGTGCACTATTAGGCGAACAGTAATTATGTGTCAACTCTCATACATTTTGATATCTCACGGAGAGAAAGAAATATCATAGTTGCGCTTTAGTACTATTTATGCTCGACACGTTTTCATTGTATCTTGTTGCGGCCGAGTGTAGCGTCGTATGAAACCTTAGTTTGATGTACATTATAAAAGCCCTGATAGTCTTTGTGCTGACTTCGGTTTCATTGTATCTTGTTTCGGTGAAGCCTCTCGTCGTAAGAAACCCTTTGTGTTCTTTATAGAAATCCAGATAGCGTTTGTGTCGGATAAGGTTTTAATAAATTTTGCTTTGATTGAGTCAGACTTACGAAGAAACCTTTGATTTTTCTTACAAAAGGTCCTAGTATTGTTTGTGACGGACCAGGTTTCACTTATATTGTAATAGGTGTTACATTGGCCCGCAGTTTGAAACTCGGAAATTCGAACTGCAAACCTCAAACTGTGTTTGTCATCCGAACTACAAACTGCAAAATGTTTTAAAGTTTGCAGTCCGCAATTTAAAATACAAATTTAAATTTTATATTGCAAGATCTACTGAATTTTAAATGTGAATAGCAAAACGCAAAATTTACTGAAATATTTTTAAAGCCCGAAATGCTCAAAACACTACCATTATATTGAAAAATGTGTGTATGTTTGTAAGCTTACTTACAGTCGCAACTGGAAACAAATATGGGCAGCTCTCTCAAAAGACTGCTAGTATTTTATGTTGGAGGATAATGAAAGATACAAAAGATGTCACAATTCAGGAAACTTCCCTAGTTCGTAAGTAAATCAGTACAAGGGACATTTATTCCAGTGAATCGGGCTTCTATAAATATCTTGAACTGAACAAAATAAATTTTCAGTGGTTTGCAGTTTGCAATTCAAATTACAAAGCGCATAAAAGTTTGAAATACTTAACTTCTAACTTAAACTCTGTGAAACCATTTTGTAAAAAGCAAATTAAGGTTTCTTAAATATCTTGATTTGCAAATTAAATATATTTTGCAATTCGAATCACAAGATGTAAAATTTTGTGCAGCTTTCAATTCATATTAGATCATATTACAATTGAATATTGGCTGTTAAAATCAATTTCAAAATGCAAAATGCAGAACGTTTGGTTAAACATAGACATAAACCTGGTAAAACATTGATATTTCAATTTTGATAGTTCAGTACATGTTCTAAAAACGCAGGTAATCTGTGCAACATTTACAAATTAAGCAACGATCAGCTGAAAAGCTAGATTGATTGTTAGCAAGGTAAAGAACAATGATTCTTTAGGCAAGTATACGAACACAACGTACCTTTTCCAACTTCATATTCCCGGTTTTTATATATATATATATTTTTTTTTTGCAAATTAAGCAGCTGCAGAAAATATAAAATTTTATGGTTGCACACTGACTATTTTTAAAACAAAAGAAGTGATTTGTTCCTATCTGATGATAATAATGTATAAACGAAATAAACCATACTGTTTGATCGAATAAGGTATACCGTATTTAAGGTAGTAGATGTGTAATAGAGTACCTCCTTTTTGAAGAGTATTCAATTCCTACCATAAACCCACATTTACTGCAATTCTCAGGGGGGGGGGGGGGGGGGGGGGGGGGGGGGGGGGGCATAGGTTCAAGCCCTACTGGGACCAAATTTTTTTTCCCCTTATTTTCGATTTTTTCTAGTAAGTTTTTACTTCTTTCAAGACTTATGATACATTTATTGTACAAAAATGAAAAAAAAAAACATTTGCTAAGCGATTTCTTGCTGTTCAAAGTGAATTTACTACTTAAACAGAAGGGGTTGAGTTACACATCTGTAAAAATATTGAGTTACATGTGGTAAAAGTTCTCTATTTTGCTTCAATTCTTTAGATTACATATTGTGGAAGAAATTTAGGTAGGTTTTACATCTGTCCCAAGGTAATTTTTGAATGAAGTAAGCAAAATTCAAAACAGAAACAAGGATTCGACCTTATTTTTTCAACGTTGAAATAAGAATTCTGTATCATTAAATCCGTTTACTTGAGGAACGCTATATAAAATGATATCCACATTTTTATTTTGTGTTTAATAATTGTTTAACAGTGGTTTGATGATTCTTTTATTAGAATTAATGGTAAAATGAGTTCTCTGCAAACATTTTATATAGCGGCCATCACTTTGAAATTTTTCTCTACTTGAGCTAGAGGATATACCACAAGTTATACAAAATTTAGAAAAAACGGCATGGTAAAAGTTGTTTAAAATTTGCAATACAGTGCAAAACACGGTCATCTTTAAGAATATACCATGCAAATGCCATTTTGTAAACATTGCTATTACACCTCTACTACCTTAAGTTAAAATACATTTTCCTGTGTGTCTAACTTCAAGTTTGTAGTTAAATACTAGAAGATAAAATTTGTCTATTTTAAAGACTCTAAATATATAAATGAAAAGAAGATTGAAGAGTAAACATTTATGCTAAAGAATCAACATCAGTCAGGTGTCTTTATGTATTTTCATACTTAGAAACAAAATGGAGGAATAATCATATGAGCAGTGCCATGAGAAAACCAACATAATGCGTTTTCGACCAGCATGGATCCAGGCCATCCTGCGCATCCGCGCGGTCTGGTCAGGATCTAATTGTAATAGGCTTTGAAAGCGAACAGCATGGATCCTGACCATACTGCGCGGATGCGCAGGCTGGTCTGGATCCATGCTGGTCGCAAAGCCACTATGTTGGTTTTCTCATGGCGCGGCTCATATAGCTACAAACGCAAGTTACATTTTGTAATCAAATATAACAGAGCTTGCTGATTACTACGATCAAGTGATAACTGATAAGGTATATTTTACTCCGACGATTTTTATTTGAATGTCCAGCAAATAGATGTTGCAGTATAACAATACCTTGTTTATAATATGAGTATTAACCTTACTTTGGATATGTTTTGTAATGCTTCTACCTTGCATTACATGAGCACATGGACTGTTTCTGGAATCATTATATGTGACCATGACTGAGAAAATGGGTCCAGATGAGGAAATTTGACATTTTCAGGTTTTTGCATATTTAGAAAGTATACTCATTCAGAAATAAATCCTGAAAATTTCAGATGAAAATCTTCAAAATTGTCAGTTTTATGACACATTTTGTAACATAGATATTAGAAATAAAAACAGAACAATTTCATTATTCTTTCTTTCTAGTTTATTTCTCACTTACTGGAAAATGGCTAACAATTCGGAAATAAAATTTATCTTCTGTTACAATTCCCATGATTATATTAGATCCCTTCTTATTACAAAAAATTTGATAATAACTAAAATCTACAACATTTCAATAAAAATATTTCTCAAATTGTGTTACCATGGCAACAAATATATTAAATTCCCTTTTTTATGATAAAACTTTAAAAAAAACTGTTCCACTTAAAGTAAGGACTTTAAAAAGTAAAATATGAAAAGGGGCCTATGTATTAATAAAATATTCTGAAAATTTCACATGAAAATATTAAAGAATGTTTGGTTTATGACAAGTTTTTGTAGCATGGGTAATAACCATAAGAATAAGTTAGATTTGTCATTGTTTCTTATAACTTGTCTTTTAGATACTGGTAATAAATGACTTTTTTGGGGAAAAATGAACCTTCTTTACTATGAAATTTTATTCTTGTGATGTTTACTTAAAACACAAAAATACAGTTTAATTAAAATCTTTCATATTTTCTATGAAAACATTATTCAAATTGTGTTACCATGGCAACATATGCATTAAATTCCTTTTTCTACAATAGAACATAAAAATAAAAGCTTAATTTGAAATAATGTTTCTTATAAGTTGAATATTCCGAGTATATGTATTCGTAAGTAAAATTTGAAATTTTTTTGAAAAGATATAAAATGTTTGGTTTATGACAGATTTCGTAACACGGGTAATAACCACAAGAATAAACTTTTTCAGTCCTTGTTTTTCCAGTTTGTGTTTTCACTTATTGGTAATCACTGGCTATTTTTAAAAAATGAATCTTCTTTAACAAAGAATATTTAGATTTTCACTTAAAGGCAAACATCTAGCTGGCTAAAGTCCTTCACATTTTCTATAAAAAACATTATTAAATTATGTTACCATGGCAACATAATGCATTCGATTCAAATTTTCTATAAAAATACTTTAAAAAATAGCTAAATTTGGAAAAGTGTTTCAGATAACTTGAATATTATCAAGTGGTGTTAATTCAAAAATATTATCTCAAAATTCCAGGTTAAAAAAATTAAAATGTTTTGTTTTATACAGCGTTTGTAACAGAGTAATAACTATAAGAATAAGACATTTCTGTCATTGTTTTTTTCATAACTTGCCTTTAAACCCTTTGCTGGTAATAAATTAAACTATTTTGAATAAATGAAACCATATATTACTATTGATTTTTTTTTATTGTTTATGCTTATTTTAAAGTAGAATTCTAGAAAGTACGCTAATTAAAAAATTTCCCATATTTTCTAAGAAAATTGTGTAACCATGGCGACATATGTTTTAAATTCCCCTTTTCCTACAAAAATTTACCAAAAAACAAGAGCTTATTTTAAAAAAGTATTTCTAATAAGTTAAATATTTTAAAGTATAAGTATTCAGGAAAAAATCTGAAAATTTCACATAAAACTTTAAAAAACAAAACAAAAAAAGTAACAAAAGTAGTTATCGTAAGAATAAAAAATTTCAGTCATCCCTTTCCTCATAATCGTTTTTTTTTCACTGGCTATTTTATAACTGACAATACTGAAGAAAGTGAACATTCTTTTACCATACATTATATACTGTAGATCCCTTATTGAAATACAAATCCATAATTTCAATGAAATATAATTTGAATTATTTTAAACCATGGCAACAACATACTAAATTCCTTTTTTCTAAAAATACTTTAATAGTAACACAATAGCTTAACTTTTGATGAAGGTTACACTGCTACAACTCTGGTGAAAAGTAAATATTTATTTCCAGCCAATACTTTAATGTAGGTAACTGAAACTACAACCTTTACTTGATGTTTAACCTTAACAGCTAAACACACTATATGAACAGCAAAACAGGCTAAAGTGTTGTGTATTAAACGTTTGAATTCAAGAACATTTCTATTCTTTTATTCACTTCCTTTTTTCAGTTCTCAGAAAAATCCTCGTCAATCACAATTTCAGTTTTCAGTCAAGTGGTCTGGGACAAACAGAATCCTTTGCTTTTTCAGACAAATACTATTCTTTTAGGAGTTTATACAGGTACCATTGTCAGGCTTGTGTCATTCCATGTCAGTAATATTCGTTTGGGAAGGGGGTGTTTATTTTAGTAAGTTAACTGCTCAAACTGGACTGTCACTTTTAACACTAAAAAATCCAGGGGTTTCTGCAGACATGGTAAAGTGGTAATACTTAGTTTTTCTTCTTTCAAAAAGTTTAAAATATTTTGAAAGATTTTCTCCACTGGTAGAATGTGACAGGATTTAAATCATTGTTGACCAACTGTGCAATGTTTATGACCTTTCTTTGATGACTGACACACTGTGTCAGCAATATCATGTATTATTAAAGGCTCAGCATTCACCCTCCCCACAGATTCTTCTAAATTCAAAAGTGCAAGTCAGATTCAAACTTTGCATGGTCTGTGATCATTGTTGAATATTCAATCGATCTGTGATATCCTGTAACAAATAAGTAAAACATTTTATTTTAAAAAATTAACCCGGGAGTTTGCTTTTTTTAATAAAAACAGAGTTATCACTATTTGATAAAAGATGAATTCTTACAACCAATGCTCTAAAATATTGACAGACTGACAACAGCGTCCTGTCAGTATATAAAATGTACTTTGTTTGTAAATTTTGATTACTGCAAATAGGATATTCTAAAACACATTTTTTTGCATTTACTGTGTTAACCCTTAACCTGCTAAATTGGCAAAATGGACTACTCCCCTCTTAAATAGAGACAGTACCATTTATAGCTTAAGGGGTTCTCATAGAAAATTTGCTGACTAAATATCAAACACTGCAGATCATGATCAGACTGCACAGATGTGCAGGTTGATTCTTGATCTGCACTGGTTAAAGTCTTTGGTTAAAGTATCTGTTATCTTCATGTATCTCAGGAACCTTTACAGCCTTCATTCTAATCCATATCTTGGTTGCAATTTAAACTGGTAAAAAAAATTCAATCCATCAAATTTCTAAGTCAGAATGGGTTAATTAATTGAAAATAAAACATATTACAATTAAAATAATTAAATTAATGTTTTACTTCAAATAACTATTAAATTCCTATCATTAAACTCTTACAATTTATGAGATATAATTTTAAACTGACATTAGTGTTAAGCATTCAATTATTTCCCTGTACTTTAATGAAGTGCCACAGACTTTTCTTAGTAAATAGCCAATGTAATGAAGACTTTCACAAACTGATCCACCTCAAAAACCGGATTGTTTTGAAATGAAATTTTAATTATGCCAGTTTTGTCAGTTTAAAAACATTCAATAGTCATAGTCATGTACATACATTGTCAAACATTAGTGTAAAAGCAGACTTATTTTATATAGGCTCCAACAAAACTTAGACAGAGGTATAATTAAATAATAAATTTCATTAAAATTTTAATAGGAGCCTTAGCTGCATGTTACTTACCTGATTCCTCAAAGCACATCCAAAATATGTTACATTTTCTTCTGATCTTAAAGTAAACAGACCAATTTCCTGGCTGTTGTAGGGTATATGAACAGCTGTATGGAATGAACCATCAAAGGAACAAGAAATATTATCTGAAAGAAGATAAAATACATGTAAATGTAAACATCACTAAAATCAAAACTGAATACTTAATTAATAATGTGATTGTGAAAGGTTCCCTTAACTTACCACAAAATACTATAAAAGTTATTATACTATGAATCTATTTTTTTAAAGGATCATAAATTGTTTTACACACAGCAAGGCTCAAAATTAAAAAAAATAAAAAGATTTTCATTATATAACATAAATTCCCACTATCCCTATAATTTACAATCATCCTGTTAAAAACATTTTGAATCAACAATAAAGGAAAGAGAGTAGTCCCCCAAAACAGAAATAACATGACTTATGAACCCCCAGTAAAAACAGTTACCATTTTATAAATGGAAGCGTCTAGACAACCGGTAACCAGAAACCTATATATAGCCAGTGTATAACCAACCGGTAACAGGACGCCTAGCCTATCTTATCCTAAAAGGGTTTTCTAGCGTCTGGTAATCAATTTTAAAATATTGTCTGAATAAGCCTTACATGTGAATATTCAAACCTTAGTATGCAAAAAAAATATGAAAACAATAAATTTATTCATTACAGTATTCATATATAAAATGATCGCCGAACAGCTAGAAAAACATTCGCGAGAGGCTAATCGTCTTGTTGCCGGGCAGCTAGAATGCAGGTTTGGCGTCCGTTACCGGACATCTACATATTTCCTTTTAAAATACCTTTGCTACTACTGTGAGAGGGACTTTTCGAGAAATGATGTGAAATAGGGAGGCATCTGTAAGTCTGCATCAAATTTATTATTTTTCATAGCTACATGTATTTTGTATTTTTCCATACTAATGGCTTACTATGGACAATGGAAATAATTTGTTTAATCCGGGCACCTTGAGTAAGAAGCTGCTGCCTTCGAAAAATCTTTGTGAAAAACCCACTGGCTATTTTATTAAATACACAGGGATAATGAAATCATCTGTGTTTAGTGGCCAAACCACAAGATAAATTTCATGAATTTCTCCCCGGTATGTTTTTGGGTTTACTTCCGGGTAAAAAGACAGACTTATTTCAGTGAAAGTTCAAATATTTTAGACAATCTACATTAACAACTGTTTAAAACAGTACTTAACAAATCAGTAAAACAGTATTACAAGTCTCAGATCCCTTCATCGTGAACAAAAGGTAAGTTAAAAAAAAGTACACTTCACATGCTTCCCTGATAAAATCCGAAACCGGAAACATACAGTAACGAAGGGAAACAACTGATTTTTAAAAGAAGTATTTGTCTCAGGCGGTAATACCACTATTTATTTACAGGTCTGATGTCTAAATATTCTTTCTGTAGTAGGCTGTTATCAGTCATGTAACAAGCAGTCGTACTTTAACGGTCAAACTTTTGCTAATTAAAACATGTGTAAGAAAGCTGCGCGCGTAAACTTGGCGCAACTTTAGACGTCGTTTCTCGATATTACGTCATGCCGCATCTGGACCGGTTTTCAAAGACGACGTCACATATTTATAAATGTTTTTTTTTTCTAAACTATTAAAAGATGTGATTGTCTTTCTTTTCAACAGCTTACAAATTATCATGTAAATACCAATAAAATCAAGGATCAGTATAAACTCCCTAACCAGGGCTGGCTTGAAAGAAATTTGGCATCTGCCGTAAAGTAACACGTGTGTATAAGATACAAACGATAGTGTAGACCGATAAACCAGAAATGCTTTTTACTCCAAACACTGACAGACATTACGGATACCTATGTAAAAGTTTGCGATAAACTTAAAGTAGAACTTTGGGTTATATCGCTGTGTACATAATGGGACAGCAATTTTGAGAGTACAGTCCTGCAAATCTACAGTAATTGATTTATATCCATCTAACGAATGTTGAGACGGAAGTCTGTTTCAATTAAAGTGGCACAATCTGTTTATTTTTATCTTCAGGGGTCCATAGGAAACGTATCGAAAGCAAAGTTCGATATAAATTTTGTAATTTTCAAAACATTGATGCCTTCAGTATGTTTCCTATAAAGGTATTAAACATATATAAAGAAGGGAAGCATCAGATGGAATGAAATAAATCTGACTAATAGACAGATGGTTAGTGCTTCTTGCAATGTAAATGAAGTAAATGAATACAGCCGTATTGAATAATAACGAGCTGTTTTCCGTTTGATGTGACGATCTTTAATGTTCTGCTTAATCAAAATTCTTATTTTAATAAGTCATTCAGAAGCCTAAATTTCAACCGAGCGGATATAAAGCAAGTCCAAAAATGGGTTTAATTTTACCGGCAGAAATAGTGAGCCATTATGCTAGTTAATATAATTATGATATGATGCTAGTTAATATAATTATGATATGATATAATTATGATATGATGCTAGTTAATATAATTATGACATGATGTGGCTGAGAAAACTTCCCCCTATATCATATAATGAAAGAAAAAGTTTGAAACGGCCCGTGTTTCATTTCGACCTGATTGCATGCATAAAAATAGGTTTATATACTTTTCAAATATCATAATAAAGATACAAACATTTTAGAGAATAAAATTTCATAAATCGGTATACAATTCCTTAAAGATGTAGAGTGTATCTTACTTACCAATCTAATTTTCTTACGCTTGTATGACTGGTATATTTGAATTAATGGGCCATTGTAAAAGATATTAACAAAGCTATAAAATCATATTGTTAACACATCTGTTGATAATTCATTTGAAATAGATGATTTCCAACACGGATAACATTTCTCGGAAATAGTAAATTCAAGTAGCCGCATGAATCTTTCGGAAAATTATATTCTTGACATCCTAAATATAATCTTTATAGTACGATTCAAATCTGTAACTAATAACTTGCATAACGATACGCATACAAACAATGTTAACAATTCAGAATGTTTCGAACATTTAGGAAAAAGATAAGTTAAAAAAAACCCCACCACATTTGCAGACAAAAAATGAGTCAGAAATGCCGATGTCATATTGCACAAAGTATACGTCATTATTCTCGCCAACAACAACGAAAACTATTCATTTTCATATTGCAAGATTACTTCAATTCAGAATAATACACAGTCTTGAAACTTTACTCAGAGCTTAAATTAACAAGAGGGCCAAGATGGCCATATGTCGCTCACCTGAGAAACACACCGTAACAGTGTAAACATGTTTAAATTCGTGATTTCATGGAAACAAATATTCTGGCCAATTTTCATTAGGATTGGACCAAAAATGTGGTCTCTTAAGTTTAAACAAGCATTTTCTTTGATATGACCTAGTGACCTAGATTTTGATTCCAGATCAATCATATTCAAACTCCACCTAGATCAAGGCAATTATTCTGACCAAATTTCATGAAGATCGATTAAAAAATACAGCCTCTATCGCATACACAAGGTTTTTCTTTGATTTGACCTAGTGACCTAGTTTTTGACCCAAGATGATCCATTTCATGAAGATCAGTTACAAAATACAACCGCTATCGCAAACACAAGGGTTTTCTTTGATTTTACGTAGTGACAAAGTTTTAGACCCAAGATGACCCATATTCGAACTTGACCTAGATTTCATCAAGGTTATCATTCTGGCCAAATTTCATGAAGATCAATTGGAAAATGCAGCCTCTATCGCATACACATTGTTTTTCCTTTGATTTGGACAGTGACCTAGTTTTTGACCCAGATGATCCACATTCAAACTCGACCTAGATTTTATCAAGGCAATCGTTCTGACCAAATTTCATGAAGATCAATTGAAAAATACAGCCTCTATCGCATACACAAGGCTTTTCTTTTATTTGACCTAGTGACCTAGTTTTTGAATCTAGACAATCCATATTCGAACTTGACCTAGATTTCATCATGGTAATCATTCTGACCATAATTCATGAAGATCAGTTTAAAAATACAGCCTCTATCGCATACAAAACGTTTTTCTTTGATTTGACCTAGTGACCTAGATTTTAATCTCAGATGACCCATTTTCAAACTCGACCTAGATTTCATCAAGGTAATCATTCTAACTAATATTCATGAAGATCAATATAAAAATACAGCCTCTATCGCATACACAATGTTTTCTTTTATTTGACCTAATGACCAGGTTTTTGAACCCAGATGACCCATTCTCAAATTCTTCCTAGATTTCATCAAGGTAGTCATTCTGACAAAAATTCATGAAGATCAATTGAAAGATACAGCCTCTATCGCATACACAAGGTTTTTCTTTGATTTGACCTAGTGACCTAGTTTTTGATCCCAGATAACCCATTTTCAAACTCGGCCTAGATTTCATCAAGGTTATTATTCTGACCATATTTCATGAAGATCAGTTGAAAAATACAGCCTCTATCGCATACACAAGCTAAATGTTGACGGACGACAGACGACAGACAGACGACAGACGAAGGACGCCGGACATCGAGCGATCAGTAAAACTCACCTGAGCATTGCTCAGGTGAGCTAAAACCTGTAAATAACGAAGGTAATTATAACAATAAATCTCCAACCTAAGGATGAGTATTTTATCAAGTTCATAATAATTCAGAACGCGTTATCAGAAAACATTATTATATAGATAATCGCGGAGAAGTGATAATAGCGTCTGTTTGTGCTAGGTAATGAATTGCCCTACTAAATATCAGCTTAAACTATAAAAAAAGGACAAGAAAATAAATCAAGGAAACCAATTGAACTTCAGTAGTTTATATTTCTGCTACGAGTATATTGCTTTATTGATACTGATTATTCCTTAGCAACAATTATATCAAACATTTATTAAAACTTCGAAGGATAAATTTGAAGTACCACCAAGAAAAAACTGGTCCTCTGTTATTGTTGATAAATAGTTTAATATAAGGCATTTTCATATTAATATATACTTTTTACAATATTATTATGCTTTATTCTTTGCAAATCGAATATAACTTGTTTGTACAATATACAGAGGCGTGTGCATAATAATATCGATCAACTATGAAAACTATATAATTATAAGCATGTATCTTTCACATAGTGAAATTCATTGTATGAAATTTGTGGTAAAGAAACATTTTACATCTATAGCAACATAAACATGGTCTCATAGCTTATTGTGTTACAAAAACAACAGTGCAACAAGCTGGCATGTAGGCTTCTAGTAAGCGCTGCAGCAGTGTGGAAAAAATCGTACTTTATAATGCACATTTTAAATTGTGATATCTATTTGAAACTTGTACTGAAAAATTTGGAATATCAATTATTTTTCTGTACACAGTCGAAATAAAATAGAGTATTCGAACTAATATGAACTAGATGATTCAGCTTCCTCCGCTACTTCCGCTCCCCAGCCTCCAGCCCCAACACACACAAAATCTGCCAAACATAAAAATTTAATTTTTTTCTGTATTGTTTTTTTTTTATCAAAAAAAAAATGTATTAATTATTTTTTGCTCACTTCGCCCGCACATCATTGATATGCAAAGACATATTACATCTGGTGGTTTTCATAATACTTATTAGAAATTTTCTGCTCGTTGCACTAGGACATGACCCTTAAAAGAATTAAGACGCAATGAAATTGCATAACACATGTTCTTAGCCCGCCCGCTTAGCTCAAAATGGAAGAGCGCAGATCTACGGATCGCAAGGTCGTGAGTTTGATCCCCGGGCGGGGCCTATGTTCTCCGTGACAATTTGATAAAATACATTGTGCCTGAAACCATTCGTCCTCCACCTCTGATTCATGTGGGGAAGTTGGTAGTTACTTGCGTAGAACAGGTTTATACTGGTTAACTGCCCGCCGTTACATAACTGAAATACTATTAAAAACGGCGTAAAAGCCCCAAACAAACTAACAAAAATACATGTTCTTCTCTCTTCCAACGCCCGTCATCCGTTAAAAGTTTACAACTACTAGCTAACTGTGTAAACTTGTTTATTATCTTGTTTGTTGAACTTTATTTGAATAATATATGTCGAAGTGCGCTCGCCGATAACCGTGGCGCAGATGCAAACATGTTAGAAGGTTAAAAAAAGACAAAGAAAACATTTTTGTATTACTGCGAATGAGCTCGATTACTACAAATCTGAATTATAATTTATACTTATACGATTCTGAATTTGTGCTGTCAAAAGAGGGTTGAAAAGAAAACATTGAATATAGCATGCAGGTACACAGCCACTTTTAAGGTAGCAGACCTTTATATTTTGATCTATAGGATATTTCTCAGTTCTCACTGGTCAATTTGGTATCACACTCCTATTTTACCCTTTCAAACACAAATCTTACGTTAACATTTACCTTGAAATGATAACTTAATTTATTTTATAG
Source organism: Mercenaria mercenaria (assembly GCF_021730395.1). Classification (NCBI taxonomy): domain Eukaryota; kingdom Metazoa; phylum Mollusca; class Bivalvia; order Venerida; family Veneridae; genus Mercenaria; species Mercenaria mercenaria. Next base: position 25,153,830 of record NC_069371.1, on the reverse strand, counting down.
TGCTTTTATATTTGCTTTTATATTTGCTAATATTTCGTAATGGCTGAATATTCCAATGTATAGCAAATATAAAATGCCATACACTTTGTGTTTAGGAGAAAATACATTACAATCCCATATCGTATGATCTGTTTTCTCTGAATGGTTTTCAACATTGTGACACATGTCGCAGATAGATATAGAACGTATCCATTTTTTTCTTTGCTATCTTTTTCTTGTTATCTTTTATAAGAAAACCATATAAATTCAATGAATTGCGAGATAAAGATCAAAATTCGGTAAAAGTATACTAAAGAACCAGGATTTGGAAGGTGAAATAAAAACGAGTTCTGTTACATGATAGCATATGTATGTTTATGCTTAACATTATAGCTTCCGTTTTATTATATTTAAAAATTTGTTGTTTTTGTCTAACATCCATCTGATAATGAAACTGATTAACCCTACGAAACCACGTGTTTATGAATTGTCAATTTTTCCTTAACCTTCTTTACTGGTATACAATTTGTACAGATTTATGCAGAAAATGTTTAAAAAATAAACACGGGTGGTGCTCCAAAGGACCATGATACAAAAGATAACTCGAGTTTCACTCTAACTGCAGAAATGGCAATATTTTCACAGCTTGATGGAATAATAAGGCAGTAAAGAGTTTCTAGCATTTAGTGACGAATTTAGAAATATCAAATCTATAAGAGATTTTTATAGTCCAATTTTATACTTTTAAACAATGGTGTTATATAAAACTTAATTTTAGGTTTGGAAATAATCGGTTTCAGTCAGTAACGTATCATTTGTGGTAGTGCCATGCACTTTCGTTGAGCTAGTTTAAAGATGAGCTTAAGTTTCGATAATTACACATCATATTTTAAGTTTATTTCCAGATACCAAAGTGTTGTTGGAGTAAAAGACCTTGTAGCAGCATTGAATGTCCTGCAGCGGTTTAAAAAGTGTCAAATTTACTTGTTTTGTCATACGATTTCACAACCTAGAACGCACAAAATACAGGGTTTGCAAGACGATTTAGATATTAAACACGTGTTGTTGATAGTTTGTAATGTGACACATACAGTCATGTCAATATTGCAAAAGTTTGATATCAGGTATGTGAATGAGGTTTGGAAAGACGTATTATTAACAACCATAAGAGAATCTTATGTTCTTCTTTATCAGGCCTAAGCCGCATAACTTATAAGAAAGAAGAAATTGTTAATGTACTCAACAAAGATATACATTATACCATATAATAGTACAATGAATGTATTTAAAACGACAAATGCCTCAGCATTTTGTATTTTTATGAGCATAATAACTTTGTCGAAAGAGATATTGTAATGAAATAGATCTATATCATTTAGCAGTTTTACCATTTTAATCTGTGTTTAATGTATACCTATATTTCTACATGTAACTTTTTTATTTGATGGTGACCCCACGGAAATATGTGGGGTCGGTATGACAAATGGGAGGCGAGGCGTAAGCTGAGTCCCAATATTTATCATACTGACCCTACATATTTCCCGGGAAGGTTATTAAAACCCTATAATTGATTTGTTTTATAGACCACTTATTTATTGCCTATAGAGGTCACCCAAAGATCGCCTTTTAACCAGTTAAAATGCTATACCTTTATGGGAGGTAAAACAATAAATATTGCTGCATGCAGACAAGAATCGGAATGGACATACCGGGCTTGTACAAATCAGTTAAACCACTGCTAATTGCAGGCAATAACTGTATATCCTTCCAGATTGTTTTACAAACGTCATAATCCTCGTAGAAGTTTGGCTACTCACATCATTTCCGTCGTATAATTGTAGTATATGCGCCTTTTGTAAACATGTGTCATAATAATGCTAGTGATATGCAATATGACAAGGTTATAAAGGCTCTAGTCTGGCTTAAACAAAAGCATCTCTTTTCTACCCTTCTTGCAAATTGATGTTTGCAATTACGAAGTAGATAATTTAGACCCTCTGCTAAACATATACATGTACATCAATGATATTTTTTACCAGTTTAAAGGATTAAATGTACTGTTACTATCTGACATTTAACTATGAATGTAGTTTGATTGGCCTAATCGGTTCCAAAGTGTCACCTCTTCAAAATTCAGCCTCTACTTACTATGCTTATAAGTGAGTTCTTTGGAAGTCAAATAGCCATATACGGAAAATCGATCAATTTAATTTATACTGTAGCGGATAAATAAAAGTAATAAATCCCTATTTTTTGTAGCATGATACTAATCCATTGCCTTTCTCAATTTATAAAAAGAATATATATTCTAACATTATTTTCAGCATTGTAGGAAGAATGAACGTTTGATCAGGAATTTGTACGTTTACATGAAATATCTGTAAGCTAAAATATTTAAGTGACAGGTGGACAGTGGATATCTTTGAATAAAATAAATTTGGGACTTATGCAGTATATACGTTATGAGAAAGACAACGTTGAATCCACTAGTCATTAATCTTGAATATTACAGAAGAAAACAAACTAAGCAGAGCATAGTTCGATTTTACAATATATACACTGCACTATTTTCACCTTTTTGTTCTTTAGTCTCTACGTAAATTGACCAGTTTTATACAAAACACACAGCCATGCAATGAAAAGATTCAACACAATCGGATCATGATCTTGACACGGTCGGACAGATGGACGAACAAATGGGCATATCGACAAAAATATTAAGTACAGGGCTCTGAAAGGTAACCGGTAAATCATCAATTATACCTTACTGACAGTATTATCATAACGGGCTTTGTTGTTGCAAAAAACGGACATTCCATGTTTTGAAGCATTTGCGAACTAGGTAAAATGTCCAATGTGACATTAACTTGTGTGACCAGAGTAAATTACTGAAGATATGGCTTCAGACACTTGCGATCAAAGGTTAAGATCAAAAGTTCAGCTGAAAAGCTGAAAACTCAAATCTGCCCGTCATGTTTCGTTTCCAGACTATAATTCAAAAACTATACACTACATAACTGGAAAATTTGAATACCGGTAGGTGGAAATTAGACGATGTGCAGAACGAATAGAATAGGTCACTATGTCAAATGTTAGTTAATTGAGCGTAATAGTTAAAGGCTTTGTATCAGGGCATAGCGTTAAAACTGTTCAAGGTATTAATTTGAAATTTACATTATATTAGGTAGTTTTTCGCTGTGCAAAGTTTGAGCTCAGATTACTCCACGCTCTTCCCCCCACCCCCACCCCACTTCCTTAATCTTTTTTAGGCTCTTTAGTTTAGTATTCCATCAGCGCCGCAACACAAAACATAACCACACGCCCATGTCCCCACCCTATCCGAACCTACTGCAGTATTACCCCTCACCTTACTACACCACTCATCCACCAATAGAAGATATATTGGATTGACTGGTAAATGCATTAAAATTCATTGTGAGTACTTATTTAAAGAGTTATACCAATTCCTCTATGTTAAACGGACTTGTAAAATAAAGCTCATGATTTTACTTAGCTTCTTAGATCTGAAACTTCGAGCTTATAACGTCCACGCTTTGAGTAGCTTTAAATTTATCCTCATTTTTTGTCAAAATCATTAACAAGTACACGACACTTTGTCTATAACGTCATCCGTAATATAAGAAATATGAGCACTTTTATAGCATATTTGAAATATTTCCCATTGTATCATTAATGAGCCGCACCATGAGAAAACCAACATAGTGCGTTTGCATCCGCGCAGTCTGGTCAGGATCTATGCTGTTCGCTAACGGTTTCTCTAATTGCATTAGGCTTTGGAAGCGAAAAGCATGGATCCTGACCAGACTGCGCAGATGCGCAGGCTGGTCTCGATCCATGCTGGTCGCAAACGAACTATGTTGGTTTTCTCATGGTGCGGCTCATTTAGTGTCAAAGATAAAAGTTAAAGCTCTTTATATGAGTAAGAAACAAGCGAACTTCAGTTTAATAAAAAATAGTTTACGTGTAACAACTTTTGTTTGACTATCAAATCAACTCTTACGCAGTATGTAACTATTTGGCATTTGCAACTAATTGGTTTTAAAAATAGTTTTGATCACCCAGTATACCTAGGCATTATTATCAGACATCTCAAATATAAATAAGGAAGAAAAGAAATAAAACAAAAACAACGACTGGGTGATATTTTATATAAGATGGTAATGTAGATCACACCCTATTACCTGATGTCCACCACGCCGAGGGATGCGGCTGCCACAGAGGTAGGAAATCAATAACGGTGAATAGTGGTGTTAGTTTTTTGAGCTGTATTTTTTCATTTCGACTTTCCATGAAGATATTCTGGTGCAGGCATATGTGTAAATGCCTAAACATATTATATGATTAATCCTGGCCGCCAACTTCGCGAAATAAAGAAGTATTCAGCTGTTTAAATTGGACGTTCATTAAAATTGATGCGAAAATCATATTCAACGGCCCAATTCGAAGTGTTTACAAAATAATTTGATCGGGTTTACCTCACACGTTAAACGATCGATCATCTGGGGATAATCCTGGCAAGTTTCAAGTCTGTCCGTACGTCTACACCGACGTTATGACCCTCCAAAGGGACCTGGGTACAGTCACGTATGATAAACTTTACCGCAGAGGGCATTTTTAAATGATGCCCATCCCACCGAGGAGTCAAAATATAGGATATCGTTTACGACAGAGGGAAATTTTGTGTAAAAATGTCTATTTTGGCTGTTTGTTTTGCTTTTGAGACCTGGGAGGTCATGGAATTATTTGCAGTATGCATTGTTTATACTTGTGTTTAATAATGGGCGATTTTCAATGGCGAACACCGCTGTAACACGGTGGTAATCAGTCTAGATTGAACTTCTATCTATCTCCGACGTTGTTTTGCTACTATAAGTCTTCGTTTTGTAAACTCAATTTTGTTTCAATTTCTTTTATCATGAAATATATAGAAATAATGATATCGTAAGTCCTGATGGTATCGGTACTTGACTTCTTGCTGGATTCAGTGTTGAATTTACGGTTTATATTAAATGATAAATCGTTTTGCAATCAGTCTAGATTGTATTTATCTCCTACATTGCATACAATCTGATACTGTACATGTATAGAGTTGTTTTGCCACTGAAAGTTTTCGATTTGTAAAATCATTTTTGTTTCTTTTTTATCATAATATACAGACATTTGCTGCCAGCAATGAATTCCTAAGTCCTGGTACTTGCGTTCTTGCTGGATTCAGTGTTGAATAAAGTTAATATCAAATATCAAATTGTTTTGCATTATCAAGCTTTCGTACTAAGAGGCTACTGATAGTAACATAGTTCTACATAAAAGATCCGTTAGACTAGAAAATTTAAATATATTTGTTGTCAGTGGCATAAGTTGAGTGATCGGTTCTTAATAAAGCTGTTATTCATTAATCGTTTACAGAAATGTTCTAAACAATTTATTTTGTATTCAATTTCAGAACCAAAGATGAAGGCATACACGTGTTATTACTGTAACAATGATTTTGAAGTTAACACTGGAGTGATTGACCATTTAGTTAATTGTCATGTCAAGAGAGATCTATCAAAATGCAATGGAAATAACTAAACCATCTGTTATTACCGAGTTACTATCTGAAATGAAGATTTCATTCTGATCGATCTCCCTTGAAAACTTTAAAGATGTATTCAATTTTGATATTTTGCCCTGTAACTTCGATACATGCCCACACGCTGGTCACTAGAAATGAATATTTCACCTTCATTCGGAATCACGTCGGTATATGTTTTCTGTCCTATATCCAGCATTCCAAATGTTTTCATCTTATTCCAGTTTCATGTACTTAAATGGTCAATCACTCTAGCGTAAGCTGCAAATCAGTGTCTTAGCTTTTTTTAAACAATTTTCATGCATTTCAAATATATATGCTTAAATATACTACTCGACAAACTGTGTTTAACTATATGATCTGATGCGTATTTAAATGAAAGCTGTATATAATAAATGCAAAACGATTTAATACCTAATATTAACCGTAACTTCAACACAGAATCCTGCAAGAACGCAAGTATCATTATTTCTGTATATTTCATCATAAAAGAAATTGAAACAAAAATGAATTTACAAAATGAACATTTACAGCAGCAGAACCAATCTATACATGTAGCAGATGGTAGGCAATGTCGGAGATAGAAATACAATTAATCTAGACTGATTAACACTGTGTTACAGCGGTGTTCGCCATTGAAAATCGCCCATTATTAAACATAAGTATATAAACAATGCATACTGCAAATGATTCCATGACCTCCCAAGACTTAAAAGCGAAACAAACATCCAAAATAGACGTTTTTACACCAAATTCCCCTCTGTCGTAAACGGTATCCTATATTTTGACTCCTCGGTGGGATGGGCATCATTTAAAAATGCCCTCTGCGGTAATGTTTATCATACGTAACTATACCCGGGTCCCTTTGGAAGTTCATAACGTCGGTGTAGACGTACAGACTTGAAACTTGCCAGGATTATCCCCAAATGATTGATCGTTTGACTTGTGAGGTAAATTCGATCAAAATATTTTGTAAACACTTCGAATTGGGCCGTTGAATATGATTTTCGCATCAATTTAATAAACGTCCAATTTAAACAGCTGAATACTTCTTTATTTCGCGAAGTTGGCGACCAGGATTAATTATATAATATGTTAAGGCATTTACACGTATGCTTGCACCAGAATATTTTCATGGAAAGTCGAAATGAAAAAATACAGCTCAAAAGACTAACACCACTACTCATCGTTATTGATTTCTGACCTCTGTGGCAGCCGCATCCCTCGGCGTGGGGGACATCAGGTAATAGGGTGTGTAGATGAAGGAAAGAAAAGGCAACACTATCAGTCAACCTTCCATGAAGGATGAAGTCAGGAATTATTCATGGACAGTTGGGAAAGCACTTGTCTAGAATTCATCTGACTGACCTGTATCTACCGTTATTAAGTTCTTAGAATGCAAAAAATATACTGTTCAACTTTCAACATAGCAAACAAGCAAAAAGTCCGCAAAATGTTACCAATGTTTCACTGTAATACAATATTTATATACATGCGTACTATGTATTACTTTTTCAGTACGAAAGACAAGATCCATATATTTATAAGTGGACTTTTGAAATGCCCATTTAATTATTAAACCAAACATTCATTGTTTATCAAGTCTACACACCTCAAACTTAAATTGTTCAAGAACAAAGGGAACAACAGTTACTGTATAAATCACTGTATCGCCGTATCTTTTATAAGTAACTAAATGCGTCTTCACAACGAAAAAATGATAATTACATGATGCAACCTAAGCATTCTTAAGTCAGAAGAATTATTGCTACAGTTGAAAATAGTACGTTTATGAATATAATAGATTCGCCCTTGCAGCAAACAAAAGTCATTTTGTGATGTTAATTTAGTGTAATTTAGAATAACGTATAACAACTTACATGATAAGGATCTGAAAATAGATCTCATTTATAAAATGGCAGAATGTTTATGACAATAAAATCTTTGATAATTAAGAAAAGCTTTCATACGGATCTTTGATATATCTCTGTTATCATTTAATGAAAGCTTAGGTAACGAGATGAAAGAATGTGATACCAATAAAGGGCTTTCTCTGATGAAAATGCATTCTATTGACCTTGGCTGAATTTCGCTTCCTGAAAGTAGCAATTTTTAAAACGTAAGTAAGTGAAGGTCATTCTCTACTTTGATATATTACTGAACACCTGTGTACGAATTTTAATCATTACTTAACAATTGGAAAGTATGCACGATTGTAGCCTTTAAGAATGTAAAGTATATAAAAGGCAAAAATGAGAAATTACAAAAGGTGTGTTAAACTTGTATGATATATGTGTAGCCTGTTGTTATATTCATCATTTCAATTAATCATTCTGAAAGTGTTTCTTATGCTTTACTCATTTTGAAGCATTTCTCTCACTGTTCAGGAGTACTTTGTTGCGAACAGTGTAACACAAAAAGTCACTTTCATCAAATGTAACACAGCATTTAAGGTAGTGGGTTCGTAATGACGCTCTGCAACTTCTGTAATTATGTAATTTTAAGCAATTCGACATTCTCTGGACGTAACTATAGCTGAACACGATCATTGCTTTCCGAAAAAAAAAAATAACGATTTTCGTTACATGTCCACTACCTTAAACAAACTGTTAGAGGTTTTATCTATTGTTGTGAACAATGTTATCGGGTAACTGAAGATATTCACATCAATTTTCAAATAAGCTGTATACACAACTTGAAAAAACTATTTTTATATGGGCCTCTCATTTGCAATTTTATCAACAATTATCACCTGAATTTGGTGCATTCATGAGTGGAAAACATTAATGGTAAAATGTTTTAGGGGTTTGTTCACATTATAAAACCTTCAGGTCAATATTTGGTATGGTTTTGAGCTTATAGTAAAGAGAATGTCATTCACAATCAGTCAGAAAGTTTTCATGAGTTTATATCAAGACTGGATATTGAATTTACTAAAGACAAAAGCATGTTTCAAAGTGTTGAAAGTAGACTGAACTTACACTATACTCCATCGTTTTGGCTGTGGAGACTTTTGATATAGACTATAACTTGGGAAATCCCAAAATAAATAGAAAACAGTCAAGTATTCATTTTTGCTTCAGATATTTTAAGAAGGTCATTCTTTAAATATCAAATACATTGTATTTCTATTTTTACATGGAGAGGGGGAAAACATAAATATATTTAGTTAATTGCTGCACTAAGCTATCATTTCACACCGACAAAAAACTGTAAAGACGGATTTGAATTTTTTAGGTACCATCTCTATATCACAGAATATTACGCATGATCCGATTTCACATTTCAATAGAATGAATATAAAGAAGTTAAAATATAAATGTTCTAAATTAGCTAATCCCTTGTATCAAAATACCCATATGTCACAAGTACGAAGCCGGAAAACTGTCTCTGGGAGAGAAACTGTAATTTAAAGTACTTTGTCTGAATGCAGCTCTTGTCTGATTAAACTAAAGGTAGCATTAAGAACTATATTTGGGAAGCTTGCATTGTCTGTAACTTATTATAACACATTAATCATTCATATAAATTTCAAAAAATAATTGTAGAACAAACCAACCTGTCCGGTTATTTTATTTAATTCCATGCATAATTCTGTAAATTTCGATAACTACACGTTTGATTTTCGAGATATGTGTTTCAATGTTGTTGATGTTTTTCAATACACTCTATTAGTAATAGCAATGTATTTGCCGTCACAGATTTCGTGATTACGTATCGACCACACATATTTGTAACAAATAAGGAACCAACAATTTGTTATTCTAAAAGTCTACTCAGTTTACTCTTTTTAGAACAAAGTCAAGTGTCGAACATTATATTTATAAGATAGGCCAAACGCTAGACTAGCTCCTAGACTATGATATATCATTTTAATTGATGTTTTTAAAATTGTGAATGTAGCCAGTCTATATCCTATGTCCCATATTAACAATTAGTTCTCTAAGAAAATCTCTAAAAAAGACTTGCATTTGTCACTATTACATAGAAGAAATAAAAATACAAATGTAACTGTTTTAATTTTGTGACAAATTCTTTATTTCTACTGGCTTGTCTAGTCATGCGCCAATAAGGTAAGAAAATGATCAAGGTACGTTGGTGGTATAAAGCACTATTTTCAACGGAAGCCTATTAGACACATTTTGTCTTAATTATTACGTAAGAGATTTAAGGACTTACCTGTTACATGTTATGCCTTATGCCATTTTATTAGGGCATGTCCCAGCAAACAAAAGACGTTTATATATATTTGTTTTGTGATCTCGACGTCTTTTAAAAGACATTTTACTATATTGATATTTCACATTTGTTGTGTATTAGCTTGGGGGATTCTGCCGATGGCTTTCCAATGGCTTCTACAGACGTTATTACTCAAAACAAACGTGTGTTGTCGCTATTTTTGTATAAACAACATAAACCCTAATGTCCATAATAGGCTTCCTTAATTATTTGAGTCTAAAGATAATTTTACGATGGAATTTCTTAATCCTTCAGTAGCTGTTTTAATAACATTTTGATCGTTTAGTTTGAAACTTTGAAAATTGAACATAAAATCAGTCAAGATAGGTAATCAAATGTTGATGTATGGCTGTAAAATCATCTTAAAACCTTTTGCAATTAGTTAATGTACTATCTTTCCCGGTGAATATTAATGGATGTAATACTGAGTCTATTTCAAAGTATTTTTTTTTCAAAATGCATATTATAACCTAAATAAGCATAAAAAGATCAAATAAAAAACCAGCCGAGCTAGTGGTAGAGCATCCGCTTCGAGTGCGGGAGGTCATGGGTTCGATCCCCAGTCGCGTCATACCAAAGACATTAAAAAATGACACCAGTAACTCCCTTGCTTGGTGCTTAGCATTAAAAGGGAAACTGGCCTCTTTTCTCATACCCTCGTAGCGATGGATTCAATTAGGAATGAGGTGTCGAGAGTGATTAATACAAGTTGTATAACTTGTTTCACAGTCAACCTATTAAAAAAATATCATTTATGTATGACCAGTGCTCCAAAATTATTATATTATTAAATTTATACTTTATATGCAGAATAGAACACAAAAGAACAGAACAGAGAAATTATATATATATAATAATAGTATTGGATACGTTACAACATTGTATCATCCGCTATCAACAGCCTTATGGTATAAAGTATAAAACTGCATGTAACTTTATCATAAAAGTCCGATCTCGTTAAATTCGAAGGATCTGCCCTATTTCAGCAGCAACTGAACCTGAACTTGACTAAACACCTGTTTTATAAGTGTCTCGTTTGAACCTTCCGGATGGTAATTTGAGGCAACCCTTGTTAATCTTTATATGAGTCTAAAGTTCAGACATCCACGAATCAAATTTATTTGGAATAGTTATACATTACAATTCAATTATCATTCTAGCGGTTTCGAATATTAGAAGTCGTTCCCTCTGCACTCCCTTTGAACTGAATTACATTATTATCTGTTTTATTGATAGTGTTGATCTTTTTTCCAAGTTATATGCTGTGGAACAGGTATGTCAGCATGTTAATTGCATACATCAATTAATCATGGTTAGTAAAACATGTCAGAAAAAGTAAATACGTCTATAAAACACATTATATAATAACTGGTAACAACTGTTTTACACTAAACAAATCTAGCTCATTAATTAAAACACACTCTAAAAGACGTTTAACACTCTCCTGAATTTACTGTGTTATGCCAGGTGTATAGGCAATGTGTTTTCTTATTAGCTGGAGAAATTGTAAATGACTGTAAAAACGTTCGTAAAATATTTGTTTATTAATTGATAGTCTATGCCACTTGTACTTTAATAGGGAATACAGCTAAACAGTTGTTCACGCAATTAATTTAACGCGCTCGCACGTATACACACAAACACGTACGCACGCACGCACACACATGTAAGTACCGGTCCCGGATTCTTTAAAAGACTACAATCGTCAAGTATGTCGTTTTTTAAGAAACAAGAAAAGTGTTATTTTTTTTTCATTAAAACTGATAAGAATGCAATTCGTTTGCCTGAATTATAACAGGAGGTCAATATCCGACTTAAGTGTGTCTAAAGTCGGTATTGTCGTTAAAGTTACACATGTCAAGGAATAAACGTGACAATAAATTATATATTTTATGAGCAGATATTGCAGTTCATGGCATTAGCCTTTGCTCTCCAGCTATTTTTTTTTCTCTATGAATTTCAGATTTTTTTTCATTTTTGCATTGTTGTCCCTAATAACATTTGTTTGTCATAACTTGATGGTTTTGTTCAATTATTCTGTCCAAAATTAAGTAATCTATCGGCCAGCCGTTTCAATGAGCGGCCACGGCTTTGTTGCTAATAGATTGTTACGTTTCAAACACGTGCATGTGAAATCCTGAGGTGTGCCAATAACATGTATACCACCTGATCGTGGCAACTGATATTTGTTTATTTTAAACGCAAAACTTTTTAAATATGTATAAGAATAGTCCTAGATATATAAGGAGACTGGAATAAGGCATTATATACATCTTAAACGTAAATATATATCAAACATGAAATGAGCCCGATTTGAAATACCAAGTTTAATACAGTAATGCTTACAATATTCACGCTAAAACTTAATGATGCTGTGAAATTGTTCGTGTAAAATTCTAGTTGCACTATAAACTCCGGGATTTAACGTTGTATGCTATAACATATTTTCATATTTGCTGTGATCGCTAAACCTTTAAGCAGTTTGCAATAACTGCGAATGATTTGTATAGTTTCTTTCTTATATTCGAGACATTTGACATTTGTACACCAATCCTTGTATGCTCTCCCTATCTAACATATTAGAAGTGTCAATGTATTATAGATTATTACTGTACAAAGAGATTATAAGCAAAGAGAGTTGAGAGTGTTTTATGAACACCTTAAATCACCTTAACGACTAGCTGTTATCGATATCCACAGCTTTAATTTACCCTTATACCATTCCTTAAATAACAATATTGAAAACGGGTAAGTTCTCCTCAATCATGTCAGATAATGGATCTTCATCTTTTCCAACGTAGTTTCAACTAGAACAGGCGTAGAATAAATTGTTGCTTAAATTTGAATTATCGCCTTTAAACAGGTTCCTCATATATATTTAATTAATGGCGGAACCAATGCTCTATATTCAATGTTGCCAGTCTGGATTCATGCCTGGCGACTACACTGCGAATCAATTGGCCTATCTCTACAACATATGGAATGCTCTACCCAACGAGGCCAACGAGATCAGAAGTTAAGACTCTTTGAAATCCTACCTAAATACCAACAAAACCAAACCCAACTCACTGTTATATTATGGTGTCCGGCGAGCACAGGTTCTTCACACTCGTCTTAGAACTGACTGTAGCGGTCTCAACCATGAACTTTTCAAAAAAAAATCATTATTCGTTCGCCTCTTTGTACGTGTGGTGCCATTGAAACTACATACCATTTTATATGCCTTTGTCTCGACTTCTCCGATATCAGAACAGTACTCTTTGACAGCATAAGACCTCTAGCGGACATCACGCTCAAATATCTACTCTACGGCGATGATAACTTAAGCTTGCAACAAAACAAGTTGATATTTGACACTGTACACCGCTTTATTATAGCGTCAAGGCGATTTGACCTAAGTTAGTACATTAGTTATGCTCGGTCTGATATGTCACACAAACCTAACCATTCTACGACTCTTCAATCTTCCCTACTTTCTTCTCGAAATTATCTCCCTTTTATACTCAACATAACCGCCATAATTTCTTCAATATTTGTTGTAATCTGCTGTTAGTTAGCATTTGTGATATTAATTTTATAGTTCTATATGCAATTGCATAGGTAAAACAACTAGCGACTTTTAAAACCAGATATTGCTACTACTTTTAATTATTACTGCTCAAAAATGAAGCTATGCTAAGTAAATTTTAGATTATTACTAGATAGTTTACGTACTCATTATCACAATATTTCAAATTGTTTTGTTTACCATTTTCTTCAATTTCACAGTATAATAAATAGCTTATTTCAATGTAATGTATTTAAGATCGTACACTAGTATTCAATGCTTGCCATCATTGTATGCAATTCATCTGTAAAGAGAGCAACTATTTTAGTTAATTCTATTGTTCAAATCCGTTTCCTGTTGTGTGTATATTTCTCAATTGGCATGCATAAATGTACATAACGAAAGAAATATGTTTAAACTAATGCTCTACACAGTAATTCCAAGTGGACGTGAATGCTTTTTCTGTGATATTATATTTTAGCGGATTAATATGCATTTCTCGTGTCACAAATATTTAACATCTTCCAAATGAAAGTACAGGCATAGAGGAGATCAGCTTAATGATATATAAAAGCGACAAGCTGATACGCATACTGCTGGACATTTATCTTTTCCTTGTGGTAAAACGCTTCGCCATGGATGTAAAATACTAATGTTATTTGCTGAAGCAACTTTGATTAAACTTTGATTTTCCTATCCTGGTTGCCCAACCAAGATAGCATTATTCTAGCATAAATATAAATTTGATAAGCACATTTTGTCTAAGGAATGATATGAATATAAGCACTACTGTACTAAAATTGTCAACGATTTGCATTGACAAGTACATATTGTGCCAAAAGTCATCAGAAATGCAAGTTTATAAAATGTTTATTACCTCCCTTTGTCTATTTTGGTTGCGCAACCAAGATAGATTGAAAATAAATGATAATTCCGAAGCTACACGCTGTTTTAAAATATGCCTTTTGTTTCAAGTAGTTAAAAAAACTCAATACCTACCAAATGCAAATATAAAACGAGAAATATATTGAAATCAAAAGAAATAATCCACATTTTAAAGACTTTTGTATTAAAGGGAGATAACCACAAAATTTTATAAAAAGTAATAAAATATACTTTAACAATAGGGATCTAACTCTTTTTAATGGACCTTTTTGTTTCTTAAATAAATCTCTAACAGAATATATCAAAACTGAAAAATGTCAGAAAATGTTGCTCAAATGTGATTGACCACCTTTAATTCGGGGTGAAGTATACCCATTGGCTTTACTCATAGAAAATGCGTTACCCTGATTGAGCAGGAAATATATTCATTGGTAATTTTGGTGTATATTGAATAAGTGATAGTTTTTTTTTAAATTAATAGGAATGTTTATCAATGAAAACTGCGAGTTGTTTGGTTTAATGTTACTGTTTTGCTTATAATTTTCAGTACATTAACACTTCATTGATTCAACAACATGCTCGAATTATTAATTTGTGCTTGGGTTCTCAAGGACCCACGCTTACTATTTATCAGTTGAAACGAAAACGACTTTACATCAAATTTCGAAATAATGTCTAGGATATGTTCTAAGTGAATATATCAAAACTAAGAAAAAATAGTATATCATTTGCGTATATGTTATAACCTTTACTTGCTTTCTTTTTCTATAACTCTTTACCGTGCATGTTTGTTGAAATCTTACATATAGTCTACAATGTTTGACATCGAGAGTGTAACGGAAATCCCTAGTTTCTTTATCTTCTGTGATCTATAACAGTTTTCGCTCAACCCTTGATTAACTTGATACAAACAACTGGAATGCATTTGAGTATTATCCGCACATACACGTCTTTTAAACTGATAGATAATTTGTTAAGGTATTTAGACGTTGATCAGCGTGTTTTCCAAACAAACAAAGTAAAGCGGGAGAGACATTGTTATTTTTTTCCAATTTCAAAACTTTTTGACAGGTGTTCCTTTCTCTAAACAATACGATGTGTGGATACACAGAGAATTCTTTACTCTCTTTATTTTTTCACCTCTACATATATTGCAAGTCAACAAAAGCATTTAAACAGTGCAAAAATTAAATGTAACTTTAGATATAACCGCAGATATATAAAACGCAAAGAAAAGAATATATTTAAGAAATAATAAATATGTGCCTATATTTTATCAGTTAATAAAATATGGGCAGGAGTTCGAATGCGTAATAATTAAATCACGAGAACGACTGCCCATATTTTATTAACTGATAAAATTATTGGAACATATTTATTATTTCGATTCTAACCACGTAAATTCTTCGCATTTTACAGCACTACATTTTAGCTCGATATGTCATTCGGCTGGCCATATGCTATTATAAAAACCTCCCCACGAATGGAAAGCGTTGCATAAAACGGAATTTTCCGATATTCAACAAATTTTAATTAAAGTATTAAGTAGTTACCTCGGTTAAAATGTTATTTTCAATAACATCTAAGGTCGAATATAGAAATCAGAAGTAAATACTTCGTTCAATGTTTATATATGGAGTTTCTAAAAATAGTGCACGTCACCTACATAATGGCACTGAAACATACACGCCAGAACATTGCGGCGGTATATAAACACGTAAACACTTTAGTCTGGAAGATTGGAACATGAATTACAATTTATTTACTGTCAAAGTAGAATCTAGTTGACATTTGTGGTGCATACAGCGCAGAAATTGTAAACTACAGACACGACCAGACGTAGATGCACTGGTGTTGAAGTTGAAACTTACCGGGCTGAAACATTTACTTACGGTAAAATTAAAAACAAATAAATTCATCAGTTACAAATTGTTTGTTTCAGAAAAGTTGATGTACTTTTTATTACTAGTCTACTAGATCTACATATCACTGAAAAAATCGAGTATTGAGTCGGTATATAACAGAAGCAGAGTAGAATCTCGCAGTCGTGTGACAATCGTAGGGTGGAATGGAAGAGCTATATTTTATCGTAGATTCATGTATAGGCGATTTCGCTATATGTTTATATAGCAACTGCTGCGGATCGTGTTAGAATTGAGATTAAACTCAGAAATTTACGCCCGCAAGATAAAAATAAGATTACACCTTGTATATTTTATGAGCAGATATATATATAAGAAGAATCCAACATTATAGTTTGAATTGCGCTGTGATTCAAAGTCAACACAATTGATTAAAATATGTTTAATAGAAAGTACAGGCACAGGGAACATCGGCTTTTTAAGTTAATGATATATAAAAGCGACATGCCGATATGGATACGCATACTGTTGGACATCTATCTTCTTCCCAATGGTAAAACGCTTCGTCATGCATGTCAAATCCTAATGTTATTTGCTGAAGCAGTACTTGATGCTACAATGTTTCCAAAAACAGTGAAACAGGACTGCTCATGTAACAAGGCATATTTGTCATATACATTGTACATACATATCGTCTGTACAAATAAGGCTTTTTACGGACAGGCAGAGCAAACATTGGTATTGAACATGTGTACTACTTTCATTAAGTAATATTCATGACATCATCCAGTGCTACGAATAGCCCGTTCAAAAGCCAATTCCTATTTTAGCTCACCTGAGCCAAAGGCTCATGGTGAGCTATTGTGACCTCTCAATGTCCGTCGTACGTCGTCAGTCGTGCGTCGTGTGTCCGTCAACATTTTCTAAAAAAATCTTCTTAAAAACCACTGGGCAGAATTACACCAAACTTCACAGGAATGATCCTTGGGTAGCCCCCTTTCAAAATTGTTCAAAGAATTGAATTTTATGCAGAACTCTGGTTGCCATGGCAACCAAAAGGAAAAAATTGAAAAATCTTCTTCTCAAAAACCAGAAGCCCTAGAGCTTAGATATATTAAGCATTGCCTAGTAGACCTCTAGCAAATTTGTTCAAATCATGACCCCGGGGTCCAAATTGACCCCGCCCCAGGGGTCACTTGATTTTACATAGGAAAATCTTTAAAAATTTTCTTCTCAAAAACCAGAAGCCCTAGAGCTTATATATTTGACATGTAGCAGTTTAGTGAACCTCTACTGAAATTGTTAAATCATGACCCCGGGGTCAAAATTAACCCCGCCCCAGGGGTCACTTGATTTTACACAGGAAAATCTTCAAACATTTTCTAAGAATAAACCAGAAGGCTTAGGGCTTAGATATTTCACATGTAGCATTGTCTAGTGGACCGCTACAAAATTTGTTCAAACATGACCCCCGGGGTCAAAATTGACCCCGCCCGAGGGGTCACTTGATTTTACAGAGGGAAATCTTCAAAAATTCTCTAAAAATAAACCAGACGGCCTAGATCTTAGATATTTGACATGTAGCATTGCATAGTAGACTTCTATAAAACAGTTCAAATCATGATCCCCGGCGTCAAAATTGACCCCGCCCCATGGGGTTACTTGATTGTACATAGAAAAATCTTCAAAATGTTCTTAAAATAAGCCAAAAGGCCTAGAGCTCGTATATTTGACAAATAGCATTGCCTAGTGGACCTCTACAAAATTTGTTCAAATCTTGACCCCCAGGGTCAAATTGACCCAGCCCCAGGGGTTTCTTGATTGTACACAGGGAAATCTTCATAAATTTGCTAAAAATAAACCAGAAGGCTTAGATTTTAGATATTTGATATGTAATATTGCCTGATAGACTTCTACAAACTTTGTTCAAATCATGACTCCGGGGTAAAGTTGGCCCTGCCCCAGGGGTTACTTGATTATACATAGGAAAATTTTCCAAAAAAATTCTAAAAATCACCAGTTTGACATGTGAAACATGTAGCTTATATTACTCAGGTGAGCGATCCAGGGTCATCATGACCCTCTTGTTTAAATATTGGTAAACCCTGATGATTTTGTTCGATGTTAAAGTAATTGTAAGTTCAATACAATTTAGCATGTTTCAGATTTCAGATTTGTTCCTAGTGTGTACCTTTTTGTTATTCTTTTAAACCAAATTATACTGTATTCCTGTGCAAGTATATTTCGGCTAAATAAATACTTCTTTAATTAATCGCGTTTTGCTAAATGTAAAAAAAACTAAAGGTAAAGGTTTGCGCCTCGTGTGATCCCGCCTGGCAAAATCCATTCGAGCAAGATCAAGCTATTGTAATATTATTGTTATTTCAATGTATTGTAGCAGTTTGGCACCATGCCAACAATAGTCATGCTACAGTTGAAACAATATTTACTGTACAAGTTCACATGAAAATGTTTTCGTTCTGTCTAAATTTTAGATATTCAGTCCTATTGAACGCTCAGCCAGTTGTAGGCATATCTAACAAAAACAATTATAGGTTAAGTCAAAATCATATATTACCTTAATTCAAGGTAAAGTATATTGGCTTAACCCATAGAAAATGCGTTACCCTGATGGAGCAGCAAGTATATTCATTGATAATTGTGGTGTATATTGAATAAGTGATACTTGTATTAAGTTAATAGATATGTTTATCAATGAAAACTGCGAGTTGTTTGGTTTAATGTTACGGATTGTCTATCTCTAGTTTTCCACTCTCATTTGTCTCTATACAGTAGGATGTCCCTACTAGACACAGGGTATGTAGTTTTACGTAATATTGGAGAATCTTCAGAAATTGTTTTCTGTTGTCAGAAAAAGAACAACATTTTATTATATGTTTGCTGTATTCAGTTCTCCACAAACATGACACGCTTAAGACATTTAGAGACTTTCTAGCTATAATGGCGGAGAAAGTTCTCAGAAAATGGTAATTAATAATAGTGAGATACAACAAAATAGGCAAAACTGTAATGCCTACATACAAATGAGAATGGCAGTGTCAATATTCTCTGAGAACATCCATTAGTGTACTTTAGCTAAGACATCATTTACGATTGACCGCCACTTTATTTATCTATCTAAATAACGCTGCAATTGAAATACCTCGTTAAATAAATCATAAATAATTAGTTTCAGCAGATGAATTGTCTGCTTTCTGTACCTCCTCATAGCTACGTTCCTAGACTGATGGTAAACTCTTTGTTAAAATATTCAGACTTATTTAGGGCTTTGTATGCAGTTAGGTATTAATGTATATTTAATGAAATAAAGAAGCCAATGAATTGTGTAATTGTTATGTAAGATGAAACCTGGAATCGATTTGTCTGACACGTAACAGACGGTAGGGTTTTACCCGAATATCAAAAGTCAGTCAAAAACGGAATCGGTCATACATCCATCTCGCTTCGTCGAACTTTTGTGACAAAATGAATGTTATTAGATACTTCTCTCGCCACAATTACTAACGTCCAGTCCAATACTGTTAGAAATGCATATAGTTTAGGTCAGCCATTGCATATACGGTACATGTCTCAAGAAGTGTGCAATTCGGGTCGTTTGTGCCTAAAATATTCAGTGCTTTGAAATCGATATTTCACCCCTATTTATCGTAAAACCACATGAACTAACATACTAAAAATGCCATACGATCAAGTGCTAAGTATAATACATTTGCTCTACTCCCACCTGACAGAGATTTTCTGTAACACAGGATATATACTGGACATATTCATAGCCTTGAATTATAATTGAAAATATTGTCACCTGCAAAAAAACTGCAAACTCTTAACCA
Organism: Mercenaria mercenaria; assembly: GCF_021730395.1. Classification (NCBI taxonomy): domain Eukaryota; kingdom Metazoa; phylum Mollusca; class Bivalvia; order Venerida; family Veneridae; genus Mercenaria; species Mercenaria mercenaria. Next base: position 25,133,874 of record NC_069371.1, on the reverse strand, counting down.
GAGTCGTGAATTTCTCGCTCGCAGTTCTCTTTCAACTATCTCAATTTACTATTCTAAATCAATGATGACAAATGGAAACAAAATAAAATTCTTCTTAGGCCCATTTGTAAGGTGAAGCACAAAATGGTCAGTCATTCCAAATGCATTTGATCAAAAATGCTGAAATTTCTAAAACAATCGTAAAGAAAACTATAAACAAACATACATACAAGGTAAACCTGTTCCAATTCATTCTATAAAAACATTCCATTTGTGAAATAACCTGGCTATATTGCAATATATTTTGGTTATCTAAAACCAGCGTTAATCTTAAACATTCAAAACATGTCTACGGCCAAATGTCAAAGAACATAACTTACGTTATAGTTAAATCAATTTAACACATGCTAGGGAGTGAAAAATTATATGCAGCGTTTGTATGTAAGACATTATCATCCACGATTTTACAATAAAACATGTACAAGTATATATCACAGAGAACTTATTAATTGACAAATAGTCGAAGACACATCATTGACATCCGCAGGATGTTGGTTCAGAATGATTTGCAACATTTCAGAGAGGGGAAATTAAAAATAAAGAATGATAATATCTTTATTTAAAGCTGTTACATTTAGTCATGTTATTAATAAAATTGACCGCCACTAACGACTTGCTAAGTCTGGCTTTTCCTCAAGCTCATTCAATAATATGTACTAATCAAATTTACTTTAGTGTATGCAATTATTGTATGTATGTAATTATGGCGCTGTGTGCAGATTTGTCAAGTTTTCCTTAGAAATACATTTAAACAAATTGTGCCGAGAAGGTGCCTTTTTCGTTACATATAAAACACGATACTCAGCACCCTGCATGAACACAGAATGATGTCCATAATGCAATTTTAAGATGACTGCTCAGTTCCAATTTTTAGCTCACCCGAGTAATGCTCATGTGACTTTTCCTGATCGCTCGATGTCCGGCGTCTGTCGTCTGTCGTCCGTCAACATTTAGCTTGTGTATGCGATAGAGGCTGTATTTTTCAACTTATCTTCACGAAATTTTGTCAGAATAATAACCTTGATGAAATCTAGATCGAGTTCGAAAATGGGTCATCTTGGGTTAAAAACTAGGTCACTAGATCAATAAAAAACCTTGTGTATGCGATAGATGCTCTATTTTTCAATTGATCTTCATAAAATTTTGTCAGAATGATAACCTTGATAACATCTAGCGCTAGGTTGAAAATGGGTCACCCGGAATCAAAAACTAGGTCAATAGGTCAAAGCAAGGAAAACTTTGTGTATGCGATAGAGGCTGTATTTTTCATTTTATCTTCATGAATTGTGATCAGAATTATTACCTTGATAAAATCAAGGCCGAGTTCGAAAATGGGTTATCTGGGGTTAAAAATTAGGTCACTAGGTCAAATCAAAGAAAAACCTTGTGTATGGGATAGAGGCTGTATTTTTCATCCGATCTTCCTGAAATTTTGTCAGAATGATTACTTTGATGAAATCTAGGCCAAGTTTGAAAATGAGTCATCTGGAGTCAAAAACAAGGTCACTAGGTCAAATCAACGAAAAACCTTGTGTATGAAATGGAGGCTGTATTTTTCAATTCATCTTCATAAATTTTGGTCAGAATGATTGCCTTGATAACATCTAGGTCAAGTTTGAATATGGGTCATCCGGGATCAAAATCTAGGTCACTAGGTCAAATCAAATAAAAACCTTGTGTATGCAATAGGGTCTGCATTTTACACCGGATCTTCATGAAATTTAATCAGAATATTTGTCTATATGAAATCTAGATGGAGTATGAATATGGGTATTCATAAAATTTAGTCAGAATGATTGCCTTGACGAAATCTAGGCCAAATTAGAATATGGGTCATCTAAGGTCAAAAACTAGGTCACTAGGTCAAATCAAAGAAAAACCTTGTGTATGCAATAGAGACTGTATTTTCAATTGATCTTCATGAAATTTGGTCAGAATGCTAGCCTTGATAAAATTAAGGTCAAGTCTGAATATGGGTCATCTAGGATTAAAAACTAGGTCGCTAGGATATATCAAAGAAAAACATTTTGTATGAAATAGAGGCTGTATTTTTCAATCGAGGTTGTTGAAATTTAGTCAGAATGATTGCCTTGATCAAATCTAGGTCAAATTTGAATGTAGGTTATCTTAGCTACAAAACTAGGTCACTAGGTCAAATTGAAGAAAATACTTGTTTACACTGAAGAGGCCACATTTTTGATCCAATCTTAATGAAAATTTGTCAGAATATTTGTTTCCATGTAATCACTATGTCTCAAACATGTTTACACTGTTATGGTGTGTTTCTCAGGTAAGCGGCCTAGGGCCTTTTTGGCCCTTTTGATTTTCGGAAAAATGGAAAGAAGCACCTCATACTGTACGCTGACACACAACTCGTTACAAGTATACATACATGTTAAATGATCTGTGTTTATTCCAACATTAAAGTCTGTTACAGTAATATGGAAGTAGTCCTTTGTCTGTTTTGGTGTATGCTTAAATGGGATGCATTGCTAAAATATCAGAATTTAAAGTTCGATTTTAATGTTATGATTAAGTTAATTTGTTGTCAGTATGAATGTCCCTTTGCATTGAAACGATACACCTACCACAACAATTACTTCTATACGCCTGTCACAACAATAACTCCTACACACCACTCATAATTGTGTGACTGTTTTATTTATATTTTTTGAAGCATTAACACTTAATTTATTCAACAGCATGCTCAAATTATTATTTTGCGCCAGGGTTCTCAAGGACCTACCCTCACTATTTATCAGCTGAAATGAAAACGACCTTTCCATCGAATTTCGAATTAATGGCTTCGATATTTTCTAAGTGAATATATCAAAACGAAGAGAACTAGTATAGCATTTGCGAACATGTTATAAACTTAACATGTTTTCGTTTTCTATAAATCTTTATTATGAATATTTGCTGAAATTTCAAATCTAGCCTAAAATGTTTAATTTTATTAACTATCACAACAACAATCTTTAAGTGCCGTGTGGCGGCTGTAAAAAGTCTCCCCGTACTTGGATTCAAGTTGCTGTTATATTTTCTGGTCCGTTGGGATCATGGAATCCATTCAACATGTGTATAATAGAGTTCCGCTTAAGCCGGTGCTAGGGAGCGTGAGAGGTGTTGCACATTTCATTACCTCTCATGAACCGACTCAATCAAACCGAGTCTGCAAAAATTCTGCTTGGTTGCATTTTTTGCTTCCAAAGGATCTTTTTACAGATTCTATTAACTGTTAGACGTTGATCAGCATATTTTCCAAATAAATAAAGCTAAGCAGAGTGGACACGGTTATTTTATCTAATTTTAAAACTTTTTGACAGGTGTTTCTTTCTCTAAACAATTAGATGTGGGTTCACAGAGAATTCTTTCATCATTTTATTTTCTTTTCACCTCTACGCTTATTTCTAGTCAACAGAAACATTTAAACATTGCAGACATTAAATGTAACTTTAGATATCACCGCAGATATATAAAACGCAAAACAAAAATTAAAAAAAAAACATTTGAGATTAAAAACGCAGCAGTTTACGGCCGCAAAAATAAATTAAAAGAGTAATCTGAGGATGCTGCCTTAAGTTTATGAAAAATAATACGTAATATTTGATTCCTAGCAGTTTAATAAACAGATAAAAATGTAAAAATGAGCGATCTTTGTTCCTTTATTTTCTCCAGTCGCATTTTTATGAAGAAGAGTAATTCTAGAATGGGTGATGAAAAAGTATTATTAAAAAAAATATTCTTTCAGACAATCTGAGTATATTGTGGTAAAGTATTTTTTCGTTTCGTATTTATGTAAAACTGGTAACGTGCCCACTGATAAGGTCAATGAGATTTTTATGTTACTTTTTTTAATATATTTTTTTATTTCCTTTTATTGTATTTTTTTTTATTCTTTCGTTTTTGCATTTAATGGTAAATGTAACAGATAATACGAAGTAATAACCCAATACTTGTGGACACGGTTATTTTATCTAATTTTAAAACTTTTTGACAGGTGTTTCTTTCTCTAAACAATTAGATGTGGGTTCACAGAGAATTCTTTCATCATTTTATTTTCTTTTCACCTCTACGCACATTTCTAGTCAACAGAAACATTTAAACATTGCAGACATTAAATGTAACTTTAGATATCACCGCAGATATATAAAACGCAAAACAAAAATTAAAAAAAAAAAACATTTGAGATTAAAAACGCAGCAGTTTACGGCCGCAAAAATAAATTAAAAGAGTAATCTGAGAATGTTGCCTTAAGTTTATGAAAAATAATACGTAATATTTGATTCCTAGCAGTTTAATAAACAGATAAAAATGTAAAAATGAGCGATCTTTGTTCCTTTATTTTCTCCAGTCGCATTTTTATGAAGAAGAGTAATTCCAGAATGGGTGATGAAAAAGTATTATTAAAAAAAAAATTCTTTCAGACAAATCTGAGTATATTGTGGTAAAGTATTTTTTCGTTTCGTATTTATGTAAAACTGGTAACGTGCCGACTGATAAGGTCAATGAGATTTTTATGTTACTTTTTTTAATATATTTTTTATTTCCTTTTATTGTATTTTTTTTATTCTTTCGTTTTTTGCATTTAATAGTAAATGTAACAGATAATACGAAGTAATAACCCAATACTTGCAAATATATAAAGTTATAGCTAAATTGCAGAGGTAGACATAAAAACAGTTAAATAGTTGATTTTTGAAGGACTCTTTCAACAGTAGTGTTTGTTTCTATGGTTATACAAGTTGGAGTACGAGTTGTTTCCATTCGGAAGAAAAAACGCTTAGTGTTTCAAATATTTTTTGTAACGTAAATTTAAATTCTTTAGTTCTATTTGCATTATACTATTTAAGCATAATAATACTTCTTTGTTTCTTCCGCATAGCTATTGTAATGCCTATCTCATCAACTGAATCTGTCACAACGCCAGACATATCGACAGACAGCTAAATGCGTGCCAGCTGCAAGTGGTGATACCATATCGCCATTTAGCAAATATTTAGTATTTCCAAAGACTGAAACAAAGAAGCCAAAGGCGCGTAAAATTATAATGCCAAAACCGATAACTGGGGAATACACACTGTACATGTGCATATTTAAGGGCAGTTTGTTACTCAGGCGCCAGTGCTGTTAGCATGTTAATCACACTAAATGTATTAGAATATATCTAAAGTACAATATATGCTCTTTATTTGTACATGTATATTCATGACAATGTTTTTAAAAAATGTTCTTATGTTCGGAATTTGGAACACTTATGTTCGAAATAAGAATCATCGTTCGAAATTAGGGGCAGTTGGTCGTGCAATTGTTAGGACGATAACGTCCTTCTATATACCCTTTAATGGTTCGGTTTCGGACAAAATTGTAGCTTATATAAGCATCATTACTTTGATTGGAAGTGCTCATATTCCGAACAACATGAAAAGTGGCTTAGATGTTCGGTTATAGGTGCGCTCGCTCTATAACATTGTAGACCTGCAATATTTCCAAAAAGTCTAGATTGTGGTTTGTTCTTGTACCTTGTGTTTTATGTATATATGCCGATCGTTGACATACACATACATGCTCTGCTGTGAGGTTTTGTTATCTTGGAACGTGTCTACACTCTTACTTGATGTTTGACCTTGTTTTTATACAAAGTACTTGTCTGAATTAAACGTCAGGTATGTTTTGTACTAGTTGTTTACAGAATTGCCAGACATGTATGTCATCTGATTTGGTTTTCATTGTAACAAGTCTACCGTATACATTGTGTAATTATTAATTTTTCTAACACGACGATTTGTTTTCCAATTAAACAAAGAAGATTGAAAACCGTTTGTCATTATGCAATAATTCAGTGTTTGTACGTCACAATGTGTACGTCATAGTTTACGTCATAGTGACGTACTGGAAAAGAAACCCAAGCAAATATTTGGCAGATGTTGTCAGGATGTACATATTTTTCCTTGATATCATGATTTTACAATAAATTCAACTCCCAAGCACAAAATACATGTAACGCAAGTATACAAGAGGCAATTGCCACCCCTATTTGTACAAACTTTTGAAAGCTATCCTTGAAAGGCAGTGCAGTACAAAATCGTGAACACAGTCATATACTTCGTTGCCAATGTTGATTTGCTTAGAACCAGTAATTCACAAACAGTGATTTGTTACTGGATAAAATCATTATTTAGAGTTCAGATGCGAAGAAATTATATCACGACGGCGCACGAGTGTTATAGTAATACACCTTTTAACGACAAGTTTATGATTTTATTCGCTTGAGATATATCATTTTGATTCTAACGCGCTTGTCTACTAGCTTTTACACTGCAAATACGTCATAAATAAATGACATTCAACACTTTGAATCATATAACTAGTATTGCAGCCGAAAAAAAAATGAGTATCTTGGCAACCAGCATCTTGAACTTGTTTCCATCGTTTCTTTTAGTTTATTGCTTCCAAAATGTTATTATTATTTTAGATTCCTGAACTTTAAGTTCGAGAAAGATAACTAAAAAAACTAACAAATCTCTGCAGCTCATAAATAAAAAACACTCTCACGAATACATGTACTTAAATCCACTCTTGAAATAATTACCTTATGACAGGTGTTTTGGCAAAGTGTTTGCCATAACAACTAATTTATCTTGTTTCTAAAGATGAAAAACTCAGGAATGAAGAAATCTTGTAATTTTTTAAAGCTTTGATGCAGGAGAAATGGCTTATAAATACACCATTCAATGAAATTTATTACGTAATACAAATCACAAATAAAATCTCGATTGAAGATTGGCTTGACATACTAATATATGCATGTGCTACTGTTTTCAAATAAAAGTATCTCGTTTAAAAGTTTTCACGCTTTTAATTCCAGAGAAATCGATCTTCATTTGCAGTGAACGAAAAATGAATCTGCGTTTCAATGTTTGAATCATTGTTATAAATAAATACCTCATCGCGTGCTTAAGTCAGTTTCAGCTATACAATTGATTGAGCTCCTGCAGTCCACATTATGATAAAGGTAAACTATTTGATTGATTTCCTCAATGATATGATTAGTTTCGAATTCCTTAAAATGTTGAAATATCTAAGATGTAAAAAAGTAAGAAACGTATTTTGCAGTAATTAAAGACTAGTGTACCTGTGTGTTCAAGAAACGTACAAAATTTCAAAAATGTCATCATGTAACCTCACGTCGACTGAATCTATCACGACACTCTTTCTTTCTGACGGTAGGAACTATAGAATACCAAATGCATCTTTATAAACATATCTGTATTTGAATTAACACAAATCTTAATTATATTTAAGTAAAACAAAAAGATGAACAAATTAATTTACCATAGTCATGATGTTTTTTTTATACGTTGAGAATACCATGCAATGTACCACAATTATATGGTTATTCCATGTATAACAGAGGTGTTAAATTGTACTATTTTTGTCCGTTTTCTGAAAAGTTACAGCATCAAACTCTAAAAATTGCTGATTAGCTAGTGCTAGATCAATTGATTATTTAGAGATGGACTCACGGCTAAAAACGTGTCGGTAAAAATGGGAACCAGGTACTGTATATTATATCTCCATTTAATCTCGATCGATGATCACTGTATTTAAATCTTAATATTTATCTCTTGAGAAAAATATATGTATTATATGCATGTAGTTTTTGATAACTATATGTACATTATCAAAGCCTTTTTAGAGCCGAAAAGAGTAAAAACGAAATCGTGAGATGTTTTTTAGGTATGTTAAAATACACACTAGTGCAGCAATTGTTAGAAATCTCAGCCCTAGCAGCTACAGACATAATGAAATTTCAGATTACGCATTCAATAATTTATTAGAAAACATTCGAATAAATCGGTCTTGTTGAAATCCGGTACTCTTGGAAAGATATGTTTGTCCATATGAAAAATTTGATCTACATCGAATGTAGCTTGAAATAAGTAAAATCAATAACCAATTTATTGGATCTTTACGCAAAACTTTTATTTTATTTATTCATTTCAAGCAAAAAATTAAGTGTTTAATTTCATTTCCATATGCGCTGTCATTTGTACTCTATCATTGTTTAATAACAACATTTGGGAACAGCAATTCATTTACAAAGTGTATTATTGCCATTCTTGGTACGTTCTGATAGTTTAGCACCTTTTCCACAGAATGTGCGGTGGATAAGCAACAGTTTGTTTAATTCTGACGATCATTTATAGAAACAAACGTCATTCCCTTACAAGCTTAAAGAACACATAAAATAAACATTAGGCAAATTTATTAATTCTAATTCAGTTTAAATTACTAGGCTTATAATTAGTTTTCGAAGTTGATCTGAATAGAATGTATGAACTTTAAAGAAAAATTAATTAAAATGAAAAATTGTACTACTTACTAGCTGCTAGAGGTCGGTATTTCTGGAAAAATGTTGACAGCAATAAAATCACTCTACACATCTGTTATGCTTGTGCTAGAGTCAATTTTTTTAGACGGACTGGTTCAGTGTACAAACTGGTTTGAGACCAGGCTGTATGTTATCTCCCTTATTGTTTAATCTGAACATCAATGACTTAGCACTGTATTTAAAATCTCTAGGGATTGATTTATCGCTTGAGAATGGAAATATATGTATTTTGATGTATGCGGATGATACAGTTATATTGACTGAAAACGCAATGATTTGCAAACTTTCTCAAATGCTCTAAATGACTAGTGTAGTGCCAATCATATTAATATTAATAACGCATAATCGAGCCATGCGTTTTTTTCTAGGGTCACCGTGTTGGAAAATACACACCTAGTGCAGCACTTGCTGGAGAGATGGCATGGCAGCCCCCTATAGTACGACAATATAAAACTATTTCAAATTTTTGGGTGCGTGTCTGAAATACATCTTTATATAGAGTAAACAAGCGAATTGCACAATCGGCTTTTTCTAAATCGCGTGTGTCTTGTAAGAATTGTTTTTTTATGTTAAAAATATGCTAACTGAATGTAGCTTGAACAACATCTGTAGTATCAATAACCAATTTCATTGATCTTTACGCAAGAAACTGTTAAGGTATTTTGATTTACTTTCATCTTATAGCAAAATATATATCAAGTATGCTCGTTGTCACAGATGTTTACGATTTCATATCGACTGATATTTGTAAGACATAAGGAGCTAACAATCTGTTACTATATAAAAATACTGCGTTAATAGCAAACTCAAATATTTAGCAACATGTGTTTAGCTAGGACTCACGCCTATTAGTTGAAGATAAAGCTCATAAATCATTGCTGGTACATAGCAATATGTTGTACTGCTTTTATGCAAATGAAGTAAAACGCTACCATTGTGTATTCACCAAATTTCTAAACAGTCTTAAACCGCGAAACGCCATAAAAATTTCCGAAATTCGTCAACGACCTTTAAGAGTCATGTATATTCAGCTAAACGTCATACACTTCAAACTGCTAAACGTCTTAATTGCACGATATATAGTGCAACCTGTCTAAACCGTACGACCACTGGACCAGAGTTAAAGTTCTGTTTCAGGGGTATTCGGTTCAGAGGGGTTTTATCGACAGAATGTGACAGGAAAGGCCGTACCGGCGACAGTAACCATCAAAACAAATCAACACCCTTTACAATATTTACAAATTTATTTACATAAGATGATTATTAACAATGCATAGATGATATGAAAAAAAAAACTGATTATAAGAAAGAAAAAAAATCAAAGTTCAGTATCTCCGGATACAAAAGATCTTACAGTTCCATTCTAAAGTGACCTGTCACAGTTCTTTAATTTAATTGCGAACTTTAAGTAGCACAAACAATATCAAAACGTATCTTGAAATAGAGTCCCTTTAAACCGTGAATACGTTGATTCCGTATTGGCTCCCTATGGTGGTAGGTGATTGCATCCCTGAGCTGACTTCAGAGGATAACAAAAATCAGCGTCTTTGCGGTTTACGGCACAACCATTGGACGTAAGCTCTGCGCTGGGAATATCACATCCAGGCGAGTGAAGACAAGTGAACCTCGGGCATTGTACTTCCGGGTTATGACATCACCAGGTAAAATCGTCTGGCGGAAGAAGCTAAAATATATAACATATGGTAAGCACCATAGCAAAACAAATAAGCCAGGGCATAAAACTACTCCTTTGGGTACACCATACCTCCGTAGGCTCCCATAAATAATACGTGCTACTTATACAAAATATATGTGCTACTAAGTTCATACGTCACGTGATTAAAATACGTCACTTATTACTTCCATTATTACAAAGATTACTTACTTAAAAGACTGAAGTTAAAGTATGAAAAAGATATGAAAAGTATATGATGAAACATTATAGATACGGACATGATAAACTGCAGCTATTATTTACAACTACAAATTAACAAAATTCAATATAAATCAAACGTTATATCATAGTTGGTATCGATATAATATCTAATGCCATACACTACAACGGACATTAATTAGATGTGCTATAGACTGGCACACAATTACAAATTACGATAATATATTACATACATGGTACTAATCTTGCCATATAGATTTATACATAACAATACAATGCAGTAATGGCGTTCCATAATTAACAAAATATTTGACATAAGTTTTTGAAACAGTGCTTTACAATTATCACGATACAAATTTCAGTACAAATGTTACATCTTATATAAATGAAACATTTTTAGATTCCTCTTTCGAAATAATTTACAAAAGTCTGTAAAATTTAATAAATTATCCTGACATACCGAAACTAGCTTAAATCATATGCCGAAAAGTAAAGGTTACAGAATTCTGTAGAATGAACAAAAATTTACCAAATAAAAATCGTAATGCAAAATCATACAAAAATCTAACAAATAAATTTCTTACCTCGATCGAGCATAAATTTCTAGCAAGAAAAAATAATCAGACATAGATTCGTCTATAATGTCGGAAGGTGGTGTGCGCAAGGCATATCTAGTCCAGTCTATTTAAAGGGTAATGTCCAGCCAAAAGTATTAAATTTTTTATGGACTTACACATGTATTATTATTATTATTATTATTATTATTATTATTATTATTATACCACATTTATATAGCACTCTTTTCATGCACATGCACGCGTTCAAAAGTGCTTTACAGAATAAATTGCAAACAATACAAACAAATACGCATACAAAAATAATGCATTCCACAACAAAAATTATGAATTTAAAACATTTAGATAAAACAAGACAAATATACATACATATTTAAAAGTATTTGAGTGACCTTAGGATAAAATACTGTTCTACGCTGTTTTATGAAGAAGGAAAAACATCAATGTATCGGTCAGTTAACGAAATATTGTACAAAGAAGTGGGTTTTTAGCAGGCTTTTGAAAGCAGCTAGCGTGTGAGCTTTCCTGATTTTGACGGGAAGGGTATTCAAAAGCTTTGGAGCAGTGAACGAAAAGCTCGATTGTCATACATCATGGTTTTAGTTTTTGGCATAACCAGTGACAGCGTGTCTTGTGATCTTAGGTTTCTGACCGGTTTATACCCTTCTATCTTATCCCTGATATAGACAGGGGACTGATTGTGTAAAGCCTTAAAGGTGTAGGTCAGAACCTTGTACTGCACCCTACATTTTACTGGCAACCAATGGAGCTCCTTCGGAACCGGTGTTATAAGATTGCGACGGGGCGTCTTAGTGATGACGCGAGCTGCCGTGTTCTTGACATGTTGCAACTTGTTAAGTGTGCTGTTCGGAATACCACTTAACAAGGCATTACAGTAGTCTAACCGTGAAGTAACCAGGCTGTTGAAAAGGGTCTTTGTGGCATCACTGGTAAGATACCGTCTGATGTGACCTATTCTGCGTAGTTGTGCATATCCAGCCCGGCACACTTGTTGTTCCATATCCATACTGCTGTCAAATACTGCACAAAGATTCCTAACACAATTTGTGGATTTTATCACAGAGTCACCGACCTTAAAAGAGACGTCATCAATGTACTTGGAGTTACGCTTTGATGTGAATAGCATTACCTTCGTTTTATCAGCATTGAGCTTCAGCATGTTGCAATGCATCCACGAGACAATTTCAGCAAGACAGCTCTCAAAGCGGCACAACGCCTCACTTCTAGCCACAGCCTCTATCGGCTAAAAGGATAGGTATAATTGAGAGTCATCGGCGTAGAAATGATGAAGAAGTCCATGACGTCTGCATATGGCACCCACGGGTTAAGTGTACATGATATAGTTCTTTGGACGAAGCACCGATCCCAGGGCACACTGTATTTCATCAACATAGGCGTCGACAACTCACCATCAACGTATACAGTTTGATAGCGGACACTAAGATATCATGACATCCATGCAAGTGCTTTGTCTGTGACTCCAAAATGCTGTTCGAGTCGGTGTAACAGTGTTTGGTGGTCAATCGTGTCGAAAGCTGCAGACAGATCGAGTAGCACGAGGACTGTTACAGAATTCTGGTCGAGATATGTGAGGATGTCATTCTGTACCTTTATCAAAGCCTACTCAGTTGAATGAAACTTCTGTAAGCAGACTGCAGTCCCTCTTGTAGCTTATTTTCACTCAAGTACCGCTCTAGACCCGCATCTACTACCTTTTCTAAGATTTTTGAAATGAAAGGGAGGTTAGACACAGGCCTGTAGTTTTTGAGAATGTTTGGTTTAAGACCTGGTTTCTTAAGCAGGGGTCTTATCCTAGCGCTTTTAAACTCTTTTGGTATATAACCTAATTCCATTGATGTATTTATGATGTTTGCTATCAACGGCAAGAGCTCAACAAGTCATTTCTCCAAAAGCCATGTTGGTAAAGGGTCAAGGTAATAGGATTTGTTTGGAGATTTTTGTATGATTTGTTTTACCTCTTCTATCGTTGCAGGAGCCAAATTAATAAGACAGTTTGCTACTTCCTGGTATTCTGAACAATGCAAGTCTACTGAATCACAATCAGTTTGGCTATGCGAAATAATGTCATTCCTAATTTTTTTCAATTTTCTCGATGAAAAAGGCACTAAACTTCTGCGCAAATTCCTTTGACTTGCGCTACCAAATAGAAAAAAATAATGAAAAAAGGTAAGTGCCATTAAAAGTATTAAGTTTTCAGGGGTACTTATGTGTTTAAAACAGACGTTTGATCTAGCAATTTTTTTGAGTTTTATGAATAGATGTGTTCCGATTAACGGAGATATTTTTCATTGAATTAAGAAGGCCAAATTTTGGAACGGCAAAATTTGTTCATTTTGTATTGTTTCCGGTATTCAGAGGTTTCCGGTTTAGAGGGGTTTTATTGTACCTCTGAAAAAACTTCTCTTAAAATCATAAAATCATCACTGTTAAGCAAACACGTTTCATGTAATTATACTTTAAGCTTCGTCAGAAATGGCTGTGAGGCAATATTTTGGAAATTGTTTGCCCTTCTAGCAAAACATACCAATTTCAAATGAATTTTGAAACAATGCCTTCTTGAAACTTTACAGCTGTAAAAGACCTGTATTTTTGTTCAAAATTACAGACACGATTATTTCAAATTCAGTTTTTGTAAAAAAAGTCTTACAGATGTAAAAATGAAAAATATGCTGCTAAAATATGCCTACAAATGTTTGTGGTGTTAAAAAAGTGCATTATTTTAGGGAATAATAGCAGGGTACAAAGTTTTAGGATGAATTACTGTTCTGTAGACATGGTAGCAATTACTACCAAAAGGCAAATTCAATGACCTAGTTAGTAAACAACAATATAGAATCTGTTATGATAAGTGTTTCTAAATAAATATTATTTAAAAAAAACCATTAAGTTACTTAATTTTATATATTAACGGAAACAACGGTTTATGGTCGTATAACTGGTACATACTGCATCAACAGGTGTGGTTTTCAGGTGCAGTCGATTTCAGTCTACCAGTTAGAGAAGGGATTCTGGTGACATTCTTTTCTCTTTTATGTAATAAACTGCAAGATTATCTTCTCACTGAAAGTTCAGCTTTATATCCAAGTTCAATATTCACAAACTTTAGCCTTGCTTACAACTCATTTATTTCTAGATGGATCTCTTTGAAACTCGCACAAATAACTCCTACTCACAAGTCATTCACATTTATGTATAGGCATTTTACCTTGACCTTCAAATATGAATTTGTCATTTTTGCATGGTTCCCTTTCATAACGTCAAGCTTTTCAAGGGCAAACACATATGAAATACTCATAACTTAAAACATACTACACTGCGCCAACACACTTCAACAACTGCACCATTTAATAAAGTTACACGATAATTCTTACCTGAAGTGGCGCAAATGTTTGTGTGGACTCATTTGCGTTTGTTTTGAATGACGTGGCATTCTGCGTTTCACACGCGTGATAATGTCGCAGTTGTTTCTTTTTATCTCATCAGCTTCGAATCTTGTAAGAGTTTAATGTCCTTGCTTATACATGTACTTGTACAACTATAACAGATGTTAAGACAAGTACACTTACACCATAGTTAAAATTCCAATATTTTAGAAGATGTGATGACTCTAAATTTAAATTACAGTTGAATATCGTTACCTCGATATCGGTTAGCTCGATACTCCGGTTAGCACCACGTGTTTTAGTCGGTCCCGATTTCCCCCTATATATTTTAATCTTATTATTTATCATTACCTCGATATGATTAGTTCGATATTTTGTTTAGCTCGATGAGATTCTTCAGTCCCGTCAACTTACCTGTACCGTTTTTACACCTGACCATAATCAAGTTAGCTTGTGTGTTTGTTTTGTTTTTTTATTTAATCTTTAATCCAGTTTAAATGTCAGGAAGTTTGCATTTAATTCCCAATAATTAGTCTTATAAAACAGCGGGCAAGCTGTTTTCCAATATAACAACTAATTTGGATGAACTATTTTATTTCTGTTTGACAGAGTAAAAATTATTTAACTGGCAAATTTCCGTTATCGAAGCACAGTCAAAATGACTACTCAACTAGGAACATTACCGCTGCATTCAGACTTGTTTAAGGAAGGAATATAAATGCTAATGTTTACAAGTATATTTTGAAAAATTGAAAAGTTGTATGTATGTACTATTTATTTGTCAATAATATTAAAATCGTATTTAAGTTTTATATTATTTTTTTCCCCTTTCAAACCCTCTGAAAAAAGTATTGGATATAATGACAATAAAGACTTCCGACACTAAGTAGTCCCAGATAGTTGATATCGTTACGTCGAACTTCGGATACGTCGATGCAATTTTTAATGTTTGAATATAGAGGTAACGGTATTCGAGTTTTACACCTGGATATTTTTACAGCTGTAAAATGCAACAGTATTTCTGGTCATTTTAACTTAGCTAAATGTCTTTCACACATTTTAAGAAACAGGTCTAGATTAGATTAAAAGACTTCTTAATTAAAATGTACGAATCTAGAGAAGGATGAACAGAACTTTAAAAATGGATGTACTTAAGATGAATAAAATCAGAATTATATCATGTAAAGTTATTGAGTTTCTTCAATGGAAACGTTTTATAAGCAATTTTTCATTTTCACACAACCTTTGGTGGGTCTACATGGATACAGTGGCGACGTCGCACAACAACAGCCGGGGTTCATAAACACCACGATAAAATGTTCCTCAATAACACTGATATCGTCTTTGTCAGCGAATGGTTACGAGTATACTATTATTATAATAATAGAAACATTTTATGACTTTTACTTAGGTGGAGTTTTTGACGCTCAGGCGGAGTCACAACTCCTGAAAACATAATTGTTATACTAAATAATAATCAGGATTATGGGGAGAGAGTAAATCATCTCCTGACTATTGAGTTTCTTGTTTAAACTGTGAATATCAAATAATCTTTATGTTAAGACATTTAAAAACACACACAAAGTATCAAATGTTTATTTATAGATATATCATAGTATTCACAAGAAAACAAACTACAAATGCAAGTTAATTGCATTATCTTTATTGCTAGAATGCTTTTATCTTTTGATAATTCTATTATGTCCATTATACAGGAATCTTCTTAATGGAAACGCTCTTTCTATAAAAGAAAATGATTCTGTGATGTTGCACCTAGTGTATTAACGTGCACGCAATCAACTTTAAAACTCTTTTATAAATAGATTCCAATTTGTAAAATGGTTAATGAATATATGTAAACATTCACAAGGCATACTTCAATTTGTCGTAGCATTTTTACGAGGCATTAATCACCGCAGTTTAATGGCTCTGTAATCTTCATATAATTACCTAGTTAACGAGTCATGAGATTAAACAACACATTTTGAGATGATTTGCTAAATAAAAATTCCTTCTAGGTTCAGTTTGTATAATTATAGTATATAATAGTCTCATACTGATGGGAATAATATGATAATGGGTTCTATCTGTAGAGACTCACTCGATCAACATTTGGGTCAGCAGTTTCGGAGTAGATTGTTTTGAGAAAACTAGCCCCACCCTAGCTGTGAGACAATGTGTCTATTAATATTATGAATAAGCTTTACAGTGAGTTGTTAACCTTTAGCCTGCTGGCGGCAAGTGATCCTGCCTTTGCGACCAGTGCAGACCAAGATCAGCCTGCACATACGTGCAGTCTTATCATCGTCTGCACTGTTCGCTATTCAGTCAGTAAATTTTCAGTGAACACCCCTTCGAATAATAAATGGTATTGCCCAAATTGAATGATGGACCAGTCCATTATAGAAATTTAGCAGACTAAGGGTTAAAGATCCGTAATGCTTTTGATTTTCTGTTAAAAACAGATAAGCGGCTGTCGAAATAGATGCTCTACATAATTACACGGTTAGAAACTCCCTTCTTTCAAAACTACACAATGACCGATGAATCTTAAAATTTAATGGAGGTTATCATAAAAGTTGTTTCAAAAATGTTTTGCACTGTGTTAATTGATATTTAAACCTTTATACATGTGAAACCAATGACCCGGAATAGTATTTAACAAGAAATTAACATAATTATTATGTCCATTATAAAAAGAAAATGTGACAGCCACAAAATGAATTATAAATAAAGGGATCCTGATGAGCCTTTAATGAAAATACGCTTTATGTACACATATAATGCATATAACATTTTATTTTAATGTTGAAATAAATTTTTGTTCTAGGTTTAATTTCAATCTATTTATTTTACATCGACTAGAAAAAGTTCGATTTATTCTTGAACTTTTGATTTTGTTGAGCGGTTGCGGACACTGCGTTCAAGTTTCCGCTCGAGATGAAGTAAAATCATGTTATAAGGTTTCTGTATAGCACTAGAGATGGCGGGGTTATGACTACAAGTGGCATGTACAGACACCAGAAGACATACAAAATTCCTAATTATAAGACTTCACATTTTATGCAAATATCCCATATAACAAATGTTACATATTATTATTATTTCTTTAAGAATTTCTTTCTTTATTTTACAGACCTGTATGTAGAAAAAATAAAATAAACTATCTTTATTTTCAGGTCTGTATGTCGAAAAATATAGATAACACACTGACATATTGGTATTGTAAGAGACATTAGAAATTTTCACAACTCGGTAATGATGTACATATCTTCAATAAACTTGAATATTTGTCGATTTATTGTTCTGAAACGGTTTCTACATTTATGTAATATACAAGCAGATAAACCACGGATTATACTGATGGTAAGAGAAATGATGGATTTGTAGTCATCGTCATTGTTTAACCTAAACTGAATATATAATACCATGTCAGCTGAAAGCGTTCATTGAGATGGATGACAAAACGTCTCTCAACAACTGTATTACGCTGCTATCCATGCATTTATTGCAACCTTCTTCAGCAATAAGTACATGCTTTCACATCAATGTCATATCTTATACGCACTGTAATCTCAGGGATTATTATGGTAGAAAATATTTTTCAATTAATAGCTTACAAACAAAAATATAATAACATTATCAAAACAATCTGTAACACTAATTATAAATGTCAACTGTTTTTCAAGTTCCTTTTTTAATGAACTTTTTTTAAATGGATAACACAACAATTAAACGTCATATTAATATACTTAGTGCCTCTCCTTCTATATTATACATTAACGTTAATATTTCTGAGTAAGACCCTTACTTTGCACCGACATGTTAGTTACATGCAAAAAAATGAGGAGTTGCCATTGAGCATTACGGCCTTTAGGGAAAATACAAAAAAAAAATAAAAACAAAAAAAAAAAAACATATCAACTTGAAAAAAAGTAAAAAAAAAAATCAACAAAAACATTTGCTAGATAATTTTATGGATCTTCATTATATCAAATTATTTTCTTGAGCATCTAAATGATATTAACCATGCTTGGTGGGGCTGGCTTTTATACTTGGATTGAATGCTTATTGTGAGGATTGTTTGAATCATGCTCTATATATAACTGTATAAGAGTGTTCCGTTTCAGCCGTAGGTAGGGGCCTGAGAAATATTGCTATTATCTCCAATTATACAGACAGAAACAAACAAATTCAATATGCTATTATTATAACTGGATTCGGTCTACAAATAAACAGTCAATGCATCATTTTACAGTTTTGATTTATAGACCAATTCAGTACTCTCGGCATTATTTCCGAACGAATGTGTATTCTCTATCTGTGATTTTCTATCTTACGGCGGATTATCTGACTCTCGGGCCACAGCACTGTCTGCCCAAATGCCCAAAAGAAATTTAAACAAATTTCTTATGTCAGCAAATATATCAAGTCCTTCAAATGGAAGAACAGACAGGATTTTAGATGGAATAATAAAACGTAACCCAAGCGGAGACCAGATTGATAAGATTTATACATAAACTGGCAAGCAGATAGGGATAAGTAATGCTTGACATCTGGCTTCTCCACAACGACAAAACGTTTAGATTTGTAATGAAAAATACTTAACGTAATGAGATGAAGTGGTATTACTTACACATGTAGAAGCTAAATTGAGTCTAACAAACGAATTGAACAGGACCAATAATGTAATAAACCATGTACAATGTTCCGATTCAGTTCAGAAGTTTTTAGCTAAGAGTTAAAATTACCATCAGAACAAAATTCAAGTAATTTTTTCCTTTATCAATTTTGAAACAAAAACGTATCAGTTAAATAATAAAATATGCGTACTTGTGCATAGTCCTATACAAAGTTGGTTCTGTTCAGTCCTGAAATTCAAGTTTATTACACTTGTTTTGATTATAATCCATGTTAAAATTGTTCGAGTGTGTTTGTCTTGTTTAATGTTACACGGATGCGTATCGCTTATATTCCACACTCATTTGTTTATTGACTATTCAATATGTTAGATTTAACGTCATTTCAACATAATTATTGGTCATATGAAGACATTTGTGGGACTGAAGAAGACCCCGGTACCCCTTCGTTAGTTTCTGGTAGGGATGTGAGCACCTGGGTAGAAACAACGGCCTCCCATAAACAAACAGGATGGCTTCCTCACGTGAAAGAATTATTCACCCAAGGCGATGTTTGAGAAGGAAAAGTAAATAGAAGGCAATGACCTTAACCAATCGGCCAGGGAAGCCTCTTCGTTGACTCTGAATTTGTAATTTTTGACATTTGTAATAAATACAGGACATATTTTCTATTGTACGATACATCGTTTGATTTTTTTCTACAAATTTCGAGCTTAAGATACATGGAGAGTATACAACCCGAATGGTGGAGAAAGATAGACGAAAGTTAATAACTATTTAATTTTACAAGAAAATGGGATCCAAAACTGTCTAAATTACAAACAAATAATTATAAGAGTGACCGTGTCAATATTCTGTGAGAACATCAATATATATTTGTGGCAAGACATGAAGGTATAAGATTATACCAGATATTAATCAGATCATGACGATATATTATACAACAAGTATATCTGATAAAGGTCACCAACTGCTTTATGGTTAACAAGCAAGTATCACAAATATCACAATAATTAAAAAAAAATCGAAATTACCATTAACATCCTAGTGATAAAATTTAAGCGTGCACCCAGGTGCACTGGTAAGTATGTTATATAGTTTTATTTCAGAGGAAGATGCACAGCTGGTTTTCGAAGATCTGCTTCAACTAAAGAAAGTTTCTTTATAATCATAATAAAGATTCATGATCATATTCGAGGCATAAAACACTTCAAACCAATGTCTACGCAATTTTCAAAGTGGCAACCTTTTATTGTAACGTTATTTCAAATTTATTTTGAGCATTTTATTTGCGTTATATTCTTTGCAGAGGAGAAACGTTTGACATAAATGGGATTTGATCTTCGAATTGCTGAACTCTCAATATTAGTCATTGTAATCATTGTTTAAGTTATAATGAGTGTATTGTAGCTGATCTTCAGGAACACGTTAGCTGCCCACTTATCATAACACACCTATTTGATTGACAAGTGGCCGTATGATTTGAGATACCTTTACGTACTAAATACTTGCCAATAAGCTATGACAACTTAGTTTGGATACCACTCTCAGAATGCAGAATTGGCATCTTGAAACCAATTCCTCAAACGTTACACTGGATAGCGTAAATCGGCATAACTAGAGAAAATAGTTAGCAGCTATATCGTTTTTGGTAATTGTTGGGCCGTTATAATATCATGTTCATTTATGGTTCGGTTAGGAAAGTGCATCGCGTCTGAACTACAGAGTTTTGTTTGTTAAACGCATGGTGTCTGCTCTAGAGAGAATGCGCCATTTTTCCTTAAACTGCTACCGCATAGAACAGAGTTTATTAGATATGTCATTTATGTCATAAATATATTCAATGAAAGTACATCAACAAAACCATGTTGGGAAGTCGAGTTCATTTTTCCAACTTTTTTCAGAAAAGCAGGGTTATCTTTGAAAAGTGCTTTTAAAATGCGGACAAACATTTGTCAAGCTGACATATTACACTCCATTACAATCTCATAAATGTTACTGAACACAAGCCTTTGTTTCTTATTGATTTAAGGCTTATGTTTTACTGTCAACATAATGACAGTGTAATCTGTCAAAATGGAACTTGCAGAAAGGTATGAAACAGCTGTCTACTTTAGAAATGCCTTCCTCTCCCCTTGTTCTGACAAAAGATCAGTAAGATATTAAAAATAAGTTAAGACATTATGTCAGCGGAAGTTATCCGCAATTGAAACCTTTACAACTAGACAGCATATTATCCTGGATAGGTACAAGTCTATGTATAAGATCTACAGTCTACGTTTGCATCAGCATATTTGATCGAATTCAATGTAACCTCTTTTTATGACCCGCTGTGATATGCAGTTCAGCTGTTAAAAAAATTCTGTATTAATTAATCAGATATTGCCTAGATTTTAAACTCTGCATACCGTTTCTGCCACTAAGAATTAATTTATAATACATTTGTACGTTGTTTTAATTAACATGTCTTTCACTCCACTATCTATGTTACATACTAAGGATAGAATTTTTATGGACCATATGCTAGACTGGCTATAGCCAAATGTGTTATCCTCTTTAAATAAAGTTATTATAATAATATAACAAAACTATTTGACAAGTCATATCAAGTCAAAGTCCGCCCGCTTAGCTCAAAGAGAGATCTCAGAATTAAGATCGTGGGGTCGTGAGTTCGATTCATAGACAAGGCGTATGTTCTCCTTGACTATTTCTACCTCTGATTCATTTGGAAAATTTGGCAGTTACTTGTTGGGAACAGGCTAGTAAAGTATCCAAGAACACTTGTTAGGGAAACAGCCCTATGTTACATAACTGAAAAATTGCTGAAAGAAAGAAAAAACAGTCAAAGAGATAAATGGCTTAACGTAAGTGACTTTAACCGCATTATAATTATAATTTTTTTAAAACACTTTCTTTTTGTTTATTAACTTATATCGGAAATAAGGACTCAGGTCAAGTTTATCTGAAACAAGCTAATCAAGCTAAGTAAATAGTTGGCATCATACAGTCGTGTATATAATTCAGCAACTGCTTAATGAAAACATTGGCAGTCCTTGTGTTACAGACGACAGTCATTAAGATATAGCTCATTAATTAAACACACTTGATTCTAAGTATAGTATTAAATATTTCCTTTAGAGAAATTGACTTAATCAGCAAATGCTTTCCTCCTATTATGTCCTCTCTTAGAAGCACACACACGTATACACATAATATAACGCGTTACAAATGCGGCTATGTTGAAAATGCAGAGGCACAAATATATCTATACAAATGAACGAGTTTCATATCAGAAAACAAACGAAATAACTTGATGATTTATAGGAATAGTTTAAGTTTCGAAAGATTAACACATTTTAATAACTGAAACAGATTACTGCAAACGTTTGTAAACAGTTCTGATCAACTCGTTGTATTGACAGGCTATTGTATATTGGATTTGTTACATTTACTAGTAAACATTAAAACTGTTTAGCAATGCACCGTTAAATTATACAAAATGTTTTTCTACAATTAATCATTATAATTGCGAAGGGGTCGGTGGGGGGGGGGGGGGGGGGGGCTCCCAGTTTGATGTCTGCGCAAAATGTATTGTTTTTTTTTTTGTTTTTTTTTTTTAAATTCTTCTAATTTTTTACCTGAAACTTTCATGATAAAATAACTATGCAATGGACATTCAAACAACATGTTGCATTTTACATTGTACTGAATACTTTTTTCACCTCAGAGCCACAAAGTGGCCTGATCAAATTTACTGATTTTCAATGGACGAACTTCACCAAAAAGCTAAAACGTTTTTTATTAGTTGAGATATTCAGATGTTATTTTTCAGCAGATATTGTAAACTAAATAAACATTACAATGACAGTATATCAGTGCACTCTGGTAAATATTGGAAGAGTGGTACACTCTCAAACTGGGAAAAAGTGGGTGGGGTAAATAAACATTCGAAGCAACACTGTAAAAAGTGTGCAATTGTTAAGAAATGGCCTCAGATTGTGTACTACTCTCTTAATTTTATTAAATACAGCCTTGGGTGATAAACCTTAACAAATATTTGTCCACTTTATACATGTGTGTTATGGAAAAAGCATGGACATTGAACATGACATGTAGACAAACAAAATTAACCATGAAAGCTCAAAGTATTTAACAAAAGGTTTTGCCTGAGGTAATATATTTTGAGAGAAGCTATTGTTAAAATTGAGATTAAATGTTCTGCATTTGCAATTTCAATGTAGTTTAGAATATACATGAATATAGGTCTTCTAACGGGTAACTTTAACAGTCTCTTTCAGGTAGCCTTAGTGCAGGTAGTTCTAATATTCTATCTGGTTTGTCAGTAGCTGCATAAAATATACAGTACATATGCTGTCAGTGGTCATTTACTTGCATGTACATAACACATTGGTTATTAATTCCTAGGCAGAAACATAAATCTGCACCAAGCTTCAAGTACTTTTGTTCTACGAAGGAACAAATACTTATACATGTAATTGTATTAAATTTTGTACTTTGACACTGTAAGTTCCAAGAAGGAACCCATCAAGTAAGTTCCAGGAAGGAACAAACTCATTATCTAAACCCGTTCCAGTACAGGAACATACAGCAATCTGGGTATTGTTAGTCCAGGTAGGAACATATATCAGTCGTACTCAATAAGCCACTATAAGTTCCAGGAAGGAACAGACACTGTAAATTTCAAGAGAGAACAAACAGATTGTTCCAAACAAGTACGAAAGTTACAGCATACATATAACTGTCCTTGTTAGGTCCAAATAGAAACACATTACTATTTCAATGGAACAGATTTTTCGTGTTCCTATCGGGAACTAACCGTACTTACTATATACAGAATGTAAGTATCACTTGAAATATATTTGTTTCTGCTGTAAACTATCAACTCATAAATGAAGGTCACTTGTGGTAATCAGTTGTTCCTCCTAGGAACTTAAAATACTAATGCGTTCCTATTTTGAACTGAAAAGGACAGTTATATGTATGATGTAACTTTTGTACTTGTTTGGAACAATCTGTGTGTTCTCCCTTGACACTTACAGTGTCCGTTCCTTCCTGGAACTTATAGTGGCCTATTGAGTGCAACTGGTACATATAGATCTTGCGCAATAAAGTTCTACAAATGAGTGAAATTCTGGAAAGTAAACCAAAAAAAAACCTGTGTTAAAATGCTACGCTTATACATAAAGAGCAGCATATCTTAGTGGTATATTACCCGTATAAACAAGTCATAGTATCGTTAGATGCAAAATTTAGTAATTTGTTCCTTACCAATAATGTTGACTAACAATATGAGCGCACGTGGAATGTTCTGTTCTATAGTAAATATCAAAGTATGCAAGAAAAGTCGAAACAATCTGTTAACTGGGCTCCTGAACAGTGTTATGGCATTTCTACAAAAAAAAGAGTTTTATGACAAGGGTGTCATTGTAAACCTAAAGTGACGAACTTTCCGCCATAAGCGATAGTTAAGCGATAGTAAAACGGCAACAAAATTTGATAAAAAACGGATCAAATGTCAGTTGGACAGATGTGCTAGAATCTTTTGTCACATTGAAAGATGCTTGAATATCTAAGCAAGTAACTTGCAAAATACATGTCTAAGCTGAACATTGTGGCTGAACATAAGCTCCACAATTTCCATTTACAACATGTTTTACATTCACATTTTCATAGCATATCCTTTCCATAGCCGCAACGTACTAAAACATATTAACGTCTGGTCGCCCTTTCACGCTTCCGTATAAAATGGCCGCCAATTTTAATTTGCCACGCCAATATGTGGCAAAAACAGCAAGTACTTCTGTACACGCTATCTTAAAAATTCTTTCGCAAAAGTAAAGTACTTCAAATTCTGATGCACGCCATACTTTTCAATTTGATTTTATGCCACCAACAAAGCAGCAGGCAACATTAAAAACTTAACTTTCCCATGGGAAATGCTATTTTCCCATAGGAATGCGGTCTTTTCCCATGGGAAATCCACTTTCCCATGGGAAAATAACTTTCCCATGGGAAGAACATGTGATAAATTTTCCCATGGGAAAGTGGATTTCCCATGGGAATTTCCCATGGGAAATATATTTGTTTCTTAAAATGATAAATCATTATCTTTTAAACTTATTCTACACCAGGCACATCATAACATGACTTTGGAAAAAGTTATTTGTCATTTTATTATTTTACAGATTTTCCCATGGGAAACCGTTCCCATATTTCGGCCATGGGAGGACGTTCCTATGGGAATCATTTCCTATGGGAAATATTTCCGATGGGAAGACTTTTAGATTATTCCCATGGGAAATATTTCCTATGGGATATATTTCCCATGGGAAATATTTCCGACGGGAATGAATTCCGGTGGGAATATTTAATATAAAATAAGTCATGTGTATAATTTTCCACAGAAAAATACTTTATAAGAAACTGAATATTCTAAACTGAATAATACCTTTTTAGATATGGAAGTCTTCGATACTATCGTTTAAATTGGCATCAAATGGGAAATAGAGTATGGTCATGTGTCTTCTACAGGCGATATTTCTTTTCACATTTACTTACTGCAAAATTACATCTAAACCACACTGCTGTGATCTGGAGTTACTTCTCGTACTAACCCTAATAATGCTGGACACGTTTGAGTCTATCTTTGCGGTCAGTGTAAATCATGATCAACTTGCACATCCGTGCAGTCTGATCATGATCTGCACTGTTCGCCATTCAGTCGGTATCCTTTTGTAAGCACCCCCTTTAACAGTTAATTGTACTGTCCAAAGTGAAAGATGGACAAGTTCGTTATAGAAATTCAGCGGGGTAAGGGCTAAAGTAGAGTTTAATATTCTCTCTCTTCTTTATACGTTCTAATGCCATAAAATCTCCAAAGCGAATAAAACAAATACTAGCTTTAATTTAAATCCCAAAGTCATACTCATATTCATTATGCATATTTCCTATAACCCCTTTTAGTGTTTAGCATACAATAAAAACACTGTAAAACTACAAAACAAAAAAAAAAAACTGACATAGGCTCTATTGAGTATCATCCTTCATCAAACTCCTGTTCAAATTATTTTGATCGTAGTAGTGGCCGAGTCTGCACTGTGACAGGGTCGTGCAACAGTCACGATAAAAACAAATCCACATTAATGCTGGTTTGCTGTCATTATCACATATCAAAATATAAGTATCTATATTTATACGCAGATGGTGTACTGAATTAAATCTAAAAAGAAATTGTTAATTTAAAATCTTCTATTAAATATGTGTTGCTATTATAATCCGAAACATACTTATTTCGTTTGCAAAAGTACTACGTTTGTAGTGTGCGGCCAATTTTTTAATTCTAAATAACACGGAGTACTTTTTTTCGGAGATTACATATTATAACTTGTATCGAAAAAAAATCTAATTCTCAATATTTACGCCCAATAAAGAATCAATGTATTCCTAATATCGAGGCTTCACAATCAGTCTTGAGTTCTTACATATTTATAAGAAATGAAGCTCAGCAAATTCGGCCGAGTTTTGGTAGTGACAAAATGCGTTGCAAGGGTACATATGATTAGTTAAGGACCATGGGTTGAAACGTATTTTGGTAGGTTTCTTTTTACATCAGGGGCTGTGCTCATTTTTACATAATGCACAACAAAAGAGAGAGATAAAAGGAGGGAATGTCTTCTATAAAAATGGTGGGGGAGGGGGTTTGGAGTTCCCCTGCCGAGATATAGTTTTCGTATAAAAACAACCAAAATGTAGATTCCTGGGCGTTTGAAAAGGCTTCCTATGCAATAACATTGTATTATTTTGTTGTTTTAATGTGCTATTGTTGTCGGAGGGATAACCCACCAAGAGTTTTAAAGCACGAAAATGTTGAATTCTGTAAAACGAAGTATAACTGTGAGAATGACACTTGGGTTTTTTTTTTTAAGTTATAGTTTAATAGTTTTGCATGTCCGCACGCATTTAGTGTACAATATGCATAAAATACTGACTAAAGGTTAGGGTTAGTATCAGCATGGTTACAAAATATATACATTTAAGATATTTTTCGTTCAAAAATAGTTAATCCGGTATGAACCGGAGTCTGTTATTTATTCCGGCGCTCCAAGTCTGCATTGAGTCACAGTCTGCCGGCAAAACCTATCTGGCACCCCCATGCCAGATGAGTCTCGTGCTGTTAATGACAACCAAAAATACGAAAAAAGCAGGTACCTTGATAGTTTCTCTCCATTCGTTATAGTATATTTCTTGATTCAAAATACGTTGGTTTACCGTATGAACATAACGTTACGCAACAAACGATAAAACTAAACTGGAACATTGTTACTAGTATTCTGCGTAACGCAAAACATCATGACGTCACTTCTGCTTACGGACGTTAATTTCCCGCGCTTTGTGTTCATTCTCTACTATAAGAAATAGTGCTGCGTAGGCCTAAGTATTTCTACATGTTATTTGTAAAATACGGTATGCAAGGAAAATAATCTGCCAGAATAAAATGCTAGAATGTATACGATATGCAAGCCTCATTACCGCCCAATGCGCAGGTGCCCTCAGGACGGATATTTCTATCCGATTCGTAAACACATGACTTATATTATTACTCCGACACAAAAAGATTCTTTTTCTCTTTAAAGGCGATGGGTTTCGAGAGTCCACCACAAATATCTTTGAAACACAACGTATAAGAATGGTAGAATGTGGCCGGGGGCTTACTCGAATAATTTTCCAAAAACTGAATTCTCCGACGTTAGATTTAGATTTTTATTTTGGTGTATACATGCGAGTGGTGTTCTGGAGTCCTCCCCGGAAAACGCATGGAAATGGTGGGTTCTGTGTGTTAAGATGGGTTAGAAATATATCATTTACTCTGAACTGAAGCTTCCTCTGCAAAAAGGTATACAATGTCATGTATCATATTTTTATGTACATATATAAATGCGAATGATTTTCTATAAATATTTATCGCGGAATTTGGTTTTTTCTTCATTTGTATACGACGTATTATGAGAGCACCTGCGGCCGGCGGCGGGCGGGCTGCTCGAAAGGTTGTCCGCTATCTAACTTGAGCAGTTCTTATCCAGTGTTCACCCACTAAACTTGGTCAGAATGTTCACATCTCGGGCAAGTTCGATAATCAGCCGGATTGTCTAGTAGTTCTGGAGGTACACCCCTTTAATTGCTTAAAATTGCAAGTATTGACAACGTCCGCTCTTTAACTTGAGCAGTTCGTATCCAATATTCACCAAAGATATGTATTTATTTTGTTTATAAATTTAAGCATCGTCAACGTGAAAAAAACAACGCAGATATTCCTGCGTATTTGTTAAAATTTAATGACGTTGAGGTAGAGTGTATTCATTTACAATGTACTAGTATTTTGCGCTTTATGCCAGAATATCGTTAGCGCATGTTCATTTCGTTTTATAACATCTTCAGAATCCCTCGGAAGCAGAAAAATGCTTACATGTGATAAGAATAATCTCCCCGCATAGAATTTATTAAACTCATAAAATGCTTGGCAGAGCTTCTCATCTTATCATTTTATTCAACTCGTGCAATAAAGTCATGTGACAGGACACTCATGTAATATCCTCTACAGTGTATATAATTGCACGTGTATTTTGAAATGTGCGCACACGCAAATCAGATTTCGACCTAGATTGTACACTAAAGTTATGTATAGGCAGTCTGTTAATTCAGTCGTCCTCTCTTGTTGCAAGACGGACTGACAAAATATGATATATATGACCTGTATTTCTGGCTCATATGCCTATGTCTTCAACTTCCTTTCAGTTTTCACTAGTTTTTGTAACTAGTTTTATGCATACAATGAGTGCACGGATGCTACTCGTGAGTACTCCAGAAAAATACAGTTGGGATCATGTATATGTTTATTTTGCGGGAAACATATAAAACTATATTTAAATTCTCCTGTGACAGGTCTTTCATAAAATAAGATAATAATTTCATGAAATCGTCAACAAATGTAGAAATTCTCCATATACCCCTATAGAAAATTTGTATCTTTTAGCGTAAACGATTTGTATCTTTTAGCGAGCCTAAAATGTTGTATCATTTAGCGTTAGTTTTGTAATCTTTTAGCGAGACTCGATTTTGTATCATTTAGCGTTGATTGTATCATTTAGTGTCAGTTTTTGTATCGTTTAACGTCAGTTGTTTCATTTGCGAAGTTGTATCATTTAGCGTTCCCACGCCCCTTTCGTTTAGTGTCGATTCCTTGTCCAAAATGAAATTAACAGCAAGTCGAAAGATTTCCTGCTGCCAGAAATTATATAGACATATCCATGTTCACGTGCACCAACATTTTAACGCACGGGTGGACAGGTGGACTTTATTATTTTTAAGCGTGCACGCACATTCTAACTGCACTAGATATACGCGTTTACTTATACATTAATAAGTGTACGCGTAAATTTATATTCTACACACGCGTAAAATTTAACGCGCGCATGCGAAATTCTATGTGCTTGTATATATATACGCGTGCGCATATACATGTTCCATAATGGGCGTTTAATTTATGCATGCACGCTTTATTCTGAGTGCTTGTATATTTGCAAATATGCATGCACATATGAACGTACACGAGTAAATTAATATATAAGTATGTCCCTTTACACATTTGCAATTACACATACATTTTGTTGATGGTTTGACGTCGTGTGAATGAAATAAAGCCATAAATAAACTAGTGTAATACAGTTCTGACGTCAGCGTCATTTTAATTCGGATTTACTTTGTCGCTCGTAGATATTTTAGCATAAAACATGTGTTAACAGAGAGATTCACGTGCTGTTATAAAACATTCTAATATATGCACGTTCCGTGGTAAAGCGCTAAGGTATTACGGCCCATAACGGATTTATATTTCAATGGAAATAACGTCAACGTGAAAAAAATCAACAGATATCCCTGCGCATTTCATTGAAATTAAATTACGTTGAGGTAGAGTTTATATATTCATTCTGCATTCGTTTATGCGCTTTATGCTTAAAATAGTTTTAACTCATGTCCATTTCGTGTAATAACATCTTTAGAACCCCTCGGGATTCTGCATATGTTGCAACACGAAAAACATGCGTTATCCCTACAAAGAAAGAAGAAATTTTGGATGTTTCGCATAATAAATCTTGCCTGTGATAAAAATTCTTCCCATAGAGCCTTTCTTTTTATTATTTTATTCAATTGTGTAATTAAGGGTGCTATAGTTATCTGAATACATGTTTTATACTTAAAATGACATTAACCAATCTAATGTACTAAACTTGTTGCAGTGATTTAGACTGAACGCCGAACACCATGTCTTTGTTGTAGGTATGGGTTTCGAATATAGTATTCAAAACAATATAATATGAATACGTATTAATTGAATTATAATTGCTAATACACTAAAAAATCATCATGGGTTCGAACCTACACCCTTATGCACTGTGCATTCTTTGTTAGATTTCTAAAGTGAATCATCAGCCGAGATGATCCGACTACCAGATCAATCTTAGTATATGAACACGCCCAAAAGGTCATTTTTGAAAGTGAAAGTGTATTTTACCCAAATAGAAAATTTATATCTTCAAGCGTCAACGATTTGTTTTATTTAGCAAGCCTAAAATGGATTAAATTTATAACACTTCCGCTTTTAGACACAATGTCTATAATCAAATCGTCATGGAGAAGATAGTGCGGATGGCGCCTCGCCCGAGGACCGATCTCACGACCACGCGATCTGTAGATTTGCGCTGTCACTTTTGAACTAAGCAGCTGGCTACATTTTTTTGCATAACTCTTCACTAGGAAAAAATTCATACAGAAAATATTTCCTATTGGAACGCATTCCCATGGGGAAACGCTTCCCTTGGGAACAGTTTCCTACAGGAAAGCATTCCCATGGGAAACTTTTCCCAAGGAACAATTTCCTATGGGATTCCCAAAGGAATTCTTTCCCATGGGAAAACTAAATTATCTTTTTTCCAAACAAATAAACTAGCCAGTGCTATAAAAGTATTTTTATAAAACAGCTATGATGTTTTTCTAATAGTTTATATGAAAATAAAAAAATAAGGTTTTCCCATGGGAAATTCCAATGGGAAAGATTTCCCAAATGTTTCCCATGGGAAAACACCGTCCCATGGGAAAGCCATTTTCCCATGGGAAATGACCGTTTCCCATAGGAAATCGGCCATTTCCCATGGGAAACAGAATATTATAATAGCAATATTTATTAAAATAATAAGACTAGAATGATGAAAGTTGTTGGCTGCTATATGGTAGATATGGGCTATCATTCAGTACCATTTAAAAGTTCAAAGCTTTTGTAGAAGTACTTGACGTTTTTGCCAATTATTGTCCGTGGCAAATTAAAATTGGCGGCCATTATAATCAACATTTACAACATGAAATTAATTTTGAAAATATTTCTGAAATGCCTAGGTCTGTAGCTCTCAAAAAAGAAAAACCTGACATCCGAGTCATAAACTGACATTTTTAAACCACGTCAAAAAGGACCCTATCAACGATTTGACGAAGTTCCAAAAATCTCCATACATTGTATACCCGTTACGGACCCCTGTGGAATTAAGATTTTTTGACCGAGTGATAATAATCTTAATACTCACATATATTTTCATTGCAATATATAAACAAATACTAAAAGTACTAAGGCTTGTTATACCGTAACCAGTTCTCTCTTGCGATGAGCCATATAAAGGTGAGTTTTTTAACGCAAAGAAACAATTCAGCCAGCATCAAATGCATTTAAGAGGTCATGTGTATTAGCTTTTGCAATGTCAAATTTAAATTTCTGTCTAGATTGAGAACATCATCCTGTCCTTACCATCGCACCGATTCCAAAGCGATACATCTCTTATTGTAATGCACAAGCTTAAAACACACGAAGTAGAGCGACAAACGGCAACAATAGATGGTTCACTGAATAAAGTTTGTCTTGCGCTTTTCTGCATGGTAAACTGATTCACGGTCAGATTTGCGCAATAATGTTCTACAAATGAGTGAAATTCTGGAAAGTAAACCAAAAAACCCTGTGTTAAAATGCTACGCTTATACATAAAGAGCAGCATATCTTAGTGGTATATTACCCGTGTAAAGTCATAGTATCGTTAATGCAAAATTTAGTAAGTTCTTCATTGCCAATAATGTTGACTAACAATACGAGCGCACGTGGAATGTTCTGTTCTATAGTAAATATCAATGTATGCAAGCTAAGTCGAAAAAATCTGTTAACTGGGCTCCTGAATAGTGTCATGACAACAAGCCCCTACGACTTCTACAAAAAAAAAAACGGTTTTATGATCAGGGTGTTACTGTAAACCTAAAGTGACGACCTTTCCGCCAGAATATTACATTTGGCATTTGAATACAGATAAGTGATAGTAAAACGGCAACAAAATTTGATAAAAAACGAATCAAATGTCAGTTGGACAGATGTGCAAGAATCTTTTGACATATTGAAAGATGCTTGAATATCTAAGCAAGTAACTTGCAAAATACATGTCTACGCTGGACATTGTGACTGAACATAAGCTCCACCATTTCCATTTACAACATGTTTTACATTCACATTTTCATAGCATATCCTTTCCATAGCCGTACCGTACTAAAACGTATTAGCCTCTGGCCGCCCATTCACGCTTCCGTAGAAACAACATTTATAATACGAAATTAAATTTGAAAATATTTCTGAAATGCCTAGGTCTGTAGCTCTCAAATACGAAAATATCTGACATCTGAGGCATAAACTGACATTTTTAGACAACGTCAAAGAGGACCCTATGAACGAGTTGACGAAGTTCCAAAAATCTCCATACATTGTATACCCGTTACGGACCCCTGTGGGAATTGTGTTTTTTAATAGTCTTCATACTCATATATATTTTCATTACAATTTAGAAACAAATACTAAAATTACTTAGAATTTTAATACCGTAACCAGTTCTCTCTTGCGATGAGCCGTATAAGGATGAGTTTTGTGACACAAAGGAACAATTCAGCCAGCACCAAATGTATTTAATAGGTCATGTGTATTAACTTTTGCAATGTCAAATTTTAATTTCTGTCTAAATTGAGTACAACATCCTGTCCTTACTACTGTACCGATTCCAAACGATACAAATGTATATGTTCCTATCTGGAACTAATAATACCTAGATTGCTGTATGTTCCTGCCCTGGAACAGGCGTAGATAATGTGTTTGTTCCTTCCTGGACTTACTTGATGGGTTCCTTCTTGGAACTAACAGTGTCAAGGTACAAAATTCAATGCAATTACATGTATAAGTACGTGTTCCTTCGTAGAACAATAGTACTTGAAGCTTGGTGCAGATTTATGTTTCTGCCTAGGAATTAATGAACAATGTGTTATGTACATGCAAGTAAATGACCACTGACAGCAGTGCCTGTACTGTACAATTTATGCTGCTACTGACAAACCAGATAGAATATTAGAACTACCTGCACTAAGGCTACCTGAAGGAGACTGTCAAAGCTACCGGTTAGAAGACCTATATTCATATATATTCTAAACTACATTGACATTGCAAATGCAGAAAACTTTATCTCAATTTTAACAATAGTTTTCCTCAAAATATATTGCCTCAGGATAAACCTTTTGTTAAGGTTAATTGTGTTTGTCTACATGTCATGTCCAAGGTCCATGCTAAAGAAAATAACGGAAATTATGTTCCTGGCTAGTTACTATGGCGAAGCACGACAGTATAATGGCGATACCACGACAGTATGATGGCGGAGCCAGATAGTACGATGGCGATAACACGACAGTACGATGGCAAAGGGCGACGCTTCGCCATCGTACTTTCGCGTTTCACCAACGTACTGTCCGCTTCACTAGCGTTCTGTCGCGTTTCACCATCGTAATGTCACCATGATCGTACTATCGCGCTTCGCCACCGTACTGTCGTGCTTCACCATCATAGTATCGTTGAACAGAAAATATAACATTTTGTTGTAAGTCCTTAACAAGCGTTTGTAGGAGGAATGCTGAACCTCACTTAGATCCGCCAAGTCCGTTCATATTTTGAGGCACATTGGCAATATATTGTTAATTTTATCTTTATCCTCCTGTAACGTCTATTTTAAGTTACTTGTATAAGCGCCTGCTCAAAAGTATGATTATGTCAGAATGTAGTAAGAATTCATCTATCGTCTGTATGTTAATTTTGACACCCACTGCTTCATAATAACCACCTTCGAAAGTATAAAATTCATCTTATGAATTAAAAAATTCGAAAACACCGTTACAGTCATCGTAAACCAGGTGCCTTGGTAAATATATCATATATTTTTGTTACACAGGAAATACATAACAGAACATTACCAGCGGAACAGCTGATTTACGAATACATTCAAGACCTTCATGGTGATTTGTTTTGTGAACATTACGTTTTATGGGCATCACTTACTTCTGTAAAGAAGAGATATTTCTTTGAAAATATTCTTATACTTTTTACCATTCTTTCAAGTGTTTTACAAATTCTTTTCATGTTTAATTCTTCTCAACAGGGACATGTTCGAAATAAATTTGAACTTGTGTTTTAAACTGTGTTTTCATTTATATCTGGTTAAAACTGATGTCGTTAAATAATTTACAAGTACCAATTTAAACCCGATTCTAAGACGTGTCTATCGTGTCATTTGGTATTTGAGTTCTCACCTAACTGATTTCATTTAGAGCTGATACTTCCTATATGCCATGCTATGATGCTTTGCAACCTAGGTAGTTTGTTAAAACGTCGGGTTCGGATATCAGTCTTGGATTACAGCCATGCAATCTCGAAAACAATCTCAAAGACGAATTTCAAAAAAAAAAAAATTGTAAATTAATTTTCATCTCCATTTTAAAATATTTGGAAGTATAATAAGTTATACTACCTATAAAAAGGTAATTAGTTGTAGATGTATATATAATACATAATTAAAAATTGCCTCTAAAGTATTTGCTGCAGGTATCATGAACACTTGACAAAGACCCATGTAGCTAAAATTCAAATGTAAGCAATATTACTGACGTTTTAATCAAATATATAGACAAGTAATGTCAGGACATACTAATGAAGGGCATAACATACACATATTAATCAAGGTCAAGGCATACATACCAAGGTCAAAGCATTCTAATAAAAATCAAGATATATTCATCAATGTTAGCACAACCATACTGGCAAGAAAGGGATTTATCAAAGTCAAGACTTACTCACCAATGTCAGCGTTTCATAGATTCATTCACGGGGAGTTTACTATATAATTATGTAATATGCTATAACTATAATGTTACTCGTGTCTGTACAAAATGAAAATTACTTCCATTTATAGACTTTACTCGATTTGTGATTCAAGGAATAGTCCTTA
The DNA here is from genome assembly GCF_021730395.1 of Mercenaria mercenaria. Taxonomy (NCBI): domain Eukaryota; kingdom Metazoa; phylum Mollusca; class Bivalvia; order Venerida; family Veneridae; genus Mercenaria; species Mercenaria mercenaria. The sequence continues at coordinate 25,098,488 of NC_069371.1, read as the reverse complement.
TACTTGCTTATTGCACTGAGTTAATCTACACGCGAACACTGATAGTCACGTGACATAGCAGCATGTCGTTACATTATGGTATATATGATGTTATATAATTGAGTGTGAACTGTTTATGAAAATGGCGTGTTAAGTAATTTTAAGGTTGCAATGTTTGAAAAAACCAATGCTGATATAGTTTTGTTTTGTTTTGTTTTATATTCTTAGTGAACATGGTGAAGTGCTTTGAACAGAAATCACTTGCTATGAATATATTGTTTGTGTTTGTCTGATTGTTTCAGTTGTGTTACGACCCTACAGCAATGAATTCATAGTAATACTAATATATTAAGTTACAACGAATTCGCAATAATCCAAATATATATAGTCCATGTGTAGATATCATATACTTATCTAAAATCATATCATTCATAAAATTCTCACCAATTCCTTTTTGTCACTGAAGAAATATTCTTGATGCATTTGAGCGTGTAAGGTGATCTTGTAATATGAAATAAGAACCTTAAGAAAATGGAATATCAACTTTATTTAACATCTCGCTGGTAACAACACGGTTACCCAGCTAAGTTTATGCAACTGAAGTTAACCAATACCCTGCTGTCTTTACCAGAAGTCGTAAATTTCTGACATGAAACACCATTAAATTTTCCTACATACGTCTTTAACAGTCATAAATATTCGGCTAAACGTCATAAACTTCAAGATTAAGAAGGCCAAATTTTGGGACCGCAAAATTTGTTCAGTTTGAAGTGTTTCAGCTATTCCGAGTTTCCGGTTTAGAAGAGTTTCGTTATATCGCTGAAAAAATTATTATTCTAAACGCCATAAAATGTTTTATTTAATCATATTTTGAACTGCGTCGTGATTATTTCAAGTTTACACCTGTAGATTTTAGGATTACAACAATGATTTCACAGTTGCTGATTTCCATTTAACAGCTTAAAAACGACAGTAAAACGGTTTGAATTAATATGCAAATTAGATACAGCTGTAAACATGAAACGAAATACAGCTATAAATATGCCCAAAAGTTACAGAAGTAAGGTGTTGAAAATGGAACATTATTTTAGGGGGCGAAAGCAGAGGTATAAAAAGTTTTAGGATAAGTTTTTATTCTCTAGACATCGTAGCAATTACTACAAAAGGTAAAATGATCTCGTAAGTAAAGAACAACATGGAATATTGTATTGTGTTGAAGTTAACAACAGTAACGAGGTACGAAGTAGATCTTACTTTTAAAAATATCTTTGTCATAAAAACATGTTACAATGCTACAGTTGTTTCTTTTAAAGTCATCAGCTTCAAATACAGTTGGAACTTGATGTATCGAACTCGTTTATCTCACAATTCTGGCTATCTCGAAAACGTTTTCAAGTCCCGTCTCGATGACACGTGCACAGAATAACATTTTATGTGGTAATTCTGTTACCTTGAAGTAAAACGCCCGTTCCCTTTGAATTCGAGATATCGAGTTTCAATATATATTGTATATAGTTAATGTCTTTGCTTATACATGTCCTTGTACAACTACAATAGATGTTAAAATTGAATACACTTATTCTACCGGTTAAAATTTCAATATTTTTGAAGGTGTGGTGACTTTCATCTGGCTATGAGGATCATGTGTGTGGGTATTATATAAAATTAGAAGGAAAGGAACAAAAACTATTTCTACTTAAATTTCAATAGTGATCTTGATCTTTGACCATCAAGCATGGGGCATGCATGCGACATATTGGCTGGTCACGAAGAACATTTGCTTGTAGTGGAATGGATATAAAAGTTATGGAGTGGAAACACATTTTACTTGACCTTAAACAGTGACCGTGACCTTAAACCGACAAGCATAGATTATGTGTTGACACATTATCTCATCATTGGGAAAAATTGTGTGTAGCACTGAGAAAATCCCTCGTATTTATCTTACATCGACTAGACAAACTTCGACTTCTTCTTTAACTTCTGATTTTGTAAAGTAATTGCGGACACAGCGTTCATGCTATAAGGTTTCTGTGTAGCACTTGAGACGGAAGGGTTATAAATACAAGTGGCATGTACAGGAATCAGAAGACGTACAATTTTCCTAATTATAAAATTTCATACTTTGTATATTTTATCGCCAGTGCAATCTCCCATATTACATTATTATTTCTATAACAGTGTAAACCAAGGATTATACCGATGAGTAATGAAATGTTGAATTCGTACGTCACTGTTTAAGCTAACATGAATACTGTCAACATGGAGCGTTCATTGAGATGTGTCATAGAAATTTTTTTTTAATCAGTTAGTTATCCACGATTACGTACAGCTATGCATATTATCATGATTATTGCATCCTACTCCAGCAATATGGTTAAAATAAGTACATGCATAATTGTTATATCTAATGCGCGGGATAATTTCATGGAACATAGTTTGTTTGGAAAACGATCATCTGAGGGGCGAATTTGTTTCCATATTACGTTCCCTGACATTCTCACAAGCACGATTATACTGGCTGTTAAAGCATGAGGCTCAGTGTATTTTCTAACTGATTTATCTTACTATGATTAGAACTGTTACAGCCAACTTGTAATTGTCTTTTAAACTATTTTCTCAATGTTGAGCCACCCTTAGAAACACTACAGAGTAATTTACGTAAGTGGAGCACTGACCAAACACAGTTAATGGAGTTCTCTTCTAATTAAACACGGGTTCAGCGCGCTGTAACAACACGTACATATATGAAACCTCGGTCAATCAAAGCCGAATGGGTTTCTGTCTAAATATGACTCCAGCCCAGTGCACTGCGCCACTGGGTACTTGTATACGTGTTGCCAAAACTATCACTGGATGATTAAGTTGACTTTATACTGTCTCAGATATTATTATATTTAACGGGAGGGACCTTGGCTCACAATACCTTTAAACGTGATAGTGAGTGCGATTGTCTCGGGCATTAGATTTAAAAAGATTGTTGTCACCACCAGGGATGTTAAAGTCTTTATGCTGATGAATTCGATTTGACTCAGGCATTGTGCAAAATATGAAACAATTGGCTAAAGGATTTATAATTACTATGTTCAGCTACAGGACTAAGGTGATATATTTGGATATTACAGTAAGGCTAACCGTGTTGATAACAGATAACCTGATACTTAAAAGGAAATTGTCGCAATTATGCGACAAAATGGATATTTCAGGGTTGTCTAGTTTGGACATTTACCATGCATTTGCATGAAAACAAATTACCTTTATCGATGTCTTGAGGCGTACTTCCTTTATGTCATTTTTGTCCCACCATAGTTCAAGGCGGCCAACCAAACTGATATTTAGGTATCGTACACACGGTTAAACTGTTCGATTAAAGTTGGGTTGTTTTGTTAATAACTTTCTAAGTACTTGAATATCTTTAATAATGTAAAAAGCTCCTAAGACAGGAAAAACAAGTGTTTTCATCGACAAAAATATCTGCCTATAAATAGTGAAAATATGGTGTGGAATTTTGTCAGTTTTTTGGCAAATTATGGCCGCGGTGAGCTTGTCCGTATTTTGAAGAACAAAGGCAACATCCAAGTCGGCATTTAAAAAAGACATCCAGGTGGATAAATTTTATTTTCCTGTTTCATATAATAAAACAATTCATAGGGCAAATACGCACTACTCGAATTCGCACTGAAAGGAGAGGTAAGCCGGGTATGAGGTGTCTTCTTTTGCTGTTGTACATGGGACTTAAAGGACAAGGAAAGCCTGATCGTCAAGCCTTTCAATACACTGAAAGAATTTTTAAAATCGGACCTCTATTGAAAAAGATACGGCAGTCTGAAATTTAAGAAAATTGCTGATCATGTAGACAGCCATTTTTTTCTGTTTATGACGTCATTTACAAACTGCTGAATGTTTTATTCAGCAAATAGCCTTTTAAATAGATTAATTTTATATGTTTCTTGAGTGTAAGATGTAAAACATGGTAATTTCTTTCATTATAGCTGGAGAAAATAGAGGAATTATTTTACATAAATAAGCAAATACAATTCAGATATGTGTCTAGAAATTTAATCAATCCGCCATTTTGTTTTTTTTTTTTTTTTGTTGCCAAGAAAACAAAATGGCCGCCATTTTGATCAAATATTTAAATGCTCATAATTCTTTCACTTCTTTAAATGATAAAAGAAATCAAAGCAGATGGAATTAACATCTAAACAACATTGCCTTTCCCTTTAAGTCTTCAGATAAAGACTAGTGAAAAGGTAGCTTCATATTCATTTGTTAAAACATCAAACACGTAATTAACTGATCAAATAAATATCTATTACACTTGAAATAATACATGTCAATTGTTTTCAAAATGCTCTTTTAAATTAAATTTCTTTAAATTGATAAAACAACAATTAAACTTTTTATTAATATACGTACTGCCTCTATACATTAACGTCGATGTCTGAGTTCGCCCCTCATAAACAATTGCAGTGCACACCGATATGTTACTTACATGCAAGAAATAAAGACAATGCAACTGAGCATAACGACCTATAGCGAATATATAAAAATGTACATCTTGAACAGAAATGAAAAAAGTGCTCAGAGATATTGATCTTAAATCAAATGCATCTTAATCAAAAATGATATAAATCAGAGTGTTGGGACCGGTTTTGTACTTCACCTCAATGCTTATTGTCATGATTGTGTGGATTGTTGGAATCATAAACTCTTTTCTGCCGTAGGTAGGAACCTTAGACATGTTGCACATTTATTATCTTTGAAACAAATAAATTTTGCTATTCGTTCTACTAGTAATCAGCAAATAAATCTTTTTACAGTTTTGATTAATAGACAGAGCCAATTCTCTAGGCAATAATTACAAAAGGATGTGTATGCTTTGTCTGCGATTTTCTATTTTTTCAGCAGATTATCTGACACTTGGGTCACCTCATTGTCTACCAAAAATCGACTTATACAAATTTCACATGTCAGGAAATATATCACATTCTTCAAATGGAAGAACGGACAGGATTTTAGGTGGAACTCTAAAACGTAACCCACAACGGAGACCAGATTTAATGAGATTAATACATAAAATGACAAGCAGATAGGGATTACCTTTGCTTTTTGCTTGACATCTGGCTTCTTCACAACGACAAAATTATTTATTTTTATGTAAATTACTAATTATAATGCGTTGAAGCAGTAGTATAAGCTAAACTGAATCCAAAAACAAAAGTGAAACAAGGCCAGATGTTCAATAAGCCTTGTACAATGTTCCATTTTAGTGCAGAATCCTAAACACAATGTATTGTAAAGTTTGTAAGGCTAAACACCACCATCAAAACATAATTAAAGTAAATTAATCGTTTATCAATTTTGAAACAAATACATTTACTATGCATACATGTGCATAGTCCTATTCAAAGTTGGTTCTGTTCAGTCTATTACCTATGTTTTGATTTATAGTGTGTGTGTCTTGTTCCTGTTACTCGGATGTATTTTGCTTAAATTCCACATTTATTTGTTTACTGACTATTCATTTTGCTGGCTGTAACGTTATTTCAACAAAATCACTGGCCATATGGCGACCTTTTTGTGGTGGAGTAAGACCCCAGGTACCCAATTCGCTAATGTTTCTGGCACGGGTGTGAACATCTGGATAGAACCAACAACCTTTCATAAATAATCTTCACGTGAAAGAATTATACATCCAAAGCGAGGTCGGGGAAGGAAAAGTAAATCGAAGTCAGTGACCTTAACCAATCGGCCACGGAAGCCCCTTCGTTGACTTTGAATTTGTAATTTTCGATATTTGTAATAAATACAGGACACATCAGTACTGCAGTAAAGTGAAAAATGATAAATTACTTTGATAAAAGTATCTTTAAAGTAAGATTCTTATAATTAAGTCTATGAAAGATTCAAATGCTATTTAGGAATGACTAAAATGAAATTAACAGACCATTAAGTGGGATTCTATGGAATGCTTGAACGTGTGGGAAGATTCAATATCCCTAAGATGTTGAGGAAGACTGTTCAACAGAACAATACCATTAAAAGCAAAATATTTTCTACCAAAGCTTCCTACCTTTGGTAAAGAAAATCGCCCCGTGTCACTAAAAGTATAGCTTGCATCAATTGAATCGGATGAAGGAAGTGCAGACACTCTGGATCTGGTACAACGGTCATGGACATGAGTAAGGGGTACAAAATGCTCCTTAAGGTATTCTGGTGCTGTGTTTGACTTTATTCTATGCACATGACAGAGAGTTATCTGATCTACTCTCATTGAGACAGGAAAACAGTTTAGAGACTTGAATTGCTCTAACCCAACATGAGACCTACTATCCATATTCAAGACAAAGCGAACCAATTTATTCTGGGTAGATTGAAGCCTATTTTTTCCAATACTGGGTCAAACTTGAGTACCAAAAAGAACATAATAGTCAAAGTGACATTGTATAAGGACATGACCAACAGTTTCCTAGTGTGAAGATCCAAGAACTGACTCTTTCTATGCAAGTATTTAAACCGGGCATTAGACTTTGTAACCACTGACCGTGCAATTTCATCACAGGAAACATTCTGATCAAAAGTAGCACCAAGATACTTAACTGAGCTGGTAGCCTGAATACTTGTACCATTACGTGACATATTTAAAGTACTTTGTGACCTTATCTTAGGCTTTGAACCAAAGATTATAGTGTCTGTCTTACCAAAATCAACAAGCCATTCACTTACATGTTCCAGCTCCCCAGATAAAAGAGATTCAATGTCGGATATACTTTTATCATAAACAATGATCCCAGAGTCGTCTGCATACAATAAAAGTTTGTTTTTTACCACAACCGACATGTCATTAACAAAAACTAAAAATAAAAGGGGGTTCAAGATTGATCCTTGGAGTACCCCACAGGTGAGAGGGGCTTGGCTGGAATGAACACCAGATACATCAACTAACTGGTGTCTATCAGAGAGATATAATTGGAACCAGATGACAGCATCTGAGCTGAGGCCAACTGCGTTCAGTTTTATTAACAAAATACTATGATTGATCGTATTGAATGCCTTCAGCAAATCAAGAAGGACCATTTCAACCATGTTACCTTGATCCATTTGAAATTTAACAAAATCTGATAAATGGACAAGACAAGTATCCATAGAAAATCCGCGTCTAAAACTAGACTGAAAACTGTATAAAATCTTTTTCTCATTCAAATAACCTTCCATTTGATCATATATGACCCTTTCAAAAACCTTGGAAATTAAACACAAAATAGACACTGGCCGATAATTACCAACTTCGGTTTTATCATTCTTCTTGTACAGAGGAATAATCCAGGCATTCTTAAGATCATCGGGAACAGAACCCTGAATAATAGAAAGATTGACACTTCATAACTTTATCATGACATCAGGCGTTCTGACCAATCAGAAAGCTGCATTTTCAAACACCTGCCAGTATTTCTACAATGAACATGTAGTGACTTCAGAAATAAATATCACATTTTTTTCAGAAGTCAAATCAGATTTTTGACTTCACATACTCCAGACCATGCAACAAAGTAAAAAACCTTGAAGTTTTACTGAAAGATTATGTGGATTTAATACTTTTATTTTAGTTTAACAAATGTTTAAAGTCTGAGATTTTACACAAGGAGTCTATGATAAGGTCCGAGTAAAATGCAATCATTTAATACCCAAGTGAAATTAGTATCATTCCGCAATGTTTTGGACATGTTACAATTATGAATATGAGTCAAGGACAGGCTATAACTGTTGCACTGTCCGGGGATACCATTTAACCAATGGCCTTATTAGCACTGAGCCTATTAAGGTACTTAAGAAGTTTGTTCTCTGAAACAACTGAAAATGAAAAGCTATTTGGAATAATACCCTTGGATAAATAAAATTTACTTACAAAAGATTTATCATATTTAGAAAAACTACCTGGCAGTTTATCAACTAATTTTGATGCATTTGTAATATAAAAACTGTTAAATTTTTCAGCAACATTTAAAAAATCAAAGCTGACTTCTCCATTAATTTTCAATCCAATATTACTAGAAGAGCTAATACCTTTCCTGAATGGTAAACCAAGCTGTTTTAAACATTTCCAAAGAGATTTGGAGTCAGATTTATTGCTTTCAGTACTATCTTTGAAATAGTTTTTCTTGGCATTTTGAATAAGAGTCGGGGTATTATTTCTAAGTTCTCTAAAACTTTCATAATGTTCAGAACTTTTTATTATTTTTATACAAGCTTTGCCTGTAGCATTTATACCTTGCAAAATGACATTACTTTTCCACGGTTCCGTACGCTGTGTGATGCGAACTTCCTTTACAGGAACATGTTTATCTAACACAGACAGAAAACTACTTGTCAATGAATTATGAAAACTTAGTTTTGATACCACACTCAGAATGTAGACTTCTTTCCATCTGGAATGATACATCGGCTAGTTTAAATCGGCATAACTAGAGAAAATACTTAACAGCTGTATCTTTTTTGGTTATTTTTGGGCCGTTATATGTTCATTTATAGCGTCTGAACTACATTGTTATGTTTGTCAATCTTTCGATCTTCCTAAAAGTTAGATCTGACGACAGATGTTTCTGTATAATCTAATTTCCAATATTGCTATCTTTGTTTGCACCAATTTATTTTTAACCAGTCAGGCGCTTCGATTCAACAAACGTTTGGACACAGATTTTGGCTAAAATATTTTTTCTTTAGAATAAAGTTCCATTATATTATGAACATAAGAACATGAGATTTTGTTTCTAAACTATCTTTAAACAAGACTTCCAGAATGTCACAATATACGCCCGTCACAGCAAATTTCTTTAAACTAGCAAATGTATTTGTAAATGGAATTTTAATTTTGTGGTTGTTTAGTAATTATTGTAATTCTTTTGTTTTTCTAAATTCACAAGAAAAACTCCTTACCAGGTAGAGGTACCATAAAATACACCTAAAATTGAAAGTAACATCTATGTTATACCACAGAAAAGTGGTCTTGGTTTTTCCCTACGGTCAATTATAAAAAAAGTTACAGTATAATTTATTTATAGTAACAACTAAGGGAAGTTAATCTTTAAAAAAAAATCCAAAAAAAATGTAAATCCACACAAAAATCCTTAACAGGTAATAAGTCTCGATTTTAGTAATAAAAAAGCTACAATATAAGCTATTTATAGTAGCAACAAAGAGAAGTAATTCTACAGAAGGGACCTGCGCATTACACTCCGTCTCATGATGGTGTACAATTGTGCCAAGTTATATCAAAATCCCTCCATGCATGAAGAAGAAATGCTCCAGACAAAGTAATTCTTGTATCTGACCTTGGATCTAGGGAACTGGTTCTTACGCATGACACTCCGTCTTGTGGTGGTGAACATTTGTGCCAAGTTATATCAAAATCCCTCCATGCATGAAGAAGAAGAAATATGCTCCTGACAAAGTTTTCATTCTTGTCTCCTTTGACCTCTAGATGTGACCTTGACCTTGAACCTAGGGATCTGGTTCTTGTGCATGACACTCCGTCTCATAATGATGAACAATTGTGCCAAGTTTCATCAAAATTCCTCCATGCATGAAGAAGATATGCTCCTGACAAAGTAATTCTTAAAGTCTGTGGACGCCGCCAGCCCAACCGCCCGCCCTCCAGGGGCGTTCCCATAATACGTCCCTTTTTCAAACGGGCGTATAAAACTGTGAAATCAAGAAAAAATTACGCCCGAGTCGGAAATCGAACCCAAGCCGCCGCGGCAATAATGTTTTTCCTGCCTTCTTGACCAGTACACCACAGAGGAACACGTACTTATCTATGGTTAAATGTAAAGCTTGATAATTAAGGCAGTTTACCTCCGGTACCCCTTACAAACGCTTTTCAATTTTGAATTAAAAAAAAAGAAAAACAACTAATTCTCATGTATTTTTTTAAGCTTTCTCATTAGAAGTATAAACCCGTACGAGATGATCACATATCGAAAACTGGAATCTCAGGTTCAGTACAGATATTTTTTTTCAAACGTCTACTTTCACTTTCAAAATGTTGTAAGCAAGGCTCTGATTGGTCGACGTGTGTTTCAATAGCCTGTAATCAGATCCAATGCGAAGCGTTAATTGGAGATGATTTTAATAAGATTGTTATGTTTGTTAAATTCATGGTGTCTGCTCTAAAGAGAATGTGCCACTTTTCCTTAAACTCCAACCTAACTCGTTCAGTAAAATAGAATAGAACAGGTTTTTTAATATGTCATTTCTACAATTAACAGAAGCAAGTTTGTTGCTCATCCTCAATATCATGATAAATGAGATCTTAACTGGACTACAATGTATACTTCTAGCGTTTATCTGCCAAATGTGTAGCTAACTGTTTCAAGGTTATCAAAAGGAAACTCAAACATTCTACAGCTTCTGAATAATGTGTTCCTGTTGCATGACAAATAGGGGTGGGGGAGTGAGGTACTGGGGGGGCTCCGATTAATTCTATAATTCTACAAGCAGAATGGTGCATTTTAAGCAATTTAAGACATGATAATGAGCAACGCTATTTGTGGTTTATGTTGCAAGTCTGGTTGGAACTACGCCGCATCCACGAGATTTCTGGAAAATGTGGGACTATTTTTCTTAAGAAATCAACAGCTAACTTAATCATTTTAAGTCAGGTTTAGACGCATGGTATGTGGTGCCACATGTTGCAGTTATCTAGTGAAGAGAGGGTCGGGGAAGTTTTGAAATCCAACAAGTAAAAAGGAAAATTATGCATTTTTAAACTAGGAAATATAAAAATGGCTTCCAGTAGTTTTGTTAGTTGTGAGCACAGCAATCTCCCAAGTTTAGATTTTAGGAAACAAATACCACAACGATGACAACTACGGGTTCACCATTGTCTGGAAATGTTTGAAAAAACATCGACTTAGGTTATATACAACTTAAGTGATCTGTTTATATATCTTTTCCGCTACAATGTGTTTCGTCTAATCGTCTAATTGCTTGAACAAAGAAGGCAACATTTCTATCAAAGATCATTTCTAAAGAAGTCAAACGAATTGGTAACGAAATTAGTCTCTTTTTTTTTAAATATATGGATTTCTTTTGAATTTGTTTCTGTTGTTAAGTCATGGACCATGTCGGCGGCAGATTTATACCCCACATATGTCTTCGATTTCATACTTGCCAACAACTACATATAAAAAGTGATGAGAGAGCGAAAATTATTGTTAAGTTAGTGTTGAGTTTCGATATTAGCATTTAGTAGACTGAACCTGATATTTTTCATGATTCGAGGCTGTAAACGTATAATTTTATGTTTTGTTCAGTTCTTTTGTAAAGCAGAAATGCATATAAACTACAATCAAACTAAGTGAGTATTTAAAACTAATGGTTGATCTTGTATATGTTTGACTGATATAATATAGTTATGAAATATTATGCACCACTGCGTCACAGTATACATTCATGAGTTGAAATACGTTGATTCAGTGTTTCCTCGAACCATAATTTAACTAAATACCATCGAATTGGTGACGCATTGTTTCGACAGCGTTATGTATATACCACATCCATTGTCATAACCACACACCCTTTTTAAAAACGAATTGAAAAAGAATAATAATTTTAAAAGAAAGACGAAATAATACATAATTACATTTTTAGGTCGCCCATGTTGCAGATTCAGTTTCGTGGACGTTTTGTTTCGAGAAACGAAAGGTTATATTTGAAGATTGCTCTTAGTATGTAACTTAACGTTTGTCTGACTTAATACTCGCCGCCATAGGTTATTGAAAATAAGCCTAAGTTTGTTTCATATAGGTTAAGATAGTTCTGCACGTTCGGGTTGATTTTTTTCTACAAATTGAATGTAGAGTGTAGCTCACTGACAACAACCATCCGTTAATATTTTAGCTACACTGGCAATGTATTGTCGAACTTATCTTTGTTACATATTTTTCAATGAATTATCGAAAAATTAGAGTGAAGTATATTTGGTATGTTCACAGTGAAAAATATCAAATATATTTTTCACTCTTAAGAAACTATAAAACGGGTAAATTTAGTTTAGTTAATATGTTTATTTTACATGTTAGGTAAAGGTTCCTTCCACACGTGAACGATATATTTTGCATTTTACTCGTGGCTATGTCACTCGAGAAAATATTGCATCTGGTATTCACTCGTGAAAGATATTTCAATCTTACACTGAAACAAACAAATATCATTTGTATATCCTTATGTAATAATGAGATTGTATAACAACTACTTAATTCTTTTTTAAAGTTAGTTTATCAATCGCCTGCTCAAAAGCAGAATATGTCAGGAAGGCATAAAAATTATCTCGATATGAAATTCAATCATCGTTTATACGTTAATATTGACACCCACTACTTTATGATAAACACTGTTGAAAATATAAAGTTCATCTCATTAATTTAAAACAATCCGAAAACACTGTTAAAATCCTCGCAAACCAGGTGCATTGATAAATATATCATATATTTTTGTTACACAGGAAGGACGTAACTGAATATTACCAGCGGAACAGCTGGATTACAAAAACATTCAAGACCTTCATGGTGATCTTTTTTGTGAGAATTACATTATATATAGATTTTCTAGGGCATGACTTACTTCCCCTGTTAAGAAGAGATAAAGCTTTGAAGATGTTTTTAAAACTTTTTACCATTCTTTCAAAATTTAATGTATTTATATTGTTAAATTCTTTTCAACAGGGACATGTTCGAAATAGATTGAAACTGTTTTCATACTGTGCTTTCATTTATATCTGGTTTAAACTGATGCTGCTAAATATTTTACAAATATAAATTCAAACACGATCCTGACATTTGGCATTGGAGCTCTCGCGTAATTTCTTGATTTAATCTAAGCTGAGAATTCCTACCATGCTGTGATGCTCTGCAACCTAAACATTTTGTTAAAACTCCCAAGTTTGGATACCGATCTTTATCACAACCTTGCAACCTCGAAAGCTGTCCGCTATCGTGAAGTGATCAACGTATGTAACGAATACATGGCGCATTATTGTTCAAATTGTACATGTTTATCAGGTTCTAATGTCGTTTCGTTAACTAGAAACATTTGTTTTATTGGTTTCAATTTAGAATGGCTATATTCAAAATTGCACTATACATGTAATTGTAGATCAAGTGATGAAAGAATTTAGTCAAGCATGTTTTTTGAAATCGTCCAGGTAAACAGCAAAATTATGCAACATGTATTCATCAAGACTATAACTACAAATGTACCATACCGATATGATAAGGATGAACGTATCAAAGTCAAGACTTACTAATCAAGATCAGGACTCTCTAATCAAGGTTAGCGTTCAGTAGGTTTATTCATTTGAGATTACTAAATATGTTATATTCTAGAAATATAAATGCTACTCGTGTTGTAACGTTACTTTCATTGATAGACTTTACTCGATTTGTGATTCAATGAATTTCGCTTGTACTTGTATAATGCACTGAATTAAGGCAAATTACCAGTCTAATAGTCACGGGACAAATACACATGTCTTTGCAATTTATGACAAACCAGCAAGTTTTTACATTATGGTATACAAGATGTTATGTAACACAGCGGAATTTCCGAAATACACTTGATGCATCCGAGTATTGTGTAAGGTGGTTTGAGCATTCTAGTTATATTAAACATGTTAAATAAGAACCTTTTGAAAAGGTATAACAACTTTATTTAACCTCTCGCGGGTAAAAACACGATTATCCAGATAAACTATGATTATAAATATGGTATTTGTTTCTTTAAGCATAATACTAACTGGTTTCTCGCCTCCCATTATTATCTTAGATTAGTGTTTTTATATAAAAGCATTTGTATAATTATACAGGAAAATGCCAAATACCTAGTAAATAGTAAAACAGACAAAGAGTTATGGGTATTGAAAATGACGGACTGTTCAAAAACCGTTCAGTGAAATGAGATAAATTCTGTGAAATAAACGGAATTGTAAAAAAGTAATATTTTCCATCCGAATGAATTTCGTAGACGTAATAGCCGTCTAAAATATGTATGCAAGACAACCCACTTCCCCATAGACACAAACTTAAATATGTGTTTGTTTGTTTGTTTTTCATAGCATTTAGATATTGTCATTTTAAGGTATGAACCATGTAATTGTGTACCTCCTTTTGAAGGGTATTCAGTTCCTACAATAAACCTTTTTTGACTAAATTTTTTAAGGTGGGGGGGGGGGGGGGGGGGCATAGGTTCAAATCCCACTGGGACCAATTTTTTTCCTTTATATTCCTTTTTTTTTAGTAAGTATATATTTTTTCAAGACTGATTATTAATTGATTGTACAAAATTGATTTTTGTTTTCATTTGATAAATGATTTCTTGCTTTTCAAAAGTGAGTTTACCTCTGAAACAGAAGGGGGCAGAGTTAGACATATTTAAAAATACTGAGTTACATGCGTTAAAAGTTCTCTATTTTGTCGGAGTTAGAATTCTTTCTCATTAAATCCTTTTACTTGAGGCTGCCTTGCAAAACTGATATTTACAGTTATATTTTGTGTTTTATGATTGTTTACCAATAGTTTGACGTTTCTTTTATCACAATTTATGGTATAATGAATTCTCTGCAAACGTTTTGGACAGTGGCCATCACTTTGAAATTTGTCTCTACTTGAGCTAGAGAAAATGTCATGAATTATACAAGATAAAAAAACGGCAAGGTAAAAGTTGTTTAAATCACTCATTGGATAAAGTATATTGCTGTAACATTGTATTGAACATTTGAAATATTCACCATTGGGGGGGGGGGGGGGGGGGGGGGGGGGGGGGGGTCATACTTTAAGTATATTATGCCTACCTTTAGTAGATCATTTCTCTCATTTTTTTACGTTCATATGTTACATTTTTGCATTTCAAAAAACTTGTAATCTGTGTCTTATCTCTGAAAAGGCATTTGTTATGTTCTGTTCTTTTAAAATAATAAATGTGTCTGTACTCTTCGCTAATGGAAAAAGATCCATATGGATCTTATTTTAGGCATGGAATGGATTTGGATTATACTGTCTCATTTACGCTTTATGGTTTTCTGAGGGGAAAGCATTTCATCCCTCATGGAACTAGAGGTGAGATGCGAAGACACCAGCCTCAGACAGATTTCAAAGGAGACCCCATACATCTCACTAATCTTAAGATGTTTTAACCAGATTTTCGTAGAATACCAGTTACTAGATTGGGGTATGTCGCCGAGCGGGCGAGCGGGCGTCAAACTTGAATTCCGCACAATAACTTTAGTTTGGAACAAACTTTACACACCAAACTTGGCCTGTAGATAAATGATAAGGTGACGAAGCTTGGGATTGCATTTGGGTCATTTGGGTCAAGGTCAAAGTCCCTGTTGCTAAAAATAGACAAATTGGTTTCCGTACAATAACTTCAGTTTGCATTGATGTATTGAAATTAAACTTATAGTATATAGGTTATAGAAAAACCAAGGTTGGGATTTTATATGGGGTCAAGTTTAAGGTCAGGATAAATTATTTAATCTTCATACTTAGAAAATTCCACGGTGGCACAGTGGTCTAGAGCATTGGGCCAAAAGCTACTTTTTAGTCAGTGGGACGGAAGGGTGTCGGTTCAAATCCTACTGAGATAAAAAAAAATCTTTTTTTTCGTGGAGGTGGGGGGGGGGGGGTGGGGGTGGGGATGGGGGTCGAATTCAAGGTCACAGTACAAAAACAAATTTCTTTTCTCTAAAAATAGATTTTTTCTCAGTGTGATCTTCCACTTTATAATTTTAGTTTGGACTTTCTTACAGCCACCAAACTTTGTGTATAGCAAGCTTCTCTGAAAAATTAGCTTTGGATGATATTTGGGGTCACTATTACTAAAATAGAATAATGGTTTCCACTCAGTATCTTTAGTTTTGGTACACTTATTGTCAGTATACTTGGTATGTAGATAGCTTTTATCAAACACAAAAGGTTGGGAAAGTATTTGAGCTCACTCGGATCAGGGTCAATGTCAATATAGCTAAAAATAGTAAAATGGGGCCATATTTGAAATAACAAATAGATGTTTGTGCTGTGGAATGGAAGGGTGTCGGTTCAAACCTCACTGAGATCCAAAATTCTTTTTATTTTTTCGTGTTTTTTTGTGTGTGTGTGTTTTTGTTTTTTTTGGTGGCAAAAAGGTCATTTTAATACCACTGGGTAACTAAAATAGAAAAATATGGTCGTAGTTATAATAAAAATATATCTTTTATGTATAATAGAATATGACCATTTTTTTAAAGAACCTGTTGGCATGATGCAATTGAAAACATGGTTTTCGTGGAATTTCCACGTTTCTTGTCTATTGAATAACTTAAACGAATGTCTATGGCTTCATAAACAAACAAATTTAAGTTCATTGTGATTACATCCTATTCCAATACAGGCATGATACACATAACAAACGTGATTGTCTCTATTCTTGTACGAAAACGAGGTACAATATTTTATTACCATTCTGCTGTTCTTGAAAACGGTAAACATGTTTAAAATATCCATAGCCTGGGCGCATCAATTGACAACACTACTATAGCATGTTTTCAAAAGTTTAAAACGATTATTTTTATTTATTGTTATTACTAACATGACAGTTACCATATTTATTGCATTTCACTTAAAATTCGGTAAATATGCACACAATTTCAAAGAACAATAACGTTAAATTCGAATTATATTTATTTCGAACTGTTTTCAACGTGTTGAAATTCTTCAAAGATTCAATAGTATTATATATTCACAAGTCAGATAAAAGAACATCAGACTGGGTAAATTGAAGACATGCCATCAAAGCATAAGATTCTTCTCAGCATGTTATAATTGACACATTTAACAGTGCAGTCTCATCTATCAAAATTAATATACCACATTATGTTATAAAAGGAACCAGATGCGTTATATCATAGCTTTATGAAATGATTAATACAATAGGATGAACAGATAAGAACCATAATAGCTCTAAATTTAAATCTAGAAGATACTTTATTTCTTAAGGTTATATTTAAATTCAGCCTCCTACAACAATGGGTTCTGTCAAAAGATTTTAACAAGCAAGTCATAAAATATATACTCATTACGTAAATCTGTTTTCCGTGTAGACGTTTTATGTATTTATCATTTTAAAACATTTGGAAAATATGTTAAATACCATTTGAAATATTGATGCTGAATGCCTCAAAAAATGTAGCAAGTATTGAGATTTGAAACACTTGAAATATATTAAAACAATTGCTATTTATAATTTTAATTTCAAAACACGCCGACTACACATAGACTATATCAATCTTAGGCAACATTGTTATAAAATGGAGAATATTAGGTTACTGTCTTTTTGAACTGAACTTAATCCGATAAGTTGAAGAAAAGTCTATCCACTCCAAGACTTTGCCGAGGTGGATAAAATATTGAGGCAGAAAAAACAGCACCATAATATTATATTTTATTCTTCAGTTAATAAATTTTGTTTAAAACATATATTTGTTTTAAATTTTTTTTTTAATATAAAAATAATCCCTTCAGATTTTTACTGATTCGTAAATTCGTATCGGCCCATTTCTATAGCCATTACATGAAAAAATGTTACCATCAAAAGTTTGAAAATAAAATTGCGCATTTCATGGATTCTTTGTAGGAATACTCGTGGACTTCAGTTACATACGAATCCTATAAAACAACAATAAAAACATTATTCCTTACATCATAATTTGCCTTCTGTGTAATTTAAATAATAGGTGGTAAAAAAGCAAAGTGGTTTTGACTCGGTTGAAATACAGCCTAAAACCACGCTTGAGATGAATTCTCCATACATATATCTTTTTCCATGCTCAATTAAATTCTTCAGTAGGTAAGAGCGTTGGCCTACGGATGGCGGGGTCGTTAGTTCGATCCTCGCGCGGGGCGTATGTTCTCTGTGACTATTTGATAAACGACATTGTGTCTGAAATCATTAGTCCTCCACCTCTGGTTCATGTGGGGAAGTTGGCAGTTACTTGCGGTAGAACAGGTTTGTACTGGTACAGAATCCAGGAACACTGGTTAGGTTAACTGCCCGCTGTTACATGACTGAAATACTGTTGAAAAACGGCGTTAAACCCAAAACAAACAAAAAAATCAATAAAATTCTATCCACTATTCTTGGTTAGATCCAACAGTTACAATCAACGACTGCTTAAAACAGTTTAAATGGCTCAATTTTTAAACTAAAATGTAAACACGCTACAAATAAACAATTTAAAAAAGCCAATGTCGATTCGCTCAGATAACCGTACCGTTCCGTATTGATATAGAATAAAACAATTTCAAATTTTTACCGCGGCTCTTGTAATAAAACAACGACATTTTTGAATGCTTGCTATGTCCGCATTTTACAATGCTTGTAGTCGAGTACGTGAAAAGTAGTCTATCAGTTGTATTGACTAGATGAACTATACCCTAAAAAAACTTGTTAAAGTAATGCAATTTCCAAAGTTCCCACTTCAATTTATTAAAGATACTTGCGCTAATATATTATTGAACATCCTTAGAAACATTTTGTTAGGTTGTATTCTATGCCTTTATGCCTATAAAGAATTTGCATATTTAATTTATCATTTATATAATGTTTTAAGGTCTAGAAATGAAGCCAGAGCCGTTCAGATCCACATGGATAAAATAAATTATGATTATGACTATGATTTCTTTTGTCAAAAATTACTTTACTGACCGGACATGGACGAAATAACAAAGTTAGCTACGTAGGTAATTTCCATTCAAGTGCGGCCACTTAAAAACATTTGTCAATGTCAACAGTAATCTAATTTAATAATTACTTATCCAAGATAGGAACCTCAAGAACACTAACATCACTGTACTTTCTAACGAAAGTGCATTTTCTCATAACAAGACAACGAGAATGCAGGAATGAACAAGAACATGATTCATATTTAAACATGATGTTTACGTGCAGGCTAAATTGCTGAAGATTTTCTGTTCTATTTTCATTCCACTCGCGGAGTAAATTATATATATTTTTTTTTTAAAGGCCGACAATGTCTTGATGACTTCACACTTGACAACAATATTTTCAGCCGAGGCAAAAGCTGTTGATTTTGCCCTAAATTTTATATCAAAATATAGTGAAGAAAATTAATTTTATTATCTTTTCCGACTTCGCTTTCTGTTTTACAGTCAATTCATAACCGAAATATGGACAATCCTTTCATTCAAAATATTCTTCTCAGGGTTCATGAACTATCTTTAAAAAAGTCTATCATATTTTGTTGGATTCCCAGTCATCTTGGTATTCATGGAAACGAGGATGCTGATACTGCAGCAAAGAAATCCCTTTCATTATCACAATCTAATGATTTTAGATATGCTTTACATTTCTACATAAATGATTTAAGGTATGCTTTACAATTGGTTTTTTCAATATAACTTCTTCTCGGCGATATATAACCATTTTGTGTCGATTCGCCGTAAAACCCAACTCACTCACTCACTCATACTTGACAAAATTTAATTAAAACTTAAAATCGTGAAGTATGCAATAATGAGTTTCACAAGTTCACACTTTTTTTCCAAAAAGAACTACATTTCCATAAAATAGTAAATCGTTAAGTATTGAATCATAAACTACACGATTTTACATGTCAGAATTTCGCGATAATTTCCATAAAACTTTCAATCATGAAGTATGAAATCATTGTCAGAATAATTTGTATATTTGATAACGTAACACATAAACACAGATAGTGCTTTGACTCCGTTTTCATGTTATCATTGCTATAATTATTGTTGAATTGCTGTTAATAATAGGATTTGGGTCATTTGTGGCTGTTTTGGGTTCATTATGTGGATAGCTGGATCCCAGCATCACACATTATGTCATATACAAAAGTTAAAGGGAACCAGATATTTTATAGAGCAAGTACTCGTTGTGAAATACTATGTATAAATTTGGACCAATCAGAACACGTTCTATAAACAGCACCAATCAAAGCTCACGTCTGCTGAGGTATAAATAGATAGATGGATGACAGAGAGTTAATTCGGTATCCAGCGATCGAAGAAGACACATCGAGGATTCAACTAATAATTTATCCCAGTACCTTGAGAAGGAGGTTATTGCAATAAATTATTAAACAAGAGGGCGATGATGGCCCTATATCGCTCACCTGAGTTAAATTGCTAAAAATAATATGATCAAGTTTTGACATAGAGCACATAAGCATACACATTAAATATCAACAGGATAAATATTTTCAGGTAACAGTCCCTTTTGACCTAGTCAGGGCCAATTTCTGTATCAAGTTTGAGGGTCCTAGGCTCAAATGCTGCATTTTAATACTAGCATGACTATTCCTTACCCTGGAAGACTTAAATAACATTTGAAACAAATTTCAATAGATGCTGCTGAGATACATTCATTTACATAAATAAAGGGAGGTAATTTGTCATAAATTCAGTCAAAAGTTATCTGTCCTGATTGTAAGAGTACATCTTATGGCATAAATGACATTTCAAATCAGTATCTTCATTGGTAACTGAGAAACACCCATTTTAATTTGAAACAAAGGGAGGTAATTTGACACAAAATCAGTCAATAGCTATCTGCCCTGACTGCATCAGTCCAACTAAAGACAATAATAAAATAGATATTTACCGAGAAAAATCCATTTTTATTAAAATCAGGGGAGGTAATCATGCATTGGTGTAGAAGATACACGCCTATAAAACAATTTTTAGAAAAGTATTCATATCGATAAATGTTAAATCAAGGGTTATCTAACATGACTATTTCTTACCATGGAAGACATAAATAACGTTTCAAACCAATTCCAAGCTGCTACGGTGTATTCATTTAGATAAAATAAAGGGAGGTAATTTGTCAAAACTTCAGTCAATACGTATCTTCACTGAATGTCCAAGTCCATCTGTTGACATAAATGAAATTTCAGATCTGTATCTTCATTAGTTACAGAGATATTCCCATTTCAGTTTGAAATTAAGGGAGGTATATTGACTTAAAACCAGTCCATAATTATCTACCCTGATTGTCTCAGTCCAACTAATGACAATAATGAAATTTCAAATGAGTCCTATAAGTACTTACTGATATAAATCCATTTTGATTACAATCAGGGGAGGTAATCAGATATAAAATAACTCGGGAACCTATGATTGGATCCAACAGATTTGTCATGGAATCCAAGATTTATTGCTGTTGAAGACATTTTGCAAGTTTGTGTCAAATCAAACTATAAATAAAGGCTCTATATGGCTGAAAATGCCAAAATAGCAAATTTTGGACCTTTAAGGGGCCATAACTCTGGAACCCATGATGGGATCTGACCAGTTTTTGAAAGGAACCGCGATATTATGCCAATACAAGTTATGTGCAAGTTTGATTAAAGTTGTTTGCAAAATGCGGTCTCTATTGTGTTCACAGACAAAAAATAGCAAATTTTGGCTCTTTAAGGGGCCATAACTGTGCAGCCAGTTTTCGAATAGAACCAAGATATTATGCCAATACAAGATGTGTGACCTTTAAGGGGCTATAACTCTGGAACCTTTGATGGGATCTGGCCAGTTTTCGAAAGGAACCGAGATATTATGCCCATACAAGTTATGTGCAAGTTTGAATAAAATCAAATTAAAAATGTGTTCTCTATCGTGTTCGCAAGGAAATTGTTAACGGACGACTGACAGACGACGGACGAAGGGTGATCATAAAAGCTCACTACGTGACAGGTGAGCTAAAAAGAAGACGTTTGAAGTTCATACACTAAAGAAGAGTTGCAGAATTTCAACAAGATTTGGAGCTATATGGCCAGCGCATAGGAGTTCTACCTTTAAGGTAGTTGAATGCTATAGACTATAGCAAATATAGACAGAGCATCGGAAAGCTGAGACACAGACCCAGAGTTTGCTAATCTACTGAGAGTAGGAGAGTTCCAGCTTATAGACGGTTCAGCGTTATTGGCGAAGTACAGCTAAGGCATCGGGGATATACCTATATGGTAGTTGAATGCTACATGCGATAGCATATAGGCGCTTAGCATTCCAGGAGTCAGGGCATTCATATAGAGTTATGAACTTCAATTAAGAGGTCAGAGGCCGGGCATCTATGCGATAGGACTCGTATGTTGTTGATTCAAAGACATTATCTGACGGGAACTTCAACAAAAAGACCAGTCAAGTATAGTCATCAGCCTATAGGAGTTTGAGCCTTTTTATTATGAATTGAAGATTGTTGGTCTGAAACATTTAGTGATTTGCCTGATCCCTGCAATTATTAAGCTCCTAATAGAAATCATTTACAAATCATTGGTACACGAATTATTTAGGCAAGGTAGCCAGAGGAAAATTCTATATATGAGATATTTGGTCTCACCAGCTCTACGTTTTAACAAGGGACATTCTACATCGTTTGTCAGCTAGTGTAAGACATAGTCACCTTAGCAATTGGACCCATTTCATTGTTCAAGATATTAAAGGCGTAGGCACTTCCCTGGGTCATATAACGTGTATCCTGACAATCATGAACTTTCAATTTCGTACCTTACAATCGTTTAACATTTCATAAAATGTGAAAAAAAGATTTTGAAATCCTGAAGTATGAAATCATACTTTACCACTCACGAATCTTTAAATATTATAATAAAACGTGAAATCGAGAAGTATGAAATAATGAGCATCATAATTTCGCACTTCACAATATCACGATTTTTTAAAACGTGAAATCCTAAAACGTGAAATCGTATAGGTTAAAAGAAATCGAAATCATTAAGTTCGCGATTTCCCTCTTCACGACTTTATAAAATTCATAAAAATGTACGATTGCGAAGAATGAAATCTTGAAGCGCACGATTTCATTCGGCAAGACAGCACGTTTAGGAAACTGTAGAAATTACAAAGTCGTGAAGCGTGAAATTGTGCAGTTCAGTTTCCATACGTCTCCGGTTCATGATTTATGAAGTTTTAGAAATAGTGAAATGTGAAATGGTGAATTACATGATTTCATACTTCACGATTTCAAACTTCTCATTTTCATGTTTTATGGCGAAAAAACTGAGAAAAAAAAATTGTAAAGTGTGAAATTCCGCCCTAAGTGTAGTTTTTTATTTACTCAATCAACAGAGGCAGACCTCTGGTCTGGTCTCGTAAAATCCCAAACAAAAGTTTGCATGCACAACTTCTTTTGCTTGGACAATAATCTTGTAATGTTTCATGACTCAAGGTCAAATACTTTTTGGGAATATGCGACACAATATTTAGATCGTTTATGCATATTTTTGACAAAGACAAAGGCCGTAATTTTGGTATCACTAATTACAATCAGAAACAAAAAATAAGGTTTACAACTTAACAATCCTATATGGTTTGATGTCCTGTCTCACAGTTAAATGTTTATTTTTCGATATGCATGATGCATATTTGGACGGACGGACGGACTAAAACGGGCAAATCTAACAAAGACATCAATTTTGTTTGTTTCGCAATTGGGGTTAGGAGAGAGCTAAACAAATGTTTGTGTAATCAATATATTTGCAAATTCAACTATTTAGTACTGTCAAAGTTAGAAATTATGTTCCTAGCGATGTGCAGGTGCTAAAACCATAACTTATACGCGAAGAAACGGATCTTATTTGGTCATGTAGAAAATTAAGTGTTTCACTCATGAAAATATCAAACGTTTGTCTATTGAATGCATTTGCAAACTAAATTCATTTTCGTAATAATGTCTCTATGAAACAGATAGTGCGTAGTGCCGCTTGCTTGAACCTGCAAATGGCTCGTCAGTCTTCCTGACAGACGTAAATACCTGTGCTTTAAACGACTGAAACTTAAGCTCAGTCATACTCAAATTGAGATAAAATATTTATTGACTTTACCATTTTCTAAAAAAATTCAAAACAAACAAAACTATTGTAAGAATGTTCTGCTCGTAAAGTTTAATTCAGGTTTGGTTTTAAAATTCAATAGTACTTTAAAAATACTTCTGCGAGGATGTATATCAAAACCCGTTTTTTATGGAATGTTGATCACAAACTTTGTAAGATTTTAGATCATGCCAGAATATTAATCTTTTGTACTGAATTGGGTTTCTTTCACTCTTTTAATCATTGTTTTGTTCGAATAATACCACTGAATATTGCTGAAAAGACAGATTGTTTTGAGAACATTGGCATTCTGTCATATTTATGTCACGTAGGAATGTATTCAATAGAAAGCACAGCCAAGGACCACAGAAAATGTATTTTGAACAAAGGTCCAGCTTTTTCACAAAATTTATGGAAATACTTTTGTTGTGGTCTATGGAAATTTTCAGATTATATATTTTAAATTAACGCATTTGTTAAAAACGAAATTTTTCCCACACCGTAATGTTAACAAGAGGGTCATGATGACCCTGGATCGCTCGACTGAGTAATATGAGCTGCATGTTTCAAATGTCAAACTGATGATTTTTAGAAATGTTTTGGAAGATTTTCCGATGTACAATCAAGTACCCCTGTGGCGGGGCCAATTTTACCCCGGGGGTCATAATTTAAACAAAGTTTGTAGAAATCTACTAGGCAATAATACATATCAAATATCTAAGATCTAGGCCTTCTGGTTTATTTTTAGCAAATTTATGAAGATTTCCCTAAGTACAATCAAGTAACCCCTGGGCCTGTGTCAATTTGACCCTGTCAAGTAACCCCTGGGGCGGGGCCAATTTTACCCCGAGGGTCATAATTTGAACAAGTTTTGTAGACGTCCACTAGGCAATGCTACATGTCAAATATCTAAGCTCTAGGCCTTCTGGTTTATTTTTAGAAAATTTTGAAGGTTTTTTCTATGTACAATCAAGTAACCCTATGGGGCGGGATAAATTTGATCCCGGGGGTCATGATTTGAAAGTTTTTTGTAGAAGTCTACTAGGCAATGCTACATGTCATATAGCTAAGATCTAGGCCTTCTGATTTATTTTTAGAAAGTTTTTGAAGATTTTCCTATGTAAAATAAAGTGATCCCTGGGGCGGGGTCAGTTTTGACCCCGGAATCATAATTTGAACAAATTATGTAGAGGTCTACCAGTCAATGCTACATGTGAAATATCTAAGCTCTAGGCCTTCTGGTTTATTTTTAGAAATGTTTTGAAGATTTTCCTATGTAAAATCAAGTAACCCCTGGGGCTGGGTCAATTTTGACCCCGGAAGTCATGATTGAACAAATTTTGTAGAGGTCCACTAGGCAATGCTACATGTCATGTATCTACACTCTAGGCCGTTACGGGTTAATTTTTAGAAAATTGAGGTTTTCATACAAACAATGTATCCCATGGACATTCAATGACCCGTCTGTATTGGACAATTTTTGTATCCACTAGCATCACGTTAAATTCATACTTAGCTATGCGTTTACGTTTTGTAGTAAAAATTTTGAGATTTTCATGTCAAAGTCATGTTAAGGCGTAGGTTTTGATCCCGGAAGTCCCTGATTGAAAATTCGTTATGAGGTCATTAGGCAATGTACACGTTAAATATTCTAAGCTCTAGGCCTTCTGGTTTATTTTTAGAAAAATTTTGAAGATTTTCCTATGTACAATCAAGTAACCCCTGGGGCTGGGTCAATTTTGACCCCGGAAGTCATGATTGAACAAATTTTGTA
Organism: Mercenaria mercenaria; assembly: GCF_021730395.1. Taxonomy (NCBI): domain Eukaryota; kingdom Metazoa; phylum Mollusca; class Bivalvia; order Venerida; family Veneridae; genus Mercenaria; species Mercenaria mercenaria. Next base: position 25,072,836 of record NC_069371.1, on the reverse strand, counting down.
GAGGTCCACTAGGCAATGCTACAGGTCAAATATCTAAGCTCTAGGCCTTCTGGTTTATTTTTAGATTTTTCTATATACAATCAAGTAACCCCATGGGGCGGGGTCAATTTGAATTCGGGGGTCATGATTTGAACAAATTTTGTAGAGGTCCAATTGGCAATGCTACTTGTGAAATATCTAAGCTCTACGCCTTCTGGTTTATTTTTAGAATTTTTTTTGAAGATTTTGCTATGTAAAATCAAGTGAAACCTGGGGCGGGGTCAATTTTAACACCAGGGTCATGATTTGAACAAATTTTGTAGAGGTCTACTAGGCAATGCTACATGTCAAATATCTAAGCTCTAGGCCTTCTGGTTTATTTTTTTTTTTAATTTTGAAGATTTTCCTATAGAAATCTATGTAAAATCATGTGAAACCTGGGGCGGGGTCAGTTTTGATCCCGAGGTCATGATTTGAAAAAATCTTAGTAGAGGTCTACTAGGCAATGCTACATGTCAAATATCTAAGCTCTAGGGCTTCTGCTTTTTGAGAATAAGATTTTTTAAGATTTTCCTATGTAAAATCAAGTGACCCCTAGGGCGGGGTCAATTTTGACCCCGGGGTCATGATTTAAAAAAATTTGGTAGAGATCTACTAGGCAATGCTTCACACCAAATATCTAAGTTCTAGGCTTCTGGGTTTTTAGAAGAAGATTTTTTAAAAATTTCCTTTCGGTTGCCATGGAAACCAGAGTTCTGCATGGAATTCAATTCTTTGAATAATTTTTGTAGAGCTTCACTCAAGGACCATTCCTGTGAAGTTTGGGTGAAAATATGAGGAGATGTCGTTTAAAGTAAAAGTTTACGGACAACGGACGACGGACGCCGGACGGTGAGTGATCAGAATAGCTCACCCTGAGCCTTTGGCTCTGTAAGCTAAAAATGATTTACATCAAATTGAATAACTCGTAACATATTGCATGCATTTTGATAAAACACATCCTGGTAAATGAAAGCTTAGAACTCGCTCCATTTAGAGTCTTTCAGTTTTAAGACAAAAGTGAACCTTATTATGGATTCATCTGGTGGGGATGACCCTTATTTACTCGATCCTTTGACTTTAGAATTTGGTGGGGAGGGAGGGGTAAGAATGAGGTTAGGCGAGATGCAGTTTTTGGAGTCTGCCGTTTTGGAACCTGGATTTTCTTGTTGGATATGTATCGTTGTTTTCATCCCCCAACGAAGGCGAACGGATATTGTTTGGGCGGACGCACGTCAGTTCTTCCGAAGTTGAAAATGCTTATAATTCTAAAGATATTCTATTTAGAATTACTAAACCTCTTTGCGCATTACCTTTGCTCACATTTATTATTAACCCCAGTAACCTAGTGAAAGCAGAGTTTTCCCCTTGATTTCGTAAAAACATAGGGAATTTTGCCTGTATCTTATTAACATATTGATAATGACATTATACACAAATATAGATTACTGTAGGATGATGGTACATGCGAATCTTTCATCAGGATATCTTCAATACCTGCGGTGTTATTGTCTTTTTATTACTTTTCAATCTCTAAATTCCCACTTAACAAAGTAATCCATTGATGGATCTTCATGACATTTTACACAATTTAGATCACCACGGATGGTGGTGCATGCTTATTTATCATCAGGATATCTCTTTAGTAACTGCGGTGTATTTGGCCTTTAATTACTTTACAATATTTACAAATTAACCCATTGATGGATCTTCATGACATTTTACACAAAAATACCGGTAGTTCACAATAGGATGGTGGTGCATATATATCTTTTATCATGATCTCTTCGATAACTGCAGAGATACTGCCCTTTAAATGTTTTTTAAAGTTCATAATTTCCCACAAAGTAAAATAACCCATTGATGTATCTTCATGAAACTTAATACAAATATGTATCACTATAGGACAGAGCTTTTCCCCTCAATTTTGTAAAAAGAAATAGCAACCAAAAGACCGTTACACGGGCTTTTTGTAAATAACTTGTGTAAATATGGAAATAAAATCTTTCAAAATATAATCTCCTCATTTATGGAACAGCTTATTCGACAAGGGATATAAATACATTAAATGTGTTTGTTATAATTAGCTTGCGGCATGTTCCTAACATACTGTGTGTTTGTTAAAACTCCCATTCTTCACACTGATGTAAAACGCTTTTAACTTCTTTCTTTATTTTCTTGAACAATTCACTAATCAAACTACAAGAAGTGAAATGCAGTTTAATCTGAAGAACGCATTATTCCGCTTGGACCCTAATTGAAATTTGTCAAAAGTGCAAAGCAATCGCTTAAAAAGATGTTCATTATGGAAACAAAAGAAAACTCTTCGACACTTCCTTAATGAATGTAACACATTTTCAGATTAGTAGTATCTAAAAAATGATCTTCAATCTAGAATATATCAAGAGTTTCTCAAAGCGAGGCAGAATGCATCGGAAGTTCTAGATCACAGGAGGAAGAAGTAAAATTTAAAGAATTTTTTCTTGGGTTTGCAGGGCCGCGGATTGGGTATTTTGTGCGGCAGCAGTGAAGGAATACTAAGGCAAAAGTAACGTTCGAAGTCAATACCTTAAACTGATACCGAGTTATGCTACGTACACTTCTTAAGAAGGACAAATTTTACATTTAAGCTCCATATGTGACCTTAAGCTTTGACCTACTGTCCACATCGCTATCTACAAATTGCCCAGTTTAAAGTCAATACCTTGAATAGATAAGTTATGCTCAAGACACGAAATATGATTTAAGAACAGACAGACGGAAGTTATTTACGAACGTACATTTTTGGGGGTTGGAGGAGGGCACTTCTCTCAACAAGCAATAGAAAATATCCAATAAGCAGTATGGACTAAATAAAATTTACCGTTACAATGTACCTAATTTCTTCGGAATCCAACAATTGTAATTTCTGTCAGAGCATTAAGAGAGTACACAAATTAAATAGTCGTTAAAAATGGAAAGGAAAGAATATATTCATTATTATTTTGTGGTCGTCGCGCTACTTATTCAAACAGAAATGATAATGTTTGTTTGATGTGCTGTGTGTTTAGTAAAGGCTCTGATAACCAGATTTTAGCTAAAATGTATTTCTGTAAAATTAATGTTCGGTCATATTATGAACATTTGAACATGAGTATTGTTTCTAAACTGTTTAAAAATGCCAAATCAAGAAAACACTTGCCCGAGTCAAAAGGTCCGCTTGGCAATAGTGTGTTTCTTTGTCCTTGACCAATACACCACGGATAAATTCGTAGATACAGAGCCTTATGGTTACCTCCCGTACTGCGTTATAAATGCTTTTCAATTTTAAATGGGAAAAAAAGTAAAAACAACTAGTTTTTATGTGTTTCCACAACATATAATCTGTCGTTATCTAAGTTTTAAAGCCCTCTTAAGAAATATGAAAAAGGTTCTATATTTTGTTGTCGTATGATCTTGAGATATGTGCCTTTAAAATATATGTTAAACAATGCATAGCAATTTTTCGGTTTTCTTACGAAAAAAGACAATTGTTTTGATAATCCTATAAGTTTATATTGTTTATTATTAATCATTTGTGAAGACGTTAAATAGAATACCATCAAAATAGCTATTTCCCCATTTTCAGAACAATTGTCACACCACCAGTCAATTGTAAGAAAGTGTCTGCTTCTGATGAAGGGGAATTGCAAATGTTAAAAGATCATTTACCTCCACATCTAGACATAACCTAACCGTTGCGGGAACAACTTTTTGTGCTCTTCCAGTACATTTATATATTTGTCTGGTGCTGATTCAAAAGATTAATTTGTGCTGTCATTGTTTAACTTCATAAAGTGATAGAAATCTGATCAAGCTTTATATCAAGTTATTCTGTTCAGTTTTTCAACGCTTTCAAAGGTTTAATAAACTGCTTGATTTTAGATCCAAGGTTATTTAAGATGATCGCAGAACTTTTTGTTATATTAGAAGTTTCAATATTGTTATTTTCAATGGTATTGCCAGGCAGCGAGTATAAGTAAGTTATAGGACCGTATTGCTTGATGTGTCTATCGTTTTTATCTATGCCATGACCTATTTTTTCAAGCGCAATAGTAATCATTTAGTCAAAAGTACACTTCTATGGTGCAGACCCTAATGAATTTATCCTGATTTTTCCGGGGTTGTTTTTTCGCAAGACAAATCCCATCTGTGTATGATCCAGACATGTAATAACGATTGGTTGATAAATTTTGTTGCATCTAAGATAAAACTGCGCTTATCTTACCATAAGCGCATAAAACATTTAGTATCTAAAACGTTGTACAACTCTCAAGAAAGCAAAAGCTTGCACACGAGGTCATATCGGCCATCACTTTGACATGTTGGATGTTTAACAAAATAAGTCCTGGAATTGTTGCGTCTTTTCTCATCTACAAAAATTAATTAGATATCAAACAGACACACTTACCTATTCCTGTATTTTACTTAGAATAAAAATATGATATAGGAATATGTACCTAGGTATTTTTAAATTGCTTTACCTTTAATTTATCATGTTTTCTGGATAAAAAGCCAAACTATATATCTAGCAAGTAATAAACAATGTACTTTCGTTTAATTTTTATCGTTTTATACTTGATTTCTCAAACAAAACTATGCATGTACTATTGAGTTTGAGGAGTGTCGAAGTTTCCCTTTATCCCTTATGAAACACCGAGTCTGAAATTTGGTTGCTTCTTTGCATTCTATACTTCCAAAGGATCGTCTTACACTTTGTATTAATTCTGAGAAATTCGCAATAATAGTTATCATCTTTAAGTTGTGACACCTGAATACTTTCTGAAAACTGGAACTATTATTATAAAATGTCTTCTCTGACGTGCTGAACTATCAAATCTAAGTAACTTGAAACTGTTAATAATCGAGGTATTCTATTTTCAGACATTCAACGTTTTCATTGCGTTTTCAACTTATACTTATTCAGGAAACCGAATGAAAGAGTTATATAAGATTTGACGACTTCTTTGAAATTAATCTTTAAAAGTTTCGAAATATTTTCAGTTATTCTCTTGTTTTATTGTTATGGAACACGGCTTTTGTTTTTGATGCGTATATGAAGTATTTTTCAGCTTTTTTCCAATTAGAAATACCATTTTACCTAGTGCATTTAATTTTCATATTAAAAAAATTTGCTGAAGCATTAAATCAGCTTCTATTTAAATAAATAATAAAAAAAAAAACAGCATTTTAAAATTTATCTGAATAATCCTTGGTTTCAATCGATCATTCCACTTTTTCTGTGCAATCATAATGTTATAGATGGTACACCCCTTCCCCACTTCTCTACTGAACAGTTCGCCTACTGTAGACGATGCCATAAATTACCGTTTCCAAAACTGTTTGATCTACAACGCTTGCGTAAAAACTTGTTCGAACATCAAGTTTCTTCACTTGTAGAATTTATCGTTGTGTACATCCGTTTTGAATAACTAAACTATGTCATGCTCGTCTTAATTTCGTACTCGGTTATACCCCCTTTTTATACTGCCGCATTTATTTCGCTCTCTTTAATTATTTGGTAATTAAACGTTTGGAGAGAAATAGTAAAATCTGACAAAACCGAAGAGTTTCACGTAGTTTCTAACTGAAGTTCGTCATACGTGCAAAATGATCGCCAAAAAGGACAAAGATAGTCAATAGGCAAATGGAACAACTCTTTAACATTTCCTTGATCAAATAAAGAGTTTCTCTATCTCTTTCTACAACTGTTACAACAGTGTTCAAATATGAATTGCAATCTAGGATAGATAATAAATATCTGGTTGTCGCAGACTGTTTAATTTTATTCTGAAATGTTTAATATCTTGTTCCAAGCAATACTTATTTTAATCACATATGGTATTTTGCCAACACATTCCCTAGGAATTTTAGTACATTTTCAGTCACCGATAAAATAATTGTGATTATCATATCTAATCGTTTAAAGTTTTTCTGACAATAATTTAACATGAATTGTTTATCTTAGATTAATCGACGATATATATATTTCAGATTTTAACAAGGGGAAAAAAATATCGAGTTCCTAGGTACAGTATGTAACGAATCGAGTGAAGGGGATACGTGAGTAGAACCACTGACCTTCAAAAGCGGGCTGGTTACCCTCCTCGAGTTGGTTACCATCCTCAAGAGAAAGAAGCAATTGGATGAGGTGATTCAAACTCATGGACCTCTGATTGATTTATAGCAGAATATAGTATTAAAATACTATTGTCCGCGCGTACCATATGTACACTAATCACTAGTTCTTACAGTCTTAAAAGAAAGATAATATAGTTAAATATTCTATTATGAGACATCACTTTAAATAATATTCGTTCTCAATATCTAACCAAAAAAAATCTCCTAATTAATGTGGCAGTATTTACATGGCATTTGCACATTTGAATGTTTAAAATTTAATTACACTAAATGCAATATTAAAAGCGCCAAAGTAGTGACCTCTCCTACTTACTTACTAATTTAATTAAGCGGCTCTGTGATATAGCGTTAACACGCTTGACTGTCAATCCGGAGGCCCGAGGCTCGAATCTCACTCCAATGCTGTCTTGAATGTAAGAGTTTTAGAAATGCAATTCAATGTATCGGCCTTCTCGGTATAATTTTTTTTCCAAAGTTAATGCGCTGTGTTTCGGGGCTTTAAACCATTTTTTGTTGGTTTTAACGTCTCACCGACACAATCATAATTCATATGGTGACTTTCACCTTTTCATAGTGGAGAAAGACCCTAGGTGCCACTCCAGGCCATTTCATCACGGGCGGGCACGTGGGTAAACCCATCGACCTGAGGTTCGGGCTCGTATTTTCTCGACACAGTAGACAGTAAAAACTGATTTTGCGTACCCACAGAAAACGTGGTGCATTTATAACAGATTGAAATGTAACTGGTGACTAGGACACTCCTAACCTTCCTGATAGAACCGCCATAACATCGAATATACTTTTCTTACACATGGTTTTAACCTTTTCACTGACAAAATTTGCTCAGAATGCCGGTGTAATGAAGTATTTCGACCCCCATAGAATAACGACCCCCCTGTCATTATTCTATAGAAAATGTGACTCCTTTCCTGTAAAATATTGACTTCCCTTATAAAAAACTGACTCCCGTTGAAAACTCTATAGAATAATGACCCCCCGGTCATTATTCTATAGAAAAACTGACCCCTCCAAGTAAAATACTGACTCCCTAAAGATGACTCCCTTCGAATCTCATAGAATAACGACCCCGGTTATTATTCTATAGAAAAAGTGACTCTTTCCATATAAAATACTCACGGCCGAAATTACTACATTCGAACTCTCATACAATATCGATTCCCGGACATTATTCTGTTTAAAAAAGTTACTCTTTCCGTGTAAAACACCGGCTCCTAAAAAGACTTTCGACGATAATATCTATTAAAAAGTGATCCCAACCAAACCTAACGGACAACTTTACTAGATCTACAACTCTAATACCCTCCATTGGCAATAGTTAACATTTTGATTGTACTACTACTACTGGTGCCGCTACTTCTATTGCTATTACTACATGTACTTCTTCTTCTTCCACTACTACTACTACTACTACTACTACTACTACAACTGCTACTACTGATACTACTATACCTGCTTCCACTAATACGTCTTGTACATCTACCTCTTCTTCTCCTGCTGTTGTTGTTGCTGTCACTTATTCCTTTGCTGCTGCTGCTGCTGCTGCTGCTGCTGCTGCTGCTGCTGCTACTGCAACTGCCACTACCACTGCCACTACTACTACTACTACTTTCTATTGTTGCCGCTACCGTACTTTACTGCCACTGCTTAGTATTGCAACTTCTATTAATACTAAGTTCTATGCTAGCAGTTTCTTGTGCAGTTTTCTTCTGAAGAATTACTTCATACCGAAGTTTGCAGGGATTATTGACACTGGTGTGTTTTGTGAACGTATTATGAATTGTTATTTTTCTGAAAAAAATGTATACACCAAGATACAGCATCTAGAAATAGAATCCCTTTTGCCGTTGCGGAATGCTCTGATTTCTGTGTCAAGTGATGGTATCTGGGGCTAATGGTCAAACGGAAGGACGGACGGACGGATGGACAAGGGCAAATCTATATGCCCCCTCCCCCGAGTGGGGGCATAAAATGCAGCAATTAGGCCTTAGATACATGAGTTATCACTAAATTTGACCAAATGACCGGGGGTCGTTTTTTTATGGGAGTCAATATTCTTCGTGAGGTTCAGTTTACTTCACGTGGGGGAGTCAAAGTACTATGATCTGGAGGTGATAATACTATGACCGGGGGGTCACTTTTTCTATAGAATAATGACCGGGGGGTCATTATTCTATGGGGGTCGAAATACTTCATTACACCGTCCAGCTTTAGTATAATTTAGTAGTGACATTGAAATAACGCAGTCGCATTCGTTTGCAGTCCTGTTTAGATACGCTTGAACATATTTTATATTAAGTTATTTTAATTTCCTCTTCGTGCAAAGTGTCTTGCTAACATATCTTTCAATTTCTTTGTCTGACAGAAACTTCCAGCATTTTTGCTACATGTAACTTTCGAATCTTCCGTCTAAAGACTCTTAAAAATCTATTTAGTTCTTACAATTTTGTCTAATTTCCGTTTGTATAAGTCACTTTATCTTCCACGGAAACTTAAACATGGTACACCGAAGTATGGTATCTTAGTAATATTATATTTTAAAGGTGTTTTGATTGCATTCTAATTGCACATCTAGTAGCTGTTTTATATCTTTTAATACATTACCCGATGTCTGTAAACTATATTGTTTGTATCTTTTGGTACTTTTGACGTGCAAATGTGACGTTCTGCTCATCTAGGGACTAGAGTGCATGGAAAGAAGCTTGCATTTCCATGACCGTTCAAGAACAGGTTTGAAATTATTCAAACCGAGCCTTTTTGTCGTTTTCGGCATCCTGTGAGATTAACGGACGGGATATGATAAGAACCAAAAATATGCATGTAAAACAACACCATTTCATTGGTACATGTAAATAACTATATTTTTAATTATTATATAATGACCAGACGTCGAAAATGAACCAAAATAATTTAATATTACATCTATTAGCAACCGTATTTTCTCAGCAAAAAGCAAAAGCTTGACACCAGGTCCGGCTCACAATGAAAATCGAGCATGTAGCGTATAAATCGCGTGTAAAAACGGTAAAAGTCACGGATCTCGAGTATTTTAAAGGTCTGAGGCGTACAAATAACTTGGTTTTGAAGTTTTTTAAAGCCATATTTTTAACGACTATGGCCTTCTTTTTTGTTTTAGACAGTTAAAATTTCAGTTATGGAGTTTTCATATTCTAATTATTTAGGAGGCCATTTCGCATATCTTATCATATCTCGTCCTTCAGTTAATTTTCCCTTTTCCTTATACAAGAGCTTTTCTAATACTATATTTAAATGTTGTGGCTTTTATACATTTACACGTATGACTGGCGCATTTCAATTTTGTGATGGTCCTTCCAAAAGCTGTGTGTTTCCTGTTGTGTGAAAACTGAACTATTTCGATCTGCTAATATTTTAGTATATCTCTTGAAGGTGTAGCTTCTGCTTAAAATACCGAAAAATGATGTCAAACTTCGTGAATTATGACCTCCCAATCCAGTTTTTTTTCTGGATTTGTTGAACGCTCTTGCAAATTGTTTTAACGTCATTATAATAAAGGTTGTTTTAATTTTCAGCACTAATCTTAACCTCCACCCCATCATAAGCGGTAGTTGTATATTTATGGGTCCTCTTTGTTCAGCCAATATTACAATAGACAACACTTTATTTCATCTCAAATCACATTACATGATGTATGAGCGAACAGATGCTCTAAATACAATACATTGGTACGTAACATGGTGTTATTAATTTCAATTTGAAAAAATATGTTAAGAAATAGACTACATTTTCACTAATTGGATTGTTTTATGGGGTTGGGCACAGCCACAGTACAGCAAATAAATATTTTACAGCACTGTGATTGTGCCCCCAGCCCCCCAGCCCAGTCATACATGCAAAACAAATACCATTTTTATGATTACGATATTTTTGGAGCATTTCGGTTTGTTTTTCTTTGGCAGCGTAAAAGGGAAATTATAACTTTTGAAACAGACTATATTTAACTAAGGTATTTTATTTACTAATATGGAATACACAGTTCACGTGACGATGTGTATTGACTCGATCACTGGGTCAAAGCTACTGAACCTGTGAATGACCAAGTGTGCACATTACACATGGGTGTGTTTATTGGTGCATTCTCGCAATTGACTGGTTCTCTTGGTCAAAAAGTGCACTTAAAGTGGGACGGAAACTTTTATAAATACACCGACCCCAACACTTTTTCTGATATACTTTTGTTTAGGGGGTTTACTAAAAAAGTATATCCGTCATTAAAACATTGTCATGACGTCAATCCTTTGTACTTGCAGTACTGTAATTTTAAAATTTGGACTGCTTTCAATGGGACTCAGTACAGTATTTCAAAGTGGAGTCCAATATTATTTTAATATTGGACTGTTTATTCGACGCCGCCAGAAGGCGGAGTCGAGAATATGGGATACACTTTTATTTTGGACCCTGTAAAGATGGTAATGAATAGTTTTGGAATGATAAACTGAACACAGTGAATAGTTTGTAAAAGGACCCACAATATTGCACAATAGATTTTAGTGAATAAACAAAAAGAAATGGCAAAAAAAAAACATAAGAAATGTATGTAATGCAACTTATTATGTGATATAAAACAATGTTATCTGTCTTTTCTCTCTTTATTTGTAGAGCAGAAAATATTTTTTTATTTATAATTTCGTCAAAATGTTGATCCGATTTATTGATAAGGGAGGTTACTCTGTAAGTCAAGTTTTCTATTTCTGACCTTAGCATGACCTACTTACCTATCTAATTTTCTATAAATAGAACACACCGCAGATATACCATACTGCAACGCGTGAGGTCTATTGCGGACAAGGGGCGTTCATGTATTTTACAATAAGTAAACTACAAAGAGAATATTAAAAAATAAAAATACGGAAAATTACACTTTGCCTGCATAAAATTCCTTGAAAAAACGTATAAAGGTTTAGAAGGTGTAATGAGCGGTATTTACAAAAACAAGTTACATCCTAGATAACATATGTAGATAACAACAAAAGTTGATCTTCACCCGATGTACAATTATTGAAAAGATCAAATGCACACTTTTTACGCAAATGACGTCGAAATTTCACCTTTAAGCCTAGTCGGAAATAGTTGTGACGTTGCCGTTTTCATGGCGATTAATTTAGTCTCGGGGCATTCATTTTATTTAAAAAGTTTTTTTTTCCATTTTATATAATATGCCAGTCGAAACCTACACGGTGATGTAATTTTCAAATACATCTCCCGCTATTCGCTGAAGGAATGCTTATTTTATGCAAAAATCATGCCAAAATCTTTCTATGAAATTATTGTTTTCGTGCGGAATGACTACCTAGTGTACAAAAACTGATCCATAGAATTTTTTAAAAAACTAATATTATCTTAAAAATTTATTTTGCTGTAAAATGAGCAAATAAAAATCAGGGGTCACCGACTTCGTTTTTGCAGTATTGTCATAAATTTTATCCTACCCCCATTTTCTCGTGCATTTTTCAAACATAAAAAAATCATAAGAAAATCATTTGATAAATCAATGAAATACACGTCTACCAGATAAATGTTAGCCCAAAGCAAAACTGACTGCACGCGAGTTTGTTAAGTGATAAGTTTGAGGCTGACTCTTTCCAATTAATTAAGTTGTAACCATAAATCTTAGCATGTGTTGTTCAAAAATCTGACCTCTACGGAAATGATGTTTCTTGTATAAATTAGGAGCATGCATTTACTGGTCCATAGAATTATTTCAAAATTAACACAATTATTTTAAAGGCATTTCTCAGCAAAATAACGAAAAAAAAGTCCTTGACTCTCGACTTCGTTTTCGAGCTACGAAGTCGCAAAAAATGATAAAGTCTCAAATGGCGCAATAGGCGGCGTTTGACGTTGCGCATTTTCCCGCTTTTTTGACGTTACGCAAACGTCTTATTACTAAAACTGAGTATGCTGTTTGCAAATAGATATTTAGCCATTCCGTTTTAAAATAATCTAATATTTTCTAAAACATACCTTCATTCTTGTATTTTCAAATCATTATATTTCATAGTTGTCTTTATCACGTGAATATATGTGGTAATTTTCAAGTTACCTACTTTAATTGTACAACTGCGAGACAAAACACAATTAAGCAAGTGCATATACACGTACATATACAAATTTTCGGTCGGAAATAATCTGAATTTTCATTGTATTCCGTGGTGAAAAGAAAGCCGTACATTTTTTTCGCATGAAATATTAGGACATATTTCAAGATGTATTTTTAAGTATAATACACGGTGCAACTGGTGGTAAATGAATTCTTTGCATAGAGAATGTAACAATATGAAATATATCTTTTTATGTGCACTATCCAAATTATGTTTGGTCGGGACAATTAGTGTTCCCCTCGCCCGTCCGTCCGTCAGTCCGAAATAGTGTCGGACATATCTTAGAAAGTATTGACCCAGAGTAATCAAACCTCACAGGATTGTTATCAGTATTTCCATTTGAGTATGTTTTAACTTGATCTCACACAGTCAGACCGGTGTTATGGCCCTTGACGTAGTCGAAAATACACATAAAATTGTGTCGCATGTGTCCATTAAGTGCTTCAAGATTTTTGTTACATTTATTTTAAAAAATGATAGAGACATGAAACCATGTAGGAATAATATGCAGCATGTAAAGTTGTAACATATTCGGGACTGAGCGACCGCCAAATACTGGCTTTTGCTATAATTTATCTTTTGGAACAAACCTGCTACAGAGATGTTGTCAGTAATAGATGTTGAGCAAGTTGATACCGTTAGGGAGTTCGGAAACAGTAACAGTTAAATTGTCGGTAAATCATTACTACCTACAATACGAAACAAAACACAAACCTCAAAAGTTTTTCAAAATTTTTCATTTTTATTATGACAATGCGTTTGATAACTGCTATGGTTGTATGTTATACAGCAATGATATAAAATGTCTGATTGATAAATAAAATTTATACACATCAGCAGTCTTCAAAATATATATGAATATATGAATTTTGACATGCCTTTCATAATTCTCAAGCCTGTACCCATTATCATATAGAAAAGACTTGCACATATAAGTATGTTTTCCGACTCCTTGCAAACCGGTCTTCCCACGGAAGAATGCTCCGAAACGAGGCTATAATTTATGAATAGATGCAAACACCAACGATAATGTTTACAAACATAGGGAATTCAACATTTTTGTAACTCACAAAAACTTCATGAAAATCATTCTTATAATACAGGGGGGTGGGGGGGGGAGGGGGAGTATTTAGGCCCTTTCGAAATAAATGTGTTTTCAAAACTTCATACGCAAATGTATTCAGTCAATCTTTTTTCAGCATAGTTTTAAGAATATAGACCTTATATATGACACTGTCAATTTGAAACTAAAAATCTTGTATATCTCATATTTTTCATGCAAATCAATTACAATTACCATCAAGTAAATACAAAAAATACAGTTATTTTGTGCAAGTGGTACGTCTTTAAACGAGATATTCGTTTGAATGAATTTTAAAATCACGTGATCCCCGATTACGGAAAAGCGATAAACACGAAAGTAGGACAAAATAACGACCCATGTCAGCCAAAGAAAATACAAAAAAAAATTACAACAAAAACGTTCGTTTTTCTGCACATATTTTGACTTCAAACGAATTTTGCACGGCTATTGTAATGTTTAGTAGTATATTTCAAAATGTGTAGTCTTTTTTAAAAGATTTATTTTTTTTATTCGTCTTTATTTGGCACCTTTAACCACCAAGATTATCCAGCCGAGAATGAAAAAAGAAAAAAGAAAAAAAAAAAACATCCTCCCGCATCGCTCGGCGCCACATTGTTTCTTATTAGAACGTAATGACGCGACGTTGCGAAGCGTAACGTTTGGCGTTCCGCTAGACGTCGCTGAATTACACCTTCTTCACCTTAACAAAGTAAATAAAGGAATCAATAAGCATATATATATATATATATATATTTATATATATATATGTTGAAATGAACGTAGGAAGTGCCGCTGTTAACTTATTTTTAATCTTTTGTCTTATTTTCTTTGTTGATAGGTACAGTGATGTAATTTCAGAATGCGCACATTTTTACAGATTCCTTTTGCATTATTTATATAATTGTTACGGTTACCTTAACTTTGAAGCATAGAGTTTCCCATTTGTGACCGCATGTACAACTGGTCAGAATATTTCTAAATATTTTATAAACTCATCTTGATTCTAACCTTTCACTTTTTTTTACTTATGTGTCAAACACTTATTGTTTACAGATATTCACTGTCAACTAAGGTGTGCAAAAAAGGGCCATCATTTGGCTGAATTTGTCAGTGACAGGTTAATACTTCTTTAAAATATGGTTAGATCGAAAGTATCAAAAGCCATGGGACCATAAATAATCGAAGCATTAGTGCCTTTCAAATAGATTTCCCTGTTGAATTTATATTTTCATTAATTTTATATGACTAGTCAGTTGCTCTGGTTGTATTATATCGTGTTACTTGTTTCTTTTTTTTTTCTTTTTTTTTTTTTACTTTTATAGATAGGTTGATATTGTATCTGTCCATTCCTGTCTAACTTAAAAAAAAAAGATTTTCATTAAAACGTTTTCTACACTTTGGCAGTGGGTTATTTTGCTTGCTAAATTTCTTGTAATATTAGATTTGAATCTAGACACTGACATATTCCTAGTAACCTTACGATTCAACGAGGACTTCAAGTTTACCGTTCGTCCAAAAAAAGAGAAAAAAAAAAGAATTCTATGATATTCCAAAAGATTATAAGAAAGATTCATGACATTTGCTTTGTGAATAGGGACAATTTAGATATTATTCATGTTATATCATACTTTTCTTGGACAAAATTTTTGGTTGTTTTGGCAACGGAAACTGTATAATCTGAATTCTGAAATCTATAATGTAGGTGACTAAGGTCCATGAAACTTTATCAGTGAATAGAAAACACTCATTACATTATAAGATAATAAAGATAATGGTTTCTGTGAACCACAAATTTGAAATAATTATCTTTCATCATTTCCTCATTTCCCAACAAACTGCATTTCTGTGAAACTTCATACACATGCTTCTGCATATAAGAACTTTTCGCAGGTGCTTACCTTAGTCGGTGAAATATTTACTCTAATTTTGTATGTAAAGGGACCCCCTACTCGCAATGTCAGTGTCATTGCAGTTAGAGGATTTGTACTCGTGTAGTCCAATATTTAGCAATAGTGAATTCCATATAAAAATACTGTAACCAAATGAAAGCAGTCCAATATTATAACACAGTACTGATAATAAAAAGGAAAATTAATAATTATCAAAACCACGTTTTATGTATAGATGCCTAATAAATATGGACAAATCGCAAAATTTTAAAAATAACATTATACATTTTTTGCAAGCGTCGACGTAGTCTTACTCCCTAAACGACAACTTCCTAGAACAACAATTTCCTCAATAATGTTTACGTTTCCATTTTTAAAAATTGTGCAATAATTTATTCTTCTCTGCTTAAACAGTTGTATGAGACCAATCATTATAGTTCTTTGAGGCTGTACTGTAGTACTGGATTTCGAGACGAGGGAGAGCCTACTAGTCATACAGTCTCAAACCTCTATATTTAACGAAAAGGTTATCTACTTCTTGCATTAACTTTGAAAATAAAAAATCAAATACAGAACAAATCAACCATAATAATTCGGTATTGCTTGTTTTACGTTTAACTACATTTTTAACAGTATTTCAATCACAACAAGGAACCGGTAAAACCGAATGATGCTCCCTGATGCATTTGCTTGAAGGAGATATTTCCAAAACTAGGTAAGTCAGAGTTATGGTTCTTTGACACTGCACTTCCCATCAATGGCCATTATCATTTTTGTGAAGTGTCAATGAAATACCGTTAATACTTTTCAAGTAATGCTCCGAACAAGCCTTATTTGTATAAAAGGGGAGATAATTTAAAAACATGGTAGAGTTATGGTTCTTTGACACTGAACTTTCCGTCAAAAGCCTCTATCATTTTTTGAAAGTTCAATAAAATGTCATTAATACTTTTCAAGTAATGCTCCGGACAAGCCTTATTTTGTATAATAAAGGGAGATAATTTAAAAGCTAGGTAAGGTACAGTTATGGTTCTTTGACACTGCTCTTTGTCTCAATGGCCTCTATGATTATGTGAAATTTCAATAAAATGCCATTAATACTTTTTAAAGTTATACTCCGGACAGAAGGACGGACAAAGTGGCAACTATATGTTCGCCCTTCGGGGAGTATAAAAATAATAGTAATAATTTAAGATTTACGAAAGTTAAGTGAATAATTCCATGATCATACATAGCCCGCTTTTTGTTATGTCACAATCCACATTTTCCGAATTTATCCATTCATCTGTACATAGAAAAATAACTAAACTTATGCTTACACGTTTATGAATGTTCATGTAAACGACTGCAAATGATGTTTTTGTTGTAGGTATTGACAGGAATTTTTAGCATTAACCATAAAAAATACTACTGCTTATTCCGTGCATATGTTAACACAATTAATAGCATATATATTTTATAGAAACTTTTCGTATCTTACTGATCCGATAGCCTGATATTACAAATATACCTTTTGTTGTATTTTTAATGCATTTTGCCGCTTATGTATGTAACGTTGTTAAGCGCGTTGGTGCTATTTTTCACGCTGACGTTACGTCAGTTCCGCTATTTATGTATTACTCTGATGAAGCCTTTCGGCGAAACGTCGGTATATTAAAATTGTAATAGTTTTTCGTGTTTGGTGGTATTTTTCTACTATATAGCCTTAACCATAAGAATTTACATGTTTATTTGAGTATTACATCCAGTGTACATTCAAGCAAACTACTGCGGAAAAGTGTTACACATTGTGGTTTTCCTATGGAATGTCAGGCTAATTTCTGAATATACCATTCAAAACGATAAATGCTTATTAATTCTAGATCCTCCTAACACATTTTATCCAATACCCTAAATTTTCCGTTGAAAACCTTGGCGTTATCCGTATTGAAAAAAAAACTGAAAAAAAAAACACAGGGTGTTCCTTTCAAAAGACTTTCAAGACTAAATAATTCAAGTAGCGCTTTATTGTACAGACACATTTCGTCGTTTAGATTTCAACCGTATCTTAGTTGTTTCAATACTAATAAATTTTGCCAGTCAATTTCGCGTTTACGAGTTTCCTCTCATAGGTTACAGATTGAGGCAGGAAGATGGGTTAGACCAGTTAGTATTCCTGTAAATTATAGAAAATGTATTGTATGTCAAACACTTGAAGACGAGTATCACTTTGTAGTAGAGTGTCAAATATTTAAGGACTTAAGAAAACAATTCATACCAAAAAGATACTGGCACAGAACGAATATGTGACAGAGCATGAGATTTTGGGTCCAAATGCAATTTTGGTCAAAAATGGGGTTTTGGGCTAATCTGACAGACTGACCCGTTCTGAGTAAAAATCTTCAATTTGAAAACAAAAATCAGTCGTTGTCATGGCGATATTACCACTTTTCGGACACCATGTTTTTGTCTAACTGTATCAAAATTGAGGCAGTATATCTTAATAATGACACCATATTTAAATAATATCAAGATAAAATACATGATAAAATAACAAAAGCAACATGCAATTAATGGAATGTATTTCTTTTTGTCTCTTTCTTTCATGTAGTATAAAAATATTTATGTTCTAAAAATCATTTCTATAGCAACACTGTTGTTTAACCTCTTTTTTAACAGTCTTTTGATGAATCTGGCAATAAATTACATAGAATGTGAAATAAATAACACAATTAACTTTTTCTAGTGTGCTAACAGTTTACAGACAACTGTTTTTATGACATTCTTTTGAACAAGATACAGAATTTATTTGATATCAAATTAGACAACATCCCAAAACTAGGACATTAATCTTATTATTATAGACACCTTATCTATTAAACAGTAAGAAAGAATATCAGGCAAGAAAATATAATTATTAGACTGTTATTATCAACTGTGAGTTTGCTAAAATTTCAAAAGACTTAGATTACTGATCAGTGAATCATTACCATGACAACGATTGTGGTATTTTCTTACAAGAATACTAACATTACCATGGCAACAATGTGGTATTTTCTTACAAAAATACTAACATTTTTGGCAATTTCTTTGTAATAAATTGAATATTGGAAGTGTTTTTTCCATATATTTACATCAAAAGCTGTCTGTTTTCTTATTTAAAAGTAAGAGAGTAGACATCATTCCGTGAAAATTAATGTAATATGGTTTGAGAAATACATAATTTTCAGAAACATACCCTCTCAGTTACAACTATTGCCATTTTAAGGCAGGCTTGTGTAATAACATAGTGCTTTGTTGATGCAATTATTACATATGAAAATATATTCACTAACATAATACAGCTTAACATATATAACATATAAACAAGAAAGATTTTGTTTACATATGATGATATCCAAAATAATTCAAAAGTTAAATTAATGTTACCATGGCAACAATACACTATTTTCTTAAAATAGTAGTTTTTTTGTAAATTTTCCAGAAAGAATCAGAACATTCATTTAGCATCTGTTCATATACATTTGTTTTACACCACAAATGGTCAATTATGATCATTTATAAAAAAAACAAACATCATTTTATGTAATATAACTTGTCTTTCAGAACTACATATTTTCCTGATATGCCTACCTGCATTACAGCTCTGCCATTTTATGACAGATTTGTGTTATGACATGTTTTGTTGATGGATACACATAAAAGATATTTTCTTGCAGAACATAGTCCGATTAGCAGAATATAAAGAAGACACATGCTGTCTACATAATCAAACAAATCTAAATTTAAGTCAAATTTGTGTTACCATGGCAACACACAATGTTTTGCAAAAAATAGCTATTTCTGCAAAGGTCATGTCATGTAAAAATATCTTTTAACACAATTATAACCATGGATTAACATGATTAATTCTTGAAATAAAATATATTATATTCAGCCAGTAACAAATATGTTCTGCTATATTGGTAGTTTTCTGCCATTTCTGGAAAAATCCTTCCTGCACTCACACTGGCAAGGCAGTTTTTATTGTAAAAATGTTTCCTCCAAAGGTTGTGCTTTAATGTCACAAATGTTGTAGTTTTGAAACAACTAGGATTCATTCAACAGACATGTCTTAGTTTTTCATGCATGCAGTTTTGGAAAATTTATGTTAAATTCTGTATTGTTAGAACAATTAAGATAGTGCTTCTCAAACAACTTCAGAGCTGTCATGACATCAAAACACTACTTTTACCCAATATTTCTCACAACTGACTAAGTTTTACTTTTTCTTTAAACAAATTTGTAATTTGAACTAGAATTTTTAACTTTTTCAGGTCATGAGGGCAGAAAACATGACATTATTTGTGCAATATGGAGTTATTTGCTCATATCAGTATTTGTGACATGCACTCTATTCCACAGGCATGATTTCAGCTGGATGATCAGTAGAACATATTAATTCCTTCTGTTTCATTCCCATTTACATATTCATAAGTCTTTCATCTCTGCAAAACAAAAACTCATCAACATTAGAACTTCATTTTAATAAGATTAGTATAAGGTTACAGAATATAAGACTGTAAAGCATCTTTTTAAGCTTAAGAGAGTCTTTTTGTTAAAAGCTGACTGAAAGCAGATTTGATAAGTATAAACTCATCTAAGAATCTTACAGTATTCATGCAGAAAAAGTAGCTTTTCAAGAATACATAAACTAGCTAAGATTCCTACAGACTAGACATACAATTCATGCAATCAAACTTAATGTAAACACAAATACTGTAAAAATAATTTTGAAAATATGAAAAAATACATACATGATATATTCAATTATTGTATGTCGTTACTTATTCACTTCTTAATATATTACACATATTTGTTGAATGGGTCTATAATCAAAATCATTTCTCTTAAAATGTTATGAATGAAATAGATCATTTATGTTTATGCTACTTTAATGTCTCTATCTTTCTTAGAATAGCTGTATAGTAAGTGTAAAAATGTATGAAGAAATTTACAAACCCCCATAAAGCCAGCTTGTTGTGTATAGACCTTCCTGGAAAATCATTTCACTGTTTAAGGTCATTGCATCAAGCCAAACAATCCTCAGTGGTTGATCTGTAAAATGAAAAAAAAATACTGAAAAAGGCTGAAATGTGAGATAAAAATGCCCTGGGCAGTTAGCTCAGTACTTATTTAGCACAAAGACTTCTATAAAAAGAGTAATAGGTTTGAATTCCTGGCAAGGCTTTCAAAACAGACTGTATCTGAAGTTTATTTATTTTACTAAGTGGTTTTTAGTCACTTGCCAAGAACAGTACAAAATGGTGAGGAATCCAGAAATAATGGCCAAGTGAACAGTATGCAAATTTAACATGAAAAGCTTTGGAAAAAAAACTGTCTCTTTCCAAGTAAAAACAATATTTATGCCTTGTAGAAGTTTTATGTATGGACTGATTTGACATTACATGTAAGAAATTAGTGGTTGAAGCTGACAATAGATGTGTTTCAACTATTCTTATCAGTCACTTTCATGGCATGGCTATATTTATAAAATGATCAGGGCTTTAACTTTAATATGTAACTAACATTATGACTGACTGTTGTAATTTTGTCTGGCACCAGAGTCACAAGGTCTTCATGTAATTGTCTTGCAAACTGATTCTACTGAATACTTCTTGTAATTGTCTTGCATACAGATTCTACTGAGTAAGAGTCAAAACCGATTAAAAAAAGTTGAATTCATGGCAGATTCAGTAAATAAAATATAGTCTACAATATATTGACACTTGTAAATGAAATGTGAACTGCGCTAAATCTACCTCGAATCTGCCATTAGTGTCAAATCCGGGCTATTTTTGGAAAAGATATCGGACAAAACTGTCGATAAAGAACTCAAATAATATTTTAACACTACAATATCGCTTAAATACTTACTTACCTTGAGATTCACTAACTGTCATTCTTTTATACAATCGAAATAAATCATCAAATAATTGTTTTTGGTAGTTTCATTTTCTCCGCGACCTTCGATGTTTACAAATGGCGTGTCGATTCAAAGGGCGATAAATTATCAATCATTTAAATTTTTTAAAGAAACGGAATTGCAAAACACGGAAATGTTTATAAATGTCACTTCATTTTTTTCTTGTGGCAAGGTAGAGTATTATTGAAAACAAGAAATGCATTAATTGCCGCGAACACGTTGTAACGTCCACCATTTTTTTTGTGACGTAACTTTAATTGATGTTTTCTCAAATGACGTAACGCCGAATTTGGACCCAAAATGTCATGGTGCGTCACATATGTTCAAATTCGTAGAACTTTAAAATTCAGAAAATCAAATTATAGTACGAAATTTAGGAAAATTCATACGTAATGCATTTGAAATCAGAAAAACAATTTTGTAGGAAATCAGAAAAACAATTTTGTAGGAAATCAGAAAAACAATTTTGTAGGACATTACATTTTCAAAACATTTTACTTTCATATTCATTATAAATATTTAGGAACGACTTTTGTTTAAGCATCGATTGTGTGCAAACGCTTTCGGTTTTCGGTAAGAGCTACCAAAAGAAAAATGTATATAATAAAATAAATAAATAAAAAAAAACCCTGAATTTTTGTACTATCTCGTCGGAATGAAACTCATTCAGTTATCCTTTGTCTTTTGTCTCCTTTCGTTAAAGGTTAACTGTTTAGTTTTGTTCTGTTTTTAGTCACATATCATCTTTGTTATTATATTATATGTGTAACATAATTATATGTATGTATATGTAAAATTGTGAGTGTAATTTTCTTCGTAATCTTTCAATTTTATATTGATATGTGCCACATGTATATCTGTATAGATAGGTGTAATATGTGTTTGTTATTGTTTTCTTGTATGTAAATGTATCTATTATATACCGATAACAATTTCTAAATTTTGCACTCTTTACACTGCCGGTATTTTGATGTCAGAAATATCTTTTTTTTCGCGTAGTGTGATGTTCACCACTGTTTGCTATATCTTGTATTATGTAAATAATATGTCATCATGGGTTTTTGTAGCCTATATGAAAGTAATAAAGTTATTTTATAAACGTTTACAGCACCCTACGTATAACGAATTGCCTTCATTTCTTGTGTCCGAAGCCAGTGTGAAGCATTTGCTCACATTTGTTCAGTCTGTGAGTGCCTACTGGAAAAGAAAGAAAAACAATTGCAAATAAGGGACACATGTACTTAAATGAACCTTAGTTTTGTCGCAGTATTTTTTAATTTTGTACTCGTATATTCCATTTCATTTTATGTTTTCGGATGAAATACTGAGCTTAAAGTGAAAAAATCTAATAAATTCAAAGTGAATGATATCAAATATGTTTTTCAGTACTCAAGTTTGGACTACATTAAATATATTTCCCCTTTGGGTGCCTCAGGCGCTGTCATCCATTGTGATAATAACTTAAACAAGAGTAGTTTCGGGTGCACAAATAAAATTCATATTGAAAGCAAGTTTTCCTTAGCTTTCAGCTTCCGCCTCGCCGCTATGCACCGTGTTTTAACCAGTTAACAGGAACGAAAATATTATCACAAGTTTAGTATGGTTTGGACTTACTAGTAGCTGCATCCGATAATATATTAAAAGTGTCTGTTCTGTAAGTCTTCTTGCACTAAATTTGAAGATTTTTGGGCAAATTCATGTACAACCCAACAAAAACTGTCATTGAACTAATAAATCAAAACAACAGTATATTGCCAGGCATGTAAACAAATAACCCATTTTCTCATTCAGTGCATATGCAGCAGTCAATTTCTCCAGCTGTTCGATTCCAACTTCTTTTTCAGTGAATCATTATCCTCATCCGCCATATCCTTGTAAATTTTAACACCAAGAAAGTTTCTTTGTACATGCTTAAATAAAACGAAATGAAGCACTTTACACTTGCCATGAATTAAAATAAATCCAGTTTTTGTTTCTAAAATGTCACAAAATTTCTTTCCTCTCGCCGCCACTCGTGAGAATACTGCTGCTTCTTCCGAAAACCGAATTAATTAATGAATATTTATGTCAATGGTTAATACGTAATTCTTTATTGGTTTTAACATAAAAAACAATGCTTTAAGTAAGAGATAAGCCTCAAACGATCTCAGCTCTTACGCACTTCGGACAGTCCAGTATTTTACATATTGGATCGTTTTCGTCTTATACCCTATACATATCTATAACATCATGCTCATCCACTTTTGTTTCTGATTGTAGAAATATACCATGACTTTTAACTACATTAATAAATTCTGGGTATAAAGAACGCCTTTTAAGACCACACACATTAAGAGCAGCAATGTTTAAAGTATGTAAAGTATCATTCGATTCACTCAATGTTTTACCATTTTTGTTCAAAGCAGTCTGTTGTATACAAACAAATCACTGTAATTGCTCAAACTCTTTACTAATAACGAAAACGACCTTTCTCTATTGTATTTTATTTTTCATTCACACCTGCTTTGACGACCTTACCATTCAAAGCTTCGATCCTCCCACGTAAACCTGTTTTCCTTCACTAGAAAAAGACATATCAGTATTCATTGAAAAAGCATTAATTGTGCTTACTTGTTGCACCAGCGTCACTGGCCATTGTTCCCTGGACAGCTCTTTAAATTACATCACGTAAACCATTTGTTAGTATATCGCTACCGTACGTGGGAAGCTTATCAACATATCCGCCATCTACTGCAAATAGAATGCTAATAAATCAATTTTTGCATTTCTCATAATCTAATGTCACAGGAGATTTGCCATTTGCTGCCAGTTTGCATGCTGCAGAACAGACAAAATTGTGCATTTTATTCTTCTGTCGATTTAATTTACTATTTTATAGTCGGATTGATCTGAATTATTCAAAACTGTTAATGCCAAAGACGTTTTTTCCAAAAGACAACATGAACGAAACATTTTCTTTCGAAAATGCAAGTCTTTAAAGTACATGTAAATATAATGTT
Source organism: Mercenaria mercenaria (assembly GCF_021730395.1). Lineage (NCBI taxonomy): Eukaryota > Metazoa > Mollusca > Bivalvia > Venerida > Veneridae > Mercenaria > Mercenaria mercenaria. The sequence continues at coordinate 25,048,585 of NC_069371.1, read as the reverse complement.
AAATAGCAGCCTTTGGAAGCATAGAACGTAACGAATCAATATAGAAACGGATTCGGTTTGACTTAGTTTGTTCATGAGAGGTAACCTCTCCAGCCCTCAAGCAAACGCTTGAGCGGAATTCTATTACATATATCAAAATTAATGGACCCAAGATCTAAAAAGGCTCGGAAAATATAACAACTCTTAAACTTGTAAAGTGGATAACTTTTACAATGGTCACATGGCACTTGAAAACTGCTTTTGTGACAGCTTTTAAAATCTGTAAGAAGATCCCTTGTAGGCAAAGAAATGCAGCCACTGGCAAGCAATATAAGAACATTCTTCAGATGGTACAGAAGCGGAGTTCTAACTAACTGATTTGCCCGGTATTGCTTTCTGTCTTCGGTTCTTTACATTTATTTTTTCATGTTGTTTGAAATTATAGGAAATTTCATTCTTTCTGTACGAGGGACTATATTTTCCACCCGGAGGCTGGTTATTGAAACCTTCATCAAATCACGAAGCGACCGATGAAATGACTGTACACCTACTTACACATCTTAAAGACCCACCACAACCCAGATATTGCCTTGGCCTAATATACTTATATCACCGGAAACACAAAAGAATACAGTTATTCTGTGGCACACGTCTTAAGCAGTTTTTAAATCCCACCAGGACTGAACTGTTTTGATTTCTGTCTTCTGGCCTGTTCCGTTGGGCCCTTAAGGGTGTTTCTCTTGTTGCTCTGTCTTCTGCAAAGGTACGTTTTTGGTTCTTAATGTGTGCTTTTCATATTATTATACAGGAGCATTTTTGTGTTTTACATGCTATGCCCTATGTTTCCATTGCGTGCGTTAGAGATTCACCTGGCGAGGATTATTTTTATCTACACTGTCCCGTGAATGGGGTAAGAGTGAGGTTGGGTGTGCACCATAAACTGGTTTAAGCTCACAAGTGGTGTTTTTGCCACTGACCGTTCCAAAGCAGTGCTCCACTGTGTCCCTATATCTGTTCGTTTTGTCGTCGTGTGTTTGCTTTGTATGTACGTGTGTTGTGTATGTAGGCGGTATGCACTTCTGCGTGTTGCGGGTTTCGGTTTTGGGAGGCTGAGTTTTCGGAACGTGGCATTCCCTATTCGATATTTATCCGTTTTGTTTTTAATGGGCAAAATGAGAAATGGTTGGAAAATAACGGAATTAATCAGACGTTGGTTTCCTGTGACGGAGGTGAAGTTTCATTTTCTTTCTTTAAAAAATGGCCATTAGCCGCTTTTTCTTTTGTGAAAACAGATAATTTAAAGAAACGAGAAACTATGTATTCCTTGACATAAACTATTGGAAGTATCAGACGATTCTTAAGTTTTTTTATCAAATTAACTTTGTTTCCTTGACTTGTTAATTTTCACACATCTTGCCAGTTAAAGGACAAAAGAAATACCATATGACCTGTTTGAATTCAATCTTTTGAGCAAACTATTCTTCTGGGACATACATTTGAAATATTTATATCGTCCCTGTTAGTTTCACTGAAAAGTGCGCATGAAGCGCAAAAGGATGGGTGCAAAATTAACAAATAACGTCGCCTAGTGATAATACTGCTGTTTTATAGGCGCCTACGCCTCGGAACCTTCCTTAGGTAACATCATAGTTGTTGATATAACATTATGTTTTTTGTTTCACTTAAGAAATAGGCTACAATAAATTTCAAATACGATTAAAATATTTACCATTGTCATCAATAATTAAAAAATATTTCTACCTGACAATGACCAGATAATATCACAGGAAACTTTTTATAATCGCTAAGAATATTGCATATTTTCCATAATACTAGTATGTGTTTTAGACTAAGCTTACAATTATTAAAATTGAATTGGACTGCCCTTTAGATATCATTTAATTTGTTCCAAACTTAATGACTTTGAAAAGCTTACAAAGACACACTTAAATATGTATGATTTCCATATGAAATAGCTGTAGCTGATATATGTAGCAGCTATCAAAATATATACTTCTGTCCACTACCGTTATAGCTGATTTCATTAAACACCACATAGACCACGAACTCTATCATACACATAATATACATAAACATCAAACAGACCCGTTCAAACTAATATTGACAGACAATACCATCAACACGTTTTGACTAGTTGATACTAATATCTTGAAATATTGTCTGTCAAATTGTCATGCATGTTGTCAGTAATATGAGAAATGTCCTGTACTATCGATAGCAATGTTGAAATTTGGAACAATTATGTATGTTTTCACTGACATGTAACCGTTCTGTTAATCAGCAATATTGAGCGGGTTTAGTATTTAAATCAGGAAATTTGGAAACAGGTACTAGACTCTATAAACCTTGACTCCATTTATGTTTTCAAAAACTGAACACAAATGCTGAGACAGTTTTATTTAAAATAATTTAAAGAAATCGAATGCAAAAGCAACGTATGCTTTTTTGAAATAAGCTATTTACAACGATTCTAACATGTTTTTATCGCTATTAAACTGGCAAGGAATTATCCTATCAAACTGCTGCAAAATTATCAAAGAATTTGAAGCATTGCATTGTTCCACTGCGACCAGATATTCACAACTCAATCAAACGTTTTTCTATAACATATAAACATAGCCATCAGGGATATGGATAACTCGATGTCTCGTTCGTAATCGTTAATGGAATTTGTCTTGGAACACAGAAAACGGCAAATTATACCGACTTCAACAATGTTCACATAAAATCATAATAAACTGAAAAAAAAAAAATAATCATTAACAATTGGATTGCTGTAGACCTATAATGTTAAATATTTCTATTCTTGACCTAATTTACATTTAAGAAGAAATTTTTATTGTAAGCAGAATACACCTAACGCTTTTCAATGGTAAACCGTTTCGAAACTGTAAAATACTTTGATATGATTGATCGCTTAAAACTGTTAGAAATTATATATTGCATGTTATTGAAACTTAGCAGAACTTTGACCGGCAGTTACACTTGTCCTGTCGCAGAAAAACTGATCGTATCCTCGAGAAATGACTTTCAACGTGACAAAATAAATCTTGTTGAACAACGCAAGACATGGTGTCTGCCCATCAACAAATAAATGACCGGATAAATACCTAATCGTCTCCAAAAGTTAGAGTTTGTTATTATATCACTTTTGTTACAATTAAAAGTTAACACCATTTTTTTCATATAACTGAGCTGCTTTTTAAGCATTGAAAAATATGGAAAATCTCTGCTTCATTAATTCAGCTTTAAACTCCACAGACGTTAAGGGTAGGACAACTTTGTTGCGGGAAATATACATTTAACATCTATTATTTTCTCCTAAGGCAATACATAATATCGAACCCTTGAATGTTTAATGTTAAAAAGAACATTTACATTCCTTTCAACGCTAATGTATGTATCTAAGTGTCTGATATTTATTTTATAATTGGCGATATAGGCCTTCTGGCGAACATTTTATTTTTTGTTTTTGTTGGGTTTAACTTCGCACCGACACAATTATAGGTCATATGGCGACATTCCATCTTTGGTGGTGGAGGAAGACACCTGGTGCCTCTCCAGTCATTATTTAATCATGGGCGGCACCTTGGTAGAAATACCAACCTTTCGTAAGCCAGCTGGATGGCTTTCTCAGAAAGAGAATTCAACGCCGCCACGAGTGTGGCTCGAATAGACATCGTTGAGGAGTAAGTGACCTTAACCACTCGCCCATGTAGGTCACTGTGGCGACTGTCACAATAAAATATATAATGCTGGTCTAGAAGAACACTCTTCTTGCATTACACTGATTATATGAATTAAAAGCCCGTTGTAAGGTAAAAATGTATGCAAGTTGATAATTTGATAATCTGTTAGGATTATCAACTTGAAAGGTATAGATAAATGTCTAGTTTATGACATGTTAAACAACTGCTGAATATTTTGACAATTCATAAATACTTAATATGCGCTGTCCTGCTTAACATAGCATCCTATACTGCGAACTCTGAATTGCTGGGAAAATACAGTACTCTTGTTATTGTTATATTGTGTAAAAGCAAACGATTTTAATAATCTAAAACTACAAAAATGAACGTCGATGTCACTGAAGAATTATTCTGCCTGAAGCATATGTCTGTTACATTTCATATGAAACATACAACCATCTCATCTTTGTACTGATTGTCGGATGAGATATTGTAGTTTTCAATACAACCGTCATAGTATGTATTACTCTGTTTTTATAAGCAATCCAAAAGAAAGAACGGTTTTTACCAAAAAAAATGAAGCAATTTAATTCTTTTTTTAATTATACAATACGTCCCAGGACAAGGTTAAAACGGCCATTGATACTCAAGAAAAACCCTTTTATTGACGGAAAGATATTGTCGTAAGTACAAAGATTGTACATCAGTATCACTGGCAGATGACATAAAACTGATGACTGCATAGCGCAAACGTCTGACTGAACACTCATTCTAAGATAAAACAAGGTTCTACGAAATGTTATATTATTCTTATGCAAAATGTCAATTTTTATCACAGGAGCAGTCTGTATATTTGACAGAACTGTTTGTGTCTGTTACGGTACATGAAATCAATAAAATAATGTCTACTTATTTAAGATCATAATTACATATACTGGCCTATTTGGCGAATGCATCATTGTGTGCAATGTTGAATACCGTATAACGTAATTATCTATGGCAGGATATTTGACTTCGTGGACATATGATGGATCACTGACGAGAAATAAGGTAATAAATCAAACAGAAAGGCACTTTTAGTGTGTCACGTACTTGAAGCTTCCATTTGGGTCAATATTTAGAGAAGTAAGTCAAAATTGTTAATATGGCGTCTGATGACCGCAGGTAGAGTGATAATTAAATCAAGCACTTCTTACTACTAAGAAGTTATAAAATTATTAATATATGAATATATAAGACAGCACCACTGACCCCATACAGGCAATCTACAAAGCTTTATCACATTAAAACATTCTCCACAAGATTGGTGTGTAATATTCTCATTATCCAAAATTTCAAACTTTCAACACCATACCAACTTGAAAACATGAAAAGTGTCATAACGAACTGCTGTATTATTTTCTGGAGAAAGTTCCGTTGATACATGTAACTTGCAGACGCAGTTCTAGCAAATAGATTCATGAAAACAACGCATAAAGGTGAATTTAGTTATGTGTATCTCTCCAATATGTTTCTTAATAAATATTGGGGAAAAAAATCAGTTAATAAAAAATATATCCAGCAGACGTAAATAAAAATTCCTATTTGCCTTGTGTATGAAACGCATTTCCGTTCATGTGCAAATGATTTTGGAGACAGCACCTAAAGAATCAATCTATTAAATTAATGTAAATTTTCCGGGAAATTAGCGTTGTCATGCGTGTTTTAAGACAGGTTTTATTGATTTTGATTGCACTATATTGCAACAACCATGGCATTAACGTATAGGTTTTGAAGAAATTAAGGTTCATTAAAGTTTAATACAGCAGTCACTGAAAACGTTCAGACCCAATGTTTAATTTATGTGTATGCCAATAACTTTGTTTCTACTACTGGTAATTCAATCAAGAATTTACCATCGATAGCTTTGTTCAGCACCCACTGGTTTCTTAATAGCAAAGGATTTCATTAAAAATAGCAAGCAGTAGGAATGCAGTTGTCTGAAACCAGATTAGCATTTGATCTTCTTCTAATTATGTAAATGTTTTATATTTAAGGCACTAAGTAAGATTTGTTGGGTAAGATTTGGTACAGGTTTTTGTTTGTGAGCCAGTATATCAGCCGCCAATCAGCGGAAAAGTTCCTTAACCTCCAAAAACAAAACGTGGTAAAGGTATAAGTACCCTGCTGATATAGGAAGTTATCGGTAAAAATCACCATCCCAGTTTATTTTCGAAAAAGACGCCGTTTAGCTCCGGGTAAATTCGAAATAATTAAGTTTATCAGTGCATCCTGATCATGAAATCGAATTTCCGAATATTAGGACATCGTTACATGGCGGCATGCTCATGAGATGTAAAAAAAGGAAATTAGTAAATTTATTTAATATCGATCAATGATTATTTGGTAGGTCACTAAATAATAAAATATTTTTATAACAACGCAATAGGAAATATTGTTTGTTATACTTTGCCACTTCCACAATCGAAAGCTAAACATGGATTAAATTGTTCAAGGATTGTTGAATTATGATTTTCACAGATTATAATACTAAAACCAGTGACAACAGTGATCAGTCTTAATGCTGACGAAATTCATCGGGAAATTATGTTAAGATAAGAAAATAGTAACAGGTTACTGAATTCAATATTTCACAAACAGAACATTGAAACTATACATGCATGTACATTGTATACATGAAATCAAAAAGTATATTCTTAGGATAATAAATATGCATGTCTACGATTACGGATAAATAGTCTTTCTATGACGACGAAACAAATGTCAGCCAAATGAAAATGAAAGTAGATAAATGATACATGGAGGCAGCAAGACGTATAATCAATACAAACCAGCTTTGAACCACATTATTTGAATTGTATTTTTCTGTTCAATTCCGAACTTTGGTGTATGCTATTTATAAATATTTGACTGATTATAACATACCAACTCCTCAACCGGTACTTCCTGTGGTTGATCCCTGTCGGAATATTATCCCTTATACCATGTACACCAGTACTGGTTTTTCAAATAAGCCACAAGCTTTCTTCACAATTCAGATAATCTAGTATAAAAAAACTACCAGTTTAGACATAAAATTGGTATTTTAAAGTATTTTTAAGGAATTTCTATTTGGACCTTACTGGCTGTTGGAGGATATGTGGTTCTACCCAGTTGTTGCAGTTTGAAAGAAGCAACATTTATATGAAAAAAAAAGTATTAACGTGACATTAAATTCTAACTAAATGATCACACGCTGCATGTATAGATTTTTCTTCTCCAAATAAATAAAATACAACTTATTTTTACAGCAGTGATTGGCTTTGTAGGTGGACTAAGGGTAAGCAACCTGCTGTACACACAACATGCCGACAGTCAGAGAAAATGGAAAGACGGGTTGGGAACGTTATTCAGACTAATTTAATATCTACAAGAACTGTTCAGTAAGTTTGTTAAAATATTTGAACTTTCTGGTTGCCATATCTGTCTAAAATACATTTAAATACAGACAATATGTAACAGCATGTTATTCCAAAATGTTAAATATTCTACCTTTATTGAATGACTTGCCGGCCACTTGACTATTGCCTGGCAATCCATTTGATAAGTGTTCTATTACATCAAGGACAATTGTCACTTATTTCCTCTGATTTTGACTTTAACACATGGTAAATCATTGTTGTTCTAAAAACCAGTCAGTAGCACAAACTAATGACTGGTCGAACACTCCATCCCACCACAACAGCATTTCGTTTTGTGAATTATTTAAATTAAAGGAACATTTAATGCAACTTATGTTATGATTAATATTTCATGATCCTGTGTGTACGTAATTGAATGACTTCCGATAAATCTTTAATTGAAGATCAGTACTACAGTTAAACGTTACTATTAATAATGATAACTTTGATGGACCATTCCAAACAGTGTCAAATTAATCATCAATGTTGTATGTATTAAAACAGGATTTAAGCTTCATTCTTTTAAGCAACTGTCCCCATGATAATCTTGTGGTAAGCAGTAACAGATTTCATTAATTCCTATATTTGCATTTGACTAAACTCAAAATTGTTTTCTTTTTTTTCATTTTCGTTATTAGATGATTTACATAGTTTAATATGCAATCGTTCGCTTCACTGAATTCACCAGTTTTTTCAACAGTACTTAAGTTATATATCGGCCAGGTAATAAAATCTGTTCCTTAATTATGAACTGTGATTTCTTCTGGGCAATAATTAAAGAAAGCATTTAGATGGGCTGCATGTGAAGGTATTTTCACCACTTCAGATACAAGAAACAGTCGTATATTCGCATTTTCCCTACTTATAATTCAAGACACATACTTTTCGGTTATTTATACTGGACGATTTCGTCATGTTCAAGTATTCAGATCATGGTGAGTTACAGGTTAACCAAAATATTCTGTAAAAGAAAACGTGATATCAATGATTTAGCTTAGATAAAGAAATATAACTTAGACATGTACATTTTCCTTGTCTCCAGTTGATGAGTTAAGATTGAAGAGTACAGAAAAAAACTGACTGTTAATCAAACGTATGCTGAACTTCAAAATTGAGGCGGAAATTATTAAAGAGATAGGCGCAGCAATTTGTGTATCAACTGTTTTGGAGAACAGAACTGAGAATGAACTTGTGGGTGAGATTTTGTTATTTGTGTATAATACGAATCTGTATGAATCATAAGAGCCAAATATGAAGTTTATTTGGGGTTGGGTTTTAAGTCTCACACGTCACAACTGAGGTTATGTGATGAATGATTCAGTCGGACCAAAACTTCTATAACATGTATTAACACATACATTTGTTTTATTTTGTAATTATTTTTCTTTCCGTGTACAAATATGAAAAATACAAATCGCACAATATATAATTCTGCGCATGGTTATTTTGTAATAATCATCTATATAATTACAATCAGCCATAACAACTGTAGACTTATGTACTGGAATCTTTCATCTTTTATTTATATCTGAACAATGAGTTTTACATATATTTACAAATCGTTAAAAACACTTTGTAAAGCATCAGAGCTGATATATTTTAATCTCTTCATAATCGTATTTCGGCTTGGGCGGTTCCAGTACTTTTACTTCTGTGGCTTTAGGTATTGTTTAATCACCCTTGGATATGGTGCCTACTTTTTAATTCTACTTTTTTGGTAGATTCTGTGATATGCAGGCTCCATTAACTGAGATCCACTCTCTAAATTCCAGTTTAGTGCAAACCTATTGTTTTAACTCGCTTTTCCTCAAAATTCACTCTGTGCATCACTGAAGTTTCTGTGAACATCGCCGTATGGATATATAATTATGCGAATTTCTCTAAATTGTATTTTTGTACATATAACAAGTACATATGTTGAATTCTGCTCAACCCGGGACTGCAGGGCGTGGAAGGTTGCATTAGAATCGCAAATTGCAAAACATCTTGCAGTTTGAAATTTGAATTGCGAGCTGAATAATAATGATTCCATATTATGTATGTATGTATGTATGTATATATGCATGCAGGCATGCATGCATGTATAATTTTAAATAATCACTTTGAATGTCACCTATACCATATATAGCAGATGTTTTAAATACTAAATGTTGAATCACAACTGCGCAGTATTTGTTTATTTTACGCACGCTATTTCTTATTATCTTAAGTAATTGCCCATACCATATTCATTGTACTGCCGCAAATAGCAGTAAACGTCAATATTAAGATAAGGTACAAGGTTGTGGTTAATTTGAAAAGTTGTCAATGAAATACAGATACAAGTATTATCAACAACAAAAAAACGCAATAAAATTGTAATATATTTCATTAAAGCCACAACTGAAGTGTGGGAAGGTAATTTTCAGAAAAGCAGGTACTTATTTTATTAAATACAGAACAGAACATATTTTATCTCTCACAAAATCTATATAGTTTCTAATGACAAGCAATAACGTTTTTAATATTCGTTTGACATTAAGATTAGAATGGATGGAAATTATTATAGGATGGACATACATAATATACAACAGTTTGATATGTGTCGAGATCTGTACAGTTAAATATATATACAGTCTAAAGCTAACATTTCTACCAGCATCACCTTCATAATACAGTATGTTTTATTAAAATATTTGTTTAGGTTTCTGTAACGCACCTTTTGCGCGGTCTTAATCCGTATATTAAACAGAAAAGAATAATATACAAGTGCTATACTAGATCTGCCAAAATTTCACGATATATCTAATACCTTAGCATATCACACCTTCACTCTTAGACTAGTGTTTTATAAATAGCAGCCTTATGGCATAAAAACAATAAACAATAACTTTATTATAACCAAACCTGCTGCCCACTAATCGTTGATTAAACACAGATACCACTGACATCAACATTTTGGAAACTGAAAATACATCTTGCATTCTTACATGCCCATGTCTCTATATGATATTCATATAGTTACATCATTCCTTGTTCATTTGTCTATTATATCCATACTGCTACCTGCATTGCTACATCGGGCCTCTTCATTACTCTAGGTTTTATTTTGCTTTCAGCCATGCTGTAATGCGAGATGCTACATTCGCTGTATTGCCTAGTGGTATATTTACATCGTTCCTTCATCATATGTCTATGTTGTATATTTACTAATGATATGAATAAAAGTGGCCGCCGGTCGGGATAAATGTGATCACTCGTAAGCATCCCTTGTCACTAAGCAGAATGCAGCACAGCACTAAGCATAATGAGGTTATCATAATGTACATCTCGCATTATGATACCAGAGGGCGCTTTTATCTTCGTGCTCGGAAGCTTCCGCTAAACCACGGAAAAAATACGACACTGCGTATCGTGGCTACGTGTCCGGACCTCTAAACCTGTTTGATTTGTCGAGGCGTCCAGTAATCAAGTTTGAAAAGTCCGATGTATCATCAAGCCTGTACGCATGTTATTTTATTGCATAAAATAAAAATTGTTGTATCTTTTAAGTCTTATGAGATACCGTTCATCTCTAAAAGTAGCATTAAAATGCGACTAGATCCATCAACATTTTTTTTTCGTCCTTGAAAGCCGCCCTTTAAATTGTTAATCATGTTAATATAATGGTGAAGTGGATGGAGCGTTCGCCTTGTAATCTATTGATCGAGAGTTTGAACCGAATTGTTGATATATTTTATTTTATTTTTCGGCGAACGCCGTCTAAATTCGTTTTCGTTACCTATGCCACGTGACTTCAGTTTGCAAATCAAACTACTTGATAACGCATAAGAGATAATTTATCAAAATGGAAGATTTATGCAACATTCTGCCTGATTGGACGAGAGTGTCAATTTCTTTCACTCTGTTGATTGTGCTACGCTGAGTGAAATGTAGACAAAGCGTTTATCCTAAACGACGCTGTTCACAGTTTTAATGGTAACTTTGGCTCATTATATTTAGCAAGAATATTGATATATCTTAAAATGATAAGTAAGTTTAATAAATATGATAAAAACCTGTTCAAATACCAACATATATCAAATTAAAGAAAGAGCTGAATACGGTCTGCATATCACATGAATAAGGGCGTGATAAGAATCTTTTATGTAGAGAAGAGCTTTTAAAAGATTTTCCTTGTTACAATTGTCGTCTGTATATGAAAAGGTTTCTTGCTTTTGTGACTTATTCAGATTGCATATTAAAATGAAAACTTGTTTGCTTTGATATATTCGTTATAAGTTATTTAACTGATTTATTATATATGAATATTTTTCTTTAGTATGGTATGCAAATATTGAACTCAGTTGAAATCTGTTTCATTATATATATGCTATATAATGACTGAATCTCATGCAGTTTATCTATGTGATATGACTACGGTCAAACTTTGCTTATGAAACAGAAATATTGAAATAATTACAATTGTATGTTTTGCTTGACCTTCACGTTTTTATAAGTGTGACGTCATTGTCCAAAGATTCATGAATAGCGAATATGCATTTGTTAAAGCGGGATCAGTTGGCCTATTTTAGAAATAAATAAAAATAATAAATAAAAAAATCCTTTAATTGGTTTTTTCAACTTTCTTCAGCTGGGACATTTGACCCCTTTTAGGGGCTGCTAGAGCTAAAACTAGAAATGCCTTTATACAGCGTCTCATGAAAAGCTTGGTGGATCTTTGTCATACTTGGTCTGGGGCATCATTATAAGGTCCTCTTCCAAATTTATTTATATAGGAACTTGGGCCCTATTATGGACCACTATAGCTAAACGTAGATATGCCTTTCTTCGCATTAACCACTAAAATGTAATGGATTTTATCAAACTCGATGTGTAATAATATCGTACGGTCTCCTGCTATTTTGTTACAAATGAAGATAGGGACCAATTTAGCTAAATATATAAACACGTTTAATGATCTCTTCTCATGAACCGCTTCATGAATCTTCATCAAACTACTGCTGTAATTATTCGTCTAAGGATAAACGAAACAAAATTGCAACCCTACGAAACCTTTGCGAAAAATTAAAAGAGAACCATTTAAATTGTTAAAGTGCGGTGTTTAGTTTTGCAATTTGAAAAATGTTAGATGAAAGATGAATGTTAAATGAAAAATTCATAAACTTCTTTCCTTATTACAATTCGCCGACCATCATTTTTAAAGATATTTCTTGTTATTTTTATGTTTTTGTTTCCTGTTTCTTTTTAGTTATAAAACATGATTGAAAATGAACATAAAGATGAAACATCTGGTAATGAACTATTGAAGGTTTGTGGGCGTTTGTCACATCTAAAAAGAGCAAAGATTGTGTTATTAGATCACATTACAGGTATACGTAAACATTAACTTAGTGTGTATATGATTAATATCAAAAAGGAAACCGTCATTAAAAATGTACATGTATAGTGTATTGTCTCGAATTGCGGATTTTCGAAACTGAAAGGTCTTGATGATAAAAGGGCTATATATGAAATTTAGCGCATTTAATGGGAATAGTGTCTACACACATTTCTCTCTCTACATTAATCACTTGCCTCATACCAATGTGAGTTCGAGACCCGATCGGATCGTCATATGAGGTAGCCGTCCAGATTACTTATGATTGGTAAGCGACCGTCCGTGTCCGAGATATTGCCTGGCGGGGCACCTGCAGTGCGGTATTCTCCAACACTAGAAAGAAGTTGACATAAGGCATTAAAATAAAAGTTAAGTGATTTTTCGGGACAGGGAGAGGGGAGTAATAATTTTAAAACTATTCAAGCAAGGGGCCTTGAACTCTGTAAATTCCTCTTTTTACTACTTACCATTGTGTAAGAAGTCTTAGTTATTATTTATTCAATAGATGAAACTGTAAATACTAATAATGCAGCACTCTTGTCCAGACGTTATGGTTAGAATGCAGACAAATCAAAAAATTGCCTAAACAACATACTTTTAAATATATTAAATGAACTAGAAGTGAAATATGATGATAAAATTGTCTGTTATTGTTTCGGCCCTGGAAGTAGCATTTCGAAAACAATTTTGATATGAAATCATTATTTGGTCTGTTTGTTTAAAATAAACTGCATAAAAAGTTAATACTAAGTTTAACCTTTAGTTGTGTCATGTTTCTTCTTGGTCACTTTCACTTTTGGTTTCACTTTCACTTTTTTTTTTTCTGTTGTCGACCTTGACCGGATCCGGAAACTTTTCAAAAACGAGGACAGAAAGTGGGACACAAAGGGTATAAAAAATAAACAACACATGTGATAAAAGTTTGCATTTTTATTACACAATCTGGCATCAAATTAAAAAGTGGGCGAGCATGTGCCTGGGCGAGCATAGGTCCGGTGACTCTCAAATAAAACACAAATCCAAGTCTGTCAGCTGAAAACAGAAGCTTTTAAGTAAAATGCACAACACCAAGTTTGACAAAGCTAACATGTCTTCATACTGAAAAAAGGACAAACTAAAAGTCTCCCTCACATTGACCATACATGGAAGTCTCGATAAAATGCACATGTCCACTTCATTCTGATGATGTATATATGAAGTTTCATTTCGACTGGAGGAATGAATAGAATAAAGGGGACATTGTAATACGAAACTTGTCATATGATAAAGAAACATGTTTTGCCGAACTGATTGCTCTATTATAATACCTGATATAAGTGACTTTAGTGTGTTCGAATCACAAAGCTATAAACAAATATAGTAATTCAATCTCTGCCTTTAATTGAAAGTTAGAAAATGCATACGGGTTCTTCTAATTCAGTTCATGTTAAGGAACGGAGAACAACAGGAACGAGTACAGAAAGCAGTGGTTAAAGTAACATGCCTCCAGCTTTATTTAATTTTTTTCGAAAGGTAGAAAATGCTTTCATTTAAAAAAAAAAAACTCATTTTCACAGTGACGCCGTTCATATCTCAGAAGATTTTGTCTCACTAAAACACACTTTAGTGAATAAAATATATAGAAACTTGTGGCGCTAGAACTGAAATGTGATATAAAATAGAAGGAATTAAGCTGTACATTTTTTTTTCATTAATATTAAAATGTTTCAAACAATCCTGGTCAATCATTTTCATTTTCTCAATACTGGTAAAACATGAGAGCCAAACTGTCACAATATACACCCGTCACAAAACATTACTTCTGATTTTTTAAATACTATTCTTATTAAGCAGACTAGTTGTCAGTTTTCTCAATGTTGACTGATTCCAGAGCCGTACCTCTAGAGCGCCTCGGACTACCGCTTGTTACTGAACTTTTCCAATAAAGCATGCCTAACATTATCCCCAAGTTTGATTAAGACTGGATATGATTAACTAGAGACACTGCCAGTATTGCGATTTTTTTGTTATAGGGCTATAACTCAAGAGTATCTACCAGGTTATCGGATTTGTCTGAGATTTTATGCTCATAAACATTGTGACAAGATTGGTGAACACTGGATAAAGAGTACCTAAGTAACAAATTTACACTCAGTCTGTCAGTTTTTTTGAAGTTTTAGTAATCCATCGGCCGTAATACAACAGTCACTGGGATAATCCAGCTGACTACCAACGTTTGCCGAGATATGATACCAAGATACATAGTAACGTTGGATAAGAACTGCTTATGTCAGAGAGCGGACAGCGTTAGTGTACGCCACCCGCCAGAGGTGACCACATAATACGTCCCGTTTCGAAACGGGGGTATTAAATGATATTTTGATATCATTCATCATTCAATATGGCCATTTTTACTTTTTTCACCATAACAAAACTAAATGCTGTTGAAAAATATTCTGACATTAAAGCAATACTTAACAAACGCATACTTAAAAAATGCAAAATGCTAAGTGTTCATTCTTTTTAGAATTATCTAAAGGCTTAAACACAATTATAAACATACACACCTTGTAGATATCAAAACACCAGTAACTTGTGATGAACTTCCAGGTACATTATCCAAATGACTCCACAGTTCACGTGAGACAAATGCTGACCACAGTGCTCTGAAGAAACAAATCCTGTAAAATACTTATCAGGTACTGCAAAACACCAAAATTCAAAGGCACAAACAAAATTTGACAGATATTCATGACACGTTTCAGATTAGAAAATGTCCAAGCGAAATGTTAATTAAAATGTGCACACTGACATTCTACATTTAATTTTACTATTTTATATTTTTGTAAACACTAAACAGATAATGAAGAAGTCCTTGTAATGCTAATTTAACTGTGTGCATCTGTTGTAAATTTAACATTTAGTAAAGTACTGAAAATGTTGACTATTTTCTCTGAGACACTTTAGTAACATCCCTTGCCCTCACAAAGTTTCTTTCAAATCAAGCAGTTTCTCCCCAAATCTCACTCGCTTAGCTCAATACATATAGTAGGGATCATAGCAAAGATCTAAGGAATTTCGGGTTTGTGAGTTCGATCTCCTGATGGGCCGTATGTTCTCCGTGACGATGTGATAAATGACGTTGTGTCTGATATCACTCGTCCCCCACGTCTGTCACAAACTGACATACGGGCCTTATTGTATCTGTAGTTTAAATGCAGGTATTGCATCATCTTTTTGTAAATTTTTGAATTATTGAGGTAAATGTCAGATTTTATGCATGAAATGCCTCTAATATTTTTCTGTTTTTCATAACTTAAATTTCCATGTAAATTTTATTAAATTCGGTTCAGTAATAAGAAAGCTGATATTTTATAAACTTCAGTAATTCATGTTTTTATCCCCAAAACCACTATAACGGGCCTTAAATTGTTCTATTAAACCCGCGCCAAAGTAGTCAGATTTCCCGGCTATATCGTGATTCCCGTGGAAATACAAATAGTCAGAGTACATGCATTAGTCGTGAGTCCCATGAAATTTAGTATTTTGCGGGACATTACCATACAAATAGATTGGTCTAGATATGCCTAGCGCACACCACATTTTGACATTAGACGAATCTACGTCAAATTGATTTTTCTTGCTAGAAATTTATGCTCGATCGAGGTACATGTAAGAAGTTTATTTGTTAGATTTTTGATTAATTTTGGAATTACGACTTCTATTTATTAAATTTTTGGTCATTCTGCAGAATTCTGTAACATTTACTTTTCGGCATGTGATTTTGAATAGTTTCAGTATGTCAAGATAATTTATTAAATTTTTCAGACTTTTGTAAATTATTTCTAAAGAGGAGTCTAAAATGTTTTGTTTTTATAAGCTGTAAGATTTGTACTGAAATTTGTGTAACATGCTAATTGTAAAGCACTCTTTTTCCAAAAAAAATGTCAAACATTTCGTTCTTATGGAACGCCGATACTGCATTGCATTGTAATGTTAAATCTATGTGGCAAGTCTAGTACCATGTATGTAATACGTTATTGTAATTTGAAATTATTGTGTGCCAGTCTATAGCACATCTGAACAGTGTCCGTTTTGTTGAATGGAAATTGGTTTTATAGTCATGCTAGCTTTTGTATAACGTTACTTCGCATTGAATTGTGTTAATTTGTAGTTGTAAATAATAGCTGCAGTTTATCATTTCCGTATCTACAATTTTCATCATAAACTTTTCATATCTTTTCCATACTTTAACTTTAGACTTTTAAATTATTAATTTTAGAAATAATGGAAGTAATAAGTGACGTATTTTAATCACGTGACGTATGAACTTAGTAGCACATATATTTTGTATAAGTAGCACGTTTTTCTTATAATCAGGGGTTTTTTTTATTTATCATTTACTTATTGTTAATAATCATTTTATGTAAATAAATTTGTAAATATTGTAAAGGGTGTTGATTTGTTCTGATAATTATTGTCCCCGGTACGTCCATCCTGTCACAACCTCTGATTCATGTGAGGAACTTGGCAGTTACATAATTATATCGATTGTTTTACTAATCATTGCGCGTATATGTAATGAATTAAATCATTTTAATTCTGAATATACTAAAATTTTTTCCATACTTTAACTTTAGACTTTTAAATTATTAATTTTAGAAATAATGGAAGTAATAAGTGACGTATTTTAATCACGTGACGTATGAACTTAGTAGCACATATATTTTGTATAAGTAGCACGTATTATTTATGGGAGCCTACGGAGGTATGGTGTACCTAAAGGAGCAGTTTTATGCCCTGACTTTTTTGTTTTGCTATGGTGCTTACCATATGTTATATATTTTAGCTTCTTCCGCCAGACGACTTTTACCTGGTGATGATGTCACAACCCGGAAGTACAATACCCGAGGTCCACTTGTCTTCACTCGCCTGGATGTGATTTTCCCAGCGCAGAGCTTTCGTCCCATGGTTGTGCCGTAAACCGCAAAGACGCTGATTTTTGTTATCCTCTGAAGTCAGCTCAGGGATCCAATCACCTACCATCATAGGGAGCCAAAACGGAGTCAACGTATTCACGGTTTAAAGGGACTTAACTTGAAGATATGTTGTATTTTTGTACTACTTAAAGTTCGAAATTAACGGAAACAACTGTGCCACGTCACGTAAAAACGGAACTGTCAGTGGTAGAACTTCATATCTAGAGATACTGAGCTCATATTTTCTTTCTTTCTTTCTTATAATCAGGGTTTTTTTATTTATCATTTACTTATTGTTAATAATCATTTTATGTAAATAAATTTGTAAATATTGTAAAGGGTGTTGATTTGTTCTGATAATTATTGTCCCCGGTACGTCCATCCTGTCACAACCTCTGATTCATGTGAGGAACTTGGCAGTTACATAATTATATCGATTGTTTTACTAATCATTGCGCGTATATGTAATGAATTAAATCATTTTAATTCTGAATATACTAAAATGTCAAATTACATCGACATATGTATTTGACAGCCCGCCCGCTTAGCTCAGTAGGGAGAGCGTTGGTCTACGGATCGCGGGGTCGCGAGTTCGATCCCTGGGCGGGGCGTATGTTCTCCGTGACGATTTGATAAAACACTTTATGTCTGAAATCATTCGTCCTCCACCTCTGATAATTTTTGTGGGGAAGTTGGCAGCTACTTGCGGAGAACAGGTTTGTATTGGTACAGAATCCAGGAACACTGGTTTGGTTAACTGCCCGCCGTTACATGACTGAAATACTGTTATAAAACGGTGTTAAACCTAAACAAACAAACAAAAATGTATTTGACAACTTTTTGCGTGTATTGGGGAGAATATAAATCTTATTCCGGACCTTTTTAGTGACTTTAAATATCAGTTTTTCGGTAATGCCAAAACCTTGCGCGAACAGATCTGATTAGAAAACTCGACATTTCTTTTGTAAGTAAAACTGATTTGTCTTACCTATGCCAGACATTAATTTTTCTGTAATTATCAAAAGGAACAAAATGTTCACCTCTGTGAAGGACAGCATAAAACTGAAGAACGTCAGTAATTATTTTATTGGGATCAGTGGTTTTCACAGAACACCAAAACAAGCATAAACTTCTTTCTGATATTACTTTTTCACGACAAAAACAGACAATTTTCACCAAGAAGAAGATTTGTATTTCCACATCAGTTTGAATGTCCTTCTAACATTTTATAGCGACTGCACTGTCATAACAGCAGGTGTATAAATCATTTACACTTTCACCATTAAAAATCATGAATATTTGTGTATTATTTGTTTGTAATTGTGTCCGTGGCTAGGGATCATCAATCATTACAACAATGCGTGAATACAATCATCAACGTAAAACATGATTTATCCATTAAATTGATATACTTGAACAATAACACGTATTTGTATGATGTAACATCAAATTGAAAATACCCTTTGATCTTTATTCTCGGTCGACTGCTTAAATAAATATTAACAAAACACAGGCAAATAAGTAATTTTACCTGTACTATTTGCTTCTCCTACGGTACACATCAGAGTTGCTAACATTCGCAAGTGAGTGCAATCATTCATGCTAGTAAAAATCCTTCAAGCAACGGCGCGAAATTCTCCTGTACCTGTCTGGGAAGCGTCACTAAATTCGCAGTTTCCTCAAAGATATTCATTTTTAGCTCGACTATAAGAAGTATATTGAGAGTTGTCCTGCTCGACCCGGCGTTGGCGTCGGTATCGGCGTCTGCATCGGCATCCGTTCCGCGTCCTCACCTTGGTTAAAGTTTTGAAGCACATTCACTTTATCTTTGTTATTACTTGATGAATTTAATTCAAATATAAAGCAAGTCAGTAGTCTGAGTCATTGGAGGCAATAAAATCTGAAACACCCTTGGCACCACTCAAACCTCTTTATCAGAGAAACTGATATTAACTATAGAATACAACTGTCTTCCACAAGACATGATATTTTATTTTAAACGTAATATGTTTGTGACTTCTGGTACAATTTGAGATAATTCTAAAATTCTAGGAGCGTTTCAATGTAGTTCGTACATGCAGACCAGTAGAGATCACATACAATAAGAATTCTGAAATAATCCACTGACGCTAGATCGAAAAGAAAATGCTACTCTCCCTAGGTATACTATAATAAACCTATTTCAATCGCGCATTTAACACCTAAAATGCACAGTTCGGTAAACAGGTACTATACATACTTAAAAAATTGTAATTTATCTTCGTGCACCAGACACATTATTTCAATATTTCATATTGCAGAGACACTCCGCATATTTCATATGTTTTCGTCAACGTTACAGAACAAGATTGGATGAACTCTCCTTTATGTAGTTCCGGCCTAGATAACAAGATTATTCTTATTGGTCAACCGTCGTTTAACTACACGTGTACGCTAGAAATAAATGTGCAATGTGAATTGAATAAATGCTACAAATTTGTACCACACTACGATTGCAAATTCAAAATCATTTCTGAGATGACTTTCATTCATCATTTCGAGTTTTATCGCATAATGGTGAATACTTTATATTCTGTTTTTGTAACATTTTGCCTAACATATGCACACGGCCGTGTCGTCTAGACCGAAAGTTCATTAGGGAAGTCTTCCAAGTGTTTTTTCCGTAACATTGACAAAAACATAAAATATGCGGAGTGTTTCTGTGATATAAAATGTTAAGACAATGTGACTGGTGCACGACGGATTGCTCAGAATGCATAGTACGCATTTAATGTACTGGGCGTTTTAGGTGAGAAATGTGTGAAATTGGTTAGTGCACAATATTTTTCTTTTAATTTAATGCATCAAAATTCATATTTTTGAATATTTCATAATTATATAAGGCAGTAAAACAAGGAGAAAAAAACTCGGTATATTTATTTCATTCGTAAATATTTACTTAACAGAAACTGATGATCAATCACCTAAACCTGGCGTTAATTTATTGGTTAACATAAAACATAGAATATCTTTCAAACCTATATATTAAACCAATTAAGGGCCAATGTATCACATACAGCGATCGTGTCATAAATAAAATCATTATTTGGAATTCTGATGTGAAGGATTGATTCCTGGGTGTTAAAAATACGCATCTAGATAAAAAAAAACAATAATTTTATTCAAGACAAATTCATTTTTGGATACATTATTTCCATTCTATATAATTTTATATTTATATCATTATAGTCTCATCAATATACACATTCAGCGTATTATAACAAAGGTAAAAACATAAAATACGGTACATTGCCATATTAAGTAAAGAATTATTAGAGGCTAGAAACAATTTATACACATATACCAAACTATTTTAAATCTACCTAAACCATTCAAATGATGTTGACTCGAACACGATATTAGGACTTGCTAACTGCCCCTTGACGGCATCCAAACATTGTTTGCCTGTTGTCTAGCTGGTCGCTATGGCTTAGGACGAAATGCTATGGCGTAAAAACAGTGATTTTGCTGCCTGATATCACTACACTTAGCTGACCAATTCTTTTTACATATGCGTACATGTACGTCGTTTCGCCACTGGCAACTGACTAGGCATTCATTCGCATGGGTTACCCCACGTACGCCGTTTCCGGCTTAGCGGTAAATGAAATATTTCCGCGATATAAATTTGGCAAACATTTGGAACTTTGTGGTTAATACCAGTAAAAATTAAAATAAACTACAGAAAGGAGATCGTTTACTTATTTGGAACAAGCTAAAGTAGGAAATCATAAAAAAATTAAACTGCAGTACACATAACCAGCGTACGCCGGACCTTTCGGTCATTCAAAAACCGGCGAGACTGTTTTCCCTGCCGCTCACACGTCCAGCGTATCCAAGGTGCTTAGGGCTAGTTTATATGAAATTAGCCAGAGGTCTTTTTAAACCTTACTTATTTTAGAATCGAGCGTCACCAGACATATCTTTGAAAATATTTTGATAAAACCATATTGAATAAGTTTATTAATATGAATAAAAACATAATGAAAATATTGATCGTATCATAGTCGTAATAAATATCAAGACATGAAGTAAATGGCATATTGACTTGAGTTACCAACTTCCAAATTAATGTAAGCAGTGACAACAATTGAGGAGTTGGCTTTCTCTGTATAATGAAGTGTTTTGATGAGTCACAGATGTTAAAGAAATAATAAAATGACACTGTTCAATGCACTTCATTACACAGCTTAATTTTAACTTGCAACATAGTTTACCGTAGTGCACTCCGTGTACCTGTGAGGTACAGTTGGTAAAGAACAGAGTTGAAATACCATCAGAAAAAATGCTACTTTGCTAACAAGGCTTATGTGCGTGCGTGCGTCCGTATGTGTTATTTGGTGTTCACAGAATGATGTAACCCTATTAGTTATGTCAGTTTTATAGGTTTTCTTACCTATGCTACTTTATGCACACTATTGTTTTATTACAACGATCCATTATTAATCTGAAATTGTCCATTCTTAAAATATAAATGCACAGATAGCAGATAATGGACATGTATAGTAACAACATTGCGAGTTTCGACATATGCGTACATCAACCTATAAATTTAAAGACTTCGTAAATAAGTTCTGTGAAGTTTCACAGAAATAATAAAATTCTAAAGTATGATTTTTACCAAAAGTGGCTCCCAAGTTATAAGAGAAATGAAAATAAAAGAATACGCCAAACGCACCTACAGACAGTTAAATTAAACCTTCAACTGTTTGAATATAGTGAAACCCTCTTTATATATACCTTAATCACCTAACACATTTCGGTATTACGAGAAGATCTCATTATTACGATACAAATTTCGTGTAATAAAGATATCATTTCTTGTAATAGCCAACTATTTTCTCGCAAAAAGTATATATTAAGTCATCACGAGAAAGGATCTATCTCATAGACATAACTTCTTGGAATGACGGTAAAAGTCTCGTAACTGCAGGATAAAAGGCTCATGTTTTCCGAATGAATTTTTCCACTTTTGTATTTCTGAGGCTGCATCTAATTTCCATTTTCTGTTTTAAAAATACCAGATGCATTTAAAATGTAATTGTTGTTATGTTTGAGATTCTCATACAAACTTCAGCCAAAAAAAAATAGAATGTACGAGTAAAACGCTTATTAAGAGCAAATCAAGCACCAACAATTAAAGAAAAGACCGGAAACTCATTGTCTCAGAATTAGTTAATATTTGCACCCTTTTTTATATTATATGGTGAACTAAGGATGAGATATGAATCAGCTCTGGTTACCATGTAAACGGAAATATTCTTGTTTTTGCAAAAAAAATAGCCATTTCTGAATTCTACTAAAATGTGACAGTTTTCTTCCACATTGTGGGCTTTATGTCTGAAATAAAGCAGTAATTTTCATATTCGCCTGAAAACATACCTTAAGTAAATGTTTAAAACAAGAATGAGTTTTCTATGGTGTTCCATTAGGGCCTAGGCCTGCTCCATGTGTACGCGCCATCGTACCTTCGCGCTTCGCGTTCACAGGGAGCAGGCGCTGGCCCTAACGGAACACCGTAGTTTTCAGTAAAAAAATTATGCCTGGATTACGGTATAACATAAAATAGTATAACTTTGCCAGATAAAGAAGTATAGCAAAACATGAGTATTTCGAGTATATTTTTTATAAAGTTATACAGTCCATTTTTTCTATAATTTAAAGATTATGTTCCGTTTCCATAGTACATACAAGAAAAATATAATTCAGACGTTTTAAAGAGCATTGATGGTAGAAAGTGTATTTCAAAACATGTTAAAATTGTAACAAAACCCATTTTATGATCGTCATCTTTGCTCAGTATACGTGTTATAAATTATAATGCTAGAAATACTGGCAAACAGTTGGCAGGGGCGAAGGAATGTGGGGTTCCTAAACCCAAGTGGGAGTTTTGTTACAATGATATATTAATACTAGCATTTCTGATTATAAATGCTTTAAACATATATACAGTTGGGATGTTTTATCATCCATTTACAACATTTCTTCCATTTTCAGATCGGTGGATTCATGAACGTCATAATCATACTAATTCGCCTTTAAAAAAACTATGATACCATAATCATAACATTAACCATTACGTTATTCATATTAAATTAGCAAATAAAATATTTTCCTACGGATCTATCAATCATTTAGATTGTGCGTGAATTTAACGGTAAACATGAAGATGAATAATTAATCAAAATCAAATACGTCCAAATATATTTACATATGTTTGAAAGCTATACATATAAATTAAAATCATTTTCTTTCTTCATCTCCATTCTCTGTCTACTTAGTCATATTGTAATCAAAACGAACATGTATCAGTTTTTTGATGAACAAACATTAAAGTTCAGGTTCAGGTGAAAGTCGGTCTCAAGCATTCCAAGGGATCGAGCGTTTTACTACGAGTTAACCGAAATTTGACTTAAATGATATTTTGTGCATATGATTCCGGATGTGTTGTGTTCGAGATCAAGTTTCAACAGGATCCAAATCACATAAAGAAAGCGTTGTTTTGTATGAAAAGTGAACGGCAAATAAAACATTTTTATAATTATGCTACAAAAGAATTGTTATTTTATTGATACTTAAAAGTATTATACAGAAAGGAGTTATACATCCGTGTTCTATTGACCCTGAACTGTAACACGTGTAATTGTTCCTATAACATGCTGGATTATATTTCCCGTTAAGTTACAATGGTACAGGAAACGTCAATATTTTTTCCATACACCGACGCCTGAATTTCATATCCTTTCGACTACCGCTATCGTACACCGACGCACTACCTGAGACGCCAAATGCAGACTATATTTTTGGGGTTCTCCATTACCGCTACTGTTTTGCAGGCGGGCTACCGCAGACGACTAATACGTACCAAGAAAATGGGGGTGCTCATTTCCATAGCGCATAATGCAGTATTTGGGTAAAAATGGTACTTTTTCGCAATTGAAAATAGATGGAATTAACAAAAATATACTACATTTTTATGCTGCGGTAATTTTTATGTAAAACGGTTGCTACACTATGGTAGTTATGTCCATTGTGTGGTTATTGGTATAACTACACTGTGGCACAACGTATAGTTTCTTGTTTCCTGTAATAGTCTTCTATGGTATTTATATGCAGATAAAACAAACAGTTAATGTTATTTATTAAAAGTCACATATTTAAACGGTCACTGCATCACTGTGGCAGTACATGCTATTTTGTGTGAATATGTATTAATACGCTGCGGCACTCTCTTTGGTTTCGCCTGCCCTGCATTAAACTACTTTGGTAATCGGGGGAATAAATAATGCCTACAGGATAAGTTTTGATTACCAGTATAAGCCTTTCGCAGGGTAACTTTCTCAGCACTGTGGAAGTGTACTTAATTTCATTTATTATGTATAACTACACTATGGCACTGCCTTAAAATTCAAGTTTCCCACAAAAGTCTACTATAGTTTTTAGTAACAGGACGAGTAAAACTACACTGCGGTACTACATTGAAATTCGTTTTTCCTGCAAACGTCTACTGTGGTAATTATTTGCAGAG
Source organism: Mercenaria mercenaria (assembly GCF_021730395.1). Taxonomy (NCBI): domain Eukaryota; kingdom Metazoa; phylum Mollusca; class Bivalvia; order Venerida; family Veneridae; genus Mercenaria; species Mercenaria mercenaria. Next base: position 25,023,572 of record NC_069371.1, on the reverse strand, counting down.
TGGTTTGTTTGCTGTGCCACTTCCTTCCTATGTCAGGCCCTCCCCCTCCCCAATCACGTCTAACAAGACATATGCATCCCCCCTCCTATACCTAGATCCTCACTCCCTGTAATTACTATAAGTACTTTTTTTCCAGGCACCATAGTGCTTTGGAATTCCCTTCCAGTACAACTTGTGCAAGCCCCAACCCTGAACCAGTTTAGGCAGGGTGTTACCAAACTTGCACACAATGCTTAACATGATAGACCTGTTTTTTTAAACTGCTTTTATCTGTAAATCCTTCTTGTTTTTAACACTATCAACTGTATTCATGATTGCAATACACATCGTGTATTACTTTTATTCTCCTGTCCATTCTACTTTTGAATTTCTTGTACAGGCGCGCAGCTGCACGTATTACTCGTAAAGAGGAGTGATGCAGTATAAAAAGATAAATAGATAAACATTTAGTTAATAGTATGTATTAAAGAGAGGCTTTAAAATATTCGTTTTAGCAGATGCAGTTTCTGCATATCTTTGGAAGTTTAAAGTTTGTATTAGAGGGAAAAAAAGAAGTAGAACTAACGGGAAAGGTTGTTGAACATTTGGTTGAACCGTATAGTGCTTCTAGACACATCCCTTTGGCACAGGCGTTCCTTGCCAGTTCAACCAATCTTTGTGGGTATTTTAATAAGGGCGAAAATTCTTGCCATATGATTTGAAACCACAGAAATTAGTCCAACAGGAGGATGTTTCGGCAGGAATAATGTAATACATGTAATACATTATAATTCCTGGTTTCGGTCAGTACAAAGAACAAAAGACAGCATATGACACGTCAAATCAAAGATGGAAACATGGTAGCTAGAGTATGGAAGGTTACCGTTCAGGAATTAGGAAACCCAAACAAACGTAGGTAGTTGATACCATTGACTGAGGGTTTGCAGACTCACATGGAATTATCTCAATGTCAGGGCGAACAAATCCTTGTCAGTTTTGCAGTATAAAGGAACTAAAGGCCACCGGTGGTCTCCGAACACCAACGTCATCATTTGGTTATAAGCAGTGTAGATAATTTACACAGGTATAACAATACTCTTCTTATTAAAAAGTTATATTGATCTAATGAGTAGTTTTAAAGATTTCATGGTATTATTGAGTCATTGCTATTACGTGCACGTACTTTCTTTTACTCCATGTATATAAATTGGGTCTGAGTCAACAAGTCGCTCGAATCCAAAAATGTACTCAAATTATCACTCTGGGTCAAATTTCTCGAAATATTTAAGCATGTCAGAAGAGGAAAAGTCTGTTATTGCATTGTATATTCGACTGCTCTTAACAGGTTAATCTTCTTAGTACATTTGTACAGGATAAAATATTTCGAGAAAACCAGCCCTTAAGTACAAAAGCCAGTTCCAGAGAACTTGTGCAATAATTGTAGTTGAAAATCAAAATGTCTTGCTTACATAAAAATATTTGTCATCTATTTTCAGGGGTAATCCCCGTGATCTTTTAAATAATACTTTCAGGGAATGCTTTCTTTCGTATCATGCGTCCAGAACTGGGATTGGCTAACTAAAGGACAAGTCCATACAGACCTCCAATCCGAAAACGTCCGTAAAACTTATGGCAACAAGAGAAAAATTGGAAACTCCAGAAAATCGATTTTAGTATATATAACCATTGCAAATCACTAAATGTTATAATTTGATACGTTTTATTATTGCTCATTATTGCTACATTTTAATAAGAAATCCCTTCCTTCAATTTAGCTACATAACGGTTACAAACAATCACCCAGGAAGGTACATATTAAAATAGAAACACCCCGTAAAATGCCAACAAAATTATCTTGGAAACCGACGAAGAAGAAATGACTGTCTGACTAGCGGAAATTAAGCACAAACTGGAGAAAGAAACAGACAGTGTCTAAGATTAGTGACAACATTACATGGTGTACACATTTTTACTATGTGTCGTGTGTATATGTACGTTATGTTTTAAGTACGAATGAGAAAGTTTGATTGATTCATCTTTTGATAATTAATTTTCACATGCAATATACTTTTCTAATATGAGCTGTCTCAAGGGAAAAGGTGTTTAGAGTTAAAGTTTTGAAATTCAAGAAAGACATGTTTCATAAAGTTTGGCTTCTTGTGAATTTTAATACATTGTAATATGGTATAGAAATAATAATCATACAACCGGGCATATTAAATACAGACACATAACTAACTTATTAAACAGTTCTACCGATGACATGTTTATCACAGTGAAAACGATGAAGCGTTCTGTAGAGAATTACCACAGTGTATATATGTATGTTCCATTTGCAAAAACAATTTAAAATATTACTGCCGTAGTGTATAAATGTACACTATTTCTGACTACCACAGTGAAATTTTGTATTTCATGGAAAAAAGTTCAGAACAACCGTAGTGCCACAGTGAAAGTAACTGGTGAAAAGTCTACAAAACGCATCAGTGGCAGACCCGTGGTTTTCATACTTCTATAATGCCGGAGCTGCATAATGCATAATGCAGACGTAGTAAAATAGCTTTAAATACCGTAGCGTAGAAATGAGTAATTAATTAAGTTTTAAAAACTGAGTTCGGTAATTACCGCGACGAGCAACCATCAAAACTAATGGGTATTTTTGGAGAGTAATGATCCCTTAATTGTCTGAAAAGGATTTTCTTATCAACAAATTGCGATAACAATGATTTTAGAACATTATTGCGCACGAGACGTTTGGTTTTGTTTTTAAATTTTATGTAGACCTGTAATTTGTTGCGTAATATTATTTAGTATGTCATATGAATGATTTAACTTATTAGTTTAACTGATTTTATACCGTTTTGTTAATAACATAAATGAAAGTTTACACTTCAGATCAAATTCTGCAATAAATAAAAAGCAAATTCCCCCTAGATTCAAAGAAAAATCAAAAAAATCCGGTAGTCCTACGCTGTACGATGTCGGTAATCTGGACCCTCGTTTTTATGGTACGTTTTAGGCGTCTGCGGTAGTCAGTCGGTGTATGATAGCGGTAATAGCGACCCTCGTTTTTATGGTACGTATTACTCTGCTATGGTAGCCGAAAGGATATAGGGTGCGTTACGTTATTTAATGTGTGTCGTTCCACTAATACCTTTATTTAGTTCAGTATGTCAATCTTATTCAGGTTATTGAATAAATTCTTAATATTTACATTACATTTATTCGTGAAGATTTGTATGTAATAAAAAGGTTATTATCTTTGCATCGGGAAATATGCACTCGTTCTTTAGCGTTAGATTATTTCGCTCCTAAAGTCGCGCAATATTTCCCGATACAAAGCTAACAACCTATAAATATATTACGTTTTTCGTTGATTTAATCATTGTCCCTATTACTCTGCCATATTTTGACAGACTCATCTTGCAATTAATTCAATGGGGAAACTGTAATATCACTGTTCTGAAATATTTAACTCTACATATTTCAACCTACTTTAACTTGCATTCATACTCGCTTGCATTGACGTTCCGTAATATTACGTCTGTTTGCATATAAAACGTAAGTTATATAGTATTATGGCTGGTTCTCCGATATGATAGATTATTATTCATATGGCCTTAATTTGATGCATTTCCTTGAACCTCGCATTCAATGTTTCTTTTTTTTACTACGACAAACTCGATAAAATTTATGCTCAACGTGGGTTTTTATTGACCATTTAATCAATGCACCGTAACGTAACTTAAAACGTTATACCATTTGATAAGGTGACAGTGACTGATCTATTATCTAACACCTCCTTATACAAAAATAAATGTGAAAAAAATCTTCGCCGTGTAATGATGATAAAATATGATGAATTATTTGTGTGCAACTTCTTTTTCAAGTTTATAAAGAACAAATTTCGTTTTTCGTTTCTAATTTGAATTTAACTAATTTACGCGTCTCGGGATTGTTTTTGGTTATTTACATAGTATATTGCACGAGTTATGGTTTAACTGAACAGGATTTCAGATGTTATGCATACACACATAGTGGATTTTATACGTATAGAACGAAAAATGAAATCTACATCAGCTCGAAAAGCGTTGACAATTATTTTACTAGTTGCTTTGTTGTTCGTTTTAATAGTTTTCTGTGTTGTTTATATTTGGAGCATTAAGTCTTCAGACACTCAAAAGACAGTACCCAAGGAAAAGTATAAAGATACAACTAACACGGATATTACCACGGAGCATATCCATTTGCATAATGACCATACAGAAGCACCAGTAACAAAGTCTACGACAGAACAGTTAACAACAACGACGGCAACGACGACAATGACGACAACGACTGAATCAGGTATTTATATAATTTTGTACGCAATTTGGATGAAGTCTTAAACTAATTGTTAAAAAATTACTGTTGATAGGAGAAATCTGATTACTTTATTTATAAAGTCATATGCAAAGGATAAAACATGCTATAGATTTTTACAAAAAAACAACAACAAATAAAACGTGTATTTCAAAAGATTTTCAGACGCAATACTCGTTTCAAAGCACTTTTTTTTTGTAATTGTATGGAAACATTGAAAACAAATCATAGTTACGTATAATAAGCAGGTGATATAATTGTACACCTCATTTGCTTTAACCTTTTAAATGTCATAAAAGAAAATACGTGATGGTACCCGTATTGATGAGGATTCATGGCTATGTCTTAATTGGTTTTGTTTTTAAATTACAACTTCGTCAGCTCTTTAACCATAATCATTTAGATAACAGACGCTCTTCAGAGAATTTGTTCGAAATACACTCATTAAAAAATAATGAAGCGTAGAACATGTTCATTGATGTCATAATTTGTAAACTGTTTCTGAACCGTAACGCTCCAGCAAGCAGCACTTTAGAGGCGTGTTACAGGCTTTTTACATAGTTTCGCAATGTACTACAAAGATTTGTTTTCACAAGAAAGTTCTACATTTGAATTAAAATTGCGAAGTGAAAGTCGCTGCATACGCTGATCCGTTTCTCATGAACTCCACGGCAGCATTAACATTTGTTTCTAGTACTATCTACATAATACACTGACAGTATGATTCGTGAAACAAGTTGATTCTTAAACACTGTTAACATGCGCAAGATTTGCACGCTGCGCAAAGCCTACGGCATATTTTAGGCACATAGTGGGATATGGTGATGCCCATAATTATGTGCTCATACGCAAATTTTACGATGGTGTTCATACTGTGAACCAACAATAAAAATACACCCTACTGAAATTGGATAAACATTTCTTTTTCGATTTGTTCATGCATTGAGTTTAAAAAGAACTTTACAAACTTTAAGAACAACGTAAGTTTACCACAAAACATGTAACATGTGTTCTGTTTTTGTGTAATAATTTTGAAGTCAAGCTTCACATGTAAGACACATTATGCTGACAATGTTAATTTAAAGATTATTGTTGACTAATGAATAATACATAGTCGATCCATCATTAATAAATTCCGTAAATCAAAAGACGCGAGTCTATTTATTTGCACTAAAAAGCTCTACAGCATGTGACCCAAATCCTGATATATATTTTTTTTCGCCAATGCAAATAATATGGGTGTAAATTTTACATCCAGCTGTAAATTTGTCGTCATATAGAAAGCACCCTGGTCATTAACCACCGACTGGACGTCGGCGGCAATATTCGATAATCTCTAGAACTCTGTCTATGTTGATTGAATCTGCACACAGGGAATATGTAAAACACAAATCGTATTGCAAAATACAGTTCTTTTCAATATAAATAAACAATAATTTAACGTTTTCATATGAAACACTATATAACGTTAGTTAAGGCCAAAGTAATACAAAGCTTTGGTTTCCCGGCTTGCACTAGTTGCTATGTCATCCATATTTTCCACAACAAGACATTTTTTAAAATTCTTTTTGAGTATCAGACATACCCATACATACATTGTATCATACATCAGACTATAGAACATAACAATGACTAAAGATATTATTTAAACTTTTAAACGTTTCTACTACCATCTGTATATTTTCTGCATCAATAAAAACCATGATCGGAATGTTCATTTAAACCCCGGCTACGGATTTCGTCAATATAACAATGTATAATGAACAATTTTAAGTGATTTGAAAACTGTTTATTTGGAGAAGCCTTCAAAATTATGTAATTGTTTCGAAATTAAGAAACAACTATTTATGTGGAAACGCATCAAATTTATGTACTTGTTTTGAAATTTAGAATTCACAGTCCGTTTATATTTATGTGCGTTCATCTGGAATGTAATATTAAAAGAAATTTCGCATAAAACTTTCGTGAAGAATGATATAGCAGGATTTTAACTCTTAAGTTTTCGTCATGCATTAAAACAGACATGTAATATAGCAGAAGATCAGCTCATTAAAAAGCAGTCTCGCCACGCACTAAAACAGTATTGATGTATAAAAGAACTTTAGTTTTAAAGTTTTCTTCAAGCAGTAAAACAAATACGTAATATAACAGAAGTTTAACTCTAAAACTCTCTCATCACGCATTAAAACAGTAATGCAATATAGCAGAACATTAGCTCTTAGGTTTTCGTCAAGCAATAAAACAAACACGTAATATAACAAAAGTTTAACTCTAAAGCTCTCTCATCACGCACTAAAACAATAATGTAATATAGCAGAACATTAGCTCTTAGGTTTTCGTCAAGCAATAGAGAACAAACACGTAATATAACAGAAGTTTAACTCCTGACCAAAGCTCTCTCATCACGCATTAAAACAGTAATGTAATACAACAGAACATTAGCTCTCAGGTTTTTGTCAAGCAATAAAACAAACACGTAATATAACAGAAGTTTAACTCTAAAACTCTCTCATCACGCATTAAAACAGTAATGTAATATAGCAGAACATTAGCTCTTAGGCTTTCGTCAAGCAATAAAACAAACACGTAATATAACAAAAGTTTAACTCTAAAGCTCTCTCATCAGGCATTAAAACAGTAATGTAATATAGCAGAACATTAGCTCTTAGCTTTTCGTCAAGCAATAGAGAACAAACACGTAATATAACAGAAGTTTAACTCTAAAGCTCTCTCATCACGCATTAAAACAGTAATGTAATATAACAGAACATTAGCTCTCAGGTTTCCGTCAAGAAATAAAACAAACACGTAATATAACAGAAGTTTAACTCTAAAGCTCTCTCATCACGAACTAAAACAGTAATGTAATATAACAGAACATTAGCTCTTAGGTTTTCGTCAAGCAATAAAACAAACACGTAATATAACAGAAGTTTAACTCTAAAGCTCTCTCATCACGCATTAAAACAGTAATGCAATATAGCAGAACATTAGCTCTTAGATTTTCGTCAAGCAATAAAACAAACACGTAATATAACAGAAGTTTAACTCTAAAGCTCTCTCATCACGCATTAAAACAGTAATGCAATATAGCAGAACATTAGCTCTTAGGTTTTCGTCAAGCAATAAAACAAACACGTAATATAACAGAAGTTTAACTCTAAAGCTCTCTCATCACGCATTAAAACAGTTATGTAATATAATAGAACATAAGCTCACAGGTTTTCGTCAAGCAATAAAACAAACACGTAATATAACAGAAGTTTAACTCTAAAGCTCTCTCATCACGCATTAAAACAGTAATGCAATATAGCAGAACATTAGCTCTTAGGTTTTCGTCAAGCAATAAAACAAACACGTAATATAACAGAAGTTAAACTCTAAAGCTCTCTCATCACGCATTAAAACAGTAATGCAATATAGCAGGACATAAGCTCTTAGGTTTTCGTCAAGCAATAAAACAAATACGTAAAATAACATAAGTTTAACTCTAAAGCTCTCTCATCACGCATTAAAACAGTAATGCAATATAGCAGAACATTAGCTCTTAGGTTTTCGCCAAGCAATAAAACAAACACGTAATATAACAGAAGTTTAACTCTAAAGCTCTCTCATCACGCGTTAAAACAGTAATGTAATATAGCAGAACATTAGCTCTTAGGTTTTCGTCAAGCAATAAAACAAACACGTAATATAACAGAAGTTTAACTCTAAAGCTCTCTCATCACGCGTTAAAACAGTAATGTAATACAACAGAACATTAGCTCTTAGATTTTCGTCAAGCAATAAAACAAACACGTAATATAACAGAAGTTTAACTCTAAAGCTCTCTCATCACGCATTAAAACAGTAATGTAATACAACAGAACATTAGCTCTCAGGTTTTCGTCAAGCAATAAAACAAACACGTAATATAACAGAAGTTTAACTCTAAAGCTCTCTCATCACGAACTAAAACAGTAATGTAATACAACAGAACATTAGCTCTTAGGTTTTCGTCAAGCAATAAAACAAACACGTAATATAACAGAAGTTTAACTCTAAAGCTCTCTCATCACGCATTAAAGCAGTAATACAATATAGCAGAACATTAGCTCTTAGGTTTTCGTCAAACAAAAAAAAAAAACACGTAATATAACAGAAGTTTAAAATCTAAAGCCTCTCATCACGCATTAAAAACAGTAATGCAATATAGCAGAACATTAGCTCTTAGGTTTTCGTCAAGCAATAAAACAAACACGTAATATAACAGAAGTTTAACTCTAAAGCTCTCTCATCACGCATTAAAACAGTAATGCAATATAGCAGAACATTAGCTCTTTGATTTTCGTCAAGCAATAAAACAAACACGTAATATAACAGAAGTTTAACTCTAAAGCTCTCTCATCACGCATTAAAACAGTAATGTAATACAACAGAACATTAGCTGTCAGGTTTTCGTCAAGCAATAAAACAAACACGTAATATAACAGAAGTTTAACTCTAAAGCTCTCTCATCAGCATTAAACAGTAATGTAATAACAACAGAACATTAGCTGTCAGGTTTTCGTCAAGCAATAAAACAAACACGTAATATAACAGAAGTTTAACTCTAAAGCTCTCTCATCACGCATTAAAACAGTAATGCAATATAGCAGAACATAGCTCTTAGGTTTTCGTCAAGCATAAAACAAACCCCGTAATATAACAGAAGTTTTAACTCTAAAGCTCTCTCATACACGCATTAAAACAGTAAAGCAATATAGCAGAACATTAGCTCTTAGATTTCGTCAAACAATAAAACAAATACGTAATATAAACAGAAGTTAACTCTAAAGCTCTCTCATCACGCAATTAAATCAGTAATGTAATATAATAGAACATTAGCTCACAGGTTTCGTCAAGCAATAAAACAAACACGTAATATAACAGAAGTTTAACTCTAAAGCTCTCTCATCACGCATTAAAACAGTAATGCAATATAGCAGAACATTAGCTCTTAAGTTTTCGTCAAGCAATAAAACAAACACGTAATATAACAGAAGTTAAACTCTAAAGCTCTCTCATCACGCATTAAAACAGTAATGCAATATAGCAGAATATAAGCTCTTAGGTTTTCGTCAAGCAATAAAACAAATACGTAAAATAACATAACTTTAACTCTAAAGCTCTCTCATCACGCATTAAAACAGTAATGCAATAAAGCAGAACATTAACTCTTAGGTTTTCGTCAAGCAATAAAACAAATACGTAAAATAACAGAAGTTTAACTCTAAAGCTCTCTCATCACGCATTAAAACAGTAATGCAATATAGCAGAACATTAGCTCTTAGGTTTTCGTCAAGCAATAAAACAAATACGTAAAATAACATAAATTTAACTCTAAAGCTCTCTCATCACGCACTAAAACAATATAGCAGAACATTAGCTCTTAGATTTTCGTCAAGCAGTAAAACAAACGCGTAATATAACAGAAATTTAACTCTAAAGCTCCCTCATCACGCATTAAAACAGTAATGTAATATAATAGAACATTAACTCTCAGGTTTTCGATCAAGCAATAAAACAAATACGTAAAATAGCATAAGTTTAACTCTAAAGCTCTCTCATCACGCAATAAAACAGTAATGCAATATAGCAGAACATTAGCTCTTAGGTTTTCGTCAAGCAATAAAACAAACACGTAATATAACAGAAGTTTAACTCTAAAGCTCTCTCATCACGCGTTAAAACAGTAATGTAATACAACAGAACATTAGCTTTTAGATTTTCGTCAAGCAATAAAACAAACACGTAATATAACAGAAGTTTAACTCTAAAGCTCTCTCCTCACGCATTAAAACAGTAATGTAATACAACAGAACATTAGCTGTCAGGTTTTCGTCAAGCAATAAAACAAACACGTAATATAACAGAAGTTTAACTCTAAAGCTCTCTCATCACGAACTAAAACAGTAATGTAATATAACAGAACATTAGCTCTTAGGTTTTCGTCAAGCAATAAAACAAACACGTAATATAACAGAAGTTTAACTCTAAAGCTCTCTCATCACGCATTAAAACAGTAATGCAATATAGCAGAACATTAGCTCTTAGGTTTTCGTCAAGCAATAAAACAAACACGTAATATAACAGAAGTTGAACTCTAAAGCTCTCTCATCACGCATTAAAACAGTAATACAATATAGCAGAACATTAGCTCTTAGGTTTTCGTCAAGCAATAAAAAAAAACACGTAATATAACAGAAGTTTAACTCTAAAGCTCTCTCATCACGCATTAAAACAGTAATGCAATATAGCAGAACATTAGCTCTTAGATTTTCGTCAAGCAATAAAACAAACACGTAATATAAAAGAAGTTTAACTCTAAAGCTCTCTCATCACGCATTAAAACAATAATGTAATACAACAGAACATTAGCTGTCAGGTTTTCGTCAAGCAATAAAACAAACACGTAATATAACAGAAGTTTAACTCTAAAGCTCTCTCATCACGCATTAAAACAGTAATGCAATATAGCAGAACATTAGCTCTTAGATTTTCGTCAAGCAATAAAACAAACACGTAATATAACAGAAGTTAACTCTAAAGCTCTCTCATCACGCATTAAAACAGTAATGCAATATAGCAGAACATTAGCTCTTAGATTTTCGTCAAGCAATAAAACAAATACGTAATATAACAGAAGTTAACTCTAAAGCTCTCTCATCACGCATTAAATCAGTAATGTAATATAATAGAACATTAGCTCACAGGTTTTCGTCAAGCAATAAAACAAACACGTAATATAACAGAAGTTTAACTCTAAAGCTCTCTCATCACGCATTAAAACAGTAATGCAATATAACAGAACATTAGCTCTTAGGTTTTCGTCAAGCAATAAAACAAACACGTAATATAACAGAAGTTTAACTCTAAAGCTCTCTCATCACGCATTAAAACAGTAATGCAATATAGCAGAACATTAGCTCTTAAGTTTTCGTCAAGCAATAAAACAAACACGTAATATAACAGAAGTTAAACTCTAAAGCTCTCTCATCACGCATTAAAACAGTAATGCAATATAGCAGAACATAAGCTCTTAGGTTTTCGTCAAGCAATAAAACAAATACGTAAAATAACATAACTTTAACTCTAAAGCTCTCTCATCACGCATTAAAACAGTAATGCAATAAAGCAGAACATTAGCTCTTAGGTTTTCGTCAAGCAATAAAACAAATACGTAAAATAACAGAAGTTTAACTCTAAAGCTCTCTCATCACGCATTAAAACAGTAATGCAATATAGCAGAACATTAGCTCTTAGGTTTTCGTCAAGCAATAAAACAAATACGTAAAATAACATAAATTTAACTCTAAAGCTCTCTCATCACGCACTAAAACAATATAGCAGAACATTAGCTCTTAGATTTTCGTCAAGCAGTAAAACAAACGCGTAATATAACAGAAATTTAACTCTAAAGCTCCCTCATCACGCATTAAAACAGTAATGTAATATAATAGAACATTAACTCTCAGGTTTTCGTCAAGCAATAAAACAAATACGTAAAATAGCATAAGTTTAACTCTAAAGCTCTCTCATCACGCATTAAAACAGTAATGCAATATAGCAGAACATTAGCTCTTAGGTTTCGTGAAGCAATAAAACAACACGTAATTTTAACAGAAGTTTAACTCTAAAGCTCTCTCATCACGCGTTAAAACAGTAATGTAATACAACAGAACATTAGCTCTTAGATTTTCGTCAAGCAATAAAACAAACACGTAATATAACAGAAGTTTAACTCTAAAGCTCTCTCATCACGCATTAAAACAGTAATGTAATACAACAGAACATTAGCTGTCAGGTTTTCGTCAAGCAATAAAACAAACACGTAATATAACAGAAGTTTAACTCTAAAGCTCTCTCATCACGAACTAAAACAGTAATGTAATATAACAGAACATTAGCTCTTAGGTTTTCGTCAAGCAATAAAACAAACACATAATATAACAGAAGTTTAACTCTAAAGCTCTCTCCTCACGCATTAAAACAGTAATGCAATATAGCAGAACATTAGCTCTTAGGTTTTCGTCAAGCAATAAAACAATCACGTAATATAACAGAAGTTGAACTCTAAAGCTCTCTCATCACGCATTAAAACAGTAATGCAATATAGCAGAACATTAGCTCTTAGGTTTTCGTCAAGCAATAAAACAAACACGTAAAATAACAGAAGTTTAACTCTAAAGCTCTCTCATCACGCAATTAAAACAGTAATGCAATATAGCAGAACATTAGCTCTTAGATTTTCGTCAAGCAATAAAACAAACACGTAATATAAAAAGTTTAACTCTAAAGCTCTCTCATCACGCATTAAAACAGTAATGCAATATAGCAGAACATTAGCTCTTAGGTTTCGTCAAGCAATAAAACAAACACGTAATATAACAGAAGTTTAACTCTAAAGCTCTCTCATCACGTATTAAAACAGTAATGCAAAATAAGCAGAACATTAGCTCTTAGGTTTTCGTCAAGCAATAAAACAAACACGTAATATAACAGAAGTTTAACTCTAAAGCTCTCTCATCACGCATTAAAACAGTAATGCAATATAGCAGAATATTAGCTCTTAGATTTTCGTCAAGCAATAAAACAAACACGTAATATAACAGAAGTTAACTCTAAAGCTCTCTCATCAAGCATTAAATCAGTAATGTAATATAATAGAACATTAGCTCACAGGTTTTCGTCAAGCAATAAAACAAACACGTAAAATAACAGAAATTTAACTCTAAAGCTCTCTCATCACGCATTAAAACAGTAATGCAATATAACAGAACATTAGCTCTTAGGTTTTCGTCAAGCAATAAAACAAACACGTAATAACAGAAGTTTAACTCTAAAGCTCTTCATCACGCATTAAAACAGTAATGGGAATATAGCAGAACATTAGCTCTTAAGTTTTCGTCAAGCAATAAAACAAACACGTAAAAAACAGAAGTTAAACTCTAAAGCTCTCTCATCACGCATTAAAACAGTAATGCAATATAGCAGAACATAGGCTCTTAGGTTTTCGTCAAGCAATAAAACAAATACGTAAAATAACATAACTTTAACTCTAAAGCTCTCTCATCACGCATTAAAACATAATGCAATAAAGCAGAACATTAGCTCTTAGGTTTTCGTCAAGCAATAAAACAAATACGTAAAATAACAGAAGTTTAACTCTGAAGCTCTCTCATCACGCATTAAAACAGTAATGCAATATAGCAGAACATTAGCTCTTAGGTTTTCGTCAAGCAATAAAACAAATACGTAAAATAACATAAATTTAACTCTAAAGCTCTCTCATCACGCACTAAAACAATATAGCAGAACATTAGCTCTTAGATTTTCGTCAAGCAGTAAAACAAACGCGTAATATAACACAAGTTTAACTCTAAAGCTCCTTCATCACGCATTAAAACAGTAATGTAATATAATAGAACATTAACTCTCAGGTTTTCGTCAAGCAATAAAACAAATACGTAAAATAGCATAAGTTTAACTCTAAAGCTCTCTCATCACGCATTAAAACAGTAATGCAATATAGCAGAACATTAGCTCTTAGGTTTTCGTGAAGCAATAAAACAAACACGTAATATAACAGAAGTTTAACTCTAAAGCTCTCTCATCACGCGTTAAAACAGTAATGTAATACAACAGAACATTAGCTCTTAGATTTTCATCAAGCAATAAAACAAACACGTAATATAACAGAAGTTTAACTCTAAAGCTCTCTCATCACGCATTAAAACAGTAATGTAATACAACAGAACATTAGCTATCAGGTTTTCGTCAAGCAATAAAACAAACACGTAATATAACAGAAGTTTAATTCTAAAGCTCTCTCATCACGAACTAAAACAGTAATGTAATATAACAGAACATTAGCTCTTAGGTTTTCGTCAAGCAATAAAACAAACACGTAATATAACAGAAGTTTAACTCTAAAGCTCTCTCATCACGCATTAAAACAGTAATGCAATATAGCAGAACATTAGCTCTTAGGTTTTCGTCAAGCAATAAAACAATCACGTAATATAACAGAAGTTGAACTTCAAAGCTCTCTCATCACGCATTAAAACAGTAATGCAATATAGCAGAACATTAGCTCTTAGGTTTTCGTCAAGCAAAAAACAAACACGTAATATAACAGAAGTTTAACTCTAAAGCTCTCTCATCACGCATTAAACAGTAATGCAACATAGCAGAACATTAGCTCTTAGATTTTCGTCAAGCAATAAAACAAACACGTAATATAAAAGAAGTTTAACTCTAAAGCTCTCTCATCACGCATTAAACAGTAATGTATACAACAGAACATTAGCTGTCAGGTTTTCGTCAAGCAATAAAACAAACACGTAATATAACAGAAGTTTAACTCTAAAGCTCTCTCATCACGCATTAAAACAGTAATGCAATATAGCAGAACATTAGCTCTTAGGTTTTCGTCAAGCAATAAAACAAACACGTAATATAACAGAAGTTTAACTCTAAAGCTCTCTCATCACGCATTAAAACAGTAATGCAATATAGCAGAACATTAGCTCTTAGATTTTCGTCAAGGAATAAAACAAACACGTAATATAACAGAAGTTAACTCTAAAGCTCTCTCATCACGCATTAAATCAGTAATGTAATATAATAGATCATTAGCTCACAGGTTTTCGTCAAGCAATAAAACAAACACGTAATATAACAGAAGTTTAACTCTAAAGCTCTCTCATCACGCATTAAAACAGTAATGCAATATAACAGAACATTAGCTCTTAGGTTTTCGTCAAGCAATAAAACAAACACGTAATATAACAGAAGTTTAACTCTAAAGCTCTCTCATCACGCATTAAAACAGTAATGCAATATAGCAGAACATTAGCTCTTAAGTTTACGTCAAGCAATAAAACAAACACGTAATATAACAGAAGTTAAACTCTAAAGCTCTCTCATCACGCATTAAAACAGTAATGCAATATAGCAGAACATAAGCTCTTAGGTTTTCGTCAAGCAATAAAACAAATACGTAAAATAACATAACTTTAACTCTAAAGCTCTCTCATCACGCATTAAAACAGTAATGCAATAAAGCAGAACATTAGCTCTTACGTTTTCGTCAAGCAATAAAACAAATACGTAAAATAACAGAAGTTTAACTCTAAAGCTCTCTCATCACGCATTAAAACAGTAATGCAATATAGCAGAACATTAGCTCTTAGGTTTTCGTCAAGCAATAAAACAAATACGTAAAATAACATAAATTTAACTCTAAAGCTCTCTCATCACGCACTAAAACAATATAGCAGAACATTAGCTCTTAGATTTTCGTCAAGCAGTAAAACAAACGCGTAATATAACAGAAGTTTAACTCTAAAGCTCCCTCATCACGCATTAAAACAGTAATGTAATATAATAGAACATTAACTCTCAGGTTTTCGTCAAGCAATAAAACAAATACGTAAAATAGCATAAGTTTAACTCTAAAGCTCTCTCATCACGCATTAAAACAATATAACAGAACATTAGCTCTTAGATTTTCGTGAAGCAATAAAACAAACACGTAATATAACAGAAGTTTAACTCTAAAGCTCTCTCATCACGCATTAAAACAGTAAAGTAATATAATAGATCATTAGCTCTCAGGTTTTCGTCAAGCAATAAAACAAACACGTAATATAACAGAAGTTAACTCTAAAGCTCTCTCATCACGCATTAAAACAGTCATGCAATATAGCAGAACATTAGCTCTTAGGTTTTCGTCAAGCAATAAAACAAACACGTAATATAACAGAAGTTTAACTCTAAAGCTCTCTCATCACGCATTAAAACAGTAATGTAATATAGCAGAACATTAGCTCTCAGGTTTTCCTCAAGCAATAAAACAAACACGTAATATAACAGAAGTTTAACTCTAAAGCCCCTCATCACGCATTAAAACAGTAATGCAATATAGCAGAACATTAGCTTTTAGGTTTCGTCAAGCAATAAAACAAACACGTAATATAACAGAAGTTTAACTCTAACGCTCTTTCATCACGCATTAAAACAGTAATGTAATATAGCAGAACATTAGCTCTTAGGTTTTCGTCAAGCAATAAAACAAACACGTAATATAACAGAAGTTTAACTCTAAAGCTCTCTCATCACGCACTAAAACAGTAATGTAATATAGCAGAACATTAGCTCTTAGGTTTTCGTCAAGCAATAAAACAAACACGTAATATAACAGAAGTTTAACTCTAAAGCTCTCTCATCACGCATTAAAACAGTAATGTAATATAGCAGAACATTATCTCTTAGGTTTTCGCCAAGCAATAAAAACAGAAACGTAATATAGCAGAACTGTAGCTCTAACGTTTTTGTCAGGCAATAAAACCAGAGAGGTAATATTGCAGAACTTGAGCTCTAAAGCTCTCTCATCACGCACTAAAACAGTAATGTAATATAGCAGAACATTAGCTCTTAGGTTTTCGTCAAGCAATAAAAACAGAAACGTAATATAGCAGAACTTTAGCTCTATCGTTTTCGTCAAGCATTAAAAACAGAAACGTAATATAGCAGAACCTTAGCTCTAACGTTTTCCTCAAGCAATAAAAACAGAAACTTAATATAGCATAACTTTAGCTCAAACGCTCTCTCGTCACGCACTAAAACAGCAATTAAATAAAGCAGGAGTTCAGCTCTACGTTATCAATTCAAATCATGCCATTCTGATAACAACAACATTTTGATGTGATCCCATACTGAACAAAATATTTTGACATGGGTTGTTTACATAAAACCTACATTTTGCATTTGAATAACTGCGTTTACAGGGTGCAGAAGCTAAATGAATGACAAAGCAGCCAACAAGGCATGTTGGCAACTAATGAATGTCACGCATAATTTTAAGTTTTTTTTTGAGGTTAGGGTTTTTATACATGATTGATGCATCATACACGTTTGAGATATTACTAATATCAAATAGTTTCAACCGAAAAATGATAATTATCTCCGTTTGTCTGTCCGTCATTCTCGTTTCATCAGACTTGCATTGCGTACAGCTGGACGTACCGGATAATGCCTTATTTAGTGATATATTAAAAGGTTGAAAAATATTTACCACACGTTAGTATATAAACTATTTCTGTTATAAAAGATTGAAAAGGGGTGTTATGATATCTAGCATGCAGTAAAAGCTGGTTTTATACGCAAACGTTTTAAAATAGATTACATTCCTACGAGGAATTTAGCTAATTTTCATTGGTTGTTATATGACTTTTCAATTCACAGTGATTGACAGCATGTCAACATAAAGATGTACAGAATATATCAATGTTGTTTTGTTAGTGTTGATATTAATTGAGGACAGGAACACAAGAAAACATTTAAAACATTGACATTTAATTAATTATTTTCAATCATCTTATGAAGATACTTGTTTTAATTTGTATGTTTTGGGAAAACAGGAACAGGAAATAAATAAAATGTTTGCTTCATTTCAACAACACACTCCTGTTTTATACCTCTCTTTAATACTTTGTATTCATGAATTATGACAGTAATTCTGTTGCCATTAACGCAGTGAATGAATTTACAGTTTAAAATGAAAAACATGGTTAAATGGCTATAAAAGTGGCTCAATACATGGCTTGACTTCCCTTTTGAAATGAATGTTTCTGTGATTTTATTTTCCTTGCTTATTTATTTTATTTAAGCCCCACTTTCAGGTATAAGTGTTAAGTATTAGTACGTTTTTTTTTGAAACCTATAGTAAAATGATAATATACATAGAAAGACGTCCTATTAGATACTGGTACACGCGTAATGATGATTTATCCAGACACATTTATTTTGGACTGTAAAAAACAAACGTGGGATTTTGATATACATAGCATATACCTATTAAACGTTGTAAAGCGTATTAAAACGTAGTTGAAACGTACTAAAAATAATAGGTAAGGGTAGATTTCTCGGAAGCACAGAGCACCAAAAACACAGCCCCAGAGCCACGCATTTACATAGTAGGCCCACAACAAAAAGAAACTGTAATTGAAAAATATTCAGGACGGGTTGCTTCAAACATCCAACAAGTACATATTGATATAAGCTAAATATTGATAAAAGGGAAGGAAATGGTAAGGGGCGAAATGGGGTCGGGGGTGGGGGAGGAATCCGAAGAGGAAAGTTGAACAAGGACGAATATACAAGGGAATGCCATGTTCAGTTGCACTACAACGTAAACCACAATAGCGCAAACACTTATGTACCAAAGATAAACACACAACGACGATCAACTGAATAACATAGAAAAACGAACAAGCAACACATAAGAAAACAGTACGGCACTGTTATAGACTCACAAGCTTTCAAACGCACCCACACAAGTAGGAAAAAAACAATCAAGTACCGTCTTGGGATTCGGCTGCCAAAACAAAGTTAAGGGGGAGTAGATGCAAAAAGTAGCATAAACGAGTTTAATCGTAGAAAAAAACAGCAAACCTTGGCAGAAACCAAGCAAAACGTACCAGTCTTAGTGAAAACGTGACAGTCAGCCGCTTTATCTAACGGTCAACCGGGCAATATTATGGTGTACCATTGTATTCGAAAGTCTGCATTTTTGAAGCATGCCAAACATCTTTTTTGTCAAATAAGATGTTTAGCATGCTTCAAAAAAGCCACTTTTCCATCCTCGGGT
Organism: Mercenaria mercenaria; assembly: GCF_021730395.1. Lineage (NCBI taxonomy): Eukaryota > Metazoa > Mollusca > Bivalvia > Venerida > Veneridae > Mercenaria > Mercenaria mercenaria. The sequence continues at coordinate 25,004,557 of NC_069371.1, read as the reverse complement.
TGAGTAATATGTAATTCGCGGAGCGCGTTCAGCCAGAGAGTCGCGTTAATTAGGAAAGAATAATTTTAACGTCAGAGGTTATTTCTAAGGTCATGGAGTTTGATTGGCCAGCCTGTAATTACAACAGCTTTCTAGATCAGTTGCTCAGTCAAGTATGACTTACCAAATCAAAGTGTTCCTTCTCAGGTGGAAACTTACTATTAATCTTAGTTAATTATACTATCCCCTAGAACCGGGCAAATATTTGGCAGTCTTCAGTGGTGAGAAAAACACATCTGTTAATACCTCACAGTGTGTCTAGGGCATTAAAGCGTATGATCTCAACAAAGTTAAGAAGTTTACAGATCGCTCACTTCTGTGCGAGGAACTGTATATCACTTCCAAGATCCATGTTTTCTGTGATGTAAAATAGAATTTTAAGGACACAGATGTGTAACATGTATAGATGAAATAAACCACACGACACCAAATTTTTCAAAATATTTTTTACTAATTGTAGGAAGCGCCACAAGTTTTAATTTGAACCTCTGTTGATTGTCAATTTAGGTCCTGGATACAAAATAATGTTAAGCGGCCGTCGACAAGCGTCCAGTGGCAAGGTTCTGATTGAACATGAAGGTGAGACGAGTTTTGTTTGCAGTGATGACTTTGATAATGCGGATGCCAAAGTTGTCTGCCGAGAGCTTGGATACAAGAATGGTCGTTCATATAATCTTATGGAGTAAGTAAATATATTCCACTATAAAAGCATGTGATCACTATAATCTCCTATTAAATCCCCCTTGAAAACGACAGGCTATAATTCATAGTTCATACATTTTGTGTGTGAAATGAACTGTTGTTTCACAACAAAATCAGAACATTTTGCTTTGTGTTTCGTTCGTTACTTTCACATCGTTACTCCACGTATTCAATCATATTGCATTAAAGCAGGTGCATATCTAATAATATTTTCAAAAAAAAAAGATCACCATAGAAACATATATTAATATATAATTTATCAAAACTCGTAAAATGATAATAATTCATTTTGTTTGAAATTTTTGTGTTCACTTGTATTTTAAAGCAGCTCTTTTCCAGGTGTATTTCAAAGTATGGAACATTTTTAATAGACTGAAAAATGTTATTGTTTCTTGTAATGCTTTGATGTACAGTTATAGTTTTCGGATTAAAAGAATTGTACTAAAATGATATTATTTTCATAGCATAAATACAATACTGTAAATGAAAATTTAACCAGAAACTGCCATGCTTTATCTTAAGATTATCTTTTCCTTATTTCAGCAGTTCTAAAACATATTCTTTACATGAGAAAATACATTGTAAAGAATAGAAAAAGTATAAGCAGGTACTTAGAAGTGTTACAAAACTAACTTCTACTTTTACACGACTGTTTACAGAACTTTTTACGAGACTTTGCGAGGGTTTTTATATATATAAGAATTCCCAAAACAGATCGATTTACATGTTTATATTTTTCTCCACAAAGATTAACGTACTGAACTATTTTTCTCAAAATTTTAGAAAATTATATCCTAAATTTGGACATACGCCGCTTTAAATACTGTGCATGTATGTTATTAATGCGTAGTTAACAGTATTCATACATCTGTCTTGATTAACCCACTCATAACCTGCAGTTTGATATATTGCTGCAGCATGTAGCAGAATATAATATGTTTTTCTATTTACGAATATTAAACTAACGCAAGTTGTGATTTAATAATTTTAAAATCGAAAAACACTACCATATATTTGCAGGTTACCGCAGTCCTTGTGAATCTGAGGAAGTGAGTTCTGATGTTTTAATGCTGCCGATATCATAATTGATAAATGTCTAACTTTAACAACGCCTATATTTACATAATTAGATACAGTTATTAGCTTTTGTTCATATATCAAAATCAAGGACAGTTATTTAGATGTCGATTGTCACTGAGTTGCTGCTGTTTCAATTGAATGAATTTTACACGTATATGATCCTGACTAATGCTAAAGTCGCAAGCCCATGTAAATTTAAACTAATTTACAAGAGTATTAAGTGTACACATCAAAATGAGGAACTAGTTTTTTTTTGTAAATATATAAATGGCTCATTGTTGTAGTGTCGTGGGTTTTTCTTGATTCGTGGGCAACAATACTTATCTCAGGTTTTAGAAATAAATAAATGCAATGAATTTGTTTCTGGTAGAAAATGGTATAGTTGCAATAGAAAATCAGTGATGATAAGCAAACATCAGTGTTAACAAGTAACACAAAAAATCAAAGCAACTTTATTACTACCGAAAACTATTGAAACTATATACTGACACTGATTTTAGTAACGGGCAGCTGCTTTGGAAAAGTAATACAAGTATGCCATGAGTAACGAATACATTCTTTTCGACTAAACATAAAGAAGAAAATATAATTTTGTCTCTGAAACAGCAAGTCAGTACCGTAATAGTGTAATAGTTTCTGTAGTATGTTTTGATTTTGGAAATTATACATTTGGTTTCCTTAATTTGCTGTATCAATTATTTTGAAAAATAGCAAGTTTATATAATGTCACCGAAACTGATATGATAGTATCCTATTTTGTTGCTAAAACTAACTCGCCAATCAGAACCCACGACTGAAAGTAAACATAAGCCACAACATGGTCGATTCACTAAATTCACAATGATGAATTTCCCTTTTAAGTCGATACAGCAATACCAAAAGAACAACAACAGTGATTTAGGTAATATTAGTATAAAATCTAAATTGCGCATCAACTTTTCGTTTAACCCACGAATTTAGAAGGATATAGCATATAAAGAGATAGTAGTAACTGGTGTTTTTCACTAACCGATTAATTGCTGTTCCCCAAAAGCAGATAATTTAGTTGTATATGACCTCTTCCTTTCTGGTATTCACGGTTCTTACGGACAGTTCAACTAGTGGAAACTACTGAGTACCATTTTACAAAGAAAATGAAGTAGTGGTTCTAAGCCGCAATCCTTTGTGTTAAGAGGCTTGCCTGTATTGAGATCCTATGTTTTGTAGCGCTGAAAACAAGGCGTTACAACTAAATTATGTTCATTGTTTCTCATAACATAGGTTAAATAATCTGAAGTGGTCACCAAAACTGGGACAAAAATAAAAATAAGACTATGTAGGCGGTAGCTCGACTATCGCTGGGCTGTGGTCTCCATGCGATATTAATTTAAGTTGGCTTCGCAGTTATGTCACTGACGTTACCCACGTAGCAGAGATATCTAAATAAGTTCTTATTTGCGAATAGCATTTCTGAGACTATTTATCAATAGGATAGGATAAATGTGCAAGACACTCAATAGCATCTGTAGTTTTCATAAGTTAAGTAAATGTGCGTAACAGTCTTGTTCACTACTGTACTTCTAACTTTCGTTTTCAGATCTTTTCCGTATAATCGTTATACAGAAAATGAGCCAATATTGTCACATCTGAACTGTGTTGGAAACGAGGCTAAGATCAAGGACTGTGATGGTTTCCGGTTGGGAAACGTCACTTCCTGCACGTGGTTTGCTGCGGTCCTATGTTATACCGACAAGCGTAAGTTTTCTGATTAGATTTCTCAAGATCTTGGTTCAATATTTTTATGGACATATTAGTTCATTTATTTTGAACCGGTTTCTTTTACAAATGTAAGAAACTTTGTAAAGTATTCGAAAATTATTCAGAACTTTTTGACATTGACAAGACTTAGCCAAGCATGTGTAAACTGATGTTATTGCGCAAAAGGTTATTGCGCAAAAGGTAATACTAAATAAATGTTCAATTGACAATAATAGAGCAAGTATAAAAAATTCAACTTCAGTGTATAGTTTAGATAAGTATGCTTTATGCCTTTAAAATGCAAGTTGAAATAGACTATTTAAATCAAAATTAATTGCAACCATATTCAAATAGCTTTATCACTCATTTCGCAAAGTTCTTTTAAAATACTACATGTGAATAATAGTAAAACCGTTAGCAGTCTTGAAAAACATGCAACAGTGTAAACACTTTGAATGTTTTTAATGGCGTTATGTTTATAATATATTATCATTATTATCCGCACGCACATGATTAAGTTTACGAAGCAGTGTTCATGAAGAGATCCATACAATAAAACATCAAAATGAGAATTTGTTTAAAATCAAGAAGGGGTTCCTAATTTGTCAATATTAAGTCGTTTGGCCCTATGAAACTACTATATTTATGTTTTATTAAAATTTTCTCCACATTAAAAGACAAATGGGGGCTAAGTGGCCTTGTGAAACTTAACGAAGAAAATTTTCCTTGCGGGTTGATCGAGCTCAAAGAAAATGAAACCGGAATTCATTTTAATACATCTATTCAAATGTGTCATTTTCTGATGTGACATAATTATATGCGATAAATGAAAGCGTTTAAAAAATGCTTATCTATCATCAAAAATAAAAAAATAATATATTTTCAGCTTATGAGCTTCGCCTGGTGAACGGCATAATGCCTGATTCTGGTATGGTTGAGATGAAAGTGGGTGGAGAATGGGGAACATTATGTGCAATAAGAAATTTCGACGATGACGTTGCAGATATTTTGTGTCGAAGTATGAACTTTACGGGTGGATTGGCGTTAGATCGGGGAATGCTTGGAGAAGTCAGGACATCTAAAGTCTGGTTACCCTATATCTCATGCAGTGAAGGAGCAGAGATCAAACAGTCAATATTTGAGTGTAGTATTATTCTAAATACTGAAAACATTTTAGTTGATCGTATTGACCACAGAAACAATAGGTACATTAATGAGTATATGGCGTGTTTGAGTAAACCGAACTCTTATGTACCGGCCGTCCATTGTCTCATATAACTGGCTTTAAAGATTGATGTTTTGTAGGCGTGAAAACAACCACGAGAAAAGAAAATGGACATACGAGAAAAGTCGTGTCTACAGCATTCAAGTACTAACGTCTAACTCATGAAAGAAATTGCAAACTAGAACGGAAATGAAGAGGGTTGGTTTTGAAATTACCGCTATTACACACAGCAAATATGGGGTGAAATGTGTTATCTTTATTCGATCTAAAAGACTTGCAAATCAACTATATTCAGAAAAATACATTTGGTTGCAGTCATTGCTTCTAGACGCTCACATTTAAGTTTTGCTTCGCTTGCATGAACAGTTAACGAGATTCACCAAATGCTGTAGTGCTAGTGGTTTGCATCAGTAGTTGTCAGTCCTGGGAAATATTTTCAACAGTACTTCAGTTAAATACTAAGTAAATCATTGATGACAACAGGATCACAAGTAACTCTACACCGCTTGTATGTACTGTCTACGAAAATAAACTTTGTCCTATTTGCCATGTGTATTGCACAAAGCTCCATATCTATTATTTTAAACGATACCATTGTAGAATATGTAGTTTAAAAATTTACATATGCAAATTATGTATTGTATTCATCAAATTTAAACATCAATCATTTTTAATTACCTTTTGAATGTCATTTTTTCCATGACAAATTGATAGTTTGATTGTGCACTTTAGATGTTAAAAATCAAACATATGTTCTCTGCTATTACTGTAACAGTGATTCAATAAATGTTCACCACAAATACTATTCAGGTATTTGAACTTTAAAAGTTAATGGAATTGTCGCTTATTACATTACCAGGCTGGCAAGATGTAATGATTGATCATCAATAAATCAATATAATTCAATAAAATGATGCTGCGTAAAATTTCAGGTATTTTATTGATACAAAGACAGAATTCGATCAGCTTCCCTTCATAGGTCATTTAACCTGTTGAGCTGTAGATAAAGGCGCTGGCTTTACAAACAGAAAGCTTTAAATGTTTTCGATATGTAGTAACCAAAAAACATTAAAATCTAACATATACATTTCTGCATTTGAATTTTATTTTGCTTTGATATTAATGTACATGTTAGAGTAAAGCTGACGGCATTATATTTCCACTTGCCCTGAAATTCAGTGTTTCGTCGTCATGTATTATACCAATGCAAGGCAATGTATCTAATTTGAAATTCACACCATGCTGTATGATGAGTGCTTATGCATTCACTGCAAATACTCGGCATTACCTAAATGGAGACTAAAACTAGTATTTTAACACGATGGTCATTTTGAAAGTATTTTGCAAAGACATAGGTTGTAAGACAAGAACAATTATATAAATGTTTGGTTTTTTTGCGAAACTATGTACTAAAAAGATGGTTTTCTGTGGAGCAGTGATCAGTCATCAAATCTTCGCGTGAATAAATTGGTCAACAGAGATTCTAACACGACCAGCAAATAACCTACATACATGTAGAGCAAAATCTATCTCGGATTATTCTGCAATAACCCACGCGCGTGCAATGACGTCATCCGATCCAGGTGCGCAGCACGGTCGTAAAAAGTAGTTACCATTTTTTTTTAACACTGTTGATACTAGTATGTTGTGTTAGAATCGAAATAACAAGTTCCCAAGTGTGATTTATCGTAGAATAACCCGATTTTTTCGTTCTTATGCGAAACAATACATCACTCAGGCCTACGGCCTTGTGATATATTCTTACGCATAAGAACTCAAAACACGGGTTATTCTACGATAAACGACACTTAGGAACTTATTATTTTAAATATAGAACAGCCATCAGATTTATATACCGGTGCAGCAGTATGTTAATTTAAATAAAAATTATTCTTTGTCTGAAAAATACGAACATTAGCGTGCATGTGTAAATCAGAGAATAGTATTTATTATATGCTTTCCTGCGGTTTTGTTAGTCCACATGAATGATATTATCTTTGCAAATATGATAACTTAGATAACTGAGTGATATATGTCTTCATTTTCTTTATTATTCCACTGAAAATTATGCCGTTAATTTTATTTGAACCGCCAAAGTTACAACAACGCTACTAAGTGATAACATGCCGCTGTTTTGAAGACGCCCGCGTGTGTTAGGGAAATCATTCATTAGATGACGCCACAATTGTTCTATTTGGTAGACAGAGTGCAGTTTATAACAAGAAATAACTTTAAAAAAGATGGTCGGCGAATTGTAATAAGGAAAGAAGTTTATAAAATTTTCATCTAACATTCATCTTCCATCTAACATTTTTTAAATTGCAAAACTAAACACCGCACTGTAACAATTTAAATGGTTCTCTTTTAATTTTTCACAAAGGTTTCGTAGGGTTGCAATTTTGTTTCGTTTATCCTTAGACGAATAATTACAGCAGTAGTTTGATGAAGATTCATCAAGCGGTTCATGAGAAGAGGTCATTAAAAAAAAATATTTTTAGCTAAATTGGTCCCTATCCCCATTTGTAACAAAATAGCAGGAGACCTTACGATATTGTTACACACGAAGTTTGATAAAAATCCATTACATTATAGTGGTTAATGCGAAGAAAGGCATATCTACTTTTAGCTATAGTGGTCCCTGATAGGGCCCAAGTTCCTATATAAATAAATTTGGAAGAGGACCTTATAACGATGCTCCAGACCAAGTATGACAAAGATCCATCGAGCTGTTCATGAGACGCTGTCTAAAGGCATTTCTAGCTCTAGCAGCCCCTAAAAGGGGTCAAATGTCCCAACTGAACAAAGTTGGCTGCTGGCCTAATAAAGATGCTACAGATCAAGTTTAATGAGAATACATGAGAAAAAGTCAATTAAAGGATTTTTTATTTTTAGCTTTAGCGGCCCCTAAAATAGACCAACTGACCCCGCTTTAGTCACACCTATAAAAAAAAGTGAAGGTCAAGGAACACATACAACTGTAATTATTTCAATATTTCTGTTTCATTAGCAAAGTTTGACCGTTGTCATATCATGTAGATAAACTGTATGCAGCGTACCTTCATTTCAATGGAATGAGATTCAGTCATTATATAGCATATACATAATAAAACAGATTTCAACTGAGTTCAATATTTGCATACCATACTAAAGAAAAATATTCATATATAATAAATCAGTTAAATACTTTATAACAAATATATCAAAGCAAACAAGTACTAATTTTAACATGCCATCTGAATAAGTCACAAAAGCAAGAAACCTTTTCATATACAGACGACAATTGTAACAAGGAAAATCACTTCTCTATATAGAAGACTTATCACACCCTTATTCGTGTGATACGCAGACCGTATTCAGCTCTTTCTTTAATTTGATATATGTTGGTATTTGAACAGGTTTTTATCATATTTATTAAACTTACTTATCATTTTGAGATATATCAATATTCTTGCTAAATATACTGAGCGAAAGTTAGCTTTAAAACTGTGAACAGCGTCGTTTAGGATAAACGCTTTGTCTACATTTCACTCAGCGTAGCACAATCAGCAGAGTGAAACAAATTGACACTCTCGTCCAATCAGGCAGAGTGTTGCATAAATCTTTCATTTTGATAAATTATCTATAATGCGTTATCAAGTAGTTTGATTTCACATGATGTCCGAAAATAATATCATTTCTTTCATATGACAATTACATACAGATAACAAATTTTAGCAGTTTTGCGGCTAATTGTTGAAAGTGTTTTTATTTTGTGGAATACAAGTATTTTACATCATTATTCAGGTGAAACCCGATACGATACAAAGCAAGTATGTAAAATATAGTATATAACCGTTTACGTCAGGTTTATATTTTCGAAACCAGTCAGGTGTACATTTATCTTCAGTCCTTGAATTTGTGCTTCAGTCCTTGAATTTGTGCTTCATTTTACCTCTTTAATCTATATTACAAAATATAAAACATTACATTCGGATAATGAAATGAAATTTTATTTTTAGACTGGCATATTCATTGAAGGGACAGTTTCCCATATCTATACACTAGCGGTACACCTTGTGATTAGGTATATCATGTATATGGCCGTACAACATTTCGCCTTCATGAACATTCACGCGACTGTAAAGCAGATTCCTTTAATCTACTGGTGAATATAAATTATGGACTGCTTTTCTGTGTAAATTTGTTAAATCTTATTTACACCATAACATGTCACCAGATTCTGACAATAAATTATTTGCCCTTGTAGCAGCATCCGTGTTACATAACGTGCATGTTTATGTTTGTATGTTTCGGAGTCCAAACTCGCCATGGAAAAAAATGTGTAGCCAAATAGAAATTGAGTTTTATGGGAGATTACTCTTCTAAGGCTATATATACTTGCCGGTATCAGATCATCGCCTCCGAAATTCACCATCACGGCCCTTTGATCGCTATGCTCACGAGAATTGTTCTGAATATGTGGGTGTGCTGCCTGGACCATGGAAAACCTTTCTGCCAAACTATCCAATGGCAGCATTATTCTGAAGATATTCACAAGCATTCAGTTTGTTATATTTAACAACAAATTGTTATATATAAATAAAAATAATAGCAAAACAAGACAAGTAAGAAACGGCCTTGAATTAAGTTGCTGCATTTGGCTCTAGAAAATAAATTGGTGCTCTGATCCAGTTTTGAAAAAGAAACATTTAAAATTACTGAAGGCTACATTTTTATTGTGTGCAATTTAATAAACATAAGAATGTTTAAAGAAGAGTATTCGTAATTTCATTTTTATTGGAATAGAATATCAGAAATACAAGTAAATATGTAGTCTTTGAAACAAAGTAGGACACATTTTCATAACTGTTCTGTTCTGTTCTGTTCTGTTCATAACTGTTTTTGCTTTTCAATTCATAGATTAATAAGCAGATCAATGGTCAGAATGTAAATATCAAGCTGTCAAACAATGCAAACAGTGTGACACTATCCAGTCACAATACCATTTCTAATATATCTGGTGTTGTTGGATAGTAAAGGGTTATAGTATTCATGAAGGTCCTGAGGAATAATTCTACTTTTGGATCGCTGCATTAATAAATTTTCTTTGCAGCTCCAATTGCCAGTTTTATCTGATATTGCATGGGCTAGGACTCCGACATGTTGTTCTGCAGTCTTCTGGACTTCAAAGTATTCATTTATTCATATTCACCATCAGTTTCATATTGAACATAGCATATACCTAGTTCCTCCTTAACCTGACTCACCAATTTCATTTCTGCCCAGATTACCTGTGACCTGCTTCCGTTGCGGCTTTAGTCGTTATTTCCTTGTTTCTGTTAGGTTCAAGTGTGGTGCATTTCAGAGATCACAAGACTGTCAAAAATGTTAAATGATTGAAGTTTTTTATTTACATCTTTACTAACCTCGTTCTTATGATGTATGACACTTGTAAGTAAGTGGAATTGGTTACATCCGTTTTGAAACGTACACTTTGCCTCAAACATTAAAACCTTTTTAAAAGTCATTTAGGTATTTGAAGGTTATTTAAATGAAACGCATTGCTTTAAGAAGATATTAAGACGGTTGTTTATGACCAACGTACTTATTCTGTTTAGCTTGCATTAAGATAAAAATATCCTATTTTAAGTTCTGCATAAAGTTTTTACTAGCGTACGAACGTATGCATCACTTTTACGTTATTTATTTGTAAGAACTTAAGTATACTCCTACGGATCAATCAATTATTTAGATTGGGCTTGAATTAAATGATAAAGATAAACTTGAAATATCCATCAAAATTAAGTACGTTTCAAGTAAATTTGCATGTGTCTGAAAGCTGTAAATTCAATTTAAAATATCGTTTATACAGGGGACCTCAGCGGCCGAGCGGTTGAAGTCTTTGTCTTAAAATCACTTGACCTCACCGATGTGAGGTCGAGCCTCACTTGGGGCGTATAATGCGGGAAATCGGACATACAATAAGAATATCAAGCTTACAAAAACAATTATGAATATACAACAATTTTAAACATGTACATCTTATTTTCTAAGTGTATACTTTTAAAAAATTTAACTGTCTACCTCTCGTTCTTGGAATTTTCAGGAAAAAAGGCCGCTCCTGAAACGTGGGCTTGTTATATATGGGGTAAAATGTAGTGGGCGGTTCTAAATTTTTGAAACGGATTATTTGATTGGATCTTGGGAAATATGCGGTCGCGTGCAAAATAAATGTTGTTCACATTATATGTCGTAAACATTTTATTCTTCATGCAGAACTTAATAAACCAATATTGGAATCTTCTAAAGTATTCTCAACAAGAGAGTGTTAGACAATTATATGACTATAAACCTATTGTTGCTTACAAAAGACCCAAGAATATTCAAGATGTTTTAGTTCATTCTAGGCTGAGCAAGAAAGACATAAATTGTAGTGTAAGTAAATGTTATAGACGTCGCTGTACACACTGTTTAAATAGAGAATAATAGGTGAGTGCCGTAGATGAGAAAGTTTATCTGGCGAGGCGGAGGGGGTTATCGGGTGAGCCGAAGGCGAACCTGATAACGTCCGGAGCCGAGCCAGATAAACTTTCTCCATCTACGGCACTAACCTATTATTCTATTTATCTTGTCATTACATCATTTTCCGATATTTGGCAATTTATTTTACAAAAATAAGTGTGCCACAACCGCTTTAATGACGTCATATTCGTAAGGACGTCACTTATATAATGCCGTGATTACCGGCAAAATCGCAATAACTTCTTCGTTTTTGAATAAAAACTCATTATTTGACCACTCATTTTCTTAGTTCGGACATTTCCAACACAATGATGATGGTTTCGTTGCAAAATTTCTTATGATAACAATATCGATCATAAGGTCACATGATCAACTGACCGTATATCACTGGTCACATGATCAACTGACGGTATATCAAGAAAGATATACGGCACCCTGATATCGGGTCGAAAATACTGCAACTAAATATTAATGAATAAAATTCATTTTCTAGTTCCACCAATTCATCTTGTTATAATGTTAGACATGATCTGTCATGCAGTTCAACTGATGTTATTTACTTAATAACATGTAATAAATGTTTGAAACAGTATGTTGGACAAACGCACCAGCAATGTTCACAAAGAATGAATAGTCATAGATTTGATATCAATCATTATCCAGAAACTACTACTAATGTTTCTGAACATTTTAATTCTAAAGGACATACTATTTAGGATTTCTCTTTTATGACATTGATAAAGTAACTAATCCGTGGAAAAGGCTTTTAAAAGAGACTTCCTGGATGTATAGTTTGGGCACTGTGTCTCCACAAGGAATGAATTCAAAAATTCTGTATTAATGCCTTTCTGAAATACTTGTTATATACGTATATATATTGTTACTGTGTATGTTTTCCATAATCAGTTTTTACTGGTGCCATTGCTTAATCATTGCACTTATACTGCATTTTTTCACCAGTATTTATGTATCATACTATGAACCTGTTTATGATTTTTACGCCAAACTCTTTGTTTAATTTTAACGTTGTCGTCATCGACGTCGTTTGACGTTGACGTCACTTCCTTTGTTATGTTTATTTTGAACACTGAAGAAGGCTAATGTAGCCGAAACGTTGATTAAAAATAAAGTGAGTTTTTTAAAAAAGTTTTTGTAGTTTTGACTACTTTTATTACTTATATTCTTCATGTTTGAAAGCCGTTCGACTGGCTAACGGAAGGTCGATGATTATACCCAAGTGCCCGCCCGTGATGAAATAATGCACGGAGGGTCTTGGGGTCTTCTCCCACCATGAATAGCTGGAATGTCGCCATTTGACCAATAATTGATCTATAATTGTGAGTGTGTGTCGTTATATTCCCCAAAAATGAAAATAATTTAATTCTTTGTATACAAAGTTGTGTAACTTACCAAAATGCAATTGAATGAAGTCATTATTGAAAAAAAAAAAACCATTTCTGCGCAAACGTTTAATTTTTTGACATGAATGGATTCATTTGTTTTGTTTTGTAGCAATAAATTTTTGGAGAAGAGAATTTACTTCAATGAATGTCGAAATATAACTGTCACAACATTAAGTATGTTTAATAAACTATTAAGTAATACTATAAAATTAAATATCAAATACATTATCAAACATTTGATTTGATTTTGATTTTATGGTGCACCAACACGGTGCAGGTTATATGGAGCCATTTGGTTTCATATATATATATATATATATATATATATATATATATATATATATATATATATATATATATATATATATATATATATATATATATAAGTGAGATATTAAAGAAAAAACATCAACGAAATGCCTTTCAAACACACTGGATCCCGGAAGGATACAAGAACATAAAGATAAAATTATAGAGTATGAGAAGAAATGTATGTTCAAACAGTGTCAAAAGTTTAATTATAAACCCGAGCGCTTTCGGCTTTTTAAAAAAGCCTTTTTCAAGGGTAGCATAAATCAAAACAACACAGCAACGGCGTAAATACGGCCTGTATAGTTCGATGTGGCATTTATATATCGAACTATACAGGCGGTATTTACGCCGTTGCTGTGTTGTTTTGATTTATGCTACCCTTGAAAAAGGCTTTTTTAAAAAGCCGAAAGCGCTCGGGTTTATAATTAAACTTTTGACACTGTTTGAACATATATTTTTTCTCATACTCTCTCTCTCTCTCTATATATATATATATATAATTACAGACATCCTCGTATTAACACCAAATAACACGCAAGCACTTAAAATTCCCGTCACATAAGGAACCTTAGAACATATGTTAGAAGTATCAATGCATACATTATTATAAGGAACCTTGGCACATATGTTGTCTTGAAAATATTAAAGCATATGCTACTAATACTAAGGTATAATAATAATACAAGTACGAAAGTTCCTGCAAGATGCAGCAACATGAAACTCCACGCCAAACAAAGCAGTGTATGTAGTACTGGTAGGTGATATAACGATGCTGGTGTCTTTGTTGTAGACCCTAGGCAAACAGACAGTCTGATGGGGTTTTATGAAAGTTGGACAAAGAGGCGTGCAACTCACGGTTTGAAAGGAAAAACTAATGTCACAGTGGCTATTTAGAGTACCAATGGGCATGATTTAACACTGAACTATAATGCCATACAAAAGTAAACGTTCTTGGTAAAATTAACAAAATTTTATGAAAAGTATGTACGTAGAATACATGTCAGGATTTGATATCTTATTCGTGTTTGATAAAGTTACAGTTTAAGTTTTTAAATGTTAAACTATAAAGGCAATAAAAAGTTAAGACTTATACGTGTTTGTAAAATACCCGTCCTGGGATGACGATAAGTAACTCCCGGCAAAAACGAATTTTAAAGAAATAGTATGTAAAATACCAAGTACGAAAATATCTTCTTCAAATAACTGCATAAGTATCACGGTGCCTATACCACGTGACTTTTATGGCTATGTGTGGGTATGAAAAACATAAACAGCCGTCGATTCAGGTAACATTTTTCATGATAACTTTCTTAATCCTGCACCAATTTTATTCAAATAAAGACGAGGGCCCGGCCATAAGAAAGATACAATCACGGCCCATCAGTTTGAGAAGAATAAATTCGTATTTTTGTCGAAAAGTGCAACTGTGCATTTTTCAGTCAGATAGTCGACGTGCTATGTGTGTGTGCATTCTGTTGAAATCGTTTATAAAACTCTTAAAAATGCGTTCAGCGACAGGGCAAATGGAACCGAGAATGTAATTTTACCTTGTTTGACAGTTGCAAAATGATCGTTAAGAAATATAGCGTATTCCTCTCGTTTTTTAAATAAATAAAAAATTGCTATGTGTGGGTTCCGCTAAATTTATGCTATGTGTGGGAGTAAACTAAAAAAACTGAGATATTGCAGATTTTTCTAAATGATACCGTTGCTTCTAACTACTATTGCACGTGCCGATAATGCAAAATAAATAACGCAACAGTACTAAGAAAGACTAAGTATCATAATGACGGAAATATATCTCAGTCAATTCACTTAAATTGTCTATTTTAAATTTTCAGAAAAAGTCTTCATTCATTTGTGATACTTGTGGAAAGGAGTTCAAAACTAACTACAGCCTGTCACGGCATCAAAAATTACATACAAATGCAAGGGAATTTTACTGCTGTGGACAGTCTTTCTATGTAAGTGTATAATCGCTTACTGTTAGCTCGACTATCATACGAATGTATAATAAGTAGAGCTATCCTACTCACCACGGCGTCGGCGTCACACCTTGGTTAAGTTTTTCGTACCAGTCCACATTTTGATAAAAGCTTTTGAGATAAAGCTTTTAAACTTTCAACACTTATTTACCATCACCATGTTTAATTTTAGGCAAGAGAACATAACTCTTATCAAGCATTTTAGATGAGTTATACCCCCTTTTCACTTAGAATATGCTTATTATATGGTTCAGTTTTTCGTACCACCCAAAATATTTTCAAAGTCCATTGACATATTGCTTTGATATTTTGCATACTTGTTTACCAAACATGATCCCAATCTATAAACAGGGGTAGGCAACTCTGTCAAGCATTTTAATTAATTGAGTAATGCCCCTTTTCGACTTAATTAATTTTTAGTTATTTTTTTTTCACAAGTCAAATATCTAAAATACCATCAAAGGTAATGAGTTGAAACTTGAAATACTTCTTTACTATCAATATCTCCATCTGGGAAAGTAATCCTCATAGTTCTGTTTTATTTTTGACAGATTTATGCCCCTTTTTCAACCAAGAAATTTTGGTTGAAGTTTATAAAGTCCAATATCCTGAAAACTATCAAAAGTATAGAGTTGAAAGTTAAAATACTTCTTTACTGTCTACATCTCCTCCAGGGAAATCAATCCCCATTACTCTGTTGCATTTTTACTGAGAAAAAGTTTTGTTTTATCGACAAACATTGATAATAGTCGAGCGCGCTGTCTTACGGGCAGCTGTTGTTTTAAGAATATTGTTATTGTGACAAGTTCGTACTGCTAAGCTCAGTCTTCTTACACTGTAATCATGTCTTAGAATGAATGTGAAAGATAAGGCCCTTTACATAAATATGTATGAAGTACAACGTGAAAAATTCCAGGTGAAGTGTATGAAATTGCTTTTCAGAGCTAAAAGGGTGATGAAAATGTAAAGTCAGGTTTTAAAGATATTAATTGAATTTTATTGTTACAACTTATTGTATGGTTGCATTTCTCGTACAATAACCAGTTATAGTTAGCATCACAACGTACATAAAGTTAATTGTTGGATCTATCAATGCACTTTTACAATACGGGAATGCTGTGGTCAATGCCGAGGAGAACGAGTAAGACATGGCTCACTGATCGCGGACAAGTAAAAAGAACCCGTATATTGATGTGGATGGTCTGTGGTAACTAATTATTTTTATCTGTTTTCTTTATTTCAGGACCTCTACCAACTGAGAAGAAACCATGCCAGTAGGCACGATGGACCCAAAAATCATGTATGTACAAAATGGAAAAATTTTCGCTGACAAGTATCTTTTATCCGCCCATGTGGCATGTGATATTTGCGAAGCGAAATGCAGAGACGAAATCGCTTTGAAGGAACACATGAATTCCCATACCACGGAGAAACGCAACAGTGCGTGTGGGAAAAGCTAGAAGCACCAGAGCAGTTTGTCCCGTCATAAGCGGGTGCATAAAGACAAAAAGTGAGCTTGTCATCAAATTCGTATTTTGATACGACGATATTACTAAGAATATTTTAAGACGTTCAAAAAAGATGCAGTAAATCATTTGTCGTGAGTGTACGGCTTGTAATGATCCATTTGCTTATGTTATGTTGGAGGAAAAAGTCAAAATGAACATTCCATTGAAATTCAAATTTTAATTACTAATATCTGTAAAATACCATAGGCAGCAGTATCAGTGCTTTGATTAAAAAAAAATAAGTAAATTAGATTTTTAATACGAGAAAAACATCTCCAAGTCCTCACTATACTATTTTACTACCAAGTTATTAGTATGATAGTATAGTACGGACTTTGAGATATTTTTTCGTCTTAAAAATCTAATATACTTAACTTTTCTCAGTCAAAGCACTGATACTGCTGTCTTTGTAAGTACCGGATTTATTTAATAAATGTTTTAGAATTGAAAGACTTAAAGTAGGGAAAAACTGTTTTAAAGGTTCGTTGCTATTGATTTGTTTAAGCTAAATTTTCCTTTTTCTTTGTTTTGAACATACCGAAATCATTGCTGTTGCGGGGTTGGACATAATGTCTGTGATAATTACTTTATAATGAAAGTGCAATAATCTAAAATGTATGAATATTCTCAAATTGTCTGTGATTTTATCTGATTAAACAGTTATTTTGCAACATGTTATTGTTAATATGTATACATGATGCGTATGTGTGCGTGTGTGCGTGTAAACGTTAACATTACTTTCGTTCGAGGGATTGAAGTTGGAAAGTGATTTGAACTACAACCCTGTAATAGTAGTAATTTGTGTTGTTTCAAACGTATAGCGCAAAGCTACAATAAATAGCATTTTAGCTACAACTAACCACGAACTAGGTGAACAGTAGAATTTACAATGGAGCAGCGTCCAGTGCTACGATCTATGCACTACACAATATTGTCACACATACTGCCCTTTAAAACTACCTCAGGGACAATGATTCAAATGCGTGTTTATGAAAACTGTTGTTTATGCATCAAGATAAAAAAACAAAAACACTTTAACACAACTGAAGGAGACTGGAAATAACGTTTTCATAAATTTTACTTCAAACATATATCAGACTTTTAACGTTTAAAGATGTTTGATAACACGCGCTCGTAATCAATAACAACAATGAATCTGACGCGCTATTCTCTATAACACATCGACTTTCTAAATAAAACTAAAAAAGATCAGTTATGCTAGATGGATACTCATTTCTATGAATGTAACACGAGTAAGTTAAAACTCACTTAGTGCAAGTATCTCAAGCAACGGTATCACTTTTATGAGTTTACTCCCACACATAGCATAAATTTAGCGGAACCCACACATAGCAATTTTTTATTTATTTAAAAAACGAGAGGAATACGCTATATTTCTTAACGATCATTTTGCAACTGTCAAACAAGGTAAAATTACATTCTCGGTTCCATTTGCCCTGTCGCTGAACGCATTTTTAAGAGTTTTATAGACGCTTTTAACAGAATGCACACACACATAGCACGTCGACTATCTGACTGAAAAATGCGCGGTTGCACTTTTCGATAAAAATACGAATTTATTCTTCTCAAACTGATGGGCCGTGATTGTATCTTTCTTATGGCCGGGCCCTCGTCTTTATTTGAATAAAATTGGTGCAGGATTAAGAAAGTTATCATGAAAAATGTTACCTGAATCGACGGCTGTTTATGTTTTTTTATACCCACACATAGTCATAAAAGTCACGTGGTATAGGCACCGTGAGTATGTGGATCACATTTTTATTATCTAATGTAATGTACACGTAAAACAGAACGGCTCGGACAATACACACCTTCTAGCATGTCAGGTTTTTTTTTTTGTCATTTGTATCATTAAACAATTTTATATGAAAGGTTCACTTATGAAATTTTATTGGAAGATAAATTCAGTATGTCTTAAATCATAAATTCGTTATTTGCGCTGCGCAATTACAAAATGCGCAAACTGGTTATTTTTGTGAAACATTTGCGCAGCTACTGCCAATATCATTACGCAAATTACGCAAAGGGTTATTATTGCAACACCCTGAGCAAAATATTTGGATACGCATAAATATGTGCTTTAGAAATGCACATTCATATGTTTTCGAGTTTATGGATCTTTCTGGCGCATTCGTCAAACTTAAAAGGAAAGGAATTTTCCATGTGATGTCAGACGTCTCGTGGAATAATTTAGGTTTGCGTAGACGTGTAGTGAAAATTTAATTATTTAGCGCGCCTAATAATCTATTCAGAAAATACATTTGAATGCTTTGAAGTATCACCACACACATCGTACAAATATATGAGCCGTGCCATGGGAAAATCAACATAGTGGCTTTGCGACCAGCATGGATCCAGACCAGCCTGCGCATCCGCGCAGTCTGGTCAGGATCCATGCTGTTCGCTAACAGTTTCTCCAATTCCAATAGGCTTTAAAAGCGAACAGCATGGATCCTGACCAGACTGCGCGGATGCGCTGGCTGGTCTGGATCCATGCTGGTCCCAAAGCCACTATGTTGATTTTCTCATGGCACGGCTCATATAACCTTGACAGATGTAGTGCATATGCACCTACTTTGGAAGTATCAAAACATTTCAAAGACACATGAGCATATTATATTGAAAGTATAAAAATATCATGACAGATAATTACAAATCTTTGAAGTAATCTGGACGCTGAGTACACATATTGGAGAAATCAACGCGTTTTCACAGCGAAAAGGATTATCATACTTTACAGATTTAAAGTATACTTTTTTCATATAACTAGACATTTGCAGTTTTAAAAAAACCTCATATTTTATAAAATATTCTTACAAGACGCCTTATGTAGTATAAAGCGTCGTTTAATAGGGTTTTTTTGTGTTTTTTTTTTCTTTACTTTATGACCGGTCTATAACTTGGTTGCCGAATTTCTTTGCGGAAAGATCTTATATACATTTATATTTTGGGTTTAAAATGACTATAAAATATTTATGTTTGTTATGGGGATTTATTTTTGAGCACGTATATTTCCTTCAAACGCGTGTAATAAAGAACGTATCGAATGACTTACTGGTCATTTTAACACGACCTGCAAATAACCTCTATACACATAGGAGAAAATCCAAGGTATTTTGCGATAACCCATGTGCGTACAAATACAGAAAGTAGTGACGTCATCCTCTATGTTTAGAATGATCCAGGTGCGTAGCACGAAGTGTAGTTCATGGCGTAAAAAGCAGTTACCATTTTTTCTAACACTGTTGATTCTAGTATGTCGTGTTAGAACCCAAGTGCGATTTATCGTAGAATTACCATAGTTTTGCGTTCTTATCTTATGCGAAAAAATATATCATAGGCCCGAGTGATATATTCTTACGCATAAGAACGCAAAACACGGGTTATTCTAAGATAAACCACACTTGGGAACTTATTATTTCTTAAATAACCTAAGCCTTTTAATAAATGTATAGAGCCTAGAAAGTATATTTTACCAAACTGATATAAATTATTATTCAAACGGCTTCCTTGAACCTCGCATTCCGTGTATGTTAAACGATTTTTTTTACGACAAACCTGGTGAACTTAATGCTCAACGTGGGCTTTTATTGACCATTTAATCAATGCACCGTAACGTAATTTAAAACGTTATACCATTTGATAAGGTGACAGTGACTGATCTATAATGTAGCACCTACTTATACAAAAGTAAATGTGAAAAAAATCTTCGCCGTGTAATGATGATAAAATATGATGAATTATTTGTGTGCAACTTCTTTTTTTTTAATTTATAAAGAGCAAACTTCTTATTTTGGTCCCAGGGATCGTTTTTTGTTAATTACATTGTAGCACTTTGCTAAAATAATGATTTAAGTAGACAGGTTTGCAGATTTTATGCATATACACAAAGTGGAGTTTATACGTGTAGAACAAAATGGATTCTACATCAGTTCGTAAAGTTTTGACAATTATTTTACTAGTTGCTCTGCTGTTCGTTTTAATAGTGTTCTGTGTTGTTTATATTTGGAGCATTAAGTCCCCAGACTCTCGGGAGACAGTACCTAACGAAAAGTATAAAGATACAACTAACACGGATATTACCACGGAGCATATCCATTTGCATCATGATCCTACAAAAGCTCCAGTAACACAATCTACGACAGAACAGTTGACGACAACTACTGAATCAGGTATGTTTAAGACTTTATTCACAGTTGGTACCGAGTCTTCAAGCTGGGTTGAGAAACTGTGTCTCCACAAGGACTTAAAAGTCCATTACTAAAGGAAAGTGAGTTGGCATAGTGTATAGACTTCTGCAAGACACTAAATAATGAAGATTGGCAGGTCAAAATTTACAGAAGGTCTTTGGAACTCAAAGAAATGTATGTGTATTATGTTGAAATTTCAATGAATCGACAGAATGACCCCCAGGTCTTTTTAACTTTCTTCATACTTCATAGAAAAATAATTGTACATATACTGCGATTTATTTCGAATTTCTACATACCAACTTTCATTTTCCAATAAAATGAAATAGTTTCTGTGCTTTTTAAAAGAAATTAAAATGAGAAACTGTGTCTCCACAAGGAATTAATTCCAAAATTCTGTATTAATGTCTTTCATAAATACGTTATATGTGAATTTATTATGTGTGTTTCATGGTGCCTCTACTGAACAATTGCACTTATACTGCTTTTTTCACCAGTATTTATGTATCATACTATGATCCTTTTGGTGACTTTTCCGCCAAACTCTTTCTCAGATTTTGACGTCGACGTCATTGGCGTTATTTGATGCTGACGTAATATATCCCTTATCAAGTTTTTTTTACCTTTTGAAGGACAGATCTAGCCAAAACGGTGGTAATAAATAAAAGTGACTTGTTATATTATGTAGTATTGACTACTTTTAATACCTACACATTCTAAAAACTCACTAAAATGTCATTTCTTCGACATGTCCATAAAAAACCCAGTTTTTTTGCCTAAGCTTTGATTAATGAGTGAATGATGCAAAGTACACGTTAAACTTTGACACATTATAGATAGCATAAAGATTGAATTGTAAATTATTTTCCGTAAGAACGCACGGAAGTGTGTGCCCGTGCTTCCCGTATTTATTCCGCCATGTTAAGAATGGAAACAGTTACCATATTTATCTACACATTAGACCGAGAGTTTAGTTTAATCATATTTTATTGCAATTATCACACAAGACATGATAGTAAATGTACATCAATACATGAATATACAGATACATGTATATTATACAACAGCAAACCAACAGTACATCAAGACATATAATACTACAGTACATCAAAATACATTCGGTAACTTAACTTATATTATATTATACCAGATTTAAATAGCGCCCTGTTCATGATAAACGCGTTTAAAGGCGCTTTACATATAGCAAAACGCAGCCACACAAGGCGCGAAATTCATCCTCTACTAGTACAGACACCGGCCCAACTTTGCAATAGTGTGATAATACAAAAGGGTTGGACCACATTAGAAAGTAGAAAGAACAGATTTTAAGGTAATTTGCTACCAGTATGCGTGTAGTAAAAGTGGCAATTTACATAAAAGTTTCAAAACAGGTTTGATTTTTGTGGAAGTGAACAAAGCTGCATAGCTTTAAAGGAATTTTCATTGACAGTTATTGACTTTTTAATTCACAATAAATGACAACATGTCAACGGCAAAAAATAAAGAGATCAATGTTGTTTTGTTAGAGATGTTATTACAATTATGATAATAACCAACTTGTTTGAGATGAGGAGCACCACAAAACATTAAAACATTGACATTTAATTGATTAATTTTAATCAGCTTGTGAGGCTAACATCTGATAAATGCTTTCGGTGGAGGAAGAGTATTTGTTTCCCTTTCAGCAAAATGCACTAAAATAGTCCATGTCTCTGTCAAGTATTTATCAACTGAAACAATAAATTTCCATTTTTCCGTTGGCACTACATGAATTTTTAGTTTATTGCTGTGCGTGTGGTAAAATAATGCTAAAACTTGTTCAATGTATGGTTCAAGTTTTGTTGGATGTTCTGAATGCTTTCGAATATTTCTTTAACGTTTTATTTCTTTATGTCATTGACCTGTAGTGATACTCGACAATTTCCGTATGATTACGCCGTTATCACGTTTGGCAATTCGGCATTTTTGAACATAAATGCAGCTCAAAGAGCGAAGCGTTTTTGCAAAAATTAAAATGATAACCTTAAACTTTATTTCCAAGATAGTAATCATTTTTTTTTATTTATTATGGTTTTAAATGTATAATCTGCGGTGAAATAGGCCAGATTTTGCAAGAACGAATGATCTTCTAAAAGCTAGCTGGATGGCTTCCTCACATGTAGGATTCTACGCCCCAAGTGAGACTCGAACCCACAACGGTGAGGATCAAGTGATTCGAAGTCAGTGACCATAACCACTTGGCCACGGGGGTGCGCGGGGGGGTGGAAAGAGGGAGGCCTTTTCAAAAGTTCAAAAGTTTTTTTTTTATTGAAATATTTTCTGTTACACTGAGGTTTAAATATAAATTATAACGTCACTTGTTTTGAATTGATATATTTGCTTTCATTCGGTTTCAGGTCCTGGATATAAAATAAAGTTAAGCGGCAATCGACAAGCGTCCAGTGGCAAGGTTTTGATCGAACATGAAGGTGAGACGGGTTTCGTTTGCAGTGATGATTTTGATAATGCGGATGCCAAAGTTGTCTGCCGAGAGCTCGGATACAAGAAAGGCCTTTCTTATAATCTCATGGAGTAAGTAAATATATTCTAATCGGGTCTTAAATCCCTGGAATAGTCTAAACCAATGCTTCATGGTTTTGAATCCAGTCTTGTCTTGTCGTCAATCCATTTAAAGATTGGTATCAGTTGATGCAGTGTTGAGATTTGTTTCCTATTACTTTATATAATGTCTTTCGAAAATCCCAAACAAATTGCAACGCTAACTTTCATGAAAACATATCGCTACATCTCGTGGCATTCAGACGAGATCTCGTTTATTGATGAAGACTCTTATCAGTGTATGCGAGCTTCTGATAAATTGATCACATAATACATTGATACAAAAAGTCAATGAGGAAAACGGTATTACGCTTCTGTTCCCTTAAATAAATAAAAAAAACTTTTCAAATGGCTATTTTAGGGGATCCGTATTCTTTTATGTAAACACCGCATAAATAAGAAAAGAACAAATATTTTCTGTAAATTTATTGTATGTTATATTATCATAATAATTTTGCATATATAACTTTTTCATTGTCATAGATATTAAACATGCCATAATTTCATAAAAAAAAGTGTGACTAAGCATTTCCCATTGTTTAAAATGAACTTTAAATTGCACAAAGTGTAATACCTTTTGCTTACTCATTCACTCGTACTTCGCCTTTAACCCATTCATGCTGACACAATTGATTCTGCATTTGCGACCAGTGTAGATCATGATCTGCACTGTCACTATTCAGTCAGTTTCTTTTTGGTAAGCATCCCTTTATAACAGTTAATGGTACTGTCCAAATTGAAAGATGGGCAAGTTCATTATAGAAATTTAGCAGATTAAGGGTTAAATCATATGAAATTAAAACTCTAAGCCTACAGGTGCACGTCATATTATTTTTTAAAATAAACCTAGAAATGTCTTTGATTTATTAAAACTCATAAAATGGTAATAATATATTTGTTTTATATTCTGATGTACACTTGCGTTTTAAAGCAGCTATTCACCGGGTGCACGTGTACATCAAAGTATCGAAATCCTTAACGACGCCAAGGATACAAAATTGCACCGTAGTCATATTCACAGAAATTTTGCTAAAATCTGTAAAATCCATGCTAGAAAAGTAACCTGCAACATCATATTGTTACATTATCTCACAATACGCGGATGAAATTGTATATCAAACAGTGCACTTTTCAAGTTCCCGCCATTATCCATAATATTCAGGCCAATGTGAAATATTATTCAGTTAGGGCAATCTGTTAGCTTTTCTTGCTTTTCAGTTGTATGGGGAAAAAAGCGATTTATTCCAGTTTGTGTTTTCCATATTTTTCATACAAAGTATTGTAATAATTTGATGACAACTTTGGTTTCTTTACTATGGGTTGTTTTTTGTTGTTTTGTTGTTTTTTTTCATAAAAACGGCGGATAAAAAACGCGGAAAGTGAATTGCCATGGGTATAATATACGTATTTAAGATATTTATGCGCGCCATGATGATAACTTGGACGTTTTGGATATAACAAGCTATTTTATTATCCATGAAAAAGTTTAAGTTAATAAACGAGGCTTGAAACGAAATTTATTTAACGTTATAATCTTACTTATCCTTTCTTGGACATTACCATTTACTGATTACAATCTGTACTATTGTGGTGTTATCCAACATCCTTTATACAATAACAGTGGCATGATTGAATAAGTATGCTCAATATTTTAGTGCGGAAAAAAGTTACAAATATGGCTTTTGTTTATTATATAAGATATGTTTACTTTAAAATTATGTTTTATATGTTCTTCGCAGTCAAGAGAAATCCGTAGCTGAATCAATATTGAATTTCACCGGTGGTTGTTTTGAATATTACCCCTACAATATATGAAAAAAATAGCAGCTTATAGTGTTATCAAACGAATGGTTAAATCACTATTTACCAAATATTTCAAAACTTAAATTTTATCATTTCATGGCACAAAAAAGTAATGAGATTTTTACAGCGATATGCATGTATATCATTGTCTTTTCTTATTTCAACAATTAACTTACATAGTTTTGTTAGTTTATTAAAGTCTCATCCACATTTACATAATATGTACATATTCACAGAATTTCAATCTAATATTTGATGTGGTCATTCTAAGAAGAATTACAAGAGACTATAACGTGTTCTACTTATATAGCATTGTATTCTAGAAACATTACTACTAAAAATAAGCTGTGTTTGCTAATCATGACACATTAATTTATTAATGCATCTAAAACCTGACTAAAATAATTGATAAATAAACAAGAGCTGTCCGTAAGACAGCAAGCCAACACGCTCGACTTTTCTCAGTGCTTGACTCTGAATTAGAGCTTTGCAAGTAAAAGGGGCATAAATCTGTCAACTTTCTAATCAGAGTTATGGGGAAAGTTTCTGATGGTGTAGCCTTTGATAGTAAATAACTGTTTTAAGTTTCAAGTCAACAGCTTTGATAGTAACAGAGATATTGGACGTTATATAAAACTTAAACAAAAAAATTCTAAGTTAAAAAGGGGCATAACTCTGTCAGAATTCAAATCTAAGTTATGGGGATTGTTTCTTCTGTTGTAGACTTTGATAGTCAATACTATTTTAAGTTTCAAGTCAAAAGCTTTGATAGTAACTGAGATATTTGACTTTATCAAAAACTTTAACCAAAAAATTCATAGTTTCTTCTGGTGTAGACTAGTTACAGAGCTATTTGACTTCATCAAAAACTTCAACCAACGCCGAAGCCGACGCTGGGGAGAGTGCAATAGCTCTACATTTTCTTCGAAAAGTCGAGCTAAAAGCTGAAGTAATTTGTGATTTGTGCACTAGATGTGCCCGTCCAGTAAAAAACAGTCTAAAACATCATGTACTTCTAACCAGATTAGAAATGAACAGATTAGCAAGCACCTCTTATCACTAAATATAAAATGATGAATATGTTAAAACAATAAAGTGCATCAAATTTAAACCTTGTTGATCATATATATAAAATATATATCCTGATTTGATAGCTTAACATATACATACCAAAACTAGGGTTGATATATGTCTATGTCCGTTCATAAGTTTAAATTATAGTTACAGTATCTATCTATGTATGTTTTTGTAGTTGTTAATGTTGTTTTTATTAAGAAAAACAAACAAACATAAATGGCTGTGACAATCGGCGATTACTGCCCCTGCCCGTATATACAAACTACGTCCGTTTTATGTATTTCCGCAATATATTAAATTTAGATAAAACAAAAGAAAAAGATTAACCACTTTCCCCACAAACATAAAATGTATATATCACCAATACCAATACCCACTTGTGAATTTCTTGTATATATGTTTTGCGCAAATTTTATTGCAAAATGTTAATTTGTAATCTGTGCTTCTTCAATAAAGTTCTGTTCTGTTCTGTTCTGTTCTATATTTATTCTTTCAAATCATGATATATCCCACTTTCATTTTCATATTGCTATCCTGCTAATGCAGATATTGTTATGTATATCTACTGAAATGCCCAAACTTTACAGTAGACAAAACACTTTGAAATGTTGGTATTAATTTGCTGTTATAAATACCCTTTTAGTTTCAAAACATAAATCAATATAGAATATCTGACTGCATTTACAGTTACAGGTATTTTGACTACTCCCAGTTTGAGTCTATCCCGTTGTTACATTTTGCACTATGTACATGTACTACGCAAAAGATGACCGATGGATGGTACTTCATGGCATGAGAACATACATGTAAAGAATAGAAAGAAAAAAATAAGAAATTACTTTAAAGATGTTACAAAAAATCTAGCAACTTTACACGACTTTTTAGGACAAACTCTTCCAAACTCTACAGACGAGGCTTGTTTTTAACAAACATATTCCTAAACAGGCAGAATAAATTGTGTATCATTTTGGCAATAAACATAATGAAGCGACTTTTCAACTTAAAAAATATGCCATAAATCAAGAGACATTCCGCTTTTGATTACTGTGCATTAATATAATTAATATACAGTTTATTGCATTTTAACCGGTACACCCTATATCAGTCTTTATAAAAATATTCAACGGTTTCATTTTTGATATATTGCTGCAGCATGGAGCAGAATTTTATATTTTTTATATTTTGAAGAATACCGTTAATGCGAGTTGCGATTTAGTAGTTCGAAAACGTTGAAATATTCCAATTTACTTTAGCCCATTTGAATCTGAAGAAGCGGGTTTTGGTGTTTCAGTGGTGATAGTAACATCTAAGAATCATGTTTTCAATTAACAAACCAATTACTTACGTAATAAGATAAAGTTATAATTGTAAGAATCACAGTTTCAACATAATTTTTGCTAGTTACTAAAAATACTGAAAACTGTATACAACCAAGCAAGTTTTTCTATTCAGTTTTCATGAGTACTGTCATCTATAAAAGTCACTATCAAAAAAATTGTTGGTAATTTCATTTTGAAGGGCGGTGCCTGGATTCCGGATTTCAGAGATTCATCTGTATTCAAACCGATTAATTTTAGGGCATGGGCAGTAAGCAACTTCTGTTCAAATATGCATACTTTATTACACGAATTTGTTTCTCAAAACGTTTGGTTAGTAATCTGAGTTAGACAGTGAACAATGTAAAAGTTGGCAGACAGACTAACACTTGACAAGAGAGGAAAGATACCACTTTTCGCAAGATGGAGTCAGTTCCTAATTTTGCCGAATACTGTGCAGTGTCACTGTTAAGTATCTAAAAGTAATTTTGAGTCTGGTATGATTTACTCTTGGAAACAGAAAACTGTGCAATAAAATCAAGTATTTCCGTAGTTTTAGTTATTTTTCTTTTTGAACGAATCATTTATAACGTTTGTATCTTATATATTATATCAAAACTCTTATTGAATCGAGGTAAACAGCATTTGCTCTTTTCCTTTAAGATCACTTTAAGCTATGTTCGCGGAAGAAAATTAAGTATAACATCTATATGCACTATGAAACTATCATTCGTTATTATTTAGTTAGTACAAAATACACGTCTGTTTTCAGATCTTTCCCGTATAGTCGTTATACAGAAAACGAGCCGATGCTTTCACATCTCAACTGCATTGGCAACGAGGCTAAGATCAAGGACTGTGATGGATTCCGGATAGGTAACGTCACTTCCTGCTCATGGTTTGCTGCGGTCCTGTGTTATAATGACAAGCGTAAGTTTTTCTTACTTGAATGCTGCTAAAAGTAGGTGCGATTGAATTAGTCAAGGTAATGGACCCGTAATGACAATCGGCAGGTTCCGTGAGATTTCGTATTCTCGACTGTGATATCGCTGATATATCTCATATGAGCAATGAACTCGGTAACAATCGGAGAACACCGGTATCACATACTGGAAAAAAAACGAAAATCGAACGGAATTTACCGATTGTCATTTGGCCTACGGGCCCACTACCTTAAGAGACTGTTTTAATATTTGTATGGACATATCCATCCATTTATGCATTTTTTTCACCGTGTCAGTTGTTTAGTTTAAACATATTTATTCTCAAAATAGAGTACATATATTGGTACATATGTCAAACTATGGTGAAAGTAAGACAGGAAAGGATAAGAATGAAAGACAAGTCTTACAGAATTAGTCTCCTTTGCGGACATAATTGTATGAGCATATCGAGCTTAAATCTGTAATGGGGCTAGGAATATAGTCTTAAAATATGAAAACATAAATCGTTATTAATGTAAAAAAATGGAAAGGGGACAGTGTATAGTAGAAGAAAAGTATTTACTTAAATGTAGAAGTAAATCTTTTGAAAGATAGATCAGGTCAAAGGTAGAATAGAAGAGATTTTATATCATATTCTTCAATCGATGTTCAAGAATAAATAGTGTAAAAATAACTCGACACTTGCTCATGGACCGACCCCACAACCTTTGAACTTGGAATCCGTAGTCAGTTACTCTTATTAATAAAGTCATTTTCTTTTCACATGTATTTTATTTGCGATTGATACAAAGTAATTGCAATTATAAGGAAAAATACCTCTTTTATTTTCAGCTTATGAGCTTCGCCTGGTGAACGGCATAATGCCTGATTCTGGTATGGTTGAGATGAAAGTGGGTGGAGAATGGGGAACATTATGTGCAATAAGAAATTTCGACGATGACGTTGCAGATATTTTGTGTCGAAGTATGAACTTTACGGGTGGATTGGCGTTAGATCGGGGAATGCTTGGAGAAGTCAGGACATCTAAAGTCTGGTTACCGTATATCTCGTGCAGTGAAGGAGCAGAGATCAAACAGTCAATATTTGAGTGTAGTCTTATTCTAAATACTGAAAACATTTTAGTTGATCGTATTGACCATAGAAACAATAGGTACAATAATGAGTATAGGGCGTGTTTGAGTAAACCGAACTCCTATGCATCCACCGTCCACTGTCTCATATAACTGGCTTTACGGAGACTTTATTTACAGTAGCTCGCGTACATATGCAATAATCCTGAAGAATGGCGCATGTTCAGCATACCTGCCGTTTAGTCCGTGTGGATTGCAGTTCCGTTTCTCTCTTTCTACTATTGACTTTTCTTTAAGGTTGTATTACATGTATTGTACTTATATACAATTATGATGCTTCTTCTGTAGCATATTTTTTCAGAACTTTGATTATTGTTTCGGACCTGTTTACCGACCGAATGTCTACATTAATTTATTCTAAGATGAAATGAAGCAGCTTGCGAAACTTAATTAAAGAATATTAAATAATCTTAAATACAAGTTGATATATTAAAATCAGTATGTAATTAATTCAACAAATTTGACAAGGTTTACAAATGAAGGTGTTTGTACAGCGATAAATGCGGTGAAATTTCACACCACATAATTAACATCAAAAGACAAATGAAATTAAATATCTTTATTGTAATCTTTTTACCATATTTATTAAAATAAACTATGTCATTAAACTGTTTCTTAAATTGATAATTTCTGCACCGATGACACAAACGGTTTTTAGTTCAACACTGACATTAAGGCCCTGTACTTTTTGCACCATACTGACCCGAACATACAGTTCATTGAGTGTAAACGTTTATCGTGTTAATTCACTTGGCTTTTAAAGTTACTCTGAAAAATTTTAAAATTTTCATTTCAAACAAAATTGGCATCAAATGAATATATGACACTAAAATGATACAGGAAGTAAATTCATTGTTAGATATTGGTAAAAAGCCAGATAATTGCTGATTTCCTTTATTATTTCAAAAGCGTTACAACGGTTAACTCCCTTCTGCACGTCTATCAAGATATCTTGCAAATGTCACTACGTTTGTACCAATGGTCACTTTCACGTCACCCACGTTTTGCCGACTTTGAGAAAAATTATTTGCCTTAGAAGTTTGGATGAGCCGCTTTAGTAATATTTTATAATATTGAAGTCTACATTGTTTTTAATTTTCATTATAGCCTAATATACTACATATTAATAACTTCTGTTTAAGAGCGTTGTATTTTATATAAGTATAGTACATGTACTTTCTAGCAATACTCTGACAGTGTATTGGTCAGTTTTACAATTTACTCAAAATGGCAGCTTATCTAAACACCTTTCTTCATTCGATGTGACGATTTACCTTTGAAACACGGGGCACATGACGGGGCCAGATTTTGGGTAGTCTAGTTTAAAGACTACCCTCTCAGATATCACCTTTTATTAATATGCAATTCCTGCCATTTGCATGCTTGTGTAATATTGTAATCTGTATGTATTATTGATGATAAGCTGTACATGCTTAAGTCAAAATAAACCTATGTTCTGTTCTGTTTAAATTCCTTAGCCTTTTTGATTTGCAGTCTGCTAAACGTCTAGAATACCAGAGGTGTTCAGATAATGGAAACGGATCAAACCCAACCAAACCGGTAGATATTTCTCAATTTGGCATGTCTTCCATTGTGGAAATCGAAAATGCTATCTGTTTTATGTGTTGTTGTTTTGTTGTGCTTATTGTTAGTGCGGGAGGTCCAAAAATAAAAGAAACGACTGATAAATACCAGTTTTTAAAGGTGCATTAATCCCTTCCAGGCTCATCACAAAAAGACAAGAATATACTGTTTTCGATATTATTTTTCAGAAAATAAAATATTTTACATCAGCAGGTTGTCTTGCTTTCTATAGTTACATGTTAATCAATCTCTCACATTTGACCTCCGGCAGACATTTATGGTGACACAGAGGTGTTTTATTTTTCGTTTCGTGTTGTGTTTAAAGCCGTTTTTCAACAGTATTTCAGTTATGTAACGGCGGGCAGTTAACCCAGTGTTCCTGGATTCTGTACTGTATTTGATCAAAATATGCCCCATCCGGGGATCGAACTCACCCCGCGATCAGTAGATCTGCGCAGTCCCTGCGGGCTATGGCACAGATGATTTTATTGTTTATTAAAGTCTCACCAAAGTACACAAGTCAATATTAAAGACATGATAAAATTCTATATATACATGTACTTTGCCACTCTTTAGTAGAGTTATAAGAGACTACTAAAAACATAATACTATCACAGTTTTCAATAATTACTACACATTTAAAATAACAGTGATTCAAATTAAAATTCACTTAACATACGGTATATATGCATATATGTATACATCATTACATGCATGCATACAGACTTACGTATTTATACATTACCTCGGAATTACAATAAAAAGAGGGATTTGGTGTGTAATAACTATTACACAAAATGTACTACATGTTACTGAGTTACTGATAGTGTGGCCAAAGCTATATTATATAATAGGATTTAAAATTATACATTTACTACAGGCAGAAAAAAAAGCACCGAGTTTATCCATTCATTTGCCAAATGGCATTAATTTAGAAAGGATATCTAACTACTCAACTATCCCTATATACTGGTCATTCACATTTTAAAACAGGAGCATGCGTCTTGCAGGTGCAGACGTCTCTGTTAGATATAAATATTATCCTATACCTGAATATTAAAAGTCCAAAAGGGACCATAATTCAATCAGAGCAATGTAGAGTTACAGTATTTGCTGTGCAGAGTCAGTTTTTAAAGTGAATAACCGTTCCAAGTTTAAAACAATAGCTTTGGCAAAATGGAGAAAAGTTTACCTAGAGGCAAAACTTGACCAAGAAATTTTAACAAGTGTTGCAAGTTTTCAACATATTCAAAAAAAAGTAGCTTTGATAGATTAAGAGAAAACTTAAAACATAAAATTTAAGACCCATGAATAAAACTAAAAAAAGATGTTACATCTAAATCCTAGGTTTCCTAATTAACATACCAGTACCTATCATTATCAGGGACCTATTATAATATATGTATACATGTACATCAACTACAAGGATAAAACATTCCAGTTTTCTACAATATTAAAGATGTGACAGACACGTTTTTGTACCACTGCGTGCGCTCGCATTGGTTACTTAGTTTAAAAATATTTAATTGCTCATTCAATATTTACAAGAATATATAACAATTTTACAAACACAAATAAATAAGCAAATGGGTCGGGCCACAAGTTCTTACAACATCAGATGACGGCCCTTCCCAATTGGTTACTTCATGCGCACGTAATAAGTAATATGTGTATAGATGTTGTTTTTTAATTGTTGCGTGCGTATTTGTTAAGTACGTACGCGCGTATTAAATGTATTTATACACATCGCACGTAATAAGTAAAATAAGATAAGGCAATGCCTAAATCGGGAATCGATCTGCCTTCAGCTCATCCGAATTAAAACTGAAGTGTTCATGTCTTTTAAGTTATTTTCTTCTAGCAAGTGTGTAACATATTTATGAAAGATAGTATTTGTATTATGACGCAAATTTCCCCCTATTTTAGTCGTGACTTTTCCCTTTTGATTGGTCCTGCCGCTATTCCCCAAGAATTAAAAATACTGAGTACTCGTGATTCTGATTTTCTGACCATTACACCACGAGACACTGGATGGGGTAAACATTTGAAATTTACATCTATATTATATATATCTTACACTCGTTTTAGGAAAAGTCAAGAAGTCACATTCTGCATATTTCTATTCCAGTACTTCTGCAAAGTCTCTGTCATAGATCAGATGTCAAAATCAATCCTCATATTAGAAATATCGCATTATCACTGCATCGCGTTACATTCTCCAGACGGGAAATTAATCGTGCTTTACTCACTTTTTTCATTTAGTTGATGCAGTTACCATTTAGCTAGCCGTAACAGATGCAACTCTAAAATTTCAAGATACAATCTCTTCCATTTCATGTGGAAAATATGCAACCCTCTGTATTTACGAAGTACAAGACGCTGCGGTACGACACGTTGCGTAGACGCTTATTGACACCGGGAAAACGCGTCTTCTTCCCAAAACTCTGAAGCTAAACGGCCGGCGCACGTGTTGGAAGGACACAAATTTTTATGTGATAGTATACTTTCATTTGGTATCTATTGGATCGATTCCCTAATATGCACATAGACGTGTTTATGTTAATGCATATGCATTTATTTAAGAATTAAATGCTATTTTTTTGTGTGCGTTTAAACGGGTAAAAACCACATTTGGGACTTCTTGCAAATCCACGAATCGCGCTAACAGATTATAAGTTTCTTTAAAACTACTGACTGCATACATTACAAATGGATATTAAACATACTTGAAACGCAAACATGTTCATCAGCTGCATACTAAGCGAAGAATGTTAACAATTCCAAAATAAATGTGTGCATTGCACATCATCGGTTTAATTTCCCATAAACAGTATTAAATACGTATTAAGATAGTCAACTGTTTAATTATTTTATATAATTAATCAAAATTTTATCCACGTCCCAGTGGATGGCCATTAATTATTAAGTACATTATTACTACACAAAGAATCCCTGACAACTTAAAAGTTTCTGCTGACAGGTGACTAATTAGCATTTAATTACTGGCCTACTTTTCTGTCATCCTTAAACAGCCCCTGGTCATTTAATATAACACTTTAAACGTTAAAACTAAACATTGCCTCCCTGTTACTACAAACTGCGCAATGTACCTGAATTTCACCCGTAAGTCCAATATACGAAACTGTATACATAAAAGATTATTGTAACACGACCAACATACATACAAGCAAAATCTATCTCTGGTTATTCTGCAATAAACCACTCGCGTGCAATGATGTCATCCGACCCAGGTGCGTAGCACGGTCGTAAAAAGTAGTTACCATTTTATCTAACACTGTTGATACTATTATGTCGTGTTAGAATCGAAATAATAAGTTCCCAAGTGTGATTTATCGTGGAATAACCCGAGTTTTTCGTTCTTATGCGAAACAATATACATCACTCAGGCCTACGACCTCCATGATATATTCTTACGCATAAGAACTCAAAATGATAAACCACGTTTGGGAAGGAACTTATTATTTCTTAAGTAATTTTTTAGACCGAGTTATTGGACAACCTGTACCACATTCAGTGAGGAATCTATACTCTAATGCAAATTTAAACGCCAGAAAATATCGAATAAAATTTCAAATCCGTTTAAAATCAATTAAAAACTGTTGGTTTCCCGTAAAGTTAAAAATGTTTTCATTTGCATCAAATAATTTCTTCAGTATTGAAAAAAAATGTAAAATAGTGCATGCATTTTTACAACACAATACTTTTTGATGGAAAAAAAACTTTGAATTTAATCCATTTAGAGACTCAGTTTTTAGGCCATTTTTGGGTCAAAAGTGAACCTTCTCCTTTGCCTCCGGTAAATTGTAAACGCTGAATAATGGTCCGTGGTGGTACGCACGAACTGCTACACAGTATTAGACGTTCCAAATTTTTTGAGCCGTGCCATGAGAAAACCAACATAGTGGGTTTGCGACCAGCATGGATCCAGACCAGCCTGCGCATCCGCGCAGTCTGGTCAGGCTCCATGCTGTTCGCTTTTAAAGCCTATTGGAATTGGAGAAACTGTTAGCGAACAGCATGGATCCTGACCAGACAGCGCGGATGCGCAGGCTGGTCTGGATCCATGCTGGTCGCAAACCCACTATGTTGGTTTTCTCATGGCGTGGCTCAATTATGTGGAAGTTGTCGGTTACTTGTGAAGAACAGAATAATATTTCTAAGGCATCCATGATGACTTCATGAGTGGTGACTCGGTTAAAGACCGCCGTTTACTGTTGAAAACGCCATTAAACCCGTTAATAAATAAATAAATTAAAAAAAAAAAACTCCATGCAATTTATTCTATAATAATAATGAAAGAAAAAAAGAAATTGCAAGAAAAACGTATTGAAAGGTACAGATTCATACTTAAGGTGAATTGAATAACCTCAGCTATAATCAGTATGAACTTTAATGCATACTTATGAAAACACGTGTAGACATTGTTCATCATTGAAGAGAATCTCGATCGTTTTACGCAGTTTGGGTTGCTGTTTTTTTTTTGTACCTTACATAGATTATTTTTTGCAATTTTATAATTACATTAAAAAGATTCTACCAAAGGCCAAACGGTTCAAGTTTTTATATTTAAAAAATGTGTTTAGTCGCTTTGAAAGCGGCAATTTTGCCGCACGCGTGTAGCACTTGCCAAATTGAAGTTTTGCAGTGTTACTTTGTAGCTATGCCAAGGGTCTTTATTTTACA
Organism: Mercenaria mercenaria; assembly: GCF_021730395.1. Classification (NCBI taxonomy): domain Eukaryota; kingdom Metazoa; phylum Mollusca; class Bivalvia; order Venerida; family Veneridae; genus Mercenaria; species Mercenaria mercenaria. Next base: position 24,968,698 of record NC_069371.1, on the reverse strand, counting down.
CTTAGAACAATAAAGGGAGGTAATCATATAGAATGGATTCAATAATATTTTCTGCAATGTTTAATCAATATTCAAACCTTTGGCAAATGCATAAGAAAACAATAATCGAAAATCGTACCTAGCAAATACAGACAAATTTATTTCTATCACAAAAATGTGAAAACCAAATTATAAATAAATGCATTATGAGGTGTTAAAGTATATATTTTTCATACTGTCGAAATCGCTTGCTAGATTAAAACGGTGGCGTAAGAATTTAAGTTCTCGAAAAGAGACAATGAAGAAAGCGAAAAGGGGTTTATTTATGAGGTTCACATAGCTTTTGCTTTTACTTCTTTTTAGTAGATATATATTCTTGATGGGAATAGAAGTCTTAGAAATTATGACATTCTAGGTATGTTTAAGTAACGTTATCAATAAGTGGATTCTTCAGCCTGATTTACTGACATCCAAACTAAAGGGCAAAATATGCAAATAAGGCATGAAATGCATCTTTACTGACCGGGAGACCTTAGTGTCGAACTCCAGTAGAGTAATGACTGCATATTTCTTTGCATGACTCTGTGACTAGCTATTCCAAGTTAAACCATCCAAGAATGATTCATAAATGCTTAAATGTTCATTCAACCTAGCACACGTTAATTGCTTGCCTGGCCTTATACAACGGCGCTAGTCATTGTACTGTTTTATAAGCGCGGACACAGTGGTTCAGTGGTAATATGCTGGACTACGGCTTCAAAGCTAGCGGGTTTTAAACCCCGCTCCTCAAACTAAAATTCCTAGACATAAATAGTCCAGTTATGGGTACTTTACGTCTGACTTGTATATAAAAAACTGGGAAATGGAACGTTGTAATTCACCACCTGAAACTACTAAGTTATCATTTTTCTGGAGGAGTCTCCTATCTGGGGAACCGTGGCGACTATAGATAAATCTAAATACACACGTGCAGTGTTATACGGCCCATATGATGTCACATTGAATAAAAAGAAAATGTGCAAATGAGGAATAATGCATGTACAATTTTTGTTTTGTTTTTGTTGGGTTTAACGTCGCACCTACACAATTATAGGTAAAATGGCGACTTTTCAGCTTTGATGGTTGAAGAAGACCGCATGCAGGTGCCCTTCCGTGCATTATTTCATCACGAGAGGGCACCTGGGTTGAACTACCGAACTTCTGTAAGCCAGCTGGATGTCTTCCTCACACATGAAGAATTCAACGCCCCGAGTGAGGCTTAAGCCCACATTTGTGAGGAGCAAGTGATTTGAAGTCAGTGACCTTAACCACTCGGCCACGGAGGCCCCGTTGTACAAAAATGTAGTATAAATTAAAAATCAAAAACAAGTTATTTTAAACTTAACATTTTATTTATTTCATTTACTTACAGTGTTAAACGTTGTTTTTTGTTTTTTTTTCATTATGGAACGTGGTTACTGAACAACACCCTTATTTACAAGAATCGTTTAGTTATAATGCCCGATTTATACACAATATTATATAAGGACGAAAAAAAAAAAAAAAGAGTTGGCAATTTGTTTAGAAGTAGACACACCTAACCATTATTTCCTGTTTCAGAAATAAATGATACTGGACATTACATAAATTCTACATATTTGTACTCTTTCACAACAGTCTATTTATAACATTTGAGGTCAGCATTATACTCATGTTTAGCCCTAGGGTCCGTTCATAATCATTTTTCACCTGGTACAGAGCCAGAGGTTTTAGTGACAAATGATAATCTTTTGGCTATTTAGCTTTAATTTCGTACTGCGCATGTACAAATAATTTATTACCTTCTTCTTTATTATTCAACAAGCACCTAAACCATGGTCAAACGATAACGATTTCGGTCATTTTTGCGTAGAGCCCAGACAAAAATGAAAAAGGGCGTGTTTTGTTACTTTCGCCATCGCATTAAGATTATGAACGCAGCTTTTTATGGTGAATAACGTGTAAAAATATATCTCCCACGTTAAGGAAGGTTCTTAAAATAATATATAATACGAACAGTTAAAAAGAACAGTTCCTAAGTGGTAGAGGAAAAAAAGGAAAAAATTTTAAAGTTAAGAGGTAAATATATATTTTTATTTGTTTTAGTTATCTTTCAATTTGCATAAAATATAAATGAATAAATCGCTAATGTTTGGGGAAGAAATAAAAAAGGACATCAATACAGCAGCGTAATGATATTCGTAAAAAATCGTTAACATCTAAGTTTCTTTTCCTACGATTATTTCAAGGAACTATATCTAAAAATGAATTTTAAATAGCAGCGACTGAAAAAAAAAAACAGACAATGGCATTTTACTTAGTAGGCACGGTTTCTTATCAAACATAATATGATTAGTTCTCGCTATTTATAAATTGCTTCTTACTTTGATCTATTTTAAAAGTCGCGGAACCAAGAACAATCCTATTGAACTGGTCATACAGTTGCTTACATCAGTTCTGTGATTTAATGTATTTAAATCTTGGATATCATCTAAAATAATGTTTTACCTATGATAAGAATGTTATATAATATTATAATGTATCTGTATTGTAAATGCCACTTTGGGTTGCGTCCCAATCTGTTGGAGGGAAAATAAAGTGAAAAAAAATCGCAACTTTTCTGTAAACCTCTCGACGGAAGTACTAAAACAATGTACGATATAAATCCAAAATGTATTATTGTTGAACAATACGGATATTATAGTGGGAAAATAGATTAAAGAATTTTTTTTTAGTTGCATAGCTTAATAGTGTGAAATTACGACAGGTTTTATGTTTTATGAAGGCTGATTGCGAAATAATCATACGAAATTGGCGACGTAATTGCTTGTTTTATATGCAGAACCCGGTACTGAATGCTGAAACTTTTTTTTCGTTTATAATAAAAACATATTCTTGATCGATCGAATGTTACTATTATTTGTCAAACTTGGTTTTCTTTATTTTGCACATAATATGCGCTTTGAATTTTGTCATTTCTCATTTAAAGTTTGATGAATGATAACACATTTAAATTTCAGATACAACACTTGATGATGACGTTTTCGTTGTTGATTCTACTGCTTTCGTTATCCGCAACTGGTGGGTACAATATTTGAAGTTTTGTTTTTCTTATCTTTTTATTGAAGAGATAATGAAAGTATGTTCATTTGATGGTCCGATGATCTAGTGGTAACACGCTTGACTGTAAATCCAAAGATCCGAAGTTAGAAATTTCCAGGTTTCTAAGATGCTCTCGAGTGTCTCCAATCTAGGAAAGACGGCTCCGCGTGTATCGGTGCTATACACCGGGCGGTGCTATACAACGGGCACGTTAAAAAACCAGACTGTCTGTTCGCAAGAGCCAGGCTAAATGAGCCGAACAAGCCTGTATCAAAAGCATTGCTCTCTCTTCTGGGGGCTTTCTCTTGCTCTGTCCCTTTGGTCAGATCGCTCTGTGTCTGTACTGGCAGAACATGAATTTGGCGCCCTGAGTGGCTGCCTTTGTACTATGCTAAGCGCCTGTGAAAGTATTTTGCATGAAAAGGGTGCTATATGTTTCTAGTACAATATTATACAGAACAATGTTAGGCCCTAAATAACCTTTTTATTCTATATTGTTTTAATTCATTTAGAAATATACGTGATTCATTGTATGTTGTATTTCTGAGTCTCAGTATTAAATAAATTATATAGTGCAACCTCCCTACAACAGCCAGCAGCCGGATATGACCAAACTGGCTGTTGTAAGGAGGTGACTGTTGCCCGGAGGGAGATTTCGTGTGGGAGGGATTCAACTAGGCGGGCAGACGGACAAAATTCCACAACAGTATTCTAAGTACATATTTTACACTGTTACAGGTGCAAGTGTATTTTCTGCAGCTTTAAATTGTGTCATCTGTAGCATGTAATGATTATAAGCCGAGGATGTGGAGAAAAAAATAAAAAATGTGTTTATATCCAAATAAGCTGAGTTAGAAGTAAGCTTGTGTTTTTCGTAGAAAGTCGACACAGGACATAGAAAATAATCCAAGTGCATCCGCTCGAAGTGGTCATAAATGAATCATACCTGGTTTCCAAATGCAATGTTACTGATTTCTTCTTCATTAATCAGAAAGCAATGGGACTGTCTTCACCTCATTTAGGACACAGTGACTCACCATGCAATAGATTGAATTCGCATGGAAAATGATACCGTATTATTTAAGAAATAGATACAACATATTACTATGATAGTTAGAATATGAGGAATATTTTTTTTTTTTGAATGGGCCATTAGTAAATAGTTTCTAAAACCATTTTCTCATACAAAACATATACAACAATAACCAACATGAAAACAACATTTTATTCATCAATTCAACATCAGCGGCGTAATAGCGTTTATCAGTTATAATATGAGCGAACGTAAACATCGTTAACCAGTCATTTGCGTTGTGATGGGGATGTAAACAATCTGACTACTCCTAAATTTTACACGAATTACAGACAATACAAAAATGAAAATAGATATGTATTAACAAGCGACAGATTGCCAGACAAAAGCAACAACAACATACAGATATGTGACTAAGACATTGACCAGTGTGCAGGATCACAAACATGATTTACATAGATAAAACAGATGGAAACCTTGAACCCTGCCGAACACCTGTCCTGGCATGTTAATTGAGATTAATGGTAATATGGTGTTGAAAACACATCAGTAAAACAACGGACATTTTATCATTATCATACATCAAAGTATTTTAGGAAGACAAATATTTAATCAAAGAAAGACATACACATTTGATTTTGCAGCAGAAATTCATCATTCGCTTTTCATTTATACTAATACTACTACTACTACTACTACTACTAGTACTACTACTACTATTACTACTACTACTACTACTACTACTACTACTACAACAACAACTACAACAACTAATAATAATAATAATAATAACACTATATCAGATTTGTTTATTACACATTGATATGTTGTTAAAACTCTTTGAAAGCAATATGGAAATAGGGTGCATATAAATCAAATCAAATACTCAAAAATGAAATCAGTGTTTCAATATTTGGTTATATTTTAATTCCACTCATTTTCACTCACACGCACGCATACATCCCCTCCAATCCCACCCCTATACACCAACATACACGACATTCGCGCGCCCGCACGCACGCACACACACACTAGGTGACGTATTAGAACAAATTCATACCGTCAATCACACAGAAAATAAATCTAATACAAAACGAAAATGCTATTTATAAAAGAAAATGATTCATTGCAATAATCAAGAGAAAGAAGACAAAATATTTGCTTAAATATATTATTATGTTAATGTCAGAACATAATCATGTTTGATTTTTTTCTGTGTCTCAAAATACTTATAAAATGTGAAAGTAAACATACTTTTAAACTTTATATTGCAGTATATGTGGAAGCATACAGTGTGGAGAAAGCAGTAGCAACTGATCAGATAGCGCAAGTGGCAAGCGCTGTAGTTGCTGCCACAGCCACAGATGATTCCAGCAGCTCTGAGGATGACGATGACGATAGCAGCAGCGAGGAAAATGAAAGTTTTACGCCGCTCGGGCATGTAGGAGCAAAGGCGAAGAAGGGAGATGACACTGATTCGGAGGATTCCGATTCTAGCGATTCTAGCGATTCAAGTGAAGAGAGTGAATACAGTGAAATGATGGAGGAGTTCCAAGACATGTTTAATGAAGCAGGTGATATTGACTGGAGTAAATTAGGTATTGATGATTTTGAAATGTTAGGAGATGAATTTAACCTCGACGGTGGTTTATTGTGGCAAACAGCACAAGGTAGTGCCGGCCAAGGTTTGTTCAATGTTGGGGCTCAGGGAGGTGCAGGTGCAGGTGGTCAGTTTGGTGGCTCAGCTACAGGTTCAGTATCTGGAGGATCTGGTCAGTGGAATGGTGGATATGGCTCTGAAGCTGGTGGTTTCCTGACAAGATTCGGAGAGGGTGCTGCGAAAGGCTCTTGGGACGGCGGGGCTGGTCAGGGTTCATGGACAGGTGATGCCGGTAAGGGTTCATGGGCTGGTGCAGCTGGCCAAATCTCATCCGGCGGGGCCGGTCAAGGCGTATGGACTGGCGGAGCTAGTCAAGGCTCATGGGGTGGTGCAGGTCAGGGCTCATGGACTGGCGGAGCTGGTCAAGGCTCATGGGATGGTGCAGGACAGGGTACGTCGACAGGTGGAGCAGGTGCTTCAGGCGGGGCCGGTCAGGGCTCATGGACTGGCGGAGCTGGCCAAGGCTCATGGGGTGGTGCCGGACAGGGTTCGTCGAAAGGTGGAGCCGGTGAAGGATCCTCCGGCGGGACCGGTCAGGGCTCGTGGACTGGCGGAGCTGGTCAAGGGTCATGGAGCGGGGCCGGTCAGGGCTCATGGACTGGCGGCGCTGGTCAAGGCTCATGGGGTGGTGCAGGACAGGGTTCGTCGACAGGTGGAGCCGGTGTAGGAACGTCAGGCGGGGCCGGTCAGGGCTCATGGACTGGCGGAGCTGGCCAAGGCTCATGGGGTGGTGCCGGACAGGGTTCGTCGAAAGGTGGAGCAGGTGTAGGATCTTCAGGCGGGACCGGTCAGGGCTCATGGACTGGCGGAGCTGGTCAAGGGTCATGGAGCGGGGCCGGTCAAGGCTCGTGGACAGGTGGTTCCGGACAAGGTTCATGGACTGGTGGTGCCGGTCGGGGTTCGTGGACAGGTGGTGCAGGTCAGGGTTCATGGACTGGTGGAGCCGGACAAGGCTCCTGGGGCGGTACCGGTCAGGGCTCTTCGACAGGCCAAGCTGGCGGAAGTGGATCAGGAAAATGGTGGATGTCTACTTCCGGCAAAAATGCTGCTCTTTTGGAAAGGTTAAGAGCTCTCCTCCGTGCAAAAATGGCAGCTGGGCAATGGAAAGAGGAGTGGAACCAGCATTTCGGCAAGGCCTTCTCTTCCGGTTTTGTTGGCCGCGAAAAACCAGGCCACATCTTGCAGACAGTTAAAGGAACAATGGGTCACAATGATATTGGAGGAGCCACTAGAGTCGTACTGGGCGGCGGTCGTTGGACCCAAACTAAGCCTGTGGAAACTGTTGCCCGGATGAGAAGTAGTTCGGGAAGTAGTTCATCTGGAAATAATCAGCAGAAAACATCGATAGCACAAACACAAACAATTAATTAAACTGTTTCTATTTCCACTAATATGCTGTCAATACAATAATTTCTATAAAAAGATCCTGTGAAAGCAACTAAGCAAAATACCAATGTTCATGAGGGATGATATAAGTTACCCCTCATTCCCCTAGCCTCGGCTTTAGGGAAATTCTAATATTATACATAAACATTGAATGGACTCGAAATGACTTTAAGTAATCGTCAGTGAAGTGTAAGCGTATAAAAAGCGTAACTCAACACTGTTGACCGTTTCGTTATAGATTATGACCCCGGTCTGTAAATAGCTAATTAAACAAACGTTGGTTCCGAGAAACAATTGTCGATATGAGTTATACTGCGCATTATTTGACGAACTGACATAACATGGAAAATAAGAAATTTATATGAAATATCAATTAAAATGAACTTATAGTGATATGAGTTATATCAGGTCTTATATCTAAGGCTAAAGTTATAAGAATCTATTCTTTCAGATCATTTGCAGGTACTACGGGACGTAATCGCTGCGTGGAATTATCACAGTAACGTGAGAAGAAACAAATGACCACTTTCTACGAGTCGTATACCTAAAGAGCGTACATACTATATATATATTTTTTTTCTTTGGCTATTTCTATACTAAATTTATTTTAGAAACATTCTGGCGAATGCTGAAAGATATATTGTTATAAGTGCTTTGTCACCATTTTGTTAACGGTTGGGGGCGTAGATATAAGCGATTTTTGTTTAAGCACACGTTTTCAACTGTATTTTAGGTTATATTAAGACAGTGGACCCGTAACGGTAATGTTTAACAAATGCATTAATTGATACAGTCATGAAGTTAACATTGTTTCGCACTGTGTTGCATCTTTAAACGACTTTTACCGTGTCGTTGTTGTTTGATTGTCTTTTATTTGTTAATCTTGTATAAATTATGTTTTCTTCCTCAGACTGAAACAGAGACAAATTTCAAAGTGATAGCCACTGCGCAAAACGATCGCAGAGAAGTCATTTTACCTCATATTTTTCTAAATGAAACCTCAAAGTATTTCGTAACAATTACAAAACACAAAATAAAATTGTCGATAACAATTTTTCTTGGGAGCCTCGAGTAAGAGAATTTAATCGGACAGAAATTAAGCTCCAACTCCTAAGAATAATAGCCTTGCTCTCTGCATTCAAAAAGAACCATAGGGCAGAAGTGAAACCTACCTACATTTCTTCCAAACTTTGTAAACTAAAGAAAAAATGCAAAATCAAGAACTTTTACAAAATGTAACAAAGTATTTTCAAAGATGTCTAAACATTCACCCTTCAGGTTAAATTCATTTTAAACAGCAAGAAATGGCTAATCAAATGAACAATTTCCGCTTTTGTACGACAAAGCAATGATAATAAGTATTGAAAAAAAAAGAAAAAAAAACAAAACAAAAAAAACATTTTACCTTACTTGAAAAAAGAAATACAATGAACAAAGTTTGGTCCTAGTGGGGCTTGAACCTACGCCTTCCTGAAAAATTAGTTAAAGTAGTCTTATGGTAGGAATGAAATACTCTTCAA